>NW_028277075.1:74187500-75437500 GCF_059951505.1 Python bivittatus | reverse complement strand
AATTTCTACCTGTGGCCAATTAGATGCCCTGGAAAGCTAAAACAGGATATGTCTTTCTCTAGATAACTGTAAAACAGCAATAGAGTAGTACCACATATATGTTTCATAGAAACAATGACAGGGAACAGCAGTTGGTGGTTGAGCAGGTATCTGGTATCATGGGAAGACAATGCAATTTTATTTTTTTTTAAATGAACATTACTTTTACTTGTAAAATCATGCAAATAAGAAAGTCTGTTTGATTTGTATAAATTATACTGATGTCATAACTCCGTTTGATTTAAAAAATGTTGATTATACTAAAATGTAAGTTCAGCAAATTATAAATCAAGGAAAAACCCATACAACACTCTGCTGAAGTTCATTCACATCTTCTAGGGTTATTTTATTTTTTATCCTCAGATAGAAATAATATTAAAAATATATCAGAACTGGGAAAATTTGTAGCATTCTGTTTTAGCTACCTTTACAAAAGGAAACAATCTGCTAAATTTGTCTATAACATTGGCTTTATCAACAGAATGGAAGGGAAACTCTACCTGCTGCTGGATTTCAACTCTCATAATCTCTAAGCACTGGTCTATACCGTAGTAAGATTTTACCAGGTCTAAAACTCCGTATCACAAAAATAATATTATATAGCACTCTTCTTTCCAGAGGGAGTCCCATAATACATTTCAATGTGTTCTACAAATATTATCACAGGACCGAACCAGACATGTATCTGTTCTTAAAGCATGTTTTATCATGTTTAATATCAAATTATCATATTAAAACATGCTTATTAAAAACATGTTTACCTATAAAGCATAGAGAGACCCTACATTTAAAATAGCATGAATATGTGGAAGACAGGAATGATCCCTTCCTTCCCAACCATACCTTAGCACCTTTAAACCATTTTTCCCAGTGTAGCACAAATACTAGAAGTAAAGTGGATTGGTGTAAATCATTTCAAAATATCTGAATGTATCAAGGGATAGGGACCAAACCCTGATTTTGCTTCTTTCCAGAGTGCATTCATTTGATATGAAATCTAGATATCACATTGCTCCAACTCTGCAGATAAATGGATATTTATCAGATAGACATATGCATTACAAACTCAGCATTCATACTTCCTACAAGAGTCTTGAGGACCTACAGGCATTATCCCCAGCCTTCTCTCATTAAGCCTGGCCACTTTCTGAATAGTACATACAAAAGAGCTGCTGGAAGATTAGCCACTAAGTTTGGCTTAGAGCCACTGGATTAGCCTCATAGCATGTTCGTATCACAACAGACTTATACTTTTTCCTCAGCCTGTTATGTGTCTTAAATTTTTCTTCCTCTTTAAAGTCCTGGCATCTCTGATACAATACAATAGTGGAGGTTCCTGTAGAGCTGAATGATTCTGAGAAATTCAGCAGGTGCTGCTTCATCATGGGTACCGTTTGTACGTCATGGTAAGGGATGAATTGATTTTTATTCTAACAAACCCTGATTTAAAGCCCTTGAGCTTTCCATAGTGGGACAAGGCTGAAGAATCCACATAGTTTCCCCAAGCTTCCTTTTGTTTTTCAGAGTTTCAGTCAGAAGTCCTCATTGGCTCATTGGAGGAACAGGCACCCTCCAGATGCATTAAACTAAACTCTCATAAAACCCATCAATGTAGATAAGAGGATGATGGGAATTGTAGGCCCAGGTTGTCTAACTCTGTATTACAGGAACCATAAGTATCTCTACTGTTCCCTTTGTTCTTTGAGGCTCTGGATTTCTGCCTTTTGATCTGTCAGTATATGAGGTTGGAGATCTTGGGAAAAGGTAACATTGGAAGCTGCTTTGGAGATACCTTGGCATCACCCATAATATATGCTTTATCTCTGATTGTGCCCTAAGCCCAATTCCACTTCTGGCAAGATTTTCTATGGCCAGTTCATTGCCATTTTCAGAATGGCACCTCCCTCTCAAAACCTACTGCTGGCAGATGGAAGGGGGAAAAAAAGAGGACTATTAAGAGTAGGGCTGTGCAGCACTTTATCACAGGTACTTTAAGGAGTTGCCAAGGGGAGCTACATTTGGACCCCCACATGCTCCGAAGCACTTCTTATCTTCAAATCTGAAGCACTGCACAGCTCTAGCAAACAAACACAGAACAAGATTTATCCTGGACAGGAAAAAAGAAACTCACCTGGCTGTTTTCCACATCACGCTCATCTTCATTAATTAGAAGCATGTAGGGCTTTCGGGGCAGCCCTGGGGCCTTGATCCCCAAAACGAAGAGGGTGAAGGTGCTGATGTAACGCAGGAACCACAGGCTGAATTGGACCTGGGGGAGTGGATCTCAGGTCAGTGGCAATCTTCAGCAGCAGCTTCCCTTCAAACCTCCCCCCCGCCCCAAATGGCTACAAATCACGCAGTGCTTCTTCTCCAACACCCCACAGTCAAAAAGAGGAGAAGCTGGAATTTCATTGGCCAAACATAAACTCTAAAGCACTCAACCAAAGACTGGTACAACAAAGCAATGGTCAAATCACTGGAAATGCTAGTTTGTTAATACTGTAGCCAAGAATAATGAGAACTGCATTAGTTACAAAAAGCCCCCACATTTTTTGTAGCAAATCCCAAAGGCAGTCCCTCCCAGTAGCTTTAGGGAGCATTTAGTGGCAATCCTGACCCTGAGGCACTCCATTCCACTACCTGGTGGAAAGTGCTTCCTGTTGCTCCTTGACGCCTCTTCCTGTCCCATAAGGCCTGCAATTGCAGCTCAGGGGCTCTAGGGGAGCTCAGTCATGTGACCGAGCGAGCAGGGCAAGAGAAGGGATCAGGGGCGGGAGAGGCTAGCTTTTACACGTGGGCTGTGACACAGGTGGGGGGACGAGACTCCAGGGACCCTCTCACTGGCAGTTTGCTCTCCAGTGACAACCTGTGCAGGCCAAATATTAATACAGTACAGGGAGTCCCTGGGTTAAGAACACCCGGTTTAAGGACGACCCATAGTTAAGAATGGAGCCTGCTGTAGCAAAATTTGAGTTAAATAAGTAATGATTTGCATTAAATACACAATCGTTCGAGTAAGTTATACAATACTACTTATACGGTATTATACAATAATACTGTTCTGGCTTACATACAAATTTGACTTAAGGACAGACCTTGGGAACGGAACTTGTTCCTAGCCTGGGGACTACCTGTACTGTACTGCTGCTGCTTCTCCTTGGCTACTTCTTGTACTAGGGTATCCTTAACTTACAGCGACCATACTTTCTTTATTTCAGAAAGCTGTCCTTTAGACTTACTGAATTTAAATATTTATTTTCTTGGTTTTGCTCTTGAATTTTCCTTTGTAAAGCAAAGTTATAAACATAAACCATTTCTTTTCTCCTTATGAACCTCTTCAGATTTGCCCCTTTCTCAGGTTTGTTCTTTATTTTTTTCCAAGAAAATATGGTCACTGTACCTTAACCTCACACAATATGTAACAGGATAAGAAGCCAACAGCTGCTACTCCAGCTCTACCAGCCCTTATAAATTTATGGGGGACCCACCAGAGCTAGTTAGGCCCAAGTTCCCACACTTTTAAGGTGGCCGTATGGAGTGGCATAGCTGTACAGTATGGAGTGGCATAGCTGCCTACTCAGAGAAACAAGCCTAAGGTTGGCCTTCAGTAGTAATTCAAATACTGTAGGCAGCTTAGTAACAGATGCAAGTTACAAGGAGAAGACCCTGTGACCCTCCAGACATTCTTGGACTCCAACTCCCCACCATCTCTGATAACACTAATGCTATAATGTATTGACAGCCAGATTGTGAACCCGATATAAAGTGTTTAGTTTGTGATGTGCAGTAAACAGCAGAGGTCACAAACATGGGAAGGAAGCGATGAGCAACTCATTAATAAACCAGAGTTGCTTTTAAGAACGTGCGGTACAGATGGAATCACATCCTGTCTGGTTTTTCAGGTTTTAGGGCCAGGCAACTTGATCTTCAGAGAGATCCCCTTTTGCCTCACAGTATTTCTAGAGGGGAGGAGGATGCAGGCCCTCATCTCTTGTATATTTTTGTCAGTACAAAGAAATGAGAACTCAACTTGTGGGTAGACCTGCTTGGATAGGGAATTTGCATAGTCTCTTCCCCTTCTATCAGCATGTAAATAAGAAAGTGGCCTGCCCTCCTTGCCCTCATGTGAAACTGTTAATCAACAATGATTCAGCAAAAACATGTTGCCATGAGCAAGCTGAAAGAGAGAAAAGGGCAAGCAATGGCTTACACCAGCAGAAACTTCTTGCAGATTCACTCAATGTTAGCCCAATTCTAGCCTAATTCACTCAATTCTAGCCCCTCTTCCTCTTTAATTTCTTTTCTATAAAATTTCAGCTTATAAGTAATCTCTCATAATTCTCAAACTTAAAAAAAGAGAGTATCTGTCTCATGTATAGGATGGCTTCAATTGCCTGGCAGGTCAAAAGTCCCCACTAGCTGAAAAGGGGGGGAAAAAAACCTATCTCCCCCCCCATATTAATTGTAATACAATTAAAATGAGCTCCACACCAAAGTTGGCATTTATATTACCGACAATGGCTTGTATATTTAAGGCAGCCTGTGGGACATAATATCAACATGTCTCAATCAACATGTCTCCATACCAAATAATTTCTGATTTTTCTGTCTTCATTTGAACTTTAAAGTTATGAAGCCTTGTCTATTGAAAATATGGCAACTCAGTTCTACCTACATCCAGGAAGGATCAAATGAGGCTCAAGTAAGCAACTCATTATTGACTAAAAAAAAATTATTCTACTTTCAGAATAGAAGGTTACTATTTGTTCAATATAATTGATATTAGTGCACTTAGTGCTGCACGTTAAATCAATTTTTTGACTACTAACATGAACATGAGATCCAGTTTGGTCTAGTGGTGAAGGCACCAGGCTAGAAAGCAGGAGATGGTGAGTTCTAGGCATGAAAGCCGGCTGGGTGACTTTGGGCCAGTCACTCTCTCTCACCCCAACTCACCTCACAGGATGGTTGTTGTGGGGAAAATAGGAGGAGGATTGACTACTAGGTATGTTCTCTGCCTTGAGTCACTTATAAAAAAAATAATAAAGGTGGGATAAAAAATCTAAAAAAAAAAAACTGATTCAGATGGGCTGGGTTCATACATTTACTGAGTCACAGCTTGAATCATGTTTTATTGAAAAGCCTTAAGGCTTAGTTCACACATAAGGCCAAGTTATAAATTAATAGTAGAGAACATATGTTTTCCAAGATGAATAGCTTCCAACACTCTTTGCCACTGGCCCCTGCTTTAAGTCATGCTGTACAAGGCACAAAAGTTAGGCTCACTTACTGCCAGAGAAACTGTACCATCTTCCTACACCACAACATCCCCATGACCTTATCGCTGAGTCATCCTACCTTTTGGCTGGTGTCTTTTAATCCCCACCACCAGAGTGGGCTGTTCCAGGAGATGAAGGCCATATTCTCAAAAGCAAAAGCTAGAGCCCAGTAGAGGAGAAGGGTTGCTCCATGGCCTCTGATCCGATCCTGCACCATCACCCTGGTGCGTTCTAGGTGCAGCAGCCCAATTGAGGTGGCCCAGCTCATGGCTGACAAGCAGGCATTCAGCACCATATATCCATTCAGTTCTTGCACACCCAGCACTTGCCACAGGAAAGTGCAGAAGGGCATCAGGGTGAGGAACAGAGACACCAAAATTTGGGTATAGTACAGGCGGGAGCGAGGGATATACTTTGGCTCCATGGTGCGGCTGAACTGAGCATAACAGGTATACTGTAGGGCACCCAATAGGAGACAGACACTGAAGAGCACTGCAGGCACCAGCGTGAAGTAGAAGCAGGGGGACAGCCCCTCTTGAGCCCATGCCTGTGCCAGGGACTCATTTCCCTCACAATAGCTGTGTAACATCACCATCTTGGTGGGTGAGAAGCTGCAGAGACACCAATAAAAGAAACAGAGGGAGAAATTAGGAAACAAATTCAGACACATCACATAGAACTCCAACCCCACTGGCATGCCAAATTCTCTCCAACTTGTAACAGAAATGCAGATGTGAATTTTATTTCATTTATTCATTACTTATAGTTATACACCACCCACCTCCCAAGACTCCAGGTAATTTACAATAATAGGATTAAAAATCAAACTATAATTTAAAAAGCACAACCCTCAGCAACTGCCAACAAAAATAAGGCAGCAGCCCCGTCACCCCAAAATCACATCATGGGCGCAGCTATATTGGCATATAAATCTATACAGCCATGTGGCTGTCTACATTTGCTTTAGATGCTATCTTATTTTTTTATTATATCAACATCATCATCATCATCTTTAGGTATTCTGTATGTATTGACCAGGCTCAAATGATCTTACTTCAGACACATTATGAGAAGACCTAGCTTTCTGGAGAAGATTCTAATGTTGGGAAAGATGGAAGAAAAGAGAAGAGGATGACCAGCAGCAAGGTGGATGGACTCAATTACAGTGGTGATGGGAGCACCGTTGGAAGACCTGAAGTACCAGGTTAGGGACAGGTCATCACGGAAAAGATCTACCCATGTGGTCATTAAGAGTCGACAGAGGCTTGATGGCGCACAATCAAGGCTATGTGTATGATCCCCAACCTGCAATAGAGGCCAAGCCACTGAGGAATTTTGAGAGATGTAGTCTCAAGACATTTGGTGAGCACCTGGTGGGAAGAACTTCTGGGAACTGCAGAAAGTGCTTCTGTTATTGAACAGGAAAGAAATATTCTTTATAAACTTGTGTGGGTGTTGCTTTGGAGTAGACAGGAACTATATTGTGCTACCGGGGGTCAGGAAGCTTGTCTTCTGCATCTCTTTTGACTTCTCACTGACCTCAAGAGGCTAGATTTCCCATTGCCTGAATTTCTTGCCCAATTAGGATTCTGCTGTTTTGCCTCACTATCCTCTTTTCAGGGTCAGAAACATGATCTCTGCTGCTGCTGCTGCTGCTGACAAGACTGATATTTTTATGCCTTCCTGAGTGCCTATCTAGGTTTTACTCCTCCCCCGTTGTTTCACTGTGTCCTTTCAGACGACATTTAAATCGTACTTGAATGTTATGTTATGACTACACTCTGCACGGGGTTTGCGGGCAACGCGCACACCAGCGCTGTGCAGTTTTCCTCAAGGCTATCCCCACAACAGCCATCAGCTGTTTCTCCAAGGGTTGTGAACTTTCACAGAGAAAATGGTGACTCGACCAAGGACGCTCCCGGGAACTCAAGGCTGAGCCTAACAGCGGGAGCTCTAGCCCAGGCCACGTGGGTTATGGTGACAGGCGCAGGACTCCCCGCACGCCGCCTTCCAGGCTTGCAGTAGCTGTCTGACCAGCGTTTTCAATCCAGTCTGGTGCTCTTCCACCGGATTAGGGGAAAAAACCCTCGGCACTAGGCGGAGCAGAGGGAAATGGCACGAGGCTCCGCATCCCTATCGCAGCGATGATCCGCTGTGCTCCATCTCCCATTATCCACAGCCATGACTGGCTTATCTGAGAGTACTCTACCCGATACCTTGTGTGGATCCCGCAATCGCCAGAAAGGGCTGGCGTGGAATCTGCTGAGAACGCAAAGGATCAACCGAGGGAGGGCCGTGCGGGGAGTCGGAGGCGAGGGTCTCCGGCCAGCTGTACAGATGGAAAGGCTGCCCCTCGGCGCGGTGCCGCAGATGGGTCGCGCGTCGTCCAGGCGCAGTGAGAATTTAGGGATTGCTCCGCGAAGAGGCGACCCGACCATTCACCTCGCCCCGTCCTGCTAGCCGGCAGAGGGACTCGGACGCTTCTGCTTTAGCCCATCCAGCCCCAGCCCCAGCCCCAGTGATTTTCAAATGCCTACCGGGTAACGTCCACTTGCTTGCGCGAGTGCCGTCCGGTGCAGCGCGTCTCCGCAGCGCAGCAGAAGCCGCGGCAGGCTGTGCGGGCTTCTCTCGGGCCTAAACACCGCCCACGTACAGTTCTTGCTAGCGGACTCCCCCTGGGTCTTAGCTGCCGCCCTTTCTCTCCTCAAACCAACCATCTGAGGATTCCGCGCGCTGTTTCATTTTTGTTGCTTTTCGACTGAAAATGAGTGGTCGGTGAAAAGCATGAAAGCAAATCCTACCCCCAGTTTTAATAATGGGCCAGTTCCGGCACCTGCCTGCCCCCTTCCCGTTGCTCCATAATAAAAAAAACAAGCACGTCAAATTTTAAGAAACAGAGCACGGTTTAATGGCCAGAGTTAGCACGATCTAGAGAATTTAGCGTATTCAGGCATGAGTTGCATTGAACTCAGACTTATTCCATAAAGTAAACGTTCATAGCAGCACAAGTTTAAACTGTGGAAACCGTGTTTAAGTTCAAGGTGGTTATGAAGGTAAAATGGGATTACATCTGCGTGCCAGGCTGAGATCATTGGTGGAAGGTGAAAATATTTATATGATTCATGCCCAGCTGCTATATACTGTTCATTACTTAATTGAGCCAAGGGCCCAATTTCAGCTCTGAAATACTGATGAAATAAAATAACATTTACATCTGAACATACAGTGAGGGTAGGGATACCACATATTGGCTGCAAACAGGGATGTTTGTAGGGTATGGTAAACAAATTCAGGATGGCAGCCATTAACAGCATGATTGAAACTTTGCCCATTTTTTAATGTGTGTTGCACACACGGTACACATCAAAAGTAGGCAAAGCTTTGATTACATCATCACAGCTGCCATCTTGACTTTTTTTACCATGCCCTGAGAACAACCCTGGCTGCAAGTAATCCAGATCACCACTAGATAGCAGCAAAGAGACACTGAAACTTCCTCCCCTTGCTTCCATCTGGTAATCAACCAGACTTTTGAAACCTAGTTAAGCATGCTTAGGGGAAGGACATTTTAAGAGGCAGAATGTGCTGTATTATGCGTCTAACCATCCCAGAGGATAATGTCTAATTCTATACATTTGGACTTTTAAGGAAGAAGAAATAAAAGATGACTTAATTTGTCCTGCTATACACCAAAAGGAGAGAGCTAGCCTAGGTTGTCATTTTCAGTCAACTACATAGCTGGAAATGTCTGAAAAAGCAGCAAAAGGATCCTTGCCTTCTACAAGGAATCCTATGGCGCTATCTACTATGGAATCCCCCAACTGTTTGAATCTCTTAATACTAACAGCCTGTAGATACGTGTCAATGAAACTTGTATCACAAAAACCTCTTCAGTTTTGACTTTCTTCCAGAGATGGTGAACTTTGGATAAGTGGTGGCACTTCTGAAAATTCTGTTGGATCTGGGGTGTGCACATGTAACATGGGCTTCAGCCTCAGAGGGCTCAATATTTATAGGGGTTCCCCCCTTACAAATAAGGTTTGTAAATCTTGGTTTAGAGATAACAATGCTAATTTTAACAGGAAGAATGAGCATATTACAAGTTCATTTTTTGAATGCCCATTATATGAAAATAGGCTCATCTTGTATTTCAACCCAGCAACTAAAATAGTTATGTTGGTTTGATGAACATCAAGATCCTTGGCTTGATTTGCAGGATATGTCTCATAAGCGTATTGGTGTATTGCATACTGCTCCCAGTTCGTGCTCTGTGGCATCCATGGCATCCATAGTTTGTACTCTCTCTCTATGATTTGCTCTGAAGAGGTGTAGAAACAAAAACAAAAAGGCACCCCAAAAAGCAAAAAAAGAGGGCACAGTTTTGGATGCCCCTTCCCCAGTGATTTCATTATGTCACTAGACATAATCCTGTGCATTTCAGAGGCTGGGTAGGGGGAAAGAAGTCATAATGCCCAGCAGCTTAGAAAATCTTTTTTCCAAACTTTAAGGAATTTGTATTTTCATCCCAGAAGGGAATATCTGATCCACATATCATACTCCATAATTCCAGAAACAAAGGCAGAGCAAAAAACTGAAAGGTGTAAGTACCTCTATACCCCCACCCTCACCCCACTAAATAATCACATTCCTTTGTTTCTACCACCAGGCCCTATTAGGACTTGTTCCCAAAGTTATTCTAAATATTCAGATTAGGTACAGAGCTGGAAATTAGGGCTAATATTCAATTCTAATGTATCCCCATGGTGTGCAGTTATTATGCTGATCCATTCACCATGAATGTGTTTCACCATCTTTCCCCTTCAGATTGTGATTACATAAAAAACTAAAATCCAACGTATATTAAACAAGCTATTGTACATCTGCCTATATAAAGACTAGCCCCAGCATTCTGGTAGCACACAGCTCTGAATCCTTTGCAGTTACAGTCCAGACTGTGCTATATTCTTTGTACAATACTAGTTCTGCAATAGTACATGTAACCTATGTATTCAATAAGCACCAAAATCACTCTTGGTTTCCAGAAATGACATTCCAACTTAATAAGGTTTAATGAAATTGACGTGCCTTTTGATCTTCTAATTTGTGCAACACTTTTGACCTTCTAACTTGTGTATCTCAACACGGAACAATTAAATGAAGAATCACATGTCTTAACCATGTCTCATTCTCCAAGCAGTCAGTATTGAGAGACAGGTTTTATGCTGAGAGACACACCTTTGAGGACAAGCGCACGGAGCAGGATACTTAAGCCCTTACAATGAGGATGCACTTGACTTAAGCCCTTACAATGAGGATGCACTTGACCTAAGCACTCACACTCGCTGTGTCCGGTGAATTCAAAATGAATGCCATGTATCAACTACATGGTTAAAGTGATTTAAGATGGCATTTGAACTGGCATGATATGGTGAGCCTGAAATTTTGGGTAAAATGTAGCCCTTGCAGGTGGCTAAAAATAACCTTCTTTTCCTTCAATTTCTAATGTAAACTTGGCCATAATGGATAATCCCACACAAATGGCCAGAGCCATCAAAGAAGAGAACACCTCCTTTATTCAGTAGATACGGCACTATACAGGGTGCTGGACAACCAGCTCTGCTTTACAAACCACTTGCATTGTTCACGTACAGCCTGGCCTCCCTAATGCCACAAATAAAAGTGGAAGTAGAAGGTGGCCATTCCATGCAGATGCAGATGGAGCAAAGATAAGAAAAATGCGTGACTGCTAGTACTGCCTCCCCCATCTATCCTTTTGGCTAAGCTATATCAAGACGGATGCTGAGAGGAGCCCATACTTGACCAGCACAGTTCAAAGCAGCAATCTACAAAGTGATGCTGCTTTCTACAGTCCTGGGGATATGTCCATATTGCTGGATTCCTTCATATATTAGTAAGGAGTAGGCATAATGCTGATCCTAGTTCTATCTGTAGTTTTAAACCATCCTGCCCCAGCTTGGAGCACTACAGACCAGGTCACTGCAAGCAGGTGTGCAAGTTGTGCACTGCACAAAGGCACCATGACACCGGGTGGGGCGGGGGGGAGAATGATGGAAATGGTAGTAACGTAGTGCCACACTGCAGGCCATCAGGTTGGGGGAAGAAGTCCATCCAGTTACTACTGTGCGCATCTGTGTATGCGCTGTAGAAGAAAAGGGAGAATGAAGCGCTGGAAAACCACAGCTGCCATGGGACATGACTTGATGCTCTGGCAGCAAAAAACATTTTGCACAAAGGCATCTTACAGATCAGTGGCAGTCCTGCTCCAGACACCTTGGACTACAACTCCCATCACCCCAGCAAACAGCACCTGGAGGGTAGCTATTAAAAGTTGTTTTAATTCTTGGCAGACAACACCCTGTGGCTGAGGCTCACCAATTTTTCCCCACCCCATATATACTTGATAAAGCTACTGGGAGAGAAATGGTGATGAGTACAGGAAAACACTGAGCCATGAACTGAAACCAAGCCTGTGGATACTGAGGATACGTAAGCATGTATGTTTTTGTTTTCCTGTAAAAAAAACCAGGAAAGAACATAGAATCCAGGAGTCTTGCTTTCCCAAACATGAAACTTCCCCAGGAAAGTCTGCCTTAAGTACTGGGATCCTGCACAGCCCTAGCCTGGGACAACAAAAACAGAGTATATTATCTGTGAACTTACTTTTCTCACACAAGGTAGTGGCTGTGAGTGATTTACCTAAGATGCTAATGTGTTTAAAATACGGCCCCTGTGACTATGGGGTTTCCAGAAACGAATCCAGAAAGAATTTTTAGTGTTTTTTTTTGTTAACACAATAGTTCCTGCTATTTAGCTAGGCCCAGTCAGTCTACTAATAATACAGAAAGGACAGAAGGCCAAGGGCAAGAATGGAAAACCGGTGTTTCTGTAGATAGTTTGAAATAGGGCTTTATCAAGTGAATGGTGGGTCTAATGGACTCTTTTTATAAAAACATAAAATTCGTCCCTTCTTGAGTTTTTAAGATGGCTTTTTTTTTGGCATACAAAACCCGGCATTTCCATGAGAGCTGGATAATTACCATCAAGGCACCCAAAGGGGAAAAAAATCACAAATGGGGCAGCACCAATTTGGAGAAGCTGAGCAGGGTATTGGAATTAAGGAATTACTTAAATATGATATGCCTCTGATAAGCACTGGTATCCTCCACCCACCTCTCTCTCTCTCTCTCTCTCTCTCACTCACACACCCACACACACACAGCATGGTACAAAGTCTCATTCTTGATTCTGAGTCTCAGCAGGAAAACCAAGGGCTTTTGGAGCAGAGTTTCTTTCAAGGCTTTTAGGCTGGGCATTATTTTGTAAAGCTGACTCAGATCACTTCAGATCCTGGCTCAGGCAAACTCTGATAAGCATTACCATGATACACCTGTGATCTGATATGGGGGTAGGACACAAAATGAATATGGCCCCCAAGCAATGTGAAATCAGTTGTGCCCATAGGAAGGCAAATGCTGTGATACAAGTGATGGCACTGCAAGAGGACTCCTTTCTTCTGGTCTGGCATCAACGTTCACACTGGAATGGAAAAGCAGAAAATACACTTCCTTGCTGTGTGTGACCCCTTCAGCTGAGTCAGGCTCTGTTAGTGGAGGAAGCCTGGGCCTCAATTCTTGTTACAAAAATAATCTCTCACAGCCCTTCTTTTCCTGAGTCCAAATATACATCCTGATTGCATCTTTAATCATGTTGCAGTCTAGACAGTGGAGCAGCTCTTCTGGCTGCTGAACAGGATCCACAAGCGCGTCCTCTTCCCAACTGAAGAATATTTCAGGCAGGGTGAGCATTGCTTGTCTCTCCAATCTGTTGGGTGCTCTGTGGCATTCTGTGCAGGTCTTGGATGGCTCTCCAACACGGACAACACGTATGTAGATAACAGACAATATATGTAAACACACACACATCCAGCCTATGCACAGCTAAGGTGTCACCAGCATGATACATGTCTGGATAGAGTTCTGCCCACCCCAAAGGCACTGCTGACATCATCACATTTTTACCCTTGGATTCTGATGTCCAGGCCATGGATACTTGAGCTAACCCATATCTTCTAGGGCAGGGTAACTCACTGCTCCACCAGCTGAGACAGGCCCAAAATCTGGAACCCCCACTGGATCTTCAGCCTTCAGTTATACCTAGTGGGGGGGATTGTTTAAGACAGAGATAGTTATTTTGACAGGAAAGATACTGATTTAGTCAGAAACAAAACCCAGTATACATGCCCTTCTAAGTTTGATGGCACACCCAATTCAATATCTACCTCAAAATCAATTAATGTATTCCTTATCCAGACAGTTCTTGGCAGTAACATACAGCACTGCATTACTATCAGGGCATGTGTGTGTCTTCTATTATGTGATATTGGCAGGTGCAACCAGGCAATCGAAACATCACTCCTTTTCATGAACATGGGATGTACAGGATGCATGTCAATAGGGGGCTGGGCTTTGATACATGGTCATGCCAGCCATTTTGCTGTCCTTGACCCTCCAGTTAATGCCCCCAATTACTACTCATTTAAGATTCAGTATGGGAGATTCCTTCTTTTTGGCAGCGCACATGCCCTACCTACTGCTAATGCAAAGGCATAAAACAGGCTGCACCTTGTGTAGCTGAGGTGGCAACTCATCTTCTGAGCTCTCTTCTGGGACAGGCTCTGGGTGTCGAGCAGCTTGGCCATCTTCCGCCCAGCCCCCAAGTGGCAGCCGAGCAAAATGTGATGGAGCCCTATTCACTGGGCCAGGGTCTATAAAAGAACAGAAGGAAACAGAATGGAACACACCCCTTGCTTGAAGAAAGCATTACAACTTCTTAAGAAGGGAAAATAAGAGTAAAAATTACAGGAAAAAATTGTGCTTTCAGTGACAGAGGCAATAAAGGTGAAATGGTTTGGGAAACTTTTCAAGCTTATGATGGTACTCTTGTTGCTCTTTGGCTAGCGTTCTGTGCCTGATCATATCCACCTATAGTTCAGTTGTTAACAAGGAACAAAAGTTGACAAGGAGAAGCTGACAAGGAGCCTTAGGGCAGCCTCAGCTTATGCCAAGGTCTGCATCTTCTATTTGATGTACTGGCCATATCATTAGATATAAAGAAATCCTCTATAGGATTTAGCATTTAAAATAAATCCTACATTTAGTAATCTGGGAGCAATGAAAGAGTAAAGTCATAGTGTAATTGACAAACAATGACGTTTATGCAAGACCTACTCACTGTGGTTTGCAAATCATGGTTCATTGTACTGTGTGAAAAATTTTCAGTTGTGACTTATTCAAGAGCTATTTCAACCTTCCTGACCAAAGAATGCTGAATGACCATGGATTTACTGCACTTTATACATACCTGAGACACCCCCATAACGGCGCTGGAAGCCTGCCTGTAGAGCAGATGCCTCGTCACCACCTTGGCGTGGTGAGGCAAAAGGATAGCTGGCTGAGCGAGGCATAGTGCTGCTAGGGGTGTTCCTCTGGGCCTCTGGCTCTTCCTGGGCACTCTCGCCACTCTCATCACTCTCCTGCCGGTGCCACAAGTGTCGTTCAAGGTCCAACTGGGCATGTTGCTTGTGCAGCTGTGAAAATGAGTTAATAGACAATGGAGGACTATGTTCAGCCAAGGAGAGACCACTGAGGTGATCCAAATAAATCTAGTTCCAGACCTGAAATGAGTTGCCTGTGCCCTGCAGCCCTCAACGGATGTGTTGAGTTCCCACCTGTATGTATAGAAGGCTCAATTATATTCTGTTACCTAAAATGCAAATGTAAATGCACCTAGCATCACTGTATGATGCAGTTTTGTCTGAGGTTTTTCAAATATGATCCAGCTTGATCTTCTTATGATGTATACCCTATTTTTCAGATCACTGTCCTGAGTTCAGCTTGATACTTCAGGATAATGCAAGTGTAATCCTTTATGCCAGGATCTTTCAGGCTGTGTAAATCTACAGTAGAACCCACAATCTATGCCCAGGGCTACATAAGTGCCCTACCAAAAAGTTGGATACAGTTCCAAAAGTTGCAGAAGTGACATGAGGAAAGTTATTTAAATACACAAGGAGTAACCATCAGAGCTGTGCAATGATTTGGCTATAACTGAGAAGAGGTGCTTTGGAACATTTGAGAGCATGACTGAACACCCATCTGTGACTTACTGAAGCAGCCACACTGGAAGCAGCCACACTACAGCAGCTGGGAATCCTGGAAACAGATGTGGCTGTTATAAATGAGTTGGAATCCAGATGTTGAATTCATGCTCCCATGCATTCTGAAGCATACTTCCCAGATGAATCCAAAGTACTGCACAGCCCTAGTAACAATATAAATTGTGCTGAAGCTAACTTTTAAAATTAAATGTAAAATCAATCCCATATATGGCTGGTGTGGGTCTTCCGGGCTGTGTGGCCGTGTTCTGGAAGTTTTGTTTCCTAATGTTTCGCCAGCATCTGTGACCGGCATCTTCAGAGAGCAGGAGCACAGACAGGAGCAGTTCTCTCTGTGCCCAGGATGAGGTGACCCTTTTGTGGGTATTTATAGAGATCTGAAGGGGGGGGATTGGGGGGGGTGGGGGTGTGTGGGGTTTGGGTTAACAAGTGGCTGCTTGTTTTGGTGTCAGAATATGTGTGTATCTTCCTGGGGATTAGGCAGGGTTTTTTCTTCGACAATACATTAAATCCCATATAGTTTGTGTCCTCACCATACATCTTTCCTTGTTGTGCCTCCATTTCCTTTCTGTAATGCAGCTTTCAGCATACCTCCCAAAAACCAAATAAGGCCCTTGGCCTAAAAAATACAGCACTACTATACAAAGACTTTTATGGCTTCAAGCCAAGACTTACATAGTCAGTGGCATCTCCAGCAAACTAGATGCCAAAGTGTCATCATGCAACATGTATTTTTTTTTTATTATTATGCATTGTTTTGTTACAGGTTGTAAGCCAACGAGTCTATTTATGATTGCAGGGGAATATTAATGTGACTTACAAATGAATAAATAAAACATGCAAATACCATTACATATTCAGAGATTACAGATTTACCCAACATATTTACATATTAATATTACATATTTGTGCCCCAATACCTTATGCAAGCTCACAAGTGGCAGCATCTGTATAGTGACATCTTTACACCATCATTTCTCTTGCCTTCCTCCCTCCCTCCCATACACAAACACCCACCTGCATAGTTCATTATGGTCAGCTTACCTCATGCATGTAGAGAGCATGCAGACTCATCTCAGTAGAAGCATATTCTGAAAGAATTAGGCTCTGCAGCTGACCTTCCCAAGCACTGCTGCCAGAACTTGCTGTCCTTGCATCCACCCTGCAGCCAATGTGAAGAAAAGAATCAAGATGTAGCAAGAGGAAGGGAGAATTAAAGGCCTAAAAATGCTCGCTTCTTTTTTATAGAGCAAAAATGACATTGTCCTCCCTCCCCTCTACCTTTACCAGGAAAAACATCACATTAAAATTCCTCCTCAGACAACTCCCTCGAAGCATCCCAGATAAAATACTGTGAGATGTTAGATCTCTGAACATTTTTTCAGTAGCTGCTTACTACACACAACTTCTTACCCTGAGCCTGTCATTGCACCAGGGCCCCGAAGCTGGGCACCATCAGCATGGGAACTCCCATGTGTTGTCTGGATAGACTGAAGAGGGGAGAAGGAACGCAAAGCAGATGCCACCTCAGAGACCGCAGACAGATGCCGTGAAGCCTGCGCATCACGGATTGCCTGGTAGCCAAGTGCTGAGGAGCCAGCAATCACGTTGGCAATCAGACTGTGTGGCTGCAGACAGAAGAGAAGAGAGATTTTAGTTCTGCAGGAACAGGATTCCCTCCCCATCTCTACCAGTAGAACTCCACCACTCTTCAGCTTTAGCTCTGAACCTGTGGTGGGCAGAGCTGGAACCTCCCACTCCCCCATTTTAGAATTTAATTCATTCACTTAAATTCCAACCCTGGAAGGTACATGGGATTTCCTGGAAGATGTTACAACTGGACAATTGACTCTTTACAAAGAGAAAAGAAAAGCAAGAGATTCAATAAAATTCTCTTGGGAATCTTTTTAAGAGATCCTACAGAAGCACCTGGTATTTGTACAAGAGTGTCAATAACAGAGATACTATGAGGATTGGGGGGGGCTATTTCTATGGAGCTTGGGGCAAGAACTCAACTTTTTTTGAGAGACACAGGAGGCCATTCGCTGATGTCACTAGAAGATACATAGCCAAAAACCTATTTTTTTCATGTTTTTGAAAATGAGTGAGAATCATCTGGAACTAAAGGCAGATCACTACTGTTCCTGTGCTAAAACGCATTGGAATCTGGGAATATTGTTATTGAATTGAGGCTGCATTATCTCAGACTGCTGGAAGATGTTGCCTGCAGCCCCTAGATTGCTCATTTCTGTTTTACGAAGTATGCATGAAAGATGGAATACAAGAAACAACTCAAAGCAGGGCATGGAAGATTTCAGCCTACACAGCCTGTGGAAGTGATGAGTTCAAAGAAGACACAAGAAGATACACTTCTCATAAGAGGGTCCCCTCTCATCCCCCAAAAGATGGTTTCCTGTGAACTGACTGAGATAATGCTATTCCAGTAAAAAGAGTACCAGGAGGTGCGAGGAAAATCCTTATGCAGGACTGGTCAAGCTTTCTTAGAATGTGTAACAGTGTTTGGGAACTGCAGTCCATTGGAGCCATTGCACAGAGCAAGTGAATGTGCATGGTTGCATCTTGCCTTGGTTCTTCTCAGCCTGACCAGCCAGAATTTGTGGACGTGTGTTGAGTGGAGCTCTTAGTCAGAAAGCGAACAATAAAAGGGGTAAGCCTGCATTTGTTTCTATGTGCCCTAAGTCTCCCCATAAAAAAATAATAAAAAGTAGCTCTGGAGGTATCATAAAAGCCCTCTTTACAATCCTCAGTGAACTTTCCAGCTGTTGCAGGCAACACAGTTAATAATGAGGATGAAAGTTTATTTTGCAGCATCTGGAAGGATGCAGGTTGCCTTTCCTGTCTTAAGGGAAATATAATAAGCAAGAAAGCAGGGTAGCAGGCACACTATTCTTGACTTAGGTTCCCAAACAATTCCACTGTCTCGAAGCCCTACAAAGAGACATCAATCCTCTCCTTTTTCAGGCCAGGGCACAAATGGCAATAGATACATCCCAAAAAACTAGCTTTGCCATCTGCTAGTTCTCATCATCTTCTGTGTGGGTACCTCAGATTCAGACTGTAGTGACTGGATAGAGGTGAAAAGTGCATTGTCAGGCAGGACAGCCTGCTGGGCCAATGCCAGGCTGCTATCACGGTGCACTCGCTCCTTAAGCAAGCCAATGAAAGCTGTGCTCTCCCGAGGTGGTTGCCAGTGTGGATTGGTGATGGCAAAATGCATGAGGGACAGCTCTGTCTTGCCATCCTCAGCCTGCTGATAAATGGAGGCTTCTGTCTTCCCAGCTGACATCCACTGCAAAACATTCAGAGCAAAGCTCAGGAAAGTATCAGAGCTAACTACCCCCGTCCTTACTTACCTGACTTTGTGCAGACAAAAAATAATACAATGGCTTCTCCTTTGAAACATTATTTTTTCCAATATACAGCTATTCCTTTTATAAAGCCACAAAAAGTTTACATCAGAGAATTCATACTGTGAAAATGAAATTCCCAAATATAGTACAGGCCTAAAATATTGATTCTGCTTTTACAATAATTTAAGGCTAAAGTAGAGAAAACACCATTTCCTACCTTAAAAACTTAGCTGACAGAGTGAAAGCAATGTACCACCACATATAAACTGCATTTTACTATTTGATCTCTTCAATTCTGTGCTCTATGACTTAAATCATTTTCAGATATGCTTTCATTCAATTTACATCCTACTGAAGATAGGTTTCCAAATGGCCTTTTCTGAAATCCTGACTAATGTCCAAATTTTTCAGTTTTGCTGGGACTTACTGCAGGATGCCCATGCTGGCGCACATCCATTTGGGCAAAGGAGCAAGTGTCTCCCACACCCACCACCTCCACTGTAAAGTTGCGGAAGAAGTCAATGATCTCCAAAGCTTTGGGCCTCAGACAGAAAATGAGAATCAAGGGAGTCACAATGGGGCTAAGCAGCTCTTCCAGAATGAACACCTTTGAATATAGAAAACAGAACCATTAAGTCTTAGAAAACGCCACAGTGAATATCACCAACATAGCTCAGGATATGACTCCAGGCATACAGTACTATTGTTCAACATGTTCAATACTTAGTTGTATTCCCGAATTTCAGGAGAAACTTTACTACATCTTGTTTATAATAGTATCTACTCAGGACCTCTCTCCACTGACAGTGCCACTGATACAATGCCCTCCCACCATCCTACCCACCCCATCTTACCGCCTTGTACTGGAAGAGCTGAGCAAACTCATCTCTGGTTTCATAACGATGGGCGTTGCCTTGCCAGTGGTCAGGCATGTAATGGATATGTGCCAGAATCACTCGAAGCAGCTGCTCTGGGCAGAAAACCAGGTGTTGGTCTGGGATGAAGGACCTGCAGGGACAGGCAGGGTGCACAGGCCACATAAACCTGAGCAAAGGAGCTCTACATCCCTTGGCAAGAAGCAGCAGGTAGAAAGCAGCTTGTTGGCAAAGGGTGCATATCCCTACTGTCTAGATTTCCTTTTTTTACAAAGGATAGACTACAGATAAGGATTTTGTAGGAACTCTTAGTGCTTCTGATACAGCATGGGCAGCTTTAATCCAAGCACTTATAGTGAAGGACGCCAAGTAATTTTACAAATTTTTGTATCACGTTATATCCTAGTTTGAAGACTTTCAGACTGTATACAACTTTTTGACAGAAAAGTAATAAAGTGCAGTGTTAGTTTACCACTAGGGTAATCTTGTAATAATTCCTCCAAAGCCCAGTAACCAGCCAACTGCCTAAATGTTAGGTTTAATTGACATGACATCGGCTGCAGATTACATCCACCTAAAGCCATTTCAAACACTGAACATTATATCGTAACTCATAAAATGTCAGGCTGATTTAAATGCTGATCCATGTACAACAATGTAAAAGAAATCTTCAACTTGCAATTATTCATATCCTGTTTGTTTCTTCCTATTCCATCACTTTATTTACTAATTCTTCCACTTTCTTTCTCCATTTCAGTCCCCTTGTAAACTGGTGACTTGTCCTACAGTATTTTTTTCTCTCTGCTATAAAGTTGTAGTTTCTGTCCACTTTATAGACAGCTAACAACTCTGCCCCTGCTAGATCCAGCAAAACAAAAAACAAAAAACAAAAAACCAACAACTGACAACTGACAAATAAGTCTAGTATTGCACCATTCCTGAAAAACCAGATTCTTGTCTTCTGACATCTCAAAGTTTTATGACACGTTAGAATGAATTTGATTCCAAAGCATCCTGCCAGCATCATTAATGAATCATGAATCAATGATCTTTGCTTAACTGAGCTGAAAGACATGGATTATGAAGCTCATTTAAGTCTCAAATTCACAGTGCTCTAAAATGTCCTACGTCTAACTGGTAAAATAGGAAAGAGTACCACTGGTAATTTGTCTTCTAGCATAAAATCAGAGAGGGACCAAGCATAATAGCCCTTGCTATTTAACTGGTTTTTTTAATTAACAGAATGCTTTTGGCTACTACCTGTTGGGTGTTTCATAGCGTGTTTCCAAACATTAAAAAAGCCTCCTAAACCATGAAAGCTTCAATTCAGCCATTTCCACTCACCTGCAGACAGTGACAGCCACTCCCAGGATGGTGACAGTAGTGAGGACATGTTCCACAGCTAATACATCTTCATCATAAATTGTGAGGGCAATGAGGACAGCAAGGATAGAGCCAGCAAAGAAGGCCACATTCTTTGCCACAATGGTAAACAGGGGAGAAATGAAACAGTTCATGTACTTGGAAGCTGGCTTGTAGCCTTTGCTGAGTCTTGAATGCAACTCGTGGTCCAGCTCATTGAAATGTCGCAGGTAGCAACGGCCATAGAGGGACCAGCAACGAGCACCCAAGCTGCCGGGTTCTCTCTTGAGAATTTCAGTATAGCTGAAGAAAGCATAAAGAATCTGCCATATAAGTATAAGTGGACAAAGGAGAAAATTAGCAATGCCAATCCATAAGATACGGGTGCCCAATTTGTCAGCCAGTTCCATGCGATTGCTACTACGCTTGTACTCAGCCTTCAGACTCCATTCGTTCTCAAACAGTGAGCCAGGGCCCCAAAAGAAAATGAGTTCGAAGTTGTACTTGAGACCACGGGTATAGAAGACAGTATCACCCAGTAGGGGAAGATGGAAGCGCACAGGCAGGAGTGACTTGTTCACTATGGCTACCATGTAGTTCTTGAACCGCAGGATGCGGTGGTAGATGTCCAGCTCTGTCAGTTCCTTCTTATGAATGCAGATCTGGTGTTCCTTCTGGATTTGTATAATCCGTGCTTGTACCTCCTGCCAGGTATAGTAGGGCAAATTGGACTGGAAGCAGGTAGACAGAGGGTGTAATCAGCTGTGTGATAATGGCAATGGAATAACAACTTCCCCTTTATTGACTGAAAGAAGGCAATAATTTACCACTTCCATACTAGTTGCCAAAAAAGCCCAAGATGGACATATCCATGTAGGCTTTAGGAGTCAAGCTTCACTGAATCCTCCAGCCTGATAATTATGTATAGAACAAGTATTTTTGGTTCTGCATCTAATCAATTCTTCTGTCCTCTTCCTATATCCCAAATATAAAGATAACACTTCTTCACTGCCTATATAGATCCTCTCCTAAAATGCCAACCATTTCACAAGCATGTAATTCCAAAGCTTCTTGTATGTCTGCCATGGAAACTAATTCAACTTTCTTTTGAACTGTCAGATTCAAGTGTGTCAAAAAGTGGTGCAGATTCCCAGTCACAAGTATGTAAAATGAAGGCATCTAATTTTAAACCTGGAAAGGGGACACCATCCATAGCAGCAAAGAAAAATTCATAGAGAGAGCTTTTCTGCTCTGCGCATTCATTTGCTTGCTTGATCCTATAATTCTGATATCATACAATTAGGCTAAACCTTCCTAGCTCCCATGGGAAGAGAAGCAAATTTGTAATACAGAGATTCAGCTTCTAACAGTGCTGGGCAAGATTCTAGAAATAGATACTGGCAAACCCAGAATGGCAGCTGCAGAGTATAACAGCCCTGCCACTCAACTAAGCAAATCAGAAGAACAAGTTGGATCAATGGGGAAAACGTAACATCCATGGGATTATCACCAGACTGGAAAAATCAGCAACATTGCACAGCTGCAAAGAAAGTTCACTAAGGAGCTGCATATAAACAAGTAAATTCAAAGAGACTAACAAGACTTATTGAGAGAAGAAGAGTTTTTAAAAATGGAGCAAGAAAGCAAGTACTGATCTTCTCTTTATTGCTTTGACAAGAATATATCTACTACCTTGCTGGAGCAACAAAAAGATTTGTTAGCCCAGCATTCTTTTTTCACTGATTAGCCAAATGCCCCTGGAATGCCTGCAGAAAGACACTGCACTCTCTGGTAATCATATGGCCTCTAAACATAAAGTTTCACTTAGGTGCCAGCTTTCCTTTTCACTTGAACGAAATGTAATCCTCAAACCTCAGTAGCTTACCATGGGAATCTTGAGAGCATTAATGTAAAAAGAGTGTATTTCCCAGTAGCAGCAAATGTTGTAAATGAACTTAATCAGCCGATGAATCCAAAAGACCCCTGCAATCACTAGGATGGAGAGAAGAAAGCCATTGGCTTGGATCCTATGAGAGAGAGAGAAAGAGAGAGGCTGAGTCATAGATGGGAAAGAACAGCTACTACCTTATGCTAGTATAGTGCTTTATAAATATGAATCAATTCTTCACTCTCCCACTACCAGAATTCAGGCAACTCTAGCAAAGACTGGAGAATGTAAAGATCAATCACCAAAACAACTGGGCTGGTAAGACTAATGGGAAGTATCAAGGACATCATTACATAAACAAATACAAAGCTCTATCTATCAATCATATGATATTATCTGTTCACTCCCAGTCAAACCAGTCCTTGATTGTTCAAAACATAAATCAAAATATCATAAATAAAATTATAAATATAAAAATATAATAAAACCACAAATAAAATATAAAATAAATAAATAAATTAAATTTACACCCAGATAAACAACTTTACATACATTCAAGCTTAAAAATATCAAAGTGGTCACTTTAAAACAGATTTTTTTTCTTTAAGGGTGGCTAATCCACTTATTGGGAACAGAAGACCAAAGATTGGCTAGCAAACCTTATTACAACTGCTGTAAGTAAATCATAAATGACTGGTTAAGATCCATTCTAACTACTATTGGAAATCCCAAATTTGCCAGGATACAAACTGGAACTACAGTGGTACCTCGGTTCACAAACTTAATTCGTTCCGCGACTCTGGTCGCAACCCGAATTGGTCTCGACCCGAATCAAATTTTCCCATAAGGTTCAATGTAAATATGGTTAATCCATTCTGACCCCTCCAAATTTGGTCACGACCCGATTTTGGTCATGTCCCGAATCAAATTTCCCCATAAGGTTCAATGTAATTACGGTTAATCCGTTCTGAACCATATGTATTTTTTTTAAAAAAACGCAAAAATATGAAACAAAATACAGTACGAAGAGAGAGAACGCTAACCTTGCTCGACGAGACTTCTGGCGTAGAGGAGAGGAAGGCGGGTGGGGAGATGGTTATTGCTTGGAGGGAGAGTCCCCCTCCCTACAGGAAGCCATGACCACGTGTCACGGCAGGGAAAATGGCCGCAGATCCTGTTCGTCACCCGATCCGGCGTTCGCGAACGGAGGCAAAATTTTGCAAACGGAGCTGTTCATGATCCGAATTGGTCGTGAACAGAAGCGTTCGTGACCCGAGGTACCACTGTATCTGTGACATGTAACATTCCATTTCCCAACTCAAACAACTGAAAACATTTCTAACTAGAAGCTACATTTCTCAGCATACAGTGCTGATGGAGCATTCCCTACTATGAAGCTGGGGAACTTGCATATCTAGAAGATCTCTTGTTAAGTCTCACCAAGATGAGTAAGGGATGTAGCTGTATTCAGTCAGGGATAACTACTGCTATCGTTACCTGGCACTGCACTCATTGGGAGGCAGGAAAGCATCTGGCAGAGTCACCTTGACTGGATCACTGGAATGCTGACTGTGATTCACCAGTTTGTTGGCAAAGAGAATGTCATAGTCAACACAGCTGACAAGAAACGTGGTAAAGGCCACAACAAAGATGAACTGCCTATAAGAACAGAGAGGAGAAATTGGAAAGAATTGGATTTACTTCCTTCCCCTTCAAACAACTTGGGCTAAGGTTTCCTGTGTCCAATCTTGGAGCTGAGTCGGGACATCAAGACAGGATTCCTTTCAACTGAAATAGTTGGAAATGAGCATTGAGAAGTATCACCAACCCAGGTGTGATATTATTATTTTTTCACCTTCTGGCTGACAAAGGGCTCATAGGAACATCAAAACAATTTCTACAAATCCCAGAAGCAAGGAATTGAAGCTTATACTCACATTAACTCAAAGATCTCACTGATAAGCATGCAAGTAAAGCCATTCTTCTGGTGCAGGTTATAGACGTGAAGATCACAGTCAAGGAGAATTGCCAAACTTTTAGCTGCAGAACCTACCCCTAGTTTCATCTGTGACTTGCAAGTGGCATTTCCCCTCCCAGTTTAAATTGCCTTGTTATAAGTATTGAGTAGCTATTGGTTGAAGGAAGGAGTCAGTAACTTTCTGTCATAAATAATTTCCTTTGGAAGAGCATACAGTTAACATCTCTATAATTTTTGTTATCTGTGAGGAATATATCAGTTGCAGGGACCATTTCTAAATGATATATACATGTGTATTTATACATATATCATTTATATGCAAGTATAATTTAAACTGAAATACACTCTAGTTTTTTCATTTATTTACAATTATATCCTGTTGAATAAAACTAAATATCAAGTAATTCCAAAATTTATGTCACTATGGATTGTTACTGCAATAATTTCTTAATCCTCAAGCTAAAAGGATCCTTGTAAGGAATTTCCAGTTTGGTACAACTGATCACTTCTACCTGAGGTTCAATCATTCGGTCCCTGCAATCAGGTAAGGATATACGAGAGAAAAAAAGGTCCAAATTTTCAATGTGATGCCAGGGAGCTACAAGACAGAGACAAAATGTCAAAATTACTCATTTTAACATGCAGCACAGAAGATTTTACAGGACAGGAAGAATATCTGCCAAAAAGAGAGCCTCATCACAAAAAGAGCTGCAAATACCAGTTTCACTTATAACAATCTCATGCAAAGGGAATTAAGAGGCATCTGTGTTCCCTCCAACCTCTTGGATTATGAGACGAAACATTCCATTTCCAGGTAAAACTGACCCTAAGAATAGCATTTGAAACACCTAAAAACAATTACTGGAAACCCACCTCCACTAAATTTAATGAAACTTAAGATCACATTGTATAAGAAATGCAGTTTCTCCACAAATGTAGGGCAGGCTCCCATAATTTTACCTCTCACCATTCATACCACTGGAGTATTTGACACTGAGGTTAACTGTCCATCCATACTTACATTTGCTGCCCTCAGGGACATGAACGATCAGATTCTCCTCGCCAGGGGGAGAGTCATTATATGAGGCCTCCAATCGCTGATACTCAGTATCAAAGTGAGCCATGTTGTCATCTAAATTCTTATAAGCTCTGAGAAAAAGGGCAGTGAAAGACACAGAGAGGAGGGATCAGCAATTTGAGGTTATTTCAAGCCATCAGTCAAGTGGACAAGTCATACTTCTTTCTTTTAAGCTATACTTATGTACAGAATGCCAAACAGAGTAAAAGAAGAGGAAACTATTAGGAAACTATTAGCAACAAGTAGGCAGTAAAAATGAAAGAGCAGGAAATTATGGGTGTTCTTAGTTTTTCTTTTTGCCCCCTCTTTTTCCTGAAATCTGAGTGGCTCACCTCTCTGATCACTACTTGAGGAGAAAACAACACAGGATAAACATTTCATTTCATTAAAAGTCCTGTTCACTGTCCAGCCCTTCAACTTTCATTGCCTCCATGTTTATAAGCTGCAGTCTGTTACAAGATATACTCCTAAAACAAAATAATAACATACTACATAAGCACAGATTTGACACAAATAGTTATACTGTATCAAGTTCTCTCTAAACACAAATGAAACTACATTTTCAGCTCAAATATATATACCACTCTTCTAGCCTTCATAATAATCTTTTTCTAGTTTTATTTTCAGTTTTGTTTCTTATTACAGCATTAAAATGCACATAAGTGATAAAAAAGTACATGCTAACTAAAACAGAAAATAAAACTTGAGCAATGTAACAAATATATGGCATAAAATGCTGACAAGGAACCATTTTATTTAAAAACAAAGCAAAAGATTAAATTAAGAAGTAGGAAAAAAAAACGATAGAAAACTGACCATCTCAGGAAGATAGTTCTGCCACAAATGCCAAATTCTGGGCTGTGGTGTCAACTCAAATACACCAAGTCCACAAGGAGAGGATTAATCTATAGTTAACAGTGCTGGAAAGCTAATTGATCTGTTCATCATGGGCAAACTAATAGAGAACTGAAACTCCCTGCTGGATCAGATGAAAGCTTCTTGAACGTAGCATTGTGGGTTCAATAGACACCCACAATGCTCAGATAGACCCTCTAGGGCAGTGTTTCTCAACCTTAGCAACTTAAGATGGGTGGACTTCAATGCCCAGAATTCCCCAGCCAGTAAGGTTGAGAACACTGCTCCACAAGCAGAACATGACTGCAACAACCATCTCCCACCATTCCCCTCAGAAAGTAGGATTCAGAGCCATAGGGCTTCTGATATTAGGAAGCCAAGATGACCTGTGGCCATTGGTAGACATCTTCATGAAATCTTAATGCTGTCTAATTTGGACAATCACTACATTTTATGGTAAAGAATCTTAACAGTTTTATGGTTTGCCATGCCATGCATAATTTTATACACCTAAACTACATAATTTCTTGCTTATCCATCCTTTCTTGTAGAGCAGTTGCTCCGCCCCCTAAATCAGTGTTACTGTTGCTTTCTTGCAGTGTCCTTTGAGAATCCATACACTGAATTTCGAGTGTCAGCACAACACTGCTTATATCAACCCATTATTCTATCGGCAATTTTAATCAAGCATGGAATTTTTCTTTTTCACAACTGCCACAAATTGAGTCAACTTTTTCCACTGGGCTACTCACCACAAATCCCATTCAGTGACTGCCCATGAAGACCCCATCAATGTATATGTATTTCTTCCTTTCTTTTTTTGTACTGTGTATCACTTTAATCTTATATACACTAAATTATATTTGCCATTTTAATTCTTATGCATTCTTTCAAAGAGATCCTTTTAAAGTGCTTTACATTTCCCTTTTCTTTCAATTACCCTGAACATTACTATACCAGCCTTTCTCAATTGGGGTTCTGTGGAATCATAGGGTTCCATGAGAGGTCACTATGGGTTTTGTGATAGATTGTGATTTTAAAAAAAATAAATCTTTTTTTTAATTTCATGCACTGAGCAATGTTAGCACTCATAGTGAAGGGAATCTTCACATACTGTGACTCAGTTGCCACCTTGCAGCTTTTCTCTAGCTGTAAACATTGTAAAACGTGGTTTGTGTAGGTTAGAATTGAATGGTAGTTTTCAAATTTTTTTACGGCTTTTGTGCAGAGGTTCCCTGAGATCTTGAAATTATTTCAGGAGCTGCCCCTAGGTAAAAAGGGTGAGAAAGGCTGGTCTATACAATGTGAAATATATTATTTATTTTAATCCTGTTACCATAAAATAATATGTTCTTTTATTCCATCATTGTTAAGTTTACTTGGAAGCCTTTGGTAAGAGACACTGTTAACAGCATTGGCAAAAATTATGCAGTGTCTTTCAGATCACCTCACACACAGGTATATTAATGCTAAGACCATACTATTAAAACTGACATCATGCTTTCTAAACAGCGGAATATATTCTCAGCTCCCATAACTTCCAAGTGTCCTTAACTGTCTTGAACTTCTTTCAACTTTCTTTTTACTGATTTCATTTTTTAAAAGATTCCTCTACTAAAATCAAACTTCCTTGGCTATTGTTCATTTATGTACATATGCTGAATCTAACAGCATTATGGACACTATTTCCAGTCAGTTCAATAATTTGATATTATGCTTCATATTCAAGACATTTAGAAATCTTATAATCACCACAACTGAACAAAGTCTGCTTCAGTCTTATGTTATCTCTCACAGTTTTTTAAACAGAATTACTCTAGTTCAAAAATGCATTTTAAATGTACAAAGCAAGAGTGCATGCTTGGAACTGATCTATGTCACCTGTTATTATATATGCATACATTCACATGTGTCTTGTTGGGTGAGACCACAATCTGTCTAGTCAAGCATTCTTTACAAGAATTGTACCAAAGGCTTGTGCTAGGTGGCCAACTGAAAATCATCAAATGGTCCATTACCAATTTTCTGATGCTCCTGCATTAAAAGGTCCCAGGAATACGGTAGCATGGCAAATGATGCTCCTGCCTTCTGAGAACATGTTTGCATTGTTGCCAGTTCTGCAAATAAAAACAATCATACCAGACTTTAGCTATTTCTCCAGGTGTGGTTAGGATAAAATCTGCACTTTGTCCTGCAGAGAGGCAGCACCCACTCCTACAAGAAACAGCAGCTAACTTGGTGCCATTACCATTATTCTGAGAAACCACCTCAGTCTCTGGTGTGGCAAAATAAACCCTTCCCAATCCACAAGAAAAAAATGGGGCAAGAACTCACCTGTCCCATCTTGCTCTAATGTTGAAGAAATACTCTGTGTGCTTTGTGGTTGGTAAGACTGAGTGGCATGGTGGTGTCTCTAAACCTTGAATCTCCACTGGTTTTTCCCACCTTCTAGGCTGATGTCTGGAAAAAAAAAACCAAAGCACATCTACAGAGGCGACTTTCACAGGGGAACCATTACTTAAGTATCAGGAGAGCGAGAACTAGAGCCGCCTCCTTTTCAGGAATTGCTCCAGACCAGCAGAGTGCAGACGCCGGCAGAGGCCTGTTTACCCCGGGCTCTAGCAAGGTGAGCAAAAAGGTGGTGCATCCTCGGACGACCTGGCTTCTCGGATGGGCTGCGTGTGGCTGGAGTCGATGTCAGACGTCTCCCCTACCGCGGGACCCTCTTCCCCTCTACAGACAGGGCACGTCCGGCTCCGGAGTATTCAGGCAGTCCCGCGAGGTTGTTGTTTTGGCTGAGCGAGCTCGGGTAGGGAGGAGCCTTCCTCCGAGGTTGTTTACACGGGAGAAGGGAAGCCCGGAGTGCAGAAAGCGCGGGGCGCTCTCCTCCTCCTCCTCGCCGGCCTCTCCCCGGAGCTTGGGAGGCTCACCTCTGCGGTCGCCCCTGGTAACCGGCCCCGGGGCGCCGCCGCCGTTGCGATTTGGGGGATTGTCACTTACTCTTTCTCCCCCGCCGCCTTTCCCTCCGTCTGGCGTCTTCTGCTACCAATCAGAGGTCAAGACGGGCCGAGGAGGTAGAATCAGGGTGGACCAATGAGAAAGCCGCGGGGCGGAGGAAGTGAGACGCAGAGGATTGTCTCCTAGGGAAAATCCACGATGACGGACGGAAGTGACGTTTCCCACCCGGTGACAGAGTTGAGGGTCTCGTGGAGCGAGGGCGCTTTCCTGCTCTGGGTGGGATAAGCGTCCCGCACTGTAGCGGAGGTATCAGGGATTGCTTTAGGTTGTAGGGCAGCCATCGCCTTTCTCCCCTGAACAGTTGTAGCGCAGGGTAGCAGCGTGGGGTAGCTGAGCAAGGGCGGGGGCGGGGGCGTCTCAAAAATGTTCTGAGGGTGACAGTGACTGCAGTCTGCCAGTTGGTGGTCTGTAGGTTAAGAAAAGTGATTATACAGGTGTTTATAATGTTGCCCCCACATTTACTCTGTGTCTTGATTATAGGGAATACTAGGTACCTCTGAGACAAACAGCATGGACAAAGGCTCACAATTTCGACCTAAGTAACAAGTGTAGCTCTTCCGAGGACACTCCAGCAGTCTTTCTGATTTTGGCCGTGCACCTCATCTGCTGTTTTCCCCTTGTTCTACTTACCTCAACTTTGTCAAACAGTTTTATCTAGTCCATCATCTGATCACATCACATTATGAAACTATGTGTATTTCTACTTGTAGATCATTGCCTCAAGGGAACAGTCTGTATTTGATCCAGGATTGATTGACTGGCTCTTCTTGCAGACCACAGTACTCTTAGAAACTATTTCAAGCTCCATAATTCAAAGGTATATCTTTTATCGTTCACTGTTTCTTACGGCCTACCTTTCATACATTATCACTGAAAGACTATAGCTTTAACCATTCTGCTGTTTGTTGTCATAGAAATGATGTATATATTTGTGTTCCTCTCTAGGATTAATCCCCTCTTTACTTCTCCAGCACACTGTCCATCTTGAGCCAAAGAAAACATCTCACCTTCACTTCCTCACCATCAGCTGTAAGTTCACTGAGCATGCTGCTTGACATTATTTAACATTAACCAAAATGTTTTACTTTCTATTTTTATTTTCATAACAAATGTTGTGTTATCTGCATTTCTCAAAGGTGTTCTGGCACTCCCATTAGTCTGAATATACTGCATATTCTGGTATGACCTACACAATCAGTGGCCTTGCACTACTCAATAAAAGCAACAACCTCCTCAAATTTGCTTGTTCTCTTCGTTATCCATCTTGTTACAGTTATCTGATTCCATGTCCTGCCTTTTTTGAAACCTGCCTGTACATTTGACATTTCTCTCACTATGTTTTGTTCAATTCTTCTTTTAAAAATTTAAGCAAACTGAGATATCTACACTGATCTGTTCCAGTCTCTAGGTTGCATCATTTTTGTTCTATATTTTAGAAATGTTAGTTCTAATACTCAATGAGTATTTCATCTATATCTGGTATGTGTTGTATATAATTTTCTAACTGAGTTGGCTCCTGAATATATATTCTGTCTCTGTAAATGTGTATCATTTTAGAATCCTGTATATAAAGAATTTCAGTGTAGTATTTCCATCTTCTTTTAACTCCATTTGTCTATAACAGCTCTCCAGTGATTACTTGTAGGTATTCCTGCATTACTTTTAAATTTTCTTGATTTCTCTTAAAATATTGTTCATTTACCTTTTCTTGCTTTTTTTTTTCAATTTGTTGGTATTCTTGTCTTTCCTTGTTCTTTCTTGCAACATATTGGAAGAATGCATTTAATCACTCTACATCTTTCTTGATGTTTAAAGCTTTAATCCTCCATCTGTCTTTGGCTATTATTATAGCTTGTTCTGAAAGCCACTTGGATCTTTTCCTTTTCAAAATGTTGGGATTTTTTTCTATCAATTTCAACATTTCTTTTCTCTTTCCACAATGTCTCAGGTTCTCTTCCACATGCTAAGCACATTGAAAATGTTCCTTACTTTGATCTTTATGACTGTATATTCTTTGGATCAAATCTTGCCAGCACGTCTTCTCTTTTTAATATTCTGACAACAATAATTTATGTTCCACAATCTGCACCTGTAGGTGCTCTAACTAACTGAATTGCACATCTCCATCTTCTCTTTCCTATTATATAATTGTTTGAATCCAATTTAGTGCATCTTGTGATGTTTGTGTGTAAAGTCTGTATTCATGTTGCTTAAAGCAGTTACCAGCAAAAAATTGCATTTATCCACCCCAAATCTTGCTGTAATTCCAAGTTCTTCTAGTTTTCCAAGTTCTGTGTTGGAGTAGTACATCCTTCTTGGTATTACATTTAGTATCCCATGCAATTAGACATAGATTTCCTCAGTGTCTTTTATTGTTGTGCCTTTAGTAGAGGCCTAGCCTCCTGTAATATTAATGTTCACTGAATATCCACTAATTGTAGAAGATATGATTCTGTCATTTATTAGGTTACAGCCAAGCATATAGTTGCTCAAATTCCTTTGCAGCTGGTTGCTGGCCTTGTTGCAGTTCTGGCCAGATGCCTGGGGTGGAGTCTTGCCCTGTTATCTGGGAATGGTTTGAACCTGTTGGGTCTGAGGAAGTGGACAGGGTCCTTAGGACTGTGAGCTCGGCCATCTGCTCTTTAAATCCATGCTCCTCCTGGCTAATTAAAGCTGCCTGGGGGGAGGGGTGTCATGTGAGTGGGTTCTGGCAGTGGTGAATTCTTTCTTGGGTGAGGGGGTTGTTTGTTCACCTTTCAAGGAGGCCTTGGTTTGCCCCCTCCTCAAGAAACCATTGCTGGACCCCACTATACCGGACAATTTTCATGCAGTATCTAACCTCTCCCTTTTTAGGGAAGATAGTAGAGAAGGTGGTTACACAACAGCTTCAGAGGACCCTGGATGAAGCGGATTATCTGGAGCCCTTTCATTTTCAGGATTCAGGATTCAGACCTGGATATGGGTTGGAAACAGCATTGTTAGCACTTTTAGATGATGTCTGGCGGGAGTGGGATGGGGGATATGCATCCATTCTAGCTCTGCTTGACCTCTCAGTGGCTTTCAATACCATCAACCATGGTATCCTTCTGGACTGGCTCTAGGGATTGGGGGTGGGTGGCACTGTATTCTGCTGGTTCTCCTCCTTTCTCCAGGGTCGATACCAGTCAGTGGTGATTGGGGAGGAGAGATCCTGCCCTCGGCGCCTACTGTGTGGGGTGCCGCAAGGTTCAGTGCTCTCTCCAATCCTTTTTAACATCTACATGAAGCTGCTGGGTGAGTTCATCTGTCGCCACGGGGTGAGGTATCATCGGTACCCTGATGATACCCAATTATACAACTCTGCCCCTGGCAAATTAAGTGATGCTGTTGATGTCTTATCCCAGTGCCTGGAAGCAGTGGGGGTCTGGATGGGGAACAACAGATTTCAACTGAACCCTGGTAAGACTGAGTGGCTCTGGGTTTTTGGTCTGTCAGTTCTGGGACTATGCCATCTTTGGTATTGAATGGGGTTGCACTGCCCCAGACAGAGCCAGTGCACAACTTGGGGGTTCTTCTAGACTCACAACTCCTGCTCAAAGAGCAGGTGGCAGTCGTAGCTAGGAGGGCCCTTGCAGAGCTTCATGTTGTGTGCCATTTGTGCCCATTCCTGGATTGGAAGGCTCTGCTCATGTTCACTCATGCCCTGGTCACCTCCCAGGTGAACTACTGTAATGTGCTCTACATGGGGCTGCCCTTGAAGAGTATCCAAAGCTTCAGCTGGTATAGAATGCGGCAGTGCGGGCAGTTATGTGTGCCCCTAGAGCGGCACACGTTACACTTCTGCTCCGTGAGCTGCATTGGTTGCCAGTTTGCTTCCAGCCCCAATTCAAGGTGTGGGTTTTGACCTTTAAAGCCCTTCATGGCATGGGGCCAGGTTATTTGAGGGACTGCCTCTTTCCAATTACATCTGCCCGTCTGGCAGAAGAGGTATGTTGCGGATCCCTGCTAAGGAGTTATATTTGGCAGGACCCAGGAGATGGGCCTTTTTCTGCTGTGGCACCTGCCCTGTGAAACATCATCCCTCCTGAGGTGAGATAGGCCCCATCTCTGCCAACTTTCCAGGAGTCCCTTAAAATCTGGTTGTGTCAGCAGCCTGGGGGTTGCAAGGGAGTGGTGATCTGATGAGGTGGCTCCATTGTTTGTAATCTGACACTCTCTCTTAGCCTTTTCGTAATATTTTTATATTTCCTAAATGTTTTTTAAATTGTTTTTTATTATTTGTTTGTATGCCATCCAGAGTCATATCATGTGAGATGGGCAGCCATATAAATATGAGAGAGGGAGGGAGAGAGAGAGAGAGAGAAAAAAAACCCCTCTTCTTTCAATACTGGCACTATCGGTGACCAGGCAGCCTTGCAGCTTTAGTTGGACACATCATCAGATCTACTTGTGAAAATTCAGCCTTTTTCCCAGAAGGGAGAAGTTGAGGGAGGTGTTCAGCTAGCACCTAAATATTTCAGTCATGTTCATACAGCATTTTTGCTAATACAGAAGTGGTTTGTCATTGCCTTCTTCAGGTTTGGTTCTACAATTCTTTCTAAATGGACTAGCTTCCCTAACAGTCTCAGCTCTTATCCCATTGTAGAATAGTCTTAGCTTCATTCCTTGCTTTTTTGATCTTCCTTCCTTCCTTCCTTCCTTCCTTCCTTCCTTCCTTCCTTCCTTCCTTCCTTCCTTCCTTCCTTCCTTCCTTCCTTCCTTCCCTAGACCTATAAGACAAGGTACAAGATTTAAAATACAGAAGAACCCCCTAAAACAAATAATAATGAAAAGAGGGTACCATCCAACTTCTGCAAGTCATAGCTATTACTAGAAACTTGACAACCTTTGTAATGGTTGCCCAAGTTAGATCTTGCAGAAGGAAGATTGTAAACTCTTGGTCAGAAAGACAGTATTTCTGACAATTGGATTTATGACTGTCAGACACCATGAATGGTATAATGGGCAGTTTAACAATAAATAGTTCTCTCTATCTTAACATGTACACATGGTTATCGTATGGGAGACTAGTGTATTTACCTATTGCTCCATAATAAGTAGTATGCCGATTCAAGTCAAGGTAAAAAATCTATGTAGAACATGTAAGATGTTACAGAGATAACTGGGAACCATCTGGGGAGAACCAGCAATTACAAGGTAATAAGGGTAGGTGATTTTAGCCCTATCATTTTGTAGATCTAAATCCCAAGGATACTCTTACAGAAACTTATGGTCATTCTGGCATGTCAGGGCCACTGAACCATCCCACTATGTCAAGGTAATAAGGAATAGCAGCTTAGTTACTGGATTTTGCATAGGGCCCATAGAAATGCTATATATGGGGGAAAAAAGGAATCAGGGAGAAGCTTTTATAGCGCTAGAGTTGGTATCCTTTATAGACTTCCTTGTTTATGGGGTGTAGCTGAAGGGTTCTTGATAATTCTTTCCATATCCCTCAGGGTATTTCTCACTGTAAAACAGCGAATCTAGGTAGGAAATAAAGCCTTTTTTATTGCTGTAACTTACTATTAGAAAAGGGTGTAGTTCTTGTAATTATAATGATATATTAATCTACTTAGGTAAGAATGAAATTGGTAGCTTTAGTCATGCTTCTTCCTGTCCTTTTGTACTGCCCATTGGAGGTGGAGAGAGGTAATTTGTATCACTCTCAGAAGCCCTTGTTGAATTTAAAGATGTAACAATAAAAATGTATCTTTGTTCTTGAAATTTGCTGATTTTCCTCCATCTTTTCAGATCATGCAACCTGTTGAAACCTTGTCTGTGTTTGAGGCTGCTCAGAATACAGCTTTAATGAATGGACTTTGCGTTGTCATTGAGTCAACAGGAGATATCACTTCGGTGGCAGTTCCAGGTGCTGAATTTAAGGGCAATAAATGTAGATGTGGGTGGGGAGATTTGGCCAATGGTCACTTGTTTACCAGATTTGTAAAGTTATTGAGTCTTGAGTTTTTGAGTTGAAGTTGGTTGTGTTTTCATTTTAGCTTGCTTAGAACACCTGAAAAGGTTCTCTAGAACCTGGAAAATTAATGCTTGAGTTAGCTAACTTAATTTTATTAGGCTACAGGTGAGTACTACAAATGAATAACTGACTGCTGTTCATATAGTAGCTTGCCCTAACATAAACTTCAGACTTTGGAACATTGAGATATACTTGACATTCTTTGAAATGTTGACCTATTTTCTGCTGTCTAATGCAGTTGCCACTGGCTTGTTCTCAGAACTACTGAACCATGAACAGTCTGGACCACTAGATGGCAGCAAACAGGTTGAATGTTTTATGTCTCTTTTCTGCCATCTATTGGTAATTCAGATATTTGCACCCCAGAGCTGAAAGAATCATCAACTTGGATGGGACCACAAGGATCATTTGGTTCAACTTTCTGCAATGTGCAGGAAAGCCAGTTAAACCATTCATGATTTAATTGATCATCATCAGGTTGGATGGGACTTGGATGGGACCACAAGGATCATTTAGTTCTACCCTCTGCAATGTGCAGGAAAGCCAATTAAACCATTCATGAGAAGTGACTGTCTAGTGTCTTCTTAAAAACCTCCGGAGACGAAGAGCTGATAACCTTCCTAGGTAGACTATATTGTTGTACAGATCTCACCATCAGGAGGTTTTCCTTATATTTAAACAATCTAGGTAGTTGCAACTATTATTTCTGGTCCTAGTTTCTGTGTCCTTTCATGTAGTTTCCTTTATGTACCTGAACATGACTCTTATGTTTCCCCTTAGTTTTCTTTTCTCCTGACTGAACATCCCAAGTTCTTTCAGCTCATTCTCACTGGCTGTATCTTCAAATTTCTGTATTATCCTCACTGACCATCTCTGAATCCTCTCTAACTTATCAATATCCTTCTGGAAATGTGCTGCCAAAAATCTACACAGAACTCCAGATATTATATTGTTAGTGCCAAGAGGAGAAGAATAATTACTTCACAATTTTTTAATATAATGCTTCTAATTTAGCTTAGACTTGCATTAGCCTTTCTAGCAGCTGCCTCACATTGCTGACTGATGTTCATCTTGTTGACAGTAACCACAGCCAAGTTTTTCTCAAATGTAGTTTCCAAGCCATTGAATTCCCCAACTTCTACAGTATGCAATGTTCTATATTTTTCTTCCTAAAAGTAATACCTGATATTTCTCTCCGTTAAAAGATGTCTTGTTCATCTCAGCCTAGTCTTCCAATCTGTCCAAATTAGACTGCAATTTTGTCCTGTCATCCAGGGTGTTGGTTACAGCTCCTTATTTCAGAATAGGAAAATGCCTTGTCCACTAGAGTAATTACACTATCAAAGAAAGAGACTGTTGCTCTCCAGACTGAAAAAATGATTTCAAATTATGGTTAATGCTTTCTGCCATAATCTCAGTGTAATCCATGGTTTGTCCAATGCTTTCTTACCTTAATCATGACTTTGTCATCCTTTGTTTGTATGGAGGATTTAATTGATGGTGAACTTTACTTTCTGCTCTGCAGATATAGGATTCAATTGTATGAGTATCCTAATGTATTTGATGGGGATCTGGATAGGAAAAGCTGCGTTAAAATGCAATGGGAATTTGGCATTCCTAGAACATGGTTATGTTTAATAGGACGGACCTTTGAAATGGTCAGCATTACCAAATCCATATCTTGTACATGGGTTGCAGGATAGTTTGGCATATAGTTTGAATGAAATATAATCTGGATAGCTGAAAAGTACCTGTGCTGTCCTGAAATTACAGCAAAAAGGGCAGAAAGAGTAATTCTGTATGGTATTCCAGGGAAAAGCTGGCTATGATGTGCCCTTCTTGGTTAATTCTCAGATACCTATATTAAGCATCTCTCTTAATGAAATTGCTGAGAGTTGTGAGAGTTCACTAATGAGTGAATGAAATTGCTAGAGAGTTGACCCTATGAATGACCTAATTTAGACATATCAGGAAACCACTGCTTCCCCACAATGTGATTGAATCTCAGCCAGCCTTGAGTTTCTACATACTGTTCTCATCATCTTTTTGGTGTACCAGTTAAGAAAATTAGGAACATCCATTCTCAAGATAAACTAACCTTATTAACAAAGAATGGTTTCCTTAGTTGTTACAGGAAGTTGAGGTTAATTGTAAAGGTTAGTTGAGAATAGGAAGCAAACGCTTCTGATCATTTCAGAGCATTAAAATAGGAGAGTGACATGGAGAAAGTGGAAATGAAACTGAGCCACCATCTGAAATCTTTATGATATATGTGTATAAGTTGAGTACATTTGTTTCTTTATCAACTATTTAAAATTAATTTCTTACTCTTAAAGAATCTGTTTTCTCTTAATTGCTGAAGAAGCTTTATGTTTTCTACCTGGGAATATTGCAATTCAGATGTGTAAGTACTACTTGAATTATTCTTAGTGAGCCATATGTCAGGATTGTTTTTTTTTTTTAATCTGTTTTCATTTCAGTTTTAAGGTTGGTATAATCAATTTCTATTACAGTGTTTGTGTTCCTTTCTGTCACTGATGAAATGTTGTGTCTGCTTCTTTGACTGGATTTTGATAAAGGCATACATTCATCGCATAATTTTGTATTAATGCTGTTATCGGTGCCCATTGTTCTGCTGTCCATTGCAGAGACCAAGGAACTTCAGCAAGCTAAACTGGTCTTAGAGGTATCAGACCGGATGTATTGCTCTGTTTGCTCAAAGGCTTTTGAGAATCGAGATGAACAGGTGGGCATTACTGAACTTGCTCTGTAAAAAGTATGTTCTCTTTGAACAGGACAGTATCTTTTGCCTCAAGTGAAGCCTGGGGATTTTAAGTTCTTCAGATCACTGCAAAGATCGGCCATGTATTAATGGGAATTATAGTTTCTAGGTGAAAAGTCATAAAGGCATACCAGCTTCATTAAAAGAGTCTTTGCTTACCCGTTGTACCACACAGGAAATCTGGTACATGTGTCAATCTTTTGAACTACTTACTATTTCTATTCAGAAGGAGCATTATCGGCTAGATTGGCATCGCTTCAACCTAAAACAGCGATTGCAGGGACATCAGATGCTCACAGCTGAAGAATTTGAGGCAAAGACTCAAGCAGGTGAGGAGAAATACACACAAAGGGCCATTCATGCTTGGGGATTCTGTTAATTCTTATGATTTCAATCAACTATCATTCTAGCCTAGCAGAAAGATTCCAGCCATCCAGCTGTAGAATACTTAATTAATTAATCATTAATTAATCCCCCAAGGATGGCACATGTAACACCTTTGCTGTGAGAGCTGCATTGGGTGCCAGTTTGCTTCTGGATCCAATTCAAGGTGTTGGTTATCATCTTTAAAGCCCTACATGGCATGGGTCCAGGTTACCTGAAGGACTGTCTCATCCCCATCACATCAACCTGTCCTACCCGGTCTGGCAGAGAGGGCATGTTGTGGACCCCGCCAGTGAGAGAATGTTGGCTGGCAGGGCCCAGGAGGAGAGCCTTCTCTGCCGTTGCCCCCGCCCTGTGGAATATTCTCCCCCCAGAGGTGCGGCAGGCCCCTACCCTCCCGGCTTTCTAGAAAGGATTAAAGACCTGGCTCTGCCAGCTTGTGTGGGGCGATATGAGCTCTAACTATCCCTGGGGGTGGTTAGCGCCCTGATGGCACTGCCTGAGTTATTCGCCAATTCTCCAACTTTCTTGGACTGTATTTATTATTAAGATTGTTTTTATATTGTATTTTAATAGATTTTATCTCTGCTGTAAACCGCCCAGTCGTTTCAGTGAGATGGGTGGTGACAAATTTGATATATAAATAACATTAATTAATTAATTAATTAATAGATTAGTGAAAGTGAATCCCTGGTATCACCCATTAATTCTTGTGATTGGAAACTGTATTTCAGTAGATGCAGCCTAAAAATAACATTTATCTTTTTTGCAGTCCTATCCCAGCACTTACTCATATTATCACTGTAGTAACTGTAGTATTTGAATCCTTTCTATTTGACTTTAGTGAAACTTCTGCTGAGATAATACATAGGGTTGTTTAATGTTTTAGATCAAAAGGTCATTTTTATTCAACTAAGGTCTCAAGGAGGAAATGCTTAGCTAGCGTTAATGGTATGGACTAATTCTTTAGCAGAGGCTCTTTGGTTTTTGGAAAGAGCAAAAAAACTTCCAATGATGAGATTTCTAGCTTGGTTATCTTTTTTTCATTACCTTGTACACAGATGATGTCTCCAGTATCTCTGGTTCTGATTCCAGTGACTGTGGGTCAGATAGTGAATCTGAATCACAATCTTGCCTGAACAGTGAAAGAAAAGGAACTGGCTATTGCAATCCACGCTCTCAGCGGGTACTTTTCAGAAACTCCGAAGCCCAGCTCATCTCAGTCTTTCGCTGCATTCTGCTAAACACGACAAAGGCATGTCAGAAAACACTATGGCTAACAGCCTATTTGGCTTGTTCCTCTTCTAGCTTTTGCCTCCTTTTAGTCACTAGTTGCCCATCAGCAAATGATATACTTGGCTTTTCAGCTGCCTATCATAAAAGAACACACGTGACATCCAGCCCGGGTTTTAAGTAGTCCAGTGTGTGCTGCAATATCACCTAGTTTTCTACTTTCATGGGCTACTGCCTCCCTTCCAAGCATTTCGAGACTCTGAGTAATATTATTATCTCATCCAGCTGAAGCTGGTCTTAAACTTCAATTCTTGTGGTTAATACATTAAAATACAGCTAGTCCTTGTTTAGTGACCACAATTGGGACTGGCATCTTGGTCATTAAGTTAAGCGGTCGCTAAGTGAAACCATGACTGATGTTACTTCAGCTTTCCTTTGCTTTACAAACCTGCAAAGGTCATAAATGCGAGGATTGATCGTAAAGTTACTTTTTCACCACTGTTCTAACTGCGAACAGTTGCTAAACAAGGCAGTTGCTAACCGAGGACTATCTGTATCTCTCTTTGCCAGTTGCCCTAGTCTTCTGGTTGTGACTTTTCTCTGCCAGCACGTTTCTAATAGGGCTGTTTATAAAATAAAAACACATTTTGTTTCAAGCTTGGAACCAAATACTAGCCCCACTCAAAGCCATGCTAAATTGGCTGTGTTTCAACAAAACAATATTTGAATGGGTTGAATGTCCCATGTTGTCCCACTTTGCCCCCAGAAATTATTTCTCCCTGCTCATGGTTACTATTTCCTAGGAAAAAATTGTCCTTTTCTGTGGGATGAATGGTTGTGGTTTTCCAACTTCCCAAACTTCTGTGGAAAAGAAAATCCACTACTTTTGACTTTTATACTTTTATACTGGCTTGTACTTTTATACTGGCTTGGAACTGCAGAATTTCTCTATCTTACAAAAAAATCTTAGCATTCCTCTGCAGGCCAAGAATACCCTAAAGATCAAACGTCCAGTTTGAGAATGTGTTTTTTTGCTCAATTTGTGACCTTTCACTAACTGATGAGTTTGGTGTATTTCCAGGGCAGTTTGGAAGAGCCTACAGAGCTAGTGACATCCCTTCAGAGGCAGAACCCCAGAACCTCCTGGGTTATCCTGATGGCTGGTGGGGGTCACTTTGCTGGAGCTGTTTTTCGGGGGTAAGAAATGGAGGGTCTAGCTGTCATGGTGGGTCCTCTCTGCACTGTAAATGAGGTCTGTTAGAAAGCTGAAGGACACTATGGCCTGGCTCATACCTAAAGCATCCTTGGTTTATTTTTCACTCAGCATAATTTCAACTAGGTTGTTTGGCTTGTTCTATAAATCATGTGGTGCAAAGTTTATTCAGTGATATAACATACACACACACATCATGGATACTGGCTTAGCTTTTTCTGAAGCAAGAAGGGAGATAGAAAGAAAGGAGATTCTTCAGGTAAGCAGCAAATATGAGAATTCTCCCTGGATGGAAAAATCCTTCTTCCCCCCCAAATCCTTGAATTAGTTACCACCCTTATATCACTTATCTCGGGGATTAAATCAGTTAGAATAAAATGAACCCAGTCTCACTTTCTATGGCCCAGGATTTCAGATGTCATTTAAAAATTTTGGTCAGAGAATAAGAAGGCTACTTTTTTTTCTCTTCCTGAGCTGAGGTGAGAGGGATGAATGAGGAGTTTCTTTAGCATGCAATTGTGATGTAATTTACTTAGTTTTAATCTATGATCTCTCAGAGATTATCTTAAACAACTTCACTGAGATAATCTGATTCTTTGATTATCAGCAGGTTGCGATTAGCCTGAATTTTAGAATGATAGTTAGTCTTTTTCTTTTAAATGCAACATTTTATAGTAAAAGAGGTATAAAAGTTACATAAATACACACATATACAGTAAAACTGACTTACAATTTATTATTCTTTTTTCTTAGACCCAGTGATTGAAATTAATGTAAGATACCTTCAGGCAAACATTACAATGTTTGTAAATGTTAAGAGAGAGGGGTGAAAGCATTAAAAGACTAGAATCTACCAGGTTTCAGTAATGGAGGAGCTACTACTGTGCCTCTGCCAACCTGCAATGGAGACATTCCTTTCATTGCAGGCTGTCTTTGATAAAATGTGGGGAAACAGCATACGTTTCCAGGCTAGCATTGATGTTGATGTCATGGCAATTCACATAAGGGAGACAACTGGTGGGATAGAAAATGGTGAGCACTTGGATATTTTACACATTTGTGTAACAAGAAAGGTTCCCCATCACCTATCTGTGAGCTAAAACTTTATTTGACCGTGTATTTTCTTAATGGTCCTAGGTATTTACTTCTGCTGAAGGCTATATTTCCTTTGTTCCCAGGAATGAGGTGTTGGCACACAAGACTTTCCATCGGTACACTGTGCGAGCTCGACGAGGTACAGCCCAAGGAGTGAGAGATGCTCAAGGAACAATGCTGAAATCTGCTGGTGCCTCATTACGGCGGTATAATGAGGCTGCTTTGCTTAAAGTGAGTCTGCAACCAAGAGTAAACCTGCAAAGTGACAGGATTTAAGGGGTCTTGGGTCCTTCCTGTGGCCCTATTGTTTCAGAGTGACATTGCCCAGGCCTTCATGGAGAAAATACAATTAATTTAGTGGGCCTGTGTAGATTCTTGTTAGTCGTGTGTATGTGTATGTATGTGTGTGTGTGTATGTATGTATATGTATATGTGTATATATATATATATATATATATATATATAGAGAGAGAGAGAGAGAGAGAGAGAGAGCAGAATAATGGAATATAAAGAAAGATGGATCACTATAGCCTAGTTATATGGATTCATCTTTCTGCAGTTCTTGCATATCAGAGTATGCGTTCTGTCAGAACATTTGAACTGTGTCTGCATTCCTGTTAGCCCTTCGAGGTAGTCCAGACAAGAAGCACAAACTATGAGCACTAACACTACCTTTATTGTAAGGTTACACTAATAGAATCTTGCAAATCTGAAAGCACTTCTCCCCCCCTTTACTTTACTTTACTTTACTTTCCAGAAAACTAGAGACAGTCCCTTCTGAGACATTTCCCACACCCTTTTCCTTCTGTGGGCTGGGATACCTCTTGCATGATGGTTGTCTGGGCTACGGCTCTTCCTCCTGTCTCCCAAGGTCATTCCCACACACCGCTACAATTCCCTCTCTTACATTAAAAAAAGTTCTGTGGGAGAGGAAAGTACCAGGAATCTCTTGAATAGTGGATCCTGTTTTGCATTTAAGCTGCAAATCAGTGCTCGTTATATTGCACTGCTGCTAAACTGGCTCACACCAATATTGAATATTGTGCATGAGTTGTTCCTATTGCACTTTTCTACAGGATATTCAGGAGCTGCTGATGAGCTGGACAAGTTATTTAAAAGAAGCAGAGTGCATCTTTCTTCGTGCTCCACACAATAACCGAGCTCTCTTCTTTAGTAGCAAGCATGGTCCTCTTCAGCGAGGTGACCCACGTATCCGGGGCATTCCTTTCAGCACCCGAAGAGCCACCTTCCGTGAGGTGGAACGGGTGCACGGGACTTTAAGCGGTCTGCAAGTATATGGTGAGCTGTCATTTAATTTTTTCTCTGTTGTTGGCTTGGCTTTTATCAGTTAAAGATACTTTTTTGGTACATAATGCACTGCCAGTCAAATTATTAAGCTTTCTCTGGAATGATTTCTTTCTTTATTCCCTTCAGCACCACCCAAATACTTGAAATTGTGCTCTAAAAGCTTTGTAAGTAGTTTTCTTAGCTTTATCCCAGCACATCAGTTTTCTATCCTGCTCTTGTAAGTTTTCTATTCTATTATAGAAATGTGCTCAAAAATTATGCCATTGGGGTGCTGTTGGAAATGTAATCTTAAGTTGAGCATTTTAAGAGGAAAAAACAGAAGAAAATTAGAATCAAAATTATATTCTGATTCTTTCATAGGAAATAATACAACAGTGGCAGATCTGATTAGTTCTCCTCGGAAGACCTGGAAAAAAATAGCTCGTAAGGATGAAGCATCTACACAGTCTCAAGTCACTAGTGAGTAGGAGAGCCATTTTTGAAGCTGAAGGAATACACTGTTTTTCCTAATCTGCCACCTTTCTGGTCAGTGTAGATATTTTCTGCATCCTTTTCTTCCGACTCCTAACTTACAGAATGAAAAGACTATTACAGGTGTTGAAGGTAACAAAGTACAGGGATTCTGCCTAGAGTGGTGAGTAGCTTTAATGAAAAGTTCCTGGAGGAAAATGTTTCAGACAGCATAAAGTCTGCTAATGTATAGGGTGTGATCATTGCAGACTTTCATAATGACTGATGGAGCACAGGAGGATAATTTAAACAACCAGTGTAACCAATTGTTCTTTCTCTTTCCCTCTCCCCATTCTCATCTGAAAATGAGAAGACTGGGCTATGTTTATTTTTTTATAGTCTCTGTAGCAAGGACAGAGGAGGAAGAAGAAGTAGAAGTGGGGGAAGGAAATCTGGAGCTGGTGGAGGAGACACTAAATTTACTGGATCTACGTGAATTTGAAGTGACACCAAAACAGAATCGCAAAAAGAGGAGGAGGAAACCCAAAGCACTGCCAAGTAAGTGGTTGAAATAATAGTTATGCCAAAAAACAGGTTATACCTGTTTTTTGGCATAACTGTTAGGTTTATTGCTTTCTGGAATAATCTTCTAGGATAGCAACCAGAATTATAGAACTAGATAGACTTTTTGGCAGCTACTTCTTTTCACAGTCTTGCATATTGAGACAAGGGGCCAATGAACTATAGGTTCTGGGCAAAATAGGGCAATGAGATAGTCTGCTAAGAAGTTGGTGTTGTCTTGAAACTTCATCTGAATCATCGAGAGTAGGAGAAGATCTGTGGCCTTCAGATGTTGCTGAACTACAATTCTTGACTTCCCCAGCCAGCATGACGAGTGGTGAGGAATGCTAGAATTTGCAGATTAGCAACTCCCTATCTCAGGTGTAATTTCACCTGTTTTTAAATCCTATTGGTGCTAAAATGGCAAGGAGTTAGGGAGACGGATTAAAATCAGGGAATCTTCTAGTATGTGTTCTGTCACTTTTGAAACAGAGTCTAACACGGAGACTTCAGGAAGTCTTGAATCCAAGACCTCATTATGTAGAGGACCGGAGTCAACTGAGGTCCAGGAATGGCAAGAGTCTCAAGGTGGGTATAGGAGTATGTGTGGGATAACAGGTACATTATATAGTAGCCATTTTGGCCTTTATTCTAGACTAGGATCCTGTGTTGACAGGTTGGTTCTGTGACTAAATGCTTTTGGATGTGTTTTGTTTTCATATTTTGTTTTGTACTGATGTTTTATTGTGTTAGCTACCCAGAAGTGCTTTATGTGAGATGGGCAGCTATATAAATCCCAATCATCTCCTCCTTCCAAATAATAATCTCAAATGCACCCTGAATACCTTTCTCCTCCTCCCAGATGCTCCCAGTACACCTGTGCAGGATGCCTTGTTCACAGCATGTAAAATGGGAGATGTGGGAGCCCTACAGCATCTTCTGGGAATGGCTGATAATGCAACAGATGACAGTGAGTGCAGTGATAAAGCCACAAAACAGTTGCTCAACACACCCCTGGATGAGAGTGGCTGGACTGTTTTGCATGTGGCGGCAGCAGCAGGAAGAAGTGCAGTTGTGCGGCTCCTGTTGGAGAGTGGGGCTGACCCTGCCGTCAGGTAATGTCCATCAGGAGAGGGATGTATCAAGGCCTGAGTTAACCATGGTTTTAAACTGTATTTAGTCTCTGCATGGGATCTGCCTTGCAAACCTAGCAACAAGCAGCTGAGAAGCAACAACACGCTCCTCTGTGGCATTTCCTCCAATGTCTCAGTTTCCCTCCCAGTCATTCTGTAGTCTGGCCCCAGGACTTCCATAAATATTAGGAATTAATTCTCTACAAGAACCAGAGTACTCAAAATTGTTTTGACATATTTACACGGAAGTGTAAGTCTTCTGAGTAGCAAACTATAAGCAAGTTGTCCTATTTCATAGCTGGAAAGGTTTTCACATCTCTTTATCTCAGCATTGATTATTATTGAAGGAACACCTTTTTGTATCTGTTCTATGACTTTTGGTTCATAAAGCACCGCTATTTTATACTCCAGGGACAGACAAGAACAGCCTCCATACTGTGTGTCTACCAACAAGCAAACCCGTAATGAATTCCGTAGATTCATGGGTGAACAGCCGGAGAAGTATGACTACATCCGGGCTCAGGTGAGTGGAAACAAGGACTTGAATATATGTGTGAGAAGTTGGGAAAGATCAGGGGTAAACACCAACACCTGTGAATTTGAGGACAGCTGCTTACTGACCGTCTTTGCTCCAACCAACTGCCCATTTTTTCTCATTTTTATCTTGATTGATTTATATGATCTGTAATTTGTGGAGGAGCTTTACTTCTGTGTTTCTCTTATCGAATAGTCATTCAGCAAGCATTGATCTGGTAAGCTAAAGTTGGACTACATATGTCCCTCCATATTTTGTTCATATACCTCTCAACCAATTTAGTCAGGGAGGAATGATGGGAGTTGGCAGTCCATCAGCTAAAGGGCCACTCATTGCCCACCCATTAGTGAAGGACATCTTTAGGTATGGAGAACTTTAAATGTTCACTTCAATTGTGCAGTCTAGATTTTGTCTAGGAAGCATTCATACAGTGATGGGGAGAAAAGCTTTGTTCAGGATATAGAGAAGATTAATGTCCTCTTTAGGATCATTTTTTTCCTTGTTACTGGGATCTCCCCTATTCTGCTTGATTCACATGTGCAGTATAACCACAGGTGCCTGGACCTCTAACTGCAGAAATGGAAGCCAGACAGGCAGAACGCCGACGAGCACAGAAAGCCCTACGGAAGCAGCGAGAGCGAGAAGAGCGAGAAGCACAATTGCTTCTGGAGCAAGAAAAGGAAGAGAAAAGGCGTTTTGCTCTGCTCAGTGATCGTGAGAAGGTCAGGGCTTAAAGTTGCTCGAAAAGTGGTAGCATTTATAGTTCTTGTGTTTACTGAAATGTTCTGCTTCAAAATAAATATGTGTTCTCTGCTGCTTAGAGTACTCTTACATTATTATGGTTGGTCGCATAGTCAGCCAGTTGTTTTGACTGGATTTGGCATTTTTATCCACCTATCGAGTCCTTTCCAAGGACGTTGGATAGGCAGATGTTGTTGTTTGGCGGTGTTAAAGGTATCATCGCAGGATGTAAGCTGTTCCAAGTAAAGCTGCCTTTTGCAATTGGCTGATGGTGATTTTGTCAATGCCAATTATTATTATTTAAACTTATATGCCACCCAACTCTCATTGACTCTGGGTGGTTCACAACAATCAAAGAAATTATGATAGAATGGAAAAAAAAATAAAGAAAAAAAGATGGTAAGTGCAATGAAGTGAGGGCAAACTTCCAAACAAGGCTTCACACATTAAATGTATTTTGCTCTTTTCCTGTGACCCTTACTGTATCTGCCAATCAAACATTTTGACATGACGTTCTTCTGGTTTTAGACTGCTTTAGCAAATGACTTTGATAAAAATTTAGTATTAGTATTTTTTTCTGAAGAAGATAGTTGACCAGCTATTTTTCAGTAAAGATCCACTTCTTTATTGCCTTCTGCCAGACATTCTCACTGAAATGCAGTTTATTATATCTGTTTTGCCTTTTCAGAGTCCATCTATTCAAAAATACCTAGCAGTTTTTTGTTTTAGGAACGTAATTTTTCTGGAAGAGCCACTTAAAGTATCCTACTGAAGCACAAGTCTCCTTTTACTTTAGACATGACACATAGCCTTCAAATAAGTGAGGCTTCCAGTGAGAGGCAATATATTTGCTTGTCTGTCCTATTTTATGAATGTTCACCACCTTGAGTCTCCTCTATTCAGTAGAGGCTGGTATACCTTCACATTTTCACCAGGGCCAGGGAGAAAAGTTTCTTGTGTGGGGTATGTAAGATGTTGAAGAAATGTCTAGGGATAGCCCAGGGGCTGAAGGGGGTCATTGCACCATAATGGGAAACTGGCTCTCTCATTTTGAATGTCTTGATCCCAAATCCTCTGCTTAAATTGGACAAGGCTTTATCAAGGCCAAGGGTAGATATTGATGGAATGGAAAAGTCACTGTATGCCAGATCATGATTAATTTGTCTCTTTAGGAAATAAACTAACCTATCTAACAAAGTAAGATGGACCAAGGAAGTTCACCAAAGGATTTCCTTGAACAGAATCTAAGGCAACAAAGTCTCAGAAAAGCTCCAAAGGAAATCTGGTTAATACTAGCCACATGACAGCACTGAGAGATACAGTATGTGTTATAGCTTTTAGGAATTTTGACTGGATGGCTTCTAAGCTTGAGGTATCCTTATAGATGTGCAACTGAGCACATATAGCATCAAACCCAGAATATTAGCTTTAAATGATTTAATTACTGCTGGGACATACTACAAGTAGTCCTCACTTAACAACCCAAATTGGGACTGGCAACTCTGTTGCTAAGTGACATAGTCGTTAAACAAAACATCAAGTGATTGCTCTGCTTAATGATGGCAGTTCCAGCAATCCCAGTTGCTGTGGTTGAATGAATCCCATGCGGTCATTAGCTGAGGACCCACCCTGATCCAAGCCATTTTTGGAAGAAGGTAAGGAACTGCCTCCACTTCAACTCCCCCCCATCTACCAATCTCCCTCCAATCTCTGCCCTTTTGGCCATCTGCCTACCCACCACCACCAGTGGCTCCTGCCACCCGGCCCTGCCCACTACACCATCTGTTGCACTGCATGCCACTACCAGCTGGGGCCTTCTTTCATGCCACCTCCTTTCACGCTGGTGCAACCAGCTCCTCCTTTTGGGTGTGCAGGCTAGGGCCTCCTTTTGCTGGTCAGGGCTTTGTTTTGTGAAAGGAAGCCCCAGCCGGTGCATGAAAGAAGGACCTGTCCAGTAGTGGTGTGTGGTGCAGCACACACACACAGGCCTGTAGTTCCCACCTGCCAGCTTGTGGGACGTTTCCATGGTGTCTCCCCCATGCGTGGCCAAGATGGTGAGCCCAGTGGAAGGGAGGCAGACAACGACAAAGGTCAGCTGGGGGGGCAGTCATAAATGCAGGTGGGCCCGAATTTTGTTCATGTGACCACAGGGTCACTGTGATGGCCAGAACTTCAAGGACTGGTCATAAGTCCCTTTGTTCAGTGCTGTCGTAACTTTGAACGGTTGCTGAACGAATGGTCATTAAGTGAGGACTACCTTGTAGTTAGCCTATTGGCTTGCATACTTAATAATCACAAGGGATGCTCTTTAATCTCTTAGATTAAGCTCACTCCATTAGTCCATCAGATGGAAGACTGAAAATGGATACCTAAAGGTTTTGACTGATCAATAAGTCTCCCACTGATCTTCCAACTAATCGGTGGCTTAAACACTTTCTTAAGAATGCTAAAACCTACATTTTAGAGTAACTAATTTCAAGTTATTCCCTAGAGCAAATTCAAATTCAAAATTTATTTACAGTCCAAGACAAAACACTCCATAGAACAATAAGATGATAAGAGCTTTAATGCACCTATGCAGACCCACATGAGTTGTGGATAGAATAATTGCATCACTAGTATATAAGAGAATAGAGATGAGGTGATGGGCAAGAGATAGGGGATGAAATTCTGGCTTAGCAAAAACCTCAACAATGTCATCGATACACAAATTAAACAGTAATGGAGCAAGAATACATAATCGTTTTAACACTTTTTGGGTAGAGATAGGTTCAGATAGATTGCTATTGTGATTGCCCTTAATTAGGTGGTGGGGTAGTACCATTATGCAGTGCTATTATCGATTCAAAGAGATATTGATCAGTGTAGCAGCTAGTTTCCTCCAGTCTCTCATGTACTCAGAGGCTGTGATGGAATGGGTTGGCGAAGGCCGCGCTTGGGGAGATAAGCATTTGCTTAGCCCCCAGAAAGAGCATGGGAAGGTGAAGAGGATGAGACTGACACCACCCTAAGGAATTCGCAGTGTTTGCTTGCTGGCTTGGGAATTTTGGATTCAGTCTGGCAAGATTCTGTCTTGAAGGTGAAAGCTAATAAAGGCTTTAGAACTAAATCTGTACTGTCTCATGGAGTTGCTTGGGCTGAACCTGACAGAGGCTGCCCCTAAGCCTGTAAAAGCAACGTAGTGTTTTTGGTGTACTAGAATATTTCTCAGTTAGATGGCATAAATGGTCTATTGTTGAACATCCAGACCTGAATCTGGCCTACTCAGGGGCCAAGATATTCTCTGATAGCATCTAGTCCAATAGTTTGTAATGTAAGACTCTAGCACATAGTTTGCTAAATACAAATAAAGGATTAATTGTTCATAATTAGCAGGGTTGCATTTGTCACCTTCTAATGTATTGAGAAAATGATAGAATTAAGCAAATCTTTTGGGATAAATAGTTATTTACAGTGGTAAAAAGAGGGATTAATGTGGACACCCACCAAACAAGATTCGTTTTCAGGAATTCTAATAATATTAAATATTTGCCAGGAGTTTTACTGTTTTTCAATTGAACTATCAGCTTTTGGATTTCTGAGGGTGAAACTAGGGCCTGTGGGAAGGGGGCCATCTAGAAGGAAGGCATGCATAGCACTACCTAGTGTCATTTTGAATAAGCCATGGAAGTGTTCATCCCAAGGCTTCAGAGGAATTAGGTTGTTGCTATTAGGGTTAATTGTAGCTCGTATTCAAGAGACTTAGGGCCAAAACAGCTGATTGTTTTACATATCACTCTGTTGAACCCTGGCCTGATTCTCTAGTGCATAGTATTGCTGCTGTCCTTTAGTAGTCTCTTGTAACTCTTTTTTAGTAACTCTTTTTTAGTAAATGGAAAGAATTCCACCAAGAATTGTTGTGCATATGGGTTTTGAGTCTTCTGGACATGGGAGTTGGAGTGTTTCCATCTTTGGTTCTGTATGGGGTGGCCCTGCCCCATTCAGGCTTGGTGCACAATCTGGGGGTTCTCTTGGACTCACAGCTCCTGCTCAAAGACCAGGTGGCAGCTGGACCACAGGGGCCTTTGCACACAAATGCATCTTGTGTACTAGTTGCACCCATTCCTGGACCAGAGGCCCTACTCATGGCTTAATCACCTCCCGATTGGATACTGGGCTGTCTTTGAAGTTCATCTGAAAGTTTCAGTTGGTCCAGTGCAGTGGTGGTAGTTATGGGTGCAGCTCATTACACCTGTGTAACACTGCTACTCTGCAAACTCCTTTGGCTTCCAATAGGCTTCTGGGTACGATTCAAAATTCTGCTTATCACCTTTAAAGCTCTACATGGCATAGGACTGGGATACTTGTGGGACCACCTTCTCCCAAGAACATCTGCCCACCCCCCATGCTCCCATAGGTGGAGGGAGTTCCCTCTTTTGAATTTTGCCACCTTACAGAAACTAGTACTGTAAGTGTGCCTTTTTGATGGCTGCCTCTGTGCTCTGGAACAATCCCTCCTTACTCCCCCCCATACAACAACAGGCCCTAAGACCTGGCTTTTTCCATAGGCAAAGTTAAGTAGAGTTCTCTTGGTTTTTGTGTTTAATTGCCATTTTATATTTATAAACTGTGTATGTTTTAGTGTTAATGGTTCTTTTTCTTCATTGCTTGTTTTTCTGTTGTATGCTGCCCAGAATCACACTGAATTGGGTGGCCTTATAAATCCAGTAAATAGATTCTTATAGACTAGGGATATAGGAAATCCTTTTATAGTTTGACTGAGCTCTGGTCTGCCTTTGGATAATAGGGCTGTCCAAATTCTTTCTTTAACCAACCTTTTGAGACTATGCATTGAACTTCATACAGAAGGATGGGGGCCCTTCTTTTTCTTTACAGTGGCCTTTTGCAGTGGTTCCTAATTGCTTGTTTTCATTCTAGCGTGCTCTGATGGCTGAGAGGAGATTTGCTTCCCAATTAAAAGACTCTGATGCATCTTTGACCAACACCAGGTACCTTGGGAGGGTGGTAACTTCCTGAGAAATATTCTTTATGCAAAACCACATGATTTTCATCTTTTGTATCCACAGACGTTGCTGGTTTTGTGGGGAATCCCTGCTGGGTTGCGTTCCTTTCCATTATCTTGACTTCTCCTTCTGCTCCACAAGTTGTCTGCAAGCCCATCGACGAGGGAAAGCTGCTTCATCCTAGCTGGGGGTTTTGCTTTGGCATCAGGGGACTGTGCTTCAACAGAAATCCCTCCCTGTGACTGTTGTCACTTTAGAATGATGAGAGATCAAGTAGAGCAGGGAAGTCACAAGTAATTGTTTCCATGTACTTCATAGGAGGCTAATATGGACAGCTGTTATTTGAGAAATGAACTTTCTTCATGAGAATGTATGTTTTTCAATTTTAAACTAGAAAGTTTAGGAACTGGGTAAAAAGGTTATTAGGGCAACCTCTCCCCCAGATATGTTGGGCCTGCCCCACCAGAATTCACTGCTGACTGGGAGTTCTGCAGGTTAAGAATTCTAATACATCTGAACTGTGCTGGTTAGAGAAGGCTGTATTAGGCAGTAACTGAACAAAGAACATAGATAAACAAAAATGGAAGAATCTTGAGATTATGTTGTGTTTTTTTTGAGCTAATGCTATTTGATGATCTCTTAGCTAGTACTGTTTCACAAATAGCAATGGATGTCTTAAGAATCAAGATAAACCCATGGTCGTATTTAATATACAGCACAGAGAACTTTACATCTGTTATTGATGTTTTTACGTGCCTTATCACCAAGTATGTCTTGTGTACGTCCAGCACTTACCAGGTTCATCCTATTTTCACTGAATCTTTTGCCAGTTTCCAACTGCATATCTGTTTTCTGATATTAGTGCATTGTCAAGAAATAAGCAGCATTACAATGCCATGCCAGGTACATGTATATTTAATTTGGTGACTAGTATTATCCAGCCTGAGCACCTATACAGCATCAGCTACAACTAATACTCCAGTGAAAGACATGAACACCAAATAACTGCAGTTTACTTGGGCTGTTCATTAGAGCTTAAGTTGTCGTCTGATACTTTATTCATTTGATTCTTACAAGGCAGTGATTTCAAATACATTTCTTCTTACACCATGGGTCTCACAGTTGGATAGTACTTCTGGTTATTTCATGTCTTTGTGAGTGAAGGTAGAAGTACCATTGAGAAGGGGCCGGTCAAGAAAAAGTACCTTTGGATTTGATGGTGCATTCTGTAGTTCCAGCACTACAACAGTATTGAGGACTGAGGTACTGAGGAGCACGCCAGGCACAAAGAGGGTTTTCTGGGGTCCACGAACTGGCCAGAAACGGCCCAGGTTAAAACCATTGATCCAGATCTGGCCCTAGTTAAAAAGATAAGAGTGATTTTTACCAAGTAATACTTCATCTTGATTTGGACACCCCAAGAAACTACTGCACTGATTTCATATTTTATTATCTACCCCAAAGCCAGGAAGATCATTGACAGCAAGAGAAAGTTTACTAGTACAAGGCTTAGAAATTAATTCTATATGTGTGTAGACTGCAATCCTGACTATGACTTGAATGCATAGGAAGACATAAATTAAGATGGTAAAGAGAGATTTTTCTTCTTTGTTCATGTAAGTATTATGTAATTTAAAATGCTGAATGCATTTTAAAAACATCTGTAGGGGCAACTGGCAAACATATAAATGTTTTACATAGTGCTAAAACCAGTAAATATTTATGTTATGAACCTTGTAATACAGTGTATTTCTATAATGTAATCTATTTAGCTAAATTACATAAAATTTAATTTTTTTGGAGGGGGGGCATCTTGCAATATTTTGTTTTCCCTGTTCCCCATCTTGATTTTAATGGCCATCTAATTTTAATAATATTAAAAAATAGTGAATAAAGGCAAACCTTTTACTTATAAATTAATTCTTGAACTGTCTATAATTACACAGTGCTTAAAGGATAAATGTAGTAAAAGAGCTGCAGCTAGCAGTTTGGATGACAGAAGGTGCATTCCCAAAGCAATGAGATGAGGCAAATAAATCACCTTGCTGCCTAATGGAAGATAAAATTGTATTCAGACTTCAGGATTGCTGTACCTTGCTCCACCCTGGAAACTTCACATAGGTGTCCTGGTTGATACCAGGTGTTTTGAAGACTCCAGTATAAAAAGTAGGTCCTGTAGTCTTATTGCTTGGTGGGACATATGGAGGCCATTCATGGGCCACAGCTGAATCAATATCAAGAGGATAGATAAGCCAGTCGCTGAGAATGGTAGAACCCAAAGTAACATTGTAGATCAGACCCTGGGCAAAAAAGAGAAAAGTGCACTGAGAGTGTGAGAAGAATAGCACGCACCTAGCTTTTAATTTGTAACCCTATTGTGAGAAAAGGGTTGGGTTCTGCTGATTGGCTTAACTATCAGCCACTGCCTGCAAGGACCCAGTCTTTTTCTCACAGCAGGGTTCTTTAAAGGATTCTTAAAGGTGGAAGAAAACTGTTCAAGTAGCTGATAAAAGTTACATCAGAACTTGCCATGATTAAAAGTGAGCTCATTCTGCTTTTGCTTTACAGCCCATTTTTACAAGATTGCCTAATATTCCAAGTCTCAGAAAATATCCCCAATTCTTTCAGGTTACTTCAGTTGCTACTTATTACCTGGAAACTGCTTACTGTCCTGGAAAATGTTTAGCTTAGCTTAGAAGTGTGACACTTTAGCCCTCTATCCATCCCAATCCAGCATACCTCTACAAATAAGAGTGTAAGCTTTACTCTTTACCACTATTTCACCAGCAGTGCTCCCCGGCAGTACCTTAAAGTCACTGTTATTTGCTCCAAAATTGATATGACCCATGTTCTCCACCAGCAAGTCCAATGAGTCTCCTAGCTGGCCAGTTATATTGACACCATTCACTCTGTCTCGTTCTAGTGTACCTTTATATTCCTCAAGGGAGAAGAAATAAAGGATTAGCAATTACTGTAACCTATATCACTCAGCAGCCTCAAGCAACCACTATGAGAGCTGGGGACATTTTGCCCCGGCAGTCAAATGCCTGGATCATAGGAATGTCTCCACTTTCCAGCTTACTCCATTGAGCAAAACATAGGCAAGGTCATGGACCCCATTTTCAAGGACAGAGAGCGAAACAGGCTGCAGGATGTCATCTGGAAGAACAGTCCGGTACAGCATAAAGCCATGGGTCTGGAATATAAAATGGAAGGTAATGCAAATGTGGACTGCAATCCAAACACCAAACAGGCAAGAGCTAAAGAGAATGTTTTTTTTCAGCTTCTCTGGGTTTTCTTGAATTTTCTAGTGGAGCTACTCTTAGCGTCCCCTTTTTGCTGCCACAGATTCTTGTTTCACTTCTTACCTGCTTCAGTGCCTCAAAAGTAAGGGGGAAGGAAGAATGGAATGGCAGGGAAGGCGAAAGAAGACTTAGAATATCCAAAAAGGCCACACGCTGTAGGAAAAAACTGAAATTGTATTTATGCTATTTAAAAAGCAAGGTGCAAAAAAGTATATTTCTGTAAGTCATTTCCATTAAAAATATTAAATACTACTACACATTAAACATATAGCAACATTAAAACAAGCAGAAAGATAACCAACTCATTTATAAAATGCTTTACCATATAAACATAGCACCATTTAAAAATGAGAAAAATGGATCTGCTGAATTCCTGGTGTGGGCATGGGGCACAACATCTCAACTTTGGTGCCATCAATATAGCTAGACATGCAAAGTGTTTTATATACCAACATCTCTTTTCTATTCCAAAATCATCTATTTCAGTGCCTTTGAGTTCCACCCTATAACCTAGGAGGGAACATGTAAGATTACAGGAATAGCTTATCCACCTGCCAGTTCATGAACATCTGATAGAATATCTTCCAACTCTAACTTACCTGTGGCAAAGATACATAGCCATATGAAAATTTGGGAGTGGGGGGTGGTATTGGTCCTGCAGGCACTACCTGAAACTGCAAATTTATAAAAGGATGTCAAAAGAGGGTGACTGGAGGCCAAACTTAACATCAATTTCAGCTGATGACATCACATTCAGCAACTGAAGCACAGCAAGAATAAACTAGTTACTTTGCTTTAACCTAGCTCCTGTCAGAGAAAATTTTAAAAACTGAAGGAAGAGAACTTTTTAAGCAATTCAGAACAGACAGATAAAAACTGAAGACTAAATGTCTTGTTTCTCCTTCTTTGCTTATCTTCAAGCAGTGTTTCTCAACAACTTTAAGATGTGTGGACAATGCTGGCTGGAGAATTCTGGGAGTTGAAGTCCACACATCTTAAAGTTGCTGAGGTTGAGAATCATTGTCTCAAAGTACACTGGCAGATTCCCAAAGAATGCATCTTTAAGGGAATGATCCCTATTGAATTCCGTAGCATTTCTGAGTAAAAATGCAAAGCTTCTCTTTGTCTCATATGCACTCATACAATATATACTACCCTGATTAGCACATCACACTAAGTTTGGTTCCTTTTGACTTAGTACAATGAGTGATCCACTAACAAACTATGGCTGGAAAAAATCCTGACAGATATGTGGAATCCTTGGTGCTCTCTGAGCTTGGTTGTTGCTTGCAATCATTTCATTACCCAACTAGGTAACATCATCAGTGCTAGTGAGTGTGGGGTTTGCTCCCTGTTTATATACAGTAGCGTGCTTTGCTACCTTGGTGGGGGTGTGTTTTTCTTCTTGGTAGTTCCTTGATTACGGCATTGTTTTCTGCTTGATTGTTTGGCTTGTGTTAATCCCTGCTCATCTGGCTATAGGCTTTTGGAGAGGATGTGTTCTGGTCTTTTTGTTTCCTTCTTAACTTTTTTATTGTCTCTTTTGAATGATGTGCAAATATAATTTATTTCTATTTGTCTACTGATGGCTGATTTGTCTGAATGCCAAGCTTCCAGGAATTCCCTAGTGAATCCATTTACCCCATTTACACAGGAACCATGAACAGAACTTACCTCTTGCTTATGAAACTTACTGTCAGTAATTTACTCAAATGTGTTCAGATTAAATTTAAAACTTTAAGATGATATTCTGTCCTGGCTGTGACTGCATATGAGCAGCAGCAAAAGAGTAGGCTATTAATAAAATAAATAGTTCCTTTCAATCAGTATAAAAAGCAGCATTGCTTCTCAGTGTACTGCCAAGAGTGCTGAGTTGTTACCTTGCCAATGATGGTTCGGATGGCATAGAGCTTTTCTGTAGGGTCTCCAGCTTCTGAGAGAGGTGCATCATAGTCATAGCTAGTAACAATAGGGAAGTAGTTGTCCTTGTAATCAGCACCTGAGCAGAGAAATCTATGAGAACAAAACAGGCTTCTGGATGTCTAACTGCCCCATCCCCAACTAGGTACTTCTGTTCTCCAGCCAGAAGCTAGGTCTCACAATGTTTGACTGAGACAGCAACCCAAAGGAGCCAGAAACTCACCACTCCAGTAACCAAAGTTGGTGCCACCCTGGAACATATACCTAGAAAAAGATCAGGCAGCACAGTAAGAATTTACCTTCCATCCAAGTACTGAGACAATGACAGAAAGTGGAATAGGGAAAAATGGACAGGTGCTACACAGGAATGGAGAACAGCTCTACAGTTGGACTGGATTTGCACACTAGTTAAGCCATAATGTGGCTTGTCTGGTTTTTGCTTAGAATGGTGTGTGAATCCAGCCAGCCAGTCATGTAAAGTAAAATAAATGGAGAGCCCAGGGTAGTCTCAAATATGCTCCAGTCTCACATCTTCTGTAGGAAAATTTTTATCAGCTAAGGAAATCAATAAAGATAGGAAGATTGCACACACACAGAAAACATCTAATGTACAAAATACCCATACAGAGTAAGATGAAGCTGAGAGCCATGACTTGTATCTTAGACATACTCCATTTCTTTTTATAATCAATTCTATTGCTTGTGTCCCACTGCCACTCTCCCATATAGTCTCACGGTTACATGTTGACGTTGGCTCCCAATTCTAGCATCTTCTGTAGGCCCTGAGTCACAACTGCAGTACTTTTTGTGGAGTGTGGCTCGCCCCAATAATCCAGCCAACCTGTGTAATATTCAGAATTCACCTAGGTGAAAAGCAGAATTAAGACTTTTATGGAATAGTAGTAAAGCTGTTTTCAACACCTGAAACAGAATAATAGGATATATCAATTTGTTCCAACCCAAATATTAAAATAAATAGTCAGACCATAAGAATAGATTAATCGATACATTATGATTTATGGTCCATTGACCCAAGTATTACAACAATATTACCCAAGCTGTGTATTATGATCAGCTGGGGAGGCTCTGGTCACAATCTCGCTTTTGTGTCCAAAAGTAAGGCGTGCCCCAATCAGGGAACATACTATACTCCAAGGGAAGTACCTCTGGCCACTATGCTGTCTACTTTAAAATGGTAATTTAATACGTATTTGTTTGGCTATCTGTAGAGAAACAACTGTTAGGAGCCTTTTAAATGAATTATTTATTCATTTTGTTTTTATTGTATTTATTTTATTGTTTTTCTGTACATCACTCTGGCTTCCCTTGGAAAAATGAGTGAAATAAAATATTGTAAAGTACTTCTAAAACTCCTAATTAAGCTCTCAGAAATTCTTATAAACAAAGATGAATCTTGAGATCTACAGGTCTGGCATCACTCAAGACAGGCAAGAGAAGCTCATAGCCTGCCAGAGACTCTTGAAAACATTGGACTGTCATTTCTGTGGCTTTAGCACCAACTAACCACAGAGGCAAATAAGGATTTAACACTCATTAATACTTTTGATTCTGTTTCCTTAGCAACTCCCTGGAAGTTGCTAAGGAAAGAGCAAAATAATCAAGCAGACCAGATGAGAGACAGAAAAAAGTCAGCATATAAAGCAAAGAGAAATGGGTGCTCAGAAAAAATAAGCACCACAAAGCCATAGGTTGCTTCCTTCCTACATGGCAAGGCCAGATGCTCTCACCAGTGGCCCTCTTGGCTCAACCAGACGCTGTTGTTCAAATGCCCGTGTCTCATTTATTTCTGTAAGAGGACAAAGAACAGAAGTCAAAGGATCCTTCCTTTCCAGCTTGTATAAATTCTGTGACAGATCACTGAGCTTTGCACTACCTGGTCCAAAGTCCACAGTGGCATATAAATCCTGCAGGGTCCCACATCGCAGCTCAGATTCTTTGAGGCCATCAGTTGTGAAGAGCACAACTTCTTTGCCCAAATACAAACGGAAGACAGCCAGGAGGTGACGCATATAGTCATAGTCACATGCATAATAGCTCCCATATTCATTCTCCACCTGCCTAGAGAACAGTAGGGAATTAAAAGATGGTGACTCTGAGCCCTTCATTTGCCAAAGGATTAGATTTTAATAAGACAAATGCGTGTACCTCATTTGTCAAATACTGCACATGTAGCAGCTTATACAGCCCATTTGTCCCATATGTTGGTTTCCCAAGTAGATGCAGCTGAGCTAGTTGTGAAGGAAGCAGTTTGCTCTTCCTGAAAGTCCCAAGCTCTGTATCAGTTAGAAGGGTGCTAAAAATGTCTTTGTTGTTTGACAGTGAAAGGCAGCAAATATGTAAGATTTTGGATACTGGACAACATGATTTTAAGATCCAACCGGATTCAGCTAAACAGAAATTTGTGAATGGATTCCAGAATTCAGTTTCTATAGCCACTTGCCCTGATCTCTGTCTTTTCCAAAAATACTGTTATTTAGGGCTCATGTGTTTTAATGAAAGCAAAAAACTTGCACTCCCTGCTATATTCAACCACATGGCTATTGCAAAGTAGATATAACACATAGAGTTTTTGTACTTTGAATGTATTTGTATTCATGAAGCACCAAGTATTGTGCACAACTTGAAGGAGATTTTACTTTGTATATTCTGCAGCTCCTAGCTGACCATGCTCACTTCCAAAAAATTAAGCAGAGTTGGTAATTGGAGACCTCTAGGAAATTCCAGGCCTATGGACTAGATCAAGAAGGCAAAATAACTAAAATAAAAGCCAAGCAGACAAGGGCAACCACTTCTGTATTATTGCCAAGAAAACTATATGGATTATTTCCACGATGTCACCAGGAATTAAACTCAACTCCAAAGAGGCTTTATCTACAAATATAATAAGTATTATGGTTTTTTAAGTTATGCTTCATGATTACAGTTCTATTTTTCTAATTTTTCTACTAATACTTTTACTTATTTTAGGATAAAGATTTAAAATGTTCCTACATTTGTCCCTGATGAAGTTCTATGTTTGGGCTAAAACATGTAGGCTTGTCACAATTAAATATCATTTTAGACTTTTTTTTTTTACTGCTGTCTCAATATATTTTTTTGCATTCTGTAACTTTTTATTCTTTCTTCTTCACTTGAAAGTTGTAGTGCAGCACATTTGAAAGGTGTCAGTTTGCAAAAGGCTGATTTAGGATACAGTGGTGCCTAAATGTTTGTGAACTCTTTTAAATTTTCAATAAATTTTCTCCAAAAATATGACCTAAAACATGACCTGTTCACCACACATCCTAAAACTAGATAAAGATGAAGATAAAAATGAATCAAATCAACAACTGTTTTTTAGAGGTCCTCAGAAATCTTTGTTCCAGCCATGACACACTTCCACATACCTGTGTTGTAAAGATCAGACTTTGATAATGAATACCCAGAATTCTGTTCTTTAAATAATGAAGGACCTCCCACACTCACACCTGATTATCATCCCATTGACTGAAACACCTGACTCTGATTTTCCCTTCAAATGAACTGATAATCCTAGAGGTTCACATACTTTTGCCACACTCAAATATGTAGCTTTGGATCATTTTCCTCAATAAATCAATGAACAAGTATATATAATGTTTTTAACTCATTTGTTTAATTGGGTTCTCTTTATCTAGTTTTAGGATTTGTGTAGAGAACAGATCACATTTTAGGTAATATATTTGCAGTAATATTGAAAATTCACAAGGGTTTACAAACTTTTAAGCAGCATTGTATATGAATCCCACTTGGTATCCTCTTATGCTCCAGCTGCAGCCTGTTGTGGTGGTAAAAGATATTCCCACAACCTACCTAAGACTCACCCCTTTTGCTGAGTCCCCTAACCAATTCCAACCTCGCCGACCCCCCCCCCACACACATATACACAAGGACCATGTAGCTGGGGGGAGGTACCTTTGATCACCACATTATCAATGTTCTTGAATTTTTGCTTTTTATCATAGTATTTTCTAAAGCATGTTGCCAATATCAGAAATAGAAATTGCTGCCCACAAAAACTTCTTCTGTGTCTACCATAAATTTGCTACAATAAGGACTTTCTATGGAAAGAAAGGCATTCTCTTAATATTTAGGGTAGCCTTGATTGAAGCTGTTATTCATCAATTCATCAATAAATATAATATTTCGACATCATTCAGATGCTGCCACTGGAATGCCATTTGGTAGGCTGGTCCTCCAACATGACAGCAAGCACATTAAGAGTAGTCATTCTGTATTTTTTAAAAATTTCATTGACTTGGATACTGTAAACACACATGCACCAGTTCAATTACTTCAACTTGCATTTCCTTAAATAGGTACAATATATGAATGTATGAATTCTTCAATGGATGAATCTTATCTTGGAGACTGCACAACAGGGGTGGGGAACTAGAGCCCTTCAGATGGCAGTGAACTCCCAGCTCTCATTAACTTCAGCAAGAACTGCTAATATTTAGGGATAGTAGAAAGTAGGGCCAACTAAGGCCAAGTAGGGACCAGCCTAGGGGTGCCAAATTTTAGGGGGTGCCAAAATGGAAAAAAATTCCCCAAAACATAAAAAAGCGAAAAGCAGTAAGGGTGCACTTTGTGAGCCAGCGTGCCCAGTTGAGGGTTAAATATCATTTCACAGAATTGTTGCCATATGACAACAACAGGTGATGTAATTAAAATTACTTACTGTGTAAATAGGGTGGAAATGTCTAAGAAAATTTTTTTTCTGGGTCTGAAAATCCTAAGTGTAAAACTCCAAAACTTGAGGGAAAAAAGGGTGCCTGTTTGAATTTCCTAACAAAATTGAAAGATGAGCTAAACCATCTGGGGGCACCAGAATATGACTTTGTCTAGGGTGCCAAAATGCCTAGAGCCAGCCCTGCTGGAAAGCTTGTGCTCAATAACCCTGGGGGAGACATCCATTGTCCTATTTCTGTCCTAACGGCTCAATTAAGGACTGAGGGAAAAAATATCTGAAATGGTTTATGCTTCACGCACCTGGATACTGATGATGTTGCCTCCATTATGGTAAAGACGGGGTTTTATCTTGGGTAGCAGGACATTCAGCCATTTGTTGACAGCTTGCAGAAAACCTGAGAGCAGAAAGCAACTTGCTGAGCTAAAAAGTGAGGCTTCTCTGCTCAATTTCCCAGCAGTACTAAGATAAGAGCTGGCGATTATGATGCTATATACGGAGGAGAGTTCTGGAAGAGCACTTGGATCTTTGTATTAAGCTCACATAAGCGCTTTACTTCTGCAGAAGGTAGAGGAAATTCTGTCTTCTTTCTGATTCAGCTTTCCCTCTTACCTGGATCAGATGTACGCAGAATAATATCTGGTTCTGCCAACAGCCAAGATGGAAGGCCACCCTAGGAAAGAAGATATCAAAGTAACCCAATTTTGCAAATAAGGTCAAAGAAGTTATTTATGCTCTCCTCCAGTCAGTAAAAACTGGAGAACTGTCAAAAGATGAGAATTCAAAACTGCAAAAATAGGTCTGATATTAATTATTGCAAAGTGGTTGTTTGAGTCATGAGATGAAACATTAGCATCCATGTATAACTATAAAGCAAGAAAAATACAAGATTTAAAAATGAAAAAAATGGGTCAGAGATACAACAGGAAAATAAGGGAAAGATAGCATGTCAAATTATTAACTGCTTAAGATGAGTTGTGGAGCATTCAGATGCTGAAAATAATAACAACTTATCTGAATCTCTGTATAGCCCTCACCATATCCCATTCAGCACAGATGTAGGGTCCAGGGCGCAATATCACCAATAGCCCTAATTGGGCCACTAAGTCCAAGAATCCTTCCAAGTCTCTGTCCTCGGAAAAGTTGTAAATCCCAGGCAGCGGTTCATGGTAGTTCCATGGGACATAACTGAGGAATTAAAATACACATTTCAGTCCAGAACAGATTTCTGAGACCGAAAAGAATTACTGTACTCATGGATAAACACAAAACCATGTTTATGTTGTGGCACTAAATCCTAAACAATATATTTTTTGTAGTTCAAGTATATCTTTCAATTTCTGTTTCTCAGCTCAGATTGACAGCAAATTCAAACATAACTGATAGCAAGCAGGGAACATTAACAGACATTTTCTCCCCTAGTCTTAAGTTGGAATGATGAGCAGAGATGATTATCCTAATTGTAGCAGAAAGGTGGGCAGTAATTAAACATGCTGTTTTATATACACACATACATATAGATAGTTAGTGTTGTGCAGACATATGTGCACATGTTGTTCATTTTGGCCAAAAGCACAAGGTCATGTATATCCTGATGAGACCTTATGATTGAACAAAATACTTTCATTACTTGGGTCAGATCCATTTTTATTAAGCATGAGTTCCTTTGCTCCCAGTGTTGGCTATAGTCTAAAATATGGACCCTTTGCTTAGAAAGTTGGAGCATTTATGATCAGTTTCTGTTGCAGTATGTCCCAGCTTGGAGTCACTTCTGATCACTTACATTTGTACAGCGTTGAGGCCGCTCATGTACATCTTGAGGAGCCGGTCCTTCCAATAAGCTGGTGGGATACGGAAGTAATGGATACTGCCTGAGATATAACGAAACTGAACTCCATCCTTCAGGAAGCAGTTATTTTCATAATCAATGCTGAAAGAACTAACTGCTGCAGTGGCCTGATATCCAGAAAAAGAGAGGGAAGCTTAATATTATCATTTGCCATACAACCACAATGCTACTTTATCTCTTTTTAGATGGATCAAATTAGGACCTCCACTCCTTGCTCCTATAATATGGTTAATGCTGACTAGGTCCTTCATATATTTCTGCTATTGCTGCTTTGCATAGGAGCTTTCAGACTTATGGATACTTAGTATAAAACAATACAGTGTTTCAGCATGGAAGGACATTACAGTACAGGTAGTCCTTGACTTACAACCACAATAGGGATTAGAAAATTCATCATTAAGCGGTGTGGTCATTAAGCAAGGCATTACATGACTGTACCCGATTTTATGACATTTTTATGGCAGTCATTAAGCGAATCACCATGGTTGTTAAGTGAGTCATGTAGTTGTTAAGCAAATCATAGTTTCCCATTGATTTTGCTTGTTGGAAGCAGGCTAGGAAGGTTGCAAATGGCGATCATGTGACACTGAGATGCTGTAACCATCATAAATACATGCCAGTTGCCAAGTGCCCGAATTCTGATCACGAGATCATGGGGATGCTGTGATGGTTGTAAGTGTGAAACTGGTCACAAGTCACTTTTTTCAGTGGTCATAACTTCAAACAGTAGCTAAACAAATAGTTGTAAGTTGAGGACTACCTTCACTGCACACTTTCCTGAAGTTAGTCTAGTATACCTAGACATGTCACATAATGCATCTCAAAGTACTCTCACATCTCATGCTCATTGCTACTCCAAATCTTGCAAGTTCAAATCTAATGTCCCAATCACAATTTATACCTGAGGTTTAGGTCTGCCCCTCACTTACCCACTTAGACGTTTTCTAGGTTAAGAGCCTATGTAAGACCTTTTCCTGAGTCATACTGTAGAGTCATGCATCTCTTTATCTCCAGTGCTATGGTTACTCTCTATCTGCATTTACAAACATTTTCATCCAGCCAGTCACACAAGCTTTTGACAAATAAATTATCAGTCTGCTCTGAGTCTAAAATTATTTGAACTATATAGTGTTCTTTGCTGTGGCCTGAATCATATGGCTGAGGATATATAGTTGTTGAGAATTTTAAATAAGCAGAACAGATTATGCTCCATATTTAAGAATTCCACGATAATTACATCACATAGGAGCTTAATTCAGAGGCAGGGTAGTCAGCTCACTAATTATAAACAGAACATTATGAAAGGATGAGGGAGAAGTGCCAAAAAGATTTAAAGAAAAACCTGGACTGTGAGAATAAGTGGAAGATTAGAAAGCAAATAGAAAAATCCCTTATATTTGCTTTAAAAAGTTGGAAGAAATCATTTCAGCATTTTTCCCCAATAAAATCCTTCCCCAATTGTTTTTATATTGCTTACCTGAAACTGTAAGCCCCCCAAAGCTACCATGAGAATATACAGCCACAGCCCCATCTGTCTGACCGTAACTTCAGCCTGGAACAAGAAGCTGTAAGAAGATATCACATGACAATCTGGTGGGCAGGCCCTGGTGCTTCTTCCAAAGTAGGGGGTGGTCCCTCCTATGAGATGGGAGGGGAGAAGGAAAGGCAGCAATTTGTAATGAACTATATCCAAAGCCACGGTCAAATCAGAGGATAATACTATGATGCACCAAGTTCCTTCTGAATGCAAAGAATGAACACAGGGAATTGGAACAGAGAGCTCATTTTCCATTATCAAATTTATAGATTATGCTAAATATACATTTCCTCAAACTAAGAGGAAAATGATAGATAATGACAGAACATAGTTATCTGTGAGATGAAAGTGGAAAGAGATATACTTAACCTATTATTGCATTGTATAATTGTCACTGAATCAAAAGCACCAATTATTTTTAAATAATAAATTGTACACACAGGATTTACTGATTTTTAAAATTTTCCCTTACAGATACTCATGCACTTTTTGTAGATCTAATAAATATTGAAATGATCAGAACCAAATGTGGTGATTACGGAACAAGCTAATACACATCTACCCTGAGAGACCAAAAGACTCCATAAGAATATCAAGTTTTTAAATTTTTAAATACTGTGTGCGGCTATCACATTATATAATTATATAATATTCTTGCTTTCCATGCATAGTACAAATCTGTTTTTATTTATATCCACCTTATTGCAACTTGTTTGTCATTGGAAGACCCCTCTATTCACCAGACCCGTACAATCACTGTGTCCATTTAGCAACAGGAACCCATGCAGAGACCCAAGGTGACCAGTGCATAATGTCCCAGCTGGGGCACACTATCCTTGGCATCACCACATTCTGTGCCACCTCATAATGAGATATGTTGTTTTAAAGTAAGGAATTATGAGCCTTATCAGAGTCATTGAATGGTGAAATTTAGGGAAAACCAATCAGGCTTTAAATGCCATTGTAGTCTAAGCCACAAAGGAGTTACTCGATCAGAATGTCAAATGTCTCATGCCAACATTAAAATGATCATAATAATCATTCTTATTATTAAAATGATCACAATAATATTTTATTAAAACTCTCTACTGAGGTATCTGATGTCTTGAGGTGGCTGAAGCTACATCTGCCCTGAAATCCACACAGAGTCATAAATTTCACCAGATGACCTTGGGCTAACCACAACCAGCCCAATTTAGTTCACAGAGTTTTTGTAATAACTTATGTGGTAGTGAATCATGAATGCTGCCCTAAGTTTTCTAGAGAAACACTTGATATTAAAAATCCATAGTGTCCTGAGACTACTCATTTACAGCCTTCCATGAGCTAGCCTGGCATATATTCACAACAGCTCTGTGAAGTACACTGAATGCATTATTCTCATAGCAGAACATAAGACCCTTTTGGGACTAGGTTACAGGGCCATACACATTTATTTAAGAATAAGCCCCTCTGAATTCAAAGTGAGACTCACATCTTAGGAAATGCTCACAAACCCCAATCAAGTAAACCCTGCATACTGAAGCTCAACACTTTGTGCCTAAACTGCACTAACTTGCTCTTGAACACCCAGACTATGACTCTCCCTTTCCTACTCAGTTCCTTCCCACCCTCTTTTCCTCTTTCATTGATGTTTCCTTTTTCCAGTGGTTGCTAAGCTACCTCCTGGCCGCAGAGCAGTCGGCGCAGAGCATAACGTCATCAGGCAGCGCAGGAGCCCCTGTCGCGCTGAAGCTCTCCAGGAAGCTTCCGAGCTCTAGACCGAGACTGGGTGAGTGCGTCGCCCACTCCCCTCCCCTCCCCTCCTCCCCTCCCCTTCCCCCCGCGCGTGCCTCCGCGGATGGGCGGGGCGTGAGGATGAGCTTGGTCGTGTTTGCTGCTGTTCTGTGTTCCAGAGTGCCGGGTTCAGAAAAGGCGCCGGGACTTCCAGGGCAGAATTTCCGTCCCCTGTTACTTAGTTTGAGCCATAACTCGGCCTCGGAACCCAGTGCAGTTTTCCACTCTAGAACAAATGACATAACAATAACAGCGACTGTGCATCTGGACATGTGCAGAATGCATTATTCTCATGGCAGAACTCTTCATTTACTAGTTCTCTCGATGGCTTTTTGATGCCATCAATCACCGTATATTTCTGAACCACCCGGCTGGATATGATTGCTGCTCACCTCTAGCTTCGAAGAACTTTACCCCTTTTTTCTCCTTTTTTCTTACATGCCTTACCTTCTTAGGATGTAATCCAAAGGCCAAGGCTTGTCCTTTCATCTTGAATGATGGGAACCACTTTGGAGACAGTACTTACTTGAAAAGCAAGGGGAAATATAAAATAAAGAGTTTTATCACATCGTTTTTAAAAAACCATACTTCCGATAGGCAGCTAAAGAGATATACTTTCCCTTTCGTCTATCAGTTCAGTTAGTGTCATGATTCAATTCCTTTGCATTTGGGAAGATGCCAGTTATGGCAACCACAGATACGTTCCATCATGATTCAGCTGGGAGCAGGTGGAAGAAAGCGCTCACTCTTGACTCTTCCATTCCTTGTTGAGATGAATAGTGGCATTTTGTTTTTTTCCAAAAACAGATTGCTATAGAATATCAGGTGACTGGACTCCTGCCCTATTCCCCTGTTTTCCACATAATCTTGTTACCTTTTTTCTTTTTAGAAGATTCATTGAATATATGTTTCTTGGCTGCCAATCAGTTGGCATCCAGCTGACTGTCATTTTGGAGGCGATAATTAACCCTCTATTTCTGTGTCCCTCACAGCATATTTTCTTATTACAGGACAGAGAATGGAGCATTTGTCTTCAGCCAGGCTGGGTAGCCAGTAATCTGTATGTGCTTCCCCTGCCTCTGTGCTTTTTCTTTTTCTTTTTGCAATTCTCAAAGCCCACTTAAGATTGCATCATCCCCATTTAGTGGCAAGTCACTGGTCTAGAGCAGAGCATTTTTTCTTTTTCTTTCCAAATACATCCCAAAATAATTGTGCTAAGTCTTGTTTTACTTTTATAAACCTCATTGCCTATTGCCCACCAGAACAGTAAAAAGAAGAGTTGAAAATTCTGGCAATAGTCCTTCTGTAACATTACCAGATCACCTTGACTGTTTTTGAAGCTCTCAGAAGCTGGAGAAAAATGTTCCTGGTTTTGTTTTGTTTTTAGTTTGGCTCTTACCCACAGAAAGATTGGTTGTCCTTATAATTTGAGCTGTATCATTTCCTCTCCAGCACTAATGTTGTGCCCCATGTCTTCTAAATGTATATGATATTGGGAGAGAAGAAACTGATGGATGGGCAAGCACTTGGACTATTCTCTTGTGTTCCCTTCCAATGTTATACCTTACCTGAAAGGTCATCTGTTTTAATATACAGGTAGTCCTTGTTTAGCGACTGGTAAACACAGTGACCATTCACAGTTCTGACAGGTGATGAAAAAGTAACTTTGCGACCAATCCTCACATTTACCACCTTTGCGCATCTGTAAAATGAAGGAAAGCTGAAGTAAGATTGTAAGCAGAGTCACGGTTTCACTTAGTGACTGCTTTGCTTAATGACTGAGTTGCCAGTCCCAATTTTGGTTGCTAAACAAAGACTACCTGTATATGTATCCATTTATTAATATCTTGAGGTGAGGCTGCCCCTTATTTTCTCAGCCTTAGGGCCTTCACAATGATTTAACCAATGTCTGGAACATTGCTTTCTTATCATCTGTAGGGTCTGAAGGATGTTGGAGCGACCACCATGGGCCATGCCCTATGCATCTGTTCAAGGGGGACCATCACTATCAATAGCAAACGCTATCTTTTAATCCACAGGCTTGGGGAGGGGTGAGTATTGGCTTCCTTCCAGAGGGATCTTTTAAGATGCTTTGCAGTGATTCATTTGGAAATTTCACAGAGTATCCTGTAGTTACTAGCCTATCTTTTACCATAGTTTGGTCTGTTTTCTTTTAACTGTGATAATCAAGTTGGTAAGAAAGACCCAGAAGCAAAGCACACATCTTTGTGGGAGCTCCACAATGCTGCTTTCCTATGGATTAAGATTCAGGTTGTTGCTGAAATCTTTCTCATCATTGCCTCCCCCACCACTGCCCTCTCTGAGACCCACTATTAATTCATGTAGTTCTTCACCTGTAGGAAGATGTTTCGACCACAGATGTTCATGCTTTTAAAGAAGTAGGAAATATGTATCTGTATACACACACTGTCATTATTTGCCTGGGGTAGAATTATTGCATTTTCTAAGGTTCATCTATTCCAGATGTGGGAAAGTTGCTCCTTCTGGATTATTCTGACCTGTATCGCCCATCATCCTCACCATTGGTCATGCTGCATTCAGCTGCCATGAGTTGTAGTCCAGCAACATGGAGAGTCATTGGTTGTCCACCCCACCTCCCATCTTCTCCAAAATATTCCTCCAGAATTGCCATTCAAGCTTCATTTAAAGATAGATGTCTTTTTTTCTTCATTTGGTGCAATTCCCTCTAGATTTTCATACATGTAATTGGGTTGCCTGTTGCTCCAAGGAAGGTGATACCAAAGTTCTTCTGGACAACTTATTTCATTGCCTACCACTCATTACAGAATGTTTATTCCTGGTACATAATCATATATTTGCTGCACTTTAAGTCTGCTGCTTCTCTTCCCTCAGTAATACCCTCTTCTTCATGTCACTCTTTATATATATATATATCCGAGCAATTGAGTAGACCGTCAGACTAACAATGTTTACTGTTTAGTTTCTAATGTTAGAAAATATCCTTAGAAACTAAGTAGAAAATAGTTCTATTTAGTTCTATCGTTGGAAGATAGAAAATGTCATTAGATACCTACAGATCTGGGTGATCTTCCCCACTAATTTCCAATTAATTAGGCATGTTTTTGGGGTATGCTTGAACTCTTTTGGATTGTTTAGCATATCCAGTTGCTGGGCCTTTTTGGGCAGTTTGTCAGTGCTGTGATAAAGTGTTGGGGAGAACCAGAATACTGCTTAGTGCCACATGATACTTATCTAAACATTTTCCCGTTTATCAATCCAACAATTTTACAGTGGTACACAAAGTATTTGTGAAAAAAGCAGCAACAGCTTCATGAAATTATAAACAAACAAGGTTATAAGACATGAGCAAGAGTCCTCTCTTGTTATTCTTCCAGTTATGGCATTCAGATATCTAGCTTTTCTGTACAGTCTCATTAATTTGTGTCAGCACCGAAATTATATGCATAGAAACTGCTAAGGTGACATCAGCGAACTAGCAAACCTGTGTGGAAAACATGACACTCACTGCGCTGCAAAGGTGTAGGATCCAGATGGCAGGAGAGGAGGGTCATAATTTAGGAATAAGGATGAACTTTTAAAGTGAAAGAAGTCATGATAGGAAACAGGGGAGAAAGAAAGTGGCTTGGATTTTGTTTACATCAGAATACTTATGTCTTTGTCCTGCCCTGTGGCTGCTTGTGTTTTGCTCTGCACAGTGGCTTCAGCTATGTGGACCTTGTTGAAGGGCTGCATGATGGGCGCTTCTATGCCTTGAAACGCATCCTGTGCCACGACAAGGATGATCGTCAGGAAGCTCTGCACGAGGTAGAGATGCACCTGCTTTTTGAGCACCCCAACATCTTGCCCCTCTGTGCACATGCCATGGTAGAGAAAGGATCCAAACATGAGGCCTGGCTCCTCTTGCCTTTCCTCAAGGTCAGTAGCCTCAAGCCTGAAGTCTTAGTTAAGGGGTAAGGTACAGACGGGTTCAGCAGGTGCATACCAAGAAATGTGTTCTTCGAGCTCAGTTTTTCTCAGCTGTGACAACTTGGAGATGTGTGGACTTCAACTCCCAGAATTCTGAAGTGAAGTTGAAGTGCTCATATCTTCAAGTTGCCAAGGTTGAGAACACTGTTCTAGATAAATTAGGCATGGCAGGGAGAAGGTGGACTCTTCCAACTTTGTGCTAACTCTACTCACAATTCACATTGCTGCCCAGAGTCACTTGTATTGAGACGGGTGGCTATAGAAAATGCACGCACACATGCATGCACGTGTGCATGAATGAATGAATGAATGAATACCACTTCTAAGGTATAATCAGCTAGTATAATTAAGATCTGTGTTCCTACATCAAGAATACAACAGACCCCTTTTTCTGTACCATCTGCAATTGCTCCAATGGCTTCTGGATATATTTTCTTATGCAATCACATTTATTTTCCCTTTTTGCCCTGCTTGCATGACTTGTAATCACAAAGGTTAAAAAAAAATTTTCAGTGAAACAACTTAAAACCACAAATCTTCTGACATATAACTTGCAGAATGAGGACAAAAATTAAGCCACTCTAAACATTGGGAAAAATAAAAAGAAAAGAAAAAGAAGAAAACAGTTTGTATTGTTTTTATTCTTTTTAACTGTAATCCCTAATAACATTATTTAAAACAAAAACAAAAATTGGGCAAAAATTACATAGAGAGAGAAAATTCTCAACAGAGTGCCAACACATCAACACAAGGGAACCAGTATATCCTAAGGGCAAATTGGTATTGCAGCTGTAAATATTCTGCCCTGTGCCTCTGCCAGCCTGTAAAGCAGTGTTTCTCAACCTTGGCAGCTTTAAGATGTGTGGACTTCAACTCCCAGAACTCTGGGTATTGAAGTCCACACTTTTTAAAACTGCTAAATTTGAGAAACACTGCTGTAGAAAGTAAGGAAGATGACCTTGGCTGTTCTATGCAAGAACCATTATATAGAAAAAAGGGGCAGAAATATTTTTAAAGTTCCAGAACAATGAGATAACATTCAGAAGCAGCTCAGACAGACACCTCCCTAATTCAGTAGAGTAAAGGAACGGTAAGGAGGTACAGCATAGTCAGACTTCCAAGTTTCTGTTATTATAGCCAATCTCAATAAAAGTAGTTTTAGCCTTCCTGGAGAGTTGATTTCCTGATCCGGTTTACCCAGTGGGGCTGACACAGCCAGAGCTCCAGTGATGATGGGACATTGAGCAAGGCCTCAGATGAAAAATACAGTAGATTGTGGGATCAGGTGGCAGAAGGTAATCCTTCCAAACTAGTCCCAAAGTGTCCAGGGTTTTATAGGTAATAACCAGCACTGGAATCATGACTGGAAATAAAGTTAAATTACAGTACTTCTCTGAAAATCAGGTTTTGGACATTTTTCACTAACTAAAGTTTGAAATGCTTTTCAGGGGCAGTGTTACACTAATTTAGTTTGGATGCAACCAAGGCACATGTAATAGAGGCTGGATCTGCTTTTTCCAAGAAAGGTGTAGCTGGTGCACCATCCAAGCTATAACAAAGCTCTCCTGGCTAGAGCCGTCACCTGAGTATCCAGTTGACATACCTGACCTCTCAATGGGAGCACAATATTGTGCAGAAGAGACTCCAGTTTTCATCAGTGGTTGGCTTTCTACATCAGTATTTTTCAAACTTGGCACCATTAAAATATGTGGATTTCAAGTCCCAGAAAAGCATACTGGCTGGGGAATTCTGGGAGTTGAAGTCCACATATCTTAAAGGTGCCAAGGTTGAAAAACACTGTTCTACATGCAGTGCTTTTGAAGTCAGCTAAGATCCTCCGGTATCTGTTCCCTTTCCCTGTTCAAGCCAAATCAAGATGTTGTGACTGTAATTCTGCTCAGCTATGCTCTTCTGCCACATTTTCCCTCTGTGGTGGCGTCTCTACAACCACAGCCACCTAAGAGTTCTAGGACAACTTTAGGGCTATATATTTAGGGCTTATGGTCAAGCAGCAAATAAATTAAACAACTCTATGGTATTCAGGGCAGCTCCAAAACTGTGTGCAGCTAGCCCTGCTCTAGATACACTATTTGCTTGTTTTTGATTGGACCAGAAGCAACCAAACCAATATTCATTAAGCCTCTGCAGTTGTAAAGTTCAAATGGCAAAGGATGGTACGTCATCTGTAGGCCAGGCTGGGCCACAGTCTCTAATACCTAGGGATAAATCTTTTCCTTCACTCAGTAAGTTTGGAGAATGTGCATACAATTTCAGCTACCAACGTGCCTGGGTTTCTTTTGCAGAGAGGGACCCTCTGGCAGGAGGTGGAAGCCCTGAGAGATAAAGGTTCCTTCATGCCTGAGGAGCGGATCCTGGTCATTTTTCATGGCATCTGCCGAGGGCTGCAGGCCATTCATAACAAGGGATATGCACACAGGTAAGAAGCTGGCCTTAGAAAACATGGTGTATGAATATGGTAGCAATAGACCCTGGGTGGGAGGCATTGCTGAGGTCGTGAGAGACTGTCAGTCATTGTTAGAGGGATGTTAGGAAAGAGGAGTTTGCAAAAATGAAGAACCATCCTCGGGCACAGAACATCAATGTGGCAGCATGTTAAGTAGAGGAAAGCCCATAGCTGGAATATTACAAGTTTCAGACTTTCTTTCAAAGCAGGATTTGGGGACTAATGGCTTGGATTGGTGATTGGACAATTCCAGGTTTTTCCGTCTACATTCTGCCTGCCTTTTTCCAGAGATTTAAAACCAACAAATGTGTTGCTGGACAATGAAGATCAGCCACTGCTGATGGACCTAGGCTCCATGAATCAGGCTCGCATTGAGGTGCGAAGCTCACGGGAGGCCATGACTATTCAGGTATGAGGTTGAATCTGGTAGAAGGGAAACAGGGAGCAGCTCTAAAGATGAAGGAAAAACATCTAATGAAATAAAGCTATTCTAACTATGAAAGTCAGGGCTTCCACTGATATCCCAGCACATTTTATTTAATGGCAGAGGAAGGAAATTGGCAAGTAGTAATATCATCTATGCATGCAGAATGATGACGTGCAGTCTTTTGTGTCCCAACATGTCCTCTCCCCTTAAAAGGAATGATTGGGTAGCTTGGGGGCAAAGTCCACACATTAAGTGCAAGAGATCTGGGGAAGTGAGCGGAGTCATCCACAATGACTGTCGCTAGCTTCAGAAGAGCAGGTAAGCAAAGTCCAGCTTCTTTTTAATGTGTGTCCTACATATTGCATACCCATAAAAAGGGGCAAGTCTCTGCTTGTCTGGTTGTGCCTGCTGTTTTGAAGATGATGGCCATTGCTGTGGATGCCCCTGGAAGTGAGGATAGATGTCAGAGCATACAACCCTAGCAGATCCTGAATCAGAACCGTTGCTCTGTCTAGCTCAGAATGATTGACACTGACTAGATCAGCTTATTTGGGTTTCCAGGAAGAATCTTTTCCATCCCTACCTAGGGCTGTTAGTTACGCATGGCCTTTGTCCCAAGGCCCTAGAGATCCACAGCCAGTCAAAATAGACATCAGTGATCAAATGTAGTTTCTATCCCTGTTCCTTCACCAAAACTGTTTTCCCCAAACCTTGTTTGGTGGCAGATGAAACATTTCCATCAAGCAACCAAACTCAGAGAGCACCAAGGACTCCACTGTTTTCCCCAAAGGATAACTAGCCCCAGCCCTTGCCTTGAGAGAGGGAGATGATCACTGCAGTTTTCCTTTTCCATCCATATCAGTGTTTCCAGTATTGGCATACACTGCTCCAGATACGTGGTCATGGTTTCAATAGCAAGCAAGCAGAAGCAAAATAAACAAGTAGTGAGATCTGTTCAGAAGGATATATTTTTATATTATGGGATTTGCAAATCATAACCTCAAACCTCTTGAGTATTTTGAAAAAGGTAGGCAGGCCAGGAAAATGAGATTTCCTTCTTTTCTCAACAGTGGCTTTGCTAGATCTCTCTTCGCCTTTCCTATTCCATGTTAAAATCTCCCTTGAACTTAGTTCCTGTGGCTGTAGGGACACATCTGCCTAGTTTTCTTTGTCAACAGCATGGGAGTAGTTTGCTAATGCCTTCTGCTGGATTTTTTTTTTTTTTAATTCCCAGTTTAGTCTACAGCTCTGAAATTTCCTAGTGATCTCCCACTCAGTACTGAGTATGTCCAGTCCTGGTTAATTTTTTTGAGATATCCCAGGTGCTGCTATGTATTATATTTAATGTTAATGCCTTTAATTTAAAGTATTATTTCCTGTTACTATTCCCTAAAAGCAACCAGGAGGTCTGTGGGAGAAACCTGCCAGAGAGAAAGGTTGAGATACTTCTCTCTCTTTCCAGACTTTGTCTTATGTACTTTTGTCTTCCCTCCCCTGTTGATCCCACAGGACTGGGCTGCCCAACGCTGCACCATCTCATATCGAGCCCCAGAACTGTTCAGCGTTGAGCGTGAATGCGTTATTGATGAACGTACTGACATCTGGGTAAGGGTCACTATTTCTGCTTAGAAAACAAATAATGCTTAATATTGCCGTAATACACTAAAAGTATAATATCCTGTACAGGGGAGGGAGATCCTGTTTCATTGTTCCAGGGCCAGCTTTTTGCTCCATATGCTCACCTAACCTCTGCTTAGTCCTTAGGCTGTGTTCTCTACTGCATGATGTTTGGTGAAGGACCTTATGACATGATTTTCCAAAAGGGGGACAGCGTGGCCTTAGCGGTGCAGAACCATCTTACGGTGCCCCAGAATACCAGGTAAGCATTTGCTACCTAAAAGGTGGGAAGGGGGTTGTGGTTGCCCTTAATCCAAGGACAGGTTGATCTGAATTTGTTCTAAATTTCAGGTACTCCCCAGCCTTGGAACACCTCCTCTCTTCTATAATGGTAGTGAATCCCCAGGAGCGCCCGTTCATTGCTGACATAATCTGTCAACTTGAAGTGATACAGCCACCTCCCACTGGACAAGATGCCACACGCATCTGAGATCACAGAAGCAGCAGTTAAAAACAGAAGCAGCTAGTGGCATTTCAGCCTAGGTGGAACCACAAGAGATGAAGTTCAGAGAAAACGCTTGACAAGACATTATGTTTCTGCTGAATGCCAGTCTCATACTTACAGGAACTCTCTTACAGTGGGACTGCGTTAAGGACGATGCTGACCTTTGGGACTCGCTCCCTTACTCTTTCACGTATCTTACCAGGTTTTGACTGCTCTGTTTGTTGGCCCTTGCCAGCTGCCTCCACAAAGCATGATGTTTCCCCAAGGGACCAAGATTCCTTTTCTTCAAGAAAGAAGATGCCCCTAATTTTGTACTTGAGTGTGGCTTTCCCTTAACTATTGTGGGCTGATGCCCTAATTGTTTTGATAAAAGCATGCCCTCAGGGCCTAAGTGTTAAATAAAATCTTTGGAATGCAGCCACATATTTTTAAACCACTAGAATGATAAAAATGTGATCCAATAATAGTGTTGTTTATTTATTTATCACGTATATACTGCTCAATCACACATTTTTCCCTAATCTGTTTCTTATGTATTTGACCACATCTTTTTGGAAAGATTGATTTTTCTCTCTTCCAGGCCTCAAAGAACTGCATTACATCTACATCCAGAAATGTCCTCTTTTTGGCATTATATGTACTGCTAATTGTTTTGAAGAGTAAAGAGTTGCGTAGGGTAGGAAATTTTATTTAGCCCTCTCAAAAGTTGGTTATTTCCATAAAAATAAGTATGTGCAAGAGTTCCAAGCTTGAAACGTCTGTTTTAAGTGTTTTGAGTTTGGAACAAAATACCCATATTCTGAGAGTTTTGTCCTATTCTCAGGTTTTGTTTTGAGCTAAAACGAAACGGGGCAGTTTCAAGCATGTTACACAGACCACCAGGAGGCAATGTACAGCTAGTTTCATTTGTACTGGGACTCATCAGATATCTTTCTAGATCTGATCTAGAAATATCTAGATCTATTTCTATTGGGTTCAGACCCTCTACCAGGGAATGAACTCATGGATTATATACAATGCATTGCTTTTAGGAGCTATCCAGATCCTGGCACTCAGTGGTGTTACAGGAAGGGATATATAGAATCCATATAATATTCTATATACCATTTTGATAGAACCATTGTTGCAATTTCCCAGGAGTCTCAAGTTCTGTGATTGGCCTGTTTTATACATTGTAATTGGCTTAGGTTCCCCCCCCCCAGCATAGCTGATAGAGTAACAAGGACTGCCCAACCTTGCTTCTAGTGACAGAGAATAGGATGAAGAGAGGAAAAAGCAGCAATTTAAATAATTCATGTTCAGAGGGAGATGCTGCTGCTGCTGCTGCTGCTGCTGTTGCTGCACCTGAATTGGCTTTAGAGTCGGACCAGATGCATTCAGAGGCAATTCTGGATGATCAGTCCCCAACCTAAGAATTGATGAAGACTATGGTTAGTTGCATGTCTGCCTGGAAAGAAACTTAACTTACTTTTTTATTCTTTGGCATGGAGACGTTAGAGCTCCTAGACTGGATTGTGTAGCATTGTGTTGTAGCAGTTTTTTGCAGATAGGACATCAAAATATTCAAAGGTATGTGCTGTGCACAGTATATATTACCCAAGCATTGCCAATAATACTGCAGTTGTTGGTTTTATGTTGTAAAGTGCAAAGGCTGTACTGTGTGGTTTTTTTCTTTTAGTTGAGCACATTGTATATGTATGCCCTCACTGAGGGTGAGCTTTCAGGCTACATGCTGAATGCCAAGACCACTGCTTTTAGTTTATTGTGTACTGCTGGCTGATGGTCAAATGCAAGTTTGCCCTGTGTCTGTACATTATGAAGACAGAAAAGCTTCTTCAGTAACTGGGTTATTGAAGTGAATCGTGCTGTTATTCTTTGCTGGACTTCTATGGCTCTTTGTGTAAGCAGGCTGAGAAAAAAAGGCGGCCTAGACTGTTGCTTCCATTGTCTTTTATCAGAATTAAAACATGATTTAATCTTTAACTCTTTTAAAAATAACTTTTGTAAATTAGGTCATAGGTAGGCACCAGCAAGGATCACCTATGTGTGTGGCTATAGGGTGAAAAATGAGGGAGAAAAGGACCTTGAGTTCTCATTGCTCCCAGTGACAGAGTACACAAAATTTTTAAGTTTTATGGCACAGAACACTCAAGGCATTCTAAATGTTATTTCACTGGAATGTATCCAACTTGGCTGTTTTGTCCCAAGCTCAAAACAAAAAGCCTTTTCTGTTTCATATACATCACTACAAAAAGGTAGCCATGTTGCAACTGGTATTAGTGTTTTTTTAAAGCTTTGTGGCATCTTGAATTATAGAGGGTTGAGTCTATTTTAAAAAAATAAATCAATGACATTAATACCAGTTTCAAGAGCAAAACCCTTACAACCCCATCAATTTTTGCCGGGGGGCGGGGGGGGGGCTGCTAGCTTAAATTTCTGTGATGTAGGAATGGAGGGGAAAGAACAAAGACTGGTACTCAGCCTGTATGAGGATGGTATACAAGCCCTTGCTAAATTGAGCATGGGGCGTTTTTTTCACGCTCAGTATACTGATTACTGTAACTCCCTTTCATCTTTCCCCACCCATTGTGAAACATGCACATATCCCTATCCAACTTATGTTTCTTCTACAACAGTAGCCTCCAATATCAAAACAGTCAATATGGTTAGCAGTCAGGAATGTTGGAATTTTAGTCCATCCTCATGAGGTTGTGTTGGGAGAGGTCATGTTACGTCTTTATACAAGGCTGCTCACTCACTAAGGCAATTTGAATTTATTCAGAACAGGATAATATATGCAAGTAACATGCAGGAAGGGAGTAAGAATTTAACTTTTCTAGAAGATGCAGCAAAAGCTAATTTTATCGTATCTAGCTGCTCAATCGAAATGGAAACTGACCAAGGGATATATGTTTGGTGAGGGCCAAATGTAGTAGACAAGAATATGTTTAATTAAGAGTTTAATACTGAAGGCAGAGTTGCTATTGCATTATTAAAACTAACAAGATCTCAGCCCGAATAGAAGCCTTGCTAAGATGTTCTGCTCTACTTCCATGTATTTCAATAAATAGAAATCAGATCCCTGGTCAGACATAATGTTCATCCACGGTGGGTTTGGGCAGGTTGCTTCTTAATGGAGTGTTTGTAGTTAAAATGCTACTCAGTAGTTTGTAGGAAAGTTTTTGTAACAGTCTGTCATCCTATTCTGACATCTGCAGTGTGTGAAACGTAGTATTTTAAAAGGCAACTTTTATTTCCAGAATATGTGGGGAAGTATGGAATTTCCCAAGCTGGAAAATAGGTGAATAATTTATTGTTCAGAAATAAGCTGACTGATTCTTCAGTTAATTCCATTCTTATTTAACATTACAAAGTTCTCATTCTTTGATTTAAAGTTTTGTACTAAATGACATGTTTGCTTTTGTGGGGGGAAAAAGCTGATGCTGTATGGGTGCAGACATACCTGTTTCATGGTAATACGCAAAGTATATGTTGTAACTTAAGGCTTTATTACTTTGCCAAAATCAGCAGTAGACACGGTGTTTTTAGGGTGCGCTGTTCACGTTTAGGTTGCCTAACATGCAAATTTTCCTTCTGTCAAGTGAGGCAGCTCTGAGCAGTAACCATTAGATAGGACGGCTCCATGTGAATTCTGGCTAGGAGACAGACACATCACTGTAGTTTAGATTAAAATCAAGCATTCTTTAATGGAAAGGAAGGTCCAAACACAGTAGAGCATTTATAGCTATTCTTCTCCCTCCTCTTCATCTTCATATGAATCAATGCCCACCTCTTCATAATCCTTCTCGAGGGCAGCCATGTCTTCGCGAGCCTCAGAGAACTCCCCTTCTTCCATCCCTTCCCCAACATACCAGTGCACAAAGGCCCGCTTGGCATACATTAGATCAAACTTGTGGTCCAGGCGGGCCCAGGCCTCAGCAATGGCTGTGGTGTTGCTCAGCATGCACACTGCCCGCTGAACCTTGGCTAGGTCTCCCCCAGGAACCGCAGTGGGGGGCTGGTAGTTGATGCCCACTTTAAAGCCTGTAGGGCACCAGTCCACAAACTGAATGCTGCGCTTGGTCTTTATGGCGGCAATAGCAGCATTGACATCCTTAGGTACCACATCTCCACGATATAAAAGGCAGCAGGCCATGTATTTGCCATGGCGGGGATCACATTTCACCATCTGGTTAGCAGGCTCAAAGCAAGCATTTGTGATCTCGGCCACGGAAAGCTGCTCGTGGTAGGCCTTCTCCGCAGAGATGACCGGGGCATAGGTAGCCAGAGGGAAATGGATACGCGGGTAGGGCACCAGATTGGTCTGGAACTCTGTCAGGTCTACATTCAGAGCCCCATCAAAGCGCAGCGAGGCAGTGATGGAGGACACAATCTGGCTGATAAGGCGGTTGAGGTTTGTGTAAGTTGGCCGCTCAATGTCCAGGTTCCTTCGGCAGATATCATAGATGGCTTCGTTGTCCACCATGAAAGCACAGTCTGAGTGCTCAAGGGTGGTATGGGTGGTGAGGATTGAGTTGTAGGGCTCCACCACAGCCGTGGAGACCTGTGGAGCTGGGTAAATAGCAAATTCTAACTTGGATTTCTTGCCGTAATCAACAGAGAGCCGCTCCATCAGCAAGGAAGTAAAGCCCGATCCAGTTCCTCCTCCAAAGCTGTGGAAGACCAAAAATCCTTGGAGTCCTGTACATTGGTCAGCCTGTAGAAGACCCCAAGAGAAATTATCACTCATTGTCAGTTTGTTTCTCCCAGGCTACAATACGAAGTATTACTCCTACCTAGAAAATCTGGCCAAGAAAATAACCCATTCCCCTAGTTTAGCAAATTGGTTGCTTGGAGGTCATTTTCCTTTGCCTCAGGAGACTAGTCTCACCTCACTAACTACACACAGACAAAGTCTCTTTATACTACCAAGCCAGGCATTTCATAATTACGTTTCATAATTAAGAGCAAGTAATTTTTCAAGGTTAGAAGGCAGCATCTTGTATCGTAATTGTGGCAACCAATTACACAAGTGACCAGGGCAAGCTGAGGGTGGTATGGAGAAATTCGCTAGCAGTGTATGTGCCAAGTATACCAAGTTTATATCCTTCCTGAGAACTTGTGCTTGGTTCCAGGAAGGAAGAGGCAGTGCTTGCCAACCACTGTAAACCACCCACCCACATGGCACTTCTTTCTCCTTCCTCCCCAGAGATTCACAGAAGCTTCTCATCACAGTTGCTATCAAGAGAAAGAAAGAGTGAGCAAGCAATGAGCAGATAAAGAGGAACTAAGAAGAAGAGATACAAGTTTGGAGGAGCAAAGGCAAGGGAAACAGCATTTGAACTGAGGGTGGTTTCTTAGGAATTAACTCAGTGTTTAAGCCCAGAGAAAGGTTGCTACCTTTACAGTCGACTGGGTTGGTGGGGAGGAGTTCTGAAACACTGATGAAGAGAGAAGATGGGCAAAGCAATGCAGGGGCATGAAAGGTATAGGCCTAAGGGAATAATGAGTGCTGGAGACAAAAAGTAGAATTGGGGAAATCACATACAGTGCTTAGAATCAGGAAGACTGATTATTCTTTCTAATCAGGAAGGATGTAAGCAGGCAAGGGTGAAGGCTAAAGGAACATTGGTATCTTTTAGAACTTGATGTTTAATATACACATTCTGTTGTTTATAACATTTGCTGTCACTGCATCTTTGTTCCGGCAACATTAGTGCCAAGAATAAGGCAGAAAGTGATGGTTCTTAATTTCACATTCATTTGCACTGCACTCGGTATCCCCAACTTCTAAAACACAATTTGATTGAATGGACTAATGGAATGAAATATGACCACCCACCCTCTAAAAAATCTTGCTAAAAAGTTCAACATGGCAAAAGAATGCCCAGAATTATCCAAAAAGTGGGTAATAAACCAGTAGCCACCTTAGACCCCAAAGGCCCTGCTATCTCAGCATCTCCGCCATTCCTAGGCAGGGTTCCTTCCATTCCTCCCAGAAGCCTATATCAACCCTGTCCCTCACTGCAGTTATACCAGTTTTCGAATCCTATCCAACACCAAGTCAATGATCTCCTTGCCAATGGTGTAATGTCCACGGGCATAGTTGTTGGCAGCATCTTCCTTTCCAGTGATTAGTTGCTCTGGATGGAAGAGCTGACGATAAGTGCCAGCACGAATCTCATCTGGAAAAGATTAAGAGGATGGTAATACAAAGTTTGTTACAGTGTATACTTTCAAGAGGATATCTAACAAGCTGAAGGATTCAACAAGACACCTAAAGAAGGGTATCAGAGTGCAGCCCAAATCTTGCAGAAGCTTAAGACCCTGAGGTTTCCTGGACTTCCCATTCTAGGACAGAGTCACGTTATCAGGAGGCTAATTTACTGAGTTATTTCAACTGAATGCCTTTATGGGAACTGAACGGGGAGCTGGCAAGCCAAGTCTCTTCTCCCATGAGAGCCATACTGGCTGGGAATTCTGGGTATGGTAGACCCAGTACTGTACATCTGACAGCAGACTGGAGAAGACTGTACTAAAGAATTCAGACTAAAACCACAACAGTCCAGTTCTGCTCTGTCAAAAAGAAGCAATGAATGAATCTGAGCATACAAGGCACAAGAGTCAGAACTTCCACAGATGTACTCACCAATCACAGTGGGTTCCAAGTCCACAAAGACAGCCCGAGGCACATGCTTCCCAGCACCAGTTTCACAGAAGAAGGTGGTAAATGAGTCATCTCCACCACCAATGGTCTTATCACTTGGCATCTGTCCATCTGGCTGAATTCCATGTTCCAGGCAATACAGTTCCCAGCAAGTATTGCCCATCTGCACGCCGGCTTGGCCAACATGGACAGAGATACACTCGCGCTATAGAAAGAAGAGACAATTGACCCCTCAGAGTGGTATCACAAGCAAGGCGTCAAGCTGTGAGCTTGACAGAGCAAAGATGTAGCATCTTGTGTGGATCTTTGCTCTTGTGGTACTGATGGAAGGGGTTTTGCCAGGCCATTGGCTCAACTGGATATCCTTATGGTTTACAAGTCAAAGGTAGCAATTTTCTTTTTGCTTTTGAATGTGGGAATCCTGGAATATTTCATGGTGGAATCTTAATGAATAGCACATGCAAATCAAACCTGTACTTTGGAGTGGAATTGTTTCTAAACCTGCTGAACAAGGGAGCAGCAACAATGCAGCATCAGAGATAACAAATGCAGCTTAGCTGCCCATGGCTCCTCTGTGATTACAGGACATAGTAACAGGAACAGTACTTAGTTAGCTGCTAATTGTAATGCCAAAGTAACTGCTCAGGAGGGGAGAAAATGAGCTTGAGCAGCTATTCATTACACCAAGCAACTTAGGTTATTTCTAGATATTCATATTGTGACCATTTCAAAATGTAATGGTGGCAGCTCCTGAAGTCAGCAAAACAGGAAGCAGCGTTGTTAAGAAATCTATTACATACCAAAGCCGCAAGGAAGTTACTATAAACTGCCACCCTGTGCATTTCCACCCCTTCCACTTTACAGCACTTGTGCAAATAGCATTTTCCTTTCATTCTCTATAGCCTATAAACATGCACACACACCTTTTTAGCATGGTCATCTCCCACACCCTACATAGCACAGAAATTTATTAAATTGAATAGGCTGACACCCCTCTCTCACACCTTACAGATACACTCTGGCAACACCCAAACTAAGAAAACATGTTAGGGCACAACACTTCCCCTCTCCCTAAGGCGTGGGTGCGAAACTTATGGCCCTCCAGATGTTGCAGAATTTATCATCTTTTGCCATTTGCCATGCTGACTGGGGCTGCTAAGAGTTGTAGCTCAGCAAGATCCAGATGGTTACAGGTTCCTCTCCCCTGAATTCAAATTTAAGTCTAGTCATTTTCCGTCTGACTGTCAAGTCAGTGGTGATGTACACTGCAACAGGTTTCAGTCCAGAAGCTCAGAAAGAAGCTACAGCTGCATACTTAGCAAAGTTGATTGGAGCTCAAAACAGAAAGAAACTCTGAAGAAGGAAGAGGGACCCAGTTTTTCATCCTCTCCCTAAACAGACTGGGGTCCAAAAGCCAATCCCGACGAGAGCCTCCCTGAATTAACTGTAACCCTGCTACAAAACAACATCCTAAAGTCCACCACATTGTGAAACACAGTGACCAAAGTGGGAAAAGCCAAACAGAAATTTCCCAAGGAATTCAAAAGGTTGTTAGTGAATTTGTGCCAGCTGGTGCTTACTAGACCAAATATTTAGAATTAGGTCAGGGCAGCTACTTGCCAAGCCATCCAAAGAGCCTGCTGGACCCCCTAACTCATGGAGCTGGTAACCTCCTTGGTAAGGCAGTCAAGGTGAGGTACTGAATGAGCCTGAGCACATACAACACCATTTAAAATTTAAAAGATACTTCCAAAACGGCCATGTTATCCACCTTTCCAAGGAGAAGGGGTGAGTTCAGAGTAAGAGATGGACTAGAAATGAACTGGCCTAAGAACTTTAAAAATAGTAAGAGAACCATAAACCCCAAGGAGAGGCGGAATCTGAATATATGGATAGGTTGTTATGTCTGAAATCCTGTCTATAGTTTTAAAACTAGGCCTTATTATTTCTGAAGTGGAAGGGTCATATTCATATTCAGGCTGCAAGTATGTGTTGTGGGACAACTTGTGTTTCTTCATAAAGGCAATGGGAAGGTAGTTGATTCATCCCTATTGAGAATGAGGCCTAAAACCTTATCAAATTAGATCCTACCCAGAACCCCCTTCATTGGATCCCTGCCTCTGACTCATACAGGGTACTGATTCCAGGAAGAACATAAACCTAGGCATATGTTTCCTTAACCCTTCAAAACTTCTGGGATTTGCAATCCTAACACGTCTAGAGAATGCCACATTGGCCAACAGTGTTCTAGACTGTTTTACAGCTCCCTTTTAGAAGCCATACAAACAGAATCGTCAAACCAAGCACACATATCAGAAGGACAAGCCACCAAGCCATTGCTAAAGGAAAATGGCAAGATTGAGATAATGATAGGTTGGTTATTCCTGTCCCAAACAAGTGACATAATTGCCCCATAAAACTGTATCCAGTTTTGCCTTTATAAGCAACTCCCCCCACCTGCCCCCTGGGCAATATGAACCAGAGGCAATATGAATCCATATGAAAGTTAATTCTTGGCCATAGTTTCAACTCCACAGTAGAAGTAAGATATTATATAGTTTTGTGATAGAGTAAAATGGTACATAAGATTAAATTTGAAAATAAAATCATTTTTAGATTTTCCAATCCCCCACCCTCCCGAAGTGTCAACTAAATGAGACAGAGATTTACTTTAAGGGAAAAAAAGGAAGGCACTCTTACCCAAAGGTAATGAATTCCTACTAAACTCAGTAGGAGGTACTTCTAATATAAAAAAGGATCAGAGTGCATAATTATCTTCATTCCTTTTTGTACAAACAGAATGAGAACAAAATTGCCTTGTTTTTGAACTCAGTGATGCACTGAGTGTTACCAGGGAAGACACGGGAAAGGCATGTTTTAAAAAACGTTAAGGCATGTCATTTCAAGTCTATTATTGGTAATTAATAAATTGTTTTTATTAGTTGCATATTCTTTGTTCAGTATTCACCAATCAACTTGCCATAGTCTACAACCATGGCTTTATTTGTTTTTGGTTTTTTTAACAAAATTCCCAACCGCATCCATAACGGATGCTGACAAATGCAACGACACTGTGTACCTTCAAAATTCTTCAGAGAATTATGACAAAGGTTTAGAATGTCCCCTGAATATAAATTCTAAAGTCAAGTTTAATCTTTGCTACAGATTCACTAGATGACCTTGAGCAAATTACCCTTGGAATACTGACCTATCATACCTAGCCCATAAAAGAATTACTGAGAGACATCTCCAGAAATACTTTATACAAATGCCACTCATTAGAATTTGGGTTCTCAACACGGCACCTCTGAATGTGAGTGTGTCACCAGCATTTCTTTAGGATTCACCAGGCTCCCTGCCCCACCTATTTTTTCTTTAATCCGTCCAATTAAACAAAATGGCCTCTCATTCTAAGTCATTATTTGGTCTGGTTTAAAATGTTGTATGGGTGCAGACAACAGTGGCTGTCTGATGGCTTAGCATGCTTGTAAACCCAGGCAAATGTGCTTTATTCAGCAAACTACGGGTAAACAAACCAAGGCAGTGTGATTTGTCAACCAGATCTCCTACAGGCTCCTGATGCTTGGAACAAGTTAAGTGATTTTGCTGTGTAGAAAAGCCCTAACGCCACTGATATTGTGAGGGCAAGTAAAAGGATGAAAAAATAATTAGTGGCTCTAGCAGCACAGCAAGTTTGGGGCAAGGAATTTACTGTGAGGCAGGCCAGCCAGTTCCGAGCTCTCCGAAGGCGCCCCGGGGACTCTTAAATGGCGTTTACATTCGTTTCCCGTACTTCTCCTTCCGAGATTCGAATCAAAAGCCGCGATTGGCTAGCCAAAACGAATATACTATTTTAAAAAAGCTCTCTTCCGCTTTCCACACCGCATTCGCTCAGATTCACAAGTGACGCAGTAAAAAAAAAAAGAGAGAGAGAGAGGCAACATACTGTATACGCAAACGCCCCAGCCTCCAGGGAATTGGCTCCCGGAGCTGGGAGAACGAGTCTCCGCATTGAAAAGCACAGGCGCCCACCGGCAACGGCAGAGCTGGCCTCGGACGGGGTTGCTTCTTGCTCACTGAGGCTGGAATACTAAATATAGGACCCCTCTCTCAAAGTACAAAGATCCCCCCCCCGAAATGAAACAGGAGAGGCAATTACCTACTTTGGACAGAAGCCCGGCGAGGGCCCAGCTATTTCCAGCTCCAGGATTTCGCTGGAAGCGGGTCGGCGGAGCGCCCTGGCCCGACGCTCCCTTCCTTCCACCTGCCTATTAATAACCTCTTACTCCCCTAAATCAGCGGGCGGCGAGCAGTGAAGGGGGGCGAGGGTAGAGGAGCAGGCACACCTGCCCCACGACTCCGCAGAGCGCCGGACTAGAATATTCTGCCCGCTCCCCCTAACAACCGGGGCAGGCAGCATAGCTTGGAAAAGCCCTCCCCAACTTCTCTAGGTTTCTTGCCAGCCTCTCCTACGAATTAGCAACCTGCGCCTCAAGCCAGCTGCTCCTGCTCGTTGCACCAACACGGCACGAAGAGAAACGCCAAGCCTTGAGCGCGCGCAACTGGAGCCAGGCCTCTTGCCCGATCCTGCCCTACGGCCAGATTCCTCCCCCTCCGCACATCCGCCCCAACGCCAGACCACGCGCCGTCAGGTAGCTCTCTCATCTTGCCTCGCGGTCTTGAAATTCGTGGGTGGCTCTGGGTCAGCTCGTTCCCCCTCCTCTCCGACAGGCCCGACTGCACTCTGCCGGGTTTCTGGAGAGGAGAGGTGGGCCGAGGACGGGGGCAGCCCCCCCCCCTTCCCACCACGCACGGTCACGGAGCTCACTCAGAACCTTCATCTAGACCGGAAGAACTCAAAAGCGCGCCCAACCTGTACTGTACGGCCATCGCCCACAGGACCGGCCACGAAACGTGCCAGGTACTGCGCGGAGTCATGGCATGGCAACCGCGAGCCAGGACGCGTGTCCCATTAGGATCGCAGCGAGGCTTGCTACACTGGCAGCCCCCGCGCGCTTAGGCTAGTAGCTCCGCGCGCGCCTGCCTATCCACGCTTGCTCCTTACCATGGTGTAGAGCGGCGGGGCTGAAATCTCACGCTGAGTCGGTGCGACGGAGTCTCGGTGAGAAGCAGCTACGCCTGGTGCAAACCGCTCTACCGCAGTGGCATTATAAAGGAGGGGCGGGCACCGCTGGCAGAAGGGGGCGTGCCTAAAAGGTGGCTCCTCCTGAGCCTTCGTAGTGTGCGGGCGACGCAACTTTTAGGAAGGAGCATTTGTTCTCGACTCGGAAGCGAGAAAGGCCAAGTTGGACAGCCACCGTGCTAAAACTTTCTTTTCGCTGCTGGAGGACGTGCAACTTTAAAGAAGCGTGCCAAAAGCCTCTTTTCTTCTCTATATAGCAATTCAAAGTATAGAACTGTTTTCCCCCCTTTTCTTTTACACCGGATAACTTACCGCTAGGATTAGCGAAGATCAGAATAGCTACTAGCAGAAAGCAGCTGATGATTTATTACAACATCTTCATGTTAAATAAAGGTAACACTGTCTGCCATGTAATGTTTAAAGGGTAGTGGCTAATTCCATTTGAAAGGTGGTAATTAAAACTTTGCCCCAAACCTCACCAGTTTCTTAATGGTAAGTAAACGTATTCCTCTCCTATGCTCGTTAAGGAGAATAACAAAGCAGTAGCACCTGATATGAAAGTATCTTGCAAAATGTGTTTCCCAGAAGAGACACCACATGGTTTTGTCTCCCTCAGAGCCCATTTTTGCAGCTCAGAGCCTATTTTCAAAATCAAGTGAACAATTCATTTTTCAATTCAATTCAACATTCACTTCTGGCAAAAATGACCAAGCCTTTCTCTGGCATCTGATTGGGCAGCAAGAGGCAGAAGGAAATGTTAGGAAGAGGCATGGCTATCAGAAAAAGTGGAGGGACAGTGTGTTAGAAATGCTGGGGGGGGGAGCACTTTTGCCATTGGACCCACCCACAATCCAAGGGACCGTGATTCATTATTAAAAAGGCTCTCCATCTCAGTTTTAGAACTGTCATTTCTAATCTATACTTAATCCCTGGTGTTCTTTAGAAAAGACAATGGCCCTTAATATTGATGATGGAGAACAGGTATCTGCAGGAAGGAGGTCAAAAAGTCAAGATGGTGGCCACAACCATGCAGCTGAAGCCCTGCCCTTTTTATGTGTGTTGTGATGCATGTAAAAAAGGGGTGAGGCTTTGATGGCATGGCTGTGGCTGCCATCTTGACCTTTTTGTCCCCCTTGCTGACGCTCCTGATCTGCAGGGTATCAGGAACTGTCTGGAATACTTGTATTTCTCCAACATGCCAGGCATAAGATAAAATATTAAATTTTATTTTTTAAAATTTTTATTAATAATACAATTAAAAAACATTTCTTTAAAAACCTTAGTTATTTGTAATATTATAGATAAACTAGATAGCAATATAACTATATAAAAAGAACTATAAAGGAAAGGAAAAAAGGAAAGAAGAAAAAGCTCTCTACTAAACCATGCAGGGGAAAGAAGAGCATTTCCAAAACAAGAAAAGAAAGCAACTAAACAAAATTCAGCACCCCCCCCCGAAAAGAAAAGAAGCAACTAAATTTTATCTAAATATACAGAGAAAAGACCATTTAAAAAAGAAAATGTATCAGTTGATAAACATATAACTTTAATTCCAATATTATGATTCAGTTTTTGGACAATGAATTAAACATAGGCTATCCGGAATTATCTCCTGAGAGCTGATAAAAGTTAAGTCACCTTTTAGAATCTGGGACATACGGATTCTTCCTTGAGTATATAATCATCTTTTTTGGAACAGTCCAAACCCAATAAAGTTCTTCAGAGATTGAAAGATTCCAAATTTTGGGAATATAGTTTAATAAAACATTAACATCTTTAACTGTTAACTACTGTCCAAGAACCTAGTTCATTGCTGTGATATCTAACCTGTAAAGAATTTGAGGCATAAATGACCAGGCTCAAATTATCCTACTTTGGACACATTATGTGAAGACCTCACTGCCTGAAGAAGGCTCTATTGCTGGGAAATATGGAAGGAAAGAGAAGAGGATGACCAGCAGCAAAGTGGATGGACTCAGTTACGGAGGCAATGGGTGCACTGTTGGAAGACCTGAAGGACCAGATTGGGGGCAGATCATCATGGAGAAAATCTGTGTGGTCACTAAGAGTCGACACTGACTTGATGGCATACAATCTAATCAATCAAAGAATTTCAAGTGGATGTGCCCATAACTTATGTATGAAAGTTTCTTCAAATTGATTATATTTCCACAATAGAAAGGATGAGTTAGTTTCCCAGTAGATGCTTTTGCTGAACTAAATAACATTTAGGTCATAAGAGGCATATTTAACTTCCCTTAAAACCTGAAGCAGTTACTGGGTAATATTACATACTCCAATTCTGTACTCCAAATTTTTTTGTATATAGTCCATTTTTATTTTTGGTAATAAATTATTATTTTAGTCTCAGTAAAGGCCTTCTGTAGCCCATTCAATGTCTCTGGAGTTTCAGAGGCTGGGAAGGTTTCAGGGCCATACAAGATATATATCACATGTTTTAACTGGATGTATTGCCATTTGGCTTTCTAAGTAAACTCTATTCCTTTTGTAAAATATCAGGAGTTTGAAAGTCTCATTAGTGTACTTAATAGCTGATAAAGGGTAATGATCTCATTATGAATCCATATTTCCCCCCTCCAAAAAAAGTATTACCTGCCATTTTTAAACAAGGATTGCTCTCATGAGAGTAAAAATAAAATTTAAATATAAAAAGTGCTGGGAAAATTTTTTGGCAAGGTTGTCCATAAGCTAAGAAGGAAAAAAAGAAAAAAACGTAGTGGCTGTATATCACATATGGTTTTATACAGCCATGAATGTATAGCTTGCTGAACAAGTCACAGTGGCCCACTTCAGATACAATGAAAAAAAAAAAAAAACCCACACAGCTACATTATTGCCTTAGTGCAAGAAAAAGCCAAGAAAAAGCAATTATTGCTAGAGCTGTCACTTGAAAGATGTTCCATATCAAAATCTGACCTTCTCTGAGCAGCTGCAAGAACATTACAGACTACTTGTAAAGCTGTAAGCTTGGAGTGCATCTCTGTGCTGCTCTACTTAAAATAAGTATATTCAGCTCAAACTTACTCCTAGTTTAAACATAGGACTGCAGCCATGCTTCCAATTCTTTGGTTGTGTTCACAAAGTGCTGAATCCATAGTTTATTGGGGGGAAAAAAGCCCAGATAATTGACTGGGCCCATACAAGATATGAAGCCATAAAGTTTGTCTGATCCTCTTTTAATTACAATTACTCTTACCCTTCACAACCTGCATTTTGCAAAAATGTTTTATTTGTGCATTATTTCCTCCTCCTTAGCTTTACTGGATTATCCTGGTTTCTCCACATGGAGAGTAGATCTACACATTGCTTTAAGCTATAATATAGTTGCTGATTTCTGGTTTAGCTTATTGTGATTTGTAAACTGTGGTATATGATAAATCATGTTGTATGAACCCAACTAATTCTATGCCTTTGATTCAGTCTTGACTCCCGGTGACTACATGGGCAAGTCCATGCAATTTTCCTGGCAGCATTTTCAGCAATAGTTTGCCATTGCCTTCTTCCAAGGGCTGAGAGAAAGTGAATGACCCAAAGTCATCCATCTGGCTTCATGCCTAAGGTGGGACTAGAACTCATGGTCTCCCGGTTTGTAGCCTGGTACCATAACCACTACACCAAACTGGCTGTCAGCTAATTATACACCCAATTACAACTTCCCTCTTTATACCCCCACCCACCATTTTTAAAAAGTCAAATAGTCCAGAAGGACTATTCCTATACTAAGGAACAGCTTATGAGAAAATAAATAACCTTTTCTCATAAGCTGTTCCTTAGTATTTTGAGTTGCCCCTTTCGGTTCTATAATCTTTTATTTCATTAAAACTATAACGTAACCATGCCACGTTGCTTTTGACCACAGCATTAAATTAAGTTAATGGTCCCACAGCCTCCCTAAGAAAGGGATGTTTTGGTTATGCTCTGGAAAGTCCCTTCAGATGAAGGGGGTCAAAGGAACAACCTTAGGAAGAAGTGCCCATACGCTGGGCTCAGCTAATGACAAGGTCCTCTGCTAGACCCCAATAAGGTAGGATTTGGGGAGTGTTAGGACATGTAAGAGGACTTCCGATGATTGCAAAAGATGGATGTTCCTATGTGGAAAGTGCAACTCCAAATATTCTAGCCTAAAGCCAGAAAGATCTCTATAGGTCAAAGTTGGCAAAGCAGTATCTGACCAATCTCATCTCAGTTCAGAAGCCAAACAGACTCAGACTGGGCTAGTACTTGGTTGAGAGGCCACCAGGGAATCCCAAAGGTGTAGGACAGACTCAGAGCTAAAAAAATAACGGCAAACCCCTTCCATAGTGTCGCCAAGAAAAGTGCATAGCTGTGTCCTGGTGGTCATCAAACTCATTATCTTTTGAGGGAAAGTAGGGCTTGTGGACATCTCTCTTGGTACACATGCTTTGCAAATAAAGCAGGGATCACTTTATAAATCCTTCGGACAGCAAATAAAAGAGAGTGGAGCGGCTCCTTTGATCAGGATGACTTTTTCATAGGACAATCCCTTGTCTCCAGGGCTGAAGAGACTCCTCCATTCCCCAGCACTGTCTCTACTTAAGAATGTTGCCTATGGTGATGGCAGGCCTGGACATGTGCACCACTTTTCTTGTGCATCTCCCGCTGCGCCTGCTAGAACAGGTATTCTTTCCCTGGGGCCCAGTCTCTGCAGAAAATACATCCTATATACAAATAGCCTGACTCTGGAGTTTAAGTCAGGCTAGCAATTGTAATTAGATATTCTATTTCTAATAATAAACAAATTAATAAGTTAATAGGGAGCCCGTGAAAAGGCAGCAAAAGAAAGGAATGCCCATGATAGATGAAGCTGTAGCAGCTGAGATCTAGAAGCAAGTTGCTGAAGGATGGCAGGATTACAAAATCAGGCTCTTGCCTGAAATACCTAAATGTCTAGGGCAGATCCTATTAATAGGACCAGCTAGGGAAGCATCTTCAGGCTTTCATCCTGGTCTCAAGCCTGGTTTCAGCCACCTTTTTCAGTCTTCCAACTTCCTGAAGAAGCCAACTCACCAAAAATCCAACATCTACAATGGTTTATAGCATCAAACACCTACCAGTTCTCCAGTCCACTGGGCCAGTTTTCAGTAAAGCCATCTCCAGTGAAATCTGAAGAGAAAAAGAAAATAGACTTATTTATTAACTTAATCCCCTAAGAAGTCAGGACTCACCTGGGAAAAATTCCCCAGATGTTCTCTACCATTCAGAGAAGTTGGAGTGAGACAGAGACGAAGACAAAGCCTTGAGTTGTTCTTAACTTTCAGGAGCTACATTCCATGTGTGGGCTGTGCTCTCCTTGCCTTGGGCTCAGCATCTGCATTTCTGCTTATCTTTAAAAAAAGCTGCTGCATAGACTCTGAAATTGCCACTTAGTAATGTAGCAAACCAGTGTGGAATGATGATGAGGTGGGAATAACATGATTTTAAAATCTGCAGGATTTTCTTCAGGGGATCAGGTCAATTTTGCATTGTTAATGTCTTCCTGCATTAAACATTTGATCCCCATTCTCTGCCCTCTTCTCCCTTTCTGCATATACTGCTGTGTACAGGCACTAATTAAAAGGGATATGATAGTCACCTTCAAATGTTGGAAAGACTGACTTTAAAAGATGAAGTAGGTATATCCTCTGTTGCTCCGTGAGGTAAAACCTAAACTAATGGGTTCAAATTACTGAGTTTTTGACTTCACATAAATAACTTTCATGGAATTAGCTGTTTGACAGTGGAAAAGCCTGGGAAAGTATTTGAAAGGGATGAGCCCTCATTTATAAAAGATGTTCAAGCAGATGCTGGAAAACTACTTAGTTTGCAGTGAAATAGATCCCTGACTTAGATAGTGGCTTGAATTTTACATTGCGAGGGATTCCTGCATTAGTTAGATCAGTTTTTCTTCTGTGCTTTGATACAGCTGAATCCATATTAATTCAGTCAGATTTACTTCCATGGAAAGACCTGTGGCTTTATATTGCAGCCCTATACCCCTGTACATAGTTAGAGCTACCAGACCTGGGCTGCAAAAATGGGAAACTCTAACCTCTTTGCCGCCATCTAGTGATCATATAGATTTCTGCAGCCCAAATCTGATAGCTCTACTTGGAAGTAAGTTTGATGGGACTGTTCCAAATCAGCATGTATAAGGTTAACTACAGGTATGTTTTTCCTTGCACTTAATGCCAGTAAAGCAATACAGTGTACAACACAATATATTTCTTACCATTTTCCACAAAGACATGTTGAAGGCAATTTGTGATCAAACATTTAAAGCAGAAATACAAATAGCAAGATAAAACCAGTAACAAAATCTAGCTAGGTAAACAAAACAGCTGCTCAATAGTAATAAAATAGAAAGCAGCTTTGATTTAAGGTAGGAAATGTAAGAAAGTCACTCTGGTACCAAATGAGAGACCCAAGGTGAGCCATCCACAGCCTGGTGCCTTCCAGATGTGCTGGAGTGTATAGATTAGGGGAGGCTGACCTACAACAGATGAATGTTTCTTGGAACAGAGGTATAGTAATGCAGCTCAGTCCTTAGCATGTTTCTTATATAACTTACTGTGAGTACTTCAGGAAGGATAGTTATTTGTTTGTTTGTTTTTCAAATTTATACGGCCGCCCTTCTCACACAAAGCAACTCTGGGCGGTGTACAATAAAACCAACATTTAAAACATTTTACAAAACCAGATTAAAACAATTAAACATAAATAAAAACAAGCATGAGAGGGGAATACATCAAGATGTTACACAGGATGCAACCAGTGCACAGGCTCCCTGTTACCAGGGGATCCCCAGGCCTGCTGAAAGAACCACATTTTAAGGGATTTCGGGAAGGTCACAAGGGATGCAGCCCTATGCCTGAGTTCACCTTCAGCTGAAACAGGATTTATTCCCTTAAAATAGGCACAGTCTGCTGTACTTTTCAAGGTGAGCTACAGCCCATTTAAAATACATTTAAATACACTTAAGGATAACATTCTGAGCAATACGCAGTCTTAGAGAAAAACAATGAAAGCTTTAGCAGCCAAGTTAATAATCACCTTAGAAACCATTAGTAATTCGTAAAGGCATTCATGCCTTGGAAAATAAATTTGCTTTTATTTGGTGGTTGAAATCCCACGGATTAAGGGAGAAAGGGTTCTGCCAATTAGACAGCATCATCTCAGAAGAATCCCTCCTTGTCCTGTAGCCACTTACCTCTTTTCTGGAGACAAGGACATTTCCAAAAGGGTGGGGAAGCAGATGTTCCTCAGCAGAACTCCCAGCATCTGTCCCCATTGCCATGCTGCCTAGATTGTCAATCCATTAACATCTGGAAAGCCACCAGTTCCCAGTTCTTGCACTCAGGGATGAACCTCTGATGCAGAATGTGTCATCAGGTCCATTCACTTGAAATGGTGCTATTACTGCAAGCCTGAGGCAAAGAAATAGGAAGTGTCTAATTCATGTGAACTGGATTCAGTACAGTATTACACAGATTATATTTTGAACTATTGCAAATACCATTTGGACTCTGAATCAGGCAGCAAAATGCCTTAAGCCAACTCAGCCACAGGATCAACTTGTTCTGCTAGTTGCAACTCACTTGAATCTCACTGTTTAATAAGTTAATAGGGAGAATATCTACAGAATATCCAGCACCATTCAGTTCACTTGTCTGTGGAACTAGAGCCCCCTTCTTTCCACTTGTCTCTGTGGAACTAGAGCCCCTAGCCAATTTGGTATGCTGGCTAGGCACATCTCATGCTGCAGAAGGTTTTTCTATGAGCTGCATTTAACAAACTGTCAGGGTTGGAGCCAAACTTTATTTCCTAGTGTCTAGACCAATGTTTCTCAACCTTGGTGGCTTGAAGATGTGTGGACTACAACTCCCAGAATTCCCCAGCCAGCACATCTTCAAGTTGCCAAGGTTGAGAAACACTGGTCTAGAATCACCTTCTGGGTTAGCAATTTACAATAAAATACTACACAAGCATTGCTAGATGAAAGTGATGGGAGAGGGAGGGTTAATATCATATTGTGCCGTGTCACATTGCCCAAATTGTCACTTGATAATATGTCTCTGGCCACTACTCCCCAAAATGGATTATTTTTAAGACAGGTAAGAAGTAAATATCTCCAATAATTGTAAATGTGACAGTTTTGGAATTACACTAAACTCTAATTGCCAGCATAGATTGCAAATTTAAAATGACAACCCTATCTTGAGTCATATGACATTATTGCTAATTGCCATCTTTCATTTTAGTATTGAATATTCAGACTAGGCCACTTTTATTATTCATGAATGAGTATGAGAACACAACTCAGCCTAACAAATGAAGTCTCCCAAGGTCTAATCCTTAACGGTTTGTCTATGCTAAATGCAGCAGTGGTAGAACAGTGTAAATGTTAGATGAGCCATATTCAAAGATTTTTTCTAGTGACCAAATTATGATTTGCACTTTGTGTTAAACTGTGGTTTGTTAACTGTGGTTTATCAAATCAACCATAACTGGGTGGGTTCATAGGAAACAGCACAAACCACAATATGGATTGGCATGAATCCAGCCACTGTAAAGCCATCTTGCCTGCCATTGCCCTCCTGATGTTTCAGATTTCCAGTCCCTTAATTTCCAGCATTCCTCAGTTTTTTTTTCCTTAAAAAAACAGCCAATGTACCTATGTGGGTGTGCCCGCTAATGTGTACTGTGGGGATGGCAGTGGTAGAATTTGGAGTGGTGCCATGACATGGTCTACGTGGAGCTTATTCCCTTATCTCACTCTAATGGCATTTAATCAAGTACCTTCTCTTCCCCATTGCTCTTTTAGTTTAGGAGAGGAACAAACATTGCCACTCGGTCTCTTTGCTAACTAAAACAGTGTGGCAGATGGCCAAGGGAGTTGGCCGGGCAGGGCAGGGCAATTGATTTAATAAAGGGCAGTAAAACATACACAGGGATTACTGAACTATGATTGCCAAGTACTTAGCAGAGCAATGAGATTCAGCCCAAGACATGTCTTAGGCAAAAAGAAACTTAGGCCCTCTTCTTCCCTAAGGCAATCTGTGAACTTTAACTGGCAAAAGTTGCTGTCCAGATGAATCACCAATCCAAGCCCTGTTTTGCAAAACTTTCTGACCAGAGAGGACTTTGAAAGGAAGTTAAGATCCTCTCTTTCTTGAAAGGAGTCTCAAAGAGGCCTAGAGAAATGGCCTTTAATCCCGACCGCTTGTCCTAACCTCTCTCCTCACTGGACTCTCTGTGGCTTAATGGACAGATGGACAAACCCCAGTGTAAGCAGTTTGTCAACCATCTGCCAGCAGAGTTGCAGAAAAAACAGCCCAGTTTTGTGAAAAGCAGCTTTCCAGAACTAAAGGCTTGGGCAGGCAGCCAAACACAAGGCAAGAGCTTTAAGAGGAAATGATTGGTTGGTGCAAGAATTTTGTTTAATTAACTAGCATTGCCTGTACTCACCCCTGGAACTGCAGAAATAATGAAACTGTGGAGGAAAGCAAATTGATTATGAATAGTCCAGCAAAAGGAACATATTTAGATTGTACAGGAGTCAGCAGAGAAAATTTGCTTTGGTTGCTCAGGATGAGAAATAGAAAGTGTGTGTAAAATGGAGTTAATTCAGTAGCTGTATCAAATCAGAGAAGTGCCAGACAGTAACCATTTCAGCAAAATCCATGCCAGATTTTGTACTGGATCAAGTAATAGGTGGGAGGAAAAAAGAGCTGGGAATTGGTTGGTCTGTGTTGTTCTATAAACTGCAAGATTAAATTGGCTCAGTCTTTAAAGCCACTTATTTTCAAAATTGCTAGGACAGATAGAGAATGTGTACAAACACAGCCAAGACTAGTTTATCAAATAAGCTGTGGCTAAACAAGCCATGGTTTAGCTCAGTGTGCAAGCCTACTTTTATGTGTGTTTAGAAGTGGGAAGATTTTGTTGGACTGGTCAGAAGCTCTGACATTACAAATTATAGCAGATCACAATCTAACTTCGGTTCACTCTTGGTGTAAAATCATTAAACAGACACACTATTGTAGCATGACCCGCCAAGTGCTAATGTGGGCTAGTACCCAAAAAATATGTTGGGAGGAAAAAAATCCAACTGATGTTTGTTAAGCCTAGCCTATCTCTCATGGCTGTGTTGTGAGACTAAAATGCCATTCTATCCTTTTTGCTAAATTACTATTTCCATGCCTCCCCAACATGGTTCCTGTGCCTTTAAAAACTATCCAACATACAGAAATTTATCAGAAAAATTCCCTATTCTGGCTGTCCAGAGTAAATTGTAGTTGCTGAATTAAACTCACAGCATCCTTCACCCTGCTGGATGGAGCTGCTGTGTCCTGTTTAGCAACCTGTCAGGTGAGCAACTCTCTGCTACTGATGTGAAGATGGAATGCATTTTACCTGCATTTCGGGCTCACAATTAAAGACACAGTAGCAAACATAATAAGAGAAGGCAGGTTCCCTAAAGAAAGACAGAGAAATACAACAAGGGGAAAAAAGAACATCATAAATTCCAGCAGAATACAGAATACTGTATCAGTGAAGGGTATGTAGTACAACTTCCAGCCTTCTACCTCACCAACAGAAAATGGAAATATACTGTAGATGAGGGTAGAATCCTGTAACTCAGAGATTCTCAAACCTCAGAGTTTTGTGTCCCCACCTGTCCATAAATCAAATAATTTGGGGGGGGGGGAGAGAACTAGGCAAGCAATAAATATGTTCCTTGCTTTTAATAATTAAATTAAAATCTATATATCCCAGGAGTTCTCAGACTTTGCAGTACCCCAGCCACTTATTGTGAGTGTGCGCAGGCAAGGCAGGGAGCAAAGCTTGTGTGAGTTTTGACAGTATTCCTGTTTTGTGCAAGCTGGCTCAATTAAAAAAAAAATTGGGACTCCGTCTAAGTCAGTGTTTCTCAATCTCAGCAATTTAGCATGCTGGCTGGGGAATTCTGGGAGTTGAAGTTCACACAACTTAAAGTTGCTGAGATTGAGAAATACTGCTCTAAGTTGCTTGCAACTCCCTGTGAGATCACAACACAGTTGTGAAGATTGCCTCACCAGCGTTCAATCTCCAGCAATTATCTCCAGCAATCATCACCCAGATAAGCAGAGGTTACCACCAGGCACACAATCAAGCAGCAAACATATGCTAATCAAAGAACTACCAGAGGAGCAAAACAGAACCCCCACCAGCACTGGCGAAGCAGGCCACAGCAGATAAATAGAGAGCAAACCTCATCCCATTTTAGCACTGAAGATGTTACCTAGCCAGGTAATTAAATGTTTGCAAGAAAAGAACCAAGCTCAGAGAACCCCAGCTATAACTAATAGTGATCTCACTTCTCAGAATACAAAACCTTATGTTGCCAAAATATCATCTACCCATAAAAGTAAAACAAGTTTGGGGAATTCCCAAAGTTGCAGAAATACCACCGGTGTAATCGGGAGGGGAGAGGGTTGTTTCTTTGAGTTAGTGTGGACTGCTGGTGGCTGCCTGGACTAGTCCCTGCAATGTTCTTGGCAATGTTTTCAGAAGTGCTTTACCATTGCCCTCTTCTTAGGGCTGAGGGAGAGTGACTGGCCCAAGGTCACCTGGATGGCTTCATGCCTAAGACAGGACTAGAACTCACCATCTCCTGGTTTCTAGTCTGGTGCCTTAACTACTGTACCAAACTTGCTCTCAATTGGGAAGGTAGGATTTGCAAAGTAATCCATTGAAGACTGAGCCTGCCTAGTGCATATGAACACCTGAATGATGCTACTGGGGGAGAAAGTGGGAAGGGAAGGGAAGGGAATAAACAGAACACTTGGAAAAGAACTTGGCTGGCTGGAATCCTGGTTGGGAATACTCTGCACTGCACTGTTTTGCAAAGGTTATGTCTTATATTATACAGAATTTTAATTGCTTATGTAAGACATGTAAGGCTTGTACCATAGAGATGTAGGATAGAGCAATGCTGTCCTTTCATTATGTTCAAACAGCTAATGGGCATGTTCAGTTTCAGGTTCTGAAAGCTTAATCTTTTCCTTAACCCTGGTCCTTACCCAACATAGTTTAAAGATAGAGGTAACAGCCCTTCTTGGAAGCGTAACAACTGATCTCTTTTTAGTAATTTGGAGCTACAAAGATTATAGTTTGAGAAGTGTACACAACAACCACAAAAACCAGAGTCCCACATGGATCTCATAAGAGCATCACACTCTACATCTTTTAGCAAGCAGAGGGGTAAGAAATATGTGCTTCAGAATGCTAAAGAACAAGGTTCCAAACTCCTGCAAAAGACATATTGTTGTTTCAGGTGAATAGTGGAAAAGTATGTTCTCCCTTGCCAAAGGGGCATACCAGTGCCAGCCCTCTAGTCCAGTGTTTCTCAACCTTGGCAACTTTAAAATGTGTGGACTTTAACTCCCAGAATTCTCCAGCCAGCATGCTGGCTAGGGAATTCTGGGAGTTGAAGTCCACACATCTTAAAGTTACTAAGTTTGAGAAACACTGCTCTAGTCTGTACTCTCCTCAACAAGAGTTTGATGACCTCAAGGTCCTGAAGCTCAAACAGTTCCTCATACTGTACATGCAGCAACTGTGCAGTAATATAAATTAACACCAGAGGGCAGTGCTAAGTTAAAATTCCGGTCGGTTTAGCAATGGAGCACAGAACTTTTTGCAGCGTGGAATTACAGTCTGGCTAGGTAGTTGTAAAACAAAATAAATCCTAAATATATCTATTTCTGTCCTTTTCTTCACCCACTCACTTGCAGTCTTCTTTTGACATTTTAAATTAAAACAAAAAGTTGCAAAAATATAGAAAGGCTGAATAACTGCTATTTAAACTCTTGATCCTCCTCAGTCTTGGTAGAACAATAATTGGCAACAGAAGCAGATAAAGAGCTAGCAAATTCCTGTCATACTCAGAGCCAGACACAGACATTTTACTATTATAAAGGTCAAGTAGTCACTCACCCATAAGTTCTGCAAGCATAAAAGTAAGCAGAGGCCCTTTGATCTTGCCATTTGCTTCCCCCTCCTCCAGCATTGCTAAATGTAAGTTTTGAGTGCTATTAGTCTATAAAGTTATGCACCAGTAGAAGAAAAGTCAGTTTTCTCTGGTCATGCTTCGAGAACAGGGCGATTACTTGCTCCGCTGAAGGCTCTAGGGTTGGGGCTTCTGCTCCCTGGCATGACAGACAATTCCAGCTGTGATCCATCATGGTACAAAGGGTGAAAGGTGGTGGACGGAAGCTATAACTAAGATCCATTTGTTTCCTTTGCTGGGAATAATCACCGGCTTTTCCAAATTCAAACTTGCTGGAATCATCCAGTTTAAAAGGAGAGAGAAGCACGTACCCCTCTGAACAGCTCCTACCCGTTCTGCCCGACAACAGGCCTCTGTGGTTCTTCTCAGGCAGCTCTGTGTTCAGACTTGTCCGTTGCCTTGGAAACAATGCCAGACATTGCCTACTTGGCTCTGTACTGTTGGTGGGCAACGCTGTAACTTGCTTCTGAGTCCAAGAGGCAAAACTCTTAACAAGTCTAGACAGGTCCTATTGATATGAACTCTATTGAGGAGTTGCCCCACCCATCAGGCAGCAGATGAAACGTGGTGTGTGGATGTGCTGATATGGCCTGGGGCAGGTGAGGCAGAAAATATGATGCAGGATCAACCCTGGCTTTGCCTATTCCTCTCATCAATGGGAGAGTTGTTGCAGAAGGAAGATGTTTGACCACATGGGGGAGACCAGTAGTCCCGCCCCAGGGGTTCCTTTATAGGACGAAGGGCAGAGCTATGCCACTTTTAATAGCCCTGATCAATATATATGCGTTCATGATATTTCTACCTTGCCTTTTAATTATTTTCCTAGTGTATAGCTAAACTAGACAATATAAATAATGCATAGTAGGATTCATTTGACATGCACTAGCAGTAAGCTGCTTCTTAAATTACTGCTCAGATTGTTTAATGATTTATAACAGTATAACAAAGGAATGATTTCAATTTATTACTACATTTTTCACTTAACCCAACCGAGCCTTCTGTCCTCATAGAATTATACTATGTCCTGTTTTTGTCATATCCCAAACTACAGGTTGCCCAAATCACAATTACCAACATTAGCACAACAAATAGAAAGGGTGGAGTGGAAAGAATGGGAAACTAAGTCTGCATCTGCTATTCCACATGAGCAGGAGTTTCAAGTGCCAACATAGTCTCTAAATAGTTTTGCCAATATCTTCAAACTCATTTGGTTCTCACCCTCATTGGCTGGATTCATAAACACACTAAACCATAATAGGGCTTCTTTGGTTTTGGCTTGGTGTGTTGTGTGAATACAGTTGTGGTTTATAAACCACTGTTTGTGGCTTAGCACACTCTGGAAACACAAACAGTGATGGTTTAGCAAGGAGTTATAAATCAAGCCACAGTTGATGTCACTTGCTTAAACTACATCAGGCTGTGAAGATGTTCTCTCCCAGTGATATCAAAGTGGGAATTCCCGCTTCCCCATACGTATGTTTGAATTGAGAAGTTCGAATGAACCATTCTTCTCTTTTAAACAAGACTCATGGACTGCATTTCATGGGCATAATTCAGACGGGACAGAAGGGCCTAATGCAGAGCAGTAGACTGACTCTGTCAGCTAACTTACCTTGTCCATTCAGTAAGCCTCGGGCTGAAGAGACTAATGCTGTATTTTCAGAATATACTGTGTTACCTCTTTCGCCAAGCTGCAACCAGGCTGAGAAGCAGAAGGGGTGTGTTGCTGTTCCATATTTTCTACTCAGGCAGATTTGCTTTCCTAATGGCACAGTTTCCATGCTCTGAACTACATACAGTATCCCAGGGGTTTTCAAAGTTTTTCAAACTGAGGAAATTGTTAGGTGGAAAAAAAAATTCCCAGAACCTCTGATCAAGAGCCAAAGCTCTAGTGACAGAAAATTGGATGCCTTGAAGTGAGGGGTTTTTTTTTGTCCTAAATGTCATTAGTCTCTCGCAGAACCCCATCACATTCTCACAGAACTCTGCAGTTCCATGGCGCATCTTGGAAAAACCCTGCACTGGCCTATCCTCTAGCTTCCTCTGCTAGTATAAGAGGTAATTATTTATTTTTGTTCATTTATTTTACTAGGCTTATATGCTGCTTCAGACATGCCTGATTCTGAGCGGTTTACAGACCCCTCCAGACTAAAATGTAACAGTACAAATATAATGATATAATAAAATGATAATATAATCATTAACATCCCATGTTCCGAAGAACAACCAGGGAAATTAAGCAAATAGGAGAATTAAATCAAAATACTCAATATCATGTTTAAAATCCACTAAGTTCAGCCTTGCTTCAGCTATGCATCTTGACTAAGTAACATAGTGAGATTTTTCTGTTGCCCGAATGTTCTGTATGCTCCCCCCGCAACACATGTGCACAATCTGGGTTAGTTATAGAATTGTTAGTTGTAACCAAGGCCTAGCTCTGCTTTCATTACTGATTACTTGTTGAGCTGGACTGTAACTCAGAAACCATTCTGACAAAAGCTAACCTATGTCCGTTTCTAACAACAAAGCATTTCTTTTTGCTGGCAACGCTATAAAAGCCAGCCTTGCAAACGACAGCTTACTTCCCATCCTTCGTCCTCTGGGCTCATCGCTGCCAGGTCAAAGAAGTTTTGCAAGATGGTGAGTCTTGCCTGGACTTGTTAGCTTCCCTGGAGGTGGAAGGGAGCTCTTTAATAGTCTTCTGGGCCGTGATATCTCTCTCTTTTAATGTGTAATGTGCAATGCGATCCCAGTGCCTTTTCTGTGGAACTACAGTAATGCTTAGGTCTGTGCTGAGATGTATCTTAAAATGTACAATGCATAAAAAAAGAGAGAAGAAACAAAGATTCCATAATAATGGAGGGAAACAGCCTTCACGTACCCGAGCACTCTCCAGATGTACAGCTGTCTATTCCCAGAAATCCCGGGAAGTATGTCTATTACTAGAAATCTGGGACATATTTGGAGGGTGTCCAGGATGGGGAAGTTGAAGGTGTTAGATTTGTTTTGTTTTCCAACTTGTCCTCTTCCCCCCACCCCCTCACTTTGGCTTAGCCTCAATTCCAGATAAAGGCAGGGTTAACTCTATATTTTTGAAAGCACTTTGGGTCAGCTATGGATGCTCCATCGCTACGCCAAAAAACAGGTTTTGGTAACCCAGCAGGTACGCCCTTGGGCATCTGGTTCAAAGAAGAGCATCTCTGTGGGGAAACAGAGTGCTAGATTTGCAGGCATGAAGTCAAACCCCTACCCAGCCTTCAAATACACTCATGGCCTGAAACTGAATCACCACCTCAACAAGTGGTTTCTAAATACAGGGTGTTTTTTTTCTCAGCTTAAGAAATATGGAATAAAACTGTTGGCTACAACACTCCTATGCACTAGGAGTTCAGCAGCTTTCCTATACTTGGAGTTGATACCGATGTAAACAAATAAGGAAGAAAATGTATTTTCAAGCTTGTTAAGCACTGATGTAAACCAAAAGGCAAGGTATAAATTTAATGTAAATAAATAAATAAGAAAATGTTGATAAAGTTAAAGTTACTCTTCTTGGAGAAGAAAAAGAGGACATCAGCGCAACATTTTAAATATAAAGTAACATGTTATATAAAAACAGCCCTGTGGCTTCCTTCCCATGACATGTTATCTGAAGCACGGTACTGACCCATGTGTTCTACCTATGTAGCTTGGGCAAAAGTATTCGTTCAGCTTTTCCAGATAAGGCTCAATTGGTCAAATTAATATCTTCAACCACCAGCAGAGGATAAATTAAAGGAAGGAAGATACCTTTTGACCAGTTCTAGGAGGTCTAGCAAAAGGTCTTTTTATCCCAGGTGATCTTCTACCGCTCAGTTATGTGCATGTCCTAGAAGCTTGAGAGAGGAGACCTTTCTTTCCTTATAGCCCAGATTATAAACTTTGTACCTGGATGAAGACAGAATATCTCCTAGATACTTGCTGGGATAATGCCAGGACTGAACTGTTAGAGGGGAACCAGGAGGTATGCCAGGAAACCTGAGTCAAATAGGCAGAGCTAAGAAGACCTTCTTACTCAGGCAAACCCCAACTCAGACTAGAAGCCTGTAATAACCTCCCTTGCCTAGGAGGATATGATAACCAGCGTGGCTGGCAAGGCCAACAGAGACTCTAGGAACGCTTCACTGCTTAGAAGATTCATCATCCAGAAGTTTGGGCAGCTCACCCACATTCAGCAGATGCATACCGAGTTCTGTATTCTAGCTCTGATCACAGGTAGCTTCTACACTAATAATGGATTTTGTTTGTTTTTCTCAGCGTGAATGCATTTCTGTCCATGTTGGCCAGGCTGGTGTGCAGATCGGCAATGCATGTTGGGAGCTGTACTGTCTGGAGCATGGAATTCAGCCAGATGGGCAGATGCCCAGTGACAAAACTATTGGAGGTGGAGATGACTCCTTTAATACCTTCTTTAGTGAAACCGGGGCTGGGAAACATGTGCCCCGAGCTGTCTTTGTGGACCTAGAACCTACTGTGATTGGTGAGTGCTGCCTATTAGGAAGGGAACCTGACTGAGTCATTCTGAGGTATCTCTGTATACTTTTACTGGGTACTTTCCAGAATCCAAAGACAGCCCAAACCATTGGATTTTGTGGTATAAATATAATAAATGAAAATTAACTATTATGTGCCCCCAAATCTCTGCATAATGGCAGTGGTCGATTGGATAGTTAAGAATTCTGCATCTCCTAAAAAGATTCTCAAAGCTGTACCAGTTTCATACTCTAGCAACCATAATCCCTAGCAAGCCTTGAAGGAGAGCAGCTGAAAATACAAAAAACAAACAAAAAACAGTGTACAAATTCCAGAAGGCAAGAAGAGCCAGTTTGGTCTAGTGGTGAAAGCACCAGGCTAGAAAGCAGGAGACGGTGAGTTCTAGTCCCACCTTAGACATGGAAGCCGGCTGGGTGACTTTGGGCCAGTCCCTCTCTCTCAGCCCAACTCACCTTACAGGGTGGCTGTTGTGGGGAAAATAGGAGGAGGCAGTATTAGGTATGTTTGCCACCTTGAGTTATGTATAAAAAAACCCATAAAGGCAGGATAAAAAAAAATCAAATTCAAAACAAGTGTCATAGTCAGAATGGGAGTGATCTGACCTATTCTGTATCTTGAATTCTAGATGAGGTTCGGACTGGCACATACCGTCAACTCTTCCACCCAGAACAGCTGATCACCGGAAAGGAAGATGCTGCCAATAACTATGCTCGTGGTCACTACACTATTGGCAAAGAAATAATTGATTTGGTGTTGGACAGGATCCGAAAGCTGGTAATTGAAGTTGATGATATGGAAAGCTGTTGTTAGGAGGTGGTTGGATTTGTCATTAGGAATATGGAAGGAGTTCTCCTTAATTTACAGGAATGTAGATAATACATGGCTGAATGAGAAGTGTTGGATATATTTCAGTCCACTCCACCAAACTCCCTAAATCCAACTTACTGTTTCTTGATTTGTTTTCTCCATGTCTCCAGGCAGACCAATGCACAGGGTTGCAGGGATTCCTCATCTTTCACAGTTTTGGAGGAGGCACCGGATCAGGCTTTACTTCCCTGTTGATGGAAAGGCTCTCCGTGGACTATGGCAAGAAGTCCAAGCTGGAATTCTCTATTTACCCAGCACCTCAAATATCAACAGCTGTGGTGGAGCCCTACAATTCAATCCTCACCACCCATACCACCCTTGAGCACTCAGACTGTGCTTTCATGGTGGACAACGAAGCCATCTATGATATCTGCCGTAGGAACCTGGACATTGAGCGGCCAACTTACACAAACCTGAATAGGCTGATTGGCCAGATTGTGTCCTCCATCACTGCCTCGCTGCGCTTTGATGGGGCTCTGAATGTAGACCTGACAGAGTTCCAGACCAATCTGGTGCCCTACCCGCGTATCCATTTCCCTCTGGCTACCTATGCCCCGGTCATCTCTGCGGAGAAGGCCTACCACGAGCAGCTTTCCGTGGCCGAGATCACAAATGCTTGCTTTGAGCCTGCTAACCAGATGGTGAAATGTGATCCCCGCCATGGCAAATACATGGCCTGCTGCCTTTTATATCGTGGAGATGTGGTACCTAAGGATGTCAATGCTGCTATTGCCACCATTAAAACAAAGCGAACAATCCAGTTTGTGGACTGGTGCCCTACAGGCTTTAAAGTGGGCATCAACTACCAGCCCCCCACTGTGGTTCCTGGGGGAGACCTAGCCAAGGTTCAGCGGGCAGTGTGCATGCTGAGCAACACCACAGCCATTGCTGAGGCCTGGGCCCGCCTGGACCACAAGTTTGATCTAATGTATGCCAAGCGGGCCTTTGTGCACTGGTATGTTGGGGAAGGGATGGAAGAAGGGGAGTTCTCTGAGGCTCGCGAAGACATGGCTGCCCTCGAGAAGGATTATGAAGAGGTGGGCACAGATAGCATCGATGGAGAAGAAGAAGAGGAAGGTGATGAGTATTAGCCTGAATCTTAATAATAGAGTATAGATGCTTAATTTCTCTGTAGAGCTAACTTATCAATTGCTTTACTACTTGGGGGGTCTTTTCTCAATAAAATTTTAATCATTTTATAGACTTGCATTTCAGTTGTTTTTCTCACTTTTTATTTAACTATTATCTGCCATGCTACAATCTGCTCCATGTACATACAATTTCCAGCATACTTTAAATCCAACCCACATTTTCTTCACTTTGTCCTCATCATTGGCAAACTGAAGATGAATTTCAGTACAATGTGGTCTACATATTTAGCTAATCATTATTCAGCTCAAGTTAGCCAATAGTTCAGCACAAACAATCCAATCCAATCCACTCAGGGCTTCAGCCACTAAATACACTGCCCACCCCCACCCCCACCTTCCAAATACTTAAAATAGCAAGCCTTCTCCTTTCCTTCCTATAAAAAGGAGCAAAAAAATAATAATATGTATTTCTTCCAAAGCATACACATAATGTGTTTGTGTCCATTTCTTAAGTCATTTGCAAAAGCATTCTTCCTGATAGGGTGAATTCTGAAATCATTATGAAATGCACAGAAACTACAGAAGCCCTCTTTTTGCCATGCACAAATTAGCAAGTGCTGTGACCCATGTTAACACAACTCGTAAATTATATTGCTGACCTTACAAGCAAACCAAGTTCATTTTGGAACTTCTCTGCAAGCCTTTGCGTGTGTGAGTGAAATGTATGCTGGGAGATGGGGTGGCATAGAAAACATAAATAAAATCCTATAAGCACAGGAGAAAGATGCTGGAATGAACATTGCTTCTGACCCTAAAGCGGGGGGAGGGGGAATTTAAAAATGATGTAATCAAGAAGCAAAGTTTTTCAACATACAACATACTGCAACTGCATACTGGTTTGTGTTGATATTATGCAACAGGCAGGGATATCTGGTGGCAGAGGCATGATAAAATAATTACTGTATTAGAAAGACTCATAAATTTGGATTGAAGTAGTAAAGTAGTTTCAAGAACAGAAGCAAAGACTCAGTGCACAGAAAATATTAACTTACCAGTTCCCAAAGGTTGTCTTACACAGATGCTTTTTCTTAGATCTTTAAGGAAAGCTTAAGTTCTGATGTCATAATGACCCCAAACTTTCCATTGGCTACTGAAGCTGTTACACAGTGGGGGAGGGAGCAGCTTTGGGGTGCTGGTAACTTCAAATGCCCAGCTAGCCAACAGGTGGAACCAAGAACATACAGGCAATCTAAGGTAAGGAAACAGCCCCAATGAAAAGTTTCAAATGACAATAAAGAAACAAACTCTGCAGAAAAAAAAAGAAAAGTGGAATATTGGTATGGGGTAGTTTTCCTCACTCTGGTTTCCAAATGTGTTGGACTTCGGTTCTCTTAAATCCAATCAGCAGCATTTCCCTGCTGGCTGAAAATAATAGAAGATGGAAATCAAACACTTCTGGAGGATACCAGGTCCAGGAAGGCTGGCCTAAGGAGGAAGATCATTTGGGTTTGCAGAGTTCAAGAAAGAAGCAACAGACTTTCTTGAAAACAGGAAGTAAGGCTGAGAAGCCAAAGTTGCAATCGTTTTCTAGGAGAGCCCTCCTGTAGTTTCTCAAATGGAGGGCAAATCACAGTGAAAGAAAACATGTCCCTAGGAATCCCTTAGAGTCCCAGTTTTTTATATAAACAAATATTCCTAGGTCCCCACTGGCGCTCACCTGTCTACCCAGACTTAGGTCTCACTCAGTTGATTGCTTACAAAATAACTCTCTGATCCTCCTGATACTTAATTAAAAGTTTAGGAAGTAAGACTGATGGAATTGACCCAACAAATGGCTTCTGTCAGCCCAGATGTGTTGACAGTAAGGGTTTACCACTTCCTCATGCACCTCTCTCTCCAAGGACTGTGGTTTATTCATACAGTAGAGAGAACCAATTAGTCAATCAGAGATGTTGCCTAACTCACTATTTGCAAGAAATCAGAATTTAAAGGGATCAGTCATGAATGACAACCTGGAACCCAAGAATGCAGATAAGGTAGACACTGTTGCTAATTACTGTAGGCAGCAAAAATGGATGGTTAAGAACAAGCATGAATCTCATCCCATCTTATTATCATAATGACTGTTTTTGCAGAAGTCTACCAGTAGTTAACCTAATTTTAATTTGTTGAATTAATCAAATTTTCAGGGTTTTGCAATGGCCTATTAGACTAAATTGTGCTTGGGTAATTGTAGTTCATTGTACTGTACAAATATATCATAGCAATTTTTTCCCTTACTCAAACAGCCAAGCAGCTTATGCCAGTGTTTCTCAACCTTGGAAACTTTAAGATGTGTGGACTTCAATTCCCAGAATTCCCCAGCCAGCATGGCTGGCTGGGGAATTCTGGGAGTTGAAGTCCACACATCTTAAGTTCCCAAGGTTGAGAAACACTGACTTATACCATTCAGCAACACCACAAGGTAGAGACTGGACTGGATTGTACTGCTTCAGGCTCTGCAAGCAGAGCCACTATGCTTTAAAATTCCTTATCATCATTAACATCTGATTGAATATCTGATTGAAAAAGGTTTATCATTAAGGGGAAACTTTATATCTCTATATGAGCTTTTATTACACAAACTTTTTTTCTTTATGAATGAGGGATCTGTAGGCTAAAACAATATATCCTGTGAAGCTTTGTATTTAACTAAATGTGTAGCTGATCTTGATCTACTGGAGGTGAGAATAGCTCTGAACTGAAAATAGAAAAGGCAAAAATCCTCCAACTGGCTTGATTCACTTACAGTGCTAAAACATAAAATTGTTTATTTACTCTTAACATGATGTGGGAACCCACCAGTTGTGGTTTCTAAACTGTGGTTGATGGCCTAGTATTATGAGAATACTAAATGGGATGGTTGCTGGTTTCTGTCACCTAAATTCTCCACTAAGTTAATCTTTTTTTTCTTCCTGTTGTATTTATGTGTGTGTGTGTATTTGTGTATACACATTCTGAACAGTTTATCTGATGCCACCAGATAAAAGTCTGTGCCATGAAATCAAATGGGACCTGAGACTTAACTAATTGTTCAAAATGGTAGTCAATGTATATATGTTCTGAGTACCCCCGTAGCCCACCAGCAGCTTGGAGCCCCATGGCCTCATTTGTATCATATAACATTGTACATAATAGCAATATTGAATAAATGAACAAACAGCTAAAATGCCACAGCTCCTCTTATATGAGATAATTATCTAATTAAGCCTACAAGTGCATATGTATGGCTCATTTTAGCTGGAATTGGGCATGACAAGGACATATCCATTAGCAGAACTCAGTGGAAACTGGGGATCCTATGAAAAGGATCTTCTGATGCAACATAGTCATGACCAACCCATTATCTCAGTTATGAAAAAGTAAACTTTTTAGTGGAGGGAAAAAGGTGTAACAATTTGCATATCCCAAGCCAAATTTCTGAACAATTTTAGTTTATTCTTGGTCAGCCAATTATGCCTTCTCTTGGCCAGTTCTCTGGACTGGTTGATGTGGCGCTGTGGTTTGGTCAGTGGGGGCTGATGGCCAGTTTCTGTGGCGCATCATTCTACTTCTTGACCCGCAGGATCTGTTGCCACAGCATCCACCTTCTGCTGTGCAGCCAAGTGTGCGGCCATGATCAGCCCCAGAAGCAGCTCAGAGACATTGTTCCCCTTGAGGCTGCAACTTTCCTTCCACGTTTCTGCTACCAATGGCTGCTGTGCCGGACTATTATAAGCTTTTAGAGATTCCTCGGGATGCCTCTGACAACGATGTTAAAAAGGCGTAAGTCTTTTCTTTGAGTATTCTTCTCGCCAAAGAGTTTTATTCTGGAATGTAAACCAAGTTTCAAAGTTAGGAAAAAAGGTCCCAAATCCCAGTTTTTACATCATGCGCTAACATTTTACAAAGTTTATTCTTGTAATTAATGCCTAAAGGGTGTCAGGTTACTAGTGGTGATGGATACTCAAACAGATATCCAGTTAAATAAGTATTTGGAATTTTTCTAATTGGGGCTCAACTGAGGTTCAACTGTTAAACCTTCAGGTGGAAAGTACAACCACAATACTTAGTCGATGCTGAAGATGTCACAGACAGCAAGAGGCTGGATACACCGTATTCCTTGGATAATTCTCAGTCAGCTAGCCAGCAAGGAGGTGGTACAAAGTGCACTCTATTAACTTGAGTCTGTCCTGCCTTCTGAGAAAGAGAGAGTATTGTCTCTAAATCTGTTAGCTTCTGTACTGATGGTCTATTATTGGTTACTGAGCTGTGGATTTCTAACATTGCCTTCACTTTGTCTTTTGGGGCTTTGTAGGTACAGGAAAAAAGCCCTGCAGTGGCACCCAGATAAAAACCCAGATAGGAAGAATTATGCTGAACAGAAGTTCAAAGAAGTTACAGAAGCCTACGAAGTGCTGTCAGACAGTAAGAAACCTTCTGGCTCTGTCTGCCCCATTTTTCCCTCTCCCTTTAGGCTGAGCTGTAGAGTCTCCCTCATCGCTACCTATTCACCTGCCCAATTCAAAGGAATGATAAACTAGACTTAGGAGGAGGAGGAGCTGGCTGAGGACATTTTGTCCAAGAACCTTCTCACAACCTTCGGACTCATCCATACAGATCCCTTGCCCGAACTTGAAGATGCCCACTTGCTTTTCATTGAAGACACATCCTCCATCTCATAGCCAGCCTGCTGAAGTAGGCTGAGATGGTCAAGGTTATCTGGCCTGAAAGTAGTGTTTTGCCAGGAAAGCCAAAGAAAATTCCTATGGGGGCATGGAGGTCATATGGAGGAGGAATCTTCAGTGACTCCAGTTGCCTGTTATGGGACTGCCTCTTTCCATCCAGCCAGTGGATTTTGTGTCTCTAAAGCCATTTCCGCTTTGGCTGCTGGAGAGAGCAGAACCTCACCTAGCAACAACAGTATATTCTTTTTTTTTTTTTTTAATTGTTCAGGGGAATGGTGACCTTGAGCAAGAATCCTTACAAGATCTATATTCTCACTAGTAAGTTCCAACTGGAAGAGCTATTAGAACTCTTTTAAATTGACTAGGAACCATGTGCTATTTTCCAATGCTGGCATAAAGTTTTGGCAACCTAGAAATCATGGTGCATCCCAGCACCAGGAACCACCACTTGGAGAGGACTCTCATAAATCCCCACTAAAAGTGCTGTGGGGAGAGCCAGATCTTTCAGGTGTTCATTTTATCCTGCACGATAAAAATGCAGTTTATTGAATTACACAGCTTGGGACCATTGGCAATCATTTGAGGGGAAGGGGTTGGGAGGAGATAAAATAATGTTGTCAGGTGATTTGCAGGGAAGGCAATGATTCAGAACAGAACTGTTGGCCACTTCTCCTGTGATCAGAGTGTCTTTTTCTCTATCACTCCAGATAAGGTAGGGGTTGTGGTCCAGAACATGCAATCACCCAGCATATTTAGAGCCGGGGATAGGCTACTGCCCAAGTAATGCAGAAAAATCTGGAATTTCAATTTGAAATGAAACCACATCTGTTCTTATTAGGTATAATCTCAGAAAAAAGTATCATAATTTAATGAGATATATGATTACAACAGTGAGAATAAATTTTGCTCAACACTGGAAGAAAGACACTATCCCAACAATATCTGATTGGGAACTTAAACGTGGAGCATACGCAGCAATGGCAAAACTAACAGTATACTTACACAGTAGAAGTTTAACCAAATTTAAGCAAGAATGGTTCCCATAGATACAACACGTCACATAGCATGGTAAATATATCCACTTACAGGATGGCTTTTAAGGGGGCTTGAATGCTTACAAATATCGCAAATTAGCAAATGTTCAAAAAGGGGGAGTCAGAAATCAATAGTTTTTTCATCATCATCATCATCATCATCATCATCATCATCATCATTTCCATTTTTCTTTTTTTCTACTTTTCAGGTATTTTAATTTTTGTTAAGTTTGTTTCATCTATCTCTTATTTCCTTCTGTCAACATATCAATACACACACACACACAAAGTAACAATACAGTGGAGATATTAATATTAAGCAATAAGTTCAAAACTGAAACTTATTATATAACTTTGATGTGAATGGCAGAGGTTCTTTTTTTATGTTATACTTAACTTTGCATGAAAAGTTAAATAATTTTATGTTTGTAATACTGACATCTTAAACTGCAGTTATTACTAATGGAATTTTTACTTTTCTCTTTTTATTTTCAATACTTTAAGCCTTCTAAATAATAGAATGTTCATAATTTTCACTCATATTACATAAATATTGCTGCATTGAGATCTGCATTGAAATAATACAGTGTATCAAGATTTATAATATTACAATAAAAAAAAAAAAAGACCGCCCAAGCTGATGGGCTGCCAGCTGCAGAATGCTCCAATCCTTCTGTTGTGGTTGCCCTGGGCCTCTTTTATTATTCGTTTTATTTTGGGCTTTGCAAAATATTTCTTTCCAAAATCTTTCCCTGTCATAAATTCCTATACCACCCACTAATCACTGCCCTGAAGGACACTCACAATACCATCTGGGCAAGCAGTAACACAACCAGCCTTTCCTTCTTAAGGAGAGGATGAACTCACATCAGTGCAGGTGTGTGGATGAGTCCTAAGTCAGCAATTTTGTGGGTCAGCATAGAATAGTAATTTACTTGAGAGGTAACCAGGTACATGTCTTTCTTCTTTAGAGGTCAAGAGGGAACGTTATGACTGCTATGGGGATGGACTCACAACAGGTGAGGAGTAGCTCTTCTACCATCTGTCTCATGCACCTTCCAAAACCTATTCACTTCCCATGCTGCCCAAATCAATCCTGTGCCCATAACAAGGGCCAAAACAATTCCCCACGCCTCTTTTCCTATGATACTAAGCTGGTTTGAAGTGATACCCAGAGGACATAAGTACAAATATTTGTTAGGATGTCGTAATATTTATTTGTCAATGCATATTTTGTGAATGTTTCAATATAGAGCACCCCCAGTGCTATCAATTAAAAATATTATGTCATTATTCTGTTATTCCCCCCTTAACATTTTTCCTGGAAATTAAAAAGAAAAGAAAACAAAAGAATGAGCAATGGGAAACAAATGGGAGGATTGTAAACAGAAAGATCATTCCAGACTAATTGGAAAAGCCTATAAATGAGAGTGAGTAGCCTAAATGTTGGAGAAACTGAACTTGAAATGAGCATTGGAAGTGAAATATTAACAACATAGCTTTGTAATAATCCAACTCCCTCTCAGGTAAAATAGCTTTAATCCAACTCCCTCCCAGGTAAAAATAGCTTTGTAATAATCCAACTCCCTCCCTCCCTCCCTCCGCCACATTGTTGAGGTAGTGGTGGTGGTGGTGAGGGAAGCGTGCCTTGGAAGAATGAGCAAAGAATGCTGGGAGGGTATACCAAGAGTATAGAATCCCAGTAGGGTCACCCCAGGTCACCCCAACTGCCCAGACACTTATATTTGGCAGCAGTCATTTGGAAAGATGGTGGAGGCAGATGATCACTTTAGTGACAATGGCAAAGGCATCATTTCATCCTGTGCAGGAGAAGACAATGGTAAACCATTCCTATACTTTACTAAGAAATCCACATGGTCAGACAAGATAAAACAATTGATAATATAGTACTGGATGATGGGATCCTTAGGTCAGATGACACTTAAACATGCTACTGAGGAAGAGCTGAGGAACTTTCAGAGTATTAATGGTGTTTATAACACAGTCTTCAGGATGTCTAATTGCTGATGTTGCCATGCAGGAAAAAAAATCCGAAACTGCAAAGGCAGAATTACAGTGGGCACATGGAACATAAGAAGCATGAATATGGAAAGCTCAACGCAGTGCAAGAAGAAATGAATTGACTACACATAGATATCTTAGATATCAGCAAATTGAAATGGACTGGAATTGGACTCTCACTCAGAAGATTATACTATTTACTAGTGAGAAGACAAAAAATAAAGAAGGAACAGTGTTGCTTTTGCAGTTGGGAAGGAGATAGAAAAGATAGCATTTGGATACAATTTGGTCAATGACCAAATAATATCAATTAGACTTTGCGGATAACCCTTTAATATCCATTGTAGTTTACTACTACCAAACTTTATGCTCCAATTGCTGATGCAGAAGAGGAGGTTGATGGGTTTTATGGTCAAGTTCAATCTGAAATCGGCAGGACATGCAAACAAGATGTGCTGCTTTTGGTTGGAGACTGGAATGCCAAAGTTGGAAATAGTAAGGAAAAAATTGTAATTGGACTATATGCCTAGGAAAAAGAAATGAAGCAGGAGAATGACTCACCACTTTCTACCAATCTAGTGATTTCTTCATTGCAAAGCATTATTCAAACAATCAAAACAATGCCTAAGTACATGAATATCGCCAGATGGAACACACTGAAATCAGACTGACTATATTATTGGTAGGAGGAGGTAAAGTTATAACAGAAAAGGCATAGCAAAGGGTTAACTATGGAATAAATCATAACTGCTCATGTGCAAGTTTCAAGTCAAGCTAAAGGCAGAAAAACAAAGCCAACCAGTTTCCACAATACGGTCTTGAGTATATAATTACCATTTTCAAGGAGAACATCAGAAATTGCTTTAAAGTCCTGAACTTCATTGAAAAGGAAACAGAGGAACTGTGGAATGAAATTGAAGAAGTTGTTAAAGGATGGAGATGAAAGGAGATTGATAAAAACCAAGAAACAGAAGAAAGCAAACTGGGTGTCAGAACTGATAGTGGAAATTGCCAAAAAGGGAAGAGAAACCAAGGCCGAGAAAGACAAAGATCTCAGGAAGGAATATCACAGAGAATTTCAGATAGCACTCAGAAGAGACAAATTGTATTATACTGACATCTATAAAGATGGAAACAGATAGGAAAAAGGAAAGTCTTCTGAAAGATCTCCAAACTCAGAAAGAGATTCCAACTTTGAATTGGTATGCTAAAGGACACCAATGGAGAGGGTCAGTAAAGATTCTAGCCAAACTATGCCAGCAAATCTGGAGAATGGCACAGGAGCCAAAAGATAGGAAGAGATTAATCTACATACCAGTACCAAAGAAGGGAGAATTAATAGAATGTGCAAACGATCACACAATATCCTTAATTTCACATGCTAGCAAAATAATTCTTAGGATCATCCAATGCAGATTAAAGCGGTACATGGAATGGGAGATACCAGATGCACAAGCTGAGTTTATAAAAGGCGAAGAATGTGAGACATTATTTCTGATGTACACCGGATAATTGAGAAAGCCAAAGAATAGCAAAATGAAGTTAGTATGCGCTTCATTGATTATAGAAAGGCCTTTGATTGTGTTGACCACATAAAGCTGTAGAATATGCTTAGAAAAATAGGAATCCCAGAACATCTCCTTGTCCTCATGAGAAACCTATACATAGGACAGGAAGCCACAGTCCAGACAGAACATGGTGAAACAGACTAGCTGCAGATTGGCAAAGAAGTGAGACAAGGCTGCATACTCTCTTGTTATTTACTCAACTTCTGTGTTGGATATATATTTGAGGGGGGCTGGATTGAAAGAAGATGAGCATGGTTTCAAAATTTGAGGGAATAATATCAAACCTGCACTATGCGTACAGTACTACTGTGATAGCTGAAAATGCAAATCATTTGCAAGCTTTACTAATCTTCATCCAAACAATGGAGACTGGTGTAAAATTAGTCATCACCACATTGATTTTCCTATAGCTCTCCATAGCTAAAGGTGGTTTTCATGGGACTTTAACTTGAGAACTTTTCATCTTAATTACACAGCTATTCTCTGGGAAGTGGGAGAAACAGAGACAGAGAGGAATCACCCCATTATTTTTTTGTAGAAATTCCACACTGAGGGGAACTCAAGATGTGAGTGACATGTTGCAAATATCATTATTTTCCCTTCAGTTTCTGAAGAAGAGTTGAGATTCACCTTTCGCAGCCCCTGGGATGTTTTCCGAGAGATGTTTGGGACCTCGGACTCCTATTCTGGTAAGCTTTCATCTTATTAGAAATTTCTTTACATAGATAAGATTCAAAATTTGTTACTCCAAAGTTATTGTCTTGAAAGAATGGCCTTCTATCTGACAAAGGTATTTCATGCTCTTCAGCGTAACTGCCTTTCATTGTCAACCAAGATTTCCCTAATCCTTTCTTCTACTAATTGTGTCATTTGAGGCTAGTGAGAATTAAAACCCCAAATATCTGGACAACATCAATTCTCTATTATGTGAAATCATGAATTCTGCATGGTATAATATCTAACTTTCTTTCTGTTCACTTTCAGCCTTCTCTCATTTGTAGTTCGCAGAGTCATCTCAGTGATTGGCAACTTCTATTTTAACCTTGCTTATACAACACTTTCTCTCTATCCTGTCTCCCCTCCATAACTGAAAAGATCTATCTCATCTGTTCTTTCTTCCTTAAACCATCACAGAACAATGGTGTGGAACCTCTCTTCCTTCCGCAACTCCTACCGGAGAGGGGATTTCCCCAGCCATGATTATCACTAGTAGATTCTTATACCCAGATGACATTCATGTGGGAAAGGTATCTGTACCTTAATAGGGAAGACATAGAATGCATTGCATTAGTTATCCCTAGTGGGGAAACAACTACCAGGATAGCCTGTTCTTCTGTCAAAGTTTTTCAGTTTCCAAGAATCCATGCTGAATGTGGATCTGAATGGGTAGAAGAGAGGGTTTTAAAAATAATGAAAATCCCATAGAACATAGATTATACTGCCACTAAATAATTTATTTAGGAAATAAAATCAATATTTTTGATCAGCATTTCATATTTTTACAATCCCAGCAATCTCTGCTCTAAGTCGTAAATCAGAGAACATCCATATAGTTATTTATTCAGAGGGAGGGGGAAGGAGATCTGGATTAGGAGAAAAGAAATAGCCTAAGTTTGTTCAGAACAAAAAATCGGAAGAACTTGCTGTTTCTTTCAGCTAAATTATCCACCCTCCTCTGCTTTTTCAGCCAAGAAAGAAGAAGAGGTCCCATGGTACTTACGAGGTCCTTTATTTTCCATCTCCATTTCAGAAGATTCAGGTAGGATGTGGCCAAACCTCTTGCAATAAGACATGGAATAACCACAGTACAGTAGTTCAGTTCATATACTGTATACTGTACTTGTATCTGCAATGGTTTATAGATCATAAAACCTAGCTTTACATACCATGGACACCCATAATCAAATAAAGCACATTACAGCTTAAGTGTAATATGTGAATCCAGCACGCCCCTGTGCATTGTATTAATTCGTCCTTTTCTAACACTTTCCTGTTGTAGGGATGACCTATTTTTCTTCTGTTCACCATGCCAGGTCAGACTAGGCTGGTTACTGTGTGAATTTATTCATTAGTTTACATGTAGGGTAATGCAGTGTAAATAACCTTTTTCAAGTGATCTTCCTCCTGTAAGTTTAGGCATGTTCTAAATTTTTCCATCACATGGTCTTGGGTAGCCAAAGAAAAACAAACGAACAAAAAAACCCTAATTAGAAAACTTTGATATGAAGCTTAAGGTGCCTAACCTAAGAACAAACAAATGAAACTGATAATTTAAGTCTTAGGAAAACCCAAAATATTTCCAAGAAAAGCAAATGCCTTGGAATTTAAGAAGACATATCTTTGAGCACTGTCTCTAAATTCGTAATCCTGTTCCCATCTTAGCATCACAGATCACCAGATCCTAGTGGCTATGTGAAAAAAAAAGTTTTTAAGAGTTATAGACCGATTTACTAGTTCTCACAACGGTGGATTGGTTTTGAAAATGATCTAGTTTTATTTCATTTATTTAACATAAATAGCATATTCTTTGGTTTCCTAATAATGGTTGTTGGCACTTCTTCACTTCACCAAACTAATTTTTATTAATTTGGTCCTTCCCTTAGTTTAAGCTAGTTCACAACATTCTTTTTAAGAATACACTAATATGATCCCAGTATTTGCTACCTGGGATTCCTGCCAATAATACAAGAAAAATATTCTGTGATGCCTACTGATGAATCCTTTTGAAAATTACTGCTAGGAGGAAGTAATATTTCAAACACTTTCTAAAGATCTTTGCCACAGTAGGTGGCAACACCTAGCCAACCTTGGTTGATTCCCCCCAAGGTCAGACCTGGCCAGTATGTGGATGGGAGACTGCCAGAAATCCCAGGGTTTAGACCGGGAATTTCAAAAAGCATTTTGGAAGAATGCAGTGGTAAACTGCATACTGTTATCAAGAAAACAACTTGGACTCTCCAGGCAGTAGTCACCAGGAGTCAGACTGAAACCTTTTAGAGGTCTACATGTGGAAAGATTCAAGTACTCTGCATGTATAAGGCTACAGAAGGTATGAATCAGTAAGTAGTTGGTATTCTGCAAAGCAGGTTGTCTTGCTGTAGAAAACATGTCCATTTTTTTTTTTAAAGCACATGCTTTTTTATAGGGGTACGTTTTAGAAACCTGCAATGTTTCCATTTTCTCACTAGTTAGTTGTAGCATCTTCTAGAGCAGGGGACTCAAACTCATGCTCCATGGGCTACACATGGCCCTCCAAGTCATTTTCTGTGGATATTGCCTAGCAAGACCAGGTATGGATGCTGACAGTGCCATGTAGATGTGCAGGCTGGACCAATGGAAGCATTCCAGGAAGAGGAACACCCTAGTGGCAGTTGCTTTGGCCTGACCTGGTGGATTTCCTGGCAACAGCAGAGCTTGGTTGGCTGGGTTGTGCAATGAGTCCTTTCACAATACCGCTCTCTGGGAACCCCTGACCACTCTTACACATCAGGACAGGCAATGCTTCTGGGATGTTCATGGGAGAGAAGGAGGAGGCAGCCATCGAGGAGGGCTGGGTCTGCCATCTCCCTGCCATAATGGTCTTTCTACCAAGGAAGGAATGGGAAAGATAGTGAGCAAGCAACTAAAGGAACAGAAGGAGAGGCTTGGTGGAAGAAAAGAGAAACCGAACAAGAATCAAAAGGGGTCTCTACTGAACAGGAATGAGAAAAAAAGAAAAAGAACAGTAGGATTTGGGCAGCTCTTAATGGGGTGGGTTCCCTAGATGATTTAATCCTAGATAAGAGCTTGAAAAAAATTACATATCAACCTAGCAATAAAACCAAATAATGGTGTTTTGATGAATGAAAAATGCTAAGTGGCCAAAGTGAAATCTCTCTGTTTCACAGAAAAGGTTCTTTTTTAATTAATACCTTTATTTTTAATCACATATTATAATACTTTTCATTTTCTTCAATTTTGACTCACTATAGATTTTTGTACCAAGGTATGAGAAGAGTTCTGGCCCTTGGGCTAATGAACCAGTCCTCATACAGAACTCATGACTATCTGAGACCCTTGTTCTACAGCCCCAACCATTGTTGTGCTGATTAGAGGAATAAGGACAGTCTTTCTGCCTCAAGAATGGCTGAACGAAGCTAGAAGACCTGTTAAGTAGGGAAATGACCAAAACAGTGTTATAGTTCCCAGCAATTCATTTGTCACCTTCCTTTGCAGGTGTTTCAATAACTTTTGGCCCCAAAAGATCTTTATGTTTCTTCACTCTTGATCCTAAAGTCTTCAGTTTAAAAAACATCATCAACAGGAAAAGGTAGGAATTTTATCTCAGCAGTACAAAACGGCAGTGCAGGTCAGCGGTGATGTCATGAGCTGGGCGTGATGAGGTGGTGAAAGAGGGATTGTCTTAACAAGTCAAACAAATGTCATGTTAACAAAGATGAACACTGGGTAAGATTCGAACTTTCTGAGTGAACCTCCAAACTAAGCCATGATTAGAAGTATAGGCTCATGTGCAAAAGACAAGTTATTTCTGCATTTCTCTACCAACAGTGAACCATTTAGAAAGCCAAATGAAACCTCTTCCCAACATTCAACACAAAACTGAAGTCCAAGGTTGTAGTTGTTCAGTCTCTTCCAACTCTTTGTGACCCAATGGACATCATGTCTCAAGGATTATCTGTCAGAAACCGCATCTCTGATGTTTTGTAAATTATAATGCTTGTGTTATCTGTGAGAATATCTAGCCACCTTGTCTGTTGTCAGCATCTTTTTGTCTTCAACTGTTCTGGAGTCTTGTTCAATGATTCTTACCTTTGCATTATGTGTCCAAAATATTTCAGTTTTAGCTTCATTATTAATGCTCCCAGTAAGTAATTTGGTTTTACTTTATCTTGTACTGAATGATTTGTTCTTTTGAGGTCCAAGGTATTCTCAACTATCTTCTCCAGCAGCACAATCCCATGGAATCAATATTTTTCCTTTTTGATGGCTCAGCTTTCATGTCATTATATTAAAACTGAGAAAACCATGGCTTTGAAAATATGTATCTTTGTTGTGTCCCTGCACTTTAACATTCTGTCTAGATTTACAGTCTTCCTTTTAAGTAGCAAGCATCCTTTAATTTCATGACTACTGTTATCATCCTATGAATTTTTGAATCTGTTACTACTTCAACTTCTCTGACTATTTGCATTGAGTTGGTATTACCTGTTGACATTATCTTAGTTTTCTTTAATATTGTTCAGCAAACCAGCTTTTGTACTTTCTTCACCTTAAGATATTTTCATTACTTGCCATCAAACTGGTATCTGAAGTTTCTCTCAGCAATTTCAATTCCAGTTTTCATTTGTCCTAGTTCACCAGTTCTCATAATATGTTTTGCATGGAAGTAAAAGTAATAGTTTACAGCCTTGCTCAACTTGGAACCATTTAATTACTCCATATTCTTTCCTTATGTTGCTTCATGGCCATAATGCAAATTCTTCAATAAGCAGATGAGGTGGCCTAGTTTACCCATGTTTTTAAGGGCTGTCCACAATTTGTTATGCTCTAAACAATCAAAGCCTTTGTGTAAAGACAATCAAGTACGTATATTTAATGAAATAAAAAAATAATCAGAGGCCAAGGTGAATGAACGTTTCTTAATAAATATGTCTAGGTTTGAAGTGAATCCCCCAAATTTGGGTTTTTAAAAAATCTCTTTGTAAACTTCTTTCAGTTAAGGTTTACTTTGAGAAAGATTGTATACAGATGTAATAAAGAATTCAATAGAATTGAGTAATCAACAGTAGATTTCAGATGAAACAGAATAATGGTCAACTATGATCTTGTAATGGTTTTCTTAGTACATTCTTTTTTTGAATATAATTTTATTAAGAAGTTTAATTACAACAGTAAAAACTAATACAAACTAAACTTAGAGAAAGAGAAGAGAATGGGGAAAAAAAGAATAAAAAGTGCAAGAAAAAAGAAAAAGAAAGAAGAGAAAGAAAAGAAAGAATAATAAAGAAAAAGAAAAGAAATATATGAAGAAGTGACTTCCAACCTTCATCACAATAGCAATAAATTAAATAATTCTTCACCCCCTATAAGGTTAAACAGATATCTCTTCATCCCATATCCTGTCCCTTATCTATAAGCAAATCCATAAAACATCAATTTTTCAATCCTGGTGTCAGCAAAAGTCCATAAAGCTGCCAGAACTTTGCAAAAAAAAAAAAAAAGTTATTTTAGCCTTAATCAAATAAACCACTTTATATTCCTTCCTTTTACTTCTAACAGTCTTAATCTTTAATTCAATCAAATATTGTCATAGGATTTGATTTCTCTTCAATTCTTTTTTATCCCATCATACAGATTTCTTCAGGGCATTAACAAGCCTCTTTTGTAGATCCAGTAAGAAAACATTTTTCAGGTCATTTTTTTGGTTTATCATTTGTATTTCTCTTTTAATTTTAAAACTTCAGCCAGTTTGGGGTTTTTTGGTATATTCAGTAAAGCATCCTTTTCCGAATCAGCTTGTCATTTGTAGTTCCACTTTCACTATTTTCTCTGTCTTGTCAGATAGAATTTATTCCACATCTATCATTCCTTCATTAACATCTTATTTTTTTTTCTTAATAAATTAACATTTTCTTAACATTTTCATTTTCTTAATAGTCTATCCACAGAAGCAGACATAATTACTGACAGTGTTGATATTGTAGTTACTAATTTCTGGCTCTGTTCTTCAAAGATCTCCTTTCATATTTCTGATGTTACAATATTTTGTGTCATTTTGTAAGCCCCAAACATCAAGAACAGGATTGTGGGTTTTTTTTCCCTTCTGATTAGAATCTTTAGTCCCGTCTAGTGTCCAGTTTCTAAAATCATTATTATCTTTGTTATGACTTGCAATAGCCAGGATAGCCAGAATAAGTCTGTTTCCCTCAAGGAGCTGATTATTTTTTATAGTTAATTCCAAAATCTTATAGTAAAAGTCAATATTCCAAATTTATCTGGACCCTTAATCTGTTTATAACTTTCTTAGATCAAAATCTTATTTAGCTTTTTGCTGTTTATTTCAAATTATTTAGGTTCTTAAGCTTATAATTATTTTTTTGTTGTTCAGAGTTGAAGATAAATTCATCTGATGAAGACTTTTCAAACTTCAAATTTGTCATTTTCTTGATGACAATCTTTCTAAGATTCTTTCTGACAAAACTTGGTTTTGGGTACAGACAACATGGATTAAGAGTTTACTATGTGGAATAAATATCCTTATCTCCATATTGAAAGAACATATAGATCATGCCATCATATCTTTCAAAACATAATGGCTCCAACCTCTGAGCATAATATCTCCCCTTTTTTAAGCATCAAAAGGCTATACATGCACAGTTTGACAGTTGGGTATGATGAAAAATACTGCAGAGTCTAAATAGTCACTCTCAAAAATAAATGAGGTGGATGCTGTTTGATTTGTGCCTGGATTCTTAAGAATGATAGTTGTAACAACACGGTGTCTTCCTTTCTTCTTTCCTTTTCATGTGACATTATTTTTAAAGAGGTCCTGCAACTCTTCTAGATGTGCCAGGTAAAGGATCTGATGATTCTAAAAACACGCCATATAGGAAGCAAGAAAAGAATCTCCATTATGTCTGTCTGTCTGTCCTCTGTTCATTAATCCCATGTGTTGATATTCCAGGTCTGCAGAGAAGGATTCTGAACAAGTAGAAGGAAAGGATGACAGAGAACTAAAATCTGTTGAAGTTCCTGGTAAGGAGCAATGATATTGGGCTTCCTGGAAGAGAATGTTGTCATTTACAACATACACAATGTTATTGAAAGTTATAGAAGAAATATGAAAAAGTATGAGCCCTTGCAGTATCTCAGACACCAGTTGCACTTTTATATTCTGTATACATTAAATCTTGGCTCTGTACTCAGCACAGATGGTTTAGATGAAAGAGTTGAAATTAATTTCTCTTTTACCACTGAAAAGTCAATTGTTAAAAGATTTAAAAGATATTATAGATAGAGAATATATACATACATGTTTTTTGGCATCAAACTAGATATTTAGAGAGATAACTTGAGAAGGGATTGTATTTATTCTGTACTTTTAATTGGATAGTCATTGTAGGCAGGTTTTTTGTGGTAACTGGGTTATGTATCAAACAGTTCTTCATGGGAAAAGCAAAGCCATGAAGAGGGACATTCTTGAGCTAGAAGGCAGGGCTTCCTGCTTGAGCAAGTACAGATAGTCCTTGTTTAGCGACCACAGTTGGGACAGCAACTTGGTCATTAAGCAAAGAGGTCACTAAAAGAAATTGTGTCTGTGCTTATGATTTTACTGCAGCTAGTTCAAGTAAGACAGGTCAAAACTATTAGTAAAAGGTGGATCTGCAGGCCCCAGCCAAATATGGCTTTACAGCATAGTCAGCACTTCGAATTGCACTCAGAAACCTAGTGTAATCAGGGTCACTTGTGCAGCGGAGGTATAACATGGCAGTACTACACATGACCACTAAGCACACATGCCACTGAATTCTGGCAGTCCCATGTAGAACAAATTACAGTAATCAAGACAAGATGAGCAACTGTTTTCAGTCTATCTTGTTCCAGATAAGAATGCAGCTGGCACACTAGCTACAACTGTGCAAAAAACCTCCTGGTCTTGATCCCTACCTGCTTCTTAAGCAGGAGTTGTGAGTCCAGGAGGGCCCCCCCCCCAATTGCTAGCCTGCTCTTTCTGGGGAAGAACAATCCCATCAAGAGCCAGAGTTGGTACAGTCATGGAGTTAGTCTGCTTCTGAATCAACCACCATCCATCTTGTTTGGGTTGAGCCTGACTCCAGACTCTGACAGCCTCCAGATACTCAGTCATGACTTCTACCATGTTTCCCAGTGGACCAGAGTAGAGATGTATCATCACATATTGATGACACTTCACCCTGAACTGGCAGATGACCTCTCCCAGCGATTTTGTGTAAATGTTGAGCAGGATAGAGTAAAGGACTGAACCATGAGGCACTCATAATGAAGTGCCTGTGGGTCCAACCTCTCTCCCTGCTCCAACCGCTCTCTGGACTTTCAGGTAGAAGTGGAACCACCATAACAACCTGTCTTCAATTCCCAATCCATGCAGGCAGTCCAGAAGCATACTGTGATTGATAGTATCAAAAGCTGCTGAAAGATCTAGGAGGACAAAGATGGTCATGCCACCTCTATCTAAGCTCTGCTACAGGTCATCCCTGAGGGTGACCAATACAGTTGCTCTGCCATGCCAAGAGTCCAGATAATCTGTATCCTTTAGAGTCCCCAATAAGTTGCTTATTGTTTCTTACGTCATCATATTAAGAACATTAAGAAATGTAATTAACAAAGTATGTAAATATAAATTATGCAATTGAAAAGCAAGCTGTAAGGGGATAGCTAAGGTGTACAATTAATGGAAAGCTGCTCAGATTACTCTTGGAAATCTACTTCTCAAGCAAAGCTAGCAATTTTTAAAATTTGGTATAAGTGCAGTACAAGATCTATCCCCCCCCCCCAGGGTTTCAGGTGGGTTATGCTGAAAGAGTGAGACTAGCCCACGTCACCCAAAATCATAGCTGCAAGGAACCCTGAAAACCACATTGCTGAGTCAACACAGTCAATGTTCTTGTTTCCTTGAATCATGAAAGAAGGTAGAAAAAACCCAAACCCTTCCAATCCCCCAGCTTCCCTTGTCACACTGAAAGGTTCTTCTCTGTTCTGGAAAGAAAGCCAGTCTTCTGTTAGAGGCAAACTGTGTAAATACTTCTCTACCTGTATTTGCTTTTATTGGACTGGATGTGTTCTTAGTGCAACTTAGACTTCACAAAAAGATTACAAAGCTCTGGCATGGTAAGAGCAGTCTCTTCTATCATAAGTGCAAACATTGTTCTTTGAATCTGCCAATATTAAGCAACCAGTCCCCAAGAATAAAACTTGTTCTTGATAAAGGAAGGAATGGGTGATGCACACTTTTCTTCCACTAAAGGTAGGGAAGTTAGTTGATTTATGGGAAAGATGAAAATTTGTTTCCCACCTCTGACAGACTTTCCAATGGTGAGAGCATTAGGAATGCATAAACTAGTTGCTTTCTGTTTTGTTTTTTAACCCAATACCTGTTGTGTTTCTATGCTTACAGATGAGGAAGAAAACAACAAGGAAGTGGTGGACAGTGAAATACAGGCAGAGTCTGAGTCTGTACCAGAATACAAGGAAGATGATGGATGTGGGTTGGAACCTGAGTGTGAGACTCCTGATGATGAGCCCCTGGAGGAATATGAGTCCTACAATAGATGGAATAGCCCCTGCAGGGGATACGAAGCTGGGAAGGAGGAGGAGCCTTATTCATATCCTTCCTCTTCCATCTATGAATCTCACTATGGATCCAGCCCCTGCACTGTTTATGGGATGACTTCTGGATGTCCATCTCCCCAGTACTATGCAAAGAAATATGGGACCCATTATACGTATATCACCTCTCCTATATATGAGCCACAAAGTGCATATGAACTGTACGATTCACAATATGGTGGCGAGTGCTGCCCTGTCGATGAGTCCCAATATGAATATGAATTTTCTCCGTCACCTGAGTCACAATATGTATATGAAACTTCCTTGGGGCACAAGTCTCAATATCGCTATGATGGCAATTCTCCATGTGAGTGGCAATATGGATACGAGACTCCTCCAATATATGAAACACGATATGGGGGCAAAACCTCCCGTGCATGTGAATCACCCTATGAATATGATTGCTCTCCTATGTATGACTGGCCCACACAGCAGAATGAGTCAGAGACCAAAGAGGCTTCAACTCCTGAATATGAGATCCCTGCTAGTTGGAAAAAACTGCAGAAGGATTACACGTCCTCTCTAGGGAACACTGAACCAGAAGACAAACCAGACCCATCTTTTAGAAGGAATGATATTCCCCAAACAATGAAGGAATTATCGGATGGGTATTGCCCAGTAGCTGGAAGCAAGACCCCTCTGGGTCACAGTGAAGGAGCACCCAACTCAATTAAAGCCACTCCTTTAAGTAATGCACTAGTTTTACCTTCTGATGAGCAAGGCAACAGCCAGCAGACTCAGCCGCCAAATGGAGTAAGGAAACGATCATCAGACAACCCAGATGGGCTCCTCAGTGGCATGAGGAAATTTCTGGATGGAACGAGGAAGCTTTTATGTAGAGGGAACCATCTTCCAAAAGATCAACTTCCAGAAGGAGCCAAGTGGACCAGCCAACTTCCAAACATAAACAGCTCACCCCAGAGAGGGATGAGGCCATTGCATGGTGGTGGAAACTGCCTTCCGCATGGAAGCAACCTGTTCTTAGACAATCCCAGCAAGCCCAGAAGGGAGAAGAACCCAGGCATGGGCCAAGGAATTCCACTGCCTCTCTCAAGAGGAAGCTATTGGACACGAGGGGGAATGACACCTCATCTTCCAGATATTTCAAGCACGCTCCTGGGCTCTGTAAATAAGCTTCCAGGCAGGGGCAACTTCTCTCCCTTGATTCCCCATTCCAGCTCTTCCTATAACTCCTAAACTCAGGAGAATGTTATAAATCCTGGAGAGCTGGATAGATGCTTAATAAAGGGTGGAAGTAGAAGCCTTCCTTCCAGTCTGCATTTGCTGTAATTTCATGAAAGGCTAGGATCATAGAAATAGAGTAAACCAGCAGTCCTGGAAGCTTTGACCAAGTTACTTAGAGTAGTAAAAAAAATTGTGGCATCATCTTTATACCTGTAGTCGATGTTATATTTCAGATTCTGTGAGCAGATGTTGTTGTTTGAAAAGCCAAACTGAATGCATTTTCAATTCATTAGCCATTTCATTTGTGTGACTTGTGGGCCATTTCTGTTTGAAAACTGCCTAGTTCAGAAATTGATACTGAAGCAGAAGATCATGAGAAATTATTGGTGCAATGAGCTAGCATTCCCCAACCTTCATTTGGACCACAGTTCCCAGAATCCCGAGCCATAGAGATTACTACTGTAGAATGATAACCACTTGCACCCATTGATAGTCTGCTTACTCCCAAGGTGGTTTCTAAGATTGTGACAAAAAGCAGCAATAAAGACTATTGGGGGGGCTACAAAGGCTAGGAGCTGAACTGTGATCCAAAGTTAGGCGTTGTATAGCCTGAGCCCATGCATCCTTATGCAACAGAAAAATCCACTGAATTCAACAGGATTTACTTCAAAGTAAGTTTCTATAACATAGCAACTTTTAAGTCCCACACATTTTAATTGGAGAAAACCAGTAATATCTTAACTTTCTCACCAAGATTAATGGGACATAAAAGTACTTAATGTTGCCAAATTATTTTTATATGAAAATCAAAATACTCAGGATTCAATTTGCAAATTGTATCCTGTTCTTGCTTGGCACAAGCATATTAATAGATCTTCTATGTCCTTTCAGGAATTACTCAAGATGCTGTAATTTTCTGAATCTGCTCTTATGAACGACATAAAAGAAACACTGTTTTTTGTAATCAAGGCTTAAGGCCAGTAATATAACTTTATTATCTTCATAAAAGACCATCCCTGATGACAAGTGGGAGAGTATTGAATAGGGTTTTCTGAATTGTATTTTCTAGTTGTATTTCCCGAGCCATACATAGCTAGTTGTCTGCCTAGGGCTTGGTGAAGATTAAAGGGAAAAGGATCCAATACATTATGAAATATTTATTTGATAGTAGAGGGGACAAGTTGTGTTGATAATTTTCCACATTTAAATCAAAGATCAAGAAAATCAATGTAACTTATCTCTGGAAGAAATCAGCTAATTGAGAGCAACCCATGCTAAAGATCTCATTGAAAACAAATGCTTCAATAAATAGTCTATTGAAACCCCAGATTTCTAATCATATCATTTCTATACCTTTATATTATCTACATACATTATATTAGGGTAGTGGTTTCTTTTTTCTTTTGCTTCTCTCTACGCCCCCCCCCAACAATTTTCCTTTGACAGTAATATACTTTTTGTTTATTTTACTGTGTGTGGAATTGTAGCACTTAGTGGTTGATGGAACTGAGAGTTGAAGAGACTAACATATTTTAATGAGCATTTGTTTTAAAGGAAGCAGGGAGGCCTAGATGTTTTGTGTGGGAGACTCGAGGTTTCAATGTGGGATCATTCCTAAGTTTTTTGTTTTTCTTCTATGTATAGTGATCAGATGATTTTCTGAGTCAGGTGCTGATGGACTTTGTGGTTTATGTTTGTAAATAAACTTCAGGAGTTTATTTGCTTTTTTTTTTAAAAAAAAAGAAGAAATACTCTTATTTACAGTAAATGTCACTGAACACAGGACTCTCTTTCTTAAGAAGGCATTTTTTTCCCTTGAAAAATAGAAGATAAGGGAGTTGACATCATTATAGTTCAAGTGGACAGGCTCCTCCATTAGCCATCCTCTTCTGTTCATGGATATAAATTTTATGGATGCCACCAGGCTGAGCCCTCATGTCGGGCTGGGCTGCCAGGCTAACTGGGGTCATCAAACTCTTCCAAATTGGGAAGCAGTGATTCCAAGAAAGGACATTTCCTGGGCTACAGCAATTCTACTCTAAGATGCTCCCATAGGTTAATAATTTTCATTTACCCGTAATTCCTTGGAATACATTCTTTATGTACATTGTTTTTATTGAATTTTAATTAGTATTTATTCTTGTTTTATTGTAAACCACCCTGGGTTGCTCCTTGAATGAGATGGGTGGTGACTAAATGTGAAATATAAATAAATAAATAAAATAAACTCCTGCTCCTTGTCTGCTTCTAACCCCCCAAAACTGTAATCAGAACCAGCCAGACCATCCGGGGGCACTAGAAAAAGGGAGGAAAAGAAGACTTGAGCACCTGTCTCGGTTCCTTGCCTCTCTACTGCTACTGCCCTGCCTGCCTCACCAGAGTTGTGACTGGATATAAACAAATCTATCAATGACCCAAATAACCCATTCCTCTAGAAAATACCAATTCAACAAAGCATATTAAGCATGGTCAGGACACCCTGGGTTTCATTCAGGGGCTGTGTCTTCCAACTCCATACAGCACTAAAAAGAAGTGAAACTCCACTTCTGTTTCTATTTTCATCTGCTATATGAAAAATTTTGGACTTGACTGCAGTCTTCCAGTGCCCCCACCCCCACTCCCAGGAAAATTGACAAGTTTATGTCCATGCCTTCATTGCTCTTTTTTTTTTTTTTTTAGCGGTGCTCAAAATAACGAATCTGTCCATTCACTAAAGATCCAATCACCACTTGCCTCCTAGCAATCTTCTCCCATCCAGAGACTTCTCTGCAGAACTGCCCACCAAACAGCATTAAAGGAGACAGTGTCCTTTCACATACTGATATATTTTCTGAAGCAGGAGGTAAAGCTCCAAGAGCTAAGCAAAGGAGTACATAAAAGCCAATCAGGATTCCTGGATAGTATGCCTGAATGGACTGTGATCTCTTTCTATATATTTTTACTGAGGAGTCCTACTATTTTCAGTGGTCCATACTTCAGGTAAATATGGATACTTTGCAATACTGTAGTTACTTATAAACATACACAGGATTGGGCTATAAGTGGGTGCAGGCATATCTGTCCAGCTCTCTTCGGTACTTGCCAAAGTTCTAACTGACTTTCACTTGCATTCCACATGCGTTCCTGGGCAATCTTTCTGGGAGATTTATTGATTCTCCCACTCGGCCTGTTTATCATGGATGTGTCTCAAACATGTTGCTCTTAGACTCAACCAGTTCCGTCCCTCTAGCAGCACTAGAATGAGGCTGCACAGGTTCTCAAAACTCAGAGCAAATTGGGAAGCAGTGATTCCAAGAAAGGACAGCATTTCTTTCTAAGCAATTCTACTCTAAGATGCTCCTGTAGGTTAGCAAAGTGCATTCCGTGAAGCCTGAGTGCAAGCAAGTGACGCCTGGCAGATGTGGTAGGCAGCTGGGGACAGAAGTGGTTCTTATGGATGCTGCACTGGACAGGAGGTTGGCTAGAAGACCCCCCAAGGTCCCTCCCAACCCTATGATTGTATGGTGTCCAAAGAAAAAAAAGATTGGCCCCCATGATAGAGTCTGGGTGGCATAGGCAGCAGATAGAGTAACAGTAGAGACACTTCCTACACCACCATTTCCAACCCCCAGTCCCTCAAAAGGAGCTTGAAAGCATCCCGGAAATGCTGGGAACAAGGAAAACAAAGAGGATCATTTAATCTCTGCCTACCCTGAGCTGGTATAGCTCCTGGAAAACAAAAATCCCCTTCGTTTCACTCCATACGGGGGGGGGGGTGTATGTGGAGGGGGATGGGACAAAAAAACAAAACAAACAAACAAAACCCACCAAGCAGCCTAATGGATTAAAACAATGTTTCTCACCCTTGGCAATTTTAAGATATGTAGACTTCAATTCCCAGAATTCCCCAGCCAGCATAACTGGGGAAGTCCACATATCTTAAAGTTGTCAAGGCTGAGGAACACTGGATTAAAAGGAGGTGCCTCAAGTGCCAAAGACTGACAGAATTCTTTAAAGACATATCACCACATACTGCATCCGTTTCAACTCTGATCACTTGGCCAGGGCTATTAAGGGAAGCCGTCAAGCTAGCCCCTTAGAGGATCTGCTAGGAGGGCAGAAGCTCAGGAGGAGGAGAAGGCAAGACTTTCTTCCATCAGGGAAACAAATTTAGCAATGTGGAATCACACTGGTCTGGAGCTGCCTTCTGTTTGTCACAGAATCCTCATATGAAAGTGACCTAAAAACTCCCAAGACATGCAAGGAGAAATTCTCTGCCTTAATGAGCCTGGGCTCTCTGTTTCCAACTATTATCCTTCCCTTCAAGACCAAGAATCAAAGAAAGGCAAAAAGTGACCTGCCTGAACACAGCTATCTCTGTGGCGATAAGAAAGGCAAAGCACCATTACTTCTCCTCTCTCCTGGTGCTGGCAGGTTCTCGTCCAGTAGCAATGTTTCAGGTGGCCAATTCTCTGATAGGGAAGAACCAATGTCAAGAGCTCCTAGCTGGTGGCTGTGATCAATTATCACAACATTTTGCTGGCAAATGCCCTCTGGAATATCATCCCCCCAAAATAAATTTGGCCCCCACCCTCACTATGCTTAAAAGAGCCTTGAAGACCTAGCTGTTTCCCCAGGCTATGGGTTAGAATGGGTGGTGAGTCCTGTTTGTTTGATAGTTTCTTTTCATGATTCTCTTTCTCTGGAGTTTGGAGTTTTTTAAATTATATTTTATGACTGTTTTTACTGTATGCCAATCAGAGTCATTGTACAGTTAGACAGCCTTATACATTTCTAATAAACAAACAACAAAGTCATACTCCCTCTGTTGCTCTCCAGGAAAAGATAATCCATCAAGCTTAGTAAGGCAGAGTCAGCCTCATAGCTCACTCTGAAGTCAGTGTGAAGTAGGCTGAGATAACTGGCTTTCTCCAGAAATGGAGGAAGCCCTACTGAATTCAGTGGAAGTTACCCTTGTAATTAAATTAAAATTGAATGCAAGAACAGCAATATGGGCACAAATACATTTTTCTTCTCATTTCTCCCTGCCTTGGGATCTATGGTTAGTTTATAATGTCCCATGTGAAAAATACAAAGAAGTGACATCATAATCAGGTCAAACTTCCCATTGGCTCTTGTTGCTGCTGCTGTTTTACAAAAGAAAAGGAACTGGGTGATTGGCTATTGCTGAGTTCCTTTCCCTTTCCCTTCTGATCAGATAGCAACTGTGTGTGTGCAGGTGTGAGCTGACACCTGCAAGATCTCAGAACTGGACCCAACATGCAGCCAGGACAGTTTCTTCTTACACAATAAGGTATCCATCTGGTTTGGGTTTTGACAGGTGGACAGCAAATGTAAAGCTAGTTCATAGAAGAAAAAGGCAACCTAGTGGCAGGGCTGTGTAGAGAATTTTACATGTACCCAGCTATGTGGATTTTTACTTTCCTCAGAGAGAAAGTAGTAAGGAATTTCACTTTCCTCGAAGTGTTCAATTCTCTTCCTTGTAGTGACTAATGCAAAGGTGCCCCTAGTGAGTCAGATCAAGACTGACAGCTCTTTCTATATGACTTTATAAAACATTGTATTAATTAGGGCTAGGTACTTTCACAGTATATATTGTTAAACGTTAATGACATTTTCTGTCTATTTGGTATGGCAGACTTTGAAAAGAAAAAAGATCAACAACCCAAGTTCCCATTTTCTTGAAAATGTGTTGCACAGCATGATTAAGGTTATCCTTGGTTTGTTCTATTGTGGCTTAGATTATGTGTATTCAAATAGTGTGATTAGTTTATGGCTCACTGTATTGGGTAATCCCAGAGAAATGAATTCAGTAACCAAGTTAAATATGTTGTGTGGACACAGCTACTGTGTGACTATAGAGATTAACCAACAGGAGATTCTGCTAGTAAGACTGAAACTTCTAATATGCTTCTTCAGACCGTTAATCATCCCCTTTTTCTCAGCCACACAATAACATGAAAATCTGAAGCAGCAAATTCAGCCAGCCATTGTTCTTATCTGAAATTAACGGCTTCAAAATGGGCAGAAGGAACAACTAGTACAACTGAACTACTGATAGGTACAAAAGGATGAAGGGTGTTATACTGTTAATGGGCTTTTTAAAATTTTTAATGCCCTGATAAAGACTCACAGACAAAAGGAATTGGGAAAGGGTGGAGAGTGAAATGACAAATGATCCAGTTTATGCCAGGAAAAATGGAAGCATTTTCCTATATGTGGATGGGGATCTTTGTTTTCTCCTAATGTATCTTAATTTTTTTTCATTGTCTTCACTTGGTTTCTAAGAGATCAGCTCTAGGAAAGGTGTGGCATTGGCAGTTTTGTAATCACCTTTGCCCTGTCTGCAGACATTCTGGCTTTCTTTTCGATAGGAAATACTAACATTAATCAACAAGGCACACATAAGCTCATTTTCTCCATCTTTTTGGAGATGCTAATATATATTCGAGTAGCATGACATTTTCTTTTGTGTGTCATAGGATCAACTATCCAACCATTTGCTTCTCCACACGGGCTTGCCCAACTTGGTGAATGGCCATGACCACCTGTAACTTCAGTTGAAAACCCAAAGACTTTGATTGGACATCTGGAGTCCTCTAATATATACCTGTTTTTACTGTGTTTACATCCTCACTGGTTCTACAGAAAACATCAGTTCAACATGGTGGAGTACTATGAAGCCCTGGGCCTTCCCCGCACTGCTTCCTTAGATGACATTAAAAAAGCGTAAGTGCTCTTGACTTCATACTTCTGTGGTCATCCTTCTTTTTTCTAAGAGGATGTCGTCCTCCAGCCAATCAGCTAATGTGGGCACTGCAAGAAATAGGAAAGTAGTTTTTAGTGAACCTCCTCTTCTTGCTATGAATATTTCAGTATCTAAGGCAAGAAGAAGTGGGTGGGCTTTAACACTGTAGGGCTTAATTAGGTTTTTTTAAAAAAAAAAATTCAGAGAACAGATATACATTTTAAGGACACTAATCATCTTAAAAATTTTGATCCACTAAAAATATGTCCTAATTTATCAAGTGGCAAATATGGGGTGTCAATAGGCATTATAAAAATGCAAAAACATATATCTAAGCAAATACAATACACATACTCATTCAGTTAACATTATCTTAATTGGATAATAGTCCTTGTTTCCTATATCCTATTCCATAAGTCCGTAAGTGTCCTTATGTGGAGGGTGGAGGGGAGGAAAGGCAATATTTCTGGGTTTTGTTTAAAACTAATTTAAGATATTTTGGTGCCATAAGCAAAGTATGAGATGAACTCCCCCTGCATTTCATGACCAGATAGTCAGCAGAATCTTGCTTCTGTATTGGTGTTAGGAACAGGTTAATTTAGGGAAAGCAGAACAGCTAAGTGGGATACACAACTCCATCCTCCAGAAAGATGGCCAACAAACTCACAAGGAAAGCTTGAGTTTTGCTATATCACCCACTCATAGCAACTTCAGTCTGAAGTGCTTCCTCATTGTGCCTAATACTGGGCCAGTCTTAATTTGCCATATTATAATGGTTTTGTCAGAAGAGCTTGAATGTCTATGCAGAAGATTTTTTTTTTTTTTTGCTTCCTTTTACTTCTGGTGCAGATATATCTAAGGCCTGCCGTGTGTAAAGGTATTGCTGCCTGTATTACAAAATGTTTACAAATTGGCTTGCTGCAAGTTTTTGCAAATTATCTTTGCAAAGTATTGTCGAAGGCTTTCACGGCCGGCATACGATGGCTGGTGTGGGTCTTCCGGGCTGTGTGGCCGTGTTCTGGAAGTTTTGTTTCCTAACGTTTCGCCAGCACCTGTGACCGGCATCTTCAGAGTGCAGGAGCACAGACAGGAGCAGTTCTGTCCCTGGGCACAGAGAGAACTGCTCCTGTCTGTGCTCCTGCACTCTGAAGATGCCAGTCACAGGTGCTGGCGAAACATTAGGAAACAAAACTTCCAGAACACGGCCACACAGCCCGGAAGACCCACACCAGCCAACCTATCTTTGCAAAATCTGAAAATGCATGTGCTTAATGCTAAGTACTCTATTACCTGAAATAACACACAATGCACTGCTCTATCTGCGTGTCAGACTCTAAACCACTGGAGAGAGATACCTTCAAACAGTCTGAAATTAGTCTGCCTACCTGACTTCTCCTTATCTAGTAGTGACAGACTTGTGGAGAGTATGTTCAAGTCTACTTTAAAAAAATAGAAAAAAATTCCTATGGAGCAGGAATCTGTTTCCTTTCTTGTCCCCAAAGTCAAATGGTAGAACTGCACCAATCTGTTGTACTTTAGAGTTGCTGCCCACCTTAGCAGCTTCATGGTGGTCAATAATTATAGGGATGCTAATTCATTTTGTATCTGTATCTCTCTGTGTGTGCATGGACATTAAAGGTACAGGAAGAAAGCTCTCAGGTGGCACCCAGATAAAAACCCAGAAAACAAACAATTTGCAGAACAGAGATTCAAGGAGATTGCAGAAGCGTATGAAGTACTTTCAGACAGTAAGCATTCAAACTCTCTTTTCATGATTGCAACAATGCCTTTTGTCGCATTGTTTAGATTTGTCTACTTTTTTGGCACAGATCAGTGTTTGGTGCGTATCACCGCTAAACCAAACTCATTCTGTGATTAATGTATTTGTCAGAACAATGGGGACAGGGACCATTGTGATGTATTGTCACAGTTACTTGTAAGTAGGTGCATCAAACTGAGCTATAGACCTTACATCTTGTAATGCTAAGGCTTTGAAATCTGGGGCTTCCTTAAAGAAGGGCTCATTTTCTCCCCCTGAAATCTGAGAAAGAAATTCAGACAGTATCAGTAGTTGGAAGTATAATTTGATATCTGTTGCATAGGCCAGAGGTTTTCAAACTTAGCGGTTAAGATTTTTTTTAAAGTTCCTGAATCCCTGATCAAGAGGCAAACCTCTAGTAATATAAAGTTGTGAACTTTTTTGCCCTTTATCTCTCATGTAACCCCATCAAGTTCTTGTGGAACCTTAGGATTTCGTGGAACACACTTTGAAAAGCCCTTTGTTAATCACAGACCATATCTCCACCTCCCCTTAGTACACTTAGGTAAGTCCTTAATGCATAGGAGAGGTTTCCAAACAAACATAATCACATGACCGTCTGTCTTTCCTACCTGGAATTTAAGCAGTGACACTTTCAGCTTCTTTCTTAGACCCTCTCCATTTGGCACATTACCGTCTGCTTTCTTTATATGTGGGAGATAGCTCATTCCACCATTTATTCTAACTCTTCCAATACTTTTTATTTCTTGTTTATTTCATGGAAGCTGGTGCCCTCTACCATATTCTGGAGGGTCATTTATTCAACAAGACCCTGATTTCTGCACTGAACTTCCTTTGCTCAGATTCCTTCCTTTTCTTAAGATTAAGCCTCTGGGCTCAGCATGCAGGCAGCTGTTGCGCTCTTTGTAACATGGCCACTCTGCTCAATGTGCCATTGCCCTGCACATCCATTCTAGTGGGCTTGACCTACCTTGGTTCTTATGGTTCTTATCAATTCTCAAGTTTAGCTGAGGATGGAGGAGCACTGACAGAAGCAGTTGTCCAAGCCAGGCGTTTCTGCATTCATTTATCATTCCACATCATATGGTGACTAGACAGAACTGTGAAACAAAGCAAAAAAACCCAGTGTTTCTGAAAACCGATAGGCGGCTGGATAAGAGCCTACTTTTCAACATGGGTGCACAGTACTAAGCCATAATATAGTTTGGATGAATTTAATTTAGCAAGTAGTAAGAACCTGGCTAGGGTAGTTTATAAACCACAGTCAATGTTTCACATATTATGTGAACCCAGGTCAGCAACCTGGCTTTGTGTATATGTCAACTAGGCCTTCTTTCTTCCAGAGAACAAACGTGATGTCTATGATCTCTATGGTAAGGATGGACTCATGGGAAGAGGTAAGTGACATTGTAAAGAAAGCAAATTCAATCACAATTCTAGAAGACAACACAACTGCAGCTGTTTTTCTTTCTCAACCTTAGGAGTGCCCAGGAGACCCTGAACTTGAGAAGGGCACAGAAGTAATGATTTTAGGGGCGGACATCTGACAGAGATGTAGGGGTTCCACAGCACAAAGGGTTCTGATCAGCCCTCATCTCTTCCTGATATCTAATGCTTGCTCTTATTCTCCATCTTCATAAGAGCAGGGTATGCAAGTCATAAGGAACCTTTTACAAACTTGCAGCCCTTCCACACCACTCTGTTTCACTCTCCAATCCCCTCCTCACAATTTTGAAGCTGGAGATGTGACCCTCTTCATCACAGTGGATTTCAAAATGCATCTCCTGCCCTGCCTAATAGGTGGGAAAAATGGAATCAGCCACTATGCCCCACATTACTGTATTCCTATCTCCCCCCAAAATCACCACCTGTAAACTCCTTGGAGCTGCAGTTTTGCAAACAGAAAGATTGCTTTTTTTAGAGTTTGAATACACTGCAGCTGAACCAGAAATAAACTACTTTATCTGCCAAAGTCACCCAACATCCAAGAACCATAGAGGTCTGGAGTTGATTCTGGAGTAGTATAAAAAGCTCATGCAGTAGTGCCCTTAAAAAAGAGTTTCAAGAGATAGACGCTCTAGTCCAGCCTAGCACTGTGATTTCAACAGGCCAGAGTCAACTATTAATATTCAGAACCTCGGTTTCAAAAAAGGGAGGGGTTCCTGCCTTGTGTTCTCCATCCACTACATCTTATATTCTGAGCATCTTTTCTAGGATGGAACACATTTCAAAAACATTTTGGAACTAGTGCCTCAAACTCACACAGCCCAGCATTTCTCTGCTGTTCATTAAAACAGCCCATCTTTTCTTCAGGTCGCTGTGAGTCTTAAAGCACCAGCACCCTTTTCTCCAGGTCTGTGCAGAAAAAGTCAGGCTGCTCTAATAAATAGCAGAGAAGCACTTCCTCTGAATTGCGTCTGAAGTGTGCACAGCCCTAATCTTTTCCATTCTTTAACATCTTGCAGGTAGGCCTGGAGGATCCACCAGGACCAATGTCAGCCCTGACTATATGTTCCATTTCCGCAGCGCCCATGATGTCTTTCGGGACTTTTTTGGGGGAAGGGACCCTTTCTTTGGTAAGTAATAGTCCTGCTGAGTATTGAAAGAAACCCAAAGCCATCTTGTCTAATCCTCTTTCTGTTAATTGATATAATCTGCCTACCCCACAATATGCCACAAGCAAGAATGTGCAATTTAGATCCACAGTGGAAAAGACATCTTGGATCTGGCGTGGGCACTCTTAGTGTATTTGGCAGTAGCTCTTTTTGAAACAACCGTGTCTTTTCTTGGGCTTTTGTGGTAGCTGTGCAGTCCCAGGAAAAAATGCATTTGACCTAAGGGGGCAGTGACAGAGTGAGAAAGTGCCTTGTCGCCATACAACTCAAACAAGAAAGGACCAGGCACAATCTCCCCAGGATGTACAACCACCTGAGTTCGTTACCCAGCTCTAATTAATCAACTTATATATTTGTTTAATTTAGCAAGTGCAAATTCATAATTAGCGGGCTTGAACTGAACAAATCAAACTGGAAAATAATCAAGACTTCCTAGGGTCAAATCAACTATTAGTTGAAGGGGGATGACAAATCCCGACTGTGTGTGAGAATACGCTGATGGAAATTTCTGCTACTTGCTGCTCTACCGTGAGTCGGCACTGTCCTGGCTGTTGCTTTCCAACCAGCAGTGGGGTTCACAGCCTGAAATAAGGGTTGATTTGCTTAACCAAGATTTCTTTACTAGGCCACAATTGGCTGGGTTAACACATAACAATAAATGGTAGATTCCAATCACAAGAGCTATTTCAAACATTGTATGAAGCCAAAACAAACCAACTACATTATGGCTTGCATAGTACAGTGGTACCTCGGGATACGAACTTAATGCGTTCCGTGACTCTGGGCGTATCCCGAGTTGGTCGTAACCCGACGCAAATTTCCCCATAGGGTTCAATGTAAATCCGGTTAATCCGTTCCGCCCTCCGAATTTGGTCGCACCCTGAAGCAAATTTTCCCATAAAGTTCAATGTAATTACCGTTAATCCGTTCTGGCGTCCGCGGACCATGCGTCAGGGGCAGGAGAACGGCCGGGCGCCGCGTGGCGTGGCGGGAAAAAGGCTGGGCGCAGCGCAGCGCGAGAACAGCTGGGCGCAGCGCGGTGCAGCGTGGCGGGAGAACGGCCGGGCGCGGCGGGAAAACAACCGCGGACCACATGTCAGGGGCAGAAAAATGGCCGCGGACCACGTGTCAGGGAGGAAAAATGACCGTACCCCGAGGCGGAGTTCGCACATCGAGGTAAATTTTTGCAGCCGGAGCTGGTCGTAACCCGAAAAGTTCGTTAGCAGAGGTGTTCGTATCCCGAGGTACCACTATATATCAACCCAGCCACTATCTGTTTATTGTGGCAGGTTCCTGATTCTCTCCTCACGCCCCAACAGCAGCCAGGCATGCTTTGTTATGTTACACTCCAGGAAAAAACAAAACAAAGTTCTCTGGTAGCCCACTGACTTGACACCTCCTTTAGCTTTTTATCTGTAACCATGAAAGCATCTCTCAATATTCCTAAGAAGAAAACCTTACCTGTCTTGTCCATTATTACTTTCAGGAACATATTCTATTCTTTTTCTGGATGTCGTATGGGCATCTACCTTGTCACAGTTTCAGTACTGTGAACTTGTCTGCCATTTCTATGCAATAGGCTTTGCTTGCCTAATGCATTCAGTTGGGTCTTGGTGTGTGGGGTATAGGTGTGTTGTGCCTGTTCTGGAACAGGATCAATTGATTCATCAATTATCTGGGGGATTTAGATTTGACCTCAAACACACAGAGACTTGTTTGGAGGTAAGCCAACTCACTCTGAGCCATCCAAACTCCTTAGCTCAGATTAGGCATTCTTAGTTCTGATATCCATGACTGAGGTGAAATGCTAGAGAAGCCACAAACCAGGGCCTCTCTAGGCACTTTGTTTCTGTAATCACAGAGATTTTCATCCTCAGAAGCCGTGCAGGGATGGGGAGGAAAATGGACAGAAAGGGGTGAGAGCTGTGAACCGTCCATGACTGCACCAAGCCCAGTTGCACTGCTACTGATTTCAAAATAACTGCTTCAGTGAAAAAGGAAAAAAGGGAACTGCATTGGCTAGGAGGAATGTGAAAGATGTGTAGTACAGGAAAAACATAGCCCCAACTTGTTGCGTGTGGCTGGCAAACAAAAGTAAGTTAGATGGCAGGGCCACTGGTATTATACAAACAGGGCCCAAATGACTAGCATACAGTATAGCATTGGTTCTCATAGTCGTCAGCTGAACTCAGAGCTGATCTGAAAATCCTGGCAACTGCTATTTCTAACCAGATGTTTCGGACTGAGTTCAGAGTTTATTTATAGCCCATGACCAGTCATAAAAATACATGAAATAATAAAAAGTTACAAGAAAAGCCTGAAAGAGTTAATAATGGAAAGAATGCATCAAACAATTTCTATAAGCCATTGCTATTGACATGGATTTTGCAACCTTCTTGGAGATATCTGGAAATTGGTCACAAAAAAAGAGATTGTAATCATAAGATCATGATCATAAGAACAATTAAATTTTCTGATACTTGGTGGTATGAGGCCTGTTCTTCACTGAGTGCACAATGGGCACTTCAACAGCACACGCGATACTGATTCATTTTCTGTGTCAGAACATACCCAATGATAGTTTTCATAAGCAAGGCTGATATATCAGCCCATCAGATAATGCATCCATCTGGGTCTGGGAGAAAAGTTCATTTCAGAGAGGGCTTTTTTTTCCTTCCCTTAGTTCTTTGTGGAGCATGTTTTTTTTTCTTTAGTCACTTTAAAAAATGGCCATGGGCACCCCTGAAGAACAACACTGAGGCAGGAATGGTTGGCTGAGCATGTTCAGTGTCTTTCTTTTTTCTCTCTCTTTAGTCTCTTGGAGAGAGCCCCCCCCCCTCTTAGTCCTCTCCACAAGGGTCTAAGGAAAGAAAAAGGAAAAAAACCCTCTCTGTAGGGTCTAAGGGTGCTCCCAATCCTCTAATGCAGTGTTTTTCAGACTTGGCAACTTTAAGATGTGTGGACTTCAACTCCCATGCTGGCTGGGGTATTCTGGGAGTTGAAGTTCACACATCTTAAAGTTGCCAAATTTGAAAAACACTGCTCTAACACATTCAGCCATTCGCTCCTGCCTTGATGCTGCTGTTCATAGCAATTTTTCTAAGATACAGTGGAAAGGGCAGAGCTTGTCAGCTGACATTCAGGAGCCCCACCTCTCTTGGTCGGGGCTTCCCTTATTTTTGTATACATAAACAGGTCCTGTGGCCTGAAAAAGTCAGAACCCTGGTCAAGTGGTGATAATCACTGAAGCCCTCATGATTAATAGTCATTGGTAACCCTACTTTCCCATCAACCTGTGTAATCCCTCTTTAAAGACAACTAAATAGGTAGCAGTAGCATCCCATTGTTTGATGATGGATGTGTGAACACCTTTTTGTCTGTCCTGAATCTTCCCTCATGTAGCTTTATTGGATGGCTGTGGACCCTAGAATCATGAGAGGAAGTGGAGAGTCAGAAAAACTTACTTTTTCCACACCATGCTTACTTTTATACACCTCTGAAAGGTCCAAAAGGTTTTTTCTATGTGGAAAACCTCAAGATATTAAAACTTTTCTTCAGAGGAAAATTATTCCAGCCCACTGCTAATATCTATCCTTGTCTACAACTTATCCTCCAACCCTCTTGGCCATGAACATCTGGCCTTTCTCCCAGGCATTAGATGTTAGAGAAACCCAACATTCATATGCTTTTGTGTTGTGAGTTACTTGCAGTGCTTCGGTTATTATATTGTAATTATTTTTAATTGTATTTTGCTTCGTTTATAGGGATTTTATCATTATTGTTTTTTTCTTGTGGATTAGTTTGTTAGCTATTTGTTTAAGGTTTATGGATTTTTTAAATAAATAAATTTATGCATTTATTAAATAAATAATTTTTTTTAATTTATGCATTTTTTAAATAATGTAGTAAACTGATTTCTGAGTTGTTCCATTTGATTGTGTTGAATTTCCTTGGTGATTTTCCACATAGGTCAAAAGTAAATGTAATAGCACTGTCTCCACTGTTTCTAATCAGCTTATTATAAGTCCGTGGAATAAACATAACATAAAAGTTGCCTTCAAGATGTGTCTGAGACCTGGTGAATTAATGGAGGCAGTGGGAGTTTGCTTGGGAGCAAAGTGGAAGTGGTTTGCCTTTCCTTGTATGCTCTTGCATCAAAAGGGTTGCCACATTGCCCGTGAGACTTAAATGTACTGTACCAACTTTTCCAAATCTGTACATCTACCACTGGAAATTGCTCCATGTGGAAGTAGCAAAAGGCTATTTTTGTGGGGATAAGGGCATGATGCCCATGTCATACTGAAGCCTATTACTCTAGCAGAGAGCCAGAAATTCTGATCCCTCACATTTTTACTCCTATAAAGAACATCAGCAGGATTTTTTGCTTTAGATGCTAGAATAATTTGGTCAACTTTTATTATTTATTTATCATGTCAAATATCCAAGATCTAAATTAGCTCATTTGTTTTTTAGGTGATCCTATGGCTTTCAGTGGCTGTACTGGAGGAAACGGGTTCAGTTTTTATTCTTCCTCAACTAACTTCATCAATGGCAAACAAATCACTACCAAAAGGTAAGGAAGGGATTATCCCAAAAACCAGCTAGAAACTCCAAACATGGCATAGCTATTCCTTTTTCCCAAGTTGCTTTCATCTGTAGGCAGTGGTTATAAATGACTTGATCCTGTGCCCAGAAAACCTGGTAAAACCACTTACACTTCCTGTCACGGCTGCCACAGCACAGTAGATTTGGGATCCAGCAGGAGAATCCAGCAGGAGAATCCAGCAGTTCACTTGTCCCTGGTTCCACTTATGATTGCTTTGTTCAAAGTGAAAGTATCTACCTCTCTCAAAAGGATTATCTTATTTACAACAACTTATAGTTTAAATAAAAGCTAAAATGGATAGATTCTGATTTTCTGAATTGTAATGATCCTGATTTTCACCTCTTCTGGCTGAAAAAGTATTATTTCTTTGCCAGAATTGTTGAGGATGGACAGGAGCGAGTGGAAGTTGAAGAAGATGGGGAACTTAAATCTGTTCTTATTAATGGTAAGAAACCAAAACATGGAGTCTTGCTTTGATCTAACAGGAGTTATAAATGGAGCTGTATTCCAGCCCAATCAATTTGAAATTGTTATACATTTTGGAGAAGAGATGCTGCTTCCCTAAATGAATGGAGTTTATTTCAGATGTTGAAATTCTGCTTCTGCTCATCAAATGTATCAGAACTCCAAAGATGTTCCCACAAATGTACTGCTTGCTTACTATCCAACATTTAGGAACTACAACTACATTCCATGAAATTGCACCATTGATCCACTTAGCTCATTTTTGTCTGTGTTAATTCACAGCAGATTTCCAAGGTTTCAGACTTAGATCTCCTGGCTAAAGGTTGAACCTAATGTGCTGTCATTGAGCTACGGCCCTTTCCTACATGGACAAAAGAATAATATGTTGAGATTTTTCCATTTAGTGTACAAGAAATATGTTATACTAAAGAAATGAGTGTAATACATGTGAGTGGCAAGAACTCATTGACATAAAAGATCCAGGATGCAAGAATGACCCATGGAAGATGCCCCAAATTGTTTTAGCATAAAAATTCTTTAACTGAGCTGTTGGGTTTTTCATTTGCTTGGAATAGATATCCATAAATGTATACATGAATCAGACAAGATTTCTCCTAAAATAATAGACTACTGTACAGTGTTAAGAAATTTAAAACTTTATTTTTCTGGGAACTGCCAAGTTAAAGAAATAACAATGATCCCACGATTAAAAATAAATATATCTAAATTATGGCTAAAATCAGTAATGATGGCCGTAATAAACCACATACTCTATAATGCAGCAAATCTCACTTGGAGGTTCAGTCCCTGGCATTCCCAGTAAAAATATGAGTTTTTGGAAAGAGTAGACTGTTTTATGCCAGAAGGCACAATAGTCTGACTCAAGGCAAGGCAGTTTCCTATGTTCTAACTGAGATTTAAAAATGGGACATTTGTTTCTAGAGAATGGTATGATCTTGAGTGCTAACATCAGAACCTCCTTCTTTTTTGCAGGTGTGCCTGCTGACAGAACACCCATTAGGGAAACAGGAGGGCATTTTATTCATAGTGAGCCCACCAGGTACAGATCTGCGCCTCAGTTTACTTATGATGAATATGATTCTGAACCTATCTATGAGGTTCGTAAGGTGAGACGCATCTTCCCTCTCAAATGTACAAAGGACTACACAGCAGGAGACGAGTCCCCTGCAGAGGACAGTAATTCTCGCACAGACAGCGAGTCTCACCAAGATGATGAGTTCCAGTCTGAGGATGATGAATCCCATATTGATGAGTTCTAGCAGTAACCTGCATATAAATCAAATCCTGTATATTGGCAGAAAGTCAGGAGGAACACATCGTGTGCCTGACATGAATACTGTAAAGACCCAGATGAGAAGAATTAATCAACCAGTAGATACAAAGTGGATCCTAGGTGAAATTAGACACCAATGTGCTGGGGGAGACTGGCTAGCAAGAAGATTGTCCTTAAAAGAGGGGGGAAAAAAGGACAGGAGGAGGAGAACACTGAAGGATGAATGAAACCCTTAGTCAGAGAAAAGAGTTCTTTGCCAAAGGGAACAGGATCACCCTCACATGTAACAATTCAACTCCACTACGGCTGACAAAGGTTCTTGGGCAAAATCATGTTCCTCTAAGTCTACTTACCTACCAGTATAGGGGGAATGGAAAACTATGGGATCCATTAGGAAGGAGGCTAGCAAAGAGCAATGGGCTGTTTAATAAAGGTTGGGAACAGTGATTTTGTTTTCAATATTCTTATTTAATCCATGTTGGAGGAGATACTTATGTTTTTCAGAAGAAAAAAAGAACCTGGTGGTCAAGATTTCTGAGTGTGAAACTTCTTATAATGTGATGTGGAACATCAATAAAGCAAACTTTTATATGGGCTTGTAAGGTAGCCTCTAGATTAAAAATCATGGCTTGCATAGAATAGCGTGAGCATGCTTGGGATAACACTGGGCATAATGTCAGCATGTGCTTGTGGCATACTTGCCAAAATGTGCCAAACTGACCAGAATTGCCCTCACCACAAGCAGGGAATGTTGCATGTGGCATGGGCATAATTAAGCTTGGTAACCTAGTTTACTCTTTCTTATTAAAAGTGTTATGTGAAAGCTTTGAATGATTAAAGCTATGATAGGTGGTGGAGGTCAGTATCTTATGGGCTGTACTGGGGACAACCATGGTGTATGGAAGATTGCAACTTGGAATATAAGAAGAATAAATGGTAAAGAGTCAATAAATTAAAGAAAAGAAAGAAAATAGTTATGTTGCATGTTTATGATACTAGGAGAAGGATATAATAGATCTGAATGAAGGAGAACTGATCTTATAGATTGCAGCTGATGAATATACGTATGGAAGTGAGGGCATAGGTTTAATTATGAATTAAAGGGCTAAAATATATGAAGTGCTGCCTCTAGATTGTTCTGGGTGCCTATGAAGTAGGGGTTCATAGGTTGGTGATAGTTACATGGTAGACTTCAGTGAATTGTGATAATAATAATAAAAGAACAGAGATGGGGGGGGGTTTGGGGTGGGAGTGCAACATCCTGAATGAATATGTGATTAAGAAAGAAAAATTGTTCTGTTCAATAACATGAAGAGTAAGTGATAAGAAGATAAAAGAGTACAGAAAAAGTGATTGGGCCATTCAGAGACTCAAGAACAAATGAGAATGGTAATTTGGAGGGCAATATCCACTTTAAAAATACATGTTTTCATGTGTTTCAAATACATGGTTTATACGTCTATTCATGCACATATGTGGAAAATATTTTTCAACTGACTGTGACAAAGGACTAAAGAAATGAGTGAAAGATACAAGAGTGATTGGAGGTTCTAAATGTGGAACCATTATCTGATAGTGTCAAGAATAATTCTTGGGAAAAACGAAGAGCAATTGACTGCAGGGATTTAGCTTTCAATGTTTTTTGTATGCACAGTTAAGAGAAAGACTTAAGGTAGATAATAGGACATTTGGAATTGAGCAGCAGAAGACAGAATCTGAAGTTGAACTATGTACAAATGATGAACAAGTAATTGCTAAAATGTATAAACTTTTATTGAAATCTGAAATGGAAGAAGAAGAAGAGAAAGATTGTATGATAAAATGGGCTAAGAACTTTGGACACTTTAGTTATTTATTATTTATTTATTTATTCAATTTATATAGCAATATACTGATGGAACAGTGGGAAAATATGTGGTTAAAAGGAATGAAATATACATTATGTTATAACCTAAAAGAGAATTTTTATAAAAATGATGTACCATTGGTATATGACTTCAGAAAAATTGTCTAGAATGTATAAAGGTACTTCAAATTTTTGTTGGAAATGTGGACAACTTGAAGGGTCATTTTATCATGCCTGGTGGATTTGTAAAAAAGCCAGAAAATTTTGGGTTCAAATACATACAATGATACAAATAGTTTTAAAGATGAAGGTACAACTGAAACAAGAACTTTTCTTGTTGGGATTAATGGACAGTCAACTAGAAAAGAACCATGGAAGATTATTTTATATATGGTTATTCCTGTGAGGCTATTATATGTGCAAAAATGGAAAGACTCTGAAATACCCACAATGGTGAAGATGACAGAACTAGTAGAGATGTCAAAAATTAACTTGTTTGATTAGAGAAAGATCAATTACTATATTTATCAGTGCCTGGAAACTCCTTATGGACTTTTTGCTGAAAAAAGAGAAAAATCAGTTTGTGATTTATGGGTTTGAGGATTAGAAAAGGTAACTTATGGAAAGAAGGAAATTATGATGTAATGTTAGAGAGAGAGGGTAAAATTTAAATGCACTTATAACCGCTGTCAAAAAAGATTGGAAGCTGCTTCTTTATAATCTTTCCTTCCTTCCTTCCTTCCTTCCTTCCTTCCTTCCTTCCTTCCTTCCTTCCTTCCTTCCTTCCTTCCTTCCTTCCTTCCTTCCTTCCTCTCTCTCTCTCATTCACTATTCTTTCTTATTTTCTTATTTTCTTTTCTAATATTTGTATTGTTTTTATCTTGTTAAAAATTTCTTCAATAAAAATTATATTACAAAGAAAAAGAATAATTCTTGGGAAAAATGAACATGCAAGAAAAGGAAAGAAGTAAAATGAGAATGAAATCAGAACAGTTTCAGGAAGCATGAGTCCTGTATGAAAAAGTATTAGAAGACAGATTAATCTCCCAACTTGTTGAATTGAAAGTAGATGCAAGGAAAGAGGAGATGTGGAAGCTGCCTGCAACAGAATGGAAAGAATTATAGAGTGCCACGGAGGTATGTGGAGTTAATGGGGAACATAACAGTAAATATGTAAAATTATGCTTGGTGGAATGATGAAGTGGAAGCAGCTGTGGATGATAAAAATGTGTATAAGAAATGACCACTGCAGAAAGCAAGCAACCAAGCAACCAAGCAAGCTATTGTATAATGTATATGTCTAGAAAAATATAATTCTAAAGATAGTAGCATAAGCCCTTCCAGTTCCTGCCAGGTTACAGGCTTGCTTTCCCATCCCCTCCTACAGAACTGCGAAGTTTCCCATCCCTTTCCTTTCTTTTTTTAAAAGACATCTTCTTGCTGTTTTGTTTCTATGAAGCTGAACTATCCATTCTTCCTTGCTACAAAGTTTCCATGGACCCACACAGGATTGTGGGATCCAGAGAATAACTTGTTCTCTATAGCTTTGATTATTGTAACATCAGAGCAACAACCATACTATAAGGGGAAAATTAAAAGAAAGGGTCTGTGTTAGAGTCAAAACAGATCATGTGGGAAGGGCATGGTGTGGCGTGGCGTGAAGGCATCCATGCATGCAAACATCTGGAAAAGCAAAGGCAAGGCACAGGGATTAATGAGAAGAGATAAATCCCTAAAAGGAAAAGGCAGCCACTGGTAGACCAGTCCACACAGGAACTAGCCAGCAAGGCTTGTCTTCCTTGCATGGATGGAAAAGGAAGAAGCAGGGGAATGACCATCAGGTCTTATGGTATCCATAGTTCAGACTGAGCCCCAGTCCAACTTCACTGCCAACCCAGGGCGATCCAGACTGGAATTTCTGAAGCTGGCTTAAGAAGAAGCTAGGAGCAGCAGGGGGGATAAGCAGCTTAGACTGCTATGCGGAATTTCCCTTACACTGTGTTTATTACTTGTGGGCAACCAATCACAAAACCTGAATGCAAGTGATATTGCCCCTGACATCACAATCAACCTCTCCCTGTCTCATCCCAGGTAAGTAGCCTTCAGAGATTATAACTCTGCCTACATGGGAATAAGATAATACCAAAGGAAAATCTTTTGGGCCCTGCAAGGTAGGACATAGGCTTCCTCTGTTTGGTTGCATAATTTGTGAAACTACCCAAAAGTCCTAGACTTCATTAAATCATCTTGAATTGGCCAAATCGCTTTTTGTCACTTGAAAACACCTGCCTTTCAATAAGTAAGACTCCATTCACTGTCTGTAGGAGAGGACCTTAATACTCATTTGAAAGCATGGATGGGCAATCTTCAGCCTTCAGTCACAAAACGTGCAGGGCTGTGAAGATCTCTGCTCACCTTTTCTACTGGATTACTGTACAGTGGGAAACGGATCACCGTTTTCCTCCTGCCATTAATGGCAAGAAATCAAGTGATCTGGTCCCCACCAGCAAGTTGATCACCTGACTGATTGATAGGAATGAGATCCTTGGTTATTCCTTAACATGATAACAGAACTTTAAGACTTGTAATTTGTTGTGGGGGAAAAGGAAATTTCACTGCTTCCTCCTTCCTCTCAGAACCCCTACTCAAGATTCGTGGGAGAGATGAGATGAGTGGTATGTGAAGAGGCAAGTGCACACAGGTACATGCATATTATGTGACCTCTAGGATGGCAAATTGTTGCCCTCCCCCGTCCCATTACTGAAAACAATCTTTATGTGTACAAAGGCTTCCTGTTCCTTTTTCTAGCAATCTTTAAAATTCATTATAACTCAGAAAAAAAGTATGTCTCTCTAATAAGGGAGTAGAGATAAGATTCTGGCTTTTAAGAAAGAATATGATGCTGATACTTTATTGTAGCACTTAACTTTTGAAAAACAGTTCATTGCTAATACCCTGTTTTCTGTTTATATGATGTGGCTGTCTCTGGCAGACAAGTTTGTTCTTCCAACCTGTTGAGACTTCCTCCAAGTCTCAAACTTCTCTTTCACTATCACATTACTATCTGCTTTCCAGTTGCTTTGATCAGCTGCAGTTAAAGGAATGAGCCAAACTGATTCAAGACAAGTTCAGAATTTAGATAAGTCTTTGAACTTTTCCCTACATGGCATAGATATAGCCTGATAGTAACTCTTCTTCTGTATCCTCCTGATTTTTTTTTTTTTAGATTTGTATGGCCACCCATCTTAAACACAACTCTGGGCAGCTCACAATAATAAAACTAATAACTATAAACTCATAAACCATAAAACCATTAAAAAAAACCTGATACCTCTATCATCCCCTTGGGATGCCCCACAACCAGCTCCAGATATCCTCATTCTATCCCAGTGCCTGGGTAAAAAGCCAGGTCCTGATGGCTTTCTGAAAGGCTAAAAGGGTGGGGGCCTGCCAAATCACCGGTGTGTGTGTGTGTGTCCCATAAGGTAGGGGCAGTCATGGAAAAAGCATGCTTCTGAGGTCCCACTAGACGGCAAGATCAGGGAAGGGACTTGGAGCACGCCTACCTCATCTGATCTGGTAGGACAGGCAGATACTCTCAGGGAGAGGCAGTCCTGCAGACAATCTGGTCCCATGCCATGTAGGGCATTAATGGTGATAACTGGTACCTTGAATTGCACCTGGAAGGAAACGTGCAGCTTATGCCATAGAGGTGTAACATGGGCGAACCTAGGAACACCTGATACTGTGTGCACTGCTGCGTTCTGGACCAGTTGTAGCTTCCAAGTGGTCTTCAAGGGCAGCCCCATGTAAAGTGCACTGCAGTAATCCAAACAGATTAGATGTTGCTTTCATCTTGTCCCTAGGCTGTGAAAGTGACAGGCTTAAGTCATCCTTAACTGTACAGGTGTTAATACTTTATAAATTTATCACCTGTTGCCTTGGAGAGGAGGCAACAGAAACAAGATAAGAGTAGGGAATGTGGAAAGAAAAAGTATCATGTTACTGTAATGTTCTATTGACTTGTTGATGGGTGGACAGCACTTACCATTCAGCAGCGGGAAAAGGCCTTTTGGATTAACAGATATAAAGTGTGCCCATTTATTCAAAGACCAGCTAGTTTTTTCTTCTTCTCTAGGGCCAGGTATTTCCAGCAACTACCTGTTCCCAGCTTGCATGGGTCTGCCAGGACATTCCAGGGTCCCTTCAGGCCTCTCTAAAGGATGGACAAAAGATGCTATAGACTATTACAAGATCCTGGGGGTCACTCCAAGTGCCTCCTATGAAGATATTAAAATGGCGTAAGTCGGTGTTCCACACGGTCTGCCTTCCAGCCTTTAGTGCTTACTGTGAACAAAAGAATGTGGGTCCATCCCCAAACCCACCAGTTTCTCTATTTGGGCTGATAGAATTTCTTTATACTTTTTGGGATCTTCTGTTTTTATCAAAACAATTAACCAAATATGTTCAATTTAAATTTCAATAGGAATAACTCTCTGTACCCTGTGTTTTCTTACATGTTTTAATAGCTTTTCCTTTCTGGTTTTTTTTTTTCATTCTTTTAACTAAAATTAATTAAAAATAGAAAAGGGGAAAAAAAGGAAAGTCATTTGAAGATTCAGCTTAACTCCTAGCTAAAAGTCTGAACCGTCCTTTTAAAACAAGGATCAGCAATCTACCAGCTCCCATCCTGTCTTGCCAACATGGCCAGTGGTGAGGAATTGTGGGCATTACAATGCAGTAAAATCTAGAATACCATGTCTTGCAAATCCTGGTTTTTAAAACTTCAAGTTAGCAAGGTTATTGGCAAGATCACCTTCTCTAGTTATTCACTGTACTCCAAACACTGAAGCTGATTAAGAATTAGGCATTTTCTCAAGTGCACATCATTACTATTAAATAGTAGGGTACAATATTAGCAATCCCCTAGTACAGGGGAGATAATGTGGTTGCTAAGAGTAGACAATGACTTGATGGCAGATAACTGAAGTACAGAGGAGAGCAGAAAATAAAACAGAAAATACTGGTAGGTGTTTGAGCAATTTATAGCAGTTTGACAAGAGTTTTTAACAATGCTAAACCCAAAAGAAGACTGCTAAAAAACCAAAAAGCTTGGAGTAAATGAGAGTATAGGTTTAGTTCTATTAATTAGTTAATTAATTGGATGTGTACCCCACTTTTCTGCCATGAAATGGTGTTCAAGGCATCTAATAACAAAAGAATAAAATACCCAATTAATTAAAATAAAAAATAAAGCTAGCATTATACCATAGTTAGAGAAAAAGTAGTAGTAATATAGTAATATAGTTATTAAAACTATTCAAGAGACTACATTGAAAAGATACATTTTAGCTTGTTTTTAAAATTCTTGGCCTGAGCCCTACACTCAGATACAGTATATTTATCTACCTGCCTAAATTTGCTGGGAAATTATGCACTCCCAATCATCTATCCCAGTGGTTCTCAAACTGTGGTCTGGGGACCCCTAGGGGTCCCAGAGAAGCTTTCAGGGGGCCCACAAAGTCAAATAAGTAAATATTTTAAAATTTCTCAGTATTAATTTCTAATACAGAAAATACCAATAGATATAACCCACATAAGCCAAAGTTCTTTGGGGTCCTCAATCATTTTTAAGAATGGCAAGGGGTCCTGAGACCAAAATGTTTGAGAACTGCTGATCTATCTGATCTGCCTAGGAATCAACAGCCCTAGGGCTCATTCATCCATGTGTGCTCTCCTCCCATCTTGAACAAAGCTGCCTCCACAGCAAGGAGCTTTCCTCCTGTGCTTTTACTGGTCTGGACCCAATAGTTTTGTTGCCCTCTCTAATGGCCTTGTTCTTGAGGCACAGTTAATAGCCTGGGCACCATTTGGCTTGGGGCTAGGTGGTGGGGACTCTCCTCCCCAGTGGCTGTGCATCCAGGTGAACGGCTTTTCCACTTTCTGGGCTACCTTGGCACTTCTGCAGCTGCAGTTTCAGTTGTTGTCCATTGCCTCCACTCTTTTCTGGCCCCAGGCTCAGTTGGCAGGGTGGCAGCAGTGGCCCTTTGGGTTACCTGGGATCTGGCAGGTTTTCTGCACAGAATATTTAATTTTCAGAATGTGTTTAAAAACCTGATACAGGTAGTCCTCGTTTAGCAACCACAATTGGGACCAGCAACTTGGTCGTCAAGTGAAGTGGTCGCTAAGTGAAACTGCGACTGTGCTTATGATCTTACTTCAGCTTTCCTTTACTTTACAGACCTGTGAAGGTTGTAAATGCAAGGATTGGTTGTAACATTACTTTTTCATCACTGTCATAACTGAATGGTCACTAAATGAGGCAGTTGCTAAACGAGGCCTATCTGTATTGTCCTGTTTTCCTTGGTGATAGTGGGAGTATCTGCCCAGTGTGCTTAGTTCTGATTCTTGGAGAAGTATTCTAGAATGAAAGGAAGCTTGGGGTGGAATTAATAGTTTGCTCAAGAGACTTATTGTTTGTGGCCTTCCCTGTAACTGAATAGGTACAGAATGCAGCTGAAGAAGTGGCATCCTGATAAAAACCCCGATAACAAAAAAGAGGCTGAAGAGAAGTCAAAGGAGATAATGGAAGCATACAAAGTGCTGTCAAATGGTAAAGACCCAGCATCTTCATCCTTCCTAGGTTACCCTCCCTTCAGTGGCGCCCTTACTCTGCATTACCCACACACTGATTTGGCATCCTTGACGGATAAGCCCCAGCGGTAAATGCCATGAGACCTTTTATATCTAATGGTTTTTTTTTTTTAATGGAAATTAAAAAGACAGAACCTTTAGGAAAACGCAAAGGCTTGCAGATGGAAGATGGTATGTTTGCAAGTACATAAGACGACAGGATGAGAATATGATAGTGTGTTACTTTCCTCCACTTCTTCATAATGCCATTCATAAGAGGGCGGGGAGATATTCTTTTTATCTTGTGATGAGCCTTGGACCACTCTTTTGGAAGTTCACATCAGTTGCCTGATGTGAAAAAATAGCTGAGCTCTTCCTTCATTCCAATGTACAACATGAGGTCCAGTTTTAGTTTTAGAAATATATTTTACTTGTATATTATTCTTCCTTCCCATTTATTTTTTTTTACAAGTAACAAAAATACCCCCTCTGAAACCCTATTCTTTCATGATGGTAAATCACTTACGCTTCCGGAAAAACTTCCACCAATTTTTTTTTTAAACAATTCTAGAAGTCCTGCCTCAGAGGAGGGAACAACTGCCCAGTTTTAGAATTTGGAACACAAGGCTTAAAATCTGGGAAGGAATTCTGGTGGTCTCAGGGTTACAAATAATCTGTCATCTTGAAATGGCAGATATTATAAGAAAGAAGCATATATAGTAAACTTCTATATTTCTCTGGGTGGATATGTACTGCTTTAATAATACAGTTTAAAACTCTTCTTCCAAGAGAACCTCAGAACGTAAGAGCCTCACACTCTGAGGTTGTCACCAGGCATGACAATGATTTTATTCACATGGGTTTTGGGATACGCATGGCAGGCCTGGATTGCCCTTTTGGGTTGTGTGTTTTGATTTTTCATTTTGATTTTAGTTTTTAGTGGATTTTTATGGGGTGGCATTGTAGGGCAAATTCAGTTTTATGTTTTATGGAATTTTTTTTACTGTATTAAATGATTCTGTAGCATGCAAATTTATGAAATAAATACATAACGTTAGATAGAAAACTGAAATACATGGTTTGGCTATAATATAAGTGAAAGGCCATGTACTCTGCTAGACCACATGCAGCTTGGCATGGTATCTAGTCTATGATTCAGGAATAGGGAGGGGGATTGTGGGAAAAAGGAACAGGAACAGGAAGAGCCCTGAGAACATCAGTCTAACCAATAAGAGGCATGCTATGTAGTGTCAAAGAGGGAATGAGGAGTCAAAGCAGGGAAGTAGATCTTCCATCACATTTGCTGATTAATTGTTCTAACTCAAAATTAAGAGTGCATTTGAAATGGAAAATATGTTTTGTTTTGAAACTGGAATAAAACATTCCATTCCAGAAGTTCTGCTGCTTCATCTTGGCATGGTGCAGCAGAAAAACAAATCAGAATGCTTTTGCAATTCTGGATTTTGAATGAAGCAAAATGCAGAGGGATCCCTGAGGGACCCTGGAATGATTTTTTGGAGTGAATAGGGCAAAGCTAATACACATCTCCCCTTCTCTCCTGCCCCCCCAGTGCAGCATACCCAGTTGGCCTGCCTCCCAGTCTTCCAGCTTCTTCTCTTCCCTCCCTTCCCTCAGCTGCTGTGGCTGTTCATGTGACATTTCTCTACTTAAAATCCTAGGTCATTCAAGAAAGAATAATATTATATCATTATATCTTCTCTATTTCCAAACACAAACAAATAAAACACTTAACTAAAATATAATTGCTACTCATGTATGATAGTTGTTAAATCATTTTGGTGCTACACTTTTATTTAGTTATTTATTTATATTTATTTATTTATTTATTGGATTTCTCTCCTGCCCATCTCCCCTACAATAGGGGACTCTGGGCGGGTTGCAAAGAGATTAAAACTATAAATATATATAAAATATGTACCATATATACAATTAAAACAATACTAGAAACAAAATCCAAAAAGATGGAAAATCAGGGCGGGGACAGCCGGCCACTATGGGACTAGCCACCTCCCTGCTTGCGATGTTCCCTCCCCACCCCAGGCCAAGTGGCAGAACCAGGTCTTCAAGGTCCTTCAAAGGCCAGGAGTGAGGGGGCCAATCGCACCTCCAGGGGCAGAATGTTCCAAAGAGCGGGGGCTACTGCAGAGAAGGCCCGCCTTCTGGACCCCGCTAGATGGAGTTCTTTTACTGAGGGGGTCCGAAGCATGCCCTCTCTGTGCGACCGGGTGGGACGGGTTGAAGTCATAGGGGAGAGGCGGTCCCTTAGGTAACCTGGTCCCATGCCATATGTTTTATATGTAGACTTCCTTAACTAGTATTTTGTTTAACCAACACAACGTGTGGTTCTTCACTAATAGTCTCCGTATTTGACATCGGTGCTGCTGAAGAATTATGTGGTCTCTTTGAATATGCTGTAGATTTTATCAATTTCATCTCCTTTCAGTTTCTTCTGCACAAAGCTCCATTATCATCCTTAATTCAAGAATGTGGAGTTATTGTTGTTTCATTATGCCAGCATTTGCTTTTATACATTATCACTGACATTCAATTATGGTAGCAGTTTTGCTGCTTTGTCATAATATATTTTCTTCTTTCATGCCACTTTGTTTTTCCTTGTTCATTTGAACCTGACACGTGACATTAGTAATAATTGATAATCTTACACAAAATGTTCTGTTGAAAAACAACTTTGCAAAGGGTTACCTTACTCTAAAAATGCTGACCTGCAAGTCATTAATTCTAAAGAAATAAAAATGTTTGTTTCTTTAGTATTCTGCAATATAAGTTTAATAATTTTAATACCTATTTGCCTGCAGCTATCCTGGACTTGATATAACATGCTGATGGTCTAGCCAGTGCTTATGTATTATCTTTGAGAAATCCTGGGGAACTAGTGGAGTGCCAGATAAATGGAGAACAGCAAATGCTCCTTTTTTCCAAAAAGAGGAAAAAGGAGGATGCAAGGAATTACAGGCCAGTGAGTTTGACACTGATATCCAGAGAAAATCTTAAAGAAAGTTCATAAATATTGTTTTCATGTTTTTAACTACCAGAAGTCAGAGGTCAGAATGGATTTATGAAGAACAAGTCTTGCCAGGATAATTTTTTTGAGAGGATAACTTCCATAATAGATTGTGGGAATGCTGTCAATGTTATATATCTTGACTTCAGCAAAACATTTGACAGAGTACCTCATGACCTGTTAATTAGCAAGCCTGTTAAATGTGGGTTGGATGGCATGACAATGAAGTACATGAATTGCTGCTTTGAAAAACTTATTTAAAGAGTGCTTCTCATCAAACTGGAGGCAGATATTAAGTTGGATGCCATAAAATTCAGTCTTGAGTTTTCTACTTTTCTATAATTTTAATAATGATTGGTGAGGAGGTAGAAAAAATATTAAGGTTGCAGATGACACAAACTTAGATGGGTTGTTGGGAGTCAGGCAGCATATAATATTATTATTATTATTATTATTATTATTATTATTATTATTATTATTATTTCACTAATCTCCTTGAAAGTAGAAATAAAATTCAAACCTACTTTGATAGGTTAGAAAATGGACTGAAAGTACTGTAACAGAATGAAATTTAGCAGAGACAAATGCAGAGTTCTTCTCTTAGGAGACAAACCTAACATGTACAGGTACAGGATGGGGGGATACCAGGCTTGGTAATTTTTGGGGGAAAAGTCTTGAAATAGTAGTTAGGTTGTGAATATGAGTCAGCAGTTGACATGGTTACAAAAAAAAAAAAGTATTTAATCGACTTATATGCTACCTTACTCATGGAGACAATTCTAGGCAACCTTAACAAATATAATGCTTACATTTTAAAAAATAATCACTCTAGTTTATTCTGCATTGGTCAGACCTCATCTTGAGTATTGTGCTCAGTTCTGGACACCCTACATGGATCCAGACAAACAAGCTCAGAAAAGAGCAATGGGGAGGATGAGGGGCCTAGAAATTAAAGAGAGTTTGAAAATACTACGAATATTTAGTCTTGGGAAGATTGGAGATAAGGATGATATGATAGCACCTTTCAATTATCTGAAAGGCTGTCACACAGAAGAAGGTCTAGACCTTTTTCTAACATTATAGAATGCAGAGCGTGGGATAATTAATTTAAATTACAGGAGGGCAAATACCAGTTGAATCACAGAAAAAATTCTCACAGTGCAGTTTGATAGTGAAGCCAATTACCTTGAAAACTGATGGGCTCCCAATCGCTGGGTGTGTTCAATAAGGGGCTAGCTGTTTGGGGTACTTTAATCTGGATTTCCGCAATGATCAGGGAGCTAGACTTGATGGTTTAAAAGGCCTCTTCCAATTTTATGAGTAAAATTTATGCTTAAATTTATAAATGATTCAAATTGCTTGTACTTCTGGTAATCAATCTGAGATCTATTTAAGTATTAGAATGCCATGCATGGCATAACAACTATTTTTATTCTATGAATAACAAATCTAGTATTCAGTGTATCTCACACATTTCTGGTTGTTGAAAAAAAATCTAAAACTAGTAAATATTGTTGCCTCTCATATTCAAATAAATCTATTGCAACATTAAACTGAAAGCTCAAAAAACATTCTTTATAGATGAGCCAGATTTAGATTTGATCATCTCTCTTTCCAACACCAACAGTCCCTTATAAAATTGTTTCTATTATAAACATATAAAACTATTGTATGGACTTTCTGCTATTCTCAAATCAAGTTGCCTTTTAGTAACCCCATGATATCCTGCAAAATCTTGTCAGCTTTGTTGAGCTATTTGCTCCAACAATTGATCAGAAGCTGGAATTAATCTATTCAGTTCATTAACATGAGTCTGATTTATCTCTTGGTCAGAATCATCCCTCCCTCTAAAGAATGACTAGGACAGAATATCACCTAGGACTAACTTGCTGCCAGAGAGAGTCACAGATTTGCAATGGAAAAAATAGTCTTTGTAAGCATGGAAGTACATCTGTGAAAGGTGTGTTCCTTAAATACTAGCCTGAGGCTTACGATCAATTTCTGCAGCAAAATTCCCACTATAAACATATGCGTAATGGTCCCTGTATTTTTGTAGCAATGCTGTTCCTAATGGATGTTGAGATGCATTTGATATTCTATTAATAAACTTTGTGGCATCAAAGTGTTTGAACAGTTAAATCATTACTGTTTCTTTGTATAAACACATGGTATTGTCCAGAATCCTGAATGATTCTATTGACCACACAATTTTTGTATCAGATAACTTCAGGGTATATTTTGTCTTTCAGAGAACAAGCATAACCTTCCCTGCTCCCTCAGTGATAAACAGAATGAAACTGGTGAGTAATTTAGCAACTTAGCTGCCTGTTACACAAGTCCAGATGCAGGAACACTACACTCATAAGTGCCTCTGTGGCACTTTTCCTGATTTATAAAGTCACACCTGAGGTTCAGGGGATACTTACAAATGGCCACCAAAGCCATGTGTTTCCTCATCACAACATGGTGTAATGATATTTAGTTAAAGAAGACATGAATGGTGTAATTCTGGTCAGCTTCCCAATCCCCACTCCGGTTTGTTGTCTTCTCTTAGGGGTGTTGAAGAATGCAATAACAATACACACTATCCATCCTTTTTTACTAAATATTACCAGGGAGATGCAGGTCAGTGTCTGAGAGTTTATCTTCATAGCAGGCATTTTGGCCCAGAAGCAGAAGAACTGAAATGGCAAAGTAGCTCTCATGCTTGGATCCAGCCTTGTCTTACTCCCATGGGGATTTTAAGCATAGCTAGACTGTATAGTCCTGGATCATCAAGCCAGAAGCAAAACAATTAAAATACAAATGTGATTTGCTTCCAAATGACCTGGCAGACAAGAAAGACTGGTAAGAACACAAAGTGGTATGTTGATATTTTGAGCATATCAGGTTGTTACTCAGTTTGACTAGAGCAGTGCCTATTTTCTCTTCTGCACCACATTGATTGCAATCCATGTATTCTAAACAGTTCATAAACTGTACTTTCTGTGTTGTAATTGTGATGATCTTCTTGACTGTGTGCTCTGTCTAATGATGTTGAATACACAGAATGTCCTTCCTGATCGTCCAATTTGTAAACCCTCCTTCTGGATCCTTAAAGTTATCTTGACACTGAATATTTTTATGAGGTCTTTTGGTTTTGTTTTTAAAAGCCAGCAGTAGCAACAGGAAGAAATTGTGATATTATAAGCAGTGTATATTTATCTAGCTCTGTTTCCCTCACTGAGCCTCCAGAGTAAGTTAAAAATAATAAATGAAATCCTTTCAGAGATCCTAATGTCCTTGTGCAATAGTACACTTTTCCACTTAGCCCTTCAGGTTTGGAGTTCTTTCAGAGGTATATGAGTAGGCAGCCAGAAATGGCCAGGAAGAACACCACAAATATTTGTGCTTGGATGGCTGGACTTGTTGAATGTTCTGGGTTGCTGATCAATTTGTCCTTTAATTAGATTAAAAACCTAGTTTCTTCCAGGTGTGCTGTCTGCTCATGAGAAACCCAAGAATAGTAGCCCAAGAGAAGAGGAATCCCACACAAAATTGGATAAACAGAGCATTTATAGAGTTGAGTCCACTTCAGACAATGACAGTGGCTCCTGTTCTGAATACGATGACTCAACCTTTGTTTCTACCGATGAGTCATCGCACTTGGAGGATAATCTCAGTCTTAAATCTGGAGTGTCACCCAGTGAATCAAGTTCTGAGCCCAGTCCTGAAATTAGCGAGTTTTCTGAGTCCAGTGAACTGAGTTCAGACTCAGAATCTGAGTTTAACAATTCAGACCCTAGCAAGTCCCTTCCCTGTGTGCAGGAGAAGTCCCACCCAAAGAATAACAAGACAAAACAAAATAAATTATCTACCAAAGAAGCAGATTTTCAGGCGAGAAATTATCTCAGGAGGCAGGAGGGAAGAAATGGGTTACAGACTGAGATGAAAACAGGGTCTGCTGTGAAAAGTGAGCTGCATGCTAAAAACAGGAAGCCCAGTCAAGAACCTTTTAGTGAGAAAAGTGAGAATTGCAATGGGAAGAGAAAGGCTCAGACAGGAAAGAGTAGGCCGTACAAAGAAAAAATTAAACAGGATGAAATCCTAGAGATCCAAATGGGGAACCCCAAGCTACCAAAGTTAGAAACTGAACCATATAGTGGGGAGAGAAAGAGACATACCATTAAGAAAAAAGAGCAGAATGGGAAATCTGAGCTTCACAGCAAGAAAAAGCTTCAGAAAGGGAAGACTGATGGTCTTCCTGGAAAGCATGAAATGCAAATTAAGAAGCCTCCAGCACGGAAGAGCAGGTCTTACCCCAAAGAGGAGCTGGATGCCAGAACTGGACAGCAAAAAAGACTTGACCAACCTGATTTAGGTCCCGGATACAAGAGATATGCTAGAAAGAATACTGTTTCATTGTCCCCCCAAAAGGGTGCACGGGATGGGAAGGCAGATGTGCAATCACAAAAGAATGAGCTGAAAGTTGGTAAGGCAAGATCTCCTCAAAAGAAAGAAGTTCAGACTAGCAGAAGCAAGTTGCATGCAGGGAAGAGCAAGGTGAACATCCAGCAAAATGATTTACATGCTATAAGGAACAATGTGAATGTCCAAAAAGGGGAACCGCAGGCTGGGAAGAGCAAGATAAATGTCCGAAAAAGTGGATGGTCTGATGGGAGAGTGAGAAAAGCAGCCCCTGAGGCCAAAGAGAGAGCTGTGGAGAACAACAGGCCACCTTACACGTGGAAAGTACCAGCTACTGTCTGGCTTGGTCCAGCAGAAAATGCAAACAGATTTCCATTTGGTGGGACAGCTGAATTACTGTGTGGCCAAAAAGCTTTATCAGATAAAAGAAAACCATACGGAACAAATCCGCCTTTGCAGAGTAACCAGGGAGCAAATATCCAGGCATGGAATAGAATAAACCAATTGCATCTGAAGAAGAACTACCTTCCACACATTGGTGGTTCATTTCAAGAGGGGAAAACTTGGTCACCATATATAAACAGTCCCACTGAAAGATATACTTCAGATGCCTCATTTTCCTGTCCAAGATGTTCCCAGTGCTGGTGCAAATGGTTTCACCATACTCTGTGAAAATCTGCCCAAGTGCTGGACACTTGTTTCAGAGAACAGAAGCTTCCACGTACAGCAACTTTTCAATAAAGGAATGGTTTGAAAGTCAAGTTTGGTTTCTGTTATTTGTTCATAATCAAGGAGATATATATAGGAAGACGATTACAGATGCAACAATGAGAACCCTTGGTACCTAGGCTAAAGTGAAGAGGAATGAATGAATGGCATCTTTGAGTGTCTGTTCTCCTTGATACTTAAACCAACATTGCAACCACGCTGTACTTTTTGAGACATTGGGGTTCACACAGAAAGCTTATGTCTTTAATTCTGGCAACTTGCTTCCAAGGACCTGCTTACATAAAGAGAACTAGAGAAGTGGTCTGGCTGACAGGCCAGGATCTTCTCACCCACTATCACCAATCAGAAATCCCCAGGCAGGCCTCTTATTCTTCCAACTCAATTCATTCCACTGCAGGCTGCCTTTGAACGTGGATTTAGAATTTACTTCTGAGTGGGATATATTTTATATCCCAAGTCAGAAACACTCAATTCCCTGTATTTCCTTTGGGTGGGGGTAAGAGAACAGAACAGAAATGATAATTCAAAGTGATAATAAGATCTCCATTAAGATCTATTAGGTTCTCATGCATAAGGGAATGATATTCTGCCTTCAGAAATAACTCACGTGATCCAATAGGTTCATAGCATATTCTGTCTTTCTGGTCTTTTTCTAACCATGCTCTAACTTGTATTCTGCTTTGTGGGGCAATAGCTCTGAAAAGCAGCTAGCTAATGCCTCAATTTTTGGTCTGAGAATAAGCCCTACATTGGCCAGAATGCTTATTTGCATTATAAATCTATCTTCTGCTGTTCTCTTCTTGCTGACCCAAGATTAGCATATTTTGCATGAGAAGGGCTGAACGGGTAATTTAGTTCCACATGTGAAAATGGTGTATGAGAAATTAATGAGAAATTAACAAATGCTATACAGGTAGGTTGCGATTAGCACGAGTTCGAATAGTGGGATATTCCATTTAGTGCAAATTATAAATTGATACCAGGTCATGTTTAATGTGAGCCAAAATTTAGTTAGTGTGAGGCTAACGTGCACACAGTTGAGACTAGCTCATGAGCAGTTGCCACTGGGGTTTTAGACGCTAATCATCAAGTTTGCAATATGGAGAAAAGGAAGGTTCCATTTGAGGAAAGCTCAAAAAAGAGGCTCATTTTGAAGAACTACAGCAGAATACAGGAGATAGTAGGTATGCTTTGGATATGAGTTTATCCCCTTTTCCTGTCGTACAGTATTTCATTCATAAACATATACAGATTTGTGTTTAAAAATTTTAATGGCCTATTTCTGTCAAGCTGGGAACAATTACCTGATGTTCTACAGAAATATCACGTTGAATAGTGCAAATTTGAATAATGCAGCCATTTCGTGGCATTCATGAACTGCACTAATCGAGGCCTACTTGTAAATTACCCACTGAATAAAAGCAAGAGATGCTTTAAGTATTATACTTGAGAGGACCCATTCAACTCAGCAACATAAAAAGTTAAAAGAAACATCTATTCGTTTAATCCACAAACATGGTGCAGCCATACTTTTCATATGACAAACGCTGCAAATCTAGATCCTTTAATTTTATAATTAATGCTGAGAAGTACCATTTGTACCCACTCGTATGTTTTTCAAGTAATATATTAGACTAAATCCCAGTTTCAAAAGAAATATTGTCTACCTAGTCATGAAATCCTTTTAAACACTGACCAACATTTTGAGCACTCCTATACTTACTGGAAAGATGACTCTGCTACACTGGTGAAACAACTGCCATAGCCAGTGTATGTTTGGCCTGGAAGGGAAGTAGAAAATAGAAAAATTATGCAAAAATCAGACAAGTGGACACTATGCCTGAAAATTCAGCCATAACCTAGCAGTCACGTAATAACAGTCCTATGTCCCTCCCGCCCTACAGTCATGCACAGAGAAAGTCAATGTATGCACAACCACAGGGTTATGCATAGTTGCCAAGGTTGAGAAACACTGCTCTAGCATCGCTACATAGTTGACCCCTAAGACCGCACTCTAGAAATGATCCTTCCTGGAAGGGGTTCAAACCCTTCTATCTTCCTCACAGCCAAAATAACATATGCAAAGAGAAGAAAGCACTCAACACATTACCCACTTTACTTATCTAACACTCTTGCCCGATACCTGCAGAATTTCAATAGACGTTCAAGACTTAGGAAGGGGAAGATTCTTGATAAGCACCCAAAGAAAGGGAAGGCACTAAAACATGTGATATATATTGATCTCACTCCAATGGAGATGGGATTGGGGAACAGGAGACTGGAGTTCTCCAGATCAGAAGAGGGGCAACAATCACCCCCCAGTCTGATTAATGACTGGCTAAAAAAACATATTGGGCCAAAACAAAGCACATTCCCAAGACTTCTACCCACACACTGCAAACTCTCCTTCCCTAGCCATTTGGCTTCAGGAAGAAGTAGCAGATAAGCAGATGCATCTTGTGGCTTTTTCTCCCCCTCTAACAGAGACACCAAGGTCCTATGGGTTGCAAAAGGAGTCCTGGTCTGTCTCTAGTTCAAGTCCAAACTGTTACTCTACATGGAGTCCTTGGGGTTCTCTGAGCTTGGTTGTTTTCTTGCAAATATTTCATTACCCAGCTAGGTAACATTTTCAGTGCTCGAATGGGATGGGGTTTGCTCTCTGTTTATATACTGTAGCTTGCCCTGTCAGTGTTGCTGGGGGTGCGTTTTTTCCCCCCTTGGTAGTTCCTTGATTTGGGTATTGTTTACTGCTTGATTGTTCACCTGGTGTTAAACTTGATGTTAATCTCTGCTTATCTTATAAACAGAGAGCAAACCCCACTCCATTCTATCACTGAAGATGTTACCTAGCCAGGTAACAAAATGTTTGCAAGAAAACAACCAAGCTCAGAGAACCCCAAGGACTCCATAGTTCAACTCTGAGCTACATATAGTCTCTTCTATTGTTACTCTACATCCCCACATCTGCCACACTTGAACCAACCAGGGGTAGTGATGTGCAGATCAGTAGACCGGCTCACTTCATCTCACTGGCAATCCCTGTGAGCTGTCTGTCCCTCATGCTCTCCGCTAACTTCTTCCTTCTGCTCTCTCGACCCACACAAACGTACAACTGTGCTCCATCCCTGTTTTGACCACAACTTTATCCCATTTCAGCCATTTTGCTACAGTTGAATGCCTGTGCAACTCGTCTGTCTTGGATTCGCTTGAAGAATGCTGGTAACATTTCTTGCCTTCTACTACTGGAATGAGGCTTCTGCCAAATCCTGGAGCGCTTTATACAACAGATTTTTCAGTCTAATATTGTGTCCCAACTTCTCATATGAAATCTATTTTTGCTTAATGCTGTTTCTGCTTTTTAAAAATGTTGACTTTTTAATGACATTAAAGTCATAACTTAGATGTACTGTATGTTCAGAGCATGTAGAAATTTATAATTTTTATTTTTGCAATTGCCTCATTTTTTAAAGGGAGGTTAAACATCATCTGGGGGTACAAAAAAGAATATAAACTGAGTGAATAAACAGAGTGTCTGTGTGACATTCTGTACGCAGAAGCAAAGCAAGGCAACTCTAGGACGTCTTTGTTAATTATGACTCTCATAGCTTCACTACCGAAATTAGTAGACAAGGCATACACCACCTATTCATTATATTCTCCTATTTATTACATGATACCATCACTTATTGAAGTCTACAATAGGTCTTGAGAATATTTATGGATTTTCCACCTAGACACAAACAAGAATAGAAAAGAAGGACTGTGTTTTGTCCTTGCTTAATTTATTGTGACATAAGCTGTAATCAGCACAAACAGGAAAGACGTGTACGATTCCAATCCAAACTTAGTTTTCTGTAGCTCACAATGATTCAATGTCTATATACACATTTTGGAAAACAGATATCCCTAAAGAAAGGCCGACAACTTCTGAACACATTTTACTACTTTCCCAAAGCAAGTATTTGCACATAAATGCACATTTCAGTACATTTATTAATTTATGAATGAAACTCTCCAGCTATTGTCAGAACATGCATAAAATATTCATTTAAAAATCCAGGTGGCACGGATCACAGCTGGCCTTGAAGCTGCTTGTTGGAAAGTCTTGCCCCACAATTCCAAGTGACAGTACCTCAGCTGAAAGAAAATAATACTTTGCACAGGCTCAGAGACAGCTTTATATGTTCTAGGTCCAAGTTAGGTCTAAGCTTACTGAATACTAGCAAGCTTGGCAAACAATGCACAAAACAGCATCGCTCAGTGGCACATAGTAATGTGCCACTGTTTTGACTGTTTTATAGTTTCATTCATTCCTTTTGTTATTTTGAATCACAGAGAACATCACATATTTCTAGTTCCATTTCTAGGTTGGTGATTAGGCCCTGAATGTAAACTCATGATTAATGCAAGTTTGAATAATGCAATATTCAATTTAGTGCTAATTGTAAATTGATACCAGGTCATGTTTAATGCAACTCAAAATTCAGTTTATGAGAGGCTAGCGTGTGCGCAGTTACAGTTTGGGTTTTAGATGCTGCTAGGGTTACTGTTAGTTAGGTTTATTGGCTGTTATATGTACTTGGCCTCCTGTGAATAGAAGGACTATAGAATATAGTTTCTCTATTCTAGAATTATTCTATTAAATATATATTCTAGAATTATTCTAGAATCTAGAATATTCTATTCTATTCTATTCTATTCTATTCTATTCTATTCTGTTCTGTTCTGTTCTGTTCTGTTCTATTCTATTCTATTCTATTCTATTCTATTCTATAGAACAGAAACAGAATAGAAGGACTTCTGGTGAGATGGTGACGCAAGAGGCTGCACGCATGTGAGCACCAACTGATAATTTTAAATTTTGTACCATAAACATCGAGGAGTTTTTTTTAACTGAAGCACATAGCATCAATATCAACCGTGGTTTGACTGTGACAAGCTAAGTTATTGCGGAAGTGATATGCCGAGAACAATGAATGTAAACTAAAGGTGGAACTCCAAGCCTCTTATCTCACAAAACCTATTTTAGCTCTCCCAACTATAATACAGGCAGCCAGTTAGTAAAGCTGAGAATACTTACTGCAGGAGGATGGAAGAATGACTGGGAACATAATGAGAAGGAGGGCTGTTATTATTATTTAAATACTTAAAATGGTCCTCACAAGAAGTGGCTATCATCAAGTAGGATTACAGCCAGAGACTGCAGTAGCAGAAGATTATAAAGAGGGAGGAAGCCAAGCCAAGATCTCATATTTTTTCCCCCGAACAAGACCCTCACCTAACTCTTCTTTGGACAATGGCTCCAATACCCCAAATGAAGGCCCTATAGTGAAGTCATTTCATGACTGGTCATTGGGCCTCACTGTATGTTTACAACGGAGCCAGTTGAAACTGGAGTAAACCTAGCCAAAGAATTTGCTCTCATGGATCAACAATCTTAGGCACTGACAATAAATGATACTCCTATAGAGAGGAATTGGACTATGCCGGGAGGTGAGGAGGCTGAGGATATAAATAACTCTCCAACTCCAGGCTTAACAATTGGAAATTCTAATGAATCATTAAGATTAGGTTTGCTAACATTAACAAACATATTTAGCAAACAACAACAGGATCTAAATAGCCTAGCCTACACTTGGGCGCAGGATATCTCCACAATGAAATCCTTTTTAGCAGAGTGTAAAGACCTACTACCGAGTTGATGGAATTGACACTTAAAACAATAAATGAAAAAGAACATAAACCAAAAGACACCCCCGTGGAATATCTACCAGCACAGTCGGCCATATTCTCAATCTTGAAGGAGAAGAGATAGAAATTATAACGGGGAAACAACAAATAAAAATACCAAGGGAGGCATTAAACTCAGGAAGAAGGCTAATACAAAGGGAAATCAAGTCAAGAAAAGTAAAAACATTAAAAGCCTGGAGTCTCGCAGATCAACAAACAAATTCAAGCTAAACAAGCTGCGGCATATCATGGAAACTGAATGCAAAAAGGGGAAACAATCAGAAAAGTCTCTGAATAGTTCAGGGAGAAAAAAGTGCAAATACAAGGAGAATAAAGAGAACCAGGTATCACAAAACAAATTAAATACAAAGAGTTGTAGGGGCAAACAAGTAAGCCCCGTCCAATTAGAAGCAGACAGTAAATGCATAGAATTTAATAAACACACAAGTTGATTCCAGCAAAGCTTCCTCTTTTAAGAACTATCCAATAAATATTGAGATTGAACAAAATACTTGGCATTTATAATTGATCCCCATTAAACTGACCTTTATTAACTATCCCAAACCTAGGGGTTTGCAGACCCAGTTTGATTGAAAAATACACGTTGTTCATCTGATGCAATCTTTAGATGTAATTGGCCTCTCAACAAAATATATAAATAAAGTTGAATATCTATTTTATAACTATATAAATGCCAGCGCAATCGTGACTTTTGAATCTATAGCAACGGCTAGTTTGGTGATGAAGAAAAAAAATGCATTAAATGTTCGATGGGGGTAATGAGAAACTTCCAAAATTACACACACTATGAAGTTTATAAAAACAACCTGAACCAATTAACAAATGGAGGATATTGAACATTACAACCTGGCTAAGGATAGTGAAAGAATGGAGCTGGGGAAAGGCTTAACTAGTGCAGAAGTAAACCTCCCAATAACACATGAATTGTCAAAAGAAAGATCTCTGGCAAAGCAACATACAGTAAACACTGTTAAGGATCATGAAGGGAGTTATACAAACTGACATAATCTGGAACAGCCGGTGATTCACTGAGCATCACGAAATCCCTCGCAAGCTGAGATGGGTAAAACAATGAAGATGAGTAGTGCAGGAGTTTATAAGACTCCTGCAGCAGTGCACAGAACAAAGCAGCCAGAATTAGAATTGAACTCAAGATACTTCAAGGAAGCCCAGGATGCAACATACAAGTTTATACCAAATATCCCTGGGTTAAAAATAATTGTGTTTACAAAGATACACAAGGAATGTAACACTTAATAGAACAAGTGAAATGGCCAGAGGATGATTCAAACACTTCAAAGAAAGGACCAGAGGCCAACAGATATGTCATACTCCAACACAACAACAATTTTGCAGGAGTAGTAGACAAAATAGTCATCAGATCCAAATCCAAATTGAGGTTAATAAACAGAGTTGACAAAAAACTAACACGAAGACATCTACAATCAAATGTACTGTATATCCTAGAACATTGCTGCATGGGCAGGTAAATGCACAGATGGGGATTTTTTTTCATTTTCTACAAGATTATGATACGATTTTTCTCCAAGAAACTTGGTTGATGGGAAATAATGTGATAGCATTACCTGGCTGTATGTGTTTTTATAAATGGGCCAAGAGGGACCAAAAGATGAGTCATGCTAAAGGGGGTTTAATGAGCCTAATTGCAGTACATCTTGATGTGCGAATAGAAGAAATTAATCCTGGAAATTATGATATAGATGAAATTCAGATACTGAGGCTGAAATTTAGAGGAGAATGTTAATGTGTGGTAACATCTACCGTATTTTTCCGTCAATAAGACGCCCCCATGTACAACACGCCCCCCACTTTTCCAACCCCAAATTAAATCAATATTTTAAAGACAGTGCAGAACACATTTTTATTTAGTAATTAGTTAACATTTACTTGATTCACTCGGTGGGAGGAGGTCCAAACCGTCTCTCTGCAGCTCTATTTCCAGGCTCTTTTGCATAACTGATTACATTCAAGCACGAGTGAAACTGCCGATAGCTTGTCTCTGCAAACAGCCTTCCTCTAATTGGTTTGTTCAGCATCAGCTGACATCAGTTACATCAGGCTCATGATTGGAGGAAGTCTGTTTGGGAGACAAGCTATTTCACTCGTGATCGGAGGCTAGCAATAGGAAGCAGCCTCTTTGCAGAAACAAAGTATGGGCAGTTTTGCAACCTCGCGGTTCTCTCCTTGGCTGACTTCCTTGAATAAGACGCCCTTCAATTTTTAGGGTAAGGATTTTAGAAAAAATATCGCCTTATAGTCGGAAAAATACGATATGTGCCACCTAGACAACAGGTAAATTGGGATAACCTGGAACAGGCATTAGTGGATATGTTACATCATCCCACGTGTAGATTTAATTATTTGCGGGGATTTTAATGCTAGAATCAGCCCAGGTTTGGAAATACTGAACTCAAAGGATAAAGGCTTTTTTTGAAATGGAGGCCATTTTCCCTCTGGGTCATATGTCACATGACAAAATCCAGAATAAGCGTGGATTAGAACTACTTAAATTAATATATAAATTACAAATGGTCAGTTTACATGGATCACAATGGGATCAATCTGGGGGTTCTTATATATCAGTCAGCCACAGAGGGGGGCTGTGATTAATTATATATTCATATTGCCCTCATTGATCCCATTAGTACAGTGTTTTGATATTATAGATAGACCAGAGAGTGATCACTTACCACTTGGTTTGGAAGCTTAAATTGGCCAAGTGGTATCGATCTTTTAAAGATGGACAAGGAATGTCATATTATTTACAGTCTCTTACATCCCATTCCCTGAGACAACCTTTCACAGAACTACGTTTTCAAACAATGCCAACAGCCTATTTGGATGGAAGATATAAAGGATGACCCACTATACACCATTTATACATTTGTATTAACTCACAGGTGGAAGATCTGATCCATTACTTATTACATTGCAAATTATATCAGGAACCTAGAGCTAGATTCATCATGCCTTTGTTAATCCAACTGAATCAGTCTAGTTTAGAAGAAAAAATCTATTTTCTGTTGACTGATGTAGACGAACGTGTAACAAAGCAAGTTGCATTGCTTGCAATGGCCACAAGGAAGATAGGAAAGCAGATGTTGACAAATAGTGCTGTTCATATTGGGGGGGGGTATTGAACTGATATGGATTGTTGTAATTTTATACGAATTTTGCTAAAACCTATGGTTGCAGATAAATGTATATATTATACTATAGATACTGCTATGTTTTGTGTATGCAGAATGGAGAAAAGCAAGATTCTGCCAGAGAAAAACAGTGACGCTCAAAAAAGAAGAGGTTCATTATTAATTAGAGCAAAAATTTGATGTAATTGAATGACATGAATGTGGTCATAGCAATGGTAAAATAGGAAAAGATATTGGAATGCCTGAATTTATGATGTGCAATATTATAAACTGTGCAGGGGAAATAAAAGAAAAAGGTAAAGTTGCATCAGCTTCTTGCGGTTTGCAAACATCTCCAAGGAGATTGAGAGACAATAAAGATGTTTTTGTCGGTGTAAGCTCACTTTTAGGAATGATATTTAGAAGCTTTTTATTTTTATTTCGCTTTCTATAACTATTCTGTGACTTTGTTAACAGTAAATGTAAATTATAAGTATATTCTTTTTTCTCCTTTACTGTCATATTTCATTAATATACATATACAAATTTATGTTTTAAAATTTTCATTGCCTATTTCCCTCGAGCTGGAACCAGTTACCCTGTTTTCCATAGAAATATCATTTCGAATAGTGTGAATTAGAATAACGCAGCCATTTCATGGGATTCATTAACCACACTAATGAAGACCTCGCCGTAAAACACTGTGGGAACCACTTCCTGGTCTGGAGTTCCCCTCTCTGCTCCCATCTCCCTTGACCATGACCAGAAGTCCCTGGATCACACCCCTGACATCACAATCTGCACATGCTTGCCATTGGCTGCAGCACCTGCTGATCAAAAGAAGATAAAGGTGAAAGGATGATGGAGTGCTCCCACTGTCCTTTCCTATACCCAAGGCAGCCAGAGGCAGAAACAGAGGCTTTTGCAGGTATGAAGAGCGCTGGTACTGAAGCGCAGTGCAGATAACATGCACACATTTTCACTTGTTCTTTCTCCTAAAGCAAATACATAAGTTGAATGAATGTAAGCCATGGCTTAAATATCCAGGGCGATAAGTGGAAAAAAAGTAGGAACTAGAGACATTAGAATACAGGGTTGAAAAGGAAGGTTTGGTTTGGTTTGGTTCTTAATAACTGCATTATTTCACCATATATTAGCAGTTCCATGAACGGTGACTGTGGCTAATAAATCCAGATATTTGCAAAGTAGTTGTACAGGTCTTCAAAGCATATCCTTGATATTGTAGCAACTGAACCTGCATATTTTTATGTAAAAGAAAACCTTACTGATTTTAGCAAAATTTACTTCACAGAAATACTTACAATCAGTGCATTAATTTCTAAGAACTCCTACCTGACTTTGCAGAGATTCTGAGCCTGTTATTGTATCCTGCTATTTCTCTAACAGCCTCCCTCTTTGACTCAGTTCTTTTAGCACAAAGCCATAGGGCAACTGATCTAGCTCAGCGATAGGTCCCATGTTTCAGTGGTAGGTCTCAGAGTCAGTCCTCAGTACTTCCAGGGATGGTTGGAGAAATTCCTGTCCTGGCAGCCAATCAGTGTTGTCAATACAGCGTTAGATGAATCAATCTGATTCAGGGTAAGACAGCTTCCTATGGCGTGTGAATTGCTTATTGCTGATTCTGGATATGGGGCAAAGGTAGGCTGGACGTGTGCTGCCAGCAAAATAGAATATGGAGGTCAACAAAGATATTCCCCCTACTTTGTAAAAGGTGGCAGCTTTCTTGCAGGTCTCATCTCCGTAAGCAGGGGGCAAACTATCACAGTGCACGAGGGCCATAAATTGGGCAAGCCCGTTCCCTTTTAGTGACTCACTGCCATAATTTTTGGGACTTTCTTTTTTGTTTTGTATGAAAAGAGGCCTCAGCTGGGGTTGGCAGTAGATGACAGAGGTGAATGACGCTAGGAATGCTTAACATGATGTTGGGAACTAGGAACAAACTTTCAGCATTGTATGCTTGCCAGCCACATACCTGCTTGTCTAAAATATAGCACGTAACAAGGAACTGAGAAGCAAAGATGCACTGTGACGATGTATGAAACATTTTCAAATCGGAGCACTTCAAGCTTGAAATAACCTGCCTCAAATTCAAAACAGTTATTATGAGTGTGCAGTGGGCTGTTCTGACCATTGCTGAGAATTCAAAACAGGGGTTCCTACAAGCTAAGAACACTTCCAGAATGGTCGGAGCAACTCATTCTGAACTCAAAGTAATTGTTTCAAACTCAAAAGGGAGCATTTTGAGTTTGAAATGTTTCAAATTCAAAATGTTCTCTCCACCCCTAGCGGAGCTTCAAGACAGTGGTGTGGTGCTTCATGATGGAAGGCTCCAAGAATTGTGGTGCCTGCCCTAATTTTGAAGCCGAAAATGAAAAGTAGTGCCCTGCCTTGAGAGTCTTTGCTGCAGAATTTTGTTACACCTTGGAATTGCTATCTGTTCTTCTATCAGCTCGATTTCCATTCCGTTTTCCTCAGGGAAAGGACTGGTGTTTTTGGCAAGGTCTCCCGGTACCAAAACCCATTTATTTAAAGTGTGAGTGTGTACTTGTATACCTGAACTGCCAGACAGCAGTGTAAATCTATGGCATATATCACAGCCCCCTCATTTTCTCTCCTGATTTACAGCTGGCCTCACCCAAAAGAAACAGCACCATGGTTGATTACTACCAAGCACTCAACGTCCCACAAACTGCCTCCTCAGATGATATTAAAAAGGCGTAAGTAGCCCTTGCTCCGAGCTCCCTTTGCCCGTCTGTAAGGCTACTGGATCTGCCTTCCCCAGTCAGATACCTTTCGTTTGAGTTGGGCTACACAATTACAGCCTTTGTTACCTAAAGCTAATACGCATCACTCTGTATGTTGTGTTTGTTGAGGGTGGTAGGAATCCAACACATCTGGGAGAGTTCCAGGTTGGAAAAGACTGCGCAAAACCTTTTCAGTTCTAAGCATTCTGAATTAAAAGCTTGAATATGCATCTATTCTGAATGTGCATCTATTTCAAGTGAATGGGTTGCTTTGAATGTTTTGGAAGTGTTTTGAGATTAAAACAGAGATGTCTCAAGCTCAAACACTTCCAAAGTGCTCTAAGTGGCCTGTCTGATACATGAAATAGCACTCATAGTGGGGCAGAGTGTTTCAAACTCAAAACAGTTCAGATTTAAAACAGTTTGCACACTCCTACTACATTGTATTGTATGAGACAGGAACTATAGCATACAGTTAAACATTCTTTACTGTTCAGATTGACATTTGGAGTGAGATACAAGGGAGGCTAATGTTTAATCTTGTCTTTTTGTGGGGATGCAGAAAACTTGATCTGTAAGCTCCAAGAAACAGTAATGTTATTTAGCCATACATATGAAATATGTACAATGTGATTATTTTTTGTAGTGACTCTGCTTGCTGTACTTTCTGTTCTGTTTCAAGGTTGCAGGCACACACACACAGACACAGTTACTAAGGAGCTGAAGTATTTACTACCATTTATGCAGATAACAGCAGACAGGATCATAATTCAAATGCCTAGCAAAGAGCACTTGCCTGAAAAGTGCCTATTACAATCCAAGAAGCAGGAGAGTAGTCCAGATACATTGTAAGAGTCACAGATTGCCAAATCAGGTAGCCAGCCGGTCCAAGGGTCACAAACAAGAAGCAGGCACAAGAGTCACAAGCTGGAATTCTGAACGGTTGTTTCCAACAAAGACCGAAAGCAAAGCAGCTACATAAATCTGTCTACAAACAGCTGGCTGCAATTACTCATGCCTCGCCCTTTGCCTAGTGAGGAACCTCACTGAAGAGCATTGCTCTGCTCGCTGCTGCCTGTGTCTAGATCTGGGGCTTGGGAGTTGTGCCTCATCATCTGACTGCTCCAGCTGAACAGGAGATGCCTGTGGCTGATCAGCCTCAAATGAACCCTGGCTTAATGATTCCTGAGGCTGACAATCCTGAGGCTCAACTGGAGCAACATCCTCAAAGTCAGGGTCAGAATCAGATTCTGAATTGTGGCTCATAACACTGTCATAGTAAGCATCCTTTAACAAATGTACGTATATATTCAGATGAAGTTGGACAATTAAAACCGGTGTAGTTATGAGCCATTAATACCTTCTGGGGAAGATTATTATCAGAGAAGCTCTTCAATTTTGGTTTATTTGGCTGCCAACTGATGGCTGTCACACTGTCTGAGACCAGAGAGTAAGCTCTTGGCTTAGCAATGAAATGGTTTATCATAATCAGCTTTCTCCCCTGGAATGTTGTAGGTACAGGAGGAATGCGCTGAAATGGCACCCAGATAAGAACCCAGGGAACAAGGAATATGCTGAAAGAAAATTCAAGGAGATAGCAGAAGCATATGAAGTGCTGTCAGACGGTAAGAAATCAGGAACCTTCTGTGTGCCCCATCCTGCTTTCAGTCCTTAGGATTGTTCTTTTCTGAACTGCTCCCTATATACTTTAGGATGGCTTCTAGCTTTCCTTCCTTGCATGACACAGTAGCCTCTGTATATATAGTAACTCATAACTCACTATGTTGCTGTGCAACCCCCATTCCTTGATCTTTCTTCTCCCAAGATACCCATGGAGCTATCCCTAGGTCTTCTGCCTTCCCTTTGTCTCTTGCTAAGGAAGGCCCAGAGATCTTTGCCAAGGAACCAGGAGTAGTTCCAGGTTTTCTGCTGCTGAATGTTGGCTGCTGGCTATAGCTGTTGGGCCTCAGCATTGTAGTGGGAAGGTTAGATACCCTGGTGGGACTGTGCAACTCGTATGGTGAAAGCTGAATGTGTTTAAAATAGAAATTGTGTCCCTTTGCATGTCTTTTTTCCAGATTATAAACGTGACCTTTATGATCTCTATGGATTGGAGGGCCTTCTAAATCTAAGTACAGGTAAGGATCCTATTCTGAATGTTTCAGAGATAGTTGACATGAGGCTATATTCTCTGTGCATGCATTGGATGTGTTTCGTGTGTTAGTGCTGGTGGTTGTCACAATTAGCCTCCTATGGAACCTATGCTTTCCCCTGCCACCCTGAAAACATGTGAGTTCATTTAGCACCCCAGGGCAGTATTCAAACTGTGCATGACATCCCATGTTTTTCCCATGATAGGATTTTCTATCCTATCAGAGATAGAATTTATACAGTTTCACAAACATTCCTCTGTCGAAAAGCCAAACTGTTCAAAATGACAAGGGATTTAGTATTTGATCAGTGCTTCTACAACTGTCCCCTTTGTGTGTGTATGTGTGTGTGCGTGTGTGTGTGTGTGATGCTCTTATTTTAGAGCATCTCTCCTGTCTTGTCTGGCATGACTCTGCAAGAGACACTGGCAGGAAAAATGCCCTTTTTTGAAGAGTGAATCATAAATGCTAGGAATTGTGATCTCTTAGAGTTACACTCCTTTATAGTCAGGGGTCTTCTTCCCACCGTCCAATTCAGCAGAGGACTCCCCGCTTCTTCTGGGTCTGCTGCAGACTTCTGTGGGCACAGGGATCATTCCCAGCCTCAGCTGTCTTAAGCAAATCTTAAGACTCCTTCCTCTTTCTTCCTCACTTTGGGAAAACTGCGATTTGTGACGGGCAGGTGTCTGATTTGTTTTCTGCAAGGAACGGGAATATTCCCCAGCACAACAGGGACCCCTGATCTCATGTTCACCTTTCGGGATGCAGATGAGGTCTTCAGAGAATTTTTCGAAGGACAAGATCCCTTCACTGAAATCCTTGGTAGGTACAGCTAGCACATAGGGGACGTGATGTAGAAATCAGCTGTCTTGGAGACTGCACTTTCAACTCAATGCTGTCAATACTGACAGCAGCAGATCTTCAATATTCCAGTGGTGAGGTCTTGGTCAGCCCTACCACTCAAGACCCTTGTTTATCTGGAGATGCCAAAGACTAAATTAAATGTGTTCTGTCAGAAAGGTATGTCCCCATTTTTATATATTAAAACTATTTATGCCATAGGCATCTAAGGTATGTAAGGGTAATTGGTAACTTGTGCATCATGATGTCATCATGCAAATGCCACCACTTAGATAATTGTGTCAGATGTCATGACACAAGTACATGACTGTAATATTTGTATGATGACATTATATACTTGTCATTTTGATGTCACTGGGATTTGTTATGGATGCCTTTTGTTTTCTTAAAAAAACAGGAAGCATCCCAAGCATTGAATGCTCTTCAGCCATTGTTCAATATTTTCCAAAAGAAGAAATAGAGAGGATTTAAAAGTGAGCATGCAAAATGAAGGTGATTAGGCAAAAGTCTTATTAATGAGGAAGTTGTTACCCAAGAGTCACATACTAAGTATAGATCAGTTGTCGAAACTTGGCCACTTTAAGATGAGTGGACTTCAACTCCCAGAATTCCCCAGCCAGCCATGCTGGCTGGGGAATTCTGGGAGTTGAAGTCCACTCATCTTAAAGTGGCCAAGTTTCGACAACACTGGTATAGATAGTCCTTTCATTAGTCAGGCGGTAGCTTCAGATAGCAGTTGCCAGGGCAGGGGGGAAATTTGTGGTGTGTAGAGATAGCCTGCTCTCTACTCAAGACCAAGTTCTGTTCTTGAATGCAGTGGGGTGGGGTGAGAGCTGCCTTGCCATCAGTTTTGAAGCAAAAGCTTGGTATGGTGATAACAGCCTCCTTCAACCTTGGTGCCAATTAGGCCAATTTTAATTTCCAGAATTCTTAGTATTGGCCATGCTGACTGGGAATTCTGGAAGTTGAGAGCCCCATTGAAGAAGTATTGGACTAACCCTGGAGAAATCCAGCTTAAAGTCCGGGTTTAGCCAAGGAAACTCATGAACTTGCAGCCCAATCTATCTTCCAAGGTTACTGTTGGGATAAAAATGAATGGAAAGAGTGTTTTGTGGGCCTCAAGCTCTGAAAGAAAGACGGGGTATAAATATAACAATTGAATAATAAATATATCAACAACCAGTCCAACTCTACCTAACTACATGGGGAAAAAATGGGAAGCTCCAATTTGTCCTTTGCTTTGGGAAGCAAAACATTTAGGGCTGGCCTTGGAACTCAAGCAAATAACAATCAACAAACAAATTGGAATTTTAGTGAAAACTAGACAACCCGCAACCCGTTGTGTCAATATTTTTAATGGAAAAATTGGATTTGACTTTTGTAAACTAAATGATGATTTGATTTTAAACTTGATATAGTATTGCAGCTTTGATTATAACTATCCCCTCTCCTGCTTTCTTGGATAATATCCAAAATATTTCACATCCAGCTTTTGACTTGTTTTTAATTTTCTCTTCAACTGAACATACAGAGGTACAAAGTGGTATGGTATATGATCTAAATTCATCAAGGCCTCACAATCCAGAATATTTGATCAGGCAAAACTTTAAGTATTATACTAAAGTGAGAGGAAGAGACTGAGATAGCAAGTGTGGACCCACACACAGATAGATATTGTTTTATTCATTTGCATTAAAATTAAATGTGTACATTAAAGCCCCCCAGAAAGCTTAAGGTAGTAATTTGTCTAATGTTTCTAATTAAATTCTATTGTAGAATTGAAACTTTTTTTTTAAATCCTGCTTTATTCCTCCAAAAATGAGAGTTGTTGAATGACTTATAAAACATCAGAAGCATATATAATAGCCAGTTCAATGAAGAAAAAATATATTAAATTTGCAGATTGGAATGTAGGATTTTGGGCACAGTGACATATTTGAAATGCATGTTCATTATACTTAGTTTAAATCCTGAATAGCAGAAATAAACTGCTAGAATTCATACAAACTGTTCCTACAAACACTGTCTGTATGATCTAATAAGCCTGTAACCACTTTTCCATAAATTCCATCAAATTCAGTGAAATCGACTGCTGAATACTTATTTATCTTGCTTATTGAAAACATTTTTATCATTCATGCTAATTTTTACAGAATTCCTGGAATGGCTTAATCCGCACACCCCTTTTTAAAGAAAAATGCTTTGATTTTGGCTTTTTTCAGCTTCTCTGACTGAAAAAAAAAGAGTTGCTGTTTACAGTACAGCAACTGAAAAATATGAAGGCTAAAACATTAGTTTTCCAGTTTTAATATTTTTGTTTTCTTAATTGTTGTTATAAACATGTAGTATATGCCATTAAGTGCCATTCCCTTTCTCTCTGACACATACAGTCACTTGTGTTGTAAATTATATTTGTATTCTGCCCCTGAGTTTGGCTTGGTGTGTTGTACAGATAACCCTGCTGCAGGGGTCCCACAGTGGAGGAAGCAGAGGAAGTCCCAGGCAGGGAGTGCGGGGGTGCCGCAGGGGGGTGGGGGGCCCTGGCAGGCTGTACGTGAGTTGGAGTGGGGTTGCTGCAGTGCATGTGGGGAAAGAGGACACGGGGTGTATGCAAATGGGTGGGTGCACATGTGTGTGCAAGCACAGGGATGTGTGTGTGTGGGGAGCCCAGAAAGAAGAGTGCTCGTCGGTGTGTGCGTGTGTGCGAGCACAGGAATGCCCAGGAAGGAGGGTGCTGGTGGGTGTGTGCATGTGTGTGTGTGTGGGAGCACAGGAAGGCGGGGAAAGAGGGCAGAGGGTGCATGTGAGCACAGAAGCCCAGAAAGGAGGGTGCTGTTGGGTGTGTGCATGTGTACAAGCCCAGGGAGACCCAGGGAGGAGAGCACTGGTGGGCACATGAGTACATGTGTGTGGGAGTGCAGGAGGGCCAGGGAAAGAGGGAGCAAGGTGCATATGAACACAGAGAGGCCCAGAAAGGAGGGTGCTGATGTGTGTGTGCGCACAAGCACAGGGGGGCCTGGGAAGGAGGGCCCTGCTGTTTGTGTGCGTGTGTGTGTGGGGGGGAGCGCAAGAAGGCTGGGGAAGGATGTGCGACCTTTCCTGCTGGCTTCTCCATTGACTTTCCTTGTGGGAAGCTGACAGGGAGCATTGGAAATGATGGTCATGTAACCATGGCTGAGTGTGGCGGCGCAGCAGCACTTAGGCAGCCACAACTTTCCCAAATTTCAATCCAAGGGGAGTCACGGGTCCTGGATTTTGGACACATTAGGTAAGCTAGCCCATTTGAGGTACTTTGGTTGAAAAACTGTTGCCCTATGATGCACAATTGAAGGTTACAGACACGAGAGTTTTAGTGGTATATAGATTAATCAGACAGCAGGAAATCTCCCTGCTGAACAGAACTGGGAGGATGCTATTCTTTTCCATCACACAAACCTTTGGACGATGCCCAGCCACTGCATGTGATTTCCAGCCTGGCACTTAAGAATAGTTACTTAAAAATGAAGAAAAATCAAATGGGAGAGAAGGCAGTGGCATTACTCTTTCATTTACCTTCTTCTTCCTTGCCTTGAAGAAAAGAAGCATGAATCTCTGCCTCTTCTCTACTGCAGGAAGAGGGAAAAGGGGGACAGAAGAATGGCAGGAAAAGAGTTGCTGCGCTTACCTTATTGTATAAAGAAAGGGAGGATTTGTGTGCCGTTTTCCACGTAGAGCAGGATTTCTCAACCTCAGCAGGTTTAAGATGTGTGGACTTCAATTCCCAGAATTCCCCAGCCAGAATTCTGCAGAGGTTGAGAAACCCCGATGTAGAGGCTCATAAACAAGAACAGCAACACAAAATCTGGGATTCATATCATTGCAATAAACAGTGCCAATTCAAAAATCATACAGCCGTTGAACCAACAAGCCATTCTGATTATAGCAGGGTTCCCCAAAGTGGTCAATATTCATTGTTGTTGTTATTATTGTTGTTACTATTATTATTATTCATAGTACTGTTATAGTAGTATTTATTAAATTATTTTCATATAATAAATGTTTGGGGGTTGATGAACATTTTGAAACTTCATGAAGGGATCAATGAGCTGAAGAGTTTGGGGACCCTTGGATTATAGTAGCACCCCATTATTTTGCATAGGTTACAATGAAGATAGCACCAGTAATTAAAATATAATATCAGTTGTTATTTACACATTATTGAAAAATACAAGACAAGGTTGGAAGCAACTTTATATAAGCAACTTTTTACTATAGTCAGCTATTAATAAGGAATGCAATTATTAAAGGCGCCAAGTGCAGGAAATTACAGCCAAATTAGTTACAACTACCAATATATCAAGTGTTATCAGTCATAAGGATAGCAAAAGAGTTATCTACATATCATATATGTAAGTTCATGGATCACACTAAACCACTGTAGCTTATCAATGATATTTTGTGAATCCAAGCAGTTATTTAGTGAGGCCAGCTTCTGTGGTTTGTAAATCATGTGCAAACTCACCCAAATTCTAGTTTATTTGATAGACCATGTGTGAACATAGTCATGGTTTGGGCTATTCCTGATGGAAGCTCACCTGAATGGGTTTTTACAGCCAATCTGGCCCCACCTTATCTGGGGTTCTGTCAGGCCTCCATTTAATTAACAGACACTCCCATGTTAGATGAAGACTTGTTGTATTGCAATGTATGTTGCAACTATTGTTAGAGCATCTGAAAACATAAAAAGGTCTTTGATGTATGTGATCTCATGCACTCTTGCAACAATCAAAATTGCCTTATTGTAGCTGAGAAACAGAAGCTTAGAGAACGCGCCTTGCCTAGGAACGGTATTCACTCTTTAACACATACTGTAACCTTAAAACCAGGTCTTTCATTTATTAGGCTGCTAAAGTTCAACTTTTCTATCACTGGAAATCTCTTTTTATGCAATGTATCTATTAAGGAAACTGGCCCTTCACACCAGGATTGTAAGTCTTGAGGGTTTTTTTAGGTGACTTCTCAATTTGTGCCAAATTATATATGAGTTCATGCCTTGATGTTACTTTGCATAAACCATGGGTGTGTTTTAGAACACACCCAACATACTTTAAGAAGTTGTATGCTGGAGTTGTAGTTTGATAAAAACAGACAAGCTGCTTTGGGGGCCATTTGATTATGGGTTGCTAGTTCTGTGAATCCAGATAGCGACATGTCATTCAAGCAGTTGCAGATAGTCAAGAGCTGGAAAAAAATGAAACTTTCTGGAAATATCCTTGATCAGTCCTTGCAAATATGGGATTACCTCTGTTACATAAATACTTCTGGATTTATTATTTTTATTTATTTAAAAGTTTTTGGATTTTGCATCATCAGTTATGAGTCTTCTCCTCTATCTAAAAGCCCTGTAGAGGCATATGGGAACCAGACAGATGGCATCCAAAAAACCTGATATCTAACAGCAGAAGCCTAAAGATTTCCCCCTTATTGTTCAGCTTTGTTAACCACAACTTATTTTACTTCTCTTTGGGTACAGTGCTTGATCTCCTTAGCTATAGGCTTCTTTCTTTTATGCCTATATCTGAGCCCCATTCCTTCTTTGAAGGATGCATTTTATAAACAACTTTCTTTCTCTGCTCAAGCTTATTTAATATCATTGCAGATTCTTATTATTTATATATCACCCAGAATCGTTGAGAGTTGGGTGACATACAATAATAATAATAATAATAATAATAATAATAATAGTCAATTGCAAAAGGCAGCTTTACTTGGAACAGCTTGTATCCTGCGACGATATCTTTAACACCATTAAATAACATCTGCCTATCTCAGGTCCTTGAGAAGGACTCAATAGTGGGTAAAAATGCCAAATCCAGTCTGGCTGACTGTGCAACCAACCATCATCATCATCATCATCATCATCACCACCTAAGCCTTTTGCTTGAAACAACCACATCTAGTATGTTCTTGTAAAATCTTCAACTTCTTCTCTTTACAGAAGACTTTTCCTCCTATAATGATCTACCAGGAGGGGTACCTACATGGACCATGCCAGGAAGTGGCACTTTCTCCTATTGCTCCTATAATGCTCCAGGCCAGACAGGTAAGGGTATGCATTCCCCCTTCTCTTGGTTTCTCAAACAGCAGAACAGTCCTCCTCTGTGCCCTGGTTGTTGCACATGGTAATTCCACAATTTGTCAGAAGCCATCATTGGAGGATGGGTTCATATATTGCACCGGGCCAGGGTTTGCTTAACTTGATTTGTTGAATAACTTACAGCTGATTGAGTTTATGTATCACACTAATCCATAAACCATGGTTTCAAAACCACAATGGCTGGGCTCATATAATATGCTGAGCCAAACCAGGCAAACCACATTATGGCAAAGAAACCAGTTTCTGCTTTTTAAAGCTCAGTCTGGCTCCATCTACCCTTAGGGACCTGAGTCCTGTTTTTCAATGCCTGAGATTCTCAATTCAAGTAAATTAAATTAAATTAAAAAACTAAATGTAATTCTCCCATTACATTTGTATTCCTCTTTGTCTTGTTCCTTGATTAGCAAAAGATATTTCCCATTGACTTGGGAAAGCTTCTATCAGCTCTTAGGGGATTATTCAACATTTTATTAATGACCTGGATGATGGGATTGATGGACTGCTTATCAAGTTATGGAGAATAAATAAGTGAGAGGTCTGGGTAGATGATAAAACAAGATTGCAATCCAATCTAGACATGATGGAAGATTGGGCTGAGAGGAATAAGATGTTGTTTAATAGGAAGAACTGTAAGGTGTTACATTTGGGGGGGAAAAATACGGTATACCTACATGATGGAGAATATATGGCTAGGAAACATATATTTGAGAAGGACTTGGGCATGGTTATTGACAACAAGCTGAATGTGAATCAGAAGTGTGAAGCAACTGCTAGGAGGGCTAATAATTCTGGACTGCATCAGAAGATGCATCATATCAAAGACAGGTGAAGTCATTACTCCTCAATACTCTAAAGTGTTGAAACCATACCTGGAGTACTGTGCATGATTCTGGGCACCACATTTCCAGAAAGATATAGACAGATAAGAGAGGGTTCAGAGGAAAGGCAGCAAGGATGATCCAGGAATGGAAGACTTAGCCAATGAGGATAAGTTGAAGAAACTTGGGATGTTCAGTCTGTAGAAAAGAAGGCTGAGAGGATACATGATGGTATGTATCCTATATTTTCCTCTGAACCCTCTCTTATCTGTCTATATCTTTCTGGAAATGTGGTGCCCAGAATCATGCACAGTACTCCAGGTATGGTTTCAGTACATCAGGTACATAAAGGGAAGCTACACAGAAGATGGACAAGAATTATTTTCCATAGCCACAGAAACTAGGACCACAAATAACAGATATAAGTAGCAGCTACCTACATTTTGTTTATAATATTTATTTCTTCTAAAGTATTTGTTTTCTTTGTTTATAAAGAAAAACTTTCTGACAGTAAGAGTGGAACAGTTTACTTATGGAGGTTGTAGGTTCTCCATCTCTGATGGTTTTTAAGAAGATGCTGGATAGCCACCTCCCATAGATGGTTAAATTGGTTTTCCTGCACATTGCAGAGGGCTGAACTAGACAATCTTTCTGGTCCCTTCCATCATGACAGTTCTATGATTCTATATCCTCCCTCTCCCTCTCTCTCTCTCTCTCTCCCCCCCACCCCCCCAGCAATAACGTTGATCCTCCTCCTCCTCCTCCTCCTTTTTCAGATTTCTACACTACTTTTGGGCCTGGTGCTGAATTGGGAATAGGATTCCGCTCCATCTCCACTTCTACAAAGTATATCAATGGCAAACGGATAACCACCAGGAGGTGAGGTAGTGAGGATGACCCTGTGATTCTTGGGATAGCCAATCATTTCTGCTAAGCATAAGTAACTTTTCAGAAAGAGTAGTAGTAGAAATAACGCTAAAGATTAGAAGCTCAAAGATACTTCTTACCCACAGGTAAGACATTTGTTCTACTGCTTCCTTCCAAAAGATAATTATTTTTGCCTTGCTTACTCCTATACCTTTTTTAAAAGGATGTTTTAAAAAAAATATTTAAAAGTTATCAGCATATTCAGGGAAGCTTTTTGTGTAGGTGAATATTCTCCCATTTCAACCTTTTATCTTCTTTTAGTTTATTTGAAGATTTCTGGATGTGGACTGTTTTCTGTAACAGCCAGCAGGAGGACTTTAGATGTTCAGATTTATCCTTGTTGATTTTCATGTTCTTTAAAAACAACTCAATAGAACTTATGTTTTTTTCCCCACAGTCAAATTATTTATTTAGATTACAGCCCCTCCATCCGTTCTTGGAATATTTATATAATAAGTATGAGGTATAAACATGAATTAAAACATTACATTTATATGTGATTATAAATACATTAAAACCATATAGACTGTGGCCACATAACTACTGTAGCCACATCAAACTAATAAGCTCTAGAACACTTCTGAAGAATGCTGAGAATTGGCTGATAGTTCTTAGACAGAAAAAGCTATAGATGAAATCACCAATATTGCCCTTCTGCATGGACAGCCAGGGGGCTCACAGTACTTGGCCAAAATATATTGGGGCCGATGTTTCAGTTCCTAAAAAGAGTAAACTGGGCTCTTTTGCAGGGTTCTTGAGCATGGACAGGAGAAAGTAGAAATTGATGAGGATGGGGAGCTCAAAGTGGCAGAAGTACAAGGTAATAAAACTGATTTGGGGGTAACCATGAACAGACATGTATTAGGAGGGAAAATGAAAGGGGTTTGGTGCAAATGCTTGTAACGGAGGAAGAGGAGTTGCATACTTCTCTCTAGACAAGCAAATCCATGGAGACAAGAGGGCACCCCATCTCATTATCTGGTGATAGCTATGCAGGGACTAGACCAGGAGTGGGCTGCATTCTCATCCCCTGGGGCCACATGCCACTCCATGCCCTCCTTCCTTTCTCCCTCTGGATCATCATATTTCTCACACTTTCATATCCCTGCCTGAATCTGGATACAAACACACACGGCTCATCCCTCACATTTTCCCCATAATAGTTGATACTGAAAAAGTAGGACAAACTGAAGCGCAACAAATAGACTTGAAAGCTATAGGTTACACATTTCTGGATTATATTGTCATGAGTCAGGTTCTCTTGATACATGTCTTTCCTGCAGCAGAGTCAGGGCATCCTGTAATGGTATGTGTATCCTTCCCACTTGCTTCAGATGCAGGTTTAGAGCCAGGGTGGGATAGAACGGATGAGATACAGATAGTTTTCTAAAATAAACAAACCTGTTTTAAAACCTATCTCTTTTAGTTATGTAATGTGTTCCTTCGTTCCTATGTTAACCAAGTATTTGTGCTATCTGATATCTTCTCCAAGTTCCACCTACTTACCTGAGAGACTTAAAGAATTTCTAGACCCTCAAAGGGTTTAGTGGTGTCAGAATAAAAGGATAATAAAGGAAAAGACCTCGCATACAAGGAAGATATGTGACAGAGGTATGGTAGTCAATGTGGTCATGAGGAGGGGTCTCTAATGGAAGCACTGGAACATGGACTCAGGGTCAGATTCAGTCCTCATATTAGGCCTATTCAAGGGTAGAAAACTGTTTGGAAAAGCCCCAGACAATATCTTAATACAGATATAGTATAAAAAGAAATCTCTATTCCAACCAACAAAAGATATGAAGGAAAGGGCAGCAGGCCATCAGGTTACAGTATGCCTATCCTGTGTCCAAACAGATCTTCAGATCACAAAGGAGATAGACCTTCTTGGAAGGGGCAGAGACTTCAAAACAAACCACACCAACCTCACCCCCAACCCATGGGGACACCTTCTCCCACCCATTAAAAGGAGACACAAACAGCAATGACTTTCTCAGGCTTCTTGTGGGAGGGAACTAGAAAAATTCCCTAACCTGCAGATCCACATGTTAGATACATGGGTTCTAAGGACATCTCAGTAGATTACACAATAGATTTGACATACGCACATGAGATTACTTCACCCCATTCCAGGTCATTGATTAGTCCTGAAGATTATAAATTACCTCCTGAGCATAACAGGCAATCAAACAGATCCCACAGCGCAAAGGGTTTTCAGGCTTATTCCCCACTCCATATTTTTCATTAGTCCTAAGAATGACAAATCCTGGCATGGCATTCTGCATCTGAATCAGTCACCTGCCACATCAAGTATCAGAGGTTCTAGATGGAAAGCTTGAGATCTATCATAGAATGCTTCCAGAAATAGGATACCCTGGTTTTACTAGACCTACCCAATTTACTCATTATGCAAGAAGTTCCTGAGATGCAAGTATCAAAGTTCTTGCTACTTTGACCTTCCAATAATAGACCTTCCATTTGGTCTATTATTGTCACTCAGAGAACTCATGAAGATAATGGTTATATCTTCATGAGTTATAATAGGTTATAATAGGTGGCTATTATAACCCACCTCAGATCCCAGGGAATATACATATACCCTACCTGGACAACCGACTGATTTGATCACCATCAATCAAACAACGAAAGGAGGATGTCTGGTTCATGATACAGATCCTCTAGGACATAAAATTCTTGGTCAACACAGATGAGCATAGCTTACAATACCTAGGTACAGTTCTGAAAGCTCTGATCTGCCCACCAAAGGAGAGAAAGGAGACCATCCAGCAACTAGTCCTTTCATTTCTATGGACCAACCTATTGGATCTCATGATATAGTCTCTAGAGCCAGATGATCACCTGCATCCATTCAAAATTATGGGCAAGATTCCGTTCATACTTCTTCAATGGAGACTTTTCTCTTTTCAAAACCTAATAACCCAAAGATTCCAGGTGTGCTTAATGGTCTCAGGGAAGGTAAGGGGTTCCTTTAATTAGTATATCTCAGAAGCCATCTCTAAGGGCAGGATCATGTGGCCCCTGCACCAATCTAACCCATCCAGATGCCAGCCTTTAGGGAAAGCAGGGAATTACCTTGCTTAGGCTGAGTAGATCAGGGAATCTGGATGAGAGATGAAGCAAAATACAGAATAAATTTCTTGGAGCTATGTACAGCAATGACTCACTCCCAGGAAGCTCCAGAACCTCTTAAAAGGCCAGTACACCTAGCTCCCAACAGACAATATGACCACCAGGCCCACATCCATAAGAAGGGGAACAGGAGAAAGAGGTGCAGAATTTGAATCTTGATTTCACTATAAAAAAGGCTTGCATTCAATACGCAGCAGACACTGGAACTCTTTCATAATGGCTTCATTAGATTTGCTACAATAAACCTACTTATCAGAACCTTGATGTCATTGGAACTCTATTCTTTGAGCTTCTCACCTAGCTGACCAAGGAAGTCTGACAATGCTCTGGTTACAGCTGTGGGACCTCCTCATCTGCTTAGGATGTGACAATGAATCCATACAGACCATCTTAGCTTTCTAGATTTTTATATGTGACTGAATGGTGAGCCTTTTGCAGATGGGTCAAAAAGAGAGAAATCTTGGTGTCAGCCTCAGCCTCCAAATTCTGGCCTTTTTACAGGAGGACTCAGCTTGCAGTCCACAACCATGCAGTCTCTGAAGATAATTTTCAGTCCTCTCATCAGTCTTAACACTAAGAAGCAGCAAGAGTCTACCAGTTCTTCCTGACATCAAGAGATTCCTAAGCGGGGGGGGGGGGATAGCTCCCTAAGAAACCCATTTTATATCAGTATCTATCATGGGACCACCAAATGGTGCTTCAAGCCCTAACCCCAGCCCCATTTGAGCCCTTCTGAGAATTATCCAAAGAGCTCCTAATATGGAAAATGGCATTCCTAGTCACCATGAGGTGGGTTTCAGAAACAGAACCACACTTTGCAAGGAAGGAGTTCTGCATCATCCAGCTGGGCACCGTAACTACTTCTACAGCACCACCCACTTCATGAGGTGAACTCCAGTTTTCCACTGTGGCAACAAGTTGTTCTTCTCTTCCTTCTCCAACTCCAAAATCTAGCTAGAGAAAGGATGACACAAGCTGGATGTCAGACAAGCTATTAAGATCTTGTAAGCAGGGCAGAAGTATTCATAGCCTCATGGTATATTTTCTGACAGAATAACCTGGGTGGCACAGCCTCGCTGATTATGATTTCCAAATGAATTAAGGCATACATCAAACTAGCCCAAAACCACAGGATAAATTTTCCTCACAAGGAATTGTGGCAAACTCCACTAGAAGCACAGCTCCTTTGGTGCTTTTGATACAGCTAATCTCCTGGGAGGCAGCCACATGGTCTTCTTTCATTAGACACTAGAAGTTTAACTCTTATACCTTGGCCAAACTATCCATCAGCAAGAGTGCTGCAGAAAATTGTCCCAGTAAGGACTAGCGGCCCTCCTGCTAGGAGGTTCCAGAGACAGCTCTGGTGTATGTCCCACTGCAGAATATCCTAACTACACTGTAGAAAACTGGTAGATTAGATTTACCATGAAAGTCCATATTCTATAACAGAGACAGGCCATCCAACCTACTCAAATAATACTAGAAAAGAGGATGGGAACATCTTGGGGCTGCAGCAATATATGCAGCTAATTATACATAGTTTTCACATGCCTCTCCTTCATTCTTACCTCTCTCAGGTATACTTTACAGTATTTAAGATGGGGAATAGCTTGTTATTCAAAAACTGGTGAAGGGGCTATTCACTCCCCCCATCAGAAGAATTCTAAGCCCAGCCTCTAGATTCTCTGTTTGTACTATAGAAAACAGACATATCATATTGGTTCAATAGAAAGATCCAATGGGAGCAGGATTGTTTGTTTACATTGTCTGAGTCCTCCTCGGGATCAAGAATGGATGGGCTACTGATTTGGTAATTGGAAAAAATCTTCTCTTGTTGCTCCAATTATAAATACTAAAAAGGAATCCCAGTTTCTCTCACTGTTATATAAATACTACTTCTGTAACCCTATATAGTTCACGAAATCCTTTTTTTCATTTAATACTGTACTGTAGAGTGCAGTATTAGGGGGAGAAGGGCTTCCTGAACCACATAGGATAAAACTGAAGGGAATATGAAGGGATACTGTTCTTTTCCTCCCTTTGTTTTTTTTTCCTTTAGACCCCACCAATGACTTGACAGCCACAGTAGAACCTATCCAGCAGGAGCAACCTGAGGTCTTAAGCTCTGCAGTAGACATCTGGGCCCTACCACGGCCACAGAGTGCTGGATCCTCTTTTGCCTACCCTGCCAGTGAAGACAAGCAATTGCATCGGGCCATGGCCTATAGTCTGTCTGAGATGGAGAACGTGGGGCAGTACTTAGCACTTGCCCATGGCTCCAAGAAGAGACGAGGTACCAATCGGCGAACACACACAAGAATTCTGGGACCCAGTGAGGAACTGGCTGCTGCTCCATTGGCAATCAAAGCCAAGAGTCCAGGTGCAGGAGACAACATTGAGAAAGAGAAGGAACACAAGCCACCTGAAGGGCCAAAGGTAGAAATCATTGCAGAGGTACCGAAGAGCCCAGCAGAGAAAGACCACACTGCCCTTAATGATGTGCAGTATATCTTTCCTGAGATTGTTCCTTCCCGCAGAGAGAGGGAATCTATCATGTGCACCATTCTCTGAACTCAAGAATGCAGGAAGGGAGCAACCTGTGTCCATTAAAGGTAACAATCTGGCTGTTGGTCTTCACAATTGCATTATTCCCTGGGGAACACTAGATGTTCCTCTGCTAAGGTCCTTCTAATTAGGAGGTACAGGAAATGCCCAAGCTCAGTGGAATGTATAAATTTAATCTGTGTAATTTGCCCAGAACATAGGAGTTAGCATTTCTCAGTACACAGATCTAAAGAATTCTCAGAAAAAATGGTTCAGAGGGAATTAAGTTAAATCAGGGAAGAGTTGAGGAGTCTGGTTTCCAGAAAATTTTGCTAACAAAAAATAGCTCTGCTGGATGGAACCAAAAGCCTGTCTAATAGAGCATTTTAATCACACTCCCCCCCAACTTATACAAGGAGAGGCATCATCCCTTGGCTGAAATGCTGTATTTACCACTGTAATGCATCTCTTGCATTTACCCCAAAGTACATTTCCCACCAATACTTTAAATAAAAAGGTTGTTTTAGATCCACAGAGAATATGGTAGTGAAAGCAGGGAATTCGTTTCCTGTATGATCTTCTCTTTTTTGCAGGGGTCTTTAATTCAGGGTCACCTCCTTTTTTCATGTAAATTCTGTAATTAAATGATGCAGAAAATATGCCTACTGGAAACAGGCTGAGTAAAAACTCAATGAAATTAAGGAGTCTAGCTGAATTTCTAATCTAGAGTCTGGCCTTCCACCGTTTTTTCACAAGTAAGTGCAGAGTCTATGGACCATCACAGACAGCAAGTATTGTGTCCAGGTGTACAACTGGGCAGAGTTTATGCTTTTTTAAGTAGCTGGATAGAAAAGGAAATAAAGTATGATAATTATGCCTGCTAAATTTCTTCCACACCACTATTGCAAATGCAGATTCTTTCTTTCTTTCTTTGTACATCTAGCCACTCTAGAAACAAATAGGATAAGTAATTTCAGATGAACTTGTGTATAAAAAACTCCCCTATAAAGCATAAGGTAGAACTGTGAATGCAAACCGAAAACAAAAAAACATCTGTGTAAAGATTGCATAAACTACCAAGTGTGGTTTCTATTGTGGCTGATGTGCTATAATGGGGAAATCTGATCTTTTATCCATCTGCTTAAAAGAAGGCAATAGCAAACCATTTCCATATTGTCAAAAACCCAGAAGTTGCAATCACCTTCATGGAATTTTTACTTTTTATCTACCTGTTAGAGACACCATAGTCCATTTAGCAAAGAACCATAATTAAAGGCTGAGAATAAAAATTACCTCACATTTATCTTGAATGCCATGAAATTTGTTCCTATAACTGTTTCAGGGAGATTGTTTTAAAAATAAAAAGAGGCATGTAAGTTTATATGCTGCTAAACTCCACATTCTTTTACTAAGTACATGGAAAAATTGTCAGTGATACAGGGCTTGATCCTGTACATGTGTAATTACTGTTCCATTCAAAATATAAATTCAAGGAAGGATTGTCCTTGCTGATATATGACACATCAGGTCAGGAAAAGATAAATTTGTTGAATGAGTTGATAACTTAATTGTGCTCAGGAATGAAAACAATAATGGAGTTAATACTCCATTGTATTCTGGAATGAAAACAATTGTAAAGGCAGTAGTCCAGCAGACTTGATAATTTCTAATTATGCTGCACTAGCCAACAAGGCTAGGGTATATATTGCAGATTGATTAATGTATCTGGCACTAACAACTGTGCATCATGAGGGATCTATCATTTATATGAGGCTTTCCAATTCTCTCAACATGCAGGTCAGACTGCTGATTGAATAAACCACAATTGACATGTGAACCATAGCTGGATTCGTTCAACATGTTAAACCTTCAAGAACTGAATTGTCTTATGATTGTCTGAATCCAGGCACTGGTTTTTCTCCTACCTCCCCAGTTTTCTGGGGCATCACATCTCAGCCCTTCTACTGCTGATTTCAGTCTTACTGTGGCACACGCTCCCATTTTCCATATCCATTTTTTAAAAAATTTCAAGATTGGCAACTCTGACACATCTCTGAGAACCTGACAATACTATCATCAAAAGCAGCAGCAGCTGCCGCCGCAGCAGCAGAGTAGTAACCTAAAATGCTGAGTCACTAGCTCACTTCTGCAGCCCAATCTACTACTGTACTCATATACTTGGCAACTAGCTCTTCATCTTGTTTTCACACAACCCTATATATGTTCTTAAGATAAAAGCTGAAGGAAAGAGTTTAAGGACTCTTTCAGACTATCCTGAAAATGTCGTTCTCTTGATTCAGAATATTAGACTTTGCAGGGCTGTTTGAATGTAGGGGGTACTATAAACATGCTCTAAACCCTGCTCTCTATTCCTACTTCGGATTAATGGAGTCCAGCCACCAGGCTTTGGCGCTGGGCAGCAAATTCAGAAGAAAAACTAAAACAGAGATCCGTGACCGCATTCCATCAGTTTGGGGGGGGGGGGGCACCTAATAAAAGCTTGACAAGCGTGCAGACAGTTTAATCGGGTTTTTTCTAAAGACATCGCGGCTTCCGACTGCAAATGTTTAGACACGGTGATGCAGCAGAGATGCCCGCGTGCGGCGCCAGGTGGGGCTTTGCGTGCCCAGTCGAGAGAGTTCTAGTGGGATCTTAACCAGCTGTTGTCTGTGTTGAGTTGCCTTACCTCACCAGTTCAAAGGGCAACGTCCTGACGTCACAATGGGCTGCGCGTTCTATTGGTGGCGAGCCCCGCCAATCCTCGGGCGGGCCCGGACAGGAGCCGGCCTCCCGCTCACTTGACAGCGGCAGATCGAGGCCAGCGCGTAGAAAAAATCGCGTTGGGGCGCGTGGGGCTGCTCGTGGCCATGGTGGAATCCGGACGGAGCCTCCTCCAGTGGTAAGGTGTGTCCCGGCGTTGATGCCTCCTGAAAGATGGGAAAGAATCCGCTGCCCCCCTCTCCCCCGCTGTGCAGTAGCGTTAGACAGAGCGCCCTCGAGACCTTAGCAGTATGGAGACCCCTGGAAATGCAGATCTGGTCCCCCTCCCCGAGATAGGAAAGCAATTGGAGCAGCAGCCCGGCCCCGAAGAGACGGCCACCAGCCAGTAGATGGGAGAAGCTGTTCCTCTTACGTGCAAATCTGCTGGCGGAATGACTCAAAATCACACATTCTGGATAACTGAAATGATGGCGCCCCGCCTTCCCCCCTTTCGGAACAAGGTAGTGGCAGGGGGTGGCTGGAATTCGGCTCCATTTGATGTGCTCGCCAGTGGGTGTTTACTATTCCGGGTGCACTAATTCGGAGTATGAGGAGCGTCACCCACTACGTACTAAAGGGGAAAATCCTAAGCGGGTGGAAAGGGGCTGTGGGCCCGGGTTTGCGTCCATCCCCAAACGCAAGGGCAAGAAGCCCCTGCGGCCCAAAGTAAATGCCCGGGTGTGCAGCGCCCGGCCTGGCTGGCGCGGAGAAAGGCGGGATCCATTAGAACCCTCGAGAAGCTGAAACGCGATCCGTCTCCGAGGCCGGATGTTGTGTCTTGGTCCGCTGAAGCAAAGCAGAGCAGAGCAAAACAAAAGGCGAAGTAAGACCCGCATCTCCCTTTTAAATATGCATTCGTCAATAGGGAAACTCCCTGCAGGAGGGCGCAGGGAGTCTCGGGTCTTTCCGTCCGAATGCAGCAGGTTGCTACTCCATATTGTAAACTGGCACGAGCACGATGGAGCTGCTGCGGAGTATTTGGGTTAAAAAATATACGCTCCCTGCAGTGAAGAGTTAATAAAAAAAAAAAACTTTCCACTGGGAGGAACTGGAAAGACTCTGTATTCTTACTTGATTTGGAACATAGGTTTGGTGAGATTGGTAGAAGGATTTAATTTCTGTTTAGCAATTTGATAAGATTTGCTTAGACCATGATGACTGGTGAAAAATGACATTTTAAAATTTACATCCCAAGAGGTGGCATTATGATCATGCCTTTCTGGGAAGGCAATGTACTTGGTTAGAGAAGCTGACAGTTCAGCATTTCCAGATGTCACATATTTGAGCCTGGAAAACCATTCCCTTGGTTCTAGAGGTAGATGTCCAGACTGTCATTAGAGCTAAAGTATCCATGGAAGGAGGCAAGACTGGATCCTAGTCATATTTCTTTGCACACTGCAGGATCCTGGTCATAAGCTCTGAAGCTCCACCTCAATTAGAGTGGCCCCTGTGGATCCTTGGTGTGTTAGGAGGTGTCATCAAGGTATTAATAGTGCAAAGGGATGCTGGAGGAGCAATAAAGGATGGCATTGTTTCTGCTTCTTTCCAGAGGAGAAAGCCCCCTTTCTGTTGTCGAAGCTGGTTCTGCCTCTGTTACCTCATCACAAGAGACAAGGTAAGGAAGGAAGCAAAGTTCTGGGGAAGATTGTTTGGTTATTGCCTACCAGTATCACCATCAAATAATGAAAGACTTCTATATCTTTGTATGTCATGGAGAAAAAGAGTTATATTCCTTTTTACCTAGACAGTTAATAAAAGTCCTGGAGCACAATCTGCTTTAAACCATTATGTTAGGCAGAGTGAAGTAAGAGAATGCAAAATCTAGGAATAGTCTGAAATATATAGATAAGATAAGGTAAGATAGGGTGGGAGCATTTTCTCTTGTCCCTTCCATCTGTCCAATTTTTACTTATTTTGTAGAAGACACATTGATGGAAGAGTGGGTAATCATAAAGGAAATACGAGCAAAGAAGAAACAACATATCTTGTGTCAGATGTATTAGCAAAGGTGCAAATGAGCTAACTCTGGTCAACTTTTTTAATCAAGAGATTGTCTTAGTAGCTGTACTGCAAGGAGTATGAAGTGAATATATATTCTGAACTCAGGAGTAATCAGTTGTGTCCACATGAGACTTTATTGCAGGGTGTAACTTGTTTGCACACTTCTGATTGTGAGTTTAAATGATGAGGCTGGAAGAGTCCAAACTGAGCTGAACTTCAGAACCAGGCTGCAACATTGCATAAACAGGTAGTCCTTGTTTAGCAACCCCAGTTGGGATCTTAAGCAAAGAAATTGTCTTGCAGCCCTCTAATCTCTTAAAGATCTAGGTATAGTCTCCTTCTCGTCCATAACATGATGTTATGGACACATCCATGTAGTAATTTTCTTCCAGAAGTTCTAGCTTCCCAATTTAGCCTGCAGCTCTGGGATTTCCTGGAAGCCTCCTATCCAAGTATTAAATAGGCCCAACCCTGCTTAGCTTCCAAGATCAGCCAGGTGCTGCCATCTGAGATTTTAAAAACATAATGATTGTTAAACCACTTAATGATACTTACTGCAGAAGATCTGAGCCACTCTGAAGATGCCGGTCACAGGTGCTGGCGAAACGTTAGGAAACAAAACTTCAAGAACACGGCCACACAGCCCGGAAGACCCACACCAGCCATCATCCTGAGTTCTTTGTTTTGCCTTTGAGTTAGAATGGGGTCACAATGAGATCTGGGATTCCCCATCTCTGAGGTCCAGGGCAGAATTTGACTGGGGAATGTGGGGCTGCAACTTCACATAACAAGCTGTTTTTTGGAAAGGAACTTTCATTTTAACTGAGGCAATTCTGTGGAGTAGATGTTAGATGGCAGTGGCTGAAGCAAACAGAAGCAGCTCCCCGGGTGGTGCTAGGTAACCCCATGTTGCTGGGTGTCAGGGAGCAACTGATTGTGTGTCTGAATTGGGCTCAAGGCACAAATTGCAGGTAGAAAGACCAGCTGCTAAATACAGGCACTTTTAGTGTGTCCAGTAGTATCAGAGAGGATTGTTATACCCTTCATTTTTGTAGGAGCTGAGACTGAAAAGTAGTTTTAGATCCTGATATAGGCCAAGCAGGAACCATTCAAAAGACCTTGTGATAAACTTCATTTTGCCGATATTCATTTGCATAGGTTTGTCAGAGCCATTTGTTCTGAAAATTAGGGCTGACCTGCACTTCCTCCTTGCCCCAGCGGAAGGCCAGGAGGGCAAGACAGGTGATGTGCCCTCAGCCTACCCCTGACTTGCTGGGAAGCAGCTTCCCCTTAAATGTCTTTTCTCCACATCGGAAGTAGTGTTTGCTCCTCCTGCTGATGCAAGCTGTGCAGTCCAGTCTACCTGCTGGGCTTCCTGCTCTCCTACACAGATCCCTCTATTCCTATTGGTTGCTGTGCCCTGTAGTGGGCATGCCCACCCCCCAGTCTCCACTGTCTGCCTTTGACATCCACTGCCTGCTGGGCTGCCTGCAATAAAAACCACTACTGATTGGTTGTTCAGTAGTGTTTTTTTCCTTTTTACCTGGTGGAAATTGACAAGAGTTGTGCCAAGTTTCCCCTTCTAGCCTGAGCGACAGGAAGAAATGAAAGTCGTGGTGTTTGTTTCTTCAGCTGATTTATGCACAGGATTCAAGCACTTGAAGGCTGCAGTGTGAAAAAAAAACCATCTTAAAAAAAGAGGAAGTGTCATATTATGACTAACTGGGGCAGAGTGGTATATTTTTCCTTTAGAAAAGCAACAACATTTGGGCCTCTGTAATTGGAGACTCCGTGTTATCCTCTACCTAAGCCATTAATCCCTTGTAGAGTGGCTTCTGGCCCTACAGGAAATTATGGTTCTTTCACTTTACTGGTCAGATCCAGATGGCATGAGAAGAGATCAAGAGTGGAGTTGCCCCAGGCTTGGTTTCATTTATGCATTTATGGTATTGTGTGAGGAATAGTTACTTACAAGTGTTATGTACTGTATTCAGTGAAGTCCAGATGCATGGATATTTATGGCTGGTGTAGGCAATGTGAAGGGGCGGGGAGGAATATGAGCTGCAACTGAACCATGGAGTCTTCTGAAGGGCTTCACAGGTCGCATGGTGACTGTGGCCTATCACCCAAAATGCATGGCTGACATTCAACAACTTCTGTTCCTGTTCTGAGGGTGGGGATTGGAATGTGCTTGGTTTGCCCTTTAAAGCCACTTCAACCCCTGAACCACAAGCTACTTTTCAGCTTTTGGGTGAGTTTTATGGGGAGGACGGAAAAGGGGGAAAACCCTTTTCGGAAAAGGGGGGAAACAAATTGTTCTCATTCCCACCCTTAAAATCACCACCAAATGCAAAAAAAAAAAAAGGACAAAAATTGTGCAGTTGAACTCAGTTGCTGTAGGAATTCAGCCATGCAGTCTCAGGATGATGGGAGAAAGTATGAATGGTACGAGGTGGTGATATGTGGCCTGTGGATTCTAGTTCCCTATACTTGTTGTATTGAATTATAATTGAGATCTTATACATCTGAAATAGGCAGTCTGGGGCATCACATTTTCCCTTTGTGCTGTATCCAAAGCATCATTACTGTAGCTTTTTGATTTAAAGGTTAAAAAATAAACAAGATCTACATCGTTAGGAGTCTGGAAAAAAAACCCTCTCCATTGGAACATATGTATGTTATGTAAACCTGAAGTTGTTTGGATCAAAGCTTACTGAGGTGGTTAAAAGATAAGTTTATACTGCAGCCCTATTTACCCAAGAAGAATTGCTGAACATAATAAGTCTTCTGGGTAAGCATGTATATTTGCTTTAAAACTGCTGAGTTGGAACTTCACCCCCCAAAGAATGGGAAAAGAGATCAAAACTCAAACATTTTTTGCAGTAGTGGAGAAGTTGCACCTGCTAAATTACACCTGCTGCAATTCTCTCTCCCTCACAGCTAGTAAAATTTCAGGGTTCCTGTCCTCTTGTATCTAATCACCTTATTTCATATGTGACAGGCTATTGAGCTGTTCTGTTTGCTTGTGTTTATCATGTGAAAGGAAATGAAAGAGACACATTGATGTAGAAATAAGCATCTCAGATATGCGGGTTTCATTTTCACTTTGCAAAGCAGTTGAGCTATTTTTTTTTTAAAAAAAGGTTCCTGTGAAAATAACCGAATACTGCCAGCTTACTTAATGGCCTTGGAACTGATCTGTTGGCCTGTGCCATCTTCCCCACATCGGGTGTCTGTCAGGCATATTAGACTATATCTTCTGTTACCTGTGAGATTTATGAGTTGTGACACTATCTGGGAGCTACTGGATTGGGGAATGTTAGCCAAAAGGAAAGAGTGCCATCACTGGGACAGCAAATCTCGCTTAAAGAGTATAGTTGGTAGTGTTGAATTGCTAACTTAAAATGAATGGATTACTGCCCTCTCCAGTGGATGACTAGAATATTTGCCTAATTTCATTCAGGTAGGTTAAGTATTGGGGATGTAACAGTTCTTAATATTTAAAAACCAGTTCATTAGAGAAAGAGGTGATGTGTACTATGTCCTGTTGGAATGGAATTGAGAATGATAGATGTCAGAGTTCAGTCTTGGAATTACTTGAAATCCTAATCTAAAGTTCTCCATTTATAAAGGTTTTTTTTAGGAAAATCTCAGATTTTTAGGTTAGAAAAAGAAGTAGTAGCTTGAGAACAGATAAATTGAATGACTTTTTCACATAGTGGGTAAACTGGAATTCACTATCATTTTAAAAATCCCTTTTATATTTAAATTTTGAATTTCCCCCTTGAAAACTAGGTTTTTCTCAGTTACTTATAATACGCTAACGTTATCAAATAAAATAAACAATTCTAATGCACAATAATTAAAAATACACTAAAACAATAAAATAATGAAAACAATCTGCATAATTAAAATGCTTCTAAGTAGTACAAATTAATAAATCAATTGATTAAGATGCCTGGGAGGATACAGGTAATTCTCGCTTACTGACTGCCTCGTTTAGCAACTGTTCAACATAGGACGCATTTGACAGCTATTATTTTTGCCAAAGGAGGAGTTACAGATGTTTCCACCAGCCATATTCACTATTTTCTTCTTTGAATCTGTAAGCAACTACACATACAGTGGGGCAAAAAAGTATTTAGTCAGCCACCAATTATGCAAGTTCTCCCACTTAAAAAGATGAGAGAGGCCTGTAATTTTCATCATAGGTATACCTCAACTATGAGAGACAAAATGGGGGAAAAAATCCAGAAAATCACATTGTCTGATTTTTAAAGAATTTATTTGCAAATCATGGTGGAAAATAAGTATTTGGTCAATATCAAAAGTTCATCCCAATACTTTGTTATATATCCTTTGTTGGCAATGACAGAGGTCAAACATTTTCTGTAAGTCTTCACAAGGTTTTCACACACTGTTGCTGGTATTTTGGCCCATTCCTCCATGCAGATCTCCTCTAGAGGAGTGATGTTTTGAGGCTGTCGCTGGGCAACACGGACTTTCAACTCCCTCCAAAGGTTTTCCATGGGGTTGAGATCTGGAGACTGGCTAGGCCACTCCAGGACCTTGAAATGCTTCTTACGAAGCCACTCCTTCGTTGCCCGGGCAGTGTGTTTGGGATCATTGTCATGCTGAAAGACCCAGCCACGTTTCATCTTCAATGCCCTTGGCTGATGGAAGGAGGTGTTCACTCAAAATCTCACGATACATGGCCCCATTCATTCTTTCCTTTACACGGATCAGTCGTCCTGGTCCCTTTGCAGAAAAACAGCCCCAAAGCATGATGTTTCCACCCCCATGCTTCACAGTAGGTATAGTGTTCTTTGGATGCAACTCAGCATTCTCTCTCCTCCAAACATGACGAGTTGAGTTTAGACCAAAACATTCTACTTTGGTTTCATCTGACCATATGACATTCTCCCAATCCTCTTCTGGGTCATCCAAATGCTCTCTAGCAAACTTCAGACAGGCCCAGACATGTACTGGCTTAAGCAGGGGGACACATCTGGCACTGCAGGATTTGAGTCCCTGGCAGCATAGTGTGTTACTGATGGTAGCCTTTGTTACTTTGGTCCCAGCTCTCTGCAGGTCATTCACTAGGTCCCCCCATGTGGTTCTGGGATTTTTGCTCACCGTTCTTGTGATCATTTTGACCCCACAGGGTGAGATCTTGCGTGGAGCCCCAGATCAAGGGAGATTATCAGTGGTCTTATATGACTTCCATTTTCTAATGATTGCTCCCACAGTTGATTTCTTCACACCAAGCTGCTTGCCTATTGCAGATTCAGTCTTCCCAGCCTGATGCAGGTCTACAATTTTGTTTCTGGTGTACCTTCAACAGCTCTTTGGTCTTGGCCATAGTGGAGTTTGGAGTGTGACTGTTTGAGGTTGTGGACAGGTGTCTTTTATACTGATAACAAGGTCAAACAGGTGCCATTACTACAGGTGCCATTACTACAGGGACAGAGGAGCCTCTTAAAGAAGTAGTTACAGGTCTGTGAGAGCCAGACATCTTGCTTGTTTGTAGGTGACCCAATACTTATTTTCCACCATGATTTGCAAATAAATTCTTTAAAAATCAGACAATGTGATTTTCTGGATTTTTTTTCTCATTTTGTCTCTCATAGTTGAGGTATACCTATGATGAAAATTACAGGCCTCTCTCATCTTTTTAAGTGGGAGAACTTGCACAATTGGTGGCTGACTAAATACTTTTTTGCCCCACTATAAATAGTAAATGTGCATTCATGTTTGCAGAAAAATGTTGTCTTTGTTTCATATGGAAGTTGTATCAGCTTCTGTTCACTTAGGGATTCATCGAAGCATGCAATTTCACCACAGCTGCCTAAACTTTTGCATACAACTGCATGTGGTGTGTGTACGCATACCTAAAATGGGAATAAGAACACAAGAGAGAAGTCTGGGTTTCACGGATCACAAAGAATATAACAGATATATGTAATACCAACTTATTTCCTAACTTGTGAAGAAGCTCTGAGATAAATTGGTTGAAGAGGAATACTGCAGTGCCAGAATGGGTATAACTCCGTGTGCTGCTTCTAGGTTATTCACAGAATTCCCTCTTGCGTGGCTTTCTGGTCCTCAGATGAGAGTTGCCAGTCCGTCTATATCAGTTTTGTCCAAACTTGGCCACTTTAAGATGAGTGGACTTCAAACTCCCAGAATTCCCCAGCCAGCCATGCTGGCTGGGGAATTCTGAGAGTTGAAGTCCACTCATCTTAAAGTGGCCAAATTTGGACAACACTGGTCTATATGAAGTGCAGAATCGACTGAGAGCTACATTGGGTGATACTATGTTAGGCAGAGATGTTAATTTGGGTATTTTATTGGGTTGGTGTGTTTCTAAAAGGCTCAGGCGGCTGTGATAACTCATTCTGCTTGGCTAGTTGCAAATTATAAATGTTATTCTTTGTGTTAGCCCACTGCAAACTGTAAGAAGTGCCTTGTATTCTCTTCTGTCTCCTAATCCAGTTTCTCCACCTAACATAAGTGGACACAATGGTGGATTACTATGAAGCACTGGGGGTGCCCCACAACGCCTCTCCGGATGACATAAAAAAGGCGTGAGTTGCATTCTTTCTATTTCTACCAGAGGCCATCCACACAAGTGCCAAGATAACACTTTTCATAACGTTGTGCCTGGTGACTGAGTCTGTTCCAGCATGGCCTTGATAAAATCTGATCACAAAGGCACAAGATAGCCAAACAGTAGATTATACCTTGTGTCAGCTATGAGGTTCACGCTGGAATCATAGCAGTGTGATGCTCTTAGATGGCATCCATTGATCTCCCAAATTACATTGCTGCTGTTGTTATATTAAAACTTCCCCATACCTGTGAGATTGCCAAATTTTGTAAAATCTCTGTGTTCCTACATGAGATTTCATGAAACCTTAGCTTTTAGATTTATGTATATACATTTATTCCCAACACATACACACACATGTACACACACGTAACCTTTTTAAAAAATGGCATAGTGATGCTGTGCAAAATCTTCACTCAGAAAGGTGGCTGACCTCTGCACTAGATTAGTAGACTGTGGGAAGCTAACCAGAATGAAAAGGGTTGGGAGGACCCTGGGAGGTTCCAGGGCCAGTAAAGAGAGATTCTGCCAATGAATGCCAGTGAACAGAGGAACTGTGCTGTGTTAGTTGCAATGCTAGAGTGTAACAAAAGCCTCTCTGGTTAGAAGGACAGATCTAACTGTTTCTCTTGGTACAGGTTGAAGGGTTCCTAAAGCAGCGCTAACAGGTTGGAGGTATCCCACCAACTGTTAAAGTAGATTATCAGATGAGCAAATAACCAGGCTGCTTGCCTATCCCCTGTATAGCCCTGTTCACCACAACCTTTGAGAAATGATGAGCAGCTCCTTCCCTCTCCTGGCTGCACAAGTGGTTGAAGTGAAGGCTGGTAGCAGGGTTATTTACAGAGATAATCCTTTGGATACATGCACATGCTTTTACATGGAAGTGATTGTGTGTAGAGCTAGGATGCCTACTGCAGAGAATTGTGATGTAAGGCTGGAGACCGGCTCTATGCTTATAGCACTGGGGCAACTAGGAAAGGGATAGGGAGAGGCTGCTCACTCTTGCTTGGATGTTGAATTGAACATATGAGTGGGTACCTGAATAGGACATATGAGAAGCCTTGATGGAGAACTGTGGCCCTTCAGCTGTTTCTGGACTGAGGTTTCTATGATCTCTGTCCTTGACCATATTATCAAGTGGATCCACTGGGAATTGGAGTCTTAATAGCATTTAGAGATTCATAGCTTCCCATCTCTGCCACAGAAGAGCTTTTATGAATCATCTCCGGAAGTGCTGTATTTAAGCAGTGGAAGGGGATGTAAATGGGAGTTTATTATCAAAGACTGGCAATGGAGTGTTAACTTTTTGTTCTCTTATGGAATGAAGTAACCTCTAATGAAAGACAATAGTGTAGTGATGGAGAGTTGGGCTGTTTGGACACCTCCCTCAGAAGAAAGGGTCCAAAGATGCTTCCAGACAGAAGTCTTCTGGCACTACCAATCAAAAGGCCCTGTGGAGCCATCTACTTCCTGAGTTTTTTGTGTCAAGAAAAGAGATGAAAGCAGCCATGGTAAAACTTGGGAGAGTTACAGACAGAAGACCGTTTTGATTTGACCCATTCTCAGCCTCAATAAAATGGCAGGTTTGAAGCAGAGCAGTTGCACAATATAAGCTTCAAACAAGCAAGGATCGGCTCATTCCACCTAAAGGGAATGTCATTCTCATACAAGTTGAATGCCCATGACTGCTAGCAGGAAGAAGTCACAGAGAGCTGCAGCTGGGATGGGATGATTTTCAAGCCATTTTGAGTCTCATGGAATGGGATCCCTCACAAGTATATACTACCCTCTGTCTTGTTATCAACAGGTACAGAAAGAAAGCCCTGCAATGGCACCCGGATAAAAACCCAGATAACAAGGAATATGCTGAGCAGAAGTTTAAGGAGATAGCAGAGGCCTATGAAGTGCTATCTGACAGTAAGCCAATGCTTTTTGCTCTCTTCCCTCATTCCTCAGCCATGTTGACTGCTTTGGTCCATCCAAGATATGTGGGACCATTTCTGCAGCATAAGGAGATCTTAATTTTAATTTTATCAGTGAAAAACAAGTTAGAAGTTAATAGAGCTTGTTCCCACATCTGGTTTGGGGACTCCCATTATTAAATGAAAGAAACAAGTGTGTGGAGATTTTGAAGGAGAAAAATTCCCCATGACTCAATTTACTAGTGGAGACATCGCAATCTGCTTGAGCCAAGTTTATTTGAACAGTGTTAGGGATAGACCACAAGGTTCTGCCCACTGAAGGAGGGCACAAACAACCTTTATATAGTCGTATAAAAGATGCTGGCCAGTAATGATGTCAATGGGTTAGATTTTCCGCTTATTGTGAGATAAGTAGAATAATAAAGTGGAGGTCGGCGCTAGTCAGTGTTTGTGGTTAGTTACTTCCTAGTTCCTGTTTAAAAATACAAATGCTGATTTAAGATAACGTGAGCCAGCATTTGCAAATGCCTAAGCAAGCTATTAAGGAGGCTTACTTGAGTTCAGGGACCTTGGTAGTTTGGAGGTCTTGGTCCAGGTATTTGTTTTACTCCTCCAGTTTTAAGTGTGCTCATACTCTAGAAGACCTTTGACTTTGGGCAACGTGACTGAACAAACGTGGGCTTTTTTTAATGGAATGCTTTTACATTTAAAGCTCCATCTGACCAACTTCTCTCGGTTTCACTTCTTGTCTGCACTATGGTTCTAACTATGCTGGCTTTTTCCAGGGTTTGATGTAAGCAGTAAGGTAGCATAAATTCTCTTAGCACTATGTGAAAAGACCATAATTACTTAAGACAACTCGGCTTCCTACTATTTCTTGAATGAATATCTTGGCTTTGGCAAGAGCTCAGCCAAGTTTAATCTCAGTAATATTCCTTGAGTTGAAAGTGATATGTTTGACCAGTGCTCATGTTAAGGGAAGAGACCCTTGTCCCAGCCCCACACCCTTCTACAGGAGTGATTGTTAACTCAACTGCTTTCTTCTTTCAGAGAGCAAGCGTGAAGTCTACGACCGATATGGCAAAGAAGGGCTCATGGGTGCAGGTAAGGACTGGGGTTTTGTTGGACTAAGACGAATGCAGTCTGGGTGCTTCAATCCCTGGTTGATTAAATAATAATAATAATAATCTGTACTGCCAAGAAGGTTAGAGATTGATGGGATGAGAGTTCAGCTAAAGTCGAAGTAAGAAAATTGTGCGCCTCTAGTGATTTGCAAAATCTTTCAAGTCCAGAATGTTTGGAACTCAAAACATCCTGTTTTAAGTTTGAAATGGGTTGTTTGGAGCTTATTGAAGGTGTCCAAATGCTGTTCTGACCATTCCGGAATGGCTGTTTTCTCCAAACGTATGCATACCCAGACAGTACACGTATGGCAAACAGTTATTCATGTGCACTCGTGGAGGCAACCGGGGAAAACCTTCAAAGCAGCTGCACTGAGCCTTCTGGTGGACGCAGATGCTCTAGCACTTCAAGGAAGAATCTTCATTTGTACAGCTATGTTTGCAAAAGCACGCCTTTCAAATGTCTTGCGTAGTTGTTCTACATGGACCTAGCGGGTTGGAGAACAATTTTCTCAAGCTGTGCCTGAGTCTGAGCCTTGGGAGCGTAATATGACAGAGATCTTGTTTGGCTGCTGGGACAAAACCAAAGCAGTTTGGTTGGCTTTGGAAAGTTTGGCTAACTAAAATCTCATTGTGCCCAAGTGGTTGCTGTGGGTTATTAGCTCTCCATTTTGTGTAAAATGGATTTGTCCAACACTAGGTTTTTGCCTTGCTCTTGGCCTACCAGCTACAGGTCACTGTTTTTACAAGCTATTTACCTGGGCCTACAAAAATGGCAGGCTGCAATCCACTGCTGGTAAACGTGTGGGCCATGGTGTAATGATCCTAGTTTTCTGATACTTCAGCATCTCTGCCTTGGTAAATATTACAGCTTTGTCATCATCTTTCTTTGCTTTTTAAACAGACGTTAATACTGTTTTCCACTTTCATTTTTTCCAGCTGGTTCCGGTGGTTCCAGGGCTCATCCAGGACCAGAATTCACTTTCACTTTCCGGAGCGCCCACGATGTCTTCCGGGAGTTCTTTGGAGGGCGAGATCCATTTGCTGACTTTTTTGGTAAGTGCTATTTGTAATTTTCAAGCTAGTATTGAATGAGAGAGAAAAAGCCTCCTATTTAATTTTCTCTTGACTACATGGCTGAGAGGACAAGAAGCCAGTTCTGAAAGAAGACAAGGGATTATAGCAAGAAAAGAAAAAGAAATTGACTGGATTACACCAAGAGCATTGAGAATACTTTTCTTGTTTCCTTCCTGGATCACTATTATATAGGTTACTTTTTCCTATAGCATGGAGGAATTCTCTCACTCACCTCAGCTCTCATAAAGCAGAGGGCTGAGCAGTTAATTCCAGGAAACAGAGGGTAGAGTTATGTATAGGTTGAGGAGGCTGCTCTGTTGTGGAATATCCTGGGAGCTATGGATGAGTCCACCTCTTTGTTTCATTCCAGATGATCCATTTGCAGACTTACGTGGATCTGGACCCCGGCATCCTGCAGCAGGGCCTTTCTTCTCCTCTTTTCCTGCATCATCGGGTAAGAAAGAACAGCTGGAATAGTTTCTTTCCCCTTCTCATCTCACTGGGTTCTCCAGTTGTCACTTAATGGCTCTAAGCCCCATTTGTCTCTGTAATAGCCCCAGCCTTCCTGTTTGCCTACCCTGGAATCTCAAAAGAAACCTTTGTGTATCATGTACCCAGAGTACTGGCTGGAGTGCTCTGTTTTCCCTGGTCCCAGTGACAGCTGTATCATCCCTTGCACGTTACTCTGGCGCTCTCTCTTGTAGAGTTCTTCTCTTCTTCGCTCGGACCGGGGCTTAATGCTGGAATGGGCTTCCGCTCTGTCTCCACTTCTACAAGGTTCATCAATGGCAAGCGCATCACTACCAAGAGGTAAGTTTAACTTGCCATGTATGTATGTGTGTATGTATGTATGTGTGTACGTGTCACACTGGTGGGCCACCCACTCTGGACAGTGAATCTCATCGTGTCCTAGAGTTTGTGGATGTTTTAATCTGGTTTGCTCTTTGTCTACCTTTCTGCCATCTTCTGATCTTGTAGGACAGATTTGGGGTCCTCTTCAAGGATGTTCAGGCCCATTGCTCCCATTATGTTCCCGGAGCCTAGCCATCTCTGCTTCATTTCTACTGTTTTGTATCTGTTTATCTGTTTTCTTTTTATAGAGTCTCACATTACATAACTCATCCTTTTTTCATAGTGGAGACTTACTGCTCATCCAGTATAGAAAATTAAACCTAAATTGTTGGGGGCCCAAACAAAACAAGCCACATTACGTTCACCCATTCTGCTAAGATGTAATGTGGCTTGTTTTGTTTGGGCCCCCAACAATTTAGGTTTAGGGTGCTATACTGGCCTATGACCATAATAAAGATTTGATTTGATTTGATTTGATTTGATTTGATTTGATTTGATTTGATAGACTTAGGGTACTTTGTGCATAATAGTTTACATTGTAAGTCATTAAATAAACCCTGACTTAGTGCAGTTGTGGAATCAGGTCATATTGTACATGTTTTTATTGACTTGGACCAATACTGTTGGATACTGGGATATACAGTAGCTGTATTTCAGAGATGGTGTGTGACACTTGCCTTGATCAAGAGCTGCCTGCAAATATCTTACTCTTTTACTGTCTCATGGCCTTTGTGTTCAAACATTTCAATATTTTGGAATTTAAAACATTATGGAGTGGAAGGAAAGGGGAGACAAGCAAAACAATGGGGACCTGAATTGTGCATAGCTTCTTTCTTACGTGCCTCAATTTATATGTAATGTATACTTAGAGGTGTGCAGCATTCAAATCCAAAATGACAAAAGTACTTGGATGTGGTGTGGGCCCACTCCTGTCTCGTTAGTTGCTCCATAAAAGAGCCATGCTGAAAATGCAGCTGCATGGGCTCAGGAAGAAATACATTTGAGTTGAGGCACTTGCCCTGTTTTAGATCTTAGTACTCCCATGTCTCTAATACAAGTGTGAAGTATTATGACTTTTTCCACATTGTGCCTGGGAATACCATTCTGTATTGGGCTGCAATTGCTCTTGAAAAAATTATGTTTACAATTTGGGTGTGCTCCTGGATGCTGACATGACAGCTGGGACCAGGAAGGCTTTTACTCAGCCCAGCTTTTCTCTTTAAAAACAACTGCATGGTCTCATTATATCAGAGGGCAGAAGGTAGGATTACAAATGATTACAAGGCATTCTAAGCTTCTGAGTAAGTTTTTCAGTTAAGACAATTGACCCTATTAGCCAGCTTTACAAGGCAAAGAAGAAAACATTTTCCAATGCTGTACAGTTTTGACCTCGGTCACATTTTTAACCAGCAATTAGGAGGCAATTAGGAGTTTTTGAATCTTGTAGGGTTTCAGTGGTGTGTTGTGCCACTGGTGTTACAAGTTCAAAGTTGCTTCTCTAATTTGAGCAGACAGGGAGGAGTAATCTCCTTGGGCGATTGTATCTCAAGATCTGTTTCCCAGGTCTGCTGTTGTGTGTTTAATTTTTGTGTTGGATAGATTGTATGTTTTTTCTGTGTAAGTTGCTGAGAGTCCATTTGATTGCGGCAGCACAGAGATATGGTTTATTTAACTTTATTACTAAAGTTTATTCATTAAAAGTGAAGTTACTTAATGAAGACAGCACATCAACCATTTTGCACCATGTTGAGTTTATTTGTTTATTACATAGACCCAACATGGTTCAGAGCAGGTTGATGTGCTGTCTTCATTAAGTAACTTCACTTTATAGCCTCTCCCCTATTTTCTAGGATCATTGAAAATGGACAAGAGAGGATAGAAGTGGAAGAAGATGGGGAGCTGAAATCCATCCAGATTAATGGTGAGTAGCTATAAAGGAAGAGAGCTCTGAGTATCTTAAGAATATGGAACCGCAGAATATTTCTGGCCTCCAGGGGCTACAGGAGATTGATTGATTTAAACAATTTATATGGCTACCCATTTCATAGCAGTGACTCTGGGTGGCATACAAAGTTAAAACAAAGTGATCCCAATAATAAATGTCTGAGGTTGCAAACAACAGTTCCAACTTACAGTAAAACAACATCAACCAGCAGAGCAAACTTAACCTCCTGGCCCAAATGCCTGGGGGAACAGCCAAGTCTTTAATGCGGTGTTTCTCAACCTTGGGAACTTTAAGACTTGTGGAATTCAACTCCCAGAATTCCCCAGCCAGCATGGTTGAAGTCCACACGTCTTAAAGTTCCCAAGGTTGAGAAACACTGCTTTAATGCCTTAGGAAAGGCTAACAGGGTTGTAGCTGATGACACGATACCACCAAAATGAGCAGGACTGGAATTGTCCTTTGGGGTAATTGTATGGGGCAAAAGGCTTCATGTTAATAAAAGTTTTATTAAGCTTTATGTTAATGTGCCTGTTTTGCCCCTTATTTTAGCCTCCCCCTTCCCCCCAAATCAGTATTTTTGCCTCTGAATCTGGAGGTGTGCTCTACTGGAGCTCTGGGGAGCGCAGCACAGGTGCTGGGGAAACTCCCTGGTTAGCTACGCATGTAGCAGCAGCAGCTTCTGCCGTTTCTGATTCTGCAGATCATAGAATTCAAGCCTGCCTCTTGCCCAAATCTGGGGCCTTTCTGACAGATTGGATGTCAGCTTCCATATCCTCACATAGCTATACTTGCTGGGGAATTTCAGGCATTGTAATCCAGCAAAGATTTCCTGGGCTTCTGGGCAATGCTGTGTCAAGGTGGGCACGTTCATGTCGTCATATACGGAGGGAAGGGGATCCTGGAAGGTGGCTTCCCCAACTGTTGACTGAAACACCTCCCTTGCAGGGATTCCAGACGACTTGGCACTAGGCTTGGAGCTGAGCCGGCGTGAGCAGCAAGCGCTACAGAACCGCACATCATCGGCATCTCCTCCAGTGACGCCACCTCAACACCCACCGCCCAAGCGCCCATCCCCGAGTTCCTCCCCTGTGATCTTGTACACAGACAGTGACGAGGAGGATGAAGATCTGCAGCTGGCTATGGCCTACAGCCTGTCTGAGATGGAGGCCAAGGGCCAGCACAGAGCAGGTGCGAGAAGCCCCACAAAAAAGCAATCCAAAGGAAAATCACAGTTGCCACAAGGGAGTCCTGTCACGGACAGCCAGGCGGGTGGCCCATCCAAAAGCCCTGCAGGGTCTGTGGGAGGGGATGGACGGGGAAGGGGCAAAACCAGAGACCCTTCACCTAAGAAGAAGAAGGACACGCAGTGCCACCTCCTGTGAGCCCATCAAGACTGCATTTCATTGGCTGGTACGCTCAGGACCTTGGCCAATGGAGGTGCGGGTGGGTTCGTGAGGATGGCTCTGATTTGTTGCTAACAGGATAGCCTGCAGACCCATCCAGTCACAGAGCTGGTACCGCTGAGTAAAGGGCAGGAGCAGATTCTGTAACTTGGTATGTGTAATTTGGCACCGAGGGGGATTGTCCAGGCAGCTCCTGGACTATAGAGCCCTGGTTCCTTGTGCAGATTCAGGTTGCACCCTCTGCTTTGCTGTTTTATCGCATGGCTTAACTGCATGGTCTAATTGCGTGGCCCTGCTGTTCTGCTGTACCACAGAGATTTGTCCTGGGGCGTTGTTATTGGCTGCTGCTGCTTGATTACTGGTATAGTTGATTCCTGGGCAACGTGGGAAGAGAATGTGGTGTTTCTGCCCCAGGGTTTTGTAAATTTGGTGGGAGTGACCCAGTTGGGGTCCATCCTAAATGAGGATTCTAGGGCATACTTAGGGGTTGGGGATTTTTTCTGCCACCTTCTCCTCACCCCTACTATCAATACTGTGCCTTCCTTAACTAACAACTGTGTGGTTGTGTTTGCACAAAATGCTTAACCAGGTCTGTTAAGGACCTAGTGGCTGCAGTAGCACATGGCAGACTTGATTAGTTCTAATTGTAGTTTCTTCAGTGCGTCATGTGCGAACCCAGCCCATTTCACTAGTTCATTGCGTGAATCCTGAAAATGGATTAAGTTTGTCATCATGTTAAGTGTGTTGTGCAGACAGAATTGTAAAGTACAGTATACAGGAGGTAGAAACTCAACAGAAGTTTGCTTCAAAGGCCATCAAGGATGTTATAAAATCAGAGCAAGCATTCTCTGCATGTTCTCTGCAGTCTCCCCATAGCCCAGTTTGTGCATATTTCTGCCTTGGACAACCAGAAGGTGTGGTGCTGGTGGGAGCCAAGGCAAGAAATTTGTCATGCAGATCCATTCAGGTTGCTGGTATCTCCCACTGCAGTTCACAGTCCCGTCTCTTCTTATTTGAACATGGGACAAGGAATCACAGAACCTTCACTGCTTGTGTGACCTTTCTCCTCAAATTGTAGTCTTCAAATCAAACCAGTAGTTGAGGAGGCTGTATTTCTTTTCTTTTATTGGCATGACATTTTCTCCTGCAGACACCAGTCAGTCACTGCTCTCTCTAACTCTGCTTGTACCCCAACTTGTACTCTAGCCTCCCATCTCCTCCTCCTCCCCATCATCTGTTGCATAAGGGTGCGGTGAGGACATGGGATCTGGTGGGTTTGCAGTCCTTTGCCTTTCTCTCTCCTTTTGTCTACCCTTGGTGGCAGGCCCTGGAAAAGGCTTCGGTGGATGCTTGATGTAGGAATGTAACTTGTTGGTGCCCTCTTTCTTTCTCTGCTGCTGCCGTCGCCGCTTGTCTGCTCACCTGCCCATCCCTCCCTTCTGTGCTTCCCATGCCACAGACCCTGAAGGACAGGCATATTCTGTCTGACACCCCTCCATGCTGCCTCCCTGCAGGTAACCCTCAAATGTTCATTTTACCTGATCAGTTGAAACAGCAGGGCTGTGTATATTTCTAATACCCTTGGCTTTGACCATGCACATAGGCCATGTGATCCTCTTCTCTCAAACATTTAAAGAAAATTTCAGGTTGCAGGACCTCTATGAACTTTCCTTCCATTCTTTTTTCACTTACCCCTGTTTATGATTTTAAAACCTGATTTTGAAAAATGCCTTGTAGAGGAAAGGAAAAAAAATACAAAAAGAACATTTGCAGAGTCATTTATTTGTATTATTCTGGTTGCAGATATTTGCTTGGGGAAAATATAAGAATATACACAACCCTGGTCTTTTTGATTTATGGGACTCAGCCTTGCTTGCCTCTGTGCAACTACCCTATGCATGTGTTCCCCTCTTCTTCGCTGTCACTCTGACAAAGAGGCAAGAGGTTGGGGGAGGATGACAGAGGGAGAACAAATGTTTATATTGGCCAGGGCTATCCTTTGCTATGTTAGGCCAGTTCACACAACCCAGACAATATGAAGGCAAGACTAGAATATATGTTTATGGCAAAATAAATATTTCATTAAATGTTTCTGATATACTCAGGGATGCACAGAAAGTAAATCAGGATCTAGCGAGTGATGTTAAGACATCTGCTGTAAATTGGGAAAGATTTCTGACCCTCTTCCAAAATAGCAACAAGAATGGCTCTTTTATTAAATGATATAGCTAAGATGAAAAACAAAAAAGCTTGAGGTCAGTAGTGAGTAAACAGGAGGGTGTGTGTAAACAAACTGTGAGCTCTGCAAAGGCAGATAAATATGGGTGGGTGGAGTGAGCCTGTTTCATTGGCACGCTCATTACAAGGCTCTATGCCACAAATGCAGCTCCAACCAGCATTCTTATTTCTATTTGTTGGGTAAATTGCATCTACAATTTCACTCATTTGGAGAACGCCAGTTGCAAGAATTGGAGGCCTTGCTGTCTTCCTCCCACTCCCATTGTAACAGAATCTTGGTAGAGCACTATTATAATCAATAATAGACAAGGATTAGTAGGAAGAGGTGGGAATGTTATTTACCACGAATAGCTCATTAATACGAGCTCTTCTGGTGTACACGTTCCCTGTTCTGCATGCTCCGGTGCACTCCTTCCTTGCCACACACAGGTTGAAGCACAGTGGTTCTTGCATGATGTTACGGGTTTGCAACAGCTGTCTTGATGCTAAAGTATCTGCCTCCCCTTCTTTGGGGAATACGTCACAGCTCAGGCACTGCTTGCTGCCCCCCACTTTTCACTGTTGTCTAATTCACGCGGTGTCTGTATTTTTCTCCACCCCTTCCCCCTATTCTGTCTCCGTGCTTGTCTCCCCAGGTGTGTTCTGATCTGGAAGAGCCATGGGGATTGCCTCTCCAGCATTCGTGCTCGATGAAGGCTGCTCAAGCCTGGACCTCACTTTCTGTTCTCTCCCTGAACCTGTGGGGGGGACCAGCAGGTGCTGAGTGTGTGTTTTTTCTCCCTTCTTTCTGCTGCGTAGCATGTAGCGCTCACTGGCTCGTGAGGCTCAGGCAGGCTACAGCCTCTTTGTTGTAGAAGTAGCTATCCTGCTGTTCCAGAGTTAACACTAGAGCCAAGGCCTTTTACACTTGTTAACCCCCTTCGTTGGTGCTCACTGCCCTCTTAAGAGAGCCTGGCTAAAGAGTGGGGTAGTCTTGTCTGTCAAGAGAGGTAGTGGTTGGTGGGTCAAGAAAGCCAGAAGCTCCTGGGCGGCATAGGCTGCAGCATCCTCTTTAACTGGCCAGGGACATATTGGTCTCAAGAAAAATACCATTTGCGTTTGGAGAGTTGTATCAATGGGAACAAAGGAGGAAAGTTTTGTTCAAGAGCCAGGGCAGACTCCCTTGTTGTGCAAAAGGCAGCCTTGGCACCTTCCCCATCCTGCAGTCATGTACAGCTGGGCTGAACTCCCAGAATTCCTAGCCAGCATGATGGCCGCTGTGAGAGAATTGGGAGAGTTGCAGTCCCAGCACGTGCGCAAGGCTGCTCTAGAGCCAGGGGATGGGCATCAGTTTCTCCCCTAGAGCAGCAGGGACTCTTCCAGACCAGTCACTGCAGAGAGAGTAAGTCAGACTCTCTTGGTAGCAAGGAGAGGGGCTCTAGGCCTGTGGCTCCAGTCCCCTCCCCCCCCCCCCAGCAGAATTCTCTTCTTGAAATAATGGCTACAGTAAACACAAACCTGTTCAACATGTCTGTAACTTGGAGTGGATCTGGTCTCTTTTGTAATGCAGAGTGCTGGCCTGGTATAAAATGGAAGACATTTATCAATAAACTTATTTGCAATTAATGCTGTCTCAGAAACGTCTGGAATGAGGTTAGGGAGGAATTATTTTGATCTTTCTCAAACTCTGTAAAAAGGCTGTCAAGAACAGGTAGTTCAAATTCTCCCATTTGGCAGAAATAATATCCTGCCTGCTTCCGCACAGGACGAGTGTTGTATTTCACCAAGTTGCAGTGGTATTGAGGCTGTTCTTTTTTACCTCCTCTAATTTATTATCCTCTGAACAGAGGAGAAAACCAAGCCTGGGTTGGATATTTTAAAATATCGTTTCCATGGTGTTTAGGGTTACTGTCTCCTATACGCTTACCTTTAGATAAATCTTACTGAGAGCTACTTACAGCTTCACGGTTGCAGAATAAAATTAACTAGCTGCAGGAACTGCCTTGTGAAAATACGTGGAACATGCTGAAGTCTATTAAAGAGTTTAGGTATATGATTTTTTAAAAAATCACTTCAACTGGTGGGATCTAGAGTGCTTGGAAAACTAAGTGGTATCCTTGAAAGGCATCGACCCGTAGCTGGCTATGGCAGAGGGACATTGATGGGTCATGGAGAGCCTGGTGACTCAAGGGCCAAGAGGAAACCCACTCCCATGTGCACACCCCCCAATCCTGACCACAAGCATCCTCCCCAAGATTATAATCCTATGGATGCATACGGGGGGCAAACCTGAATGAATTCAACACGACTGATTTCTCATGGGACCTACTTGAAATTATGCTGCGCTCCAGAGGGAGAAAAAAGTTCCCCTGTAAACTTAGATACATCACTATTTAGATCATGAGTGTCCATACCCATGCAGTCTGGGGGAAAAAAAATCAAGAGAAGGGGGAGGAAAAGATGGCAAGGCTAGTGCTTAGATGGGATAAAGGGTGAGCAGAAAAGGCTTAGGCACAGCCAGACTAATGCTTGTGTTCTCTCTGCTTGTGAAAGAGCAGCAGATAGAAGGGCAGGATGTATTGTATTTTTAAGCATTTTAAAATTAGCCTTGTAGATACAGACATGATAGATAGATAGATAGATAGATAGATAGATAGATAGATAGATAGATAGATAGATAGATAGCAAGGGGATTCTACCTCGGCACCACGAAGGCAACTCTGGATTCCTCTGTATGTAAGCCCTAAGCAGCTATTCTCCTACCTCCAGGAAAATACCTGGCATTCCATGTGGTTACCTATAAAGCTCTTGGCGTGAGCAGACAAGGCATTTTGCTGCCTGGTTATACACAAGATGGGGAGGCTGGGCTGCAGCTGCACAAACGCGACACAAAACCTTTATTCACATCAAATACAAAATTAGATTCTCTAGAAATGTCTCTTTGTGATAAGTAACACCCAGGAGAAAGTAGGGAGACAACACAGCAATTAGCAGCTGTAGGGCCATCTCCCTGTGACGTACCCTTCCTCCCTCTGGGGAAGGGAGCAAATGGCTGTGACTAGGCTTGGCTCCAGGCCTGCAGGGGACAGAGAAGGGGGACAGACGTGGGACGACAATGAGTGCAGAAGCAGTTTAAACTCTTCCCCTGCTGTGGGCACAGGATCAGGCAGTGAAATTTAGGGAAGAATGGAAGAAGGATGAAAACGCAGTTGACGTGACGTAGCTTCTGCTGAGGCATTACCATTTCTACTCATTCATTTGGGCACTAGGGCTAAGCAGGATACTGAGGAAAAAATAGACATGGGCCCACAGCCCTCCCACTGCAAATTCACTTGCTTTGACCAATGGCCATAAACATAAAGTAGGCACTTCAGAAAACTGGTCTTTAATGTATCTCACAAGGGGGCTGGCTCTTTTTTGCACTACAGCCCCGGTATTGCTCCGTGGCACATCCTCTCATGTTCGCACTCAAGGTGACTTGGCTGTCTAGAAAGGGACTCACTCTTGTATCCACCAAGGGCTGCTTCCAGAGAGACCAAGGTGGAGTAGGCCTAGCAGCATGAGGAGGGTTAGGATGTTGAATGGATGAGACCCAGTTGGGCAGGTGGGCAAGGGGCCAACGTTTCCACAGGGCAGTTAAATGCAGCCATGGTGAACAACATGGAGATGAGACATGGTGAAGGGAGAACACCCCAGGCAAGAACACGGCAACAGCAGAGCAAAGGGTCAGATTGGGGAATCACCACGTTGGGGTACACTGAATAAGGGCTTCATTGTGGCAGCGCCTTCAGGATGGCATTCACTTCCTCTGCCACAGCTGTCAGTGCAAACTCAAACTGGTCCTGGGAATACAAAAACAATTGTGTGAAGTAGCACGGGCATAGGCAAAAGTACTAAAGACATCTGTGTCCCTTTTTTTCTCTGCCACCCTGCTTCCCTTCTTAGAAGAGAGAAGCACTATCCCCTCTAGGAACTCGACTGTTCTAAAAAAGCCCAGCTTCTTTCTAACTTTAGTCTGAATCCTTTAGACTAAAAATGTAAGCACCCTCTCTCTTCTGACTGAGAGGCTCCCCCTCCCCCCAAAAATAGTATAATGCACTTAAAGACAATATCTGACATTTATAAGTAGCCAGGACATTGATTTGTTGTCTAAGACTACGTTCCCTTGAGTAGTCAGCTCTTCCATCAAGAGGACTGCACAGAATTCTTGTGAGCAAGGAAGCATCAAGAAATACCTTGGTCTGCACCACGCCTGGCCTCTGGTCTCTCACATGCTCCAAGGTGGCTGCAATATCTATCTCCTTCACACCTAGCATGGAGGTGAAGCGGTAAAAATCAGAAATTGGTGAATAAGAAGAACTCTTCTTTGTGTGCTTTGGGGGTACCTGTATCCGTGCATAAATTCCACATTCTCTTAAGCAAAGCAGTCAAATTGATCATTTAATAGGAAAATATCTGAGTAGACACAGAAGAGATTAAAACAAATGTAGAGTAGATGTGTGATGGAAGACATGAGCAGGGAGGATTCTGGAATGGAGCTTCCAGGTTGCCGGGAGTGGGAGGAGAGGTTTCAGGGAAAGCACCTCCTCAGCCCCCAGCCAGTGTGTGGGTAAGTCAAGAGAAGGAGACCAGCCCCTCCCTAAGGCATCATAGTTATAGTTGCTGTTGTTGGGGATTAGATTTAGTCTGGTGAGATTCTGTCCATTAGGTGTAAGCTAATAAAGGAGCTGAATTGATTCTGGACTGTCTCGCTGTTCTTGGGCTGAACCTGACAAGATGGCAGATGGAAAGGATGTAGCCTTCAAAGCATAATTTGAAGGGACGTGATCATTTAATGATGGTGTATAATATCACACTTGCACTCCTTTGGAATTGGCATGATAAACTCTTGTGAAAAAGAGTCACAGTAACAAGAAATTCAGCCTATATACAAGGCCTTCAGTTAGTAAATAATTTTTCAGCTACATAAACCAATAAATACCTACTTTATGAAGATAGAATGGTATAGGGGCTATCCAATATATTGAGTGGAGTGTTACATTGCCTGTTGGACACAAGTTATGCATGATCGCTAAGGAACAAGTTCATTTCTAACAAGATTGCTGACACCAAAAAGTTGAGAACAGCAGAGGGGTTTATGGCAGATGCCTTTCCAAGGTCTTTAGAAAGTTCATTTGCTGTTACAGAGAATTAGCCTCTTGTGAAAGAAAAATGTTAGTCTGAAAAAGAGGAAAATAATCAGAAGGAATCAATATCTTGGGAGATAAACTAAGAAAGGATTATTGAAGGAGGTGTTTCTATTTCAAGAACACTATATCAAAATAGACATTTCAAAAAGAGCAGATTCTTCCTAGGAATGAAGCTGGTGCGAATGCCAAAAATAATCTGGTATTGAAAGCACACTACTGTTTGGGTGCTCTTATATTTATTTTGTGTATTTATTAAAATTGGGAAATTTTTAAGGACATTGAAAACAAAAAGTTCTCTAGAGGAGCATGTTGAAGAGGTGACTTCAATTCTTTTCATATAGACTGAACAAACTATTCTGATTGTGACAAGTAGGTTATATTTCTGGATTTCCTAAATTGGGGGCGTACAATTTTCTTTGGGTTGAGGGTTTAGACTTGACCTTCAAATGGCACATCAGGAGCTGCACTCCAAAAAGTGGATGGGGCCAGGAAAAAAAATTAAATTGATGTAACTGAAATGTAAAGAATTAGGTGCAATAATATCACTCTGCAGTGTGACAGTTTTCCAATTCTGTCAAATTAAAAACGACATTTCCCAGGCAACTTTTGAAGGGCCAAAACTGTGAAAGGCACATGCAGAGTGTGGCTAGCTGGTCATAGAATCAATCAGTGGGAATGTAATCTTTCACTGTCGAAATAATACCTCTACTCAGGTACTAGAACATAACATTATGAATTTTTTAGACTTTATATGACTGTAATGCCCAGTATTAGAAAGAACATAAGAGGATTCAGAAAAATCTTATATAGCTACCCTAACCCTAATCCAACCTGAACATCTGTTTGGTAGTAAGCATTATTAAATGAAATATTATCAGAAACAGAGGAGGACCCAAGCTGAACAATATTCAACTTCTGAAATGGGAAACCCATTTTACTAACCTTTGAGAGGTCTTTCACAGTATGTGAATAGGGAGGAAGCAAATGAAGATTAATTGGATTTTCAAATGTTGTTGGTTTTTTGGTTTTTTGTCAACATTCCTCTCCAAATTCTCCTGAGCAAACTTAGCAATTAAAGAATAAGAGAATGTTCATAGTTATGGACCAGCAACTGGCTATGCAACATAAAATATAGAATAGAAATAAATGACCAGCTTTTGTGATTCAAGGATGTCAGCAATGGAACCACAAAGGATCTCCTGCTGGAGTTCATGTGGATTAGTCTTAAATAACCAAATGTGAGGGAACGAGCAGTGAGATTGTAAAGTTTTTTTTGACAACCACAGATTATTTAGGATGACTGAAACAAACAAACAAAAAGCTCTGGAATAATATTTTTATGATGTTAGTGAACGGAGATTTTAAACTTAGAAAAATGGAAACTATGATAGAAATATACATATATATGTGAGGAAAATACAGAGGGAAGCTTTTTGACTCTTATAATACTAGAATTTGGGATCAGCACTGAAGTTAAGTAATGGAAGGACAATTATTGGAAACATTTCTTTACATAATTAAACTATTATAGCCCATTAATTGGAGTAGCCCTAAAAAGAGCTGGAATTAGCAATCTTGCTTTGGACTTCTCAAAGGCATCAGGCTGGTTGCTATGGCAACAGGCTAGGTAGGCCATCTGCCTGCTGCACCAGCCTGGACCTTCTTAGGTTGAATGGACAAATTGTTTGCAAGAAATGGCCCTGTATGAGTCTCTTCTCACCATCTCACCTTTCGCCATTCGGTTTAGAACCATGTCAATAAGAATGTATGTTCCAGTTCTTCCTGCACCATCACTGTAAAAGATAAGGAAACACTCACACTTGAGGATTCAAACAACGCTGGGCTACATAATCTTCACTCAGTTCAACATAGGGAAGATCTGCTCACAAAAATCTGCTGATCTTTTGTAACTTCAGTTATCAGCCTTCAGTTTTGACAATGCCATTTAATTCTTGGGTGGGTGTCTGTGAAGCTGAATGACAGGTTAACCTGCTATCCCTTTCCTGACCAGATTTTTGAACTTCTGGAGCACACCTGGCTGTTTGCTACAAGGGACAAAATGCTGGCTCTTTGTCTTGCTCTTTCACAACTCTTGTCATAACTTATTTTACTTATTGATTTGAATTTATTAGCTGCCCAACGCCAATGGACTCTTATTCTTGTCACACTCCCCTGGCAAAAGATCTCACATTCCTCATCTGCTTGTAAAGTCAACCACCACCGCAGAGTACTTTTTCCCATGACACCTATTCAATCCTCTTCCATTGCTCCTAGATGCCTTTCCCATTATTCCCCCTGGACAGGTCATTACCTGCAGTGTACGACGATTGGGCACGAGCGGCCCCGGTAGCATTTGTTCACCTTCCTGCCGGAACAAGGAAAGGATGGGATCAGACAGGGTTTCAAGTTTGCTCTTAGGGAACAGCCACACAGATTAAGCCCCCTTTTTGTCCCTGAACAGCCAAGCAGGAACAAGTGGTAAGGAAGACATCCGGGAACTGAAAAGTATGTCATTTATAGCCGATGGCTGCAATCTAACATATGAAAGTTGCATGCATGTGGAACATTATAAAGTCACCTGGAAGACATTCCTGCATCACCCAGATGGAGCAACTGGAACAATATCTAAAATGGCCAGATAACGTATGGGGTGGAAATCCAACAGGAGGCTAAGGAACTAAGGCAAAATATCCCAGTCTTCAGCTCCTTTCCAAATATACCCAGTGTGGATTTTCAGTGCAGTTTATCACACAGGAGATCATGTTGTTCATATATAAGAAATACTTAAAAATGCCAAATTGTCTACTGAATCAGGGGTAAATGATCCATGTGTGAGCCAACCTTATTTTTGTGAACCCTCTGAAATTTGCCAACAAGCTGAATGGATGTGTGACTTCCCATTCATTCTCAGAGGAAAACAAAACAAAACAAAACATATCTAGGAAAAATGTGTGTGTGTGGTTGCATGCATACAAACTCTCTAAAGCAGAAAAAAGGGTTGATAATACCATCCCTTCCCTTGGGATGATTCATTATGTCACTTCTTGTTTGCAGGTTTTGGCTACCAACATCATATTAAAAAGAAAATATTGCTCTTGGCTACCAATATGTAACTTGCTCCTGTGCTAAATGACAGAATCTACAGTAAAAAACCCTGTTCTTTAGTCCACCTGTCAATCCACTACCAATCACCTTTTAAGTTCCTATTTTCAGGCATGGCAGCATGGTGTCCCCTAAAGAATTTGGTGAGCTGACTCCATGCCAAGAAGCTTGAAGAGGCAGAAGTCATATTTTATTTCCCTGAAAGCTGATCTGTTTAATTCTTTCTATTCAATAGCTTAACTGGTGAAACCTGACAATGCCTTCAACAGGGTGGGGAGGGGTTAAGCCACCAGATATTGGCATCAGAGATGGAATATTTTTGCTTGATTGACTGTTGCACTGCCCAACGTCCCAAAGAGAACCTCCACATTCTATAAAATTGGGAGCTGGAAGAGAGAAACAAGAAAAACCTGCCTATTAACGTTCAAACAGAAGCCTAATTTAATTAGGCTGCCTACACTAATTTTACTTGGGATTTGGTTTATATCATTGCTTGCTTTCCCTCATTTTTCTTGTACTCCCTCTCCTAATAACCTTCTTTTCCCTATCTAGAGAATTGGCTTCTTTAGTTGAAAAAGTTTCATTGGTTTCCCACTGAAAGCTTTCTTAAATGCAAGACCGCCTGGGGGGATAACTTTCTCTGCTTTTCATAATGTTCCCAAAATTATGTTAAGATCCAAACTAGACCTGTTTTCCTTGGAGTTGGACTGAATGGAGGCCCTTGGAGGAAGAGCTAAGAACCTACCTGCTGAACAGACTACAAAGCAATGCATCAGGAAGAGTTTAGTCTGACCAGTTACAGCCTATTGTAATTATTTTTTTGCAAAACATGATGTAATTATTTTGGAAGAGGTTTATTTACCATCCCTCCCAACAAATGTAGCAATATGAAAATTAATATGCTCCTTATTATAATTTATACAATTTGATACAACTCAGAGAACTATTAAAGCTGTTGGCATAAAATCATCTATTATAAATAACAAAAATGTTTTGTTTATGGACACAATTTAAGTGAATAGTGTTCCATTTCAATATCAGAGTGCCCATGATAGCGCTAATGATTTATTTGTGACATACTCTGCAGGCTGTCAGAATATCTAAAAACTCAGTGGGTGTAATCAGGCATGTGCAAAACCTTTTATAGTTGAATCACTTCCAGAACACTCAAAATTGCTTGTTCCAAGACCAGAATGGTCCATTGTGAAGTCAGAACATTCTCTGACAGAACATTCTGTTCACCCCAGGGGCGACTCTGCTGATACCACATGCCCTATATTCCTATCGTGTTCTTTGCTAGCAGGCTGAAAAATTCTTTACCTACTGAGAAGGATCTTCCACACATGCATCTGCTGGGAATTGTCAGCTCACCTTATCAAATCATATGAACAAGAAGGTATATATTAAATGAATCTCAGAAAAATATATGAAAGTGATATTTCAGTTGTTTGACTGCTGGTTATTCTGGGACAGTGGTGGCAGGGATGAGAAAGGGATGCTTAGTTCTACTGTACATTGTTTCAGCAGTTTGACATCTTTTGAGCAGTCTGATGTAAAAACAGCACTGACATTCTGGTGTAGCATGCCATATTTTAAATCCAGAGATGGTCTTCTGAGATATTTGTAGAACTATTATCCACAATAGCTGAAAATATATGCAAGCTTTTGAATTACCTACATTGCTGGTAGGTAGGCTATAAGAGCAATGGACCAACTCCATGTCACTTGCTTTTATAGGGATTCAGAGTTGGGTTGGTGGAGAGTCCAGGGTTCTTTGCCCACACAAACACACCCTAGGCTTCCAGGGCATCTGCTGCTTTATGGCTTTGAACCTTCTTTCACCCCCAACTGTTCTCCAGTGGAAATCTGCATGAGGGATAGTACCAGGATCTCCCCTTTGGGCCCTGGTGGACAAGGGAGGAGGTGGGGGACACAACAGCAACCTGGGCCCTCTCCTGTTCCATGCCGCTGGCACAGTGGCCAATGATCACTTTTGTGACTATGCAACTGGGCCAGGATTACTAGCTGCAAATCACAAAAATGACACTGGCAGCTGTGAGAGAGAGAAAAAAAAGAGAGGAAGAGGAGGAGAAGAGAGGAGGCGGTGAAGGGGAGAGAGCATGGTACAATGCAGGCAGAAAGAGCTAAGACTGCCCCACAGAGTATGTCCCACAAACCAAGACTTAAGAGGAAGAAGCACCAAGAACTTGTGGAGGAGGGATGTAAAAAAAGCAGCAGTTAAATGAAGATCCTCTGATTTCAACTTGCCAGGTATGTGCCCTGGGCTCCCCAAATGCTCAGAAGGAGCCGTTGCACCTCCCATGCCACAAGGTCCTCTCCAACCTATTATATCCAAACCTTGAAAGTCACACACACAGAGAGAGACACAGAGCATTTCTAACTTGTTGCAATGCCCAGAAGTGACATTATGTTCCAGAGGTACTTCTTTTAACAGCTGCCTGATAAAATAAAACAACCCTAATCCTCGCCCAATCCCAGCCTCTGCCCGCCTAGGTATCGAGCCAATTGCTGGCAGGAGGGTGGGGGGGAGAGGGAACAGGTGAATCCAAGAAGAGAAGGAGAGTACCTGGAAAGGACAAGATAGGGAATAAAAGAGATTAGAATAGTTTTGAAAACATAGGAAGCTAATGAGAGACCAACCCTCCGGCATTTTGTCCTAGGTAAAAAAAAGAACAAACCAGGTCTCCAATTCCTGATCGTGTTTTTTCTACCTTCTTGTCTTATATGCTTCTTGAAGGTAACACAATTAGAGGCTTCTTGGGCAATGGGGACCAAGATTGCTACTACTGTGATCTTGCAGGAATCCTCATTGGTATGTTACATAGCCCCTCACCTCACCATTCCCTGTCCTCCAGACTCTTGAACATTATATACAAAGTTCAAATTATACCTCCCCACATGAACATATTCTGAGGTTCCTTTTCTCTAGTATGACTGTGGTGGAATAGCATCTATATCACATTAAGAGTTGTGTTATTGAGTATGTTCTTTAGTGCCTTTGTTTAATATGGTGTTTTGTGAAGCCTAATAGCAATAGCATAAACACTGTTCAAGTGAGCAGTCAAGAGTTCTTCATCTGGGAGAAAAGCCAACACCAGCTCTGACCTCCCTGCAATAAAGCATGAGGGCAGTACATCTACCCACCCTGCAGGGGCTCCAGCCAGGAATTCACTCAGCTCTGTAGCAATTGCCACTTCTAAGCAGAACTAAATTAACCACAAGGCATGGTCCCAAGGGGCCTATATGTTCTGGCTATTACTGGGGCTTCCAGCAGAACTGATGATCGCCCAGTTGGTCGGAAGATTTTTTACAGCAAAGATCAAGCTGTTGCTTCAGCTGCTGATGGTTAAATGAAAATCACACCGCGAGCTTCAACAGCCATCCATGGTTGGATGAGACCTCAGAGATGGGAGTGAGGGCCTTCAAGGCTCTGGAAAGGTTAAACAATGCTAAAAGGGCCTTTGCAGCAGCCTCTGGGAAGCAAGGAGTGTTGGGGGGGGGGGGTAAAGCAAAATGGGCATCAAACTATGGTATTGCTGCGGATGGGGAGAACAAACCCTCACCTTATACTAGGGAAAGCCCCAAATTCATACCACCATGTTATCTCCAAACCTCACTGAGTCATGCCTGCATCAAAAGAAAGGACCCAGCTTCTCTTCCTGGCTACTTGTTTTCAATTACCCAGCCCCCCCCCCCCCCCCCCCGTTGCTGCCTATCACGGGCCAACCTTGGGATTTTCTGTCCCCGTGGCCAGCTCCTCCTTCATTTTACAGCAAGGCTCCCAATATTGCCTGGGACCCTTTCCCTGGTTATGTTTTGTAAAAGGAAATAAGTGATGGGGCCCGGGGTATCTTCCGAAACGCAGCCAAATCCTCTCCAACCTCTATCCCTTTTGCCAATCTGTACCAGAGCACTTGCTTTCCATCCCCGCCCCGCGCCGCCCCCGCAAATCGTGTCCCGGCTCCCAATAGGAGGACGACGTTCCGTACCTGCGGAAGTCAAGAAGAGGCCGAGTGGTGGTGGGGATGCCCTCTGCCGGCCAGCTCAGGAAGTGAAATTGCGTCAGAGTCCGTGTCTCCTGAGACTGCACATTCTTCAAGTAGAAGCTGCGCACCAGGAAATCCTCGCACCAGATGTGCTCTGAGACCAGGTTCACCTGAACGGAGATATCAGGGTTTGGAAAGGGAGAGAAGCAACATGGGAGACTTGCAGCCAGCCAGCCAGCCAGCCTCCTTCACATAATAATTCTTACCATCTGCACCACAAGCCATCCATTCCCCAGCTTGTTTTCCTGTTCTCCTCTAAACACTTGATCTTCCATTTGGTCAGTTAAAATGCCTTTTCTGCTTTTCTCTTCATAAGGCTAGAGAAAATAAGGCTTTGTACAGGCAGGAAAACAGCAAAATAGATGCAATGTGAGGCCATAATTATCCTGCCCACAACCAGGATTCACTGTGGCTTATCTATATCATCATCAGGATTCAGAGGCTGCTGCTTCTGAGGCTGCAGTTTTTCAACGAGGTGTGGCCATTCAGGGTGACACCTTGAATTCATCCTCCTCTTCTACAAAATGGGAGATTTTGGTCACTGGGATTCCATAATCATATAAGATGTCTAAGAATATAAACATCAGAACTCTTCCTGCTCTCTCCATATCACGAGGAGCACCTTCACAGTTTGATACATATCCCATTTCTGGCCCCCAACACTGAATATAAGAAAACAGCTATACTGCCCAGGAAAACTTTACAATTTGTATAGATGGCTGTGGGGGCTCAGGGAGGGGACTGTGGCTGCAAGAGAAAGGGGAAAAGAAATGTTTCCGTGGTTCTTTGTGGAGTGCCTGAAAGTGAAGTATTCACAGGAGCAAGGAGTTTTCATTAGTCTTCCACAGAGATTCAGCTTCCACACCCAGCTGAACTGCTCACATTGCTGGGAGATGCATGGGAAAGGACATCACTGCTACCTCAGATATGACACCCATCTCACTGACAACCCCACAATAAGAGAGGAGCAACCTTTGCTACTCTTTGCTGAGCATTGCAAAGACATAACTGGTCAGCCTTACCTCATAGATGTGGTAGAGTGAGGATCCCTCATCAGGCCAGTAGCGGTCACACTGCTTGACACCATCCTCCACTAGGGGGGTCAGCATGACAATGACTGTGCAGCCATTCTCCCATACCATCTGCATACAAGGGACAGGCAGGAGCAGAGCTCCCAGTCACAACACACACTCCGACTTCTTCTCTATATTGAAAGAAGTCCAAATGTCACCCCACATATGAAAAGAGGCACATGGGAAGAGAGGGAAGAGAACTTAGTCCATGGAATGTCTCTGCCTCCAATTAAAAACAAAGTAAATTTAAATTCCTCTGGGCTGCAAAGTCAGCTTGGGAACGTATGGGGTATGTCTAATAAATTCTGAAGAGAAGAACCCAGCAGCCTCTCAACATCAAGTGTGGCAACTTGTCTTTCTGCTTTCTTACTTCTTACCCATTCATAATAGAAATCAAATAAAACTGTACATTCAGACATGCATACATTGAGGAGTTTACTAACATACATCATCTAGCCATGGTATTTCATTCTGTTGATATGGAGTACAAACCTGCCCTTGTCTCTGAATGGGAAGATGCATTCCACGCTCTTTATTGCCTATCTGCCCCTCTTCTAAAGGCTTTGAATATAATGCCAGAGGTAGCAGAACCCCCCTGTGCAAAGAAATGTCAGTCAAAATGCTCTATCAGGCAGCACAGGAATGTGATCCCTTTAGGATAAACATCTCCCTGCCCCATTTTACCTGCCAAAAATCAGCAATGGTGTGGGACAATGGACCTTGTGTTGCAATGTATGCTGGCATCCGTGGATCATGGTCAATCTGCAAAGAAACAGAGCATGAATTAGAATAGCGTTCCTCATCCTGGTGCTCCCTGAAGGAATAGGGACTACAATTCCTAGTTGATCTATGCTAGCTGGGAATTCTGGAAGGGAGGGGACAGAAGAGAATTAGACTTGATAAAGTAGGCTGAAGGGGATGAGCTGTAGATGGATCCACACTGAAGATCTGTTATCAGCCCAGTACTCTCCAAATGTTTGGGCACACACCCAGTCATCTCTTAAGTGATATGGAAGTTGAGGTACAACACATCTGGTTGAGCAAAGTTGTTTGATTTTGCTTATCATGATCATTCTGGATAAAGATATTGGATCTTCAGAGCAACCAAACTTGGCTGTATGTTATTAGAAGTATAAAGTATTACTACAAAATGGCATTGCCTATGGTCAAATTATCCACAAGCAGCAAGTCAGGTGATCAAGATGAATCTAAATTAATTAGACTGAAGAATGAATAATCATGGCCATGTTGAAGAGGAGGGGGGGGAGAGTGAAAAAAATCTGAACCAGTGAAATAGATGCTGGCCTATTAGACCCAACTGTTGCACTTAACAGAACAGCACTTGGAGAGACACAATTTAAATACCCTATCCTTGATCTAAGATAGGAAGAAAGAGGCACAGAATAACTTTCTAAGGTGAGAAAATATGCAGACAGATTGAAAAAGGAAAGATTAATTTAATAGATCAGATGTCCAATTGGGAAGTGCAAGACTTCACACCAAGAAGTGAGAAAGTCTATCTGCGTCTAGAAGGCAGGTGAGAGACAACTGTGAGGCACTGCTGAGAAATAAGTCCTGTGAACAGAATGTAGATCTGATGGCTGAAGAACTCTGAGAGGAACAGATGGCCTTATACCTTAAAAAAAATGATGAGTGTGGCACGTGTAATCCAAAGTGGCAGGGCTGAGGGGACTTTGGGAGTGTCTTTTCTAGCTGAGCAATAGCTGCTACTAGACTTGGCAAGAAAGGTGGCAGAGGCAGCCTCTTAAAAATGGGCCAGTGGGACAGTATTTGGTGGGATACCAAGTGTAATAACAAGGACAAGAATATGGGTCTCCGTCACTCACAATGGGGCTGGCATTAATGAAGTCACTCCGCGATGGGTTGCTTTCCATTTTCAACTTGATGCGTGCGTGGTCATCTAGGAACAGCAGAAAAAACAAGGAGCCTTTGGTCTAGTCTGGCTGGAGCAGCCAGAAGCTGGAATTCTTGTGAAGCTACAGCCCCATCCCCCAAGGCCAAAAGACACCGAGTCATTGGTCACAGAGATGCATCTCTAGACCAGGGTCAGGGAACCCATGACCCCAGAACTTCATGTGACTGCAGATCCTCTCCAATCTGTTACTGAATTTCAGGGATGCGATTGCTAAAAAATCAGTAATACGACTGTGGCTTCCATCTATCTGTAGGTTGAAAGCTTATGAAAAGAGCATTACCCCTAAAATAGGCTGAACTTATTTAAGGAAGAAACAACCCACCCAAACTCAGAGAAAAGCAGAAAATACTGGTCCTATCCATCTTCTGATGTGACCCTACTCACTTTATGTACAGACCGTTTTGTACTGTTGTTCCACATACTGCAGCTTTGTTGCACCCCTCCCCCCTGCTGTTAAGTAGGTCCTATAGCCACCACTGCAGAACCATGCACTGGCCACACTCCACAGCCTCTGCTAAGCCAGCAAGGAGTAGGGGTAAATGGGAAAAGCTCCATCCCCTAGTGACCACAGGCAGTGCTTGTTATGGACTCACAGGGCACATAATCTGAATTGCGGTTCTTCTTGACATTGGCTTCGCACTGGGCAGCATCACAAGTGTTTGGTTCTGCTTGGTATGCACACAGTGCTTGCCACTCTTTAGCCAACCGATCACGATTACGCAGATGGTCCTCCATATATGCCTGTGGGGGCAACAGAGCAGTTATTACCTCCTGGAGCTATATGTTAAAATTATACCCCTCCCCCTCCCTCCCCCCAAAGAGATGATTGAGATCTGTTGAAAGCAATCTCTGACTTGATGCCTTCAAGATGTTTGGGCACTGAATTCCCAGAGATGACAATCTCAATACATCTGAGGAATGTCACGTTGCTGTTAAGATCTAGGACAATGTTTCTCAACCGCAGCCTTCTCAGTTGCTGTACGTCTTACACGTTGGCTGGGAAATTCTGGGAGCTGAAGTCCACGCATCTTAAAGTTGCTGAGGTTGAGAAACACTGACCTAGGAGAAGCAAGAAGAGCATGCGTAGCGCTGTTGTTTACTGCCTAAACTTTAGAGCAGTGTTGTCCAAACTTGGCCACTTTAAGATGAGTGGACTTCAACTCCCAGAATTCCCCACATCTTAAAGTGGCCAAGTTTGGACAACACTGCTTTAGAGGTATGATAAGATGCAGCACAGTCATTCCCCCTATGGGTTTACTTACCAGGTTTTAATTTCACTAAAAAAAAAAAAAAAAAGGAAAAAGGTAAATTCTCCTTGAAGTCAAGCTTGATTCCTGATGATCTCATGAACACAATCATGTGATCATCAGGCAGCACTATGGAAATACTTTGCCCTGGCTTTTGACTTCCCAGTCTAGCCTACAGCCTTAGAATTTCCTCATGGTCTCCAGTCAAAGCTGTCCCCAGGTGCAACCCTGTTTAGCTTTCGAGATCAGCCCCAGCTGGCTAAGTGAGGCTGTTTAGCTAGGCATTTCACCTCATAAATGACGCACACAACCATGCACCTATGCCTGCGGTAAGGCTCTGTCTGGCAAGCTTGCAAACCTCCATCAAGCCGTCCCATCAGCACAAATGTGCAGGGTGCCGGTGCTCCTCACCAGAATCATGTGCCCAGTGGAGATATCCATGTTGGACTGCACAGGCTCTTCACACCAAGATGGTGTGCTGCTGTGGGAGCTGGGGCTGGCCTGGGGTGCATCGCTGAACTGTGAGGAAACACTGCTGACGCGGGAGTTTTCGGCAGGAGCAGGGGGCGGAGGGGGTTCTGCACGGCCAAACAGGGACTTGGCAGCCATGTGCTGTCGGCAGAGCTCCTGTGGGAAAGAGGACCCGGCTACAATGACCATCCACACTGGTCACTGAGGCTGGACAACAGATAGGAAAAGCAGAGAGTTTGACCTAGCCCAAAGCATTCCTATCGTCCAAATGCCCTTAATTCTTCCATTCAGAAATGCTATGCAAAAAAAACAGGATAATGAGAAGACACAACGGACTTCACCTTGGTCCAATCCTCCCGAAGGAGCTAGGAGCCATGCCTGGCAGCCATCTATCCAGGACGCTTGAATTTGTATTCTGCCACTGAATGAGAGGCTGGAGCCTTTGAATGTTAGGAACGTGTTTGCCCAACACCCTTAACCAGGGCAGTTAAAGCCTTAGTGGCTACCGCTGCATAACATGCTAAGCTGGCTAGGGTTTGCTTGGGGCTCTTGTGCAATCTCAGTCAATTTTGGGGAACCCCAAAAATGGCTTCAGTAAGTAAACAGAGGGTGCCGGGCACCCCGGCCTAAGATTTCTGGTGAGCAGTGGCACTAAAAGTAGAGATGCCCAATGATCTTGGCAGACTCAGCGATGTTGAAATCTCCCCCCCGCCATCAGATCTGCTGGTACCTGGTATTCATAAGTGCTGTCGGTTGCTCCCTCTGGCCCCAGCCCTGCCAGCCGTTCTTTCTCCCGCTGCTTGGCATGCTGGCGCAGACAAAAGACCACAACAGCAGCAATGACGATGCCGGCCACACAGGCCAGTAACACAAAGGTGAGCAGCACTGAGCGGAAGGTGCTGCCGAAATGGGCGGGATGGGGGTAAGTTGCAGCCTCATTGCGCTGTGGAAAGACAGGCACAGAACAGGTGAGCTTATGATAAATAAGGAAGTGACCTCCACGACCCCTTCAGACGTGGCTGGGGTCTGGTTCCCAGCAGCCTCAGCCAGCATGGCCAATGGGGAAGGTTCTTCTGGACTTCTGAAGGGTCACGGCCGTCGCCAGTGTAAGCTGCGTACTTTGCTGTTAGTTGCCATTCCATCATCCTTGCATTATGGAGCCCTATCAAAATTGCCACTGCCCCACTGCTGTCTTCTGCCATTTCCCCATGCTCTGTCCCGCCCCGTTGCTAAAATCTGGAACCTTTGCTGAATTCTCATTCTATTCTTTCCCTATTGTGCAGCCAGTAGCTTTCTTTTTTCCTTCATGCTGGGAGCTGAATGGGCCCTCTCTTCTGCTGGTCCCAAGCCTTCCTTAACTCAAAAGCAGACTTTCCAAACAGGCAATCTGATGGCTTGGCTTATGAGTCAGAATTCTCAGGACTTCTCTCTTGGCCAAACACTATCAAAGCTTGAGGATGCCATGAGGCAATCACAGCCAAGTCTTACCTGTCCTACACCCATCTGTAGGATCTTTACTCCCACCTCCGATTCCAGCTCTGACTTCACCAGGGCTAGAGGAAGGATAGAAATGAACAAGCCACGCTGGAGGACTGAACTTGGGGACATGCAAAGCAGTAATTGAATGCAGAATAAACACAGAAACTGGGGAGAGCGTGACTTCAGGATTGGTCTTTTTTTCTGTTTGGCTTGGAGGGTTTACTACATGAGTAGAAAGGACAACACTGTGATAGAGGGAGCTCCCCTGCCCCCCCCCTTTTTTGTGGACCCTCAGAACCATCTTTTCAGACCATATTGATTTTTACCCAAAAAAAGGAAAATAAACACCGTAACAAACAAAATAAAGCAAAACTGACAAGCAAACTTTCTGCTAGGCTGCTCTTTTCCTAAAAAAGGGAAAATTCTAAAATAAAAATATTTGCAGTAATCGTGATACTGATAATAAAAGTAATAAAAATAGTAATAGTATGGCTCCAGGCTACAGAAAAGCATGTTCATTCCCACTATAGCATAGAGGGTATCCTGTACCTATTAAACAAGATAATTTAGTGTCTTGTTAGGTCTAGGAAACAGAATTTGTATAACTATTGTGACTATTAATTTGCTCTCGACTTACCAGCCCTACTGGCAACATCATTCAGAGACAAGTTCTGGTGGTTTTGACGGATGCGGAACGTGAGAGCTGGGCCCAACACACTGCACGGGGAGAGATCTGAACTTAGGATTCTGCTTTCACTAACCACATTGTTCACTCAACAAGCATGCCTTCTTTGCCCATCTTTGCAGGATGCCTGTTATAGCTATCCATCATCATTCTTTACAATGCTCCTTACATAGAGTTATCTGAAGACTCCTCTTCATTCAGAGGTTGACAGTTTTCACTGAACGTGAAAGATCTCCAAGCTGTGCCTTAAAGCCCAACCTAGTTCAAAATCCATTGCAAGCACATAGCTGCTGGAAAAGGGTTCCTGCTCATATGCGCAAGGGTTCCTTATTTAGGAAAAATAAGGAGTCCAATCCCATTGGGATAATTCCATCTATGTAACAAAGCAAAGACCTTGTGTCATCCACCCAACAATGAGAACTCGTCAGCATAGGAGATACAATTTATCCCCAAGCTGCCAATATCGGGCCCTGCCAGTATGTTGGGATAGCCACCTGGCTAAGAATTCTGGGAGTTGTAGTCCTAATGCATCGCGAAGCACTAAATTGGGGCAAGCTATCTCAACAGTACAAGGAAGACCCTGCAGACCTCCTCATTATGAAAACAGCATCACACTCTGGCTGGCTACGTTACCAGTACTTCCTTCAACTGTATCTCACTAGAGTCCTCCCCTTCCAGAACCACTCCAAATAACAGCACACTCCAGTTTCTTATGGATCCCCAGACCTCAACTATGCTACAGCACTTGCCTGATGTTGATGAAGCTGGCAGTAGATAAGTGAACACGTTCAGCCAGGATCTCAAGGAGACGAATGCCAGCAGCAAGACTTAATGGCCTGCAGGTTGTAAAAATGCAGTAGGTCAAGACCCATTGGAAAAGCGTAGAGGAGAAAGTTGGTTATCAGACAGCAGGTAAATAATACTATTAGGTGTACCCTCCTGAATATTAATCATCACCTGGCACATACATTAATCAACAGCTGCAATTAATAAGCCAAGAGACAACCAGGCCTTAATACTGCAGTGGACTACTCTATAACCAACCATAGTTTATTTACTGGTTCTCTCTTCCATGCCACACCAAACCATAAATAAACCAACCATTTTATGGCTGAACATGATGCATGAATCCAGCTATTGTGCGGATGCAAATGAGAATAACTATTATAAGTATCACCCTACTATCTACTGGAACTTGTCAATGTGTAGCTCAGCTTTCCCCAGTCTTGTTCACTCCAGATATGTTCATTTTAAAGTAGGCCCAGGCATCCTGGACAAGCAGCCAGCCTAGCATAGGCTATCTTTGGGGTGATGTAATATGCATTTGTCTGCTCCAAATCTGGATCTCATACAGGTATTATACAAGGGCATCCACATCTTGAATAAATCAAACAATATGACTTGCTCTTTGGCTCTGCCCATTTATCCCCCCCCCCCCCATTTCCTCAGACACACTCTTTCTCTTACTTCTGGTCAGTGACAATGTAGCCATATTCCTCGGCAGCCAATGGTGTCTCTTGCTGCTCCTCATCCCTGTTGAGTACACCTACTGCCATGCGGCTCTTCTTCACCATCACCACCTCAGGACTGCTGCTATCACCTTCCCCAGGGTGTAAGGGCTTGTGTGATTCTGGAGGAGATGTTGTCATTGCCACATGGGCTTCGGTCGAGCCAAGTGTCTCTCCCTGGGCCTGAATTTGCCCCTCTGTGGGAATAACACTGATGGAGTCTTCCTGAGAAGGGAGTGGCTCCAGTTCCTCCCCATGTTGCATTTCTGCTTCTGTCACCTAAATGAAAAATGAAAAGTCATTCATCAGCACTCAGTACTTCAAACCAGCAGCCCACAGCTATTTGGGATAACTCCTGCCTGTTACTACAGCCAATCTTGCAAATTCCCTTCTCAAACTATGCCTCTCCATTAACAGTCTCAGGTTGCTGGTTCCATCCTTATGTCTGAATTTGTAATGATCTGTTCCCTTCCTCTTGACAGGAGCCACCTATATAAAAATTGGCCGTGGAGGATTGCTGTCTGATGGTGTGGGCAACCAATGGCCTAAATGTGGCCCCAGAAAATCCTCAGAGCCCCTACTCCAAGTGGAGAGGGCCAAATGTTTGGCCTTATTTCAGGGGGAGGGAATGAATGGGGATTTTGATAGGTGTTTAGATCAAAAACATCTGTTGAGCTCTTTGAACTCTTCCCAACCCCCTACTAAATTAGGCAAGCCACCCACTCTGGTTATGTGCAGACATAATTGCCATCACCACATCTCCTGTGGCTTTTGGAGACCAAAAACCCCTCCCCCAACCCCAAAAAACCAGAAGTAACTCTGCCCCATGTCCATGGTAGTTGCCCAGTTGTGTATTACGACAAGAAAAAAATCAAGCGCGGCTTAGTGGAGTCTACTTCTCAAATCCAGATGTTGGTTCAACATCCAGGTATTGTGTATCCTCCAGTGACTAATAGGAAAGGACATTTCAGTGTTTTGGGATGAGGGATTTAGGAGTCCCAGAGTTTTCCACATATATCAAGAAGCAAGTGAACTTACCCGCTTGGACTCCAGAGCTTCTTGTTCAAGCCTACCAGCTAGGGAAAGAATTAGAGAAGGAAGGTGCTTACTTTCTAAGGTAAGAAATCTTAAAGCTTAATCTGTTTATTTACAAAGTAGTGAAGTAGAAGTTAACCATCTATAACTTTCCTCATGTTGTCAAAGTTTCATCAGCCCCAGCCAGCCTGGCCAATGGTCATGGCAGTCATAGTCCACCATGAGAGAGTTACTAGTTTCCTCCCCTTGCACTTAAGGGAAGACATTCTGTGTAGGCTCAAGCATGTTCTCTGGTTGCCATGTCATAGGCTCCAGAGCTAAAATACCAACAGAGGAAAAACACATTCTGGGGTGAAGCCAGCACAAATATAAGCCTGGATTGCATGAGCTAGCACAGGGACAGCACAGAATCTCCTCTCTCTTCAGATTCAGTCCATCCAGTTCCTATTTTACCTCCAGACACTAGCTTTCCTCCTATCTCTCTCCTCCAGCTACCACTGTCCCATCTGCCTCTTCTCTTCCAAGTCCTCATACCCACTCACCATGCTTATTGGGACCCTGAAGGAACTGGATCATGTCCTGTGGTCTAATCCCGTAGTTGGCAAGTATTGCTGTAAGCCTCTGAACAAGCCTATCTGTGGACAGAAGGGAGGGGACGGTGTTGCTTCTGTAGCCTAGTAATCATCAAGGCTTTGAAACCAAGATAAATAAGCTAAATGATTCTTAGAGGGCCACTGAAAAACAAATAAGAAAAGTCTCACCTGGCTCAGTCAAGTGCGTTTGAGACTCTGCTCTGTTTTCAGGGTTGTCACCATCATCCTGAAGAGGATAATCTATCTTGGAATCTTGCTTGTTCTGGGCCCTATTTCTGGATTTACCTGTCTGCTCCTGGGTTAAGTAAAGTGCCCCCAGGTCTTGGAAAAGTTGACCTCCATCCAGCCCCTGCTGTTCCCTATAGAAAGGAGCAGTGCTGGCACCCATCAGGACCTTGGAAGCAGCAGCTTGGTCTAAGAAAATGGGAGACTTCAGGTTGTGAGCAGTGGGATTGTCCTGGAAGGTGCCATCTGGGTAGCTGAACTGAAGCAGAAGTATACAGAAAGGCAATTTAGAAACACATGAAACCAGTTGCCTTATCCTGAGTCAGAATACTGGTCAATCTAGCTCATTGTTTCACTTGCAAGGGCTCTCCAGGTTTCTGATATGAAACTTCCCCAGACTTTCTTGGAGGTAGCAGGAGCTATGTTGGCAAATTAAAGTTCTTTTCACGGATCCTCAAGTCACCAATAAACTATATTGGCATAAGACTGTCACTCTATTCTTTCCCTACAGCCTCTCTTCTGGCTTTGTACCAGATGGTGGTGCACTGATTTAGCTTTGCAGGACATGTTAAGCAAAACCACTGCTGAAACCCTCTGGCTTTGCTGCCCTCCCCTTTGTCAATGTCACCACCCAGGAGGAAACCATCTGCCAATCACAACACTGCTGCGATTGGTAAATGGTTTTGACAGATAGCTAGACTTTAGCCATCTGTCAAAATCTGGTACTGAGACAGATGATCTATGAGGTGACAGAGGCTGCCTGTTAAAACAAGAGAGGCTTCACTGGGCAGCCCCCACAACCGCAGGGTGGCAGAGGCTGACACACTTCTCCTGCCTTCCTTGTCAGCCCTAGTTAGGTGCAAATAGGGAAAGGACCTGCCGCTGGCTTTTCAGGTTTCAGACAGGAATCTTTCTCAGTTTTCCTTGAGAATCCCAGGAACTGAAGTTGATTTGTTGGGGCACCATAGCTCAGTTACAGAGCGCATGCCTTGCATTTATAGGTCCTACATTCAATTCCTGTTATAAAGAAGGATCTTAGATAATACCTAATTAGAGCATACAGAACTATGAGATTGTCCAGTAGTAGCCTGGCTCTTTGTTCCTGTGTTCTTGTAGGAAACAGCTATTATTTTAATGGAACTGTTTTAAAAGGAAAAAAAGAAGTGGTAAGGAACCTATGGCCTTCCAGATGTTCATCTCCAACTCTTATCCACCCCACCCAGCCTGGCTAATGATCAGTGATTATGGGAATGATAATCCAACAACATCTGGAGGGCCACACACAATGTAAAATAAGCAAGTTCTGGAGCATCATTCCGTAACTCAATGCTCTCCATGCACATTGAATCCAATTCATTCACAGCCAGCAAGCGGGCGGAGGCTATTCTACTTGATGCTGAGCAGCTTTGTTGAAATACCCACCTGGTAATGAGGGTAAGAAGATAGAAATGCATTCTTGTGACCTAGCTCAGGCTGAGAGGCCAACAGCAACTCCAGATACCGTTGCAGGAGTGCTGGGGGGAGAGGAGGCTGGTGGGCTCCATGAGGGGAGGAGGGCTGAGATGACAAAGAGGATCTCCTGGGAACTAGGTGAAGAGCTGGGAACCTGTAAAGGGGACATTCCAAGGTAAAATGTCCATCCATCCACCATTTTGGAAGACTCTGAGCAGCTTGTTGTGATTATATATAAACTGGGGATCAAAAGTTCTTATTTCCAGTCCAACAAGTGACCATTTTTGCATGCTAACTTATGGTCATACCCAAAGCGCTAGCTGCTTGTTCCTGCTCTGCCAGTGTATCTTTTCACCCCATCGCACTCAGGGCCAGAGTATAATGGGGTCTGCCGAGTCATTCTGGCTGGAGGGCACAATTTTGTTCTGTTTTATAAGTAGCCAACAAAAGGACTTTGACGCAGGTGTGGGGATGTGAGCTGTAAAAGCTTTGCTCCTCCCTCACTGTAACACTGATTAGATTGTGGTCCAGGCACCAGCAATGTGTAGTTCAAACATCTGGTGAAACAAAACGATTATTTTCGGGCAGGTGCAGAACTGGGAGCACAATAGGGAACAAAGTAGGAGCTCCCCCTATTTTCCATCCAAGTCCTCACCCTGGCAATGTGTAAGAAAAGAAAAAAGAACAATCTCCCATAGGAGATCCGTCTGCCTCCGACATTCTCTGCTTTCTAGAAAAGTCTGAAGATGGAGCCTGGTGCTACGTATTTTGTCTGGGGTTTATTTGTCTCACCTTCATTGTAGTTTTATACCTCGTTAGCTGCCAAGAGTCTTATGATTGCAGCAGCATACAAATTCGATAAGTAAATAAAAAGGAAAACAATGTGCATCAAGGCCTGATAATATATAAGTCGATTCTTGATGTTCTTGTTTCAATGTTCACTTCTTGGATAGCCCAGAGAGAGCATAATGGGGGATCTTCCATTTTATAGCCCTTGTTCATTTTATATTCTGGAATTGCCTATTGTTTCTTAGTTCCTTTTTTTTTTATTGATTACAACCTCCCCCCTCACCTCCAGTTGATGTTTGCTTCACATCTTGGTTGCTTTAACAGTATAATCCAGTATAATCCTACCTTTGTTCAACAGTAAACTCTACTGACTTTGGTGGAACTTTCTCCCAGTTAAGTATACAGCAGCTTATCCCAAGCTGGATGCCCTTCAGATGTGTAGACTTCAACTCCCAGAATTCCCCAGCGAGCATTGATGGCCATTGATGAAAATTCTAGGATTTGAAGTCCAGGCATCTAGAGGGCACTAAGACTGGTGAAGGAAGGATATGGAGATGCCTGGTTCTTGGCTTGATGGTCAATACATTAGAGCAGTTTTTCAAACTATCTTTGCATATTGCTGCTTTTTTAAAGATCATTCTGCAGAACAGACAGGTGGTTGTAGAAAAGAAGACAAGGGAGTTGGTTTGCTGTTCAGTAGAGTGTAACCATTCTAATACTAATCAGCAGGTATTTACTAAGAGATAGCAGCAGCTATGTAGTGAAAGTACATCTCAAGGAAACTATTCTTCCTACCTATCCTCAGCTGCAGAATTCCATGAAGATGGAAGGTAAAGCCTAGGGATGTGTTCCATCTCCTGGGAAATCACATACTGCGTAAGGTCATCCTGCCACGATAAACCTGATATGAAAAATAGAAAATGAAAATAAATTAGTGCATGGCCACAAAAACCAAATATTGATTTGAATGCTGAAAGGATGCATAGAGGATATGCATAGAGGATATGCATAAACTCAGGAGCAGGCAAATCAATAACCTTGAGATGTCTTGGATTATACCTTCTATCTCTTGCTGTTCTCCATGCTGGCCAAGAGTTAAAAGTTCAACTCATCTGGGGGAAACTAAGTTGTCTAACCCTGCTGTAACTCAGCACTGAAGAAAGCTGAACTCTGGATATGGCAGACTAGCAGCTTGGAGTAAACTTTTTAATAAACGGCATACATTCAGACCCAAGCTTTACAATAAAAGAAGAGGGATTTCCAAAAATAGGTGGCAAAACAGGGACAGTTTTAGCATGTCAGAGACCTAACTCTGCAGCTCATGAAAGCATGTGCTTTTTGACAAAATTTGTTAGTTTGAAAAGGTGCCACCAGATTCCTCCTGGCCTTTGTGTTACGAATCTGATACAGAGAAAAAATGTTTCTGACTAGTATTAAAGGTATAAGAAGGCACCCATCATCTTGCCTGGTGCAGAGATAGCTCACTTCCCTATCCTGTCCTTAGCTCTTCTCCTCTAACTGCTGACATTCACCTTGTGCCATAAGATGCCGGAGAATATCTTGCAAACGCTGGAGCACTGGTGCAGTGACCTGAAAGTAGGGCTGGTCTCGCAATGAACTTTCCTGGCACTGGCCAAATAAACCATCTGGAAAGATAACAAGGTCACAGGATAGTTGTCTACATAGACCAGAATGGCAGGGGTGGGGTGGGGAGGTGAAGAAAGGAAGTGCACAATAATGCCAGGCAACTAGATATAATTTGCCTGTTGGGTTGTAGCTTCTGTATGTGGCCCTTCCCTGACAATCCACTAAAAAGCTAAAACGGGTTGAACAAATTACACAATTCCTCAAGCTGTAAAGACCTGAGGATGCAGACTTTTCCAGGAGTAAGCCCTCTTGCACTCATAGGGACAAACATTTAGGTCAATGTGCACAGTAATGAACCACTAAAAATGGAAAGCCTGGAGCTGAATTGCAACCCAGAGGAATGCTGGGATGAGTAGCTCAGCCATGTTGGGAGGAGCATAGATTCCCCACTCCAGGTATACTGTGAAACAGGAAAAGGGAAATCATGTCTTCAAAAGCTAAGCAGGCACTCTTGGCCCTTACCCAGGTAGACTGATATTTCCATATAGCTGTAACTAACTTAAAAGGTGGACGTAATATCAAAGGCATCCATCAACATTGAAAGAGGTTGGACCTAATCAATGGGTAGAAGACCAGACCCTACCAGTGACTTCCCCATCCATGCATAAAACATCAGTCTGTAGACTCAGGAAGGGCAGTTTACCTCTTTCCCCAGCAACAGGCAGGGGCTACCTTCCCTGCCACCATTTTAACACTTTTGATTGTCTTCTAGCCACCCCCCCTCCCTGCACTACATTAATTTACCTTGCACACAGACTTCCTGCTGAGAGCATAGCCTCCTGTCAAACAGGCAGCCTATGGAAAAAAATAGAAATAGACAGGAAAAGAAAGATATGAGATTTTCCCTAAAATGTGGATAGTTAATTCATAAACGAGATTATTTCAGATGACTGCCATGTCTTCAGTAAGGGCTGAGCTTGATTAAGTAAGTATCAATACTTAGTATTAATATTAATACTAAGAATGTGTTGAGCCTTGCTTTTGGCCCCAGTGGTACCTTAGAGCATTCAGTGTTGCAGTTTTCTGCAGTTTTGTAATAGAAGTACACAAAAAATCTAGTGTAACCCTAAGATCCCCAGTTATCTTCCAGAGTCCCCACCCGACTCTATTATTTAATTTTTTAAAGTTTAATTTTAGTTTAAAAAAGAAACTGGCATGTTGCAAGGCCAAACATCAGAATCATTTCCAAGAATATCCTTTAATTTCAGATAGGACTCATGGTATAATAAAATTGGCCAGTGTCTACAGGCCATCTGTTTGTTTGTATATGTGTTCACATGCCCATATAGTCAAACCTAAGCTGCAGAAGTAAAGAACATTCTAGAAGACTAGAGAGCAATAAGGAAGACATGGCATGTATGTGACTGGCCATTCTCACTGTGGCAGCTAATCTGTACATCCTCGTGGCAGCCATGGTCTCTGAGTACCCACATGTTTTCAAAATGTCAAAGGTGCCATTGGCCCTCCCAAAATGATATAAGCTCTAAACAGGTTGAACAGAATTAGAAAATCATAGAAAAATGCAACCTACTCCTAAACCCCTGGAAAGTCCTAGCTTGTCCATAAGTAGGACACAACACCGTCAACCTTGGACAACCCCTACGGAAGCTGTGGCCCTATCAAAGCTATCAAATGTTTGCCTAGCCTTACTTGAACCGATGGAGATTGCAGGACACCTATGAACCTCAGGGGGCTCCGCCCATTCTTTTCAACTCTGGAAATGCCCCTACTGCACAAACTCCTGTACATTTATCCAGTGAGAAGTGTGAGTTTCAAGCTGCCCTGTTCATTTTAATACTGAAGTACCTGGATGAAGTTCACCGAGACATAATCAAAGAGCTGCTTCTGCAAAATCTCAGCATTGGCAACAATCATTCAGAAAAAGAACTAGAAATTCACATCAATCTCTATTTCAGACGAAGTACTGCACGTTGCAGAAACTGACAGATGAAGCAAGCAGAAGAAATTGACTTGCACTCTCAGTTGATGGAAATATATTTCTTAATGGAGGAATAATGCAACAAAATAATAAATAAATAAATAAATAAACAAACAAATGTCTGCATGTGCACGCACACACTTTATTTTTTATATCAGCTTGATTTCTGGTCCACAAAGGGCAATATATCTATCAACCACACAAGGGTGATGAGCCACATTTAGTTAGCAATATATATTATTAGTATACAAAACAACTGACTTAGAAGAAAAAAAAAGGGCTAAAACATATGTTTCTTTTGAGGTTTGAAATGGAAGAAGAAGGAGTTAGAGTACACGATAAAATCGGTTAAGAATGTTGGTTATAATATACAGATGGATCAATGGGAAAGAATGTGGTTAAAAGGACTGAATTTCACATTGTGTTATAATTTAAGAGAAAATTTCTGCAAAATGATGTACTGCTGATACATGACACCAGAGAAATTATCTAGGATGTATAAAGGCACTTCTAAACATTCCTAGCAATGTGGAAAGCATGAAGGGGCATTTTACCATGCATGGTGGACTTGTGAAAGAGCAAAAAAAATACCGGATGCAAATACATATGATGATGCAGAGAATTTTAAAAATTAACATTCCGATGAAACCAGAATTTTTTCTATTAGGATAGCCAATTAGAAAAGACACATGGAAGATTGGTCTTATATATGGTAAGTGCAGCAAGGTTGCTGTATGCGCAAAGGTGGAAAAATACAGAACTACCCACTATGGAGGACTGGACTCTGAAGATGACAGAATTAATGGAAATGGCAAAAGTGACCTGTTTGATCAGGGATAAAACAATAAGTACTTTCTTAAAAGACTGGAAACCCTTTATGGACTTTTTGCTGAAAACAGATAAAAATGACTTGATGATTTCTGGATTTGCTGATTGAAAAGGGCTGAATGTGGGAAGAAGTTAAGCTATGTGATGTAACCTTGATGGGGGAGGAGTGACAATAAGTATGTTTGTAACTGTTGCAAGGAAGGTCAGAAGTCACTTCTTTAAATATTTCTTTTCTTTTTCTTCTCTCATCTACTGCACTTTTTCTTTATGTGTTCTCTTTTTCTTAATTTTGTTTTCTATTTTTTTCTACGTTTATCTTTTATCTGTTTAAAACATTTCTAATAAAAATGTTGATAAAAAAAGAAAAACAGAAATAAACGGCAAATAATTGCTTATTATTAATTTAAGGAATTTATCATCAGTTCAAACATCCTTTTTCTCTTGTTACTGAAAATACCCCCCAACCCTTAAAAAAACTCCATATATGGGGGGGAGGACTAATCTTGCAGAGAAAAGAATGTCAGGATAGAAGCATCTGAAGTAGCATATTAAAAATGATAAGAACTCAGAAACTAAGTTCAGTTTTTGAGTTTTATGGAATTTTAAAAGAGGGAACCAGCACAGTATCTATCTACAGTTCCTAATGAGATATTGAAATACAAAATGAGTCAACAAATACCTGACAGGCACAACCCAAAGCAACTTTGCTTTTAAGCTAAAGAAGAACAAGTAGGAACTATTCAGCTGTGCCTCCCTGGGATTATCCTGTTAATAAACCAGGATAACAATGTAAATCAATTTTAACAAACAGACTTTTAAAAATGGCCTCAATCATATGAGCAGACATCAGAGAGAATACAGCTTGGCTTGGTGCTTGAAAAATTACACCGTAATCGAAACTCTGGAGAATATTAAACATTCTTATGTTGTGCTGAAATCTATAGCCTAGATTTTAAGAAGGTTTTCACAGATTTCCCTTAAGTTTCCCATTTCCCCCACCCCTTAAAACTCTGCATTCCCTAAGATAGGAACAAGGCAGGATGGGACATCCAGTGAAAATTACTCAAAAAGCGGGGAGATGAGAAAGTTTTCCTTCCATTAACTTCCTAAATCAACTAATTTCACAATTCACACTGTATTTGTAATCATTTTCCCTTCCCTAATAGCATACCATCTTATCTCACGTAGGTCAGAGGTAACTTGGTCCCAACCTCCAGATAGGCCGGGAGGCACAGAGAACTGCAATGTGGACAAACCAAATTTCCCACATGACTCCCTATATCTCAATCCATTATACATACTACTAACTGGTTTGGATTTTACTTGAACTCTTAAATGGTTGATGGATCAGTTGTGCTGGCTCTCAAATGTGAAGCTTAAACCAACTTTTTCAAACCGGGGCTGTCCAGATGCATTTGGATTTCAATTTCAGAATTTTAGGGGGACACAGTTGGAAGGTCCCATTTTGGAGAAGAATGTTTATGAATTCAGCAAATTCCTTATGGCAACTGGATCTCTTTTAATCCATCAGGCACCTGGGGGAAGAGAAATCAGCCTCTCTGTACTTAGGTACTGGAGGTTTCCAATTCAGTAGTTCAAAGCAACCAGCCAAATACTAATTTAACACCGGTTCCTTGTGAGTTAGCTGCCTCCAAGCAGCATCAAAGGGTTCTGATTTGGGGGGAATATGGTCCATCTAAAGCAGTGTTTCTCAAACTTGGCAAGGTTAAGATGTGTGGCTGGCTAGGGAATTCTGGGAGTTGAAGTCCACACATCTTAACCTTGCCAAGTTTGAGAAACACTGATCTAAAGGAACTGTCCAGCCATTTGTGATTTCTGACAAATAATAAATTTTCATCTGCTCAAGTATTCAAATATCAAAAAGGAAAAAAAACAAAAGTGGCATCCTAAAATAACAAGGTGGGTAAATGGCATAGAAAATAGTCACAATATCCCCAGAGCAGTAAACCGATTTTGTATGCATTAATTCATGACCTCAGAGCAGGAGGCAGCACATATCACCTATAAACCACCAGTTCACCCAATTTTTTTAAAAAAACATGGAATTTAAGGATGCATGTGTAATAATATTTTAAATAAAGGTACACTATCTTTTGACCTTAAGGGATGCTTAAAGTCTACTTACATCAGGACAGTTATATTTTCAAAATGGTAACGTTACTCCTGCTTGGGAAACAATATGAAGCTGCATTAAAACTTGCAAATTCAGAATAAGGGGCAGCTATTTTAACAGCAGAATGAACAGGAATAAGAGCTAAAGCAATCAATGGCACAATCTCATCATCAGCTTGGAGTGTGCTCCAAAATGCCCAAAATGGTTACTGTGTTATATTGGGCCAGGTGTACATTTCTTTATATAGGCTGACCTTACAGCCTTGAATTATGTCTTGAGCACTTTCAGTAGTCTGGATAGATGTTGGAAACAATGCTACTTGGAAAAATTTAATTAAAATTACACTTTCCATAGCAGCTCTGAGTGGCATACAAAATTAACAACAGCAACAATAATCAGCACACTCTCAATATACAACACTTCTGTCAGAGTCTTATCACCCAACCTAACCCAAGGCCTGGGGGAAGAGCCAGTTTTTAAGGGCAGTTTGAATGAGGCCAGGCTAGGGGCCATCCAAATCTCTGGGAGGATACTATTTTATTTTATTTTATTTTATTTTAAACTTTTATTAAAGTGGGAGGATACTATTTTAGAAGGTAGGTGCACCCTGACACAACCCACCCCATCAGATGACTGGACACTATGTTTGCCCCAGCTAACCATTTCCAGTCTATCATAAAAGCAGCTTTACATTGGGACTATAAGCATATAAACTCCAGAAGACTGCCAGGAAAAAAGATGCGTCTATTGCATGAGAGAGGGAGATTTCTGCCATCCTCTGTTAAAATATCTTTAAAATGTATTGGATTAAAATTCCCAGCAGCTTCAGCCAGTGCAGTCAATAACTAATAATTAGGAAAGCTGAAGTCCAAAACATTTGAGTGGCACCACTGATGATGGTAAAGGATGAGGGGAGAGAAACAAACTCTTGAAACGTTATGTCAAGAAGGCTGGATCTAAACTATTTGGTTCATGGAGATAACAGAATATTAAATATGGATCCTGTATATTTATTATGAGAAGCTCTTCTTAGGTCAACCTTGGAAGTCTCAGACAGGTTGCTTCCCCACTAGAGGACTTCCACCCTGCTGAATGCAGAATTAAGATAATACCACACAGTTCTTAACATAGCCTCTGATCAAAATCTGGTAATCTCTTTCTCTATCTCCCCCTCCCTGCCCATAAGAATCCACAATAAATAACTGAGCAGTCATCCCAGTCTCCCTGCAAATGTTTTCTAATTAGTAGCTTCCCCTGATTTTTTTTCCTTTTTAAAGGAGGTAATTGTTTCTCATTCGAGTGATATGGAAATTCTGGATTGTCCTTGGTCAGTTCTTGTTCCCTTCAGGGACAAGAGGAGGAGATTATAATTACTGGTTTCCTCTCTGCAGTCAAAACAATTTCTAAACATTTCTTTACCTTGTAGGATCACAGTTTTCAATCTCATAAATACAATACAAATAATTTGGAGAAATTACTCTGGTTTATATAGAAATAGCCAAAATTTTATATCCCTTCCTCACAGGAAACAGGAACACATTAATTAAAAGCAATTTAGGAATACCAGAGCAACAATCACTAAGACTGAACATGAATTATTTACTATTTATTATTTAGTCTCTTTTTATGGGGAATAAGTAGAAGTTGGTGTTTTTAAGACAAATAAACCCTTGCAGAATAGATAGAAAAAAACAGAAAAATGGAAATGCCTTGAATGCAACATTTTGGCACTGATGTTACCTGTATTTCCTTTTAACACCGAGCAGAGAATAAAAACTTATCTCAGCTTAATTTACCAATAGTTGGGTGAAAAGCCAGCCACAAGATGACTGCCAGGAGCTAACCATGGTGCTGAAACCAATTCATAAAACGAGCCAGCAAAAGATGCTCAGTTACAAAGAAAGAGCAGATGCCCCATTCCTAATGATCTAAGAATAAGTCGAAAAAACAGCTCTGCAACAGCTAGTAAACCTGGGGCAACACTGACATCTTGGCTGGGCCTTATCACTTTTCTTTCAAAAGAAAAAAGAAAACAATAAGGGGTGTACACACGACAAGATATCTGTGCAAATTTTCTTGCAAACATCTCTGTTGAGAAGCATCAAGCCCACAGCCAAATTATTTTCATAGGGATGGAGAAAACAACTGTTGGTGAAGGTAAAGCCAGTTTTGGCTGCTGTGTCCTTCTCCTATGCTAACCTGGCAGTTTCCCACTTCTCTCCCCAAGATGGTGAAGAAAGGTGGAAGAAAACACAGACACAGAGAAAATTCATTTAAGGGTTAATGGATATTCCATGGAACAAATGTTTGCCGAGTGTGCACTGATGTCTTTCAAACAAATACCATAAAATGTAAAAAGGGCTCCCTCCCATCTATTCATGTTCTATTTGCATACCCACATTCTCTTCACAGTTTATTGCACTTAGAAGGGGAAAGGGTGCAATATAACTGACGTATATGTTTGCAACCTAAAATGTGAGCTAGTCCATGGAGGCCTCTGGATATGACACTGGGGCTGGGAGAGACTGCCATATGCATTGGTCATCCAGCAAAAAGTTCAAATACTACTATGCTAATAATCAAAAGCTAATGTCTCTAACCATTTAGCCTCGATCGGAAATTTAGTATAATTTCTGCTCCACTTTTATTCATTCCTTTTGATTCAAAGGACAGAATCTCCACAGTGATTGCTCCAAAGATCTATTCCCTAGAAAGCTTTCTTCATTTCTTGCTCCCTACATTCCCAAGACTGCTGAAAACCTTGCTAATTCTAAAGGTACACAGAGATGGGGATTTTTTCAAAAAAAGTATGAACAATTACTACTTGTGTTTTTGTTCTGCTGCTGATGCATCTCAACGTTGCAGGCAAAATCTTTTTGTTCGTTTAATTAGTTTCCTTATTTATTAATATACATATGCCTTTTAAATTTTGCAAGCTGCCTTGTTTTATTAAAGAACAAAAATGCTTTAAAACCTGCACATGTACATGACAGATATGATCAAAATACAAAATCAAACTCAATTCAACTGTAATACACAATATAATGAACCAACCAGCATAATGAGCAAAAAATCAAATTAATCAAGGACAACAGTCAAAAGAGAAAATTGCTTCAACTCTCAGAAAAGCAATTTCCCGGAAAAGCCAGCAAAACCAAGGGAACAAAATGGGTAGACTTCCATTGGAAGCATGGAGAAGTATGCTCAAAATACTTATAGCATCAAGGTCAAGTTGTGCTATGTGCTAGTCCCACTGCAGTTGTGGTTTTTCATCGCCAGGATGTTCCTTATCAATCAAATTAAATAAAAAAGATGACGTATAAGAAGCAGGCCCCAGGAACCAAAATAAAGCTTACAGAGCAACATATAAACAAATATTGTTTATTCAGATGCATGTACTCTGTTTCTCTAGATGGCAGGAATAAAACCAACAGGCGGAAACTTCAGAAGCATATTTTAGCTAAAGAACCAGAGTAAGAGTAAGAGCTATAGAACACTGGAACACTTTGTCTTAAAAGATGGTAAAGCAGTGTTCCTCAGCCTTCGCAACTTTAAGATATCTGGGCTTCAACTCCCAGAATTCCCCAGCCAGCATGGCTGGGTGGGGAATTCTGGGAGTTGAAGTCCACATATCGTAAAGTTGCAAAGGTTGAAGAACACTGTGGTAAAGGATTCTGCCTTGCTGGAGGAACATAAGGAGAGGCCAATCTGCTTTCTTCTTGGGATGTGGTAGTTGCAGTAATTCTTGCACTGAATGGGACATTTAAGAGTGAAGGGACCACTCACAGGGTTTCCACACATGGGTAGACCCTCCCCTTCTCAACTGATACAAATGGGGAAGGATTCCAGATTTAAACTCCTCCTTAAATTGCATTAAAAGGGAAAGAGTTCCAGACTGCCCCAAGAACCTTGTCCTTATATCTCAGATTTTAAAGTATTTATTTACTTCTGAGATTTAGAGGTTGCCTGACTCCAAAATGACTCCAGGTAGCTTGCACCAAATAAGAACAATAAAGAAAACAATTTAAAAACAGCAAGAAAACCCTGCGTGTCCAGACAACTCCACTCTCTCTAACACAAACATCGCCTACAAGGCTCCCAACCAAACACCCAACCCCAAGGCCTAAGAGAAAAATATGGAGAGGCAGTTCCCAAAAGGCCTCCCATTACACATACTTTGTATGGCTTGCATCCAGCTTTGCCAAGCATTGCTTACAGAAAGATCAAGCAATGTCTAAACAGCACTGGGCAACTAAAAAGCTCCGGTTCTGCCCAGCTTTCTTACAGGATTCCAAGAGCTGCTCTTCACATTGCAAAAATTAAGAGGGAACAATCCAAATATAGGACATATCCTGGCTTATAAAAGAGAAGGTAATCTCAGAAGCAGGCCAGGAATGTATGTTCATCTAAAATCCTGGACACATTTACTTAATGTAACTATTTCCCGTAATAAAATATGAACATCCAACTTATCAGATAGTAAATAAGAGAAAAGTTGTCCTATACTAAAAAGCAGCCCAACAGTAACATGGATTCATTAAGGCTGGCTTTGTAATGTGCTGTCCTTTGTAACATTGCTCCACCCCAGCAATGTGTTGCTACGCAATGCAGGCCTTTGCTTCCTGAATCTCTGTCCAGAAATATAATTGTGAATCCATGTTACTGTAATTATAACAGTTTATTCATACTGATGTTTTCCAAGCAGGTTATGACAATAGTTTCTTCCTCTCTCCACAGCAGTTTGACTTTTTTTCTGTTAGGAAAACGTCCCTATTTTTTCTTTTTAAAAGGCTTCTGCTGTTTTTAAGACTCTGACCCACCTTTTGTGCATTATTTCAGATTATCCGTGCATGTTTTGAGGTACGGTATAAATATCATCATTTCTATTGTGAGTTCAAGATTAATGCAGCCACAGCTTTTGCTGGCTGATACTTCCTCTTTGTTAAAAAAAAAAAAAAACTTTATTGAAAGTTTTAAAAAGAAGAATAAAAATTAATACAAACTGAAATAGAGTAAAAAGGAAACAAGAAAAAGGAAGAAATAAAGCAGAAGGCTGAAGTGCAAAAAGAAAAAAAAGGAAAAGAGGTAGAAGAAAAATAGGAAAGAAAAAATATATTAAAAAGTGGCTTCCAACTTCTTTACAGCAGTTATAAGTACAATTATAAATGTACTTCTTTCTCTAAAGTTACAACACGTGTCTCTTCTTTCTGTAATCTATCCTGTCTAATCATCAAAACCATAAATCATAAGTTCATTTTTTCTGTTTTCCGCAAAAAGTCCGCTGGCTGATACTTTCTCCATTTATGTGCTGTTAATATCGCAATATTGAAAAACTGTTGGTGGTATGTTCATGCGCACATTCAGTGTCACATGAAAACAGATTTAAGGTGCTAAATGGCTTCTAAAATAATCTAATCTTGATTTCCTAAATATACCCCACTCCCACACCACAAAGATTGATAACTTCAGAGTATAAATATGACAGTTTTATATTTAATTTTTAAATAAAGAACCACCTCTTTTAGCCTAGCTTTTACAGTTACTGTTGTAAACCACTTTGTGAAAGCTTGGCCTACAAGGCAGGGGAGAAACAATTAAAAAAATAATAAATAATTGCCCCAGAGGTATTGCCTCATAGCGAGAATGTAAGCTATTCCCATTTCTATTAAAAGCTATCCCAAAGGGAAACTGAAAACTATAAGCAATGTGATTTTATTCAGTTTTTTTCTAAGCATTTCTACCCTTCTTTCTTATCAAGAAATAATCAGAAGAGCTATGAGTCATATGCTGCAACTGCAAGAGTGGTTTGATCTTCCTGTCATTCCAATGTTTCAAAATCACGCAGCCCATATTAGCTGTCAAGACTGGAGAAAAATCTGAGGAATCATTGAATCTATCAGGGTGAAACCAGAATCTTCTCAGATTCAACATGTACAAAAGCAGCCTGCCTTGGCTGTGGAAGACCAGTTTACTGCTTCTCTAGGAAGCTGTGGCTCATGACAGCAGATACTTTCGGCCTACAGCCCCAAACACATATATGTAGCTCAAGGCATTTAACCCCGTGCATTTATTATTTCATAAAAAATCAGAAAAGGCAGACTAGAGAATGCCGGAGAATAAAAATAGTAGGTCTTTTCTCTTCAGCCACATCCATATGGAATATTGCTGTGATCCACTCTCTGAGTCAGAGTGGGCTAACATAACATACGTTGCACCTCCTCTGACGTCTTTATCAGTGACTCAGAGGTCTCCAGAGGAATAGTATTCTGCAGCCAACCATAGCAGCATCTGTGGCTATGTCAACTCACCTATGAGGCAAATTCTAGCAACATATTCAGCAAATCAGGTTAATCAGGATGCACCTGACAAAGCATCAGACATAGCAATGGCCACCACTTGCAGTTTAACCAAAAATACCAGAAGATGTTGGGCAATTGGGCAAAGGTTTCAAATGTTCAAGTGATTGATGGATGCCATGACCACCCTCAAAATCCATCTGCCCACCAGGAAGATTAATTTGGTCAGCCTGAACAAGGACTTGGCTGATTTTTAAAATTTATTATTTAATTTTATAGGGTTGCCCAATTGACTAGTGGCTCAAGACAGCTTATAAACAAGGACTGTTTTATTGATGGGAACTGGAGCATGCCAATCCTGTCAGATCTTATAGGATGGGCAGAGATAATGGACATCCACAATCCCACAAATACTAATGGCTATGAAGTTGACCACCAGCACTTTGAACTGCACTTGGAGGCTAACTGGCAACCAGTGCAGTGCGTGAGCATAGTTTTGGATAGAGCTACACTTGCCCCATAACTCTGTACCACCTACAGCTTTCAAGTGGTCTTCATGTGTAATCCCAGGCAGAGTGCATTGCAGTAATCTAAATGAGAGATGATTAAGGCCTAAGTGATGATAAGAAGGGCCTCCCAATCCAGAAATGGATGCAATTGGTGCACAAAGTGGATTTGTGCAAAAACCCTCCTACCTGTGGCTGTCACTGCTGTTTGAGCAGGAGCCAAGAGTCCAGGAGCCCCCCGCCCCCTCCAACTGCATGCCAATTCTGTCTGGACAAGTGTAGCTCTATCCAAAACTAAAGCTGGAGAGTCTCTAGTGCTGGGTAGTCCCAGATGCTTGATTCAGGGAAGGAAATCTCTAAGACTCTCTAAAGTTGATAAAATGGTAGGAGTCATTTCTCAATACAGTTTTGTTCCAATTAATCCCCATGATTTTCATCTGCCAATTGATCGTGCTGCTTTCAGTCATAAAATAAGGCTAAAAGACATTGATGTTTCAGTACAGTAAGGCAAGTATAAGTAAAATAGTCTCCAAGTTTCATGCAGCATCAGTCTTGTATTTTTCAACTGCCCCCCAAATTTCCTGTTTATTCACTAATTTCAATGGTGCCATAATTTCTCTCTTGGGATTCCAAGTGCCTGCAGCAAAGCTGTATAAATTCAAGCAAATGGGAATTGGTACATACTATTTTTGGTATCCCCAAATGCCCACAGGGAATAACCACGATCACGTTAAAGAACACGCTAAAGCCTTCCACCAATCAAGGTTGTGCTTTGTGGATCCCATTCACACTTTTAAAAATGAAGTTGCTCTGTACTGCCAATTATTAAATTAGCATCTTGGATGAATTTCGGCAGCTTGACCAGGTAATTGCCCCATATCAGATTTGCAGAAAAGAAATGGGCTATAAGAAAAGGTCCCCTAAAAAACGGATGGCTAAAATGAATGATGGAAAGAAGTCCAAACTTCTCAAGAGTCAAAAAAGCAAAGATGGAATAACTGCAATAATAACTCATTTGGGAGAATAACTCGCTTGGGAAAAACATCCTCTTCATTTTTGCTCACACCAATAAAATAGGATATCATAACAAAGGTTGGGTTTCCTCTTTGCAAATTCTGATATCCACTGGCACTGGGAGAACTCAGGGCTAGAGAAAAGAACCTCCATCTATAGAATGGTGAGAACTGGTAGAGTGCAGGAACTCCTGTTTACTGTATCCTCAGTTTCCCTCTGACTGCTGGAGCCTTCCAAATCACTAATGAAAATATTTATACACAGCAGGGTTTCAAGGCTCCTGAAGCCATGGATTGCTGCTTTATTTGGGCACTCCAGCCTGAGCTCTTTCCCTCCACACCTGCAAGACAGAGTAGCAAAAGGCTTTTAGGAACCCTTCAGTGGGTCTCCCACTATTAGAACCCTTTGCTAAAACCATGCACCCTTAAAAAGTAGACAGAATTTCTTGTTTTAAATCTAGTCCTTCTGCTAGATACACAATCCACTGTAAAGGAAAGGAAATCAAGGCAAGACACAGCATCAATGTAGCAGCATAATATTATAGCCAGCCTGCTGTTAATACATACATTAATACTCATATTCCTTAATGATAGTAGCATTTCATGCAACCACCATGTTGAAATGTAAATGCAATAGCATGTATGTGAATGTGTAGGTGTGACATTAACATAATTGCAGCCAATGGATTGGAAAAAGAGTATGGCTTGTAGTCAAAATGTTGAAGGTCATTACCAATGTTTGATTAAGGTATAAATACCTTTCCTTGGCACTAAAGAAAAACACTTGCTATTCAAGAACTAGTCATCACAGAAGAGAGGGAAACTGGCCTGGTTACAGAATAATAGTGCCACAAAGAATTAACATCAAGGTCCCATCAATGAGCCATTCCAAGAAAATTTACTCAGTAAGAGACCTGGCCTAAGGACAGCAAAAGTGTTTACTCTCTTCAGAAGAGTATAAAATAAGATTTAGAAAAGTAAAAAGTGTCTCAGCCATCTTAAGCTAGAATAATACTGTATGAATTCTGACCAGAAATCTTTCAACAGAAACAAAAGGTATGGCTCTGCCACATTCATGTCAAAACATTACTGGTTGCTGCCAAAAGTTCTTTCATGTATAACGTCCAATTTTTCTCCCCCAGCTATAGTAAGGTATGCAGAATGAGTTTGTAGTCAACCATGAAGGTTCATCATCAGTATTATTGTACTACTTTTAAGCCAACTATACACTCATTAGGCAGTAACATCAACAAATCTGCCAAAGGCAAAGAAATATAGCCCAATTCTTAGTTGTATTATTATTTTTCAATCTAGTTTTTGGCTGCTTTACTAACATCAAAAAGAAGAACTTCATTTCTGCAAGAGAGAGTTTGGACAGAAGCACAGGTCAGTTTCTCTGCAGAAAAATATAGCCATACACATTCACCCACGCTCCTGTATTGCACCAAAGCTGATGATTAAACTTCTGGATTTATGGGAGGGAAGAGACCAAACGGGACACAAATCTTCCCACAAGATCTATTCAGTATTTATATTAATGAAACACTTCAGCTCTTGTATATTTTACTTTTAGAAGCCTGGTCCTTTTATTTCTCATACTCGAGCCAACTTCTATAAGACTCTCATAGTGGTTCCTCTTGTATTACTGACCAAATAATTGGAATCTGTTTCATTAGATGCTGTGAGAAGAAACGTATTTGCTCTTCAACACTTCTCTCCATCAATACACAATTTCCAACATAGCCTTCTACAAAAAGGATTGTACTTAACATTGAAGTAGGACTTTAGGGTTAAGTATGTTTGATTTAGTACATCCTTCCTGAATATGAGCTTAAGCCCCATCTGCTAACATTTTCTTTTTTGGCAGATAAAACTTTGCCCTCTTGCTAATCCTAAAATTGGACTCATAATCAAAAAAGGTTTTGAAATGGTTTCTCAAGAGTCTGTACCAGTTTCATATAATGGTGCATCCATGCCTCTTCAGTCATAGTCACTTTAGCACCAAGGTAAGGGTAGAGCAACTTGGTCTCTCCAGAGATTTTGGGTTCCAGCTGCCACAATTCCTCCCCATTGTCTACATTGACTGGAGCTCATCACAGTTGACATTAGAAAACCCCTGGAGTGATGCTTTGCACTAGTGACCCAAACTGAAGAGCATGGATCTGCCTGCCCCACCACCTGCTGCAACCTCATGCAAGGATCCTGGGGATCCATTGTGGAAATAAGAAGCTATCAGTAAGGTGGCCAAGATCAACAATCAGACCTGGAAAAGGACCAGTGTCAAAATCCTTCAGTGTGCCATAGGCACTATGGCATACGTGGGGAAGGGAAGAGATGCAGAACTAATTCCAAGAAAGAATTCCCTCTCAGCAACTGAGCGATCTCAGCAGCAACAGCAAGAGCAGGAGGGAGGAAGCCCGGACAGCTGATATTTGCAACAGGCAGCTGGGCCAGGCTGGAAAAGGGGGGGGGGGGAATGAAGCGAGAGCCCATCAAGAATGACGTCAGTGAATTGACTGAGCAGGAAAACACGGCTGGGGGGGGGGGGGCGCCTTGGAAGGATCTGCTCTGTAACTGAATACAGAAAGCTGTGTGCGGAGGGGCTATGGGAGACACGCAGCTAGCCAAACCTGACAACGCTGTGACGCGAACATGACAAGCTGCCACGCAAAATGGTGACAATATCCCTTTGGGGGGGAGGGGGCTGAATCCGCACTTGGGAAAACTCGCCCCAAAAGCGGAGGGGAGGGGGAGAGTACTTGCCTATACAACAGCAAAAAGGAGAGGAGAGGTACGGGGGGGGGGGGGGAAGCTCCACCGTGCAAACTCGCCTAGCGGGAAAAAAATCCAGTATTCTGAGTCTTCAGGGGCAAAACAAGATAGAAAAGGGGTGGGGAGACAGCGTGGGGCTCAGTCCACCGGGACCGGCGAAGTGGCTCGGTTCCGTTTTCAAGGAGCCGGTGCCGGATCTTTTGACGGAGACATTTTTTTAACAGAAGGAAGGTGCCCGTTTGCCGCCGCCGCCGTCGCCGCTTCCAGGAACGCAGCCTGCGGAAAGGGGAAAGGTGGAAGCCTTCCCCGCCCTTCTGCCCAGCGAACCCCTTTTCCCCAAATCCCCACCATCTTTAGCGCTCGAAAGCGCTTTCATCCCGCCCAAGAAAAGATGCTTCCCTAGCCCCCCAGGAGGAAGAAACCCCCCCACCAAGTTTATTTTGGGGACACAGAGAGAGGGGGAGGGAAAAAACACCTCTGTCCGGCGTGCAATAGATAAGGGCGTGCAACTCCATCCGACCATATGGTAGGAAAGGAGCCCTGGCCAGCCGCTAGAAAGGGCGAGAAGCGGAGACATTGACCGGGCAATTGCAGATAGCCCAAGGCCCCACGATTCACCCCGCCGATTCCAGCTCCAAGCATCCCAACGAAGTCGATCCGTTCCCCTTTCGGCATCCTCCCTCCCGCCGGCCCCTTTCAATACGCATCCTCGTCCTCGGTTCTCACCGTGCAGCACTTGCAACGGGCGGTCTCCAGCAGCGCCGGCCGCAAACGACGGAGGCGGCGGCGGCGGCAGCAGCAGCAGCAGCAGCAGCAGGAGGAAGAAACCGTCCAGCGCCCGAAGCAGACTCCGCCACCGCCCCATGCCGGCTGGTGCCCCAGCTCAGAGCCCGGGCAGCCGCCACTTCCACGGCCGCTGCACCATCCCTGATCAGCGCCCCCTCCAGACGAACACCGGGACAACACCTCCCCGCAAGCCAACCAATCTCAAGACCCATGCAAAATGGATTCTCGGCCCCATCAGCCTATCACAACCCAGAAGCAGGACACGCCTGAATTCGAAACGCTGAGCTTCACTATCCCTGGCCACGCCCGACTTTTAGGGTTACGCCCCCACATTAAAAATGAGGCCTCACCTCTCCCACCTGCTGTTATACCTACTGCGTTCCCGAATCCTCGCTGTGCCTCCTCCAATCAGTTGTATTAACATTCTAAGTGGACGCCCCTCTGGCTAAGGATGCTTCAGCTTTGCATCAATCACAATGCAGGGAGATGGTTAAATTATACCTCCTGCAGACAGGCGTTAAGCACAGCCTAGGTTTTGCCTACCTACTGAAGCCTCCACATACCTGCTACAAACCTGCAGCTCTTCTAAGCTTATGCAGCCCTGAAGGTCAACAGTATCTGTCACTTCTCACACTGCACACAGCTAGAAGGTGAACGTCTTGGTCTCAGGCCCTAATACTGGAGCAATGCCAGAGCAGTATCCTTATTTCTTTGCTCACATCTGGCAGACAAACCTGGTAAGTACATAAAGCAAATCCAACCTTTGAGCTATAGCATCACTTCTTGGAGAAGACATCCCAGTGACAACTACATCACACCTGGAAACTGCTGTCTTACAGCACCCATTCTTATCCTCCTGTCAAAAAGGGTGCTAATGAATTACTACCACAACAGTAAAGCAGAAAGCCAGTAATACTCAGTGGTGCTTCATGGTTCCTCCTTTGCTCTGCAATTACTTTTAAAAAAATTGTTAAAATCATAAGGGGTGACTTTCACGATGACACTTCTACAACAGTTATGACTAGTGCAGCTGGCTTTCTCCAGCCCAAAAGGGTGCAATTTTAAGGCTCTTCATAAGGGACACAGGAAAGGATGTACAGAAACAGGAAGGAGGTGCACTTGTAGGGTTCATGGTCTGTTATTTCAGCCCTTTTTTACTTCAAATGAAAGAGCTAGGCAGGCTGAACGCAGTCACCTTGTTAATCTGCTAGAGAAGCCAACACAACAGCCTACCCAGCCTTCACTCAAGAGGCACATTCAGATTCTGCTTTTAGCTTTCAATAACATCCACATTAAATGCACTAGGTCTTAAGGTGCTGCATCCTGAGACAGTGACAGATACTGAAATACAAGGATGCATGTTTTAACATTTTGCCTACATGTAATCCTTGATAGGTTCCCTTGTGAATCTGCTTCCTTTTAAAACAACTGCTCCTTTATCTATTATTTTATCTTTATCCATTTAGTTTTACAGGTTAATTTAGTGATTGAGAGGCAGCTGGAGGGAAGTTTTGTTATCTTCAGATGGTCCATCTTATATGATGCAGGAATAAAGCTATTCTCCTCAGTTCTGTAGGTCAGTTTTGCCATGCCCTCAATTTATGTTGGATGATAACCAATTGCAGACATGTCTTTAAAAAGCACCCATGTTTCTCATTTAAACACACACACACACTTAACAAAATGATAGAAAACAATTGGTGGCATTGGACAAGAAGGTCTTTTGGTTCCTTCCAACTGAAACTTCAACCATAGCAGAGATTTTCCCGATCTAGTCAGTCTTGAAGCCAAGACGACAAATCCCAGTTCAATGTCAGGAGACTCATTCTAACTCTAAGAGGAATTCTAACAGTGGAATCAATTACTGAGGACAATAGTGGAATCCTTGGGGTTCTCTAAGCTTGGTTGTTTTCTTGCAGACATTTTGTTACCCAGCTAGGTAACATCTTCGGTGCTAGAAGGGAGTGGGGTTTGCTCTCTGTTTATATATAGTATATAAACCCCACTCCCTTCTAACACCGAAGATGTTACCTAACTGGGTAACAAAATGTCTGCAAGAGAACCACCAAGCTCAGAGAACCCCAAGGACTCCACAATTCAACCCTGAGCTACATATATTCTCTTCTATTGGTACAATAATCAGTAATTATTGGGACTAGATGGCCACATGACTCCTTCCAGCTCTGTGATTCTAAAAGCTTGATAAGCAGCTATCAAAACAAGGTTTCCATACAAACTGATTTCACTTTGAAAGGCAACAAAGCCAGGGGTTAAGAAATCCTCATAAATCCTGAAAAGAGTTGATGTCTAGTCCCATGCACATGTGGATCATTTATTCTTGTGGCTGTGAATTCTAATGGCGCTAATCTGAAATAGTGACTGAAAGTAGACAGACTCATCCAAGTAAAAATGTAATGTAGTGCCTGCAATATTTGCTTTTTACTCTGTGGTGGAAAAATAAAAAAACAGAAAGGCCACACATCACCTTTTCAGCAATCGTCCTGCAATCTTGTATGCCACTTAATGCCTTCTAAACATAATTTTGTTCTGCAGGACCAATTATAAACTGGTTGTAATGCCACTACTTTGTCAGCAAAACTGTAACTTTGCTGGCTAGAGATCTCCAACACATCTCAAGGGTATGAGGCTGGGGAATGCTCATCTGTGGTGGCAGATGACAGCAATGTGGTGACGGGGAGGAAATGTTCTGCCAGCATCTTTGCAGCATTACTTCTGCTAGTATCAGGCAGACTTGCGACTCTGGACTGCTCCTTTCCCCATATACTGTATTTTAAAATCCTTGAGATATGCAAAGAAGTACAATATGCAACAGCCCACCCTCCCATTATGATCTGATTGCAGACTGAAAATGGTCCTATAAGAACATAATCTATGTGAAGCGCTTCTGCATGTGTGACCTTTGTATGTTACTTGATGAACCAGCATCGCCTTGCTATCTCACACAGCCTGGTAACCAAGCCGAGCCCAACTGCTGTGCAAGCAAGGGATGTGGGAGTGGAAGGAGAAATTGAGGTTTGCATCATTTGGCATTTACCAACATCAGAATGTCATCTGTAATTTTACTTCCCACTTGAAGTACTAAGATTATTCTGGGGCCACTGTTTAAATTTCACTGTCTTACTGGTGACAGAAAAAAGGGTTCAAAGGTTATTTTAAGGCACTGCCTCTGAGGCTTAGCCATAATAGTGTAAATATGCCTAAGAGGTAACTTCTGTTCTGAAGCTAGTTGATGAGAGACGGGGGGGAAAAAAAAAACTCAGCAAGCCCCTGAACTGCACAGAGGTCACTGGATTAAAGCTGCTTTAATTATTATCCAGCCTAAGGAAAAGGGAGAGCCTCTTTCAGCATTCAGGCTGCCCATCAGCTGCTCAGAAGTGTGTGATCCAAGGTGGGAAACAGCTTGAAGAAGCCCTGGGAAGGAGACAAGAGAGAAGTCAGGGTCAGAGGGGAGGCAGAGAACAGCCCTCAGAGGGAAAAAAGCAGGCAGCTGTCAATACACACAATGGCGTCACCATGGCAGCCAGAGAATCGTGAGGCACAATGTTACCATAGAAACCCATCACTGACTCAAGGCCACCATCGTTGTCATGGCAACATAGAGACAAGATTACAAAGAAGAGCTAGAGAGTTGAAAGAACCAGAGCCCAAACCTCAACCCAGGAAGTGGGAGTGGAGGAAGGCCAGGGATTAGGACCTGCTCCTATCTCCCAATGACCCCTTTCGTTTCTTCCAAATCTGCTAGCCAAGACCTAATCAGAGGGTACTTATTTGCAAAAGGGCTGTGCTTCCCTACCTAGGTACTTAAACTCAGTATATATGCTTAGCTCAACCAACCTTCACTAGGAGGTGAAGGGTAGAGGGGAAGAAGAGGCAGGCTATGACTTTGCATGCCATCTTCAGCCCCATTCCCAGTGCAGAAGCACCCAAGCTGCTGCCTACCTTGAAAAGAGTGATGGTCTGAAGAACCCCTGAGGTGCAGCACATCTCACGAATGGAGTGCATAGCTAGCTGGGGGCAACCCATATCCAGCACACGCAACCCAAGACGGGAAGCCAGGATGGGCCCAATGGTTGTGCCACAAGGAGAATCATTTCGAACCATGAATTCCTGCAACCAATATGAGGAAAAAAAAGGGGGGGGCAGTCATTGCTTGCTCTTTGATAGCAGTGAAGCAGGGATGGAGGGAACCAGATATGGAACTGAATCCTTTAAGGGGAGGTCTCTGGGTTTCTCAGGTCCTTGGCACTGGCCAGTCCAACTCAACTATCAAACATCAGCTGCAGAGCTGAAGTTTCTAATGTGGATTGAACCATTATATGAACATGGAGAGGGGAACATCTTTGGAGGGAGAAGCCCTTTATTTAGTATTTAACTTTAAAGCCCCAGTATCCCTGGTCTCATCTCCCTGGCTCCTAGGAGGTAGGATGATTTGCCCCCAGTGGACTGTACAGTGATGCAGCACAGTGGCATTTCCTAATGGTTGCAGCACAGTGCAGCACTGGCACCATCCAGTCAACCTTCTTTAAGCTTGGAAGTTAAGTGGGGTCAGGTCTGATTAGTACTTGGACAGGAAACACCAGGGCATACCAGAGATACAGGACAGACTGGGAGTCCACCTCTGTATTGCTGCCCAAAAATGTGCAGGGATGCATCCATGAAGTCAAGCTTACTTGAAGGGAGCCTTTACTTTTTAAAATAATGCTTACTTGTAGAGGAACATTCACACGACTGGCAATCTCATGAATCAATGCCTCTGTGACAGCAGTAGAGGCATAGCGTTGATTGCTGTTTACTTTCAGAGCAGGTCCCTGCACAGAAAATCACCAGACTGAAGAGAAGATTCCCCACACTGAAAACCAGAGGAATTTGTCCCATCCATCATGGGAAGCAGGCCTTGTTCTTGGAGGTAAGAAATGAACCCACAAAAACCAAAAAAAAAAAAAAAAAGCCACTAGAAGGACGAAGCCGCTGCTATTTCTGCCATCTTTCACAAATTAATTTGTTAATTCTGCCTGGAATTTCTTGCGATGTGCAATTGCTCCACCCTAACAGGAAGGGCTGGACTTACGCTTCCCACCAGATTCCAAAGTTTTAAAATGATACATCTCTTCACATGAATAATTTACTGACGTAAGATACAAAGTCTATAAAAAAAGAGCTTCCATCCTAGAATGCGTGTGCTTTTCTCAAATTCTCCCCCATCTCTTTATCTGAGCTAAGCACAATTGCTTTGTCCTGTATGTGCTCAACAGGAAGTAAGATATAGCTCCCGATAATCAAAATAATTACCTTTAGCATACTTTCTCATATCTAGGCCACCAAAGCAACAGCGTAATCTCCAGAAAGTGCTTTTCCACAAGTCATGTGCCATATGGAATATCTCCCCTGAGCCCACCCGTTCTGAATCTACTCAAAACTGTTATCACCGAGAGCACTCCCACAACTGGCTCTTAAACAAGAAAAAGAAATCTCCATTTCAAGAATGAGTTTTGCATCTGCCATCTTCTCTCAGTGAGTTGTTCCTGTGCTGCTTGCTGAGACTCCTAGTTTTCAAAAACACGGTGTGGTCAAGTAGTCCACGTTACCTACCATGTGAAACTGTGGCCGGTGGTTCTTATCGTGCTTGTCCCTGCAAAAAGAACAACCTTCTGTGAGTGTGCATTTGCTTGTGCCTGAATTTCGAAGATCAGAGGACTGAAGAAAAGAGGTGCTATTGCTGTAATGCATTCAAGTCATTTTTTTAAAAGATGAGACAGAGTAGCACTTTTAACAGAACCAACAAGGAAGCCTGTGTGCAGGGATCTTTCATCAGAACAGAAAGTCCGACTTGGAGAGAGAAATGCTTTAATGATTAGAATAAAATTGCTTTATTCTGTAGCACATCAGCAAGATGAGGAAGGAGACCATCTCAACGGCACTTCTGAAAGATGCTTCGAGCTTGAAAGCACATTGTATGTAGGTCTGCATAGACCCACTTGCACATTCACTTGATTTTTTATCATACCCTGCTTTTTGGCAACTTCAAGGCTTTGGAAGACAGATGGCTTGCTCAGAATAGCCCAGGACTCTGCCCCAAATCCTGGCCCTGTCCTTTACAAAATAATAAATCAGTTCTAAAGTGTTAGCAACTTTCAGAGGGACCAAAGCTCAGGAACAAACTCAACTATATTGGGGAATCATCTATAATTTGGGGAGGAGTATCAGTCAACTAACCTGTGATTTACAAGTAACCTCAAAGTAACAGGGAGATCTTTGAAAATCCCTTCAGCTTTTCAGACAGGGGAAACAGTACAACAGACAGCTTACAGGAGTCTGATGGTTTTATTGTTCAAGCAACTTTCCCTGTTAGATTCATACAATCTGAAGGATGGAGTTGTGGGTAACATTTTAAATGAAAATAAATTCTTTGAAAGCAGCAGCCCCCTTGTGGTGAGGTATATATAAGGATGTCCAATATTTAATGACATGCTTGCCAAGCCCTGGTACACTATCTCGTGCTGTCCATTGGCAACATACTCACGCATAATTGGGGTGCACTGCATGAGCCATATCTGCACTAATCATGCAGGATTTGGGCACCGCTTCCTCAAAAGCTGTAAGGTTCTGGGGTGAAGCTGAGATGCGGCGAAGAATTAGCTCCGTGAGGAGCGATGCAGCCCCTTGAGCACTTTCTGAACCAACCTGCCAGAGAGGTACATTCAAAAGGTGAACTATCAAGAAGCCTTTTATTACTAATAGAATTTTAACTAATAGAAGAGAATAAGTGTAGCTCAGGGTTGAACTGTGGAGTCCTCGGGGTTCTCTGAGCTTGGTTGTTTTCTTGCAAATCTTTCGTTATCCAGCTAGGTAACATCTTCAGTGCTAGAATGGGATGGGGTTTGCTCTCTGTTTATATACTGTGGCATGCCGTGCCAGTACCCCCCCACCAACACTGGCAGGGTAATGAAACATTTGCAAGGAAACCACCAAGCTCAGAGAACCCCAAGGACTCCACAGAATTTTAATTGCCATCTCATTTTGGAGAGCAGCTTCAGTTATCCCCTCTTACCACTTCCAATTCTGCTGCTACTTCTTATCTAGTTTATTTTGCCCACAATCCCCCAACCTTGTGATTGGTAAGTTACTGTGGGCAACATGCCACTCTTTTCTGACCTCCACTTTTACCTTTTTTCAGGATAGGTGACTTCAGACCTTTTTAAATGCCCCCCATCCTCCAAATCGGGACAACCTGGGAATGGCTTAAGAGACGAGACTTAAAGGAATCCATTTCATTCCTTAAACTTCTACTCCCCACCTCAATGCCACTCGGGCTAAAATTTTGGCCCCACTCTAGTTATCTCATAGCATCACCAGCCAGGACCTCTATCATCTTTGGACGTCTAAACATTTAAAGGATGGCCTTCAGCCTCAAAAAAATCTCCCAACCCATGTTATCAGATTTAACCACGCTAAGTATTCCTTCAGATCAGAATAGGATATGGTCTTTCCACTTCCCATCCAGAAAAAGAGCTTACCACTAACCTCTTCATTGTCATAGAGTGCGACCAGGCGCACATTTGGCTCTTCGGTAAGAGCTCCAGGCCCATCAGTAGATTCAATCAAAGCCTGAAGGGACAGACAAGGGACCAAGGTGAATTGAGAAGATTGGTAATGCCTAAGGATTTTCAAAAATACTTTCTGCTGGCTTTCTCCCTGGCATATGAGTTAGTATTAGTAAACAGACCGCCGGATCTTCTAGGAGCTTGAAGCCTAGGACAGGAAGGATCTGCAACCACGTTCATAGCTAGATCATTCATACAAGAAGAAACTTGAATTATACCTCCCACTCAACAAGGAAGTCTATTTGTAAGCCCTGACTAAGTGTTCCCCCAAAATATCCATCTGGAAAAATATACCAGCCTAGGAAATACAAGGTTTTGATTTCTTTCCAGTTCCTCTATGCCCTTTGTAGTCACAGCACAGGAACAGCTCCTGTAAGCCCAATTCTTAACACTATCCCCTTCTGTGTCAGAAATCCATTGTACTCGTAGAAGTAAGAGGGTAACAGAACTGATAAGAGGTACTAATAGCTAAACATGCTAAGCTGTATCTAAGTTGGCCAACTAGTTTTGTTCCCTTCCTATCCTTCTCCAAGATGCTGTAATGCTGCATATGTACATGCAAACACTTCCACTTCCACATGTAAAATGGCAAGACCATTCCCTTTTTTGTGCTGTTTCCCAGAGTAACATGTTTTTAATATCTGTTCAGTCAATCAACCTTTGTGGGATACTCTGATGGTCTCTAAATATTCAACCCTTGTGGATTTCGTGGACATCAAGAATGTGTTTTTGACAGGAGTGCATTCCATAATTTGGGAGGGACACTGGAGAATGTTTGCCAGATAAGCGAGCCTCTTGATTGCACCAACATCTTCAGGAGGGGGTCTCCTGAAGAACTGAATGGCTGGATAGGTTCATAATAGGACAGGCAGTCCCTCAGGTGAATCTTACTTTTTTTAGGGCTTTAAAGATTAACGTTGTCACTTTAACTGGTGTTTGGCAAACAACTGGAGCAGCAGAGCCTTTCTCAGAGTGTCAGCAGGGACATGATTGAGGGTGACTCTGTTGACATTGTCTATTTAGATTTTCAAAAAGCCTTTGAAAGAATTCTTCATCAAAGGCTGTGTGTAAATTTAGTGGCCATGGGTTAAGTGGACCTGTCCTTTCAGATTGCTAATTAGTTAAAAAAGAGAAAGCAAAAAGTAGAAATGCATCAACATTTTCTTAGTGTAACTTGATAAGAAATGGAATCCCTCCCTCAAGGATCTGTATTGGAACCATTAGTTTTTAACCTAATAATCAATCATGACTTTGAGATAAGCAGTGAGTGGCCAAGTTTGGAGGCAATGCTAAACTGTTTACAGTGGTAAAAAACAAGTACCTGTGAACAGCTCCAGAACATTTCTTTACACTGGCTGAACGGTCAACCAAATGGTAAAACAATTCAAGTTAGAGTAAAACGATACACAATGGGGGAAAACCCCACTAACCTCCCATATACACTGATGGGGCTTGAGTGGTCTGTAACTAATCATGCAAAAGATCTTGGGGACATAGTGGACAGTCCAATGGAGATGTCAACTCAGTGTGTGGCAGCTGTGAAAAAGGGAAATTTTATGCCCTGGATCATTAGGAAAGAGCCCAAAAATAAAAATGTGAACATCTATAGAAAACTGTAGTACATCCAAGTTAGCAGTAGTGAATACAGCTGACTCCCACACTTGAAAAACGGTGTAACAGAGCTAGAAATAGCACTGTACAGAAAAGGGCAGCCAAATTATCAAGGGGCTTGAATATCTTTCCTAACGGTATAGGTTAGAATATTGGAAGCTTCTTAGCTTGGGAAAAAAAGCAACGGGGGGCAACATGCTGGGGCTTATAAAAAACATGGGCAGGGAGAAGACAGGGACCGTGTCCTTCCCGCCTTCATCAAAACACCAGGACCAGGGGCCATCTGTTAAAGCTGACTGGAAGCACTTCTTCACACAATACATAATTAGCACAGAATTCATTACCACAACGCATATGGCCACTAACTTGTTTTTTAAAAAGCAGGATTGGAAACATCCATTGGGGAAGGTCAATTGGACTGGGAGGCTCAATTCCACCCCCAGGTTGGGGGCAGCATTCCTCCAAATATCAGTTGTAGGAATACAACAATGAAGAGGGCCATGTTTCCATCTCCTGCTTAAAAGCAAGGCAGAGAAAAAAGATGCTGGAGTAAGATGAGCCTTGCCCTGACCCAGGAAGGCTACGCGGATCAGGAAGCGCGTGATGAGCCACCCCTGGACCCAGCCACGTTTCCTCCATGCACAGACCTAGCACAGGGTATTTGGTCCATGCATGGATCTGAAGCTCTAGAACAGGCAAAATAGGTGATCCAAGGCCATTCCAGAGTTCCTTCCTGTCAGAAAGAGACTGTGGGAAGTAAAGCAAATGTATACTAATAACATGCATAAACTGTCCTGGCCATCCAAAGCAGCAGCATGCATTCAAAACCAGCTATCTGTTCTGAGGAGCAGGGGATCCTGTAGATGTTGACATTTCTTGCTGTCAGGTCCCAGCCTACTACACCATGGAGACAAAGCTGGGCGAAAGGAGTTCAGCCAGGCTTCAGTGAGACACGCTGGATGTTAGATGTTTTATCAGCAACTGACCTGGCATTGAGGAGCAGGACCTTTTGGTTGGAGGGGTCATCTTCACTGTCACCTTGACTTCCTTCATTAAACTCAGTCTGAAGGAACTTGATAGGGAGGCCAATTGGTGGCTTATCCTTCCTTGTGCCATTTCTCCCCTTCTAAGTTTGTTTGCAGGACATTTTCCACTCTGCATTCCCCTGCACCTATTCGCCTGGCCTGTCTTTAAGCATCAAGTCCGGTTAGAAACAGCAGTCCAGATTCCTCCCCCATTACAAGCCCTTCCTGGCACTCAGATGTACAAAACGGAGCGAGTTGATCTCAGCTCCAAGGCTTTCCTAAAAGGCTTCAAGAGCAGCAACCTCCTTCCGAGTGGCCCTTTGGCAAGGAACCCCCAGCCCCAGCTAGAGATCAAATTGCCAACATTCGCTGGATCATGGATAAAGCACGAGAGTTCCAGGAAAAGCATCTACTTCTGCTTCACTGACTATGCAAAAGCCTTCAACTGTGTGGATCACAACAAACTCTGGCAAATTCTTAAAGAGATGGGGGTACCAAACCATCTTACCTGTCTCCTGAGAAATCTGTATGCGGGCCAAGAAGCAACAGTTAGAACCAGTCATGGAACAACCAATTGGTTCAAAATAGGGAAAGGAGTACGACAAGGCTGTATACTGCCACCCTGCTTATTTAACCTACATGCAGAGTACATCATGAGAAACGCCAGGCTGGAAGAATCACAAGCCAGAATTAAGATTGCAGGGAGAATCATCAATAAGCTCAGATATGCAGACGATACCACCCTAATGGCAGAAAATGAAGAAGAACTAAAGAGCCTCTTGATGAGGGTGAAAGAGGAGAGGGCGAAAGCTGGCTTGAAACTCAACATTAAAAAAACTAAGATCATGGCATCTGGACCCGTCAATTCCTGGCAAACAGAAGGGGTAGAAATGGAAGCAGTAACAGACTTCATTTATTTGGGCTCCAAGATCACCGCAGACGGAGACTGCAGCCATGAAATTAAGAGACGCTTGCTCCTTGGGAGGAAAGCTATGGCAAATCTAGATAGCATATTAAAAAGCAGAGACGTCACCTTGCCGACAAAGATCCGCATAATCAAAGCTATGGTTTTTCCAGTAGTAATGTATGGCTGTGAGAGCTGGACCATAAAGAAGGCTGAGCGCCGAAGAATTGATGCCTTTGAACTGTGATGGTGGAGAAGACTCTTAAGAGTCCCCTGGACTGCTAGGAGGTCAAACCAGTCAATCTTAAAGGAAATCAACCCTGATTGCTCATTGGAAGAATTGATAATGAAGCTCAAGCTCAGATACTTTGGTTACCTAATACGAAGAGAGGACTCCTTGGAAAAGACCCTGATACTGGGAAAGATTGAAGGCAAAAGGAAAAGAGGACGGCCGAGGATGAGATGGTTGGATAGTATCACTAAAGCAATGAGCATGAAACTGAGCAAACTCAGGGAGGCAGTGAAGGACAGGAAGGCCTGGCGCGATACGGTTCATGGGGTCACGGAGAATCAGACATGACTTAACGACTGAACAACAACAACCGCCCCAGCCCCATTCTTTTAAAGCTCTGGGAAGCTGATCCGCTCTTGAGCTGAGATCTCTGCCAGGAGCACAAAGTGAAGGACACATAGCTCTCTTGAGCACCAGGAACTTTTGGGAGACCAGCAGAAAAGTCGAGAGGGTGTGGCTCACGATCCCTACCTTTCCTGTGGAGTTCAACCTGCAGGAAGGTGCTGGTGTGTACGGGCCTGCAGGGCAACGTTCTTTTAAAGCCGGATGCAATGCATAGCAAAAGGCCAGACAATGCACAGAGAGCAAATAGCATCTAAGTAACATGCAGAAACACAGAGCATATTACAGCATAGCCCTTTCCTGGCACCGAGGAAGCACCACAGCACAAGAAAACAGCACTGCCTCCTGATACCCCCTCACTTGAGTAACTCACCTGCAGGGCACAGTAGCAGCTGTGGAGGTTATCCAGGCGAGGGGAGAATATGAATTCATTGAAGGCACCACCTAGTGTCTGTTGGGAAGTCACGGGGAGCAAAAATAGAATAATAGAATTGGTTGGGACCTTGGAGGTCATCTAGTCCAATGTTCTGTTTGTAGGATCTACTAAAGCACTTTGGTCTAATGGCTATCTAGCCGCTGTCTGAAGACCTCCAGTGAAGGGGAACAGACCACTTTATGAGGTAGCCTATCCCACTGGCCAACTGCTGTTACTGTAGGAGATTCCTCTGAATATCTAACTTGAGCCTATGTCCCTACAGGTTCAACCCAATGGTTCTAGTCCTGCCCTCAGAGGTGACAAAGAAGTCCACTTGTTCCTGTATATGGCAACCCTATGGACTATTATATCTCCTCTCAATTTTCTCTTAGGCCAGTTCTGTAAGCTGTCTAGAATCTGGTAGGTTTTAGACAGTGGACAAATCTCATAAACAAACAAGCATTCCTCATAGGACTTGGTTTCCAATCCCCTCACTTTCTTCTCTGAACTTGTTCCAGATGACTATGGTGCTCAGAACTGGAAACACCACCCTAAATGGGGCATAACTAAGGCAGAGTAAAGTACAAGGATTATTTCCCATAATCTGGACTCTATGTTCTTGTCAATACTTTACAAAAAATGAGTTACCTTTTTAGCAGCTGCATCACCGTATTTTGGGAAGTGTTTTTGTCCTTCCCAGTGTGCACCCATCTACAGTGCATTTGGAAAGTATTTAGACCCCGTTCGCTTTTTTCAATTTTGTTATGTTGCGGCCTGATACTACAATTGTTCAAATTCATTTTTTTTCTCATTAATTACACTCAGTACCCCATAATGACAAAGTGAAAACAGAATTTTAGAAATGTCTGTAAATTTATTAAAAAGGAAAAACTGAAATATCACTTGTACTTAAGTATTCAGACCTTTTACTCAGTACTTTGTTGAAGCACCTCTGGCAGCAATTACAGCCTTGAGTCTTTTTCGGTATGATGCAACAAGCTTTGCACACCTGGATTGGGGGATTTTCTGCCATTCTTCTTTGCAAATCCTCTCAAGCTCAATCAGGTTGGATGGGGACTGTCGGTGGACAGCCATTTTCAGGTCTCTCCAGAGATGTTCAATTCACAGAGTTGTCCCTAAGCCATTCCTGTGTTGTCTTGGCTGTGTGCTTAGGATCGTTATGTTGGAAGGTGAACCTTCGGCCCAGTCTGAGGTCCTGAGTGCTGTGGAACAGGTTTTCATTGAGGATATCTCTGTACTTTGCTCCATTCAGCTTTCCCTCAACCCTGACCAGTCTCCCAGTCCCTGCTGCTGAAAAACACCCCCACAGCATGATGCTGCCACCACGCTTCACTATTGGGATGGTATTGGGCAGGTGATGAGTGGTGCCTGGTTTCCTCCAGACATAACATTTAGAATTGAGGCCAAACAGTTCAATCTTGGTTTCATCAGATCAGAGATTCTTGTTCCTCACAGTTTGAGTCCTTCAGGTGCTTTTTTGCAAACTCCAAGCGGGCTTTCATGTGTTGGACACTGAGAAGAGGCTTCCGTCTAGCCACTCTGGGATAAAGCCCAGATCGGTGGAGGGCTGCAGTGATGGTTGTCCTTCTGGAACTTTGTCCCATCTCCACACAGGATCTCTGGAGCTCAGTCAGAGTGACCATCAGGTGCTTGGTCACCTCTTTTACTAAGGCTCTTCTCCCCTGATTGCTCAGTTTGGCCGGGTGACCAGCTCTTGGAAGAGTCCTGGTTGTGCCAAATTCTTTCATTTGAGAATTATGGAGGCCACTGTGCTCTTGGGAACCTTCAGTGCAGCAGAATTTTTTTTGTAGCCTTCCTCAGATCTGTGCCTTGCAATAATCCTGTCTCTGATCTCTGCAGGGAGTTCCTTTGAACTCATGGTTTTTGCTCTGACACAGTATGCGTTGTCAGCTGTAAGGCCTTCTATAGAGAGGTGTGTGCCTTTCCAAATCATGTCCAATCAATTTAATTTACCACAGGTAGACTCCAAGCAAGGTGTAGAAACCACTCAGCAATGATCAAGAAGCACCTGAACTAAATTTCAAGTGTTGTTGCAAAGAGTCTGAATACTTATGCCAATGGGATATTTCAGTTTTTCCTTTTTAATAAATTTACAGACATTTCTAAAATTCTGTTTTCACTTTGTCATTATGGGGTCCTGAGTGTAGATTAATGAGAAAAAAAATGAACAATTGTAGTATCAGGCTGCAACATAACAAAACTGAAAAAAGTGAAGGGGGTCTGAATACTTTCCAAATGCACTGTATGTATCTCTCATACTGCCTGTGTGTGAGCAAATAAGTGGAAACAAAGTAGCAGAATATGAAGCTGGGGTAAGTCTCCCCTTCTTTACAGATCTCACTTAAGGACATTTCTATAAAATCAAGCTATACTACAGAAGAACATAATTTCATCTCTCTTTCAACCTACCCTCCAAAATGTAGGATTGTCTAAAAACAAGCCACCAGAGCCTCCAACCTACTGAGTAGCAGTGCAAAAACTGAAACTGTGCTTACTGGGGGCTGGGTATCTACTAGACACAGTTCCATCCCCACCAGTTGCTCAGGTTTCACTTCCAATTCAGAGCAGAGAAGGGACAGCAGAGCTGGAGCATGGCGATTCTGTCAGAAAGAGAGAGGTTAGAAATGTGCAGCACCCTGGAGAACACTCTACAGTGAGAGAGTCTTTCTCCCATTTGTTCCCTCTTGCAACCCTCTTGCTCTCAGCCCACACAGCCTATGACTGATGCAGACTGATCAACCTACTGCACCCCCTATCCAATCTATCTTACCTGGAAAGATGAGATGCAACTGGCTTCTACCATGGGAACTTCCTTCTCCAGTGTCTCCTGGGCTTTTGTGGCCAAAATTGGGACCCTGTGGAAAGCCAGCAAGTTGCCTGTTATAGTTACTCCTTGGAGAATCTTAGAAGTGAGAACCACAGAGCCAGCAGAACTCAGAGCTGAGAAAGCAAGTGGAAAATCCTTACTCCTGTATGTAGCTAATGAATCCTACACCTGTCACCTCCAAGCAGATAATGTCCAGAAATGCTGGACTACATCATTTATTATTTTCAATCTGCAAAATACTTGGGAGACATGGGAATCTATTCCAACCCACCTGAAGGGTGTGTAGTTTAGAAAACTGCCCTAGATATTTCTCTTATTTTTCTCAGGATGTTCTCCCACCACTTCATTACGTTTAGAGTACTGCTGAAGCACCCAAAAGCTAGAGAACAGCCTGGGTAACATAAGAGGTCTTGTTCACCATCTCTAGTCAGAACAAGGCTCCTTTGTGCTCAGATGCAGCTTTTCTGAAAGAAAACTTGAGTGTGGATGTTTTCCTCCATCATTGTGAGATGAACTATTCTCCTGACAGACTCCATCCTTCTATTCAGTTACTACAAATGCAAACAGAGCCCTCATCAATGTCAAGTAAAAGACAGAAGATCATGGTCAGGTCCTGAATCTGCTTAGACAAAAGAGCTCCATCCCTTTGTGAGAGGTTTCCAAGCCAGAGGAGGAAGGCTGCTGACTGACTGGAGGAAGAGACAATCTTCATCACATTTCCCCTGTCCTTGTAGTCTTCTATACCCACCTCAGTATCTGTTCCAAGGGACTGTAGGCCCTCTAGTACAGTGGGAGAGGTTGCAAGGCAGGGAGATGAGAAATCACTAAAAATCGCTTCCATCAGTGGGAGCATTCTGAGCCAAAAATCAGCAGAAAAGTAGTATTCAACCCATGCAACCAATTGCCAAGAAAGGAGCCAGCCCTCCCCCCACTCCTTTTTAGAAGTCTTTTAGCTGGGTGCTCTTGAATGAGGACCGAGCTAAAAGACTGGGCCAGTATTTCCTGCATCAAGCAGGGCCTCGGAGAGAACGGCTTCACTTGTCCTCCACTGATTTCAAGGAATCTGCTCTGAGTAAATCTGGACCAACCTTACAGTTTTACATAAGTTTATTTTAAGGTGAACTCTACTTTAATAGCAACTACCTTAGTAAAGAGAAATCGAAGTGGCTCACAATAAAAGCAAACTCAGCGTTCTAACAGAGTATCATATATATTGAAAGCAGAGAATTCATACTTCATTTGCCAGATTATGTTTTTTTTTAATTAAAAGAGAAAGGAAAGGATGGAAGGGACAGTCTTAAGGCAGATCTCTTGAAAAAGAATTTACCAAGTCAGAATGCCACACTGGCAAAGGCCCTCCCTGAATCCCACTTAAGAACTTTGATATAACCTACATCTTTTCTCCAGAATCTTACGCAGTAAAAGATTAGTTAGTGTGTGAGTGTGTGTAACCAGTACATCTGAAAGATGGCAGATTCAGGACAATCAGAAGAATTTCTGCCCACAGCATACAGTTAATCTATGGAATTCACTGCTGCAAGACATAGCAAAGGCCTCCTCCACAAGAGGAGAGTACACCTACAAATTTGAGAAACAAATAAACAAGGATGTCAATACCAGTTGCTGGGGAACAGTAGGGAGACTGGGCTATTACGCTTGTGCCCTGATTTTTGTGAACTTCTCAGACCCACTTAGTGCAGGATCAACATGGTCCTTGGCAGCACTGCAGCCCTTGCTAGAAAGGAACTAGATAAGCACGGCTCATGGGATCGCTTTTCCTAAAGACTGACTAGCTAGACCCCAACATCACAGCTTTACAGAAAGGCTTCTAGTTCGAGACAGTGCAGGGAAAGGACTGTTTACACTCTCACAGGTGTTGCTCAGTATTTGGTCCAAAGCTCTCATTTATATTGCGCTGGAGATGAATGGCCAAATGTGGGATGCGGAGAATGGGCCGTTCCACCCTCACTAGCTGTTGCTCCAGACGCCCCGTGAACAGCTCCTGCAATGAAAAGAAAGGGAAAGCAATATAAAACCATTATTGTTCGATCTCAATTATTAAACCTCATGATGGTCATAATGAAAAAAAGGACAGCATAGAGGAAAGCTACAAAGTGTCTTCAGGAAACAGCTCCAGTGAGTAATTCTGCCTTAGTGGTTGTCAAAAGAAAATCAGCTCCAATGGCCTAAACAAATGGATCTTTCAACTTTAATTTAGAATAGATGGGGAATTTCAGGTGCAAGATGACTCTGATTTTTATCAGAACAGGGTTTTTTTTAAAAATTCCCCAGCCCCACAAGGTTTAGTATGGCTGCTAAAGAGGAAATGTAACAATCCTTTTCTTAACAGTGCTGCCAAATAAGAAACTGGGTGATTTGATGACAGATCCTTTGTATTACATCTATTTCAGCCTCAAGTGCTTTTCAAGATGAACTTTTCATTGACTGATATTGACCAATGAAGCTACAAAAATTCCATGGGATTCTATTTTTGTTCAACACACTTTATTCCTCAGAGGAGGTCAATGGTCTGTTTAAGGAGAAATACTCAAGATGGCACATAATGAAATGTACGCTGGCTTTCAGCACAGGTAGAAATATCAAGTTTAGAACCAATCTTTATCCATCTCCATTCAGCAAGAACATTACCATATTTTTTGCACCTTCAGCTCATCTGGAGGACATCAACTGTTTAAAAAACTCTCCTTATAAACCAGTTTCCCATTTGGTAATCCAGAAATACTGGGAATAGAGTTCCCACAATTTTCAGCCATCTTGATGGCAGGAAATTCTGGGAATCACATCTGGAGAATACAAGGCAGAGAAGGCTGATACAGATTATAGCTTACACTCGCAGGCTTTTTATCTGCATATATTTATAACTGGCACGCTATGTGCTAAGTTGTAACAGGGCTTCTTTGGGTTTTGCTTATCATGTTGCATGAACTCAACCATTATGGTTTGCAAACCATAATTTATGGCTCATCATCATGTGTGAACCATGTTTTTCAATATATCCTGATTCAAATAACGTGATGCATAAACCTACCGAACTCTGTATGTTTGCTTCTGCTAAGCGTGAAGTCCAAAAGACTTGGTTCAGTATCTTCTCCTTCTCCACATTCCTTATACATATCAAAAACCTGGAGGTTTCAAGAGTCCCCTTCTCCCACAGCAGACCCAAAGAAATAAGAATCCAGTATGTACCTGGGAAACTACATACCAAGTACCACAGGGACAAGTGCTGGCACATGGAGACTACTAGCTCACTGAAGACATCCTTGCCCACTGCTGAAATCTGCTCTTCTCCCATCCTAGCCTTTTAGTGTTTTGGGGAAAGCTATGGGTGTGCAGCACTTTAAATCTGAAGCAGAAAAAAGTGTTTGGAAGGGCCAAAGGGGCTCATACACAATATACACACCCATGCCCCCTTCTGCTTCCCATCCAAAGCCCTGCACATCCTTAGTGTAAACTGTGAACGTATTTTCCGATGTATTCAAACCATGAGAATGAGGAACTTTTGTGAATAAAGAAGCCAAATTCATTTCATAGTCTGGGAAAGTTGCCAATGTGTGCAAGTCTTCTCAGGAGTAGTCTGTTTATAATCAACAGGTTTTGGCTACAATTTTGTTTTCCCTATGATACTCATAAGAGAGATCTGATAGGACATGGGCAACTTTATGCAATCTATCATTAGACTTTGTACAGTGTGGATGGAATGTTCTAATATTAAACACACAAATGTGAGTCAAATTATATTTTTGAAAACTCCCAGTCTCTTCTGTTGCAGACAAACCACAGATATTTTAACAATAATTTGTTAAATAAATTGTTGATAATATTTTTATTTTTGTAATTACTTTTTATCTTTTTATAATTATTGTTTGTTATCTATTTGCTGTTTTTTTAAATTGTTGTATGCTGCCCAGAGTTGCTTTATGGGAGATGGGCAGCTATATAAATGTGACAAATAAATAAAATGTGTAATTTCCTGTACTGACTTTTCAAACCTAAATAGATAAAATTAACTTCCCACCAATCCTCCAAGAGCAATCAAATGCAGCCTTGCTGAACTTGTTTTTAAGATGCAATAAGGAGATTTCCTTCTCCTTTTCCTCTTGAGATTTGAAATCCAAGCAACATTTGACACTTCAGAAGCATTTCTCAAGGCAGAATATATGTTTTGCCTATCTGAATAACATGGGAAACCTAATTTTGGAAACTAAAGTGGGAAGCTAGAACTAGAGAGAGGGCACTAAGTGGCAAACACTTTAAACTTTAAGTTTAAATCATTAGTTTTAATTAATTCCCAGAGTATTCTTAAGACTTTTTTCGATGTCACATACTAGTTTCAGAACTATACCTGACAGTTACAGCAGTTTTGCAACTTTAAGTACACAAATTTACCTATCTGCAGGTATTATGGATTTATTAAGTATGCAGATTTTATTTTTAGAACACCCCTTTTAAAAAATAGAATCTTTAAAATCGTAAGTTTAAAAATGGGCATTCCGAGAAACAGGAATTTTTTTAAAGAAAAAAAAAAGTATCTGGCACCTGATTTCTATTTTAATATAACTTCAGAAGAACAATTTTCTCATCCCACTCAGACAGAAAAGGAACAGCCATACTTTTAATTCTGTCACCTCTCCATATATTCTAAATTGCAAACAGCAGCAGAAGCCATTTTCATTTCCAAGCACATCAAATAAGAAAGAGAACATTAACCAAGGATCTCTGAACATGTGCAAATACCATGTTCCAGGACATTAGTAATTATACCTATATCTTCCCTCCCTCGTATCAGCATGTCTTACTAATGCAGTTCTATACAAAAGTAAAATCTACTTTGTTTGAAAGCTCTGCGCTCAGGTAGAGGTGGACAGATCTGCAACACTATAAGAAGTAACATCAGATTTTTAATTTCTTAGCCACTTTGGTTTTCAGTCCTATTCAAACAATATTACAGTTTGGCCTTGCATCATAAATACTTAAGGCCAGAAGCAAAATGCTGCATAGCACACTTCGAATGATTCTCTAATCATTTACAAACAAGGTTAAGCAGCCAGGTCCTCTGAGCATACTCAGATTTACCAGGATTGAAAGCCTGATCCAATAATTCATAAAAGTGCCACGGCTTAATCCCATTCTTATGGGCTGTCTCTGTAATATTAAATGCTTCTACTATAGCACTTCCAATTAAAGAAATGCATATAACACTATTCTACATCACAAGACACTGGAAAATCGATTCTATAACACAAACACTGAAGTTTTGACAGAGGTTTAAATGCCAACACACTGTACATGTTGGCATTTAATCCTCCATCAACTTCAGTCCAAAAGAACAGTGACTGTTTCCCAAAGCAAATGGTAAAAAATAAGAAAAATCATGTTCTTATTCTGGAAAGCCAGATTACCTAACATATAGCATCCCAAGGCACCTGTAGACGGGAAAATTGCCCCATTACCTTTTCCCCATGGGATATCTGGTTTTTGTTTTGTTTTTTGAGGTGAGGGCTATGGGAAGAAGCCCACTATAGGTGTTGCCATGCTGTTGAGGTAATCTAAGAATATAAAGAGAGAGTAATTCAGGCAGGACCAACCTTGAAAATTATTCTTCCAGCAACAGAGAGGTCACGGTCAAACCAGGTGTTCCAGATGCCACCTCCATATGTTTCCACAGCCACCTGGACTGTACCTTCCTGGTTACATGCTGAAGACCGTTTCACCTGGAAGAGACACAACCATATTTTCATGTCTCCCCAAGAGTCATATCCAAATATCATGTGGCATCTTAGTGTTATTTTCAAAAGAAATAGGCTATGAATACAAAGCAGAAATCCTTCCAACAATGATCAGAGGTAGTGCGGCCATACAAAAAATCGTAGCTGTGAAGAGGGGAAGGAGATGAAGCTGTACTGGTTGAAGCACGCTTAAGGACGTGATGGCGGGGAAAACTGAGATGATCAGAAGAAGTAGGAAAAAAATCCAGCCAAGAGCAAAAATCTCAGATAAGGATTAGGTGATTGCTTACCCGCAGACAGGGACTGTCAGTGTGAGCTCCAATCAAGGTGAAGCCATTACCTGGCTGGAACTGCCCCCCCACAGCAAAAGCAACCAATGTTGAGAAGTTTCGGGTCACAAAATACTGAGGTGGAGAAAGAGAAGAGAAAGGGATAGAGACATCAATATTTTGCTTAGTCCCTCGGGAAATTATCTGGAGGGCCTTCCACCCCGCCCTCCACCCCTTTCAAAATAAAGGCAACACAACCACAAATCAGAAGCAAGGTACAGAAAAGTAGATATGCCCATCCTTCCGCACCTTTCTGTCAGGCTGAATATCCCAGTGTTCGGTTTCTTTCAGTTCTTGGAAACCAGCCTGAAGCAGGCGGTTCCGACATTCAGCAACCACTGCAGGAAGGAAGAGCAGAAGCAGTCACAAGAGGAAACAACAAAGGCAGCTGACAATAAAGCCTGTGTAAAACTCCTCCAGAGATGCACAACTCTGAGTGACCTCCAAATTAGCAAGATGCAATGCAACTCTACAGGTGCTGATCAGGCTATGAGAACCGTTTGACCCAGTTTAGGGTCAGACGGCAATTGTTGTGATCGCCACCTGGCCACCCTCAGGCAGCCTTACCCCACTTGGGCTGGGACTGCAATTCCCAAACTGTCACCCAGCTTTTGGCCAGGCTAGTTGAGAATTCTGAAAGCTGCAGTCCCAACAAAATCGGAGGTCAGTAAGACCGGAGGGCTCCTTTAGGGTTATAATTATTAGGAAGGTCGTCCTGAGACTGTCAACACAGTCTTGGCCCTAAGTCCTCCAGATGTGATCTTCCTCTGCAAGTCTACAGAACTTACTTTGGTTTATTGCCCTTTGGATTCCACATCCAGACAGAATGTACAAGGTAATTATGAAAGGAAATGGGATAATTACTTAAGAAACAAAGAAGCTACACAGAAACAAAGCTGTTACATAAGAAATATGTGTGTGTACACAGAGATGCTTATACATACAGTACAAACACAATGTATTCTGCACCTTGGATTTCTAAATGCATTTCTCATCAGTGTGGAACCCCAAAATTTACTCTGGGCCTTGGATTAGAGAATTTACTGCTAGAAGTTCTTCCTCAATTTCCCCCCGCCCCAGAATCTCAGTGCCCTAATCCAAGATTTAAAAAAAAAAAAAACTAAGAACTGAGCCTTTTACAGTCAGGTCCAGAAATATTGGGACATCGACACAATTCTAACATCTTTGGCTCTATACACCACCACAATGGATTTGGAATGAAACAAACACAATGTGCGTTAACTGCAGACTGTCAGCTTTAATTTGAGGGTATGTACATCCAACTCAGGTGAACGGTGTAGGAATTACAACAGTTTGCATATGTGCCTCCCACTTGTTAAGGGACCAAAAGTAATGGGACAATTGGCTTCTCAGCTGTTCCATGGCCAGGTGTGTCATATTCCCTCAGTACCCCAATTACAATGTGCAGATAAAAGGCCCAGAGTTCATTTCAAGTGTGCTATTTGCATGTGGAATCTGTTGCTGTCAACTCTCAAGATGAGATTCAAAGAGCTGTCACTATCAGTGAAGCAAGCCATCATTAGGCTGAAGAAACAAAACAAACCCATCAGAGAGATAGCAAGAACATTAGGCGTGGCCAAAACAACTGTTTGGAACATTCTCAAAAAGAAGGAACGCACCGGTGAGCTCAGCAATACCAAAAGACCCGGGAGACAACGGACAACAACTGTGGTGGATGACCAAAGAATCCTTTCTCTGGTGAAGAAAACACCCTTCACAACAGTTGGCCAGATCAAGAACACTCCTCAGGAGGTAGGTGTATGTGTGTCAAAGTCAACAATCAAAAGAAGACTTCACCAGAGTGAATACAGAGGGTTCACCACAATATGTAAACCACTGGTGAGCCTCAAAAACAGGAAGGCCAGATTAGTTTGCCAAACGACATCTAAAAAAGCCTTCACAGTTCTGGAACAACATCCTATGGACAGATGAGACCAAGATCAACTTGTACCAGAGTGATGGGAAGAGAAGAGTATGGAGAAGGAAAGGAACGGCTCATGATCCTAAGCATACCACCTCATCAGTGAAGCATGGTGGTGGTAGTGTCATGGCGTGGGCATGTATGGCTGCCAATGGAACTGGTTCTCTTGTATTTATTGATGATGTGACTGCTGACAAAAGCAGCAGGATGAATTCTGCAGTGTTTCGGGCAATATTATCTGCTCACATTCAGCCAAATGCTGCAGAACTCATTGGACGGCGCTTCACAGTACAGATGGACAATGACCCAAAGCATACTGCAAAAGCAACCAAAGAGTTTTTGAAGGGACAGAAGTGGAATGTTATGCAATGGCCAAGTCAATCACCTGACCTGAATCCCATTGAGCATGCATTTCACTTGCTGAAGACAAAACTGAAGGGAAAATGCCCAAGAACAAGCAGGAACTGAAGACAGTTGCAGTAGAGGCCTGGCAGAGCATCACCAGGGATGAAAGCCAGCGTCTGGTGATGTCTGTGCGTTCCAGACTTCAGGCTGTGATTGACTGCAGCGGATTTGCAACCAAGTATTAAAAAGGGAAAGTTTGATGTATGATTATTATTCTGTCCCATTACTTTTGGTCCCTTAACAAGTGGGAGACACATATGCAAACTGTTGTAATTCCTACACCGTTCATCTGAGTTGGATGTACATACCCTCAAATTAAAGCTGACAGTCTGCAGTTAACGCACATTGTGTTTGTTTCATCCCAAATCCATTGTAGTGGTGTATAGAGTCAAAGATGTTAGAATTGTGTCGATGTCCCAATATTTCTGGACCTGACTGTATATTCCAATGACTCTCTGAAGTCATACTTTAAAAAGGTAAGGATTATTTTAATGCAAGAGAGAGGATCTTAACCAATACCACTGGATGCCTTTACACAACATGCTAAATCACTCTGGGTATTTAATATGAACATCTACAGTGCCATTTCCACATAATTCCTTAATCCCAATTGGTGGTTTTTCTGTTAAGCTTCCTATCTATTTTGAAGCAAATGCCATTTCTGGTTAACATCAATTGGAATTTGTATCCATGGCACACTCATGTTAAAACCGTCTGAGTAACTTGGTGTGTTGTGTGAATGTGCCTACAGTCAGAGCTGTCTGCAGAATCTGATATGTTTGTCAAAATGATGAAAGCAGGGATCGTACTGCAAGCTTCACCCTTTTCATACGTTGTGATGGCACAATGCACATACAAAAGGGGGGGTACACGCAGCATGACGCTTTTATCAGCTGATCCTTTTGACCTCCCTTGCAGATGCTCCAGCCCACAGTACCTGTATAATATTCATCTTATGTTTGGCTAATGGAAGTGGTGTTATTTTCCTTCAGAGGTTACAGTTCTGTAATTCTGTGATGCAGGTACAAAAATTAATGTTAAAAGAGAACATTCCACCAGCAACTCATAAAATACAGGAATAATAACATCTGTCAGCAAAACACACATATAATTTCTAAACTTTTTTTTTAAAAAAGGAAGGAGAGAAAAAAACAGCAATGAAAGAGAGTTGGCAAAATTAGGAATTTTGTTTAAATAGTCAAGAGAATTTGTTGTTTATCATCAAGGTGGACTCTGATAAACCTACTATCAAATTATAGTAAATGCTATGGGCATATGGAAGGGAAGATTAAGGATATTAAAAAATTGTCTTTACTGTCTCTGTATATTAAAAGAAGTGTGAGTTTCTGCTTTGCAAAAGTAATTAAGGTGCGCTTAATGATTAAACAACATCAAATTATGCTCAGTTTGGCTCGCAGATAAGACAAGGAGCAAAGTTCTGCAAAAAAATTTTATGAAGGCTCAAGAAGAAATAGGAACATTAACCTTTAGTCTACCCATGCTCACCATAGTATGATAAAAGACAAGTTAATACAATTTCTCAGTGCAGTGGAACAGAGGAGTTGGGACACTAAAAAAAACAGTATTTTGGGGGGGGTGGAGAAAGGCAACAGTAGGAAGAATACACAGGAGTAAGAAAAAAGTAATTGTGTCAGTACTGGCAAATCACGTGGGAACTTCCTCAATCAATTTGCTTCTAATAAATTTTTAAAAAATGAACTTTCATTGCACTGTGTGCCTGCGTGAAAATTCCAATGCTGGATAGAAATCTGAACAGGGGCCATTTTTAAAAATCAAGTCTATACAGGGGTTTTACATTTGAACTGTGCGACCATGCCTAAGATGCAAGAAAATCCGGGCAGAATCCCGGGCAAGGGCGCGCAACCACCTCGACAAGGCCTCTGCTCGAGCTCCCAATTGGTGACACCGGAGCCAGGTCCTTCCCGGCGACAAAGCTCCCGATGTCTCCGAGATCCCCTTTCTTACCATGGTAGGGGGACGGGCTGCGGCTCACAAACTTCAGCAGCTCTTGTGCCGCCGCCTGCACCGCCTGCTTGGAGCTGGTCTGGAAACCAAAGCGGAGCCGGATTAGGCGGGGAACCCCCTCCCTCCAAACGGGCCTCTCCGCCCCCCGAGGTCTTCCGAGCGCCTACGGTTTCCCGCAGCGAACGGCCTGACGCCGGAGCTGCGGGCGCAAAAAGCGCCTCCCGCTTCTCCTGTACCTGCATGGTCCCCCGGCTCCGCACCCCCGAACGAGCGAGGCGCCGCTGCTTCGGCCACGCCTGCCTTGGAAAGAGCGCGATCGGCTCCACCCCGCACCGCTCGGCCTGCTGGGGCCTCCGGCGGGGAAGCTGTGGGTCGGAGCCCCCTGCGGGTGTGCCTTGGTACGACCGATGGCTGTTACAGTTGATCAAGGAAGGAGGTTCCCGAACCTAGGCCCGTCTACTTCTTCTGAGTGCATCTGAACGTGTGATTCCTGATGCAGGACTGGTTTCAATTCAAGGTTATCGAAGCTGGCCGACCTTGGCTGATTTCAAACAAGCTAAGCAGGTCAGACCTAGTGCGAATTTGGATGGGAGACCACCAGGATATCCCAGGGCTGTAGAAGGCAGTGGCAGACCACTGCAGTATTGCTGCTCCAAAAGCTATATGAAGTCATGAGGAATTAAGCTTGGCTCAACAGACATTTACAGTATAGCCTGTTTTCACCTCCGTCCCATGGTGGATCATGAAACAGCGCCTTCTGAGTTCCCTAGAGGCCTCTAAGTCATGTACAGACTAAGCCTAGCTTAGTTTCGGTAGCACTGCATTCCTTCAAATCAAGGGTAGGCAACATATTATCCGTGGCCCAAACACCTCCCTTGGTCCCTACCAGTCTCCCTGCCCTATCTGATCTTTATAAAGACTATTTTAATTTTTTAAATTGAGTAGGAAGCTGCAAAGCTGCAAAGCAGAGCACCAGCCTCTAGGGTCATATTTAATATCAGCAATGCCATGGGAAAAAGTGTTACGGAGGGCTACTTCACCTTCCAATTTAAGCAAGTGTTTTGAAAGTGCTCACCGTGGTTAGGGTTCACCATGGTAAAAGACTTGCTTGTCCTCCAAATGCCTGTGGCGGCCATTTTCATAGTTTGCCCACCGCACGTTGTCTGGCCCCAAAGACTGCTTATTCCTACTTCCAAAACTTTTTCTGTATCTGCTCTGGTCATCACATTTGCCACTGTGTTAACATTTATTATGTATTCTCACCAAGGACTTTTAGGAGCATCTATAATGCTTGATTCCAGCACTTGTGAATTTTAGTGCCACTGTAATACCCCCTCACCACAGGGTCTGTCTCGCCCAAATAGGAAGGCCCGAGGTGAAATAGCAGTTATTGTCTTCTACAGGTATTCACTGCCCCCACCAGCTTCTTTTCTTCTCCGCATCCAGGGTTATAGTGGCAAGTCCAAAAGAAGAAAAATTCTTTCCCCTTTCTGTTGAGGCTTAAGCCTTCTAAGGCATGTTATCAGTTTACAACACTCAAAGACACAAAATGGCACCAAAATTGTCTTTTGAAACAAAATGGACAAAATTTGGGACTATCTCCTCCAAAAAACAAAAAATCAAACTTCTAATGATTGATGATAGACTTCAACTAGGAATCTGAGTGTGTGGAATTCCTGAATCCTGGATGACTTCACCTTAATTGGAGTGGGCTTAAATCCTTTTCTTCCTCATAGTCAGCTACAGCTCCTGGAAGAATTAAAAGGGGAAAGTGCCTAACAAATTCTTCCCTTGCTATTTAGAGAAATAGGAGACTACCAGCCCACGGCTGATCCAAAGCTTGCACTGCTAGAGGTATCAGACATGGTTTAAGAAGACCATAACCAAGCTAGGTTGCTGAATCGAATCGATCAGCACCTGGATTGGATTGCCAGTGCCTTGGTGGGACCTTCTCTAACCCTCTCCCTTTTCCCAACTGAAAAAAAAAGTAATAATAACTGTTTTATGATACCTTATTGACTAAGCATATGGTCTTATGCATTATAAATGGTTAAACCTTCACAGTGCTACAAGATTATGCTTCCTGCAGTAGATTAATATGACTACCCTTCTGGAATTAAAAAAAAAAAAAGTTTATGTTATTTACATTGAGTCAGAATGTAGGCAATTGTAAAAACCTACGTTACCCAAGATGATAATTTCTATTAGAAATGTTCTTAACCTTTAATAAAGGTTGCATATTCACATAAAAAGGAAGGAGGGGGTAAAAAAATGCCGTTCACTAATAAAAAGAGTTAATGTGTTTAAATTTCAGGCTAAAAATAGAAGAAGTGGCTGTCTTGGTATACAGTAATTAAATCAGAACAGATAGTAATTTTTTCTAGGCAATGCAGGTTTTACCTCCATATTCATAAGTCATAATGACTTGATTTTGGCATTTTCTGCACCTAAAAAGCAGTTGTTTTCCTTCAGAGGAATCTGTCCACCCACATGCCCCAAATCTATGATCTAGGTCAGTGTGTTCACTCCTGTGTGCTAATACCATATAAGGAGGAACTGGCTCATGGCACGTGTGCTCTTATGTGGTGGGTGGGCAGAGTATGGACACACTTGAGCAGTCAAACCCATCCAGGGCTTGTGCCTCAGTTTTCTGCAGCAAATCAGCACTTTCCCCTCTGTAGACATGATAGAAACAGGTCATTGGCTTCATTTGCTGTAAGGCTCATACTTGAAATCAGAGTAGTCAGTCCCATTCTTGTCAAATGGAATGAACAAGTTAAGAATACAATAATACTTCCGGGCCCCAAGTCTGTAGGCCGAGGGAGCAAGAATACCTGTTGGGTGGAGGAAACATCTGAATTTCCTCTTATGAAGGCTTAATCATAGTAGCACTTTTTCTTCTTATTTATTTATTTCATTAGATTTAGACACTGCCCCACTCCAGAGTGACTCTGGGCAGGCCATAGTTTGAAATAAACAACAATATACAAAATACAGTATGCAAAACCCAACATATATCCGGGAAACACATCTTGAGCCGCTTCATATGTGATTTGTTAAAAGCATACTATGTCACTACTCAATAGCTTAGGGAAAACACTACAGTGGCAGCATATTTCAGGGAAATCTGGAGTAGAGACACAGATAAAAAGATGAAAGCCATCCTATACAGAATCGCATTGGGGAGAGAAACACACGGCTATGCCATTCACAGCTGAGTCTGCCAGAGAATTAATTGATCCATCTATGGGATCTTTTCTTCTCCAGCTGCCCAAATATTTCTTCTGCCCAAATTCTAACTTGTAACCAGCCGTGGGGATTCTTATACATTTAGCTTTCAAGGTTTTCACACTTGGCTGATTCACGTGATATCCATAAAATGTAGCTTTAGGGGCCAGGCAATTAACATACAGTAGTTCTTAGAATCCTTCCACCCATCTAGCATTCTTCTCCACCCGTAGTCTCAGCTTATACTATGCTTATCTGTCTCATGCAGTGGGCCTGACTCAATCAAAGCATGCAACATCTATCTTAATTTAATCCTGGCTTGTTTTTTATACAATCAGAAGTACTTGGTGCTGTATATATTCACTCTGGAAATAAGGATTATAGATCAAGACAACAAAAAATTCCCACCATCAATGGAATTTGCCTTACTTTCCATTCACAGTTAACTGAGCATGAAGCATCAAACTGTGTTTAAATAGAGCTTGGAATATGCAATAAAGCAGGCCCCAAAGGCCTCCCCAATTAGTACAGATTGGAAAGGGTCCTCCCATGGGGTGGGGGCCGAGCAGCTAGAATGCCACTTGTTGGCAGAAGATCTTTAGAGAAGGCATACAGCCCTCTGCGGAAGACAGGGTTTTAAGGCTATTAGGGCTGGACTGCAGGCAGCAGCCTGAAACAAGCCAAGAACCATGAGCTCTGGGATAGCCAGAAGTTAAGAGCATGTCAGGAGGCAAGGCCAAAGAGCAAGCAAGGATCAGGGACTGAAGAATAGCCTTTTTGGGGGAACCTGTTCTGAACTTCATGAGTTTGAAGAGAAGTTTATCACTGCCCTAGGTATTTTGCCACTTTTAGGGGAATCAGTAGTGTATAATATTCCTCTTTAAGACCACCATTTCGGAAAATAACTACTCAAAAAAGCCGTATGTTGGCAGAACCAATGTACTCTGATAGTTCTTTTCTGTAGAGAAGTTCATAGCCAGAGCCAAAATTCCTATCTTACATGACTTTTCCTGAACTCTGTCCACGAACAGAATGCCTGCTTGTTCACGGTTTCAAAAGAGAGCCCTGGTGACAGACAGACAGAGGTGAGGCAGCAACACAGAAACACTGTTGAGCTCCTAACGACTACACAGCTTGTGACCTTTGACTAACCTGTCAGCTCCTCGTGTGGCAGGATATTGAACCGCATAGGTAGAGAACAGGGCAGGAAAAGACCATTGCTGCTCTCTAAAAAATTAGACTACTCAAACAGAGCTCATTGTAAACAAGAAACCCTCAACCTGCTGAAAAAAACTTAATGGGCAATCTGAAGGGTAAAGTCAAGACAGGACTTGAAAGTCTTTCATTTAGAGCAGTGATCTCAAACTTGCAGCCTGCAGACAGCATGTGGTCCTCCAAATAATTTCTTGCCGCCCTCGGTGACTCTCTCCAAGTGCTGAGGATGCTGGACACAGCTGTGCAAGCTGTGCTACAGGGAACAGTCCAGAAAGAGAAGTGGCTTGGCTGCTGGGACCTCATAACTCACCATCGCTTGATTCAGCAGGTCTCCCAGCACCAATGGGTCCTGGTTGGCCAGGCCACACGATCAGTATCCTGAGGCCTCCTATGCCAAGGAGTATTGCTCTTTGGGAACTTCTCCTCATGCTCTGTGGTGGGTACTGTTTTTGAGGCAGCACTAGGCTGTCTGGGGAAGGTAGGCCTGGAGGCTGCAGATGCCCAAGGGAGGGAAGGAAGGAAGGAAGGAAGGAAGGAAGGAAGGAAGGAAGGAAGGAAGGAAGGAAGGAAGGAAGGAAGGAAGGAAGGGAGCTTCCCCATGGCAAGGAGTGGGAAAGACAGCAAAGCAAGCAAGATTTCTCTCCTACAGAGGGAGGGAGGAAGGAAGGAAGGACAGACACTGCCAAGCAAGGAGAGATAAGAGAAGCAAGAAAAAACCAAAGGAAAGAAATATTTCATTGCAAAGGAAGAAGAAACAAAGTAGGATTTGAGCAGCTCTTATTTGGAGGGTTTCCTAGATTATTGATTATTTTATGATTATGTACCATAATCATAGTGTCAGCTCTTAGCAACTGCATAGCTGGACCTTCGCCAGGACAGTGTGTCCCCAACCTGGCCCTTCAGGTGTTCTAATAGTGTACACATGGCTACTGGTCATCCTCTTCTGTTTCTTTCTACCTTTCCCAGCATTATAGTCTTCTGAAAAGTGCTGGGTCTTTGCAGACTGTTTCCAAAATATGATAATTTCAGCCTGGTCATTTATGCCTCGGTTGAGAATTCTGGATGTTCTATGATCCATTCGTTTGTTTGTTTTGAACGCCTAGGGTATTCTCAGGAGTCTTCTCCAACACCAAAAGCATCAATATTTTTCTATCCTGCTTCTTCAGAATCAGCTTTTGCTGTCATAGGAGTGTCACAAGGAAACCATTGCCTGCATGAATCTGATCTTTGTAGGTAACGACACATCACAGCATCTGAATATAATTTGTTTCCAAGGCCTTCACTGCTACCCTACCAAGTGCTAGTCTATGGCATGTTTCTGACTTCTGGTTTCTTTACTATTGATAATCACTCCAGAAGGCAATTCTGTTGCTGTACCTGTTGTCATTATTTTGGTCTTCTTTATAATTAATTAGTTCGCTGTGCTCCTTGACTTTCATTATTAGACTTCGAAGATCATTTGCATTTTCAGCTATCAGAGTAGTGTCATCAGCATAGCAAAGATTATTGATGGATCATCCTAGATATGATCTTGAAAAAATATTACCTATCAATCCAGTAGTTAAGCCAAATATTGGCGCTCTGATTAATGAAAAACACTGCCAGCTAAGTAGCCCAAGGGGAATGGCACTGTTTCACAGGAAAGTTTTGCAGTTGTTTTTTTTAATCCGCACTCAGTCGTTACCGACTCTGTGGTGACTGCTTTGGACGAGTCCTTGCAGTTATATTTTTTAAATTCAATAAATGTATGTTGAATGGTATATCGTAATTCTCTTCATTTCTGAACGACTAAAGAGATTCCTATCAATGTAGAGAAGGCTTCAGTATTACAGTCCTCAGGCTAATGAGCTAGTCCTCATGTGGCACTCACGATGACAATTTGATTTAGAAATTGCCTCTGCAGTTTGGTGGTTCACTCTGTGGAGGAACAGTACAGAGAACCATCGGCCTTGGAAGAAAACCCACTGTGGGAAGGAGGTGGCTTTTCTAAGCAAAGCAAAGGAAGAACTTGGTCAGGCAAAAGGAGATACCATACCCTGAATCTTGTATAGGGCTGGAGATCCAGAAAAGTCTAACTCTGCTGCCATCTACTGCTAACTGGATTCTTGCAGACCAGATCTGCTAGCCCTATTCTAGGAATCTTCCCCCCGCCAGAAAAAGGGTACGTGATAATTCCCCATCGCTTTGGGATTTGCATGGTCAAACCAGTAGCAACAGCAGCAGTAACGGCAAAAGAAAACAAATGCTTCTGATTCAAGACACATTGTCAGAACCACTGCAAGGCAGCTCCTATGCACTGACCTACGGAACTGAGCAGAAAATAGAGATATTAGACGATTTGTTGCCAATTTTAATTCTTAATCATATATATCTTGATTCAGGATCTCCATATGTTATCTTCGGTCAGCGGAAAAAGCAGCATACACAGGGAGGAGGCTTCCAAAAACTAAACTGGATTAACTGAAGCAACTTCAATTTACATTTAATTAATAAAATACAACATGATGACTCCCTGTATGTTAATTCATTTTCTTTTTTGGTCACATTAAAAATTATAATTCTGTGGCAGCTTTGGGATGGTAGCAAATGAGGGGGACATTCACCTCTGGCATCAAATGAGCTGCAAAGCTACAGATGTTCTGAGAGCTGTTTAAGAAATCATTTTTCCAATAGCTTCAACTATTGGGTGGTTTAAAAAATTTAATACTGTAAATAAAATAAAAATTAAAAATTGCTGCTTCTTCCCTGATGTTAGCTCTAGTTCCCACTTGGGGGAGCTGGTGCTGCAACAATAATTTTTCCTGGTGATAAATTCTAAGAAACCGACAGTTCTGCTTGCTCTTTATATCAATCTAACTTTGATTTTGGATACTTTACTGGCATAATAAGCAAATTTTGACAACTTATATGGAGAGGAAAAATCAATAATCAGAACACGTGGCCCAGAAAGGATAAGTTGTTGGAAGTATATGTCCCAAAGTCTCCATTGTTTCTCCTCAAAATTCTTCTCTCTTTCCCATATATACTCAAAGCCGAAGTGCAGAATTTACATTTCGCAAGTCTTTTTTCAGCCCTCTTCAACCCCAGCAGTGAGTAGTCAGAGAAGTTGTTACAAGATAAGGCCATTTTGTAAAGCATCCTGTCCACTTCTGAATGCCTCCAGACTGTTTTGAAACCAGCCTGTGTTAGTCTCCACTCCTGATGACCTTGGAACATTGAGAAGAGGCAATCTTCTCAGTGTTTCAGCAGACCAATAGGAAGATAAAAAATTATGACTTAGTCAGTGCCACGCCCTCTGAGTTATTTCAGCTCTAGAAATCACAAAAATGCCTTCATCCCTGGGGAAAAGCAAATAAATCACACACACACACACCCCTTTATGATGTGCGTGTGTGTGTGTTTTCATTTGGCAGTTTCCCAAGAAATCTAAGCTGTTGGTATAATGGGAAGCCTGTCTGATCATTAATCTGCCATTCTTTCTGTACATAAATTCCCACTGAATGCTGCAAGGATGATGTACCACCATAGTTCTGCAGACAGCATTTCCCCCCCTAACAGCTGCAATCATGGCTGTGGGTTGCAGTGTAGAGTCTCTACACTGTGTGTGTAGCAGGATAGAGAAATGGCTTGCTTGAGTCCAAAGGCTGTGAGGTGGGGTGAGTCTGGTGCATAATGTTGATTTAAAGAGAGAAAGTCATCTTGGGTAGTTTATAATAGGAAATGTAAAACTGAATAGAAAGGTTGCCCCACCCTCTGGAGCAGCATCCCACAGAGAGACGTGTACAGTAGTCCTTGTTTAGCGACTGCTTCGTAGAGTGACCATTCACAGTTATGACAGTGATGAAAAAGTAACTTTGTGACTGATCCTCACATTTATGACCTTTGTGGATCTGTAAAGCAAAGGAAAGCTGAAGTAAGATCGAAAGCACTGTTGTGGTTTCACTTAGCAACAGCTTTGCTTAACAACAGAGTTACCAATCCCAATTGTGGTCACTCAAGTACCACCTGTAGTGCCCACTAACCTGGGATTCCAGAAAGCCCTTAAGATCTGTCTCTGGTCCCAGGCTTGGAGCTAGTATGTTTGTCATGTTTTTATATTGTTATGGTTGCTTTTTAGTCCAGGCTGTTATGTTTGGTTGTTATGTTTTTAACTGTTTTAACTGTATATTTTGATGTTGTAAGCTGCCCAGAGTCTATTATTATTATTCTAAGTTGCCCAGAGTTGTCATTATTTTTATTATTTAAATAAAAATAGCTGATGATAGGGTTGACTATGAAATCTCGTAAAGAAATCTGAATTCAGGTATCAGAGCAGTAGGGTAAGACAAGAGGTCCAGCTAACAGGAAAACAGCCTGCCTCCAAGTCATAGGTGTCCATTAGAAATCACTATGATATCATGATGTGATTATTGGATTTGCATCAGTCACATCCCACAACTGATTCAAATTGCATAATTGCATCATTTGCATGATGATGTCATGATGCTCATGATATCAGTTCCCACCCATCTGGATACCCATGCTCCAGCTCCATATTGCTCAAGCACTGCAACTTGCTATAGAAAAGTTTAGTAAATTGAGTTCAGCCACAGCTGAGCCATTGTTAGACACAATGGTCTGTGTGGCATTGATGTGAGACTGGTACAAATGCGACATGCAGAAAGACTCAAAGTTTCTCTTGAAGGAAAGCTCGATTGTAGTTGCTTTCATGATAACCTGTTTACTTACAGATAGAGGCTCTTCCTATCTGTTCTGCAGATGTTTTGGACCCCATCATTCCCAACCTATGCTTGTTAGCATCTGGAGGTTAAACCAAAATATCTGGAAGTTCATAAAAGCAAAGAAAATCTGGAATAGAGTACATGAGCTTTTTCAGTTGCTGTAACTCTCATGCCACAAATCTTAACCCATCAGAAGCCAAGTTCAACTTTCACTATTTAAACAACAGCATGTGCAATGGGTTTGACTATCAAGATTTCAGTATGGATACCACAGTTCCCTCAAGCTGCAATTCACAAAGGGTGCCAGTGGTTGAGAAGGGAATATTGGAAATTATGGAGAATTTAGGCCCTCTAACCTGGATCTAATACATGCTAAAGAATGTCCAGCATATCTGGGTGAATTCACAGAGAATTAGTAATATTTTTCAGGACTCAAAGGTTGACCCACCCACCCAGTATCCTACAGACAGTGGGTGAATAAGAGCCGATGCAGTATTCATTTGCTTCTTGATTTCCAATGTTCTAATTGGATTAAAGAGGGCAATCTGTAGCACAGAAAAAAAAGTAGGATGTTGACCTGGAGTTCGGGCATTTCAGCTCCAAGAGTAGCAATTCCCACCTCATTAACTTTCTGTTGTCTGTCCATTCAAAGGGTGCCTTAAGCTAGCTCATCTGTGGTTACCCCTTTATAATTCCCAAAAGCTAATGGTACATTTAAGTCAGGAGAGAAGCAGAGGGCAAAGTGCCACTCTTTGAAGAACTCAGAATAGCAGACCAACCCTGAAATCCAATCCATTTCAAGCTGAGAAGTCTGCCATCAAATGTTGGAAACAGCGTGTGCACGCGCGCACACACACATACATGTTATGCCCTGCCAGCTTCCATTCTCTGGGACATCCCCTGCTGCCACTCAAGTTGTCATTTCAGCTGCTAGATCTCCATGACAACTAAAGACAACCAGGGCAAACATCAAAGAGACAGAAATAGGCCACACTGCTGTTCATTGCCCGAACAGCAACCAGTGGGCTCTTTCCTTCTGAAGAAGAGGAAGGCAAGAGTAGCAGAATATGAAGGTTCTAAACAACATGGCTAGGACTGAAGGGTGAAGAAGCAGGCCTTCCCTCTTGCTCCAACCTCTGAGCAGTCCTACAAGTGATGCTAAGAACAATGCAGGTCTTTCTTATGCCATTTGTCTATGAATGTACAGTGGTGCATGAAGTGCTAAAGATTTGATGAAATCTAAGGGAACAGCTAGAAGATGTCTTTGTCTTCACAGTAAATGTTCACATTCCAAAACCTGTTTTAGTTAAGGCTGAAAGATGCAACTTTGGAGAGATGCTTGTAGATACTTTGCTTAGATTCCTCTTTGCACCTGGGTCCCTCTCTTGAAGACGGGCTTGTTCAAATTATGAAAAGATAGGTTGGGGTAAACAGAAGAGAGGGAACACAATATACTGGACTTTAAAAGCATTTGCATTTGTGATTTAAACTGAACTGCTGATTCCTGTAACAGCTGGAAAAGCCTTTCTCTCCTGGAGAAAGTTCTCTTGGAGAACTCATGAAAAAAACATTCATGTCATAGTCAATATCCCTTTGAAGTCCTCATTTGGTTCCTTCTGCAGAATTGCTGTGCTTCATGGTTCTATGGCTTGAGAAGGGGTGGAATACAATCCTTTGTGCTTCTAGCATTCACACCAAGTCCTTCAAATGCAGCAAAACAGGCAAAACACAGTCAGGCTTTCAAGATCGATGTCTGCCCTTTGAGGTGGGCCAGGTCAGGAAACAGACTCCATAAGTTTGACAGGAACTGTATTTATTGATGCAGGCAACAGAAACACAACTTTGAAAGCCTGGCAGTGTTTTCCCTTCCCTCCCTCTTATATAACCCAATAAACTGGGGTGGAACCAGTCTGAACTTCTTTCTAACCCTTTCTCTTTTTCCCTGGCTTAAAGGATGCTTTTCTTTTTGTAACTGCTTCTGCTGATTTTTTCAAGTTCATCTCTGTGGCTCTCTACAGTCCTTTACTTCTCAACTACTACCTTCCCTAGTAGTGGAAACATCTGTTATGTATCAGAATATAACAAGGGCTTTTCTGCTTCATCCAGAGAGGCATTTACTCCAGCAACCTGACCTGCAGTAATCAACATAAGATACAAGAGGTTATGTTGTATTTTAAATTAAATTAAATTAAGTTAAATTAAATTGAATTGGTGTTGTAGCCACTGCAGGATCTGAAACCTGAGACAACAGATCTTCAACAGGCCCATATCCTCATAACTGCTTAGTAATACATGTCAGGTTTGCACATTAATCCACGACTAGTTTGTGACTAGATGCAGTTTTATTCTGCACAGACCTGGTGTTTACCAGCAACAGTTTGAGTCCAAGGCAGTCTACCACCTGTGTGCAGGGTTGGAGCAACTAGAAGGGATTGTATCACTGTGCGGGCTCCTCTTTATCCTGCAGTGGTCTCCTAAGTGGACATCATTGAAACGTTTGTGTGTGGGGATATTGGAGATTGAACCTGGGACCTTTTCTGTGGAAGGTGCTCTCCTTTTGAGCTTAGACCCTCTTGCCTATGGCCCCACAAAGCTGAAGCTGAGGCTCCCCAAATGTATTAGTTAATCTTCTTTAAGACCAATAGACAATAAGGTTGGACCTTTCTAACTCTTCATGTCTGAGCTTTGGGATTTTCTATTCCGGAACCCTTTTCCTAAATTCATTGTTGGATGAGCTAAAGTGCAACAGTATTTGTTGACTAATGATTTTGAATTGGGGATAAGCAGTGCTTGTAATCAGGAGGGAGGAGGGTAACATCTCCAGATTCAGTGCAAGCTTTAATACCCCGCAGAAGAGCTAAATGGGGAATTATAAATTGTGAGGGATGAGGAGCAGCTACATTAGCCCCAAATGAAAAGGAAAATTCTGGAAAGCATTGGGTAATTGATGGTGGGCATTGTCTGTAAGATCTATATTGTACTGTTTTGTACAATGGCTTCATTTTATGCTTTAAGGGTTTTATTGTTTTTAATTGATTTTGTATACTTACTGTGGATGTTTTAAATCTGCAGTGTGGCTGTTTTATTATGGAAATGTTTTTATTGTTGTGAATCATCAGGAGTCCTTAATAGATTACAATGGTACAAAAAAATGTAATACATAATTAAATAATAAAATGAGCTTCCTTCCTTATCATCCCTCTGTTGGCCTCAGGGTTACCCTATTTGCTGACACCTTTTTTTGAGAGTGGAGACACAGTTCAGCCACTTTTCCATAAGCAGGGGAACAGCTGAACCAAAAATAAATGGTACAGAATGATCTTTGTCCTAAATTATGCAAATGTCTCATAATTTCTGCTTTCAATATTAATAACTATAAATAATGTTTCTTATTTAGTCAGTTACAGATTTATATGCCCCCCCCACTTCAGTGTCTCTGCATAGCTTTCTATATAACCACTGTAATATGTTTATAATTTCTGCAACTAACATTAATTAGATTTAAACACTTTAAAACTCTAAAAAGATTTAAACACTTTAAAACTCTAAAAGTCCTGGATGAAAAAGAACAGGCTTGATCACCTTCCTAAACTGTAATAATGGGGGGGGGGGGCGGTGAGGTGGGATGGGGTGTCTCAACTCCAACAGCTATTTATTCTGTGGAGCCCACTATATTAATAACAGAATTTGCTGTTTGTGTTACATCTATCCATGGTGGCCCCTGCCATGACTGAGAATAAGGAGACAGCACAGAGGGATGGAACAGTCCTGCATGTCATGGGCCTAAGATGTTTAATGCTTTATAGACCAAAATGTGTCCCTTGAATTGGGCTCAGAAAGCAACTAGCCATTTCAGTGTGGAGGCAATATACCATCACCACCCATGCGGCCACATTCCATGCCCACTTCTATTTCCAGCATATCTTCAAAGGCCACCCCATGAAAAGTGCATTGCAGTAAACCAGCCATGAGTTTACCAGTGCATGCTTTGAATGAAATCAGGTCTCTGTCCTCCAGGTAAGCTGATGCTGGTAAAAGCCATCCCATACCCCTGCCACTGTTGCCATGTGGCTATCCAGTATCAGTGCTGGATCCAGGAAGACCCCCAGCCTGTGAAGCTGTTATTTAAGGGGGAGTCAACCTTACCTAGGCGTACCACCTGCACCCTGAAGTCCAAATCAGCCACAGTTCTTCTTGTCCAAATCAGCTTCAACTTGTTCTCTTGTACCCGGTCCTTAACCATACGGAGACATGCGCTTAGTCTTGAAACATCCAGCCCTGACCTCACGGGAAAGAAGTACAGCTGAATATAATTAGTGTTCAGATAACAATGAGCTCTGGACCTGTAAATGATCCTTCCCAGCAACGTTATGTAGATTGTAGGTAGCATGTGAGAGAAGATAGAACCTCGCAGGACCCTGGGGCCTTGTGCGGATGTTTCTCAGTATCACCTTCTGATAATGCCCAAAGAGCAAAGAGACAAGCATGGAATCACCGCAAAACAGCAACTTCTGCTCTCAATCATTTGAGTGCTCCCTAAGGACACTGTGATCAATGGCGTCAAAAGCCACGGAGAGATCCAGAAGTGTCAACTGGGGCGTGCTCCTCTGTATTTCTCTCTCTCTTGGCATAAATCATCATCCATTGGGATGATGAAGGGCTGAACTACACCTCCTGCTTGCCCCGGTGTGAAGATGGGCCACCTACCATTTTGGGAGAGCAGGAATAGATGACATCATCCTCAGCCCACTCCTAGACTATTGGGAAGGTAACCTTCACTTGAGTTTTCTTCAGAAAAGTAGTGTTTTTTTTTTCCTGCCAGCACAATGACAGCTGTCTGGTCTACTGGCTGTTCTCCATTCCTTTCCATGTTATGTCATGTGCCTCCCTACCAATTGGCTGGTATGTGCTCTGGTGGGTATGACCCACCCAGTCCTGGCTTTCTGCCCTCCATGACCATTTCATACAGAGTTGCTGGGTGCCTGCCATGAAAAGCTAGACATTTTTCTCCCAGATTCAGTAGTGGAAGGGTGAAATGCTGACTGTTTCTCTGTGCTTTTCTAAAAGCACAGTGAAATTGGCAAAAGTTCTGTGAAGATTCCCCTTTTAGCCTGATATAAAACTGTTGTTGTTTTTATTGGCCATTGAGAGACATATCCACAGAATGGAAAGCCATTTGTACCTGCTTTCCTGGCATGGATGGAAAGGGAAAGGATGTAGGAGAATCCACCAACTGGGGGACATGTTTTCTGGACAGAACACATGGCCAGTGCTGTGGCTAAAAGTGGAGGAAAATGTTGAAATCCAGAAAGGGATATCTTAAGTTGGCTTCATTTCTCGTCAGTTTAAGCATGGGAGACAAGTGGCTGAAGGCTGCCATGCAGAAAAGCCTCGCAACTGTCTGTGCCAAGTCTCCATCTGAACAGGGTCTAGATAATCAGTTCCTAGAGCTTCTGTGCCAATTCCTTCGCCATCAGCTTGGCTAAATATAGAATATTGGATACTAGCCTATAGTTGCTCAAACTGGCTGGGTCTAAAGATGACTTTTTCAATACTGTAAAGTCCACCACCACCACCTTTAAGATTGCAGGAAACTACCAGTCTCAGAAAAATGTTAATAATGTCACAAATCATTGGCAAGATAAACTTTAGAGCCTCTTTTAAGAGTAGTTGGGCAGGATCTAACAGGTAAATATGGTACAAATTGATATTGGGATTGTTCAAAACACTAGAAAGAAGTGGTTTGCAAAATGCGTTATGGTGAACTAAACATTTCTTTCTGAAGCATTAAAGCAGCAACATCCTTTGAAAGTTTGTGAAGCTCCTTTGAAGGCTGTCCCTGACTGTCTCCACAGGCAAGCCCGGACACTCTTTCCGCCGACACTACCAGAGCAACAAAGCAGCTGGGCATGAATACACTGTGCAGACAGCCAGGGACAATCTTCAAAGCAGCTGCAGCAGCTTTGCAAAGGATGTGGCTGTTTTAATGCTTCAAAGAAAGGTGCTTCGTTCACTTTTCGTTCATTTTGTGAAGCACCTCTTTAGGATGCTTCTAATGTTTATAGGTATATGATTATTTGGAATTTTCTGAGCCTGCAATGTATTTCTTTTGTATTCACTGAAATGAGCTTGCTTATCAAAATAAATCAGATTCATGGTTATTAATGACTTTATCATAATTTGAGAGCTATGTAATAATGTATATGTACATTTATTAACTTGTATCTTGTACTTAAATATGCTATATTATCTGCTGAAAGCATAAGGGCAGGACCAGATACCCATGTTACCTGTCTCTAGTATGTTTTTTTTTTTTACTGGTGACATCAGTCTTTAGTCGGGTACTGCTTCTGATAGACCCATCCAGGGAAATTCCATTCTCGACTATGACTTTCTGCTCAGTGTGATAGCCATGGATCTCTCTCTTAATGGGAGCCATTAAGCTCCATTCTCCACCTGTTGTTTTAAAAGATGATTCTGATCAAAATTAATGGGATACAGGCATGCTGCAAAACATAGCTCTGACCCCCAGTATCATCTTTGCTTTCAAGAATGCCTCTGAGTCCTACATAACTCCTTTAGATATTCTTAGAAAATAAAAATGGCAGATAGCTACAGCCCTCTATTTTGTTTGGAACTGTTCCCATCTGCTCCACATCTCCAAATAAAAAGTAAGCCTGGATAAGGAAACTGAGTAAATTACAGGTAGTCCTCATTTAGTGACTGCCTCATACAGTGACAGTTCACAGTTATGACAGTGATGAAAAAGTAACTTGTGACCAATCCTCACATTTATGACCTTTGCAGGTCTGTAAAGCAAAGGAAAGCTGAAGTAAAATTGTAAGCACAGTTGCATTTTCACTTTGTGACCACTTTGCTTAACAACCAAGTTCCTGTTCCCAATTGTGGTCATTAAACGAGGACTACCTGTGGTATTTTATGACTAGCCATATTCACCAATGCAGCCATATTGTGAGAACACCCATGATAGGTTCTCCAAATTTCAAATGTACCATAGTCACATTTGTAGAGCTTGCCTATATAGCTACCATACATGTAGTCCTCACCTTATGTCCATTCATTCAGTGACCATTCAAAGTTATGGCAGCACTGAAAAAATGGACTTATGACCAGTCCTTGAAGTTCTGGCTGTCACAGTATCCCTGCGGTCACGTGATCACAATCTAGGCACTTGGGTGCCCAGCTCGCAATTACAACATTGTAGTGAGTTGCATCACGTGATCACCATTTGTGACCTTCCCTGCCAGCTTCCCACAAACAAAATCAATGGGGAAGCCAGCAGGGAAGGTTGTAAGTCACCCCAGTAAGTCACTCCCACTGTTTTTTCTCTCAAGGAGCCCACTAAGGAGTATGAGATCCCAGGGATCCCAGAGATCCGTAGTACCCCCCACCTGCCCTCACTCTATAGGCCTCTGCTGGCCCTCCCATGGCCTCCACCAGCCCTCTCATGACTTCAGTGACCTGCCCACCCTCCCTAGTGCCTGCCCACACCACCACCCTGCGGCACCCTCGCACCCCCTCTGTGTTCCTTACCTGGACTCCTGCCTCTTCCTGCTTAAGGACCTGCATATCCTGGGTTACAATGGTAACCACAACTGCTGGGATTGCTGTCACTAAGCATGCAGTCACATGATGTAGTGCTTTACAACCGCATCGCTTAGCGACGGCAATCCCAGTCCCAATTACTGTCGTAACCTGAGGACTACCTGTACTTGATTTCTGACCCTTGACGTGGTAATTAAGGCACCCAAACCAATTGAAAATGAATGGTCTTGGCAATGAGGGATTGGAGGGGAAGTTTATCTGGGTGGGTGGTGGCTCTTGGAGGGAATTCCTAGAGTTTGCCTCTGAATGTCTATTCAATGACTTGCTGATTCCCAGGTATAACAATTCCAATGGGAAATTCTATTTCCGGGGCTCTACCACCCTGGGTTGATTGGCAGCAGCTGCTGCAGCCTCTCCCTACCCCGCCTCTGCCCTGGTGGCTATTTTGAGAATGGGCAAAGGCAGAGAAGCTGCCCCCACTTCCACCAACCACGGCTGTCCCCTATCTGTCACTAGTCCAGAGTCATCCAGAGACCCCTACTGTGATTCTGAACAGGCTAGCTAACTACCCAGAGGGACACTTCAGTAGTGTTTGAAACAAAATAAGGGGGGTCCATCCTGCTTTATGGAAGTGGTGAAATAAGGGACACCTGTTCAGCAGGAAGATAAAAGGTATCTGGCAACTTCAGCAGTTCCATGCGCATACGCGTGCACATACTCGCATACCAGTTTCCAAAACATAGCTATCACCTCACATAGCAACCGACTTCTCTGTGTCCTTGATGTCCAACTTTTATCGCTTCTTCCACAGGCTGTTAAACAGAAATTGCTTCCAGGAATGCCCTCTCCTGCTTCTCCACCCACCCAAAATAATCGTCTGTCTTTGGATTATCCTTCCTTGCTTGCTCACTTCAGCTTTTTCATTGTCTGATGGACCCCTTCCTAACCTAGTGCTGGGAAGATGCTTTGGACAAGAGTCATCATCCCTGGCCATTTGCTGATGGAGTTGTAGGCTCTTCCCAGACTGAATTTGGAAAGAGAAACGTGTGCAAGTTTTGTACAATTTCTTACCCTTCTGCTGCCTACTTGTCTCCCTGCCCAGTCCCTTTCTTCTCCTGAACTTTTTCATCTCTACTTTTTCATCCATCAGAAAGAGGAACATAATCTTTTCTTCCCACCTCAGATGGCAGTGGTGAGCCCCACCTATGTGCCTCTGGATACCAAAGCGCCCCCCCCCCAATGAAGCAGACAACTTCTTCTGGTTCAAATCCATTGTGGTTTCCCTGCTTGTAACAAGTACATTTCTTGATGCAGCAGAAATATTTAGGACTGATTGATACCATGGAATCAAATCTCTTGAAGTAACCAATGAAGTCTGTAAAATGTGCCTTAAATCCCAGAACACAAGGAGTTTAATATATCAGGAAACAACAAATAATCTTACTAAAGCAATACAAGCTATGAAGTCCTGGACAGCCACAGGTCAGAGAATCTGATCCAGGTGGATTCCAGGAAGAGAGAAAATACAGCTGTACTGAAGATGTGAGCAAAGCAGTTTGCAAACTAAAGCAGGACATACTTGAACCAAATACTGTAGCTGCGAAGCGTTTCACAGATTTGCTGGCTTTTCTGCAGCTTCTGGAATTGTGGCAGAGAACACCCAAATGTTGTAGCTTCACTTTCATAGAAGGAGGACAGGTTGCAGGATGCAATGGGCTCTCTGTGATGTGAGCAACCAGAAGCGAATTTGTTTAGCGCTTCACTGAATTCTCTGCCTCTCAGGGCTGTCTTGGGGTAGGAAGGGCGGCATTACTTTGGGCTTCATTCATTTTCTTGGCTGGCAACTTCTTGAATGCCCTCTGTTGTCCTAATGGAATGTGACACTTCTGTGGTGGTTCTGCCAGCACAGCTGGGAGTTCAACTCATCTCTCGCACTGAATACAGGCTCAAGACTGATCAGTCCAGTGTGCACTTTTATTTAATTTTATGTATTTATTGTACTACCCAGCTGCAATCAAATGACTCTTGGCAGCTTACAGGCTGTATAAACAGATTAAAAGATCCACAATGAGGTTAAAACCAGTCATAACAATGCTAATGATAACTACATCAGCCCCCACCTAAGGCAGAAAAATTATAATGAATAAAATAAACAGAAAGCAAGATGGTATCACATGCAGACTCAAGGAAAAGCTCTCCAAAACAACTCAGTTTTTAACATTCTGATTTTGGGGTCAAATCTTACTATTTTATCTCTCTTTCTCTCTATCACCAAAGACCAAAATATCAGATTCAATCTCCTCCAATCAAGCAAGGTAAGACATTCCACATCATCTCAAGTGGCTTGTTAAGAGTGGAGTCATTCAATTGAAACACCACGGATGATGCAAGGGGTCATACAGAAAGGCATGTGAAACAGTCTCAATTGTCCTGTCTGAATGTGGAATCTTATTACCTCTTCCCTCTGCTACTGTCAGCCTGGTGAGGTAATCTGGACAGGAGGCACGACCAGATGGACAAATTCTACTTTATTGTTAGGTTACATTAACAGGATCTTGCAAGTCTAAACGTACATTTCTCCCCCCTTGCCTTTGCAGCCCAAGAAACTAGAGAGGGCCCCTTCTGTGATGGGTGCCCCACTCACATTCCTTTTGCGGGCCAAGCTGCCTCTTGTCCAACTGCTCCCCTGGTTGTGGTTCTTTTCCGTGTCTCCCATGGTCATTCCCACATACTATTACATCCACTTATACATTCTGCATATCTGGGCAGGTTTCAAAATGAGGGAATATAGAGCATAAGGTTTCAAATACCTTTTTCTTGGTGCCAGTTTCTTTCTCATTGCCTGCCTAAGCTTTACCTGCATGCCCTCTCCAGCCTGGCAGCCATCAAGTGATGGTGTGTGTGTGTCTGTGTGTCAAGCAACTATCCCAACTATCCTGGTATTTCACAACACCCAGTGATCAGAGGTAACAAAGCTACACCATTTGCACAGGTAAGCCTGCCCCCGCCCCCAGCAAATGGAAAAAAACCTTACTTTTTAAGCCTTTCAAACATTTTTATTTTAAAGTTGGAATAGGACACTTTCTGCTTGGTTGGGTAATTTGGAGGTTGCTGTGCTACCATATTTTCATCTTATTTTGCCCCAAAGTGAAGCAACTGCAGAGGTTTGATGCTTCCTTATTACAACCTATGGCTCCTTTTTCCCAATTGAATCTCAGATCACCTACAGTGCTCAAATAGCATCATAGTGTATCCAATAGGAACCTAATCAAGAATGAACCCTAATAGTGGATTATCTTAATCTATTTTCACAAAATGTTGGTGTTTTCTGTATCTCTTTGCTGTCGGCCAATCAACATCCAGTTTTCTGCAACCCAGATTCCACAGTCCTAAAGAAAAACAAAGGTAGCCCTTTCTTACCTCTCTTTCATGTTCTCTGTTACTCTCTCACATACTACACACACATAAATGGGCATGCATACACATAGTGGGGGGAAAGAATGACCCAATTATGCAGAGTATTCTCCGGGATACTCAGTTTCAGAAACCATTCTCTTCCAGACACTTTTTTTTCCCTATGGAACTAATTTCCCATCTTACAGCTCTCTAAAAAAGAGATGGAATTTCAATAGGTATTTACTATTCAATACTACAGTACTGTATTTTAAAGCTCACTAGCCCTACTTTAGAGGAATCTAGACACGATCTGATTTGGACACATGTCACAGTTGTTCTGGGAAAGCAGATATAGAAACTCAGATATCTATTTAGTTGGCCTCATGCCACATAATAATCAAGTCACATTTTCCAAGGCATAGTATTTCAGTTTCATTATCCATAATAGTTTCTTCAGAAACATAATGAGTCAGTCGAACAGAATCCATCTCTGGCTAGAAGTGAAACAGACTTTTCCATATCACAGTAAAGGTACATCATGAGCTTTGGGTCATTTGATACTTCAAGCATAAGATCTTCAAATAACATAGGGTGTAAATTCACAAGTCATTCAAACAAAATGGCAAGTTCAGAGGGGCTGTGATCTCATGAAACTAGGTGGTTTGTGGCTAGTCAGAACACATTTCCAATAAAGAGAAAGCTTTCTGGTCAATGACTCTCAGCACTATCATATCATCTTCTGTGATTTGCCCTTTTCTCCTTAAGAGATTGTTTTCTGGTTAGAAAGAAGATGGAAGAAGCAGTAGGTAAACAATAGAGGATTAAAAATGGCAGATATTATCTGGACTATTTATAAAATTCTGTGTTTGAGGCTGGATGATTGCACAAGAAAAATGTTGTCCAGGGACTCTTTATCGCAACCAGGTTAAAATATTATCACCAAAAAAATTATAATAGCATAAAAATTTGCTGCCTCCAGCGGTGAGCCATATCCCGCCACAGGGATGATGCAGAAAAAAGGTGTTGTCCTTATTTATGCTGTAAAGGACAGGAATTGGGGGACTCCAAAGGCTTTGTTTCCTTACCAGCCAGAGGGAAAACATTCACCAGTTGCTCTCCTTAACATGGGATGGGTCTAGGGCAGAAGGTGAGTTTTGACAGGTGGCAAGGCTGGTGAGTTTAGACATTTGTCAAGATTTACTCTGGTTTTGCACAAGTGTTTCGCATGGGTGTGTTCAAAGGGACCTTGACTAGTACTTCTAGAAGAATACTAAATTCATCTTCAAAAGCAGCCCAAACAACAGCTGATGTGCACGTGTCTCTCTTTCTCATTTCACCATGCAGCCCTACCACTGCTGGTCAGCTGCCATTCAGGCTGAGCTGGAGATTGGCTTGGAGACCTGGCAGGTGTTAAGAGAGAGAATAGTTTGAAAGAAACTGGACTCTCCTGGTGCTAAACCAGAATGTCCCTGGAGGAGAGTACCCAGGGACCAGGGGAAAGGGGGCATGTCCACACCACCCTAAAATGGTCAATAGGCGCTGGCCTGTTAGTCACCTGTGTTAGTTACAGAAGGGTTAATGAAGTATTACAGATTGTACCCACTGGAAAAATCGTGTCACGATAAGAGGGAAAACACTACTTTAAAATCAGAGCATCTAAGGGCTTGAAGCTACTCCTTGTATGAGCTGAAGACCAGATGGTGACATCATACAGAAAAGAGGTTTCCAGGGCATGCTTATGCTGATGAAGTGCAAGTGAAAAATGCTCCAGAAGCATCTTGTGGGAATAACATTTAATTTTTTATTAAAACAAATATTGAAAAAAATATTCAAGCTGGTAAATAATAGTGTTGTGCTGCACAGAGAAATGCATTGGCATTTCAGCAAACACAGATCTTGTTCTTAAGGATGTAATTCAGAAGATGGAACATTAATTCACATAGATGAATTTGGATTTCTCCTACTCTGGACATATTTTGGGCTGAAATTAACAGAATTGTCAACATGGTTTTAGAGTGACTGCTTGTTTGCAAAAACATGTATGTTCTTCTATATCTTCTATGACAGGGTTCCTCAACTTCAGCAACTTTAAGATGGATGGACTTCAGCTCCCAGAATTCCCCAGCTAGCCATGCTGGCTGGGGAATTCTGGGAGTTGAAGTCCACCCATCTTAAAGTTGCTGAGGTTGAGGAATCCTGTTCTATGAGATATGACTTCTATGACTATATCTCTAATATTTGGTATATATCAAGGCCCCTTTACGCATGGGAGATGGACAAAATAATATTCATACATCAATGGAGAAATTAATGATTTATTTGGTAATATGTGAGCTTTGTTAACATTTGAATTTGTTTTTACCAACAGAAAAGCAAGGAAGAGGACTTTTAAATACATTGGTAAAATTTTCTGGAGTTTTGTTTATAATATAAATTTCCAGGCCTTCTCCCCTTTCTTTCTTCCCCATTTTTCTTTTTCTTTTTAATTAATGTTATATTATATAGAGGTCATTTGTCTGAAAGAATTGAATATGCGTGTTCATATATCATTAGGCACACTGTTTGAATTTTTAATACTACTGTTTCTTTAAAAATGCTTTTAAAAAATGGCAAAACAGCCTACACAGGATTAATTCTCGTGGAAGCTTGTTCATACATGAGCAGAATCAAGGGTGGGGCAATTTGTGACATTGACTGAAGCTTCTTCCCCAAGCAGTTTAGAAGCAAGTTTTGTGCCGCTTCTTGGTCACCACAAGTTCCTGCAGTTTTCTTGGCAAGATTTCGGACATAGTTTGCCATTGCCTGCTTCTAGGGCTGAGAAAGAGTGACTGGCCCAAGGTCACCCAGCTGGCTTTGTGCCTGCATTGGGCAGGGCACTGGACTACAGCAGCGTGTCTTAAAGTGTGTTCCAGGGCCGCCTGGGGGTCCCCCAAGGCTGCCTCAGGGGCCCACGAAAGCCAACCTATGTTGAAAAATCATACATATTAAAATCTCATCAAACAATTTGAGAAGCAGCAGCAGTGGAGGTGGGTTGGTGAGCCAGCGGCAGATGGCAGATCTTGACATCAGAACCATGGAATGGTGTAGTGGGCTGGTGGTGGAGGCTGGCAGGGCAGCGGATCAGCTGTTTTTGGTGCAGCTGACTGGTGGTGTTTGGCCAACCCCTGAAGGTGCAGCGTCCCAGCGAGGTGGAAGTTGAGTGGACTGTAGCCTATTTTCCATTCTCCATTTTGTGGTCTACTCTGGGAATAGGACAGCAGTTGGCTGAGCTGTCTGTCTGCAGTGAGGTGGCTGTGGCTATGGCCCTGGGAGTAGGAGTCCTGGCTGAATGGAGGACTTGGATGCTCAGGTAAATGGTAGAAGTGGCAGCAGGAGTGAATGGTGGTGCTGTGGGAAAATTGACGTGTGTCCTGTGGCTGCCACCTGTCCAGCCACATGGTCCAACAGCCATCTTAGTAGCTTCTTCTTCCCTCTTTGTGGGACTCAGGTCTTGGATGTGATGAACCAATAGATGGACTGTTTTAATTTGATTGTGGTGGCTGGCGACCTGAAAGGAAGGCCTGGACCATTGAGGATATGGTGGGTTCTGGACTGTTTTGTTGGAGCGGGGCCTGGATGGGACTGGTCTTGCCTTCTGCCCTGGATGGGAGGCAGTGGCAGGAACCAGTCCCAGCCTGCCAGGCCTATGAGATGTGAGATTCCCAGTGGCCCCAGTGAGAACAGGGTGGAGTGGGGGGCTAGGGGAGGATTTGTGTGGGTAAGGGGTGGGAAGTGCTGCTCAGGTTAGCTGTTGAGTGGTTTCAGAAGCACTGGTAGCCTGGGTGGGGTCTAACCCATCCCCTGTTGTTTATTGTTGGGTAGGGTGGGCCCTTTTAGCTTGGGGATGGGGGGAGGTGGGGAGGATGAGGGGGAGGATGTGAGGGTGGCGCAGTTATGGGTGTTTCACATTTGCTGTCAGCCCTTCAAGGTAGTCCAGACAAGAAGCACAAATCATGGATACTAACACTACCTTTATTGTGAGGTTACAGTAACAGAATCTTGTAAGTCTGAAAGCCCTTCTCCCCTCTTCTGCTTTTACTTTCCAGAAAACTAGGGAGGGTCCCTTCTGAGGCGCTTCCATGACCCTTCTGTTTCTGTGGGCTGAGATACCTCTTGCATGCCGGTTGTTTAGACTGCGGCTCTTCCTCCTGTCTCCCAAGGTCACTCCCACATATCATTACATCTGCCCATATTTCGCCACTTTAATATAAATCTTTTAAAATAAACAAATATTCTATGAATGCATCAATTTTAATTTTTATTATGATAAGTATCAATAAATATAACCCACACACATACAAAAAAAACTCTTTTGGGGTCCTCCATAATTTTTAAAAGTGGGAAGTGGTCCTTGGAGAAAAAAATTTTAAGAAACACTGGACCGGAGGATCCTGTCGCTTTCTAGCCCTTCCATTCTATGACTCTTTGGTTCATAAAGCTCCTTTCTGGCTTTTGACCACTTTCTTTCTGAGATAAGAGGCAGCCACTATGATCTAAGGGCCAGGATTTAAAACTTCTGTCATGCTCCCTGACAAGAATGATGCTGCTTCTGGCTTATTTAAGCAGTATGCGTAATTTCAAAGAGATGGAACATCGGCCTGCTGTCTTCAAACTTGACTTCTTTTCAACTCCTGGTTTGCATTCCTTTTAGAGACATGAAAGTACCATTAAAATTTCCCTAAGTTGGAAATGTCTCTGCTGCCTTGTTCTCTCCTCATTATTGTCGAAATGTGAGAGTCTCTGAAGCCAGAGGAGACACTAGAGAACATTTCCCAGTCATTCTTCCCTGCAGAGTTTCCACAAAGAATACTGTCCTCCTGTATTGAGGGGTGACTACCACTTTACCTTCCTGCATGGGCAGAAAAAGAAAACAGGATTGGTGATCATATGCTTTTCGCTTTTCCTCATTGATTTAATGATTGGACCATTCAGAGACATCTGCAGGATTGTCATCAAAATGACAAAGGCAATGTCATGCTGTGAGTTCCATCCCTTTTGTATGTTATATGACAGGGTGGAACCTGCATCATGATGGGACAACTCTGCTTTCATCATTTGCCCCCTCCTTGGACAGCTCTGGATCCATCTATGCTATGTGCTGTTTTGAATTATCTGGCAAGGAGAACAATTTTATGCATATTAAACACTATATTCACTCACTTTGATGCATATTTAAAGGTCAACACAAATGATGGAAAAAGTACAGAAACAACATCTCTAAAATGGAATAGTAGTTGTAGCTAGAGGCTGTGGTGGACCTCAGGTTTCACAGCTCATGCAAAGGACTGTGAAATATGAATCACTAGGCGCATACTAAGAGTGCTATGCTGCAGATGAAATGATACTTGACCCATTTTCCCCAATCTTGTGCCCCCCAGATGTGCTGCAAATACAGATGCTAGAACTCTCATTCAACATGCCAAGAATCTAACGTCCCTCTGTCACCTGTTCTTATCATTAGAAGTTTGTCATGGGGTAATAGAGTAATGCCATTACTCCTAGCTAACCTTGGCTGGTTGTGAAAAAGCTAAGCAGAGTCAGGCTCTGTTTTTACTTGGATGGGAGATCTTCATGGAATCCCAGAGCTGTAGACCACACTGGGAAGCTGAAAAACTTCATGGAAGAAGGCAATGGTGCAGTACTTCCATCCTTTTGCCAAAAACCTTACACGGACATGCTCATGACATCACTAAGGGTCAAGCTTGATTCCAGTGAGTCATTCTTTGCTAATAGAGTGGTAAGCCATTGATATTGACATGGTTCTCCCATCTGTTGGTCCTCCAGGGAGCTTAGAGCAGAGAAGTGTTTATTCTGTAAGTACAAGGAAGAAATAGTTTCAGTGGTCCTTAATGTAATCACTTGCATATTTTGTAGGTGCATCACAATTCTTCCATCGGACATCTCCGAGGTGCAGCTCTTAATCCGCCTAGGTGGCAGCCCTGAGGAGTCTGAGGCCTGAAGTCATGGCCATGGGGTCCCTTAAGATATGCCACTGCTAGCAGCGACTACACTCCTTGCAGCATTTGCTGGCTGTCATCCCATTATACCATCCCCAAGATGGGCACATTAACCTTAATCCTTCTCCACAAATCAGCCCCCATCCTCAGCTGAAGGCAACCTTTCCGCCTGGTGCTGGGACCCGCCGCTGGGAAGGGATTAATTCCTCCTAGCTCTCGTTTCAAGCCTCTCTCTTTGCCACTTCTCACAGTCAACCCTTTCACACCTCTTGACATGTCAGCTTTCCCTAACCCATCAGGGGAACAAAAGTAGAGTTATATAAGGGGGTTTACTTCCATCTCTCTCTCTCAATAACCTTTCTAGCTTCTTGGGATTCTGACACCCCACGAACTTTTGCTTTTCTTAAAGGGAAGCACATTCTATCCTGTGTTTAAAGATACTCATGCCATTTGTGAAGGACAGCAAAAACAGCAAAAATTGTGACTCTCGGTCACTGGCCTATATCTAATTGGGCAAAGATAATGCCTCCTTTTAAATCAGAGCTAAGATAATATCAATAGAATCCAAAAGTTATACCTTACCACACATGCTGGCTGGGGAATTCTGGGAATTGAAGTCCACACATCAAAGTTGCCAAGGCTGAGAAACACTGCATGAAATGAGAATAGGGAAATTCACAGAGAGGGTTGACTATATATTTTTAGACATATTCAGGATTAAATCCCACCACCCCCAGTGCTGTGTAGTGTGATACAAAATCCTTTGCCTTTATATAACATCTCACAACATTTTATATTATTACCCTATTTTGCAGGTAGGGTTTGTTGTGGCTGGGAAAGAAGGGTGCTGAGGCCTTTCCCCACTATTGAGTTCCTGCTCTCAGCTCCTCCTGGAATCAGAGTAAACACTGCTAGCCTCAAATGCACTGTTCCCATTGCCAACCCCTATCCTGCCTCTGTCCCATTCATTGATGAATGGGGTGCTAAACAGGAAAGGCAGCAATGGTGAAGGAAACAATCAGCCGCTTTGCTTATCATGCGCTGTGTGTGGATAATCAGGGAGACCCTTTGGGTAGTGTCAGAACCAGTGCAACAGAGGCAGGAAAGTTCATGCTGGTGTAGTTTTAGAGCAAGCAATCTATCATGGATATCAGAATGGATAACATTGCCTAATAGCAGAATATCAACTATAGAAGGAACAGGCTTAGCTAATGGGCTTCACAGATACTCATTGTATAAGGAAGCCAAAGAAGATAAGAATCTGAAGGGACAGATAAGTGAAAGTCGGTTAAAAAATTGGAATTCCCTAAAAGCAAAGATAAGTCCACCAGTTTCACCACTAGCATCACCATCAAATGCTTTCTGCTTCCAAGATAACCACAGTAAGAAAGATTGTATTACATATGCCAACATGATACATCTGGATACAAGAAACAGATTAACAATAAAAATTGCTTAATGAAAGAAGAAATCTACCATGATTAATATACTGGCAAATAACTGGGAAAATACAAAGCAATCTTAAAGAAGACAGAGGGACCTTGAGGAAGATGACAGAATGTGAAATACTTATACAGAATCAAGTTCATTTTTTAGGATGTATTTACAAATTGGTACTTAAATATGATACAGAGACAGAACAAGTTAAAAAAAACCTGTATGATAAAATAGATGCAAAATTTCAAAGAAGCAATAACAGTGGATCAAAGGGAATACTTACAGAGTGGCATTTTAAGGCTACCTTCACTCATGGGTTGTGAGCAACGAGGACATCACCATGAGACCCAGGGAGAAGATTGGAGTTATTCTAAACTGCAAGGGGGACAGAGTCGGTTAAGGGTAGAACTCCCACATCTGTATTGCAAAAATCCAAATGGCTACTAGATGGCAGCAAAGAGCCATAGACTTCTAATTCCTTTGCTGCCATCCAGTGGACCTCTGGATTTTTACAGTCCAGAATCATATAAAGGAGTTCATAGTAGAACTGGGATTTTAACTGAGAACTTCCTGATTAGAATCTCGGTCTCTGCATGTCTTTGCTTCACTAACTTTTAACACAATACCTTTACAAGCATTTCTTGTACTTCTGAACCAGAAACATAACTGCTACCAAGAAGTAATCTATGATGTAAATTGCATATAGGAAAATAAGAGGAAATAAGGAACCATCAACCCAGCCTTCCTAATAATTCTCTTCAGTACAAACCACTCTGCCCAAGCGAATTCTCTCATCATGATGTTTAGAATTCAACCATAGAATGGGGGATAATATAAATATTAATCAAACAAAGAGTCTTAAAAATATGGCTTAAGAAAACTAAATGATAAAAGAGCAATCTGTTTAAAAGAGACAACTGTTAAAGTCCATACAAGGCAATAAAATTAATTCCAAGAAATCAAGTCAGAATCTCCTTTCATGTACATAAAATCCTTTATTTATAATTAAACAACTCCTTTTTGTTCTTCTTTTCTAGGTTAGACTGGTTTTCATTGCCTGAACATTTAAATGTTGCTAAATCATTGAACATATCCAGAACTTGTTGCTTAGGTATGCATAGTGGCATTCAGCAATATCAGAGGAATCCATGACGGTACAACTTAACCAGCACATAAATCATAGTGGGAACTGCAACTCACAAATTAATTACCACACATCAATACTATTGCCTTGTTTAGTTGCATCTCTTTGCTTTCGTGGCACTGAGTAATGAAAAACACCAAGAGCATGAGTGCTGGTAACTATATAAGGATGCATTTTGTTGTAAGGCAAATAATAAACTTCCATCAACTCTCTCATGTTTAACCAGTGTCCCAGCTCGTATTTCTTCTGAAAGATTCCCTTACTTGTGAAAGCTGTATTATTAAAAACAATGGCTATCTGATCTTTCAGACCTGTGATTTCTTATTAGAGGGACTTGTTTTTGGAGCCTAGAAGAAGAAAATATGGTAAGGGGGAGGTGAGGAATTTTAGCAAGAGGGCACGCAGAGGACAAGGCTTGAAGGAGCTTGTGGAGAAAGAAAACATCATGGATGAAGGGAAGGGTGGGGGTGTTCATGGGAGTAACTTTCCTCCATCTCCATTACTTCCACCTCACATACAATGTTGGGATGAGGCCGTCCTCATTGGGAAATACCTTCCCTTTTACAGTAAGGAAGAAGGCACCGGCTGCCCCAGGGGGATGAGCTTAATCTTAGCTTTTCTTTGGAGGTGCTCTAGTTGATGGAGGAGAGAACCAGAGGAGTCAGGATGTGAGGAGGCAATTAGCAAAGTGTCATCACCTCCTCCATCACAATTGCAGACATCAGGGAGAATGTTAAATATGCTGCAGAGGCTGGGCTGATGCACAGCACTCGCTCCACAGCTCTTCTTTTGAGAAAATGGCAATATGGAAGATTAATCCAGGACTGCATTAGCAAATCGTACAAAATCTTTGCTAACATATTGACTCTTGACAGTGTATATTGTAGTCTTTACCTCTCTTCTAGGTTTTGTTGGGCAGATGAGTGAGGAATACCTCCCAAGTAAGCAACCCGAAAGCTCAAATTACCAGTTTTGGACATGTTTTCTTGAATAGCCATCTTCTTCAGAAAACGGGGAACTGAACAATTCATTGGATATCACAAATACAGAGAAGCAGAGAGAATACTTCCACGTAGTACTGTTTCTGCTCCAGATCCCCCCCAAACATTTCAAGCAGTCTTGATATATATAGAATAGCAATTCTGTAACTGTGGGTTTGGAATCCTATGGAGAGTTGCAAGCATAGTTGCAAAGGATTCTATTTGATCCAGCAATAAAAATAAGATAAAATAAAATAAAATAAAATAAAATAAAATAAAATATGGGAATACTAAGTGTGTGGAAAGACCAATGATCCAAGCTTTCATTGTACCAGCATGAATTTACTTAGTGGAAGATTTGATCTTGATGCTTATGAACTGGGACAGGCAATGTTTGGGAGCGTCAAAGGCTCCTGTCTTTCTGGATGGGCACAGGATATCTGATGATATGGTGACGTTACCAGAAGGAGAGGCTTTTTTTTCCCAGTGATTTTGGGGAAGTTAATTATGTGAATTAACCCTTCAGGCTGAAATTGGCCTGAAAAATAGTGATTTCAACCCATTTTGAAGACCGTGGGAGTAGTTTAAGGATGGAAATGGGAAGAGTTTGTTGTCCCTTCCCCAAAGCCTTCACCCTCATTCTTACCCTTAATTTTGTGGAGCCCAACAAAACAAAATCCATGTTGCCTAAATTCCGCCATTTTCTCCATGAACCTCTGGGGCATGACCTTAGAGTGCTGGCAGGTGGGGTAATCAGGTTGCTGGAGGCCACAGGCAACCTGCAAATTACCCCCTCCTGTTTATGAACACTGTTTATCCCATATGCTCTTATCTACTATCTTCTTCCACTACAACTATCATCACTACAACTTCCACTACATAGAAAACTCCACACTGTGCTGCTGGGACTCCACACTATTGCAGAAGTCAGCCATGTGTCAGGGATAAGGCATCAGCAAATTTCCTGCATTGATACAGAGTGAACAAAGTGTTCCTTTCATATTCTGTATGAATCCTGTATGAGCAAGATGTACAAAATAAGTGCAGCAAGAGTGAATGAAGAATCCGTAAGCCATTCCATGAACTAAAGGGAAGATTCAAGGCCAAGTAAAAGGATGTACTTTTCCTTCCATTTCACAGACAAATTACAGGATTCACTTTCTTAAGGTGTGGTGAGAGCTGCCAGTTTTGCTGGCCTTCAAAAAAGGACTAGGGCCCTTTGTGGAGGACAGGGAGGCTTCAGTTCTGGCCTCAGAAAAGCTCTTGGCTAACCTCTTGGATCCACAGAACCAGAAAAAGCAGTGGGAAGAGGCCCTCTTGCTTCATATCCTGTGAGTGGGCTTAAGTAGGAAATAAGGGCAGAATGATGCTGGGAAGCAGGGAGGGGGAGAAAGCAGGGAGAGGGAGAAAGCAGGGAGAGGGATGGGTGTGTTCAATGTGAAGGGGGATGCATGAATGCCTGAACCTCAACAAGCTGAGCAGCTGTCAGGGCTGAAGCAATGGCATCCTGAGTCGTCCTATGAGTGAGGAGCAGAAAACGTTGCTCCTTCCTCCTGGCTCTGAATAGCCTCTGACAGCTCAGGGCAGCAGAGCTATTTAGGTCTTGTGGCTACTACCTGGGAGAATGCAAGGAGGGGGAGATTCAGGAACTTCTGAATTGGCTATTCGTCGGGCTCCATTCTGGATGCCGGATAAACAGGGTGATACACCTCAGCCTCCAATGATCATGCTGGGCGATGATCAGTGGTTCAGCCTCCCTGTAAAACTGCTCCATCTAAGAATGGCATTACAATGTGTCCAGGAGGCCTGGGGGTGGGGTATCCTTCTCCTGCTTGCTGGAAAAAGCTATTTCAACTGTGGTTCAAGGGTAACAGAAGTGCCTTTTGCAGAAAAGTGCCTCCCACCACACAGGGGGCACACCAAGCCAACCTTAGCTGATCAAAAAAAACCTAAGCAGCATCAGATCTCCTTAGAACTTGGATGGGAGGCCACCAAAACATCTCAGAAGTGTAGGCTAGACTGGTAAATCGGAAGGCAGTGGCAAATCAATTCTACATTTTTGACAAGCAAACTACCCAAAGCTATTCATAAGTCTGTAGCTTATTTTACTCATCATCAAAGAAGTTTACTTACTCTCATTTCAGTTCCACCCCAAAGGCTGCCTAGGAGAATGTACAAGTCCAACATCCAGGATAGGCACTAGTTGTCATCACTCTGAAGTTAGGAAATGGTTGCAGAGGCCCATGTGCTCCATTCTTTAGACTTGAGCTATATGTATATTTGCTGGGATTCAGCTTTTCTGGGGAATCTTTATTCAGTGTCTTTTATAAATACGTCTCGATTTGGCTTCATTCCAGCAAAGGAGAATTTGTTTGCCAGCCCAGTCCTTTAGGGGGGGTCTTCGTGTCTGTGTATGCGTGCGTGGTGTGTATAGAGGTTTGTTTTGGTTGGCTCTAGAGGACTATAAATGCCTCTTAATACATCTCCTGCTCTCTTCTGTCTCCAAAGCATGGGCATTAGGTAATTGTTTTCAGATCAAAAAAGTGTTTCCATTTACCAAGGCTATCTGATTCCTATAGCGATCTCTCTTCCAGCCCCTTTCCACTTTTCAAAGGGAATTTTCTATATCCCCAGTTTGCTCCTTCATATCTCTTGACCATCAACCCTTCTGGAGCTCTGAGCCAATTTCTAGGCCTGAGAAAGGACTAGCTGCTGTTGCCAAGCAGAACCAAAGAGTGACTGAGTCCCGTGATTACTTGCTGGCTGCTACCATTTATCTCCCTCCTCCCTTACTCAACAGAAGAATCTACAGCTGTTCCAAACTGGGAACTGGAGCAGAGAGAGGGGAAGGAGGGGGCAGTCGGATGATGTCAAGACTCAGGGATACAAATAGACAGAGCTCCGACACTCGTCCCGACTCTAACTTCTCACCCGGAGCAGCTGTTGCCTTCCTGCCTGTCCCATCAAGCCGCCACCATGAGCCAGTCCTTCTCCACTCAGAGGGTCTCCTCATACCGCCGTACCTTTGGCGGGGCAGCTGCACCTTCCTTCCCACGAGCTTCCTTTGGCACCAAGGGCTCTTCTTCCAGTTCCGTCTCCTCTCGGGTCTACCAAGTGTCCCGGGGTGCTCCAGTGCCCACCCTTTCTAGCTTCCGAGCCAGCTACTCAGCCCCACTGCGTTCTGCCTATCAAGGTGCCGGTGAGGTCCTTGACTTCTCCCTGGCTGATGCTATGAACCAGGAGTTCCTACAAACCCGTACAAATGAGAAGGTGGAGCTGCAGGAACTCAATGACCGTTTTGCCAATTACATCGAAAAGGTCCGTTTCCTGGAGCAGCAGAATGCCCTCATGGTGGCTGAAGTCAATCGACTCAAGGGCAAGGAGCCCACGCGCATCGCTGAGATGTATGAGGAAGAGCTGAGGGAGCTGAGGCGCCAGGTGGAGCTGCTGACCAACCAGCGATCACGTGTGGATGTGGAGAGGGACAACCTGCTAGATGATCTCCAGAAGCTGAAGCAGAGGTGAGACTGAGGTCCATGACTTACTCCCATATTTTTTTCTCTAAGCTCATTCTTGTCTATTTGCATTTATTGTAAATCTAAGGGTTTTTTTCGTAGCCATGAAGAGGTTCACTTCCCTGACCAGAGATGGAGTAAACAGGAAAGGGTAGCACAAATCACAGCAAGAGGGAGTGCTCTTTCAGCCCTGACTTCCCAAATAGCAATGCAAAAGCTCGCTTACCAAATGTCATATTTGCCAGGCCCTGGATAAACATGCATTGCCCGTGCCACTGAGCAACTTTCACCCTGAAGGTGCACTTCTCTTCAAGCTTCTTGTGCTCTGCCCTGATGTTGCCACCATGACTAACGCTCAGGGGATATTCTCTCTTGCTGGGCCTATGACAAAATGCATTCTTCAAACAAGGCTCAGATTATGCCCAATCACTTCCCTGACACACCATCCTCTATTTATAAAGCTTTCCATCTTTAGAAATTTAAGAAAGCTTTTTTGGTCTAAAATAGTCATCTTAAAGAGGAAGGCTAGTATCTAAAAACCTAGCACTTAAGTCTGATGAGAAAATATTTGTAAGGTTTATTTTGGCACAGGGAAGCATGCTTGTTCAGAAGTCAATGTTCAGTAAGGTCATCAACCCAAGGAATCCCTGCCTTTTTTAAAAATTGGATTAAGAGACTAAATTATATTTGTCAAACATTCTGTTTAGACTTGGACCTCATGGAAAATTAGGCACATGTAATTTTACTTTATGCAGGGAGTCGATAAGTCTTCATTATCAAACACTGGGGTTTGGTTTAAATGGGAATATCTTTAGCTTAATTCCATGCCAGTTATGTCTGTTTTTCCTTTTCAGTTGCATGGGGGCGTGGGGGGGATGGGGTGGGAGGTCTGATACCCTAAACAATTGTTTGCAAGTTCCTATCAGATCACCTCCTGACTTACCTTTTGCTAGGTTGAGGACTACTTATGGTTGTCTCTTTCCATGAGGTCACTCTGGATTTTTTCCCTGCATGATGCAAATTGTCTATTTATGTCCCAACTAAGCCCCTGACTTGTTCAGGGTCTATGTGTCACAAGCATATGATGATGACCTATCTCTATGAGTTTGTCTAAGGGCTAAGTTGAAATAAAGAAAAATGATATTCTGAACTTTAGGGATCAGGTGGGTTCTAAAACTTAAATTAATTAGCTCCAAGTGAGAGCCAGAAACCAAGTCCCTTCTGGGGCTGCACATTAAATATATTAAAATATATTAAATAAATTAGTGGTTTGGTAATAGAATCCCTCTTTTACAGTGCCTTCATAATTTAAAAAACTGTACAGTAAAGAACTGAAGCAGGTGCAGGTGTCAAGATACCATGTTATCCAGCACACCTTCCAACTCTATAAATTTTTGTACCAGAACTTCTCTTCTACTCATGAGAAAAAAATCCAGTTTCGATTTATTAGGAAAAGTAACTCCCCTGGAGGTCATTTGATCCTGGTCTTCTCTGTATTTCAGCCAAGACCCCCTACAGTTTGTACCAGTATAGTTACAGCTACCGTAGCCCTAATGATTATCCTCAGCTTGATTTACATAATAGCTGGGTTCACGAATCATGCTAAGTCATGGTTTGCTTTCTCTGGAGGGCTCAATAGTTGGGTTCACAGGATGTGCCCTGGCACACCTCATACTAGCAATGGAATGGGATTAATGCTATAACAACAGGAGAGAGATGAAAATAATTCAACAGCTTGTGAAAAAACTGAATTCTTCAGTAGGAGGGCTCTATGTATCCTGCTTCTGGAAGGACAAGACCTAGTCCTTCGCTCTGTGGCCAGTCCTCTTTGAGGCTTTCTCTTCTCCTCCAGATTTAGCTCCCTTGTGATTGACAGGGCACAAGTGGACCCTGCCGGAAGAAGGCAACAGTGAGACAGCAAGGTTGAGCATGTTGACAGGAAGTGTGGGTAGATAAGAGAGGAGAAATTCAGACAAAGAAATCTGAGGGGCAAAGTCTTTTAACCAGACATCTCTTGAATCTGTAAGCAAATGTGCACTGAATTTGGGAATCATCATTTTAATCCTTGGTTCTTTATAGTATACACCAACTGTGATCTTTGACTTGAGTGTATAGTGCTTGGAGAGAGTTACCTATGAAGCAAAGGAGAGCTTTGGATTATAGCAAATTGAGGGTCCCAGGCTTATAGTGATGTAGCAAATTGCATCACTTGTCCTTGTGCTCTTTCCCACCAAACCACATAAAAAGAAATGGAAATGGCTACCAAAGAGCCTTTCCTAATTTTGGGTCCTCAAGATCTGTAAAGACCATATCTCCCAACATCCTTGCCAACTACTAGACATCAGGGGGGCATAAGATTGGGTAAAACTGATGCAAGAGTCCCATATAGAAGACTGCCTCTGCAAGCCTTATCACAAGATTACAACAGCTAGAACTAACTGCTGTTGAAATTGTAGGTTCCAGTCTGGTTTAGGATGTGAGAAGCTTGGACAGTTTGGGATTGGAGGTTTGTGGGTGCTGTGTTTATAAACACAAAAATGCAGGAATAGAGATATGGAATACAATAGTTGAGAATATGGAAACCTGTGACCGGAGTTCCAGAACTCCAGGGCCATGATTCACCAGCTTGTCTTGTATCCAAAACCCCTAGCTGATCGTTCCCAGTCTCAAGCCCTACAAAAGCATTAGATTGCAGTTCCTATTTCTCCAGCAACTAATGACTGTTCTGGCTGATTGTGATAAGACTTATAGCCCCAAATTCTGGATGGCCCCTATCTGAGAAAGGCTGACCTAGGTGATGCCATACTAGTCCCATGCCAAAATATCTGGAAGACAGATCCTGTATTTCAGCATCTTGGTAGCATTCCATCTGTCTCCGATCGCCTTATATATCTTTCATATCATACCATCTCCAGAATCCCAGGCTGAGGGTCCTCCCAAGAGTTTTCATGCTGCTTCTTTGCAAGTCTCTGGCTCCTGCTCCAGCTTTTCTCAGTAGAGCAAAGCTCTGCTACCCTAAAAGGGAAAGGGGGAGTAAGCATTATCCATCAGTGAGCTAATGCCTTTGTGCTTAAGGCTTTGACTAAAACAGGCAATGAGAGGACATGTTCCTGCTCCATTCCCAGCCTGGCCACCAGCCAGATCCCACCCCTACCCCCTGGAATGTAAGAGAATTGCCCATTCCTGGTGCATATCTTACTCTAGTGGCTTGGGAGAGTGTCAGAGGTTTAGGGTGAAGCACTGGCCTTGGACTTCTAAGGCATATGAAAGGCAATGCTGTTTACGTAGACCGGTGAGTGATTTACCAGTCTGCCTAATACCTCTTTTTCTGTCCCATTTCACAGGCTGCAAGAAGAGATTCATCTCAAAGAAGAAGCAGAGAACAACTTAGCTGCTTTCAGAGCTGTAAGTCCAGATATTTCCTCCAGTGTGGCTGGGAAAGTGAGCAAAAGGCTTGTGAAAAAGCGACATGAATATCACTTTTCCTTAAATTATGGGTTCTCTCCCTGAAGGGTGCTTGCTTAGCTTTCTTTGGCCACTTCATACCTGACAAAATATACTGTTTCTTTCCCCCACCATTTTAGCATCTTCTCAGATCATTTCCAAAGGGGTAGACAAAACTGGTATTTGGATTTCAAAATATAAACCCTAGACAGCATCTTCAGCTATTGGAATTATTAGGATTGTAGTTCAAGAGAAGATTTCTGGAGAGCATCAAGTTGCCAGCCTTCTGCAGCTACTCTGGAATGGTTGCAGTGCCCCTTACTGTTTTGTACGTAATGTTGTGTGACTTAGGCACATATGATCTTTGAGCATCATGTAGCTGGCCCCTCTATTCTACATGAGATGATGTTTTGAGTCATTCATAATAGGATGCGTATGGCACAGGGAGTGGCTGAAGTGCTCCTACAGGGATATATACAATGGGGCAGCATTTACCCTGAATTTCAAGGAACTTGGAATTGAGGTTCAAGCAACTGCTTTGCCATTGGCATGGCTGCCAGAATCTGGAGGGATGTTAGAAAACGATAGTAGCCCTTTTGTTCAAGGATCATGTGAATTGGTTCTCAGTGGGGTCCTTCCCACTCATTTCCTGGGCTTCCGGAACTTCCCATATTGTTTTCATTGGCCAGATTCCCGGATGATGTTGGTCAAAGATCAGAGGGGGGTAGTTGCAACCTCTCAGCCTTTTCAGAAGCACACAGTTAAATAGCAGTTGAGCTCATTTCCCCATTCAGTGCAATTGTGCTCGTCTCATGAGGACCAACCTCTTGCATCTATTATTCCTGCTGAGGTCATACTCCTCTTTTCTCTGCCATTACAGGATGTTGATGCAGCCACTCTGGCCCGTATTGACTTGGAGAGGCGTATCGAATCATTGCAGGAAGAAATTGCTTTCCTCAAAAAAGTGCATGAAGAAGTAAGCAGCTGTCTTGTACATGTGTCTTAGTACTTCTCAAAATGGTGGCTTCCAGAATGGAAGGAGAGGTAGGGCTGCTGAGGGGGATGGTGGGAATCAAGCCCAGAATTTAGCTATAACAGCAGCTTTAATTAAAAAATGGAAGATGGTATAATGTATCAGAGGTTTCATGTCCCCAGGCCAGCCTTCTCCATCTAGGTCGCACCACACGTTTTGGTACAATGGCAAAAACTAATCAACCACAAGTTTCCTAACATGTTGGGCAAACCCCACCAGCATGTTACGTAAACCAAGCTAGTGTTGTTAGTTTATGGTTCAATGTGTTGTGTGAACTGGTTTACCAATTTAGTAAACCAATGGTTTAATCCATGATGGATTAGTGTGTTATGTGAAAATAGTTTATAACTTCCCGAAAGATCATGCTGGAGAACATCAGGTTGGAGAAAGTTTTGTTACAACAGAAAGCCATTTTTTGCAATGTAGCGGTTCCAGATATTTTTGAGTGCAAGGACTTTTGTGCCTAACCAGTATGGATTAGGAAAGGTGGCTAGTAAGCCTCTCCCTACTGCATTGGCCTGATGGTACACTATCATTGGCTTCTCCAGGAAATTAGAGAATTGCAATCTCAGCTGCAAGAGCAACAAATCCAGGTGGAGATGGACGTGTCGAAGCCAGATCTGACAGCAGCACTGCGTGACATCCGTGCCCAGTATGAGAACATTGCTGCAAAGAACATCTCTGAAGCAGAGGAGTGGTACAAGTCCAAGGTAGGGTGTAACAGCAGCATCACTTGACTAAAAAGCTGGGGGTGATTGGGACTGGTCTTCATTCATGGGATATTGATCCATATGTGTGCTTTCTCTGCTCCTCCTCCCTCTACATACAGGTGTCTGACTTGACTCAGGCGGCAAATAAAAACAATGATGCGCTTCGCCAAGCCAAGCAGGAGATGATGGAATACCGGCATCAAATCCAGTCATTCACCTGTGAGATTGACGCACTCAAGGGCACGGTGAGCTGCTACGCCAGATTAATAATGGAGTCAAATTCAGAATACAGTTCTTTGCACTGAACCATTTTAGGGAGGAAAAATGTTCCTCTTCTCTGTGCTCATTGATGCAAATGCAAGGGGTGTATAGACAAAGCAAACTGCCAAGGGCGGAGGCAGCTGTAGTTCTGCACTGCTGTCAGATGGAGATGCCATTCACAGTCTCTCAGGGAGGCTAACAGAAGATCTGTTTTACCTAGAGAAAGTCCCATGGCCAGCTGAAGACCCTCATGTAGGCTGACTGGTAAAACTTCAGCCTATGGTCTGAATCAACATGAAGCAGTTTCTTATGTCCCTCTGGGTGGACTGGGGGGCTCTTTCTTCCATTCAGCAAAAAAGGGGCTGCAAATCTCCTCCTTTCTCTCTCCTCACTGTTTTCCTCCTTTTGGCTTCCAGAACGACTCTCTGATGAGGCAGATGAGGGAGATGGAGGAGCGCTTTGCTGGTGAGGCTGGCAATTACCAAGACACAATCCAGAGGCTTGAAGAGGAGATCCGGCACTTGAAGGATGAGATGGCCCGGCATCTGCGCGAGTACCAGGACCTGCTCAATGTCAAGATGGCTCTTGATGTTGAGATTGCCACTTACCGCAAGCTGCTGGAGGGTGAAGAGAGCAGGTAAGCACCGTCTATACCTGTGTGCCTTGTAAAGTTCGCTTAATTCCATCACGGCTGATGGATATTTGTTTGGGGTGGTTTTTTTGGGGGGGAGGGAGGGATAATAGCAGGACTTTTTTACAGCTGACTGGGAAGCCCTGGTGTATCACTGCAATACAAAGTTCTACCACAATGCTGGACTGAGTTCAGACATCTCACTAGGCCAAAAAGTGGTTTGCTTGGTTTTGATTTATTGTGAGAATTCAACCATGGTAGTTTAAACCATGGTTTATGGTTTTGCTTGTTGAACCTATACAGTTTATACAAGAAACCCTAGTAAAACAGACATGGCTTATCACAATGTCTCAACTCTGCCTTTGTGCTAACAGCAAAAGAATAACAAAGAAGGAACTGTATCCTTCTGTTGTGACATCTGATGAGATTAATCTTCTCTTAGGAAAGAAACAGACCAGTGAGTCCCTTGGAGTCAAACATTATTTTTTCTTTTGTCTGGGCAGTTTGGCCTAATGGGACCTATGTTTTACAATAATGCTGAGTTTGCATGAAGATGCAATTTTAGAATTACAATAAGACTGGAATCAACACTTCAGGAAGCCAGCCAGAAGAGTACAGTTTGTTCAAATTTAGTTTTTTTTTAAAAAAAAGGACCATAGGGAATAACGATGGTTGTTGGGGGGCTGCTGTAGAACACAGAAAATCTGAAAGCAGAAAAAAAAGACCGGGCTATATTAACCTTCCTTTCCCTTCCCTTCTTTACAGAATTTCACTGCCCATTCAAACATTTTCTGCAATCAACTTCCGAGGTAAGTGACATGGATCTGGCCTACGTGGGTATTGTGTGAAAAAAGCAGGATATGTGTGCATGTAAATCATGTGGTTATCTTGCATGCTAAAAAGGAGCAGGAATGGAAGGAAACCTGTCCCCCAAGTCTCACTTTAGAGTGGTGATTCAAATGAGGATGGAATTACCTGTTTCATGCTTAACATAATCTATTCTGCTTGTTCCCAAACAAAATCTTTTTGGGAAGAAAAGAGGGTTTTAAAGGAGGCCATTTAGAGGCAGGGGAGAAAGAGGTTGCTTTTGAATTAAAAATGGTGCCCTTGCCTATAACTATCCCTCCTGCCTTGGAGTTTCTGAAATGGGCCTACAATGACAAATGGGTCTGAAACCCTACAACTGGAACAAGGAGGGCTAGGTTTAGAACAAAACAGTCAGAGAAAGGAAGGATTGTACATCCCAGCCTTCTTCACTCCAAATCATTCCCCTCTGAAGCTGTTTGTCTCTACAGTTGGTTCTTAGTTTTTGGGGTTTTTTTGTTTTTTGGCACCAGGCATAATATGTAGTTCCTTCCAGAAGTGTATAAGGAAGCTGAATGGGTCCATTCCTCCCCTTAAGTTTCTTTCTAACATGTTTGTTGGGTTGAGACATCACAAATGGATACCATTTAAAAAATGCAGTATGGTGAATGCTGTAAACTAGTGTTGCTCAACCTTGGCAACTTGAAGATGTGTGGACTTGAACTCCCAGAATTCCCTAGCCCCCAGCTGGCTGGGGAATTCTGGGAGTTGAAGTCCACACATCTTCAAGTTGCCAAGGTTGAGAAGCACTGTTGTAAACATATATAGCAGTAACAAAACTAAACAGGATAGCTGCTATCTTTTCAGCGTTGTATCAAAACAAGAACAAACTCTTTCTCATGTCCAAAAAGAGTCTTATAGGGCTAAGGTGTAATGCAATCAAGTATTTCCTAAGCCTAAGTATTATAGCTGCTGTAATTCCAGTTCTGAATCCAAGCTCTGCCTTCATGCTGAAAATGTATCTAGGAGAGCTGAAAAGCAGCTTGGAAAATTGGTTTACTTTGACATAAATGCCCACTACATTATAGACACTGTTCAGTTAGGTTGGCAAGAGCCCATGGGTGGGGGGAGGGGACATGAAGTGAACATGGTACCAATCTCCTCCTAAGTCTTGGTGTGAGCAAATGATGGAGAACAGCGAGTCTGTGTTAGGAGGAAAACATCCATAGCCACAGGGCCTGTGCTCCAAATTCTTTGGATTCTGTTTTCTCCCATGACGCACATGCCAGAGCACACCCATCATCAACTGATGCCTCTTTCTGTCCTACAGAGACCAGCCCAGAGCAGAGGAGCTCTGAGGTCCATACCAAAAAAACAGTGACCATCAAAACCATTGAGACACGTGATGGGGAGGTAAGCTGACAGCCCATGGGCACTAATGAAAATCAGAAGGGGGCAGCAATATTGCTGCCCAATAGAAAAACCCAGGAAAAGTCACTAAAGATGGGCTTGAATTTGTCATTCCTTACCATGAGCAGGGGTAATATTCTAAGTTGGGAACAGCTGACCCTTTTGATGCAAGACTTACTGAGAGTAAGGAATGGGAGACGCATCTGCAGAGGCATAGCGGGCTGAAGTTATTTTCTTCTTCTTTCTTCCGTCCCTGTAAAGCAGAAACAGGGAAGCAGATGGTGGGACCAAGCAAAGGGCCCAACTAGTTGGGAGCAGGCCCAGGAGGGTGAGACATAGACAGGGCATTCCTTAACTGAAATCTTTGTCTCTCTCCAGGTGGTCAGTGAAGCCATGCAGCAACAGCATGAAATGCTGTAGGTCGTGTAACTCCCAGAGTGGCCTTGGCCCATCTCAACCCTCTCCTTCTCATGTGCAAAGATCTGGGGATGCTGGTTCCCACACCCTCTCCTGCACACCCCTTTTGTAACAGCACCACTGGAGAACCTCACCCGCTCAACTGAATGTACAAGAAGCTCTCTGTTCCCCAAAGCCTCTCTCCTTCAGCTCTCTTTCTGCTCTTCCTATCTCAGGAGCAGGCAGGGGGAGGGCAGAAAGAGAGATGCAACTCTGTGTGTGTGCGTGTGTGTGTGTGTGGTGCGTGCATGCATGCGTTAGAGGTGAGGCTTCCTGCCACTGTACAGGGTCTGACCATTGCCTGAGAAGAAAACTCTCATCTGCCTTTACATGTGTCACGCATGCCCTGAGTCACATATATGTGCTCTGATAGTCATGTGTAGCTACAATCCCAACCTGAGTGCGGGTCCCTGCCCCTTCTGGGTCCTTCCACTACAGCAGTCATGAGACCTACCTGCAGGCCATGGACAGACAGAGGAAAGTGGGAGGAGACGTAAGCATAGCCCAGAGAATGAGGCTGAGTCACCCGCCAGCCTTGCCTCGGGGACCAAAGCCAGAGAGTTGCCCCTGCCCCCAGGGAGCAGGACTCCTTGCTTGGGGGTGGGTGGGTGATGCTTGCACCTCTAAGCTGAGTGATTGTCTGTCCCTCTTGCCATGCTACTGAAGCTTTTTGGACAAGGTTTCCCCCTTCCCATCTAAGTTGGGATTTCCTACAAGTGTAGGCCAGAGCATTGGGAGAGTCAGGATCCCTAAAGGAGAAAGTGAGTGAAGCCACTTAGAGTAGAAGACTTGGGCTCAGAAGGGGACAAGCCCCCCACGCCTGCTGTGAAGTGAAGCTCCTAGTTTGGGAGGTGGGGTATAAAGGCCGCCAGGGAGAGGAGCAAGATGCCAGAGGGCAATGCACCCACTAGTACAAGCTTCCCTGCCTTGGGTGTGATCCTTTCCCCACATCCCAGATCTGTCCCACAGGGACTGCTGAAAGGGGCTGTGAAAGACTTGTGGACAAGAGAAGAGAAGAGAAGGAAGTGGCAGGTGATCAGGTGATGGATATATGGAGAGAGAGAGAGAGAGCGAGAGAGAGCGGGCGTGAGCGGGGAACGGTTTGTAATTGTGAGTGAATGGAGAGAGAGGAGATGGAGAGAGACTGAATGCTCCTAGCCCTACACCCCAACACGTATCTGGTCCTGCGAAGAGATAAATAAACTATGCAGCACAAAACTGGTTGTCTATATGTTCTTCCTTTGCTGCCCCTGGCAGAGCAAACCTGATTCACTTTATTCACTCCCACACCGAGGAGGAGGAGATGATTCAGTGTCTGGTCCCAATAGGCTTCTATGTGTTGTGTAGCAGAAGCATTTCTAATGCGTCCCGCTTCTCTTCCATTTCTGTGGTATGTTCTTCATGATCCCATTCTAAGCTCTCCAGGTAGCTCACTGTCCTGTTTGCTATACTGTACATCCACAGCTGCATTTTGGAAACATGCTACCACCACAGTCTCTCATGTATGGAAGGAGCTCCTGTACAGATTCCGCTTGGCACTGGCTTGGAAACCCAACCTCCTGTTGGTGCTACAGAAGCAGGAGAAGGGGCACTTAAAAGTGGTGCTTAAAGAGTCATGAACGTGTTTATCTAACCATTGGTTCTCTTCAGCAGACTTAAATTCTCTTCAGCACCAAAAACATCCCACGTAAACCCACAGGGGTTGCAGCTTTGTTTCCCCATCTCATTTAAGCCTGTGTTAACACAGCCAAAACTAACCAGTGGCCCTAGCCACGCACAATCACACTGAGTATGCCTCAGCCACATTCTCCAGGAAGTGCCTACTACCGCATGAGACTCTGCGATTACTGATAAGTAATAGGCAGGGACCTACGCAAACAGGATCTTTTAACTAAGGGCTCATGCACATGTCCCTCTAACTGTAGCTTGAAGATGGCTTGCTAACCATGGTTTAAGATCCTATGCCCATGGTGCTGCCCTCATCTCATTCCCAGCCCAAACCTGAGGCTGGCCAGTTGATCCTGTGTTGTGGGTTCCGTCTTCTCCTGACACAAGCTTTGCTGCATGCCTGATGTCTGGTGTTTGAACAGTAATACTGAAGAAAATGAGTCAGAAGCTGAGATCTGCCCAGCCCTTATTGGCTGCAGCACTTGCACCCTTCCCCTCCGTTTGCAGGCCACTGCCCTGCATGGCTATTTTGAGCTCTGCTGCTGGACAGACATGATGCCTGACTTCTGCAGGCAGCCATGTGAGTGTACTCATGTAACTGGTCCAGTTAAAATATCACTTGGCCATCTAGTGGTTGTCTGGATTTTTGAAGCACAGTTATGGTAGCTCTGCTCTCTGTGTATTTATTTAATCTGCTATGGGATTAATCAGTCTGGTATAGTGGTTAACGTACCAGTAGAAATTGGGAGTCAGTGAGTTCTGGTCTTTTTTTAGGCACAAAGGGGTGACCTTTGAGCCAGTCACTCTCTCTCAACCCTTGGAAGGAGGCAATGGCAAGCCACTTCTGAAAGCTTGCCAAGAAAACTGCAGAGGCTTGTCTAGGCAGTCACCAGGCGTCAAGACTGACTTGAAGGCACCAAAACAATTTGAAAAATGGGATTAGATGGGTATTTTCCTCAAAGGCATTTTCAGTTTAAGAAGGATTTCATGGATTCCTACAGAACTAGATTAAGAGAAATGCATGTCTTTATATTTTCCCTTAGTTCTCTTTTGCGTTATTCTTTGTTTTTTTTATTTACTGCACCATCTCCTTGGACAAGATGTAATAATATTAGCATTCAGAGAGAGCCTTGAAAGCATTTTGCATATATCGCTTGATTTCACACACACTTTATTTAACCATAATTTACTAAATAAAGCAAAATACACTGGCTTTGCACAATACATTAAGCCATAAACCATGATTTAAAAAACACAATAGCTGGGCTCACACTTCGTGGTATGCCATTGGCAAAACAGATTATGCTTGTTTAACCACAGTTTGCTGAATCAAGGTTGTATCATATGCTAAGCTATAAAGCAGTGTTTACAACTTATAATACAGTAGCTGGGCTTAACGTTAAACCCAAATCAAACCACATTATGGTTTAGCATGATGTATGAATCCAGTATTGTGCCTAGAACCCAAACTAATAAGTTTGCAGTGCAGGGGTTTTAGTATTCATGCACTGACTATGGTTGGAAATTTACCTGTTGTATTTTATTTCACCAACTTCTTGCTTCCTTATCGGTGTGCTGAATGAGCTTTCCACAGCTCCGTTCAGCCACTCGAAAGGCAAAAGTTCTCCTCTCCAGCAGGTGGCAGCATCGTTCAAATCTTTCCATGATCCAGCAGTAAAACATGCAGCGGAGCTCCACTATGTAATTCTTGTTGGTTTGTCTTTTAATGGATAATGTCAAAGTGGTTTTTCTCTGAATAATTTATAAGGCCGTCGGCTCTCCTGATTCCGCTGTCTAGAGTTTGGGGTTGCAGAGCACAAAGCCCAGGACTGGAAATTACTTACTCTATCATTCTGCCAGGGTTAATGCAACTCATCCTTTGTGTGATCTGAGCCTTAGGCTCCCCTGATTTAGCAGAAACGGTCAAGTCTTTAGGCCAGTTCTAGCTGACAACTTTTCTCATACTGTGTTTATCTTTTTCTTCAATTCCACTGTCTTCTGCAATCTTCCATTTTTTCCCAGACCTTGCTTGCTTCTCTTACATACTGTAAGTGTGCTGCTGCTCCGAAGAGCTACAATTAGTGCTTGTGGTTCTCTCCCATTTATTCAGCCATCACAACAACTCTGTAAGGTGGCTTAAGATGAAAGAGGATGACCAGTCCAAGGACATCCAGGGAGCTTCGCAGCCAACTCTGGATTTGCATCCGTCTGTCTCCCCAGTCATAGACAGACCAATGTGTTCTCTTCCTGGGTGGTGGTGGGGGTCTTTCTTATCTTCTTTCCTCCACACAAATATCGAACCAAGACCACCTTTATACACTTTGCTTCAGACCATACCATCCTCCCCCTCTCCTCACCTGGACACATAGACCTCTGCTACCTAGAAGCCCTCCGTCTGGTGTGCTTGGCAGGATCTTCAGTGCGGATAAATGTTCCATTTGTCCAGCAGAAAGCTGGCCCTGCCTAAATAACTCTGGTTATTCAACCTCAGATCATACTTTTGTCTGTTCTAGATCCCCTTTACCTCACCCCATGATCTTGGAGAATATTTGGCACAACTGTGTATGAGAGCCAGTCTGGTATAGTGGTTAAGGACTAGGAACAAGGAGACCCAGGTTATAGTCTGTCCTCAGCCATGGAAGCTCACTGGGTGATTTTGGGCAGTTGCTCTCTCTTTCAGCTCACCCTACTTCATAGGGTTGTTTCAGGGAAAAATAGGAGGAGGGAGCACTATGTACACTGCCTTCAGCTCCTGTTACAAAAAGTGGGGTATAAATCTAGTAAATAAATAAATAAAATTATATGGAGGGAAAGGTGGGCTTTGTTTAGAATTTGGGAAGAGATCATTTCTTCAAATATTTGCACTGAGGCCATGGAAAGGAGCACTTTATCTCCGTCTTGCATTTGAAGTGTCCATAGCATGAATTGTCTAGAAACAAGGAAGGGAGGACCGAGCCTAAGAGGCCCTATGTCCCTCAGTCCTAATTTGGAAAACTGTAACCCCCACCACCACCACCAACTTTTATCTTTGCTAGAGGATCTGATCCACTCCAGTCCTGCACCCAGCTCTTCTCAGCTTGGGTCAAGGAATGTGACATGTCAGAAAACAGCTGCTACTTGGGAGGAAATGAAGGAGCGAGAAACTGAATGTGGGCTGGAGACATTTTCACTGTGGGATTTCCCTTCCTCTAAAAGGGGGGATAATGTGGTGGAATGAGGAGTAGTGGGACCATTAAGAGCCAGTAAAGATGTTAGAAGTCACAGCATGAGGGCCTGGGTGTTGAGTGAACTGGGCGGACTGTGCCCTCTGCAAAGAGTCTGGCTCCCTCCGTGTGTTAGGATGGGCTGGCTGCAACCTGAGACCATCCTAAAAATAACCCCCTGCCTGGCAGCAAAGCAACCTTCTGGGACTTGTCCGGCTGGGTGGGCAGGCACCTGGAGCAGCGTCAGTGCCCCCTGGCAGATGCCCAGCAATTGGGGGGTCTCACACAGAGAGGGTGAACATCAAGGAAGGGAAACAGCTGCCGGGGGGCTGTGCGGGGCCCTATTTGGCTGAGAGATTGCAGAGTCCTAGGTCGGGGGGGTCTTATGCAACATCACTGCAACCAAAGGCCGTGTAAAAGCCGGCGAGGCCGTAAACTATGCAGAAAGCTCAGGGACAGAATACTTTCCTCCAGGGCACAGAAGGAGCTGGGGAGACAAGATGGGCCCCTGGCAGAGCTTCTCCAAGCCCTGCCATTCCTCCTAAGAGAGCCAAAGTCACAGCGGAGCAGGGAGGCCCTGCAGCTCCAGTGTTTCTGCAGGGGCTGAAAGACACGGCTGTTAGCATCGGCCATGACTTCCTGCTGGAGGTGGTCGTGACTGGCAACCCCCAGCCGTGCCTGACCTGGTACAAGGAGAAGCTCCCTCTTGCCTCCCTCCAGAAGAAGGACAAAGAGGAGGAAGAAGAAGACTATGGCAGTCTCCAAATCTGCAACAGCAAGGTGGCTGACGCTGGAGTCTACAGCTGTGCGGCCAAGAACGAGCACGGTGAAGTTGTCAGCACAGCCACCGTGACGATCACCGATATGGAAGGTATGGAGAAAGTGGGACGGGGGTCTGGTGGTGCTGCAGGCCCGTGCCTGAGTCCTACCTGGGCAGCGGCTGCTGCATCAGCAATTAACACTATGCTTCCCAAGGGGGAACAAGCAGCCCTGCTTTTCCGAGGCACTCAGTTCTTCAGCCCTGAGAGCATCTGATTCCTATTTAGCAGGGCTGCAAAGCAGCCTGGTTTACACGCCAGTGCCAGGGTGGAAAAATAATCACCGAATGCCTCTGACCGTGTATCAAATTCATCGCCCTGGTCAGTAGGTAAGTGTGGCTTCTCCCAAGGAATCAGAGAGTTGCAGGTTATTTGGTCCTTAGATGGATGTGTCTGTACTTCTTTCCTTGAGAAATTAACCCCTGGCATAAACCAAGCACAGGGCAGGAACAGGGGCTTCTGCAGATCCTACCCGACTGAAGACTTGTCATTAGCTAAGCATGGGGCCTTGTGACATGGGCAGAATTGTGGTGCTGGGAGGGGAGAGGAAAACCTGAATGCACGCAGTGCCTGGGCTTAATTCAGCTGAAGACTTAGCTTGAGAATCTCTACCCTTAATCTCACCCCTCGCCTTTTATTAGAGAATGAGAATTAAACGTAAACAAGTAAGTGGAGAATAACACCCCCATCTAGCAGAATCACAACTGCTTCTTAGGATTAGGGTAAAAACCTTCAAAGCTAAATGGGACTGGGGAGTCCTCTCCGTTTTGAAATTAGGGATGGCGTGGTGAGGCTGTTAGGGGCCTTAGAAACAGGACGGGGATTACATAGTGTAGGTAATAGCAAAGCACACCTTTTTGTGGCACAGAAAATGGGCCAATATGAGGGGCAGTAGCCAGTCACATTCTTCCCACCTTCCCAAGTTAGGGCAGCAATCGTTAACATCTGAAACCTGAGTCCTTTCAGGAAATTAAACCGCCTCCTGTCCTGCCAGCGCACTGCCACAGAGGCTGGTTCTTACTTTGTCATCTGAATCATCCCCTCTTCCCACATGGATTTCACATGATCTGGTCCTGCCATTGTGCTGAGGGCATGATAGAAACTGCGACTAACTACCCAATGGCCCCTTTCCTACAGACTTGCAAATCTGTTTGTCATTGCATACAAGATGGTGGAGGCTTCAGTTCAGAGGGGCAAATTGTAAGGTGGAAGTTGCTCCTGATTCAGCATGGTCCAGTAAGAGACAGTGGGGACGCTCTATTATTCTGCGTTACAGCTCTGAGAAACTTCTGCCAAAATCTAGGGCTAGATTATGAGACTGACAGGCAGAGGGAGTCCTGTTTCTCCAATCAATAACTAAATAGAAGCAGAAATATTTCTGGGTGTAATTTCTTCTCTCAGTGGCACATAAAACAAGAGAAGACATTTGAGTTGACATTTCCCTCTCCAAAACAGAAGAACCCTTGTAAGTTCAACCAGCCTAATTTTGATCTGTTGGTGAAGCTGCTCCAAGTTTGGCCACCTTGGTGTATTCCATTCCTTCCCAGGGGTAAATCTACAATATGTGTTGTAATGCATTTGGATTTAGCACCCACTCAAGATTGTATTTCTCTGAGCATGGTCCAATGAATCAGAGAATCACATGGCAGCATTTTTTTTTTCTTTCCAAAATGGAACTGACAGTCATTTTGTCAAGCAGGTGAAGGTCATATCCTGTATGGATGCAAAAGGATCTGAGCTGGAAAACCCTGCCAGGTCTAAGGACTGTATTTGCATGATATGCTGAACCACAACCAGCCTAACATGCTAACTATAGATACATATGTTGTGTGAACACAGCCAACAGGTTTCAGAAGGCTATTTCTAACAAGGATATCATGGGCTTGTCTACATGAGAGCCTTACAAGTCTAATCTATGTTTAGTATTTGCAAAGATAACTACTGTACGATCTGAACATTCTCAGATTGTCTCAGGGCCTTAAAACAAGCAAAGTTCAAATCCTCAAATCCTCACTGCTTTATGTTTTATGGAAAGTTTAACATTGCAGGTGGCTTCTCAGACCCAACTTTTATTTCTACATATGCCCAAAACTTGGAGGAGAAGGCAACCATGCAAACATGGCCATCTAATCAGAATCTGAGAAATTCTGGTTCTATGAACATCAGCAACTGATTGGTTGAATACAGCTAATTCATAGAATGACTAAGACAGCCTTTTCGTAATGAAAGGCTGTCATCTTCACCATCACATGTCTAGTGCAATGCCAGCAATCCATAGAAGGCCCAACATACCCAATTGCTTCCCACTAAAGAGGGAAAGACCATGCAAATTATAGGACTATCAGATCTGGGATGCAAAAATTCAGGTCCTCATCAGATGGCAGCAAAGAGACACAGAAAACTCCACTCTTGCCTGCCATCTTGTGGCCCTCTGGATTGTGCAGCCTGGATCTGGGAGGCCTAATGCAACTCCTCTTAGAAAATGAAGAGACTTGTAACTCTTCATCTGTGTCTTGCATTTTTCATACATTATTTTTAATATATGATCCTGTCTCATGAATTCATGGTATGGTAGGCAAACAGGGCAGCTACACTTCCTTTACTGTTCAGTGGGAAACCTGTATTCCCCCCACCCCTAAGGTTTCTGGACAGAGATATCTGCGGAGGTGAGGGATCAAGGAGGCAATGATGAAAGCAGTTGTGCTATAAGCTCTGCCCCATTTGTATACAGGTAGTCCTCATTTAGTGATTGCCTTGTTTAGTGACCATTCACAGTTGCAGCAATGATCAAAAAGTAACTTTGTGATCAGTCCTTACATTTACAATGTTCGCAGGTCTGCAAAGCAAAGGAAAGCTGAAGTAAGATTGTAAGCACAGTTGCAGTTTTACTTAGCTATCGCTTTGCTTTACAACTGAGTTGCTGGTCCCAATTGTGGTCACTAAATGAGGGTACCTGTATGCACTAAGACATCACATGCACATATGAAAGGGGTGGGGGTTGTGTTGCAATAGTCCAACACTACTTTCATCATTTGGACAAAAGGCTCCAATCCTGCGGATGCCTCTGTTCCCAAATTTGTGTTGCTGAAACATGGCTGTGCAACTTTTTATGCTGAAAGACAGAGAATTAGTGAAGGAGGATAAATGGCTGATGAAAAGTCCTGATTTTAGGAAAGACTATTTTTGGTAGTGTTAAGAGTGGATCTTGGGAAAAACTGGACATGGAAGAAAAGGAAAGAAATGAAAAAAAACTACAGTGAAAGTAGAACAACTGCAGGAAGAGAAAATGAACCCTGTATGGAAAAAAATAGTAAAAGATAGATTGTGGAATGAATGAAAAATGGAAGTAAGGAACATGATATGGACGCTGCTTGGAACAGAGTGAAAGAATTATGTTATGAAGTGCCCCAGAAGCATGTGGAGTTATGCTGATAGAAAATATGAAAAAGGATGCTTGGTGGAAAGGTCATGGATTAAAACTCTGGACAGTTTGTCCATTACGTGTGTGGTAGAAGAAGCATGGACCATGTCCTCCATCATTAACACAGACGACTGTGGATTTGGTAAATGTGATGCAGTGCAGAGTTGCTGCATTCTTAGCTCATAAAAATGTCTTCAGTATGACTAAAACCTGCAAAAACCTGGACAATCAGTTAGATGGCATCAAACTGATACACTCTGATTGTTGCCATCTAGTGGTTATCTGGATTTTTGCAGCCCACATCTAGTAGCCCTAATGTTTGGGATGATTTAAATGCTCCAAGTGGTGAAATAGTATAAGAACACTAGTCTTAAGATAGAGTAGCTGCTTGGCAATCTGACAAAAAGGAAGCTAAGAACATGGAATTAACATACTGGGTATATCATAAAGCAAATAATATATCTCACTATTTAAAAAAAACTTTTTAAAATGAACTTTACTGTGGTATGTACTGTATGATACGAATAGTGTGCATGAATGTGTGTTTGTATGATTAGAAATATTTATTTCTGTGAAATCTATTCTGCTACCAATGGAGGCAGAAATAGTGGAATTTGGTATTTTCTGCTGTCTAGTGTGAGAATTGTTCTTGGATTAATTTATGTGAGCGTGATTTTCTTTTGCCACTGACTAATCTACAAATGAAGAGGCAATATTTAAGGTGACAGCACTGCTCCCCATTTGCTTTGGTCCTAGTAGACAAAAAGCTATGGTCACCTCCAGACAGGAATGCAGGCTCAACAAGGGATCTTGATGAACCTTCTCCCCATCCCTCAATGATGCTGTCATTGAAAGCAAGACATTCTGATCTTGTCCTCTGGAAGGGTGTCTTTCTCCCAAACTTGATGGGGATAGAAGAGAGCCCTAGACCTTCTCTGCCTACCATGGGGCTGCACTGGCTCATCTGGGTAAAGGAACCAAACATGCTGCAATACTGGCATGCTGGTATCTGCAGTTTTAAGAGGAATGGAGACAGGCAAGGGCATGACTGGCACAAGTTCATTTTCTTTGACTTCTCTAAAGAGGGAAAAAGGGTAAAGGCACCAACCTGGGGAAAAGAACAATGCTATCAGTTACTGCCTGGCAGCCAAGAACTGATTGACTGGTACTCCTTTGTCCTCAGCTACCCGCAGAAAAAAACCTTTTAGGGCTGATTGGCTGCTGGTTCCCCGCATGCAAACTTGATCCATCCTTGTGGCATCCCAATTGCCAGAAAGGTCTCAAAACAGCTCAGAACAAGACTGAATGGGATACCCAATGGAATTGGAAGGGCTTGGACGCAACAAGGTTCAACAAGGACAGGGAATTTGTAAAGTTAGATGATGGAGCAGCAGGTCCACATCAAAGTTCATTGATAACAAAATCAGCTGGCCTTTATGGTGCAGTGGTACCTGTTGGGCTTTGGCTGTGGTTATGAGAGGCTGCACAATCCTTGCTACATATCCTTACTAAACTAAACATTGAACTGAGGAAGTATGTGCAGTAGTCTGTTCCTGAGATCATTCACATAATGGTCCTATACAGGCATCAACACTGCTATTAGGATAACATACTTAGAGTTTTTCACATTTATCCATTTTATTTTATTTTATTTTATTTTATTTTATTTTATTTTATTTTATTTTATTTTAATTATTTAATTTCTGTAGCAACCCGTCTCAACCAAATGACTCTGGGTGGTGAACAATTCTAAAACAATAAGAACAATTAAAAACAATGTATCTGTTTATGTATGTATGTATGTATGTATATCAGCTGAGAAAATTATTATGATAAGACAGGGCCCTTAACATGTTCGTGGCCCCAGGCCCGAGCACATAGCCAGGTCTTTAAAGCCTTACGATAGGCCAACAGGGTTGGAGCCATCCAAAACTCTGAAGGGAGGATATTCCAAAGGGCAGGGGCTACAGCAGAGAAGGCACATCTCCTGGTCCCTGCCAGCCTACATTCCTTTAGTTATTTTCTACATACCGAATACTAACATGAAGGAAGGGGCAGCAAGATCAACCTGCTGACTCCAGAGAGGATGTCCTGCATTGTGTTAGACATGCTCCATGGACAGGCTTGCTTTGCTGCAGAAACCTGAGTGGGGCTGGGTAAGGTACACATTGCATAGAAGCCTATATGGGGACAGCTTGTAGGCATTTTTTATGTGTGCACATGAGCACTCATATGGGCCATAAGAGTGTCCTCAGTAATGCCTCCCCATTATGCAGTGATGGTCACAAATCTTGGGATGACCTTATCCTGTCATTCATACCTCCACCCGTAATACTGAACAAGTAAGGTATCTAGAAGAGCCCACTATGGCTCTCTGTTCAGAGAACTCCTAATGGCCAAAATTGCATTTGAACCTTAAGCAAAAGCTGAAGAGAAACAAGTGTTTCTAATGTCATGATAGCCCAAACGTAGCTAGCAGTAGCCTCTATAACCAGCAACTACCTTTTTGGCTGGAAAATATCTACGTTCATACAGGGAAGGAAGGCCATTCTGATCACAACTGTCAGTCAACTCTGTAGACCAGGACATGAGAGAAATCTTGCATGTAAAATTCCCAAGTTCCCCCATCAAGGCCTCCATAGAAACAGTGAGGAGATCAGTACATACAGAACATCTGCATCAGTACTTACAATAGATGGTGAGAACAAGGATTTTCAAAGTTAGCTACACAGAAAAAGGAAGCATATACAGGGCAAGAGTAAACAAATTGGTTACAGGGTTATCCCCTATCCACCTTGCATCCTATCCCTCCCACCACACCACCCCAGGTCTCGCTGCTGCTGCTGCTGCTGCTGCTGCTGCTGCTGCTGCTGCTGCTGCTCCTCCTCCTCCTCCTCAGGGGACCTTTGGCTCATTGTTGACTCCTGGCAGCTGCCTAGACTAGTCCTTGCAGTTTTCCTGGCAAGGTTTTTTGGAGGTGGTTTGCCCTTGCCTCCTCCCTAGGGCAGAGAGAGAGTGACTGGCCCAAGGTCACCCAGCTGGCTTTGTGCCTAAGGTGGGGCTACAGCTCACGCTCCCCAGTTTCTAGCCTGGTGCCTTGACTACTATACTAAACTGGCTCTCTTTGCCTCATACAGCAGCCATTTTAGTTCAGAGAGAGAGCTACTTCAGATCACTGGACAGTTCAGATAAAATAATGCTCAGATAAGAACATGAGAACTCATTAAAGAGAGATGGTAAGTAAGGTTCAAAGATAGTAGTCTGTCCTCTATGCCTTGCTCTATTATCCTCATTATAAATATTATAGCTTTGTGGAGCTGTAATGCTAATGATGTATCTACTCCCACCTTGCCTACTGAATCCTACATTCCTAGGTAAAGTAGTGAAGGCTGGAGATTATTAGGTGAAGTTTGCAGAATGAGGAGTGGAGGTGGGACTGCTTTACAAATTGTGTCCGTGCTTGGCAAGGTAGAAGTGAATAGACTAACAGACTCTCCTCCTGCTTTTTGGGTTGTAAAGACTAGCCCTTCTTCCCAGCCTTACTGCTACAGCTTTATGGTTCCTTGGCTGACATTTCTTTTACACTGATTCCAGCACCTTCATTAAAAGCCCCAAAGCCATTAAGACAACTTATAGAAGGCCACTGGGACTCTGGTTTTGTGTGTGTTCTATTTAATACAATACTCTGACTAATAGCTACTGCTTCACACATGGCTTGTTTTATATAGGAGATTGCATCTGTGAAGGAAATTGCTTCTATATAACACCATACGTGGAAACAAAGGCCCAGCTTTCTGTTTTGCAAAGTGTGTAGGCAATAGCCCAAAACCCTATGGCCACTGCAACATAGATTATTCTGAAAAACACGCTCACATATGGCAATGCATACACAGTTTCACTGCAGTGTGCAGTGTTAGCTACGTAGGAAATTACTTCACACAGAAACAGTCTTAAGTGCCTTTTCTGGGGCATTCATAATTTCCACCCTGCCTTGATCTATACAACAGAAGACGCGCTATAGGAATACACACCCTACTCCGCAGGTTTAAATTAGTGGGTGGTCACGCTTAAGGGACTGGGCTTCTCTCACCTTTAGCAAAGGATTACACTACCTATTCTTATTACCAGATACTGACTCCCACAACGTGATGGCCACTAGTTGTCCTCTGGATTTTTGCAGCCCAGATTTCCTAGTCCTATTCTGGAGCATCCATGGTTTGAACCAATTTGTAGGGATCAGAAGGAGGGGGTCATGGAGATGAAGTGCCCTCCTGCCACTCCTCCCATCATTCAAAAAGTTCCTCTCTTCTTCATATTTGGTCTTCCCAGAGTCTATTAAACATCTGCCAGTCAGGAAAATACTTAGACCATCAGCTCCAAACTGTTCTATGGAGCATCAGTGTTCTGCAGGAGCTGAATAAGTGCTCCGTGAAAAAGTTAATTGATTCTCTGGTCGCCTGGCAACTGATAATTTTGGGTGGGTGCCTGAATATAAAAGCCTTTCTCTGTATTAACATGTATCTATTCCAACAATATATGCAAAGCTCCAGGATACTCAGTGGCCAGATAAATTTTGAAAAAGCTACTTTATATGATTTGCATATTTTCTCATAACTTCATATGTAAATGACATTTCTTAAGACCCTTCAACTTTGGGAGAGTGTGAAATGAGGAGGTCTTGTTTTAATTAGTGTGGTTGTGTGTTTTACTTAAAAAATATCCTGGGGTTGGAACAATTTTCCATCTCATGCCAGACTACTTTATTCAGAAAAACGATTCAGTGCAGAAGTAACGTTATTCTCCTGGCTGCAGGCAGAAACCTGGCTTACACTGATATCACAGGGTAATGCTGAAGGTTCATTGATTGTGCAGCGGCACACCATTTATCCAAGTGTAACAATTACTTTCTAAATCAGGAACATTTAGTCTGGCAAGGTAAATTCATTTCCAGCAGAGGATACTCTGATGCCATTTGAATCCAGCAGAGAAAAATAACTAGCTGCTGTTGCACACACCTTTCACTTTGAACCCAGAGAAATAAAAAAACTTAATTTGTGGAAGATACAAGCTTCAGTTAATTCTTAGCTATTAATATTTCCTGGGTATTCCAGGTAAGAGTGAAACCCATAATACTTTATGTGTTAGAAATCTCAGTATTCTTAACAATCTGATCACTACGGTTAGCAATAAACCCTTCTCTCTATAAGAAAATACAAATATCTCCCACATTCATAGGAAACACAGAGCAGAATTAAAAAAAGAAAAAAAGAAAAAATAACTTTATTAGCATTGCATTAAAAAAACATTGTAAATGTATATATTTAACCCTAATCCTAATAATAAAAAACCCACTATGTCTATTTTACAAAACTGCGGCTGTGTTTGCACGACACCCTTAACCAGAATGGTTATAGCCCCAGAATCTAGGTTTATACACCACATTTAACTAGGTTACTGAATTGACCCATGTTCATAGTTTGCACAGTACTTTGAACCCTGAACTAACTTCCCCAGATCATCTGATACCAGATAATGAGGTAAGTTACTTACTTTGGTTCCAGCCAGGTTAGACCAGCTGTGTTGTGTGAACATAGCCACTCCTCTAGAAAAATGATCTCCTCACCTTTCTTTCCCTTGTGAAGTCAAATCTCCTCCTAGGGGACCAGTCAACACACCTCAGTTATTTCTTCTTTGTGTGTATATGTGAACATGCGAGCCAGGCAATTGAGTTTCCGTCACTCTTTCCATTTATTTATATGACTTGTATGCCTGCCAAATCAGAAAGACTTAAGGTGGGTTACACTGAAAACTTAATGAAAGCAAACAGTCAGGATGCAAGAGGTATAAAAATTAAATGGCACTATGGGGAAGTACGTTTAAAAAGTAGTTGCAGCCATTCCTCACCAGTCGTTGCCCAAGAAGATCACCAAACACCTTAGGTTTTCAATGCCTTTATAAAGCAGAGCAAGGATGGGACCTTTGGCAGGATGAAATGCTCCATACCAACTCATTCATTCTCAGATCTTTCTTTTTTGTCCTATGATCTGGATTCCCCATTATACCCCATAGTCCAGTGTTTCTCATACTGACTGGGGAATTCTGGGAGTTGAAATCCAGACATCTTCAAGTTGCCAAGGTTGAGAAACATTGCCATAGCTGCTATGTTCTCCCCCTCCCCCACCAGCATTCCGTATGTTATTCTAATGTAGCACCTTTCTCCCAATGGATCTCTGCTCCTTCATGTTCTCTCTTTCTTCTACTCTTCCTTCCGTGTCTTAGCTCCTACTTTTTCACATTTCCTACATATGAATAGTGGAAACTGGGAATATCATGGTCATTCATTTAAAATATTGATTTACACAAATAATATGGTGCCAAGGGAAGCAACTGGCATGGCAGGCACCTTGGAAGTCCTCTGAGGTAGCCATGGTATTCATGGGTACCACACTGGAAATTCTTGTGCAATGTTTCATTGTGAGCAATTTATTTGATGGGGAAAAAATCAGAATAATTGCCCCATGTTTATAGTGTTATAGGGTATCATCCCAGGATTCATAATTATATACACATAGTCCAGGTTAGGGTGTACACTGGAAATGAAAGTTATCTAAGCTCCAGATGAGCTACAGTTAAGCACACAGAAGGCAACAGCTGTGAAGCTAGGAGTGCCAAAGGAGGAGGAAGAATTGTGACCCTATGAAGGGAAAAAGGGCATTTCCACATGGGACTTTTGCACTACTCCAGAATAATCTCTGAACCTGTGTTGGAAAGTGTGAGACTCAAACTCTCAAGCCTTATATAGCGTTTCTGATCCTAGTAGGCCAGCCTTACAAGCATCATTTAAAATGTGTCACATTGGCCCTAATAACTCGCACCCTCTTCTGTTTCAGCCACCGAACTCATTTATTTCTGGCTTAGCTGCAATGTCTCTGAATTGCACTAAAGACAATTTTCCTGTATGAAACATTGAAGCTCTGCTGAGGTGGTGGTGGGTCCTTTTTCCCTTTGTCAAGAACTGCCTTGCCTTGCCTTGCCTCGCCTCGCCTCTTGGGCTGAATCTAGTCTTGTCCACCCCTCTTTCATAGACTTATGCTGAGATGCTATTATTTCATAGGTCTTTGAAGAGTAACAGAGGAATCAGTTAGACAAGTGCATATCATGTAACATGTAAACTAAAAAAAAACAGATGGGCCAGGGCATTAACTAAAGATGTGTTTTGCCCTTTCTTATTGGTCAGCTGGAGAGAGCACTGGCTGTCTCATTTTCAACATTTCAAAATCAATAGCAGTGCAGATGGCTGTTGGTTGCCTTCAAAAAGCCTTTGAAGGATTGTACAGTGGAAACTAGGGCAGTGTAGAAGTGCCTTGTGACTTTAGCCAACTTAGCGTCCAAGTTATTTATAAGTATCCTCATTCAGACATAATGAATAAGGGCAGGGACTCTGGTCTTCCACAATATATGGATTAGCGAGATGATGCATTTAATTGTATTTAATTTTTTTCTAACATTTTAAAGTAGCTAAGCCATTTCAGTTACTTAGCAATTCTTAAAATAAGTTTACTATAGGTTGGAGAGACAGTGGTTTAATGAATATAGAAAGGTGCCTTATAAACAACCATGAGGATGTGCAAAAACCTACGTTGTAAGAATGTTGTAAGTTCTGGAGGACTTTGGAACATTCTGTTCCTCCTCCAGACCATGCCAATTCAGCTGTCCTGGGGTGGTCCATCAGTTTTTCAGAAATTAACCCTCTGAATCAGAACTGGCATTCCAGATATGGTGCAGTGCTAAAACAGGCTTATTTAATCTGGAACAGTTCAGGTTCAGAGGATTAAGTTCCTCAGATGAAGAGACCAACCCAGAACAGCCAGATTGGTGTGGTCTGGAGGAGGAATGAAATGTTCCAGAATTCACATACCTGAGCAACCAGACTCTTTGTCAGGCCAGCCCATTATGATCTTCTCTGATTAACAGTGAGTCTCCAGGTGAGGCTTAGGGCCTTTCCCAGCACAGGTTTTTTAAATCTTGAGATGACATCAGATTGAAAGTGGGACCTTCCACATGCAACTCAGCTGCATTATCACAGAGAACCAAACCTGACATAACTTAACTGTGTGGTTAGCAACCATACTGCAGTTTATTAAATATAATACTCAGTATGGGGGAGGGGAGATTTTCATTGGGACTACAGGATGTGTGCAGTAGAGATTTAACCCTTCTTTCTCCTCCATGATTATGATGTTATCTAGATGAAAATCTCTCCTATGCAGACTATTAAATTAAAAACAAAATAGTCTGAAGGTTCACAATGTAGATAAGATATTGTCTCATTTGGCCCATAACTATGATTCCTCTCAATAATTAGGTAATCTAAGGAAGTCATTGCCTGGGGTGAAAAGCAAGCCATGGGAGGCCTTCCCTGGTATAGTGCTCCACACCTCTTCATCTTAATTGAGTGGTTAGCAGAATTATTTTGCTAGATCAATATTTTTAAGCTATCTTTCTATCTTTTCTATATGTGTACTCAACCTCTCACTGATCTGTGGCTCCACCAGCAATAGCTGATGTTCTCATTTTGCCTCTCAGCTTTTTCTTTTGCCAGGACTCACCTGACTTTTCTTTTTTCTCTCTTACTTGGTACCCGGCCATTGGATCTACTCATTCAAGTACCATCCTAATGGGCAAACACTGCAGAAACACCTAGTCCCGTGCTCGGTCCTTTCAACCTTCACTCTTCACTGGCTTAGTTTAAGAAGAGGGGCAGGAAGCAGTGGCATGCACGCTCATCCTTAATTCTGCACTCAGGACCACAGTCCTTCCTAATATGCATATCCATGGGAAAAGAGATGATTTTGCTATCCTATACAGCAGAATGGCAACATTTCTGGCAGGATGCAGAGATGCCAAATATAAATTGATCTCCTTAATTCAGTGTTTCTCAACCTTGGCAATTTTACGATGTGTGGACTTCAGCTCCCATAATTCTGGGAGTTGGTCCACACATCTTAAAGTTGCCAAGGCTGAGAAACACTGCCTTACATTCTTGCCATTGTCCTATAAGCTACCTTAATGTGTGCATGTATAGTGGGGCGGGGGGGACACTTCCTCCACCTGCGTTTTTCAGGCTTTAGCAATGAGTGAAAGAGAGAGAGGATTTTTGGAGCATAATACTGGAGTTAGATAATTTTCCTGCCTCCAGTGGCTCCACAATCATAAATGAAGAATATATCACTGGACAGTTGCCAAGTTGTGGACAACTGCCAGCATAATAAATCCTGCAGGTTTTTGCTTGCTGTAAGCAAGGGATAAAACAAACACACAGACATTCACAATATGTAAATATATATGCACGACTGCATATGCAAGGTTTTTTCCCATCAGGATTAAGGACTTTAACTGGGGAGATGGGATCTACTTTTGAGGAATATCTGTCTGCCTTTCCCTGCTCGGATAAAAAACAAAGGCCTCCATTACTACTTTAAAATATATGATTTTAAAATGTGAGATCCCATGGTAAGTATCCCACACCATGGGGACTTCCAAACAACCAGCCTTTCTGTCTCCCAGCCTTCCTGAATTCTGCTTAGAACATACCAGTGATGGATCTGGGCTGTTGTAATTACATTCACATCTATTTAGACATTGGGATACTATGAGTGTGGACACTTTGCAACAGTTGCAGGTCCGTAGAGCTTGTAGAAAATACCAACAAATAAGTGTTTGTGCTTTCTAGCCCAGAGCTGAGTGCAGAGAACTGTCAGCCCATCAGAGCTTGCTTGTGGGCCAGTACCTGAGAGCCTCATCCTGATCCCACAGGTCTGTGGGCCTACTTACAAGCAACTTTTCCTTCATCCAAATAATAGAGGATAAAATGCTAATATTGTCTCACGTTTCTGAGTTTGCAAACCTCCATTGCCTTTAAGATGCCTAATGCTCACGTGCTAGTATCTCCCCTGCCAGCACAGATGGAACTCCAGGAATGGTGAGGTGAGATGAGGTGAAACAAGAACACCTCCCATGACAGAACCAACCCCCCCGCCCCCCTCTTCAAGCCCAAGGCAGTACAGTACGATACCATTTTTGAAGCAGCAGTGGCAATCTTGAAATGGCACTTCCCTCTCTAGCCCAAGGACGTGTCAAAATTATTTGCAGTTGTAACCCACACCCCCCCCAGCAACTTTCATACCATCATAATTCCACAGTCCCACAAAGATAATTTGAAGCCAGCTGTTTGAACATCTGGTCTTTGACTAAGCTAGAAGGGCTGAGAACTGGCATGGGACACCCAAACCCCTGGGGCATTTCCTCGAGTTGACAGGAGAATACAAAAAGTGGCATTCAGTCACCTTCAAACTGCAGCAGTTCCTACCGTGTCAGTAGCAAAAATAATCTCACTCCCATGCAGCACTAAATGGGGGGGGGAATGCTAATACCGTCCTCCCCCCCATGTTTTCAATACATCTATGTCCATTTGCAAATTTTCTGAGTGGTTGCTATGAGGGGAACCTACCCAGCTGCAAATATGCTTTTCCTTCTGTTTCTGTTTAAAAGCCACTGGAAACAGAAAGGAGAACGTGTTGTCATTTTTGCAGCCAGGTGATGCTCATGATACTTCTAAATGCAGATGTTGTTGCAGTAGCGGAAGTGGAGGAATGTTGCCAGAATTGATCTGGGTCTTCTGACACTTTGCAGAGCCTTGCAATTTTTCCCTTCTGCAGCAGGGAATCAGCTGTCTTGATGCCCTTTACATTGTTGTTGAAAGACTGCCAGAAATACATTACAAACTGAAACTCTGTTGGAGGTCTGAGGGTAGGAGAACAGAGTAATGGTTGCATTGATTTCAGGTCAGGGTGGTGGGGTGAGGTTTCTGTTAGTGGGGAAACAAGACTGCCCCCAAAACTTCACATTTTAAAAAAGTGGCAAAAGAAAATACATGGTTTATGTGGCACATAAAGTCAAAACCAAATACTCTAACTATATTATAGTTTTGTGGAAGGTAGTATCCAGGCCAAAGTTGCTTGGCAGTTCCTTTTTCACAAAAATGCACTAGATCCTCAGATCCCACTGTTAGCTGCTCGACTATGCTCTTGATCTGAGATTTTAACAGGAACTTGTTGCTCACTCTGCACCCTACTGGGTAGAGTGATGCTTATCACAATATTGGGAGGAGGTCAGGAAGAATCTTTGACTTCGGAAAGGTTGATGTATTTTAACCTCAAAATCCCTATTACTTGATCTTGATAGAGCATCTTTATTTCTTTTTCTAAAGCACGTTTCTAGAAAACTGCATGGTGTATTAAATACTACAAAATAATAAACCAGTCTGATAATCCAATCTACTCAAATCCATCTCAGGAATTCCCTCTAAACTGATTGGATTTATAATGGCATTCATACAATATGCTTAACCCATTTACTAATTTAACCCTTTTTCTAGGTTCACACAATATGTTGAGCAATGAAATCACCAAATGGCTTAGATTCTAAGACATTAACCAAGCTTCATATTGTGCAAATGCAGTCACTAGGTTTGTAATTGATCTAGCAAAATCTCTTGCTTCCAAATGCATGATATATTTGGAAAATACAGTCCCTATAGAGATTATGCACCTTTATCTGTCAGTCTATCAATAGGTTGTTAGATCCCATCATTGCACCAAAGGGAAACAGTTATGGGATTAATAGATTTCTCTAGATTTGAATTATGAAATCCCTTCAAATTCACTTGGGAAGTGAATTGCATCATCAATCACTTGATAATGTGCCTGGGGACTATCCATAAAATCTTCCCGTGCTTTCTAAATTTCTTTTTAATTATTTGCTTACAGTTTGGAGGTTTTTCTTAGTTCAACAAAGGCAACAACTGGGGTCCTTGAAAAGCTTAAAGCCAAGTTCTTAATCTTCAGTTATACACATCTGTTTATATCTATAGAGAAAGAATAGGAAACCGAGGGCATGAACAACTTCAAATACAGAACTGTGGTGTCCTGCTCACCAATCTATCCATGGCATCAAAGGGCACTTTCCATTGTGCTAGCTCCTGGCCTCCCCCTGGCATGTGGGCAAAATTTTGTGCCAGTGGAAGCTAAGACCTAGCATGAGAAATTGGTAGGTGAGGGTAGCCACAGATCTCGTACTGCACATATCTGAAGCCATGTCCAGTAATGCCCTCTGCTCCTGCTCTTCCCTTATAGACAGGCAAAGACGTATAACTAGTGATTAAGAACTTGGCTTCGAGCTCTGCAAAGGCCTCAACTGCTGCCTTAGCTGAACTAAAGAAAACCTTCCAACTTGTAAGTGAATAATTAAGACTAGAGGCATGGTGAGATTTTTAACTTTTCTCCCGTCAAGATGCCTCATGTAACAGAACTGTGGGTTTCAATAAATGTGTATGTAGTGTGTCACTAACATATGTTTATGCGTGGGTGCCCTGGCATATGTGCTCAGCATTTTTGTACAAGAATGTGAGGAAGTTTTATGTGCATATGTCTGAAAAAAGGAAAAATAGGTATAATTAGGAAGAGAGGAAAGTGTTGATGCTGATTCTCTTACTCACCCATTTTTTGTGGGCGGGTGGGTCAGGTTGTCTATGTATAATACCCTTTGCCCAGAAAATTCTGTCTTCTAATCCTGGAAATATATGGGTTTGTTATGATTGTTTTGTAGTAACGGTAGGTATTGTATGCATGGTTAAATATGTGTTCTTTATTATAATATTACAGGCTAGGTTCCAGGGCTGAGACTTTTTGATCGAAAGATATTTTAATTAGGGAGTTGCTCAATAGGCAACAGATTAAGGCTAGGCTTTCTTTCATCTGCCTCTCTGACCTGCCAACTAAATATTTCACCATGAAGACTGTTTTCCAACTCTTAGATTCACATTGCTTATCTTGGTGCCTCTTGGACTATATCAGTTTTGTTGGTTTAATATGGTGCATCTTGTCTGACTAATCTCTCTCCAAAAAATTCATATCTGTGTACGTGATATCAGAAACCAACATTAGCAAATGTATTAGATTGAGTATCTCTAAGAATCCAAACTCCACCTGTGGAGATTTCTACTAATAACTTACTTGACCAAAGGTGAGTATAGAATATACGTGTATACGTAGCCTTGCCTGGAAAATTCCTAATTCCAGGTGGATTGTGAAAATCCAGAGAGGATGAACCAGTTCCACTGGAGAAAGGTTAACAAGATTTATATTGTTTACTCAAAAGAAAAACAACAATTATTCCTAAATAATTTACTTTTAAAAATGGGAAGCTCATTTTAGGATTGTGAGAATACCATTCTGGAGGCAGATAATTTCTTTCTGACTAATCTTCCATTTGAAGAAGGTTCATTTTAAGTTCATGGCTGTCTTCCTTTTGGATAAACACAGTATGTTATCTGTATCTATAATTTTTAAAAGTCATAAAACCGTGTAGCTGGGAGGGAGCTTGGAGTCCATCCAACCCCTGTGCAGGGCAGGATCAGCTCTGCAGGATGCAACCATAGCATCTCTGATAAATGGCTGTCATGTCTCTGCTTAAATATCTCCAGGTCCCACGTAGAAGCATCTGACCCTTCTCTTCACAGTGCCATCCTCCAGGTACTCCATGTGCTCCTATACTGTGGGCTTTAGAAGCTGAGCCATGTATTGGTTCAGTCATGCTCCAGAGGAAATGTTGCAACATTTCCTGTAGAGCAACAGACAGGTGTTGGCAGGACACCAACATTGTCCCCTTCCCAGCAGGGGATTTCTTCTCTCCTGCCATGTGATAGAGCACCATTTCATCTTGCTGTCATTTTCCCCTATCAGCTGTAGCGTCTTCAAGAAGTATCTAGTCAGGGATTTTTTTTGCCTTGCTGCAAGAAACAAGAAACTGCAGCAATGGAAGGACAAGGAAGGGAGTGGGGTAATAACTAATAGCCTTTTCCTCCTTCTTATGCCCCAGTGAATTAGGGTGGAGCCAGTCTGAGCTTCTTTCTCATGCTTTTTCAGTTTCCCAGGCTTAACTCATGCTTTTGTTTTCATAACTGTTTCTGCATATTTTCTCCAAGGACATCTCTGTGATTCTCTGCACTCCCCTAGTGGGCACCTGCCAACTTAAGGAGAGAGCACTGGCTAACTCAAGCAGGGAAAAATGAGACACCTCACAGTGATACAAAAATGTTGCTGAGGGTTGGGGTGGGAGTGAACCTGATGGCTGAGGTGAAGGGACCTCCATTGTCTTCAGATTTTTCGTGAAGCTCTGGCGAACAGTTTAGCCACGGCCCTTGTCACAGCTTGGAATGAGCATAGGACAGGAGCCTTGGACCGGATCACACCCATGTGGACTCTATGTGGCAGTGTTCCTCAACCACAGCGACTTTAAGATGTGTGGACTTCAACTCCTATGCTGGCTGGGGAATTCTGGGAGTTGAAGTCCACACATCTTAAAGTCGTCGAGGTTGAGGAACACTACTCTATGGCCATGGAACTTGTAGAGTACCATGCTGTACTGAGGAGCTCTGAGAGATGAAGCAACCACTTGGGAGACCATCTGGAAGACCATCCAGAATGTACATAGTGGTACACGCAGTGTTGGGTGCCCCCTTGCTGCTATGTCAGCTGCACTGGCTCCCAGTTTCCTTCTGAGTGAAATTCAAAATGCTGGTTATCATCTTTAAACTCCAGCATGATCCAGGACCAGGTTATTTGCAGAATTGCCTCTGCCTGAGGGTATCTGCCTGCCCCACCAGGTTGGATAGAATGGGCACAGTCTTCCCTTAAATGTTGCCATCTAGTGAGACCTAAGAAGCATGCTTTTTCCATAGCAGCCCCTGCCCTGTGGAATGCCCTTCCCCCTGGGATCCAACAAGGGATGGATCTGTAACCCTAACCCTAACCCTTTTAGCCTTCAGTAAAGAGCTGGCTCTTCCCCAAGTGCTGGGATATGTCAGGTGGGAGCTTGTAGATGGTTCTGTTGGATTCATCCAAGGAAGACGGTTGAGGCACCAGGTTTCTGTTTTTGGTCTTATTATTTTAATTGTTTTTATGGCTTTTAGTGTTGTGAACTGCCCAGCGTTGTGTTCTCAAGATGGAGCCATGCAAATATGTTAAATAAATAAATAAATAAATAAATACATACATACATACATACATACATACATACATACATACATACATAAAATCGGCAAATGTAGCTTGTTCCATTGTCAAACAACTTCTGGAAAGCTCTGTGCAGTGTTCAGTATTATTCCCTGCAACTGCTAGCATGCCATTGCTGTTCTGTCTTTCTGAACAAAAAAAGAATATTAGTTTTTAGACATGATTTGCAGTATTCTATACAACAGCTCTACAAATATTCAAAAATAGCCAGTGTGTCCCATTTTAATTTTATCCAAGCTAAATGCATCCAACCTCTCAGCTTTTTTTCAGAGAAATTGGGTTACAGATTGATTGTGGTTCTAGTTTGCCCATCTCTGAAAATTTAATTTGCAAATCCACTGATTGAGAAAGAATTAAAAGAGTGACATTGTAATACTGTCTTACAGTAGTATGTAAAGTGAGCTATAGCAGATGGAGTGCAAGCTGCTAATCACAGAGATCTGTATTCAAATTTCTGTACAGTCAAAGATGTATCTGAATGACCTTCTTTGGTCTATCTGGCTCATAGGTTCAATAGGAAGATAAAATGGGATAATTCCATGTTTGTCATCCTAGGTATAAACTTTTTTACTACAGTGCAAAAGTGGTTTACATTACAACTTAATAATATATAATAGATTTTTAAAATAAAATAAATGTAAGTCAAAATTGAGTTAATTAAGAAATTAAATATATAGTATTCAAAGCGTCAAAAGAGTTTTGATTTAATTTTTTGTTTGGTTTTGGTCTAATTTTTTGGGCAATGTCTTGCTCAGTTTGAATGGTGGATTTTAAAACTAATTGGAAAGGGCAGGGCCAGAGACCAATAGCCAGAATCACACTTAAAGTGTAAGCCCCAAAGCAGCAAACTTTACAAGAAAAGAAGGGGTGGTCAGAAATACACCAGGAAATGCAGTAGGCAAACTAAGAAGGACACACTAAAGGGCGGAGATGTCTGTACACTAATGCACAAAGTATGAGGAGCAAACAGACAAAACTTGAAATCCTATTCTGGGAGGAAATATGACTGTTGGTATAACTGAAAGCTTGTGGGATGGAACTCAAGACTGAAATACAGTACCAGAAGAATATAATCTGTTCGAAAGAAAAAGGCCCAGCAAAAAAGGAAGTGTGTGTGTCTCATTATACATATGGACATTCATGATTTCATCAACTGGGAATCAAGCTGTGCAGCAAGAGGGAGTACCAGCAGGTTCTTGACATGCCTTGCAGACAACTTCATCATCCAAAAGATGGAGGAGGAATTAGGAGATCAGCTATATTGGACTTAATCCTTACTAGCAGATTGAGGACGTGGAATTTGCAGAGACCTTGAGAGACAGTGACCATGTCAGTCTGGAAATCACCATATTACAGTCAGGGAGAACTGAAGGAAGCCAGAACAGTGTTCTAGAATTCAAGACAACTGACTTCAGTAAGCCAAGGGAAAAAATAGGAAGGATTCCATTTTTATTGGAATTTTTATTGAATTAAAGTCCAAACACAAACAGTATCAAAGAGAAAGAAAAATGGGAGACACCAAATTAAACCAGTGTGGTAGCATAAAGAACTCTCTGATAAGATGGGTAACAAAAAGGGCAACTTTTTAAAAAAGGAAGAGGAGCATAAAACAAAAGCAGAATATCAGAGAATAGCCGAATCTGTAAAGATCAGGTCAGGAAAGTTAAGGCTCAGAATGAGCTGAAGCTTGCAATGAACACCAAAAATAACAACAGTAATAAAAGCCTTCTTAGCATATGTGTAGAACAAGAGGAAAGTCAAGGAAGTATTCATTTGGAGAGGATGGTGAGATGGTGATGGGCAACAAAGAGAAGGCTCAACTGCTTAATTCCTATTTTGTATCTCTATTTGTGTAAGGAAAAAGTGGTCCAATCTGTGGCCACACTGTGGGGATAGAAGAGAATGCAGATCAAAATAGATAAGGAATTGAGGAGGGAACACCTAGCTGTTTTGAATAAATTTAAATCTCTAGGAACATATGGGTTATATCTCGGATACCAAAGGAACTAAGAGATGTGATCTCAGAGCTGTTGACTACAACTTCTGGAGAACACAGAAAGTGCTGGAAGATTGGAGAAGAGCTAATGTTCTTCCAACTTTTGAAAAAGTGAGCCCAAGAAACTACAGATCCATCAGTTTAACATCAGTACTTGGGAAAATCTTAGGAAAGATAGCCAAACAGTCAGTTTGCAAACACTTATAGAGGAACAAAGTGATCACTAGACTCCAGCACAGGTTTGTTAAAAACTGGTCATGCCAAACAAATCTTACTGCTTTTTTTAAACCAAGTAACTAGATTTATAGACCAAGAGAATGCTGTGGACATGCTATACTTAGATTTCAGTAAGGCATTTGGTTGACCATAGTCCTCTGCTTAATAAAGTGGAGCAATGTGGGATGGATGATCCCACAAGTAGATGGATTTCCAGCTGGTTGAACAGCCATATCCAACATGTAGTCCTTAATGATTCTGTGTTGGCAGGGAGGGAGGAATCTAGTGGAGTATCTCAGAGTACTGTCCTGGGCTAGTAGTATAGTGTTGGGATCACTATACTACTGCTGAACACTAGTGTTGTGGTCACAGGAACTGATAGTTCCACTCTACGCTGCACTGGTCAGACTATACCTGGAATCCTATGTCCACTTTTGGTTGCCATAAGGATGCTGAAGAACTGGAAAGAGTGCAGAGAAGAGTAATGAAGATAATGAAGGGCTTGGAGGGTAAATCCTATGAAGGATGATTAAAGAACTGGGTATGTTTAGCCTAAAGTAGAGAAGGCTAAGGGGAGACATGATAACAGTCTTCCAATTTTTGAAAGGACTGTCACAGGGAAGAGAGTGTGGATTTATTCTCCAGAACTCCTGAGGGGAGGACAAGAACCAGTAAGTGGTAGCTTTACAGAGGGAAATCCAAAGTGAAAATAAGGAAGAACTTCCTGATCATGAGTGCTCTTAAGCAGTAGAACAGCCTTCTTCCTGAACTCAGCTCTATCAGTGGAGGTTTTCAAACAAAGGTTAGACAGCCATTCATCTGGGATGCTATGAGGATTCCTGGCCCAGGCAGGGGGTTAGACTAGAAGACCTCTGAGATCTTTCCAACCCCATGATTCTATGATTCATGTACAGGGAGACCAATTTTAGATGAAACAGTGATAAAACTTTACAATTTCCTTCTCCTGCCAATGTGTGTGACTGATTGGGGAACAGGTTCATTAAACCTCCTTTATTCCACCTGGTGGGCCACATAATCCATTTCAATTGCCCTTCTGCAAAGTCTCAGAGCTCTGATGAGAAGACTGTGCCTCAAGGCCACAACATGGAAAAAATACTTTATGTAATGTCTTGACATTTTCAAACTTAACTTATTCACGTCATTGGGAAGCATGGTTCTTCTTCTTCTTAGAAGCATGGACAGGTATGGGGTTTGACTAAAGAGCCTTACCTCCAGTCTAGAATGGTCCTGGGGCATAGGGGGTAAAGTGGAGTCCTTTTGGTGCTGTCCGTGAGGAGGCTCTCCTGCTTGGCCAACCACAGGCAGAAATGGCAACGGGTTGCTCTCTGAATGAGGTGGTGGGAGGTACCAAAGGCAATGCGAGTCCCACTTTCCCTCTGAGGACTCTGTCTGGTACAGCTGTCCAGTCAGTCAGCCTCTCACTTGGATTTGGGTGGTTATTTTTGCTATGGAATGTGCCAGCCCCTTAGATTCTAGTAGGGCCGTCAGGTCTTGTGTTACACATCAGGCGGAGAGCAAGTGTCAGGTCCACAAGGGGAATAAATATAGAGCTTACATTGCAACATTGTACTTGGTCTTCAGGCATCTTGGCTTTTCTCTAAGTGCCCGGTCTGAGAAAAGATCTGCCTGCCCTCTCCTCTACCCTCCTTGCCCTTGACTGTGCTCTTCCCTGACTCTTGCCACCATTTCACTACTTTCAGTCCTAGGAGAAGAAAGGTGTCTGCATCTGTCTACATCTAGAAGGACCTAGCAGGTAGCAACAGTAAGATAGTGGGATGTCGATTATCCTAACCTCTTGTATCAAGTGGCAGAATGACAGAAAAATAAATGGGGATTGAAAGCATTGTCCCTCTTTCGAATAACTCAAATCTGCATTAGTGAGACACGAAAGAGGTCTGTGCTAGATCCAGAGGATGGGGTTTTGCTCTGGAAGCATGGGGGCCAGGGGGCCACATTCAGTGCTTTTTTTGCAAATATGGTTGCACTCAGTCTTGGAACACAGAAAAAGCCACAGATGGTGTCACGGGTTTGTTTAATATCCAAGGGTGGATTACCCAGACGCACCGAGATATTCTCAATGAGACACTGCACACACAGACTTTTCTCTTCCCTTTTTATATTGGGGTTCTTTTACTTATAAAACCAATATTCACAGTACCAAAAGTGTTCTTTTTCTACACAGGTGTCCCACTAATACAGTTTTCACCTAACCTATATTTCTATCTCTCAACTTACTCTTATACTACTCTAACTGTTAAACACTACTGCTATCCCTAGAATATCTATTACTATTCCCAGGTACCAATGCTCCTTTATAAGGACAATTCTCCTGGCCTTTCCACAAACCTTGACTACTGCTCTCTCCCTTGCTTCCTTCTGCCTCTTCTCTACATACCCAGCATACTGATACTACTACTACTACTACTACCACCACCACAACCACCCAGCTGTTCCAAATGCAGGGTTTTTTAAACAATCTGTCCCCCATCTGGATGCTGACATGTTTTAGAAATAATGGGGAAGGTACGCATTTCCAGTTGCCTACACTCTTTTTACAACCCATCCTTCCCCAGATGGATTCTGCATTTGCTTTGCACTTTGCAGGTGCTGCTCAGCAATTATGGGGGAAATGCCAACCCCCTCAATTACCTGAATAATAGAAAGTGTTGGTTCTTTGTCTGCCAGCAGTAGCAAAAGAAGGCCAGGCCTTCCTTTCTGCCTATGAGAAAAGGATTAGGGCTTCTTGTTCTGATGGTCCCAGCTGCCCAGAGGTATATGTGCAATGCTGAAATAAACCTTAGCCTTGGAAATGCATAATCCCTCTGATTCGTCTGGGCTTCTGAGGTTCTTAGAATAACTTCAAAGCACAGAACACCTGCAAAAATGACAGCCTTGATACTTCAGAAGCAAGGCAAAAACCCAACCCTTGGGAAAGGAACGGGATTTTGCAACCAGCGCTTCTGGTCTGTTTCCAAACTCAGGTGCAAAATGGCAGAAATGATATCAGATTAGAAAATTCAGGGTCAGTAAAATAAAAATTATTCCAGATTACTCCCATTGCAATGTGCAAATGTGAAATGTAAACAGAAGCAAGGTGTTGATTTGAAATTGCTTCTTCTTTTCCTCCTCCATCATAACATACATTAATACAGTCAGAAATGATTCTAGGCCAGTGTTTCTCAACCTTGGCGACTTGAAGATGTGTGGACTTCAACTCCTAGAATTCCCCAGGCTGGGGAATTCCGGGAGTTGAAGTTCACATATCTTCAAGTCGCCAAGGTTGAGAAACACTGATCTAGGCTGTCAACAAAAAAATGATGTTGAGCACAGAATTCTCTGTTGTATTTCTTTTTTCCTCCTAAAGCAAGATTCTAACCCTTATAGTTTGATAAACTGAACAGTTCTAAGGACAGCACCAGTGAAATCTCAGAAGTTGGAAGAGATTGCTGTGAATCTGTTAGCTGACTGATACTCGGTTGTGTTAGACCAAGCGACATCTTCCCTCTCTGTCCTAGTGATTGTGAATGCCATCAGCAGAAGCAAGGGCTAGAGGGGCAAGGCTCCTTTAAGAGAAAAACTAGAAAGCTGAAACAGAGTTAAGCAACCTTTTGAGTCAAAAGACTTACTTGGAATGTTAAGAATGCGTCATGGCTGCTTTCACAAATGGGTCCCAAGGTGGGCAGTGGAAAGCCTGCTTATCTAAAATATGGCTGCTATGGTGAATGTGGCCAGACCCAAAGCAGCCATTTAACATTAGGCAGACTGGTTGCTCTTCCTCCACTCTCACGTCTCCAAGATGTCGTGCTTTGTAATCCCAGGCTTTCTTCCCAGACAAGGAAGGGGACTGCTACACAAAGCACTGGACTGCAGCTACCCACATCTTTTTAAGGATGGGCATGGAAACACTCCATAGCATTCTTTGAATTAAGGAGGGTACCATCTTCCCTTACAGCATGTGAGTTTCCTATTTTGTTGGTGGTGAGGATGTTTTATTTAAAAGAATGTGGTTTAAAAAATTATAAACTCCGGTGCAGCAGGGAGCCTGGCAGGTGCCAAGGACGTATCCATGGCACAGATGCCATGTTGCTTCTTCCTGGGCTGGCAGGAACAACCAGAAATACATTAGAGGTAAAAAAAAAATGTGACCAGCAGCTAGGAGAGAAGTTCACGAAGATGGAGGGCTCTTGTACTAAAATGCAGTATATATTTTGTTTTCATGTATTAATGTTTCCAGCATTGCTGTATAAGAAAAAGAACAAAAGTAGTAAATCTTTTTTTTCCAGATAGTACCACTATAGGTGTGTATGTACGTATTTAAATGTTCCTTCTGAGGGTCAGGGGGAACTACTACACACCAAAAAAGCAAAATGTCAGTGAGAACACTAAATCAAAACTTTCTCTTTGATTTGTTACTATTATGCGTATGGAGACTGAGGATATTTTAGTTGGAAGAGTATTCAAACGTGTGAATTCTCCATCTCCAACTGCTCATTCTACAAAAGAAGCCTTTGTCATTTGATTAGGCCAGTGTTGTCCAAAAGCCAGGCTGGGGAATTCTGGGAGTTGAAGTCCACTCATCTTAAAGTGGCCAAGTTTGGACAACACTGGATTAGGCTAAATATACAGACTGGCCATACTATGAGCCTCATGGCAATTGTTTGGGGCAGAAGCTGACTGAGCGTCTCTCCTGCTTGCAACTAACCATGGCCCAGACTTGCCCTGGCAACATTTTTTTTCTGCTTTCATCTCATCCCCAGACCCAGAATAAGACAGCCTTAAGGGTTCTTAGCCGTACTGGTATTCAAATACTATTTTCCTGCTGAAGCTGACAGATCCAACAGCTGCTGCAAGGTCTTGCCACTTGTTAGGCAGCAGGCAAAGTTATGTCAGGAGTAGGTGGGATCACGGCAGGGCTTATCAGCTGGTTCAGGTTGATATGGGTATCTTCCCTCCCTTCTCCTCCTTGGCAGCCTCACAGGGTCTCCTTCTTCTGTTGTCTCCCTCAAGGGCTGTGCTGTGCTGATGGTCTATCGGAGTTGCACAATAGCACTAGATTGTTCAGCTGGCAGTACTGTGATGGCTTAGCCGTGGTCGTTACCAATTTTTCATAAGGGTGAAATAGCAAGACAATAGAATGATGTGTCCAGTCCCATCATTGCCTCTCCAACAGAGGAATATAGAGTTTGGAATGTGTTTCCTGTAAATAAAAGAAAGAAAGAAAGAAAGAAAGAAAGAAAGAAAGAAAGAAAGAAAGAAAGAAAGAAAGAAAGAAAGAAAGAAAGAGGAAAGAAATTCTAATTAAAAGTGCTATGTTGTAAATGAGCTCCCTTCATGATTCCTAATATGTAAGTATGTATGTGTCTTGGGTTATGACAAAATGATGTATAGGATAAGGGACACAGAAAGAGTCTAGTGATGACAGGCAGAGGGCTCATTCTCACATACCTCTAACCGTGGCATAAAGATGCACCAGTGACTGTTCTCAAAGGACATGCTGTCCTGACACCTCATTTCATCCCCAGCTCACCACAAAGGCCATATACATTAGTCTTTAGCTATTCCAGCTTAAAAGTAGGAATGTTTTCCCTCCTCCTGACACATATCTTTCCATGGACACAATCTAAGACACTTCATCAGTAATGGTGGTGATGATACTTTCAGGGACTGGAATCTGACTAGCTTCTGATGGCTACTTTAGGCTGGTGTGGGCACACTGGTCATTTGGCACTGCCCTCAATGAACATTTTGGCTTAGATTGCAGGAGAGATCAGATATCTGGTTTATGTGAAGGCATCTGCTGGTATACTGACTGAACACTTGTCATATGTTATATGGGATCCTTATACGGGTAGTCCTCACTTAGCAGCTGCCTTGGACAGTGACCATTTGCATTTGTGACAGTGATGAAAAAGTACCTTTGCGACCAATGCCCACATTTATGACCTTTATAGCATCTTTTTCTCGGTCACGTGTTTGCCATTACAGTTGGTTAGTATGCGTTGTCCTGTGTAAAATTGTAAGCACAGTTCTAGTCACATGGTTTTCCACGTAGCAACTGCAGTTGCCGGTTCCAATGGTGGTTGCTAAATGAGGACAATGTGTAAACCCAAGTTTACCATCCTTTTGGAAAAAAAAAAAAAGTAGCCTTTCTTTGAAAAACAGGAGTAGCAGCCTCTTGGATATCTGTGTACTTGTGGCTTAGCCAAGCAGAGAAATAGACCAGATAAATCGACAAGAGCTACAGTCTAGGCTGGTGGACCAGTGTCTTTAAGTTCTCCCCCTCCCCAGGTTGAAATCCATTTGTGAACTCTTTCCATGCCAACACCTTGGTCTCCAAAGGGGAATGGAAGAACCAATACACATTTAAATGCAGAAGAACATGCACACCCACACACCCTACCCCCCTTCATAGGATTTGTCAATACTGTGCTCTCTCACTCCTCCCTTTTATCCCCTCTTTTTTAAAGCAGCCTGCATTTTTTCACCACTGAAATTGACTAAGCAGCCCTTCACCCTGGATGATCCTTCACATTTCAACGTGCAACTGTCACCCATGTCAGCCAGTTTTTCAGCTCCTTTCAAACCCAGGTTTAGCACTGTTCTAGAAGAGCTGTGTTCTGGAATAGTGCTGTAACCACACCCATCAGAGCAAGGTGACCAAACCTACTGGTCTGGCCATGCATCAGCACGTGTCTGCTCCTCAGCCCTGCTCGGTCCCAAATTAAGAAAAATGATTGGTGGATGCTTTTCCCAGTGGCTGGGGACATTTGATGGGAGAGCAAAATCCATCAATTGTTTTTCTAAACTTGTTCAAATCAAAACTGTAAGGATATCGCCACTCTTTGTGGTGGTAAAGCTCCCCAAGGAGGGCAGTGCAAAATATCCTTTTCTGCCACCTCAAGGACTGGAAGAAAGCATTTTAATGTGCCTGTGAGCTGGTAGTCAAACTCAACCCATTGCTGCTATAGTGCTGTGGCTGTCAGATTTTTCCCTCCAGCTGATGATGTGCAGAAGAGGAGGACAGCCAAGCCAGACAACTCAACAAATTGCTCTGGTTGTCACATGTTGCATGTGCAAGATCGGAACGGCATCTTTTGGCAATGAGTCAGAATAGACACAGTAACTGCAGGATAGGGATTGGCAACAGGGGCTGCACATTTCATGCCAGTAGGGGTTTCCGCTGACTCAAGGATGGGTAGTTAGCACTTTAACTCAGCAATGGGGAATGGTCTTTAAAGCAGTTAGGCCTCAATTAGTACTCCCACTGGCATAATATAATGCAGGCAGAGCACTTAATTGCACACTTAAAATTAATAACATTGTTCAAAAGATGAAAAGAAAATCAGAACAACGTGGGCATGATTGAAAGTGGTAGGGAGAAGTATATATCTTTGATTACTGTACTTGTGGTGCTTCGTGAAGTAGTCTGAATTACCTCTGATGGTATTGGAGCTGCTGCTTATAACAGTTTAAAGCAGTGTTTCTCCAATTTGGCAACTTTAAGACAAGTAGACTTCAACTCCCATGCTGGCTGGGGAATTCAAGGAGTTGAAGTCTCTATGTCTTAAGTCACCAAGTTTGAGAAACCCTGGTTTAAACCATCAGCAATGATTTTCAGGTGCCAAAGGACAAAATGTTGGTTTTGAAATAACAGAGTAAGGTTTTATGATTTTTGAAACTGTAATTCTACATGTACAGGAATTTCGGTATCTGTGGCACTATGACGATCTTCAATCATATAACAACCACATGAGTTAAGACAGTGTTTGCTGGAAGAAGTACTGAATTGTACTTCCTGTGACAATATAGGTGTTATATATTTGCTGTGACAATATAGATGTTATATATTTACCCCGTGACAATATAGGTGTTATATATTTGCAAATGAGAAAGTGCTGAAGCAACATAATAACAAGAAATATTATAGCATTAAAACTAAGAAGAGCCTTTCTAGATCAGACCAGAGGCCTATTTAATATTCCGTTCCCACAATGACTACAGCGATGCTTCAAGGAAGCCTGCACCCACGGAGCCTAAGGATGATGGGAATTTCCTACTCCTGGGCCCTACCCGTTGGTGTTATTTAGAGACATGCTGCTCAGTGGTGGAATGCTCTCAAAATGGTATCTCCTGCACAGTCCACCTTCCCTTAAGCTCTCAGAAAGGAGAGGGACTGGTGTTACATTATGCCATGCCCCCTGTATGGTGTTTTACGTGACTTCCACACACCCCCTCTTGAAGGGAGGGAAATTTCTTTCTTTTTTACACAGCGCATATCCTGGGTAGCGTCGTCAGTTACACCGACCAGCAGGAGGCACTGTCTGACCAGCTTCGCCCAAGGTCCCAAATTCACTCCCTGGCCGTAGAGGTAGAGTTTGGAAAAACATGCCTCAAATCCCAGCAGAAGATTGCGGAGTGAGTGGCCATCTAGATATTGGTGAAGCCTAATTCCTGTCAGTCCTAGATGGCTTAACTAATAATGGAGGAGGAGGGGGGTTGGCAGCTCTGAAGCAAAGGAGGGAAAAGTGGGGGTGGGGTGGGGAGAAACGGAGAAAAGATAGAAAAGATAGTGGAAAGGATGTGTCTGGGTATGTGAAAGGAAAGGGAAGAAGCAAAAACTGGGTGGCTTTTGTTCTAAGCCCTACTGCCTTGGGGACTAGGGAATTTAGTAGGGTCCCTGGGAATGAAATGATTCCTCATCCTGCATAGAACCTAAGGTTGTCTCCTTGTGTGCGCATGTATCTGAGAGTCATCGCTAAGGCAGCTATGTTGGGGTTAGGATTGCCCAGTTTTGTTTTAGGCTCTCTTTTGGCCTAGCACTCAACACTTTTGATTGTTGCACGGCAGTCCGGAAATACAACAGCAGGCATGGGATAGAGATGGACTGCTAGGGAGAAATTCTGTCTCAGATGCAGCTATTTCAGGAGTCTCTGCCAGAAGAAAAAGCAGTGAACAAGTTCAGCTGGCACACTTGATGCCTTCGTTCTTGTAAAAGCAGCAGGACAACAAGCTGTTTCTAGAGTCATCTGTTGACAAATGCTGATGCCTCGTGGGGTTTTTTCCTTTGTTACTACCACTGGGATGAAGAAACATACCTTTTGTTCACTTGATAGATTCACGTGTGTTACATACAGAGTAAAATGGTTCATACCTACAGCCCAGCATTAATGACACGAAAAAGAGAATAGTTCTTTTATGTGAAGCATCATCCTGTGGATTGTGTGCATGTTTCTTGTGGTTAAGGAATATGGGAAGTCACAACTTGAGGTTTAAGCAGTGTGGTGTTATGGGCACCAATCATGGGCATTCATGGTTAGCGGGCAAAGGACAACATACGTGTGATGACATTTACAAATGCCATGACTTAGATACCTGAGTCATTTGTAACAATGCAAATATAACTGCAATGTTTGCATGATGATGTCATTGTGTGTGTTATCATTTTGGCATGTTACTGCTGGCATCAATGTGCCTGTGAAGCACGTGGCATCCACAAAGCTCCTTGCCCACCTGACTAATATTTTAAACATTGTTTTAATTTTAAATAAATTAAATGAGAAGCCAGCCTGCTGAAAACAGAGTGCCAATCTCCGGCATCAACTTTGCTTCTATGAATACTCTGGGCCCCACCATTTCCAGGATGAGACAGGACTTTACAGGACAGCAGATGCCAGGCAGGGAGTTTCAAAATATGAGCAGAACTAAATTTTTATTTTAACTCCCTGAAGAAATTTGTGATGGCATCTTGCTCCACCCCAGCCTGTGATGGGCCCCAAAGATCATGAAATCCCAATAAGAAGAGGCTGCACTATAAGGAAGCCCACCTTGAAGAAGTCTTGTTATTAGTCTAGTGAACAGGAATCCAGAGGGCCAAAGAGGACAATCAAGTTTGTTTGCCTCTGTAACTGGTGGTTTCCTAGGGCTTCAGAGTCAGTGCCAGATAGATCTTTCTCACAAGAGCTAGATAGAGAAAATAGGCCCCGGTCAGGCTGAGCCTTTTCTCAAGAACATCTAACAAGACAATCAGCCTCACCTTGGCTCTACAGTAAATAGAAAATACAGCCCCAACGTGTCTTGAGGGCATCATAATAGGGAGGGCTGATATTTGAAAATACTAGAAGTTGCTTCTATCTGAGATCCCTTAAAATTGCCGTCAGCTTAGAAAACATCAGCCACTTACTTTGAATACAAGAAAATCATATTCCTAAAGTCCCTAGCTCCTGTTTTGGTTCCCAATAAATAATGGTCCCTATTTGGAAAAGCTTCAGGGTGTTGCTTAAACAATATGATTGACTGATTGATTAAATCGAAATCCTGCCTTTTCTCCAGAGCCTCACGGTGGCATGCATTGCACTTCCTCCTCCAATTCTTGCCCTGTGAGATAAGTCAGGCCAAGAAATGATGACTGGCACAAATCACCCAATGAGCTTTAATGAGTGTGGGTGCACTTGAACCTAGGTCTCCTTGGTCCTAAACGAATACCATAATCACTACACCTTACTGGTTCTCAGCACCTAAAAACCAAACATGCTTTTAAAATGGCATCAGCATTCATGGATCAGTGCCCGCTATTTGAGGTATGAAGTGTTATTCCCAGCTGGCAGATACCTGGCTAGGAGCAGAGAATATGGGGAGAAACTATGAACGGTGGGACTGGTGGCATGAAATGAAAAAGGCTACCTCTCTGAAACTCTGTCCAAAGCTTAAGTTAAGTGACCCTTCACAACACCAATCCTTAATTATTACCATCATCCTAGGCTTGTTACTTCAATTAATATTTCTAGTGGGACAAGGAACTATTATTAAAAGTTGTGAGCTGATTCTGTTGTAATTTCTCAAGTCAGTTCCTTCCCCTGACTGGTACACTTTGTCTCCAGTATGCTCATGTGCAAATGCATTTGCAAACCCAAGGGAAATAAAATAAATAAATAATTGGCTACATCCAGTGTTGGCATGCCAGTGGTTCTTTCCATCTTCTCCTTCTCCAGCCACCGCCTTTCCCACCTGCCCCCAAAATCTTCTCCAGAAAAGAAAAGATGGCTTTGCTGCTTCATTGGAGGAAAGGTTAAGCTTTATTCAGTCATAGCAGAAACACAGTGTACAAATGCTGCTCTGTGGCAGGGTTAATGCTTTGGAATAGCCTCTCCGCAGGGATCAGGTTAGAGCCCTCTCTGATGATGTGAACCCTTCGAGGTCGTCCAGACAGGGAACCAACCTGTCCCGTCTCCCAAGGTTATACTTACAGCCCATTAGAGGTGATCATCCAGAAAATGTTAAAAACAGAGTTATTTTGGAGGGCATTCTCATAAGGTGAGCACTGCGCCATCTTTTTCTCCTTATTTGGTTTATTTGCTATTTGTGTGTAGTTTCCACTGGGGGAGGAGTTGATTTTAATGCTGTTTTTAAGTGTACTGTGGATGTTTAAATCATTATATTGTGTACTCTGTAAGCTGTTGAGGAACATTTGATTGCAGTGGGGCATAAGATAAATACAGGCAGTCCTCGTTTAGTGACCACAATTGGGACTGGCAACTTGGTTGTTAAGCGAAGCGGCTGCTAGGTGAAATCATGATGGCGCGTACTATCTTACTTCAGGTTTCCTTTGCTTTACAGACCTGTGAAGGTCATAAATGCGAGGATTGGTCACAAAGTTACTTTTTCATCACCGTCGTAACCGCAAACAGTTGCTAAATGAGGCACTAAATGAAGACTACCTGTTAAATAAATGAGTTAAAAATCCATAGGAGTTCACTTATCAAAGATTAAACAACCTTTTTTTTGTCTGGCACTAAAAAGACTATAAAGTTGTTTCCTCCACAACTACCTAGTAAATTTTGCAAAATGTGTTATTGTTATTTTATTTATCAGATTTATTTATTTATCGAGTTTATATGCTATTTGGAATATGTTGTGGAATAAATACGACAGTAATAATGCAGACATGCAACAATATAGTACAATAAAAACAAAGCATGATCCATAAAGCATCATGACATTCACTGACCTGGTGCCAATGGCCTCCACAGCAATTCAGTCACTGAAGGCCTTCTGGAAAAGCTGAATTTTACAAACTTCAAGGAGGCACCAAGAGCAGGAGGCACCCTCACCTGGAGAGGCAAGCTGTTCCAGAGCCTCCACCCACCCACACACCCCAGTTCTAAGGTTGAGGATGTTATCCTATCTATATTTGTTAGAAGGAAGTACATTGAAAACAGGACAAATCTTTGAGTAGACATACTGTATATAAAATTGCACTTTTGTTTTATTTTGGTGCCTTCAAGTCAGTGCTGACTCCTGGCGACTGCCTGGACAGGTCCCTGAAGTTTTCTTGGCAAGATTTCAGAAGTGGCTTGGCATTGCCTCCTTCCTAGGGCTGAGGGAGAGTGACTGGGCCAAGGTCACCCAGCTGGCTTTGTGCCTAAAGGAGGACCAGAACTCCTGGTCTCCCAGTTTCTAGCCTAATGCCTTAACCACTAAACAAAACTATAAGTATTTTAATAAACATTCTTATACTTTAGAAACTCTTCTGGTCAGTTTATTTATATATATAATTTCCCAAAGAGTACAAGGAGGATCTCTATGACAGGTGGCATCATTTGCTGATCCAGAGTTAGGATCTAGTTAGTACTTGGTTCACTATTAGAACATCCCAGGACTGTAGGCTAGATGGGGAAGAAATAAAAAAAAATCCAGAAGAAGAAACAGGCAAACCACTTCCACATTGTTTCCACAAGAAAACAACATGTCTCTATAGTCACTTGGAGTTGAGCTTGACGGCAGGGAGTTCTGGTTTGAGAATAACAAATGTCTAATAAGAGTATACCTCTTTTCGTTCATGAATGTTGGGTAGTACAAGAAAGAGGTGATGTTGCTTGAATCTGACGTGTTGCTTGAATGAACATGGAGTATTATGAGGAGAAACGATTAGGGATAGATAAATATTGATTGTCATTATCCTCTTAACACCGATGCTAAAAGTATTGTTTTCAACCAGCAGAGCACTCCACTGATGGCAGTTTTGTCTAACCCACATTCTCTGGGGACCATATAAAAATGTCTTATGGGAGTGCCTCTGAAAGCTTTTCAGCCTGCATAGAAGTATTTTCCTTATCAAGTCAATCTGTTACACTGTTACATAAAGTGATGGGCTGTGAAGTGAATGACTTTGAGAAGTTTTGTAAACAAGACCATAGACAGCTAACACGTGCCTGATTCTTTTTGTCTGTATTTATTTATATGAAAAGCGACTCTATTTCTCTATTTCTCCTATGTAAAATACTTCTAACATCAAAACAATGGTCACTATTACATTCAGCCTGGTATGGTGCTATCAAGACACCATCTTAAAATAGAGCAAAAATAATCAAGATGGCTTCTTGTGGGAGGAGGGGGGAACCAGATCCCAAATCCAATTTATGTAATCTGTAAAAATAATCTCCTTTGGCATTTCCTGATTTTTTTCTTTAGAGATGGCTCACCTATACAGACACACACACACACACACACACACACACACAGGGCATGTATATATTTCCATTTGTTGCAACCTTATTCTGAAGTCTGTGATTGGATACATATTTTGTGATAAACCATAGTTTGTTGGATAAGCCGCAATTGGTTAGGTCCACACATTAAATTAAGAAATGAATGATAGTTTACAGACTAAAATGGCTGGTTTCATGTGTCACTCTAACCTAAAAATAAGCCGTGTTATGAATTTACATGATGTACAAATCCATCTTCTATGACATAGCAGACTCCCAAATAGAATTCATGGTCTGTAGACACCATCAAGGCTCCTGCGAATGGAAAGTCCACTAGGTAGAAGCACCACAATCTATTGCATCCTTCCCAAAGTAGATCAGGCCACTGCTATTATCTCCATCATCTCAGCTAATTCAATGGATGCAAGCTGATTGGGAAATATGGGGATTAGAGTCCAGTAAGTCCAGTAAGGCCGGAGGATACCAGGATGCCAAATTTGGTTTGGCTCGTGTGTTCTCTATAAAAGTATTAAAAGTATTACACCCTCGCAGTGCCTGGAGGCTGTAAGGGTCTGGATGGGGAACCACAAGCTTCAGCTGAACCCTGGTAAGACAGAATGGCTGTGGGTTAATGGCTCTTCTGGATCCGGGACTTCGTCATCTTTGGTGCTGGATGGGGGTAGCACTGCCCCAGACAGACCCAGTGCATAATCTGGGGGTCCTCCTGGACTCACGGCTCCTGCTCAAAGAGCAGGTGGCAGCCGTGGCCAGGAGGGCCTTTGCACAACTTCGGGTTGTGCACCAGTTACACTCTTTCCTGGATCAGGACGCCCTTCGAATGGTCACTCATGCCCTTGTTATCTCCCAGATAGACTACTGCAATGCGCTCTATGTGGGGCTAACCTTGAAGAATATCTGGAAGCTTCAGCTGGTCCAGAATGCAGCCGCGTGAGTTATTTTTGGGGCCTGAAGAAGGACCCGCATAACACCGTTGCTCCACAAGCTGCATTGGGTACTGGTTTGCTTCCGGGTCCAATTCAAGGTGTTGGTTATCATCTTTAAAGCCCTACATGGCATGGGACCAGGTTACCTGAGGGACCGCCTCTTCCTCATGTCTTCAACCCGTCCTACCCAATCACACAGAGAGGGCATGCTCCGGACCCTCTTGGCGAAAGAACTCCGACTAGTGGGGTCCAGAAGGCGGGGATTCTCTGCTGTAGCCCCCGCCCTTTGGAATAACTTGCCCCCAGAGGTGAGATTAGCCCCCTCACTCCTGGCCTTTCGGAGGGATCTGAAGACCTGGCTCTGCCATCCGGCCTGGGGCGGGGAGGGAAGTCATCAAGTGTGGGGTTGGCTAGCCCCTTAGATGCCTGGCGTTGCTGCCCTGAACCATTTGCCTCCTGGACTTTTTCCTTCATCTTTTGTAACTGTGTATATAGGCTTTTAATTGTATACTTATTTATTGTTTTTAATGAGTTGTGAGCCGCCCAGAGTCCCCATTTGGGGGGAGATGGGCGGGGACAAATTTAATAAATAAAATAAAAATAAATAAATTAAAGAGGAAGAGTTGCTGATCATTTAGCCTCAATAATATTCCGTGTAAGCAATTATGTGGCTCTTGGTGCCCTGAGGCACCAATCTTATAAAAGCCAGCCCATAATATTTTGCTGCTCAAGGCAGAGCAGCAAATGGTGTCCTGTGCTCCCTTCGCTGAAAAGTGCATTATAGCAATTTATGCCAGCCACATTATTTTGGCACCTGAGACAGAAACCTCGATTCATTGGCTCTTTCTGTTCTGGACAGTAAAAACATAATCATGTCAAATAATGAACCACTTGCAGATTTTTCCTCTCACTAATTATATGAACCTAATTATTTATATACCTAATTGGGAATGAGACCCATTTAAATCCAAGAGACTTAACTTTTAAGTAAATATGCATGGGGTTGGCTGTGAGAATAGTTACGTATGTAATGAAGACAGCCAAGATTCACAATAGTAGAATGTATAAGAAATACACGTGATAGAAGAGAAAGAAGGCAATAAAACAGATATTTTAGAAGTGTATAACTTTATTCTTACTTTAAATGGTAGCTTAGAAGATAGCTCACATTATATCTGAGATAAGCCAAGTGGCCTAATCCTGGACTGATTTACAATAAAAATGCTTTATGTACTTTGTAAAAGAATAAATTCATTTTATTCTCTATGGGGCTAGTATGAGTTTATCAGAAACTACACTGCTATCCAAAGTTAAGCAAATTTATTTATGCCCTCTATGAACTTATACAGGTTACCCCTCAGTTTCTCTTTTCCACAAAGAAAGGTCCTTTTTCTGTACTTACATAAAATTCTTGACTGACATATTCTTTGCCAGATCTGTTTTACACTTGTCTTTCCCTTCAATTATTTGTCATCAGCATCTCATTTATACTATATTTGGTTATGATAGTGCTGTTTTAATCTGAAGGCAGTAACCATGGCATAAACCTTCTTGAGTGGGTTTTGATATGGGAGCAACCTCGTTAGCTTGTAGTTTTACCTTTGAAGTTAAAAGTTCCTTTGGAGGTAAAAGTTATTTTGGAGATGTTCACCCAACCCAAGATACCTCACAAGAATGTGCAGTGCAAACTGAATTTCTTGGGCAAAAAGAGGCCTGCAGGAACTGTTTTCTTTCCATGGAAGAGAAGGGAAGGCTGATCACCCCAAAGTCTTCTTCACGTGACTTTATTGCTAGGTGGACTTTACTGATCCCGATGCTCTGGGCATGTCTACATTATAAACTTGTGTAGGTTTTATCTATTTAACTATTTGAATTGCCATGGCTTTCCCCAAGGCATCCTGGGAATTATAGTTTAGTGACACATCTCTGGAAGTTGTAGCTACGTAGTTGTCAGCCCTTTGAGGTAGGCCAGATCAAGAAACAGACAGTGCTGGGATTCTGGGAATGCTCTTTATTGTAATAAGATAAAATAACAGATTCTTGAAAGCCTGTTCAGGTTCTAGTTCCTTTTCTTGCCTGCCACTGGTGATAAAATCTCAGGTCCAAAATGTTTTTCCTGACAGCAGATGAATTTGCATGTGCAGGTTCTACAAACTTTTATTAATGAAGAACTCAGTTACATGAATATTGCACAGCTGTACCATGTAGAATGCCTTCAAAGATATTTGTGGGCAGACACTTTTTGGTGAGCAACAACGGAACAAGAGATTCTGTCCAAAACCTCCCGTGCTTCTCCTACAACAGAGTCTCTTTCTCACCCTTTCTATTTCCCCAGGACTGGGCCACTGTCCCCTCTCCCTCCCCTTTCCCAAGGCCTGAGCTCGGTTCCTCCACCCCACTTCCCTTCAGAGAACTCCAGTTCCCTAACAATGGTCAGAGGCTCTGTGAGATGCTCCTGAACAGTTTCCCCCTCCTCTTCCTCCAAAGTAATCAGGGAAAGGCAATACTGTCTCCGGATATGGAGGTGCCATTATTATGGCTCTGGCTGGCTGCTTTCCATACAGCGGTCCTGCCTTCCCAGGTGAGGTTTGGAAGAGGCAGGAGAGCAAGGCACAGGGCAAAGTCAGCAGCAGCGCTGCTGCCCGCTGGATCTCCGGGCGTTTCCTTGCGCAAGTATCACCAGGCCACTTTCTTCCCACTCTCATCCTCCAACCTCGAATGGCTCCGAAGGGGTACCTCGCCGGCTGCGGGAGAGGCAACCATCACCCCTTCTAACCTCGCCACCCCGGCTCCTCCTTCCAAGCCCTCCCTCCAGCCCCTCCTTCTTCTCGGCACCCCACCTCTCCGCCTGCGCTGTCATTGTCTCGGCGGGCGAGGCTCTGGGCTGGCTGGCACCTCCGCGAGCAGGTCCGGGGGAGGCAAAGGGACGAGCCAGGGGCCGCCGCTTGTGCGGAGGATGCGCCTTCTTCCCCGGCCGCCCCCATGCTCCGGGCCCGGTAGCCGCGTGGCCGCATCGCGCTGATCTTGGGGCGGGGGCCGCCCAGGGCGCGAGACTCGGGGGAGATGAAGAAGATCTGGGTGAAGAAACGTCTCCAGGTAACGAATCCCACCCCGGGGAGAGGGAGGGGCGGGTCGCTGGAGGCCAGACCGGGTACCCCCAGAGGTGGCGGGAGGAGGGCAGAGGGAGTGCCCGTCCCGGGGGCAGCCACGGGGCCCGAGCGAGGCGCGCAGCCAAGGTGGAGCCACCCGGGCCGGTTCCCAAGGTGCGATTCTCGCCGCTTTTCCTACAGGGCTTGCCTCTCCGCTGCCGCTCTGATGGGTGGGATTTGCCACAACATGGTGCGTGCGTCCGTGTGTGTATGTTTGTGCCAGGGAAGGGGTTACAGACCCTGCCCATCCGCCAAAAGCGCAGCTGGCTCCGCTGCTAGGCAGGCAGGGTGGGGTTTGGTGGCAACGGAGGGGTAGGCAGGGTCTGGAAAAAGTGGAAGCAAGCCGGAGCACGGAGGGAGGACCCGGCTCTTCACCTCAGATGCCCAAAGCGGAGGAGGCAGGGCAGGCCGTCCCGCTCAAGCCCACAGCCCCGGGGTTACGGAGGATGAGCACCTGCGTCATCGGGTCCCGTGCGTCAGCACCTGGCAGGAGCGCGGCTTCGCGTGGCGTGGACGTCACTCGGGGCCTCCAAGCCGGGCGGGGGGGGGGGGCGCTCCCTGTTGCTCCTGAGATGGGGATCAAGCAGGCAAACCGTCGCCGTCGGGGCATGTCCTCTTCGCTTTCATCTTATTTCACCTCTTGTTACCCCTCCTTTTCCAAACCCCTTGGCTGTTCTACCAGCTTAGGCGCCCCTCCTCTTCAGGGGAGGGCTAAGGAAGCAAGGGTGCCGGGGCTGACCATTTGACTTGGTGACAGCTTATGAGATTCCCAAATCGCCTGATTAGCAACTAGGCAGGCTAAGATGGGTAGATCTTTTACCTGATGTGCCCAGAGTTGGGGGGGGAGGGTTGTGGAGGAGCAGAAGCAGCCTATAGCCAAAGTAGGGTGAGGTACTGCTAATCTCTTCCCTCAAAAACGCTGAGTTTGGAGGCACCCCCAAACCCACATGTAGAAAAGGATACTACTACTAGGTAAAATGTGAGCCTATATTATCTGAGTTCGTTGTCCCTTTCCAATGTGAGCTAAGTAATGAAGGTGATGTGGGTGTTGCTGGTAGATATGTCCAGGGTTCAGAATCCTGGGAAGACTCTCACCAAGCAAGGTCAGTGAATGCCCAACCTGTGTCTGCCTTAAGATAACCTCAAGCACTTCTGCCTTCAGTGATGATGATACCTTTCTTGCCCATCCATCAAGCCTATCCCCCCCCCCCCGCCTTCTCTCATTTTAGTATTGCCTTAGTCGAGCAGGGTCTCTGGAGAAGGAAGGTGGCCACTTTAATTTTTGGGTAGCTGGGGTTATTTCCCATGAAATGGGTTTATTTTGCTTGCCCAGATGCCTCATTTTCCAACGTTCCAGTATTTGAACTGCAAGCAGTATATAATCTTGGAGCCAGGGTCTGCTCCTGCCATGTGCCTGACTCATGGGGATGCCAGCCAGATACCTGTTAATGGCTGTTGATTGCATTTTCATTTCTTGATGGAGGAATTATCCATCGGCAACAGAGCTTGTCTATTCATATATCTTCCTGGCAAGGCACGTGGGCTGCCAGCCAGCAGCAGCCTCAGTGGGGGCAAGCTGGCTTGACCAGAATACAAATCCAGCTGGAGCAGACCAGATATTGCATCTGCGTCCTGGGAGCAGTTTGTTCTTTGGGTTGGAGTTCATGAATTGGAGACTTTCTAATCCAATAAATCAGGCGTCTGGTAGCACTTTTTCTGATGAACAAAGCTTTTGTGAGCTTATGTCTTTTAATAGAATGTGTCGGTTGCAAAAGGTGCTACTGGACTTCTGATTTTTTTGCCACTGTAGACTAACACAGCTCTCCTCCTACAATTTATAACCCAATGAACTCCAGTCCAAAAGAGAAAGAGGAAAAGCAGGCACTATGTGGTGGGTGCAAGGTGTCTGTGTGGATGTTCGTTTCTCTGTGACAGCAGCATCCTATCTCTCACTTCTCACTGACTGATGCTGTCACTTTTCTTTTATTCACTGTTGCTCAGAGTATTTTACTTCAGTATTAGTATCATGGGAAAATCAAGTTAGTGAGCAGATTTGTTGGAAGATGGAACAGCAGGAAAGCTGGGGAGTAGGTGGCTCTGTGCCTGAGCTGTTCTGCGTGTGTGCATATGAATATGTGTTTACAAGCACATACGTGCTGTTCCATCACTATTCTTGAATTACAAAATCTGCCCTTTTCCTGATGGAAAGCACCAATGGTTTGTCCTTTGAGCAGTCCCCGTAGAGTTGCTAGCCAGTGCTGAAATTCTTTTCCACCAGAAGTCTGGCACTCTTGCTTCCTTGTGGAGATCCCTAGAAGAACTTCTTGGCAATTGGAGGGAGGGGTGATTTTTATCAAGGGAAGCCCGATTTTGTGTGCCGAGTGTCTGTGACTGTGCCTAGAAAGATAAAAGGAACAGAGGATAAGAACTTTGGGGGAAAGTAATGCTTCCTGGATTTGGGACGACTGTGCTGAGTGGACTGGAGAGACGAGAGCTTGGAATTCTACCACCTGAGGCAAGCTCTCACTTGCTCAAGACTGACCAGAATGCAGCAAAATGGTAGTTAAAGTAGTCTAGGGAGGGTTTATCCAGGGCCTAGAGTGGGGCTCCACTTGTTATGCTGGAAGGAACGCGGTAGGGAAGTGACGCAGAAGCAGAACCAACTGGCTCTGTTGGGCTTTCTCTGAGGTTGCCCTTATGCTGGGACTTTGGTCTCATTGGGAATGGGCTATTTTTCCCTGTGAGCCTTTCTATGTCATCTCACTTCCAACCTGTCTCTTCAGCTCAATTGGCCCATCCTGGGGTAATGCTATCTTTCTCTTCTTTTTCCTTTGCAGAAAAGTGGTCACTCACGGCGCTTTGGACGCTTCACGCATGGTGCGTTGTATTACTTCTGCCCCTTCCTCACAATGTAGTCCATTTTGGGGTGGACGAGGAAAAAGAAAGTGGCTAGGGGCCAGATGCAAAGGAAGGTGCAGTTTTGCACCTTTAAACGTCTGTGCAGGCACAGTGTATCAAGTCACTTGTACTTACTGCACAACTATTAAAAGTGCAGGGCCACTCTTCTTTTTAATACCTCTCTATCTTAAAGGAAGAGATTAAGTAGGAAAAGGCTCTAGATGGGTTTGAGGGCTGTGAAACATCTTGCCTTAGCAACCTGCATTGGCTATGTTTGCAGAACACAGTGGACCTCAAAGCAGTCAAACACATTTTCACCTCAGATGCTGTCCAGTCTATGGGTAATTACTTTGTAGTTCAGCGTGTGTGTACAAATCCATGGGTTAATTAATTGGGTTAATTCAGTAAGCCCTTGTTAACTATATGTTAGTCTGTGGTATAACAGAGTGGTGTTTCAGGAAGCAAGTGTATCTGGGCTGAATAGGAACATCTATTCAGCTTCAGCAGAACACAAATGTTCCACAGATCACATTTAGGAAAACATTGGTCTAAAGACCACCCCAAATGTAATGAAATAGTGAGCAAGCTTTTGAGTTCTCCAGAACCTGAGTCTTAATAAAGGTATTTCCATACTATAGAAATTGTGTGTGTGGGGGGTCCCTTTTATGGGCCAAAATGATTGCTTTTTCTTTCTATGTAGAGTAACATTAACTTCCGTATTCAACTTCTAGATGAAATTAAGGATGTGGAATCCTGTAGATCTTCAAATGCATTACCATTCCCTAAAATCTGTCTGGAGGGCCAAAGGTTTCCCACCTCTAGGTTAGACAGTTTCAAAGAAGGAGATCTGGTTATTAGTTATAATAACAAAAAATAGAACCCACCTAATGAGCATCAGTGTACTTTAGGTTATCAGATGTTGGGGATCAAATACAGAGGCTGGTTCTCACCTTCATGCTCTGTCCATGAGTTTCATCATAGCATATGGATAGCCAGTGTTGGAAACAAAATACTAGAGGAGGAATCTGGTTTGACCTAGTAAGTTTAGGCTATAATCCTATCCTCATTAGTAAAGAGTCTCACTGAATCAGTGGAACTAAGTTCTGAGTTGGCACATAAAATATTCCATTAGTCAAATAATGTGGAGGCAAGCACCACGTCAAGAGTGGCATTTACTTTGTCCACATGGCACTCTCCTGCTGTGGATCTTGAGAAGAGAAGGGCATAGACTGTGGAAGAGGTAGAAATGGTGTGAGGGAGGGAAGAATATGTGACTCGTATAGGTACATTTGAATAGGCTTTCCAAAGCACTCAGTGAATTCTTAGGGACATGTCTTTCAAACTTGCCCTTCTTTCAGCCCATGTCTTTTGGGCCACTGGCTTCCTTGTTTTGTTTTCCCTGAAATGAGCATAGCTGTTAACATCCTATTTCCCTGTTTCCTTATATGAATATGTGTCTGGGTTTCTATACATTGCATCCGGGCTTCCTCTTGTTATATCTATATACCTTGTTCTTCTAGTAATGTCCCCTGCATATAGAGCATTCCAGGTTTCTTTGAGGGTTACAGGACATATACATTCTATTCCATCATATTTTGGGATATTCTGGGCCTGGGCTGGTTTGGCAATCACACTTCATTGACGTGTGTCTCTCTTTCTTGCTGCCCCTATGGAAGCGAAGTTTTCCGCTCCTGCAGAAAGCAAAGTTACGGTAGGAACCGTGCTGTTATCCTAATTTGTCGTTTCATAGTCTTTTAGCATTTTTTGAATGCATTCTTTGGGGGGAGGGGAAGGTAGAGGAAGATTTGTATGCTGAACAGGCTGTGATAATATACCTGTGGCCATGGAGCCAATCCTTCCGGCATCAGTTTCTCATTACTTTGTTCACTATCTAAGGCTGATGATTCTATCAGCAATAAATGCTGTGTTTGCATGATACTCTTAATTGCAAATGAGGCAACTACGTTTTTATTTACTGTATTATGCAGACCCAGCCCACAAAAATAGTTTATGGTTCCATGTGAATTTCTGGTTGTATAAACCATGGGTAAGCATCATGTGCAAATGCAGCCAGTGAGACCAAAACATGTGGCATACTTTTTATCACCTTTTATCAACAAAAATCAGGTTTTTGGGGGAATGGTTGAGGGAACAACTTGACTTACTTCGTTCTTGCCATTATTTGTTATAGGTACCATAAATGCTCAGTTCTTGATCTGACTGCAGTTTACTTCCATGGCTCTTGTCACTGCTGAGCAATCTGCTGCCACCCAACCGATCAGTTATCATTTAAACTTTTCCATTGTGAGTTCTCATTGCTCAGTTGCACAGTGGAAGGCATTAAGCTGCAATTGCCAGAAAAATGTATTTTTTCACACAACTCACTATGCCTTAAAGGAGTACCAGGACTCTGCATTTTACTCAGCCGTATATGTTCTTCAACTTTTGAGTCCAGCATCTTAATAATTCTTCCAGCTCTTCTCTGGAAATGTGCAGTGGGCTTTTCTTTCGCACCTTGAACTTGGAGAGGAAATGCCTATTAAGACTGCATTGAATCTCCCTCACTGACCTTCTAGACTTTTTGAGTTGGAGAAGGAAGATGAAGTCAACAAGAATGGAGTCATATAATAGGTATATAGTTGGACTTTCCAAAAGCATTTGATAAAGTCCTTTATAAAGGCTTCTGAGCAAATTCAGGATATGAGGACAGAAGTTTTTATGTACTGGCTACTGGCTAAAGAATAGAAAGTAGTGAGTAGGATTAAGTAGATAATTTTCAAAGTGGAAACACGTTCAAAGTGGAGTTCATCTGGAATTAGAGTTGGGATCCATACTTTTGAATTTGTATAGAAACAATCTGGAGTTAGGGGCAAGCTGTGAGGAGGCCAAATTTGCTCTTAATATAAAACTGTTCAGGGTGATGAAATCAAAGGGGGATTCTGACTCTCCAAAAAGATCTAACTGGATTAGTAGCTGTCAAAGTAGCAAATGCAAGTTTACTGTAAGCAAGTACAAAGGGAAGAGTGTTACCTCCACCCACTCCCCCCAAAAACCACTGATCAGGAAAGGGATCTTGGAATCAGGATGGGTAGGTCAATGAAAATGTGCCGCATAACTTCCATAAAAAAAAAAAAAAGCAAATTCCATGCTTGAAATCCTTAAGAAGGGAATGAAAAATTTTATCTTGTTTATGGTGTCATGCCACAGAGAACAGTGGAGGACAGCTATCACCCTCCTGTACTTGTTTGTGAGCTTCCCATATTCATCTGGTGGGCTGCAGCATGTGACACCGCATGCTGGACTAGACTGATTGTTGACTGGATCCACCAGGGCTTATATGTTCTTATGTTCTCTGAAATTGCTGCTTATCTAAAGAACAAGCTACGTGTTCATGTTCCATGTCATTTTCCTCTGGATTTTTTTATACAAATAAAGAAATATCACAATGGACTACAAATGGAGTGGAGGAAAAATGGTTGGAAAGGACTTCATCCATTTCTTGCCCCTTATTTTCCTATTCTCCAAAAATTCACTGCATGGGAAAAGTATATAGCCCATATTTTTCTTCATCCCCTGATATGGAAGAAAGAACTCTGGTGTGGATCTGATCTGAAAAATGACAGGGAAAAATACCTTTTAAATCATCCACTGATCCTCTGATTAAGTTTATTCCAGAAGTGAAATGCTATGCAATTTGTCCCAGGAGTAGCTCTGACCTTGTGAAAAACCTTTAAAAGGTAATGATTTGGATCTGAACAGATGCAAGAAGAAAGGAAATGACTAAGCCTTCTCCTGCTAGAGATTTTCCTCTAAAAACTTCCCTCCTGCTGCTTTTACATGTTTTGCTGTTCCGAATTCTTGTTTAATGTGCATACTGTTTTGGAATTTTGCAGGAGATGGACATCATGCACATTCTTATGTGGATACGTGCTAAGGAGAAAGGGCCATCTGCATTTCTTGCAGTTTAATTTTATAGTTTCACCCCCTAATCCAGTATTTCTCAACCTTGGCAGCTTTAAGCTGTGTGGACTTAAATGGGTGGCTGGGGAATTCTGGGAGTCAAAGTCCACACAGCTTAAAGCGGCCAAGGTTGAGAAACACTGCCCTAGTCAGTCTGAGATGCAAAGATCCTAGGAAAGGGGCAAGTTGTTGAGAGTTGGAGCACGGACTGTAAGACTGCCCTTCATCCTCTAAGTCCATTTCCTTGTCTATAGAGAATGCCAGGTGGTTGTTGTTGAACATGTTTCAAAACGGGGAAATTTAAAATAAAAATGGAAATGCCACAGTGACAATAGCAGAGTCCAACCTCTGGTGGGGTGCATTGATGTGGGCAGCTTCTGCCACTACTGTTCAAAAAGTATTGCACCTATCCTATCTTTCCCTCATTAAGATAGATCACCTGATGAGGAAAAGGACATGGAACATTTGCAAATGGAAAATGATGCTGTTTTCTCCTCCCTGCTAAAAAAAAAAAAAAAAGCCTTTCTGGAAACAATCTTGGACTTTCCAAAACAGATCCTGAATGATGAGGTACTTGACACTATTTCATATGGGCTTTTGTTTCCCAGAACTACTTTCCTTTCTGCTGCTGCTCAATACTTCATTAAAACACTCAGAGAAAATAGAAAAGACACTCAAAATAAATAATATGAACATTAGTTTACAATAATGAAAAACAATTGTATATAAATTGGCCTTTACAATGTGTCTTCTCTACATAAAATCAATAAAGGAGACAATTTAATTCAATTAATGTTGACTGCTAACTCTTAATTGAACATACTCTGTAGGCTTTGACATTTCTGCCAGCTTCCCACTATTCAGCCAGCCATTCTTTTATAAAGGCAGGGGGAAACTTTTTCGCTGCCAACATTTCAGCTGTGACTACCAGATTCCAAAATAGTTTTTGTTGAGCTTGTTGAATTAATATCAGAATATCTGAGCAGCATTAGGATGAGGAATTACGGGATAATTTAACATTAATCCTATAACACCTAAGAAGCAAGTTTGCCACCAAAACATCTTTTATCATTGGCAGTAATGATAAAGTGAAAAAAATATCACTTTGCAATGATCTCCATCTATGTGTCCTTATATCTATCTATGTTTGTCTGTATATCTATCTATCTGTAGGTATTCATGCTTAATTGTGTAATACAGCCTTTTATACATCCCATATACCATACGCTGTCTGAAAATGATGTATTTGATGCATTTTCCCACCTAAACAAGAAATAATTTCTGTCTTTTGTTCCATGCTTGTTTAGATAGATGTGTGTGTGTCTGTGGGTGCATGTGTGTATGTATATCTATATTTATCTAATTTATCTTACAAGTTTTGTATACCACCCCATCACAAGCTGGCTATCTGAAAACTGTAAACACAGAAATCCTAAACTGATTATTTAAAAGTGTCTATATAATCATGTATTCAAAAAGTGTGATGAAATTTAAGAATTCTTATGATTTGCTAACAGGTGCTTGGATCTCTCAAATTAATGTTTGTCATGCATATTCTAGTTATTTGCAGAATTAGAGATTTCTCTTTTCCTCTCATTTTTAAAGTACTAAAAGCTGGACTTTCAATATGATATCAAGGACATCTGAGTCACATGGACTCTCTTTATAGCTGTTTTGTCTAGTTGTAATAAATCAGATTGGACACCCAGGATGAAGACATACACCAACTTCCCCAGCAAGGTCCTCCATTCACCTAGCTCTTTTTCTTGCTTAGACTCGGAGCCGGGAGAAGATGATGCCAGCAGTACACAGGTGACCCAACGCAGCCATCTCCAGGATGAGACAACCTATAGCTCTCCTACAGGTGAGCAGAAGCCAGGCAGGGAGTTGCAAAGTATTATGAACAGAACTAAAATTATACCTGAACTCCCTGAAGAAATTTGTGCTGGTGTCCCAGGCTGCCTGCCACACAGTGCCATAGTAATTCCAGCCTGCAACCTCCCAGTTATTCCCTTACAATTTACATAGCAGTTTTGATGTGATTCCCACCTCAAAATGAAGTGAGACACTGACACCTATTTTCATCAGTTATAATCATACAAAAAATGGTTTCCATCCAGATTTCCATTCCTTGTCTAAAATCTTTTTCTTGAACTCCTGGGAGATGGAACCTTAAATATAAATTGCAGGTTACACAGTGTCTACACAGAGAAACCATACTTATTTGACTTGTCCACCACAGACAAAAAGGATGTGCAAATCATTTTGTCCTGGCCTACTTTTGTCCCTAGTATCCAGGTTTCTTGGATCATGGGCCTCGGTGCAGCCTCTTGCTGATCACTACTGCTGAAGCATGAGAATTACTGCTTCCCTGTGACACTACTAGCTTGGCAGCGGCTTCCCTCAGAGCCAGGGCATATTGATTGACACAGAACTTTAATTTAATAAATAAGGTGATTTTATATCAAGGCATAAGGGTACGGCAAAAATCAAAGGGGAAGATCACACTATAGCCTCTCTGCGTTCCCTGCAGAATACCATCACTTCACATACCTCCCAAACATCCTCTCCAGGATGACAAGGAGAAAAAGAGTGTTAGGAAGATGATTACACATCCTAGAAAGGAATTTGTTTTTAACCAGCCTTCTATTTTGAATTAAGCAAATTGTCAAATCCCACACAGCTGGGCAAGATCAAGGAAGCAAGAACTACACCAATTTCAGGAAAGTATCTTTAATGCTAGTCTGGCATAAATACAGAATGTTGGAAATTGTAAGAGAAATTTCCCATCCTCTTTTTTAATGAATTAATTAAGGCAGTCTCTTTGAATGATTTGAAATGTAAAAAACTTTAGAGAGATTTTTTTCCCCCGTTCTCATAATATGGGGAAATCCAGAGTCATCCACTGGAGATTTTAGGACTGATAGAAGGAAGTAATGTTGATATAGGGAATTTGTAATGATTAAAAAAGGAATTATGTAAATTAATGGAAAATAAAATTATCATGGCCTGCTTGTGGGTTTCTAGAAGGCATTGGATTGTCAACTATTGGAAAAGATTATCTTTAGAAACACACAAGATCTAGATGCTCCAATGTGCTATTATATTCTTAAGGGACAAGGTTACACAGATAGGATTTGGTTTATTATCAAATCAAGGGTTGAGACCGCCAAAGTCAGGTATCAAATTTAGTTGGCAATTCAATGTTTCCCTAGATAGCATATTATTATTTTTGTGTTTTGCTTTTCTTTTTTTTTGTTATTAATTAAAAAGCAATAAAATTGTTTTAAAAATGTTTCCCTAGATATATCCATACGACTGAGTGAATGGGCCCCATTCATTATTCTAAGGAAAGAAACAGTGTTGTCCCCATGGACTTAGTGGTTGAAGCTTGATTTCCTAAAATTGGGAAATCAAGTATCAGGCATCAAACTGTTCTGGATAGAGAGGTGGTATATAATGCACAAGCAAACAATGTAACTAAGCAAATGTTGTGACTTTCATCAACGAGAAGGACCACAGCCAGTGACTGAACATGTTTTTGCATGAAGAAGATCCCCTTTCACTTCCTAACATCTTCATTCAAAAGGATTAGATAGTAAAGGATGGAAGAGAATTTCTATCTGAGACTTTGGAGAGGTACTGCCAGTGGGAGGAGAAATCATGGTCTAGATTAGTGTTTCTCAACCTTGACAACTTTAAGATGTGTGGACTTCCATTTCCAGAATTCCCCAGCCAGCATGCTGGCTGGGGAATTCTGGGAGTTGAAATCCACACATCTTAAAGTTGCCAAGGTTGAGAAACACTGGTCTAGATGGACAGATAGTCTAATGCAGAAATAGTCAGTTCTCTTTCCCCTTATCTCTGTTCTTATCTATACCTGGAAGCACAAAATTCTGCATCCTGAATAAACCTGCAGGGATTCTTTCTGCTGTTATTATTTTGCAGAGTTAATTCTTGTTTTGCTGGTCACGGAGAGACAGTGAGCTCCCTCACTGATGACATTAACAAATAAAAAACCAACAAGGGCTTTGTTCTCAGATTTGGAAACCAGTGTCCATATTTCTATGGGTTATGATCCTAAGCATGGGCTAAGCAACCAGAAATGACTTGTAAAGAACATCTTTTGGCAAGCATAGTTACTGCTGCTTTTTAACACAGTATGATGGGCTACTTGTTCCTTTAAAGCCTTAAATGCCTTTGGATGTACATTCAAAGAGCAAGCTCATACAGACGTTCTTAGTAACAGCTCCATGATAATGGAATTTCCTAAATTAATTAATGGGCAAGTTTAGCCATCTACTTCTTTCCATGATTTCTTATAATAAGAATAGTTGCTTGCCTCTTTTTGGATCAGTCCCCTTGAAATATTTTGAAGACGGTACTGCTGTTTTTTTTCAGTATTCTTTTTACTGAGCCATAATCGGTTACAAGAGAGGTCTGCCATTCTTTTCATCATTTCTGTGCCATTTAAAAAAATAGACACTCAGCAAAATAATCCCCAATGCCTAGTAGTGTGTGATTATATGGGGACTGAGGAATCCTCCCTGCTGGGTTCAATTCTCTACCTAGCCAAAGTAGATAATGTTGGTAAGGCACTTTCAGTAAAGAACCTACTAATGGGTTCACAGCACAACCGGGCCCTCCCAATACCACCTGTTCCCTTTGGTCCCACAACTTTGCCCTTATTTCACCCTCAATCCATGAGGAAGACAGCTTAAGTCATCATTAGCTGCACTGATATAAAAGTGATATTTTCCCTTATTCTGACACCACCCATCAAAATATATGTAAAATCGGTTATGCTTTACACCCCCTCATGTGAAGGGAAAATGCAGAGGTGTTTGGAAGGTCTTGGGCTGTTCTGGGTGGGCCTCCTCCCTGCCGATCTCTAGCCAGCCTCCACTTAGCTATTACCCTCCCGTTCTTAGCACGTCATTATCTGAGATGCTTTCATGCTCTCCTCACCTCTTTGTGACCTCAATGTCTCTCAGGTATTAAAATAATACTTAGTTTAATGCCAGAAGCTTAACTTTGTACTGGCGCTGCATTCTGCTAGAAAATAAGAGGTATTCTCCTGAATGAAGCAACACCTGTAAAATCATGAAATATTACAGGTCCTTCTGGGAAAAAAAAAAAAATAGAAGAAGGCATTTATTTCATAGCTCTTGCAGCTCTACCAATCGGCGCAGCGCGGTACCAGCTCCAGCCCTCGTCCATGGCTATCGGGGCTTCCCACTTCTAGCCCAACACTGCGTTGTCCCTCAAAGGGAAGGCAGTGCCCAGCCCCATCGACCAGGTCTTGATTGTCTTTCTGGCAGGGGAGTCGGACACGCTGGTGGATGCCTCCATGAAGACGACGCCGACCTCGGCGCCGGGTCTGTCCCACACAGATGAGCAGGCCAGCTGGTCAGAGAGCCAGACCACGGTACTGGAGAAGGATCCAGAGGCTGGGCCCCCGGTGAGAGGACCTTACCTACACCCCAGCATTCCAAGGCAAGCACCTGCCGAGGCCCGGCACCTGGGGGTGGAGCCGCTGGTACGGGCGTCACGGGCGGAGCTGATTGGTGTGGCCCCGGGGACCGAGGACAGCCTGTCTCTGGGGAGCGACCCCTACGGCAGTGCCTTCAGCCTGTACCGGGGCCGTGCCCTCTCCCTGCACGTGTAAGTAGCCATGGGGCCGTGGAGTGGGGTGCAGGGGCCATTGTGCTGGGACCATCATTTTCCCTAATCCCCAGTCATGATCCCCAACTATGCACCACTAAATCCCTCCTGAGCCCCTTCATCCTAACCCCAATTCCCCTGTCATAGCACCTTCCTTTCACAGTCCTGACTGCACTCTCAACCTACTGAAGCCTCCTATACTCTGATGTCATTTACTCTGCTACTGCCTCCTCTGTTGCAGCCTCTTTCTTTCCCTCTACAGTCCTGCTATCACTCTTAAAGTTTGTGGTTGTGAGGCAAAAAATTAGAGGTAGGTATTGCCATCCTCCCTGCCTCCGTCCCTCGCAAGCCGGCAAGCTCCCATATCAGTCCAGGAAGCAGTTCCTTCAACCCTGGCTCTGTTCCTTCGCTTTTGTAGTTTAGGTGCTGCATTATTATCATGGAACCTCACATACTAAACTTAAAAGAAGAAAAGAACCAAGAGTGCATTTATTACACATATCTATAGAACAGTGGTGCTATCTTTTGGTTTGAATTCAAGTGTGGTAAACTACCTTAATCTTAAACTGCATGATAATAGTGGAGGGAGCTAGCAAAAACATTGCCATGACTAAGTGAGCCATTTCAATTTACAAATTCTGGACCAGTGTGTGTGTGTCTCTCTCTGCACATGAACAAACACACAATATAAATTTGTATCTTAGGCAATATTAAGTACATAAAAATTGCTTGTATTTCATGCAAAATCTCCCACATTTCAGTGGAATTTATATCTAAATTGGGCTGATCATAAGTTTAGTTTGGATAGGATAATGCAACAAGAGGAAATAAGTGAATTCTGTCTCAAGGGGTTTTTGAACTATAGCTCTGTTGCCACTATCCACCTATTATTAAACATTTTCAAGTGTATAAACCTGGCAATACCTTAGGAAAAGGGAGATAGGATTAGAGAAAGCGACACATTTCATCAGGATTAAAGCTTTGTTTCATCTTCTCCTCCCCATCCCTTAAAAGCTGCAGATCAAGGGCAGCAAATTGGAGTCCAGCAGATATTTTGGACTGCAAATATTATGATATGAGATTATGGGTTATACTGGCTGAGGTTTATGGAAGTCTAAAACATCAGGAGGTCACCAAATAACCTTACCCAGCAAATTACATTGTATGATAAATCAGACCCTGAGTTCCCAACCAAAATCAGGAATGAAATCAGGTAACATCTGTCAGGGAATAAAAATCCACAAATAGGAAAAGAAACAAAAACAGGTATTATTTGTTATGCATTGCCCTTATTTAATATTAAAGATTTGAAATACAGTATTCACGATTCTTGAATTGCACAGAGTTGGCACTGACCCTTTGGATAACATGTATCACTGATCTTTCCCTAGAATGTAGAATGGCAACTCTTGATCATTCAGACTGAGATTTTATTTACTCATTAGGAAAAATTGTATGTCTGCCTGTATTATATAAAATAATCCTAGGTGGCTAACAAACAGATATACAAATAATAAAATACACAAAATTAAAAAACACCCTCGCAACAACCTTCCCTAAAAAGGGAGGCTTGTAGACTAGACAAAAGTTGTCCAATACAGTTGGGTCTAAGGATGTCCTCTTGAGAAGGAGGTGAATCATCACCTTTTTCAAGGTAGGCAGAACACATTCCCCCTCACCCACACACAAAGGCATTAACTTGTATCCAGCCACAGGTCATCTCCCAGGAGGCCTTGACCAGCCAGGTGGATCATGGGTTCAGGACACAGGGGACAGAGCTCAGAACCACAAGGACCCTACCTACTTCCTCAAGACCAACTGGCTGAAACTCTGCCCAGATAACTGAGCAAAGACATACCTCCATCATTCCCATAGGACCCGCCCAGCTTGTGTCCAACTCAAAGCAAATCCAAGTGACTTTATCCAACAGAATAGTCCTAGAACAGTCCTCACAGCAGCCCCACAGGGGTTCTTCTGGTCCCTTCTTATATAGGAGGCACCTGGTCACTTGAAACAGGGCTGCTGGCTGGCTATCTGCAGATGTAATAAGAGAAGTAAGCCCTCTTTGTTGCTCTCATTGCCACAAAATAAGACGTATCTCTTGTGTAGTTTCATCTCCTGGAGTTGCTCTTAAACCAGGGGGCTCTACAGGAGCCATGAACACAGAGTCTGTACAAGTGCAGTCTGATCCAAAGCCCTCATTGCATGCTCATTCCAAGCCATGAGTAAGGCCTCAGCTGAACCATGAACCAGAGCTTTGGGAATAACTCCAAGTTCCCTCTGAAACCTCACTGGGTCCATATGGTGCCTGGAGCTGGCCAGTCAAATAGGCCCTTCCTCCCTGCAGTGGGGGCTGGCCCCAGAAAACCGCAAGGCCAAGAGGGAATGTGTGCCCATGACAAGAGATTGATGATAACATCCCCCAACCCCAGATCACATTGTCATAGCCCAACCAACTCTGTGAACTGGGCCCCCAGTAAGTTGAATCAGGTCCATAATTGCCATGGTGGCCATGAACTCCCAAGCCATCTCTGACTCTGGGCCATAGAAGGCAGGTGGAGATCCCCTAGAACCATACGTCTAGGGAACGCCACTACCAACTTGGCCACAGAATCAAGGAGCTTTGGGCAAGGAATAGGCAGCTATGTCTGGGGCAGCACTCTTAAAGGCCACTGGAGACTTCTGGATGACAACAGCCACACCCTCACCCCTACCATGGAGTCATGGCTGATGCCGCACTTGATACCTGGAAGGAACATCTCCAAGAGAAGGACATCCCCGCCCCCACCCCATATGCCCCAACAGGTTTTGGTAATACACACTGGGTTGGCCCTCTCATCCACAATCAAATCATTTTATAGAATTTGTGAGACTTACCATCCCACCATCCAGCTGATTTTGAGCACATACCCAAGATACTGTAAATAAAAGGTACCATAAATCCATGTTTCCTTCTGGCCAATCACACTTGCAAAGAGATGACACTTTTTGGACTGAGATGGGAAAGGAAGGAGAGAAAACTCTGTAAGAAGAAAAACACGTGCTTGTTTTTCTCATTGCACTGTGGAGAGGTTTGAATTTTGTTGAGCTTCCAGCATGCAGCTACTCTGCATGCTGGAAACAAGTGTTCCTGAAGTAACGGGAGAAAGCCAACCCTGTTCCTCCGAGGGTGACCAGCTGCCTGGGTTCTTGAGAGTTTGCAGCAAATTGCCTGTGCTTTGCAGCTGGCATCAAATGAGCCCCAAAATGTCTCCTGCAGCTCACATGGATTATTCTCCCTGTGTGGTAGGATGCAATATGCAAATCAAGCATAAAGAAGCATTCCCTTGAAAGAGGTAAACTGGGATGTTACAGAACTAGAAGAGATGGCATTTGCTACCGGAGGGATTTTCCTTCCCCAAATTATTGCTATCATGGCAGGCAAGCCTTGTATGTCCATCACAACTCATCCACCTGCTTGGAAAACTCCTCTTGCCCTAAGCTCACAAAGCTTGTGAAAAACAAGAAGAAAAGGGGGAAGAACATGGAAAGGCAACAGTTGTACATAAATAATTCTAAATAAAAAACAAGGAAATACATATCTTTTTTGAGGGGGGTGTTTTCAAGTCAGTGCTGACTCCTGGCAAGTGCCTGGACAGGTCCCTGCAATTTTCTTGGCAAGATTCCAGAAGTGGTTTGCCATTGCCTGCTTCCTAGGGCTGAGAGAGAGGGACTGGCCCAAGGTCACCCAGCTGGCTTGTGCCTAAGGCAGGACCAGAACTCACAGTCTCCTGATTTTTAATCTGATGCCTTAACCACTACACCAAACTGGGTCTCTAAATATCATTTATCAGTAGTTAAATGTTAGACACTGGATTTCAGATGATGGTCAGATACAGTCCTCAGGAAGACAGATTGAGACAGACATTACATATTTATCAGGATCTGAGATCATAAAAGCAACCCTTACTGTTGCTTTGCTGAATAATATATCAACTTCCATTTCTAGTATCAACGTTCATACTAGCAAATCAGAAAATGATGTAATGGCTGGATCCTCACTTTGAACGATGCTACACATATGATTAAAAAGGCCATTTTGACTGGATAACATATTGTGGAAAACTGCTTACATTCTGGATGAATACTGAGATACAAAAGCAAATTTTTGCTTTTTGTTATCATATTTAATATTTGTAGTTTATTCTGTATTTTTTATGTTTTTATTGGTTTTAAATTGTTTGGTTGTGAACCGCCCAGAGTTCCTCCTAGTGGGGGAGTTGGGCGGTGATATAAATTTGATTAATAAATAAATAAATAAATAAATAAATGCAAATTTTGCCTATTCAGGATTTTCAGCACGATGGCACCAATTTATCCAATGCTGTATGGAGCACTATTGAGCTACATAAAAAAATAGGGGTTACTCAAGATTTAATGATTCATGGAGCTAGGGCAGGATGCCCATTATATATTTTGGATTATAGTTCCCAGAAACATCGATCAGGATGCATAATAGTTAGGGATCATGGGAGTTCTAGTCCAAAACATCCAGAAAACACCACATTGCCTACTCCTGGCTTAAATGAAATAAATAGGAAATTCTATAAACTTTGAGAAAGAAGTCTTTGACGGACTTTAGCTAAAAAGACTCTGCTTTTTTTAAAAAAAAATGTCAGTGTGAGGAACAGTGGCTGGCTGTTGGTAGTTAAAAGATGTGACTTGATGATCCTTTTTGCTGTAATCGTGATACTTTAGCTATAGTTAGTGTAGGCTGATTATAGTTAAACACAGATTTATACATAATGCCAGAAAGGTAACAAGTAAGGAAGCAAAATCAAGAGTCCATTAGGATGGAGAAGAAGCTATGCTGAAAGCCAGATTCCTCTCAAGATTCCCTCTAACGTCTGAGCTGTTAGCGTGCGCTGCCCACAGATTTTATTCTTCATTACCCTGTTATAATGAGAAACTCAGTGCCAGCTGTTTTCCTTAAAAATGAAAAATGAGGTTCAGTGGGTTCTGAAAATGACAGTAAATCTCCTGCTGAACTGCAGAGGTAGTGAAAATGTAGCTGGAATCTAACTGTGGGTAGGGGCAGAACTAAGTTAAGAGCTAAGCTAAGAACTAAGCTAAGTCCCTAGAGGAATAAGGGACCCTTAGAGACTCCTTCATTTGCCACCTCTTCCTTCCTAAGGTTGCTTTCCCCACCTTTTCCTCATGCTTATCATCAACACTGCCTGCCTGCTGTTACAAAGTAAAGGAAAGGCTGTGATTACATATGCACATGAACCACTGTCCTTGTGTGTGTCGGTCTGTCTGTCTGTGTGTCTATCTGAATGTGCCTACATTTCTTAGAACAAATTAAGATGGCATTGGAATGAATGTCTGCTTGTATGTATCGTTGAATTAATTGTGTCTGTAGGAAAAACCATGTTTCAGAAGGATGTAGCTGTGTATTCTCCTCCCTTCTGTTGACTTTCTGGCTACGCAAGGGCTTCCTATGTCTCCCCACTTTCCAGCCAGCTCAACCCAGCCTCACCCTCAGTAACTTGATATATCACTGCTGACCTGACTGATTCCCAGATTTTTTTTTCCCACCTTGATTGCTAACTGGATGTATTACATTTAGCAAGTAAGACTGACAGATGGATTCTCCTGTCGTCAAAATTTGCAGCTTTTCCCTGGATTCAATCTTGGAATGATATTGTTCAAAGGGAACAAAAGGTCTGGTTAAGAAGCATAACTTATCTATCTATAATTCAAATTGCAGTATGTTAAATGTGGAACGAACAGACCTTGGAGATTCACATAGCTGGCTAAACCACATGCTACTGAAGAAGCCAAATAAATGTATCCCTTTTTATACATACTTATTAGGGCTGTGCAGTGCTATGTAGTCATTTCTAAAAAGGTGTTTTGGAGTGGATATAGGTACAGATGTAAGATCTGCCTGAAATTCTTTAAAGCTATTGCATCTTTTCCTGGAATCACACAGCAGTCAGGAAAAGACATGGTACTTTTAAAGAGTTGCAGACAGGTGCTAAATTCACTCTTCGTGTGCACCAAGGCAACTTTATAGAACTGAATCTGAAGCACTGCACAGACTTAATGAATATTCAAATGGCTCCAAAGCCACAAGGATGCTGTGGAAATTTTTTTCCCCATAGAACTAAGATTTCAGTTTAGGATAGCAGTATTCAGGTAAGATATACAGTAGTCATAGCTCCTTTTCTGTCTCAATGAAGTGAAGAATTTCCTTGCCCCTTTTCTCTTTTACCTAGGTAATTTAAACTTAGGTATCTTTGCAAGCCCTGATCCTCATGATCACAGTTCATTGCATAAAGTATCTGATCCTTTTTGCTCACTTCCCTTGGTTTTTGTAGGCTCTCCTGCCTTAGCAAACTTTACCATATCTTATTTTCCAACCCCAGCAGCCTCCCCCATGGTGGATATCGGAGGGATGATGTCAACAGCAGCAGCAAAACCAGCACAGATACTCTCCACCCACCTGTACAGAAACCTCCACTTCAGCGCCCAGTGTCCCCCCGAGCAGGGCAATGCCCAGTCCAGCCACCTGGGACCAGCCATGGTACCACACCACCTGTGGTTCCCCGCAGAAAACTCTTGATGCCCAGTGAATTCCAAGACACAGCATCTGAGGAATTTGACGAGAAGTTGAAGCGCCCTAAATCTTCTGGCTACTCTCAGGTTGGCACAGGAGAGTCACGGCCCCAGACACCACTGAATGAGGCTTCCAGCCGTGTGTCCATCCTTCGCCCATCCCCCAAGCTGCCACGGTCAGGCTCCAAGATCGTTGACAAGCTCAAATTTTTTGAAGAGCGGCGGAAAAGTCTGGAGCAGAATGATAATCCTTTTGCAGGCCACACATGGCAACCTTTACGCAAGTCACGTTCTTTTGATCAGGCTGGCTTTGATGATGCCAGTCCCTTCATCTCAGCTGGCTCTCATGAAGACCTTCAAGAGGATACTCGTTCAGAACTTGGAGATGTATTTTCTCGGCGTCGTGTCTTCCATCAGAAGGCAGCCTCTTTGGATGAGCGTGGCCGCTTCTCCAGTCATGTGCATGACCTGGAACACAAGTTCGCTGAGGAACTGGGGCGCATCAAACGCACTGTGTCTCAACAGCAGCTGCGGCGATCCCAAGAACTATTTAAGTCATCCACTGCACCTACCTCCATTGATCCATCTCTCCCCAAGGTCCCACCACCACGGAAATCTAAACCAATGAAAGTTTTCCCAGTTACAGAAAATGCACATGGTGTAAAGCAGCTGGTGCTGTCCAGTGTGGGATTAGTGGGGCCCAGAGATGAGCCCAAGAGAACCCAAAAGGTTCTGTTGAGGACTGCAGCCATGACTGAGGAGATGGGAGAACAGAACAGAGGTCAAAAGGAACCAGAACTGAATGGGCAGGATCTGCGGCAGAAGGTGGAGCAGTGTCCACTCTCCCGTGCTGCTCCAGGGGGGCAGAAAAACCTGCTGCAGACATCACCTTTAGATAGCCAGGATAGCATGGATGGAGGCTCTCTGAATGTAGCAAAAGTCAGCTATGAGCCAAAGGGTCTAAGTGAAGCCTCACATGGCCGGAAACGGGAATCAGGACAGGATGGACATTCTCTGCCCTGGGCCAAGACAGAAAGTGGCCCAGAAAGAAGCAAGGCAGGGATCCAGGGTACAAGCAAAGAATGTGACAGAAAGATTGGGAAAGTGTTAGAAAAAAAGGACAATGCATTGCAATCTCAGGAAGGGAAGAGTGCACGGAGCAGAGGCAAAGGCCGACGGTCCCGGCAAATGTCACCAGAACCAGGTACGGGATAAGAGCAAGTTCTGCGGGCCTATTGGGAAAGAACCTGACAAAGCCATGCAGAAATGCTCTCACTACCACCCACCTTCCCATACAACATAAGGAGGCCCCAGGTTCCTGAATTCACGGCATCCTAACTACCTAGGATGCACTTGCGAAAAGAACTAGTAAATGCTCAGGATGCATTTGCTCTCATCTCATCTCATCTCATCTCTTCCCTCCCTCCTCCTCCTTTCTCTTTCCCATCTGGCCCTCTTTTTTGGATCCTCTATATACATTAGTGTACTTGGACGATACTCCCTTGTTTTTAGCTGCCTCCATGAAGCTTGTCTTGAGTCTAATTTCACTTAAACTGTTTGTTGTAAAAAAAGAGTTTTGCTGGCAAGGCCCTTCATCTTCTTGTATGAGTGAGGGTGAAAAGGTTTGTGTCATGCTAGGCTCCCTTAGTTATTCTCCATTATTGCTAATTGTAATTCAGATTTAGGGAAATGGTAGTTCTCCAGAAATTGCTGAATGCCGCTCCAAATGGTAAGAGGAACAGAGCTCCAAATCCGGACACAACCCATCAGTTATGTGGGGGTCGGAGGGAAAAGCAGGAAAAAACCAGTATCGTATAGAGGTAGCTGCCACGGCGAAGCAATAGCCAAGCATATTGCCTAAGGCAGGCAAATTGTCTGGCTTAAGGAAATGCAGTAATGGTGGTTCGGATCAGTCGTTCTGCATTTCTAGAATGAATCCTTTTCTTTGCCTTGCTCTCCATTTTAGATGCTAGCATACACTGCCGGAAATAATCGCATGCCCCTCCACATCCTTAAAAAATGATGTGTAACTGAACATTAGGAGGTGAGAAGCCAGCTTTGTTGCTTTTGGTGAGCTACTGGTTACATCAGAGTGGGGCTCAGGACTTCTCCCACAAAGCCATGTCTGTGTATACTGCCTGCCAGTAGAGGCAACTGCTCAATCCTGGGTTAATTTTTCACATGCAAATATCAATTCGATATTTTATCTGAATTTGCTATTGATCTGAAGAAAAATAACAAATAGCATTTAAATAATTTCCAGTAGCAGTTTCTAGTCTCTAAATAAGAATGCTTTACCCTAATATACCTTATTTAAAATTTACATTAATTAATTGAGATCTATAGGCAGTAATTGGCCTAAAAGCAAAATACAGTAGATGCTGAAACTACTATGATAATTTGATTAAAAAGCATACTCATTTAATTTGATGTGCTGCACCTGACATCTGTATAACTTTTAATTTAAGAGACCTGGCCATTAATGGAAGATGGAGAAAGGAATATAAAGGTTTGAAAAATGGGGGTTTATACATAGGCATTTGGTACAAACCACATTGACATCATATGCATGATGATACCTTCTCTACTGCGACATCATAACACGTCTGTTCCACCTTGTTCCCCTGCAGACACCCACATCTTTATTTTGCATTTCTGATAGGGGCCTAATGCAGGTGACAACTTCATGAGGGAATATCAGGAACTCCAGAAACAAAGACTATGTGTGGAAAATGCAAGGCATGATGCAACATATGCCACAATTAATTGTAAATTTTTGCACTAGCTATGTGTTACAGGGAATTGTAGTGTCCTGATAACTCGCTTAGGTTTTGTGACAGGAATTTCCATGCACAGACATGGAATCGTGAAGCACCTTCAAGGCTAACTTATTTTATTTTATTATTTTACCATTTTACATTTTATTCTTATTTTATTTTATTTTATTTTATTTTATTTTATTTATTTTTTGTGCCTTCAAGTCAGTATTGACTCCTAGTGATTGCTGGAACAAGCCCCTGCAATTTTCTTGGCAAGATTTCAGAGATGGTTTGCCATTGCCTCCTTCCTAGGACTGAGAGACTGCGACTGGCCCAAAGTCACCCAGTTGGCTTCATGCCTAAGGCAGGACTAGAACTAATGGCCTCCCAGTTTATACCTTCACCATGACACTGAACTGGCTTTCAGAACCAATTTTATTAGGCATAAGCTTTCATGAGCAGCAATCTGCTCATAACAGCTTATGCCTTAATAAAACTGGTTAGCCTTGAAAGTGCAACCAGACTCCACGTGTTGTATAGACTCAAAGCTCTTCCCCCCTACATGCACAAATAGATGTTGGCTAAGATTAACTAGACTTGTTCTTTGGGCCAGTGCCTATGACCTGACCAGTTGCCTAAAATTTCTCCAATATGTTCCTCATAAATTCTTGCCGTAGTCTTGTAAGAATGATAGATTAGCTTTACTATTGCCATTTTGCAGAAATCAAATGCATAGTAATAATCCATATTCCAAGATACTGCTTCATTGGGTTTCCAATTACTGATCGAAATCTAAGAAAATAACTTTTCTAGGCATCCTTAGCAATAAATGCCAACATTATTATTAGATTTATATCCCATCTTTATTTTGTACAAAATAGTCATCCACACATTCGACCACATGTATGCCTAATATCAACATTGAATTGTATCCATTTTATGAAGGGGTTCATCCTTCTTAGTTATTCTTTCGAGGTCTGGGATCATGGCTATTAGTATTAAGGCAATGTAAGCTTTATCCTGCGGGAGAGCTCTGCTAATCCTTGGGTTTCAGAAGGGTAGCATCATATCAAGAACTATGTTTCAAAAAATGGAGACATATTCAAAGAGATTGTGGGCTTTGAGCAAAATAAGGATTCCCTCAGGATATTATTTTGGAAGCAGTCCCTTACCTTCATTATTGTGAAAAGATGCTATGATTTAAACACATCCCTCATCCAGGGGGAGTGCAAAATCTGTCTGCAGACTCCTAGCCCTCCTCCTTGCAGGCCCTCTAGTAACTGCTCTTTCTTCATTATTTTATGCAGAATCTTCTGATGATTCCTACATCTCTGCGGGTGAAGACCCCCTGGAGGCTCCCATCTTTGAAATCCCAATCCATGATGTAGCAGTCATAGCTGGGACTGAGGTGCTGTTCAAATGTATCATCACAGGCAACCCTCCTCCACAAGGTAAATGCATAGGGTACCACACACAGAACAAATTATGAATCTTTGAAAGCTGGAACAATATCTATTCTAGCTCTGTGATTGTCTCTTTGTCCCCAGAGTGGCCTGTTTTCATAGGTCTAAGAAATACTATTTTAATTCAGTCAAGATTTTTATATAAATTATATTGCCTAATTTGCATTGATAAGGATCCTGCTTAGGAACATGGCTCAAGGTGATCTGACCAAGTTCTTTGCTTTTCTGGTTTTATTTTTATTTTACTTATGTTTCTGAGCTATTTCCAAGGTACACCCACCCTTCATCACCAGCTACATATGGAAACTACTAGACTTTGTCTGTTGGGCTCCACTTCTGGAATGCTCTTGGTTTTTCCTCAAAATGCAAAATTACTACAGTTACTATTATTACCATTGTTATTATTTCAAGAGGGTGTAATTCTTACAAAAAAGTAATATGCTGAGAGAAGCACATACCCAAACCTGTGGCAAGGGTTACTTATCTGGCAGCAATAAGTTGCTGTTGTTGATGTCCATTAAAATTAAATTCAGCAGTGTTAAGAACAGATGTTGGGATGAGGAAGATAATCAACTGATGAAAAAAGAATTGATTTTTTTTAAAAAAAACCATGTTTTATGTTCTGTGCACCCCCACTTTCTGTTTTGATCATTCCTAATTTTCCACTTGCCTCATTCAAGTTCAGCTTTCCACATACCTCCACAAAGTCCACATGGGGCCCTCAACAAAAATCATATGCCCTGTGACACCACCTTCACAAGGACATGGAAACTTTCTAGGGAAAAGACAGAAGCTAAACACATTGGCTGTCCCCTGATGAAAGGCAGAGAAGGCAGAACTGTGTTTGGTTTCATAACCAATAGTTCTTAGACAACGAAGAACTTTTGACAAATGTAGAACAATAATCACTGAATTTCACTTACAGTATATGGGGATGGCAAAACATCTCCCCTACTCTGGTCTCTCCTATCCCCAGTGTCTTGGCGAAAAGACGGCATCCCGTTTCGGAGCAGCACAGCTCGTCCCATCAAAGCGGAGGGCGAACGCCACACTCTGCTGGTTAGGAGTGCCCGCGTGGCTGATGCTGGCCTCTATACCGTCTGCGCCACCAACGAGGTGGGCGAGACCTGCTGTAGTGCCATCTTAACCGTGCGACCAGGTAAGGGCAAAGAGTGGGGGGAATGTGGCCAGAGCTGCCAGTCCACCACAGAGGCTGCAGCCGGGCTGGTGCCTTAGGGCCAGAGGAGTTAAAGCAGTGTTTCTCAACCTTGGCAACTGCTGGAAAATTCTGGGAGTTGAAGTCCACACGTCTTAAAGCTGCTAAGGCTGAGAAAGGCTGCTTTAAAGGGTCACATTCCCACATCAGTATGCGAGAAGCAGGGTCGGCTTGCTTCTTAGTGTCCTGGATGGGGGGCGCTGAGGCCAGCGCTTCTGCTCCTGCTGAGTAAGGAGGCATGAGGCTGCCTTTACCCTACAAGGCTCGGTTTAGGCCAGCCTGTCTGACGAACAGCCAGCAGGCTTGGAAGAGGGAAGGAAGAGACGGACGGCTCCAACGGAGCAGAGGTGGTGGGATGGGGAGGGGCGGTGATGGCTGCATCCCGGCGCGCGTCTTTATCGGTCCTGGCCCGCCAGCTCTGCAGGGAGGAGAGTTGCCGTTTCTGGGCACGTGCGAGTAAACTTCGTGAAAGGATGCAAATAGGGCCCTCCGTGGATTGGTCTGAAATGTGAGGGAGGGGGCCGGCGGGGCTGGACTGGTGGTCTGGAGCGGGGACGCCGCCCTCGGCTGTGGAGCGAAGGGAAGGGAAGGGAAGGGAAGGGAAGGGGCTGGGCGCGGGCTGCTCTGGCCGCTCTCTCCCGCCCCGTTCGCCGGATCCGCTTCTCCCCTCGTGGCGGAGATCGCCTATAAAGAGAGCTGGGGGTTCGGTTCGGAGCGGGGAGATAGACAGCGAGCGTAAAGGGGCGATGTCTGCCAGAGTCTGCTTGCTGCGGGGATGGCAGGCGCAGGAGGGACGCTCCGTCTCTTTCCGGTGCTCTTGCCGCAGCGCAACCCTCTGCACGTTTTCACGAAAGTAAGGCCCGCTGGGTTAAATGGCGTTTAACTCCAGGTAAGTTTGCATAGTATTGCAGCCGTAATTAGAGGGAGCTTAATCTGGGGCTGGATTTTATTCATTGAAGGTAGATTTACGAAGTCGCGGGAAGGACCGAAGGAGGGTTTATTTTGTTTTCATTACACTTTTGTGTTCATCTGGTCGAAGGGGAAGAGTGAGGTGTCTGTGGTAGCGATATGCACATCCTATAAGTCAGAAGGAAAAAAGCCCATTTCTTTCTATCACCGTAGTAAGTTCCCAAAGCCTTCAGTAAGAAAGCAGCATATTCTGTCTGGAGCACAACATAGTTAGGCTGGTGAAAGTGGATTTTCTTACAGAATCTGTTACCTTAGCATATTGTTGTTTAAACATAGCTGTCATGTTAAGCCAAAATAGCCCTTCTGTGTGGGCAAGGCATGTTATGTGAACAGAACAATTGTGGTTTCTTTCTAATCTCAAGTTTAGGGCATAATAGTATGCTGTGTGAATTGAATATTTTATCCTGCCGTTGGGGCACATCAAATTGTGAGAGATTCACAGTCAAATCTTTACCTTGTAGTGAAGAGTTGGGGATGAAAGAAATTACGGGACAGGCTTCTCCAAGTCACAAGGGGGTAATCTTTCTCTGAGGAAAATACTCTGCTTTCTGGTCAGGTTTTTTAAAGGGCTGAGAAACCGTAGTCTAGTTCTTGGATCTTGGGCAGAATTAGTATGTTCCTCCTCCTTGTTTCTTTGTCTCTATAAAAGATGATTTTGTTTTAAATAATCCCAGTCTATTTTTATAGGACAGCATTGGGTATTGTTGCCATGGAGTATCAAGATACTCTGCTTCCTCCTGGTCTGATGCCCCTGACTGTATCCACTAAATTGGGCTCCCCTGTCAGGATCTGGATCGGTACCAGCCCCTCTGCCCCACCAGTGGTGTACTAGTTTTTATTGTCCCAACGATTAATGTCACCTTGGCCCTGTTCAGGGACAGCAAGCCAAGAATTCTTGTGCCAGCATGGACAGATAATGTCAACATCTGAGATTGGATTGCCCTATTCTTGGCTGATATCTCTTTCTCTGCTGATATGGTTTGGCCATAATCCCCCCTCCAGCCATGAATAATGGGAACCCCTGAAAGCGTTGGCTGTATTATCTTTTGAAATATTTTACAAGAAGGTGTTGACGATGCTTAACATGTTGTTTCTTGCATAGTGAAGGCCTTATGGCAAGTAGGTTTTATAATTCAGAGGATCAGCTTTTTTACATTTGTTCTAAACATCTGCTGCTTTATGGTGAGTTGTAATTTGATCAAATTGGATTTTATTGACTAAGATTAATTCATATGTGTATCTCTGAAAGGATGACATTTTCACATGATGCGTTAGTCACATCAGATTTACATTAGAAGTTGTGTCTCATTTTATACTCATGCATAAGGACTGACACCGACAAGGAAGGAACTATGGCCAGATAAAAGACTGTTGTGGAAATGCTAAGGGGATATTGACCTTCAGGGTTGAGAAAAGAACAGCTAAAATGCAATGCAAAAAGGCAGGAAAAAAAAAGGCCTAGGATTTAAACCCTGACTCTGACCTCTCACTCGTTCTTCACACACATACACACACACATATTTGATTCCTGTACCCCACAGTAGGCTGATATGCTGCCCATATCTGATTTCTTTTGTACTTACAATAAAAAGCTACTTATTGAGCTGTGCCATGTCTTTGAAGCTTTTGCAGTTAGCTACTTAGTGTGGGTCAAATCTCTGCTGGTGTGAAGTCTAAAGTGATGCGTGAAAATTGGCAACTCTAGTATTGTACACTTTCCTGAACAGATTGTTTGGGGGAACTTAGGATATTGGTCACTCTCCCAATACTTTTTAGTCCTCACAGCAGCCATCCAAAGGTCTGACTGAGGAAACTTCACGTGTTGAAGAGAGACTTCCTGGTTGGTAACTAACACTTTGACCTGTCAGTATTCAGATGAGAGTCTGAATTCATTCACAGAAAAATGGATTGATAAAAATGAAGCCACGTGGATGAAATCCACATAAGGACTTCATCACTTCAGACAAAGGTCTTATTAGGAAATGTTACAGTAAAGAATCACTTGAGAATCCAAATGGAGGAAATGGCATGTTTAAATGTACTATCGTATTCTAGCAAAAAACCCGCTACCTGGTTGTGGAAAGCTGGTATATTTAGGAGGAGGGTTTTAGCTTTAGCTTTCTCTCTGAAATACAATTTTTCTACATATGTGGAGAGATTATTTTCCAATGGGGTAGCATTCCAACATATGAGCATCTCAACCATGAAATGTCCAGGCCTTGGGAGGATTGCATATCATATATAATGTTCCTGATTTTGTTGTTCTGCTTCACATCAGCCACTAGGCTTCTTTTGGTAGAAATGGAAATAATCTATTAGAGATAATGTTATTCGTGGTAGTACAATGGCCTGTGGGGATGTTCTTGAAGGTGGGCATTTTTCCCACGACATACCTAATTGCAGACTAAAACTCAGTGGAATAGTTCAAAGGAAAGAAAGGGAAGGATTGCTAAGTGGCTTGGACAGAGGTAAAAAATTGGCATCTAACATCCAGGAGTTGTAGGATGTAACATCCAACAAAGTAAAACAGCAACAAAGCCAGTCTAGATGGCTGGTGTGGGTCTTCCGGGCTGTGTGGCCGTGGTCTTGAAGTTTTGTTTCCTAACGTTCCTAAAGCCAATTCCTAAAGCCAATCTAGCCTATGCTCTTCAGGCCAGTGTTTATGTTAAGAGCAATTGTTATATTACACCGTGGCTGCTTTCCTGACTTTCTCTCCATTACAACTCTGGTAATAGTCAGATGGGGAAATTCACATGGGGAGTGTTGACAATATAGTAATATCCCACATAGTAAAATAGGGAACTATTGAGGACACATAATTTTCTCTTCATATAATAAGGAATCTCACAATGTATGAGATCCAAGCAGATCCTGCCTGAATCTTCTTATGGTTGAAGAAAAATACATTTTTTGAAGGACCTGTTCCTATGAATGACTATGGGCTTTCCCTACGTGCACCTAATCATGGCACAAACGTTCCTGGCAACATATTTTTCTCTCTCATGCCCCCTTGATGCTGCCTTGAAATCCAGAGTTCATGAATGAGACAACCTTAAGTTGTCCTTAGCTGTACTGGTGCTAAATAATATTACCCCCTTATTCCAGCACTGTCTTGCAGTAGGCTGAAAGAATGCAAAATCCGTAAGGCGTGGAGGGAAGTCAGGTGACTGCAGTGACTTGAAACAAAAGCAGTAGTGTCAAGATACAAATCAGCAATGGGGACAGCAAATTTCCTCCTGGTATAATTTTCTGCCAAAGCGGAGAGCATTTTAACTCAGTAGTGGGGAAAGGTGCTGTTGTCATTGTGAAAGGTTGTGCTTGCGGAAGAAGTTTGCCCTTTCTGGTTAATTGTTAAAGATGTTATAAGCAAGTATCCTTGATATGATGAACTCGTGTTGCCATGTGGAAACATTATTCCTCTAGTTACTTCAAAAGACCCCACGCAGGCGAATAGTCCCTCATTTGCTTTGTCAGTCTTCATGCTGTTTTAGTAAAGCAAGGCAGACAGAAACCTTAATTCTTAGAACTGTAGCACGGTGGGGGGATGGTGCTGTGGGATGTCATTTAAGAAGTCAGCTTTTGCTTGTTGCATGTGGCTGACTCAGTTGCCTGCTGGTAGGTTGGCTCTGTTTTGGCACAGTTTTCCCCTTAACGCCATCTTTGCTGGCCTCTGCCCAATCCGTACCGTTACATCCTTCTGATTGTCTAGCTCCCCCAGAGATCCACAGCCGATTGGTGCCCCGCCATGAACTCAGCAGCCCTGTCACCTCAGATGAAGAGTACTTGAGTCCTTTGGAAGAGTTCCCTGAGTCGGTCACCCCTCAGCACCACCCTGTTATGAGAGTGCAACCCCGCTCTGAGGTTGGCCCCACCTCAGCACACGCAGACATTAGCTTCAAGGCTGCACCATGTTTTGAGGTGAGTAAGCAGTGAGGTTAGAGGATGGCATGAGAGTAAAACAGAAGCTGACAGCTTTGGCCTACCTGGGTGATAATCATCCAAGGATGTAAGCAATACTCCTCTGGATTGTGAGCGGGGTAGAATCTGAGCCTATTTATTGCATGTGGCAAGAAACAAGCTCTAGCCTGTTCTATTCCACTAGAAGGAAGGGAGAAAGGAAACTTGATCCTGGGTGCTCTCTTTTGCAGATAGCTCTAAGTGACCAGGCGGTACTGGAAGGGCAAGATGTGGTCCTGCGCATTCGGGTGCAAGGAGAGCCCAAACCCATTGTGCACTGGTAAGTGGGCCATGTGTTTCAGTATGAATTTAAAAGTGTTGCTGTCCTGTCATCCAGACACTATTTTTAATGGCTAAGAGGACAGGGATGGGAGTTGCTCCAATCTTGCAAAATAGCAAGTGCCTTTAGGCATTTAGCCAAGGAAGCTTTTATACCTTTTTTTCCCCTTCCCATCCTGCCCATTAGTGTTTCACAATTGATTAACAGCTATATAATGTGTCAGTTGACATGATATTTTAAAAGATTTTAGAACGACATTATTGGTTTTCCATTTCCAGAAGGCACTAACTCACAATGGGAAAGGTTAATTTATATCTCTGTGGTGGAAAGGCAAAAGGGAAATAGATTTGGAGTGTCTTTAGAACAGGGATGAGCCTGAGAAAGACTTGGTGTGATCTTGGAGTTCCTGTTGCTACTAAAATTCAACAATGGTGCTGAAATGCCACAAAAAGGACATTTTTAGCATTCAGATTTGTTGTATTTCCACTGCCAGCAAGAGCAGAAATGCAGATATCTGATCTGTATTCTTCCCTCTTGACCCTATAAAAGAAGCCAAAATGATCAAATTTCTGCTTTTACTTATAATGGAAGCATAATGAGGTCCTTCTCCTTTGCTCTGTCTTTGTGAGAGGTGGTGGGTGGGTAGAAAGGGTGTGAATGTCTTGTGCTCCTGGAAATATGTGAAACTGGACTGGTACCTGGTGGGGCACGAATGGTAGCCTATCCCTATTTTTAAAAACATCGGTCTCAGATCTGAGACAGAATAATTAGGCTAGAATAAAAGAGGGGGAAAAATGAGTCTCTAGTCTTCTGGCTTGGACTGCCCTGAATGAATTATAAGAAAAAAAATGTAGCAGAACAGCGGCTGGTAGAGGATAATGGCAGAACCAGAATGCCCAATATTTTTCTGGGGTATGCAGTGGTGGAGAAGCCATAGTGAGAATTACCTCTTGAAGCTGGGTGAAATGTTAAGCGCTGCAGGCTTTCAGACTTTCTGTTCTGAACTCTAGGTTGAAGAACAGGCATCCAGTAAAGTATGGGCGACGCATTTCTGCTGTGGAGGAAGAGGATGGATCATTTTGCCTCCATATCCGCATGGTGGAATGCACAGATGCTGGCTATTATGCCTGCAAGGCCATAAATGAATATGGCACCAAACAGTGTGAGGCCAAGCTTGATATACAAGGTATCTTTGGGAGCTCCACAGCATGAGAATTAATGCTTTGCCAGTCATGTGATGATCGAATAGATCCTGCCTGCATGTCTGCTTTTTCCTTCCACTCATCAGCCATCCTGCTCCCCCATGTGAACATGCTTCCAGTTTGCCCATAATCTTGGCATTATCTCTCTAACCACCAGTAGCTGCTCCATGGCCGTTGACTAAAGCCACATTTAGGGGCAAGGGTGAGGAACACGTGAAAGCAAGGAAACACCCAGGAGTACAAACTTAATTGCATTTATAAAACAGTTTTGAATATTCAGGGCATTTTATAGAATAGGTTTGGGTAATCTTCACAACAGCCTTGAAGATTGTTCAGGGTCATCTCCATATTGCACTTAAAGGCCTAAGAGGTAGTAGCCTGTTTTTTTCATAAGAGTTTGTGCTTGTCACCAAAAAGAAGATTTGAAGCAAGAATTGCTTTATTCGTAGGTCAATTTCTATACTGTATTACACATATAATGTGACTTTTTTATTGTGCCTTCAAGACAGTTTTTGATTCTTGGTGATTGCCGGACAAGCCCCTGCAGTTTTCTTGGCAAGATTTCACAAGTGGTTTGCCCTTGCCTGCTTCCTAGGGCTGAGAGGGAGTAACTGGTCCCAAGTCACCCAGCCGGCTTCATGCCTATGGCGGGAGTAGAACTCACCGGCTCCTGGTTTCTAGCCTGGTCCCTTAACCACTAGGCCAGTCTGGCTTTCTATGTAATGTAACTTCATCGCTGTAATTGACACTTTTTGGTAGTGCCTTCTATGTCAGCCACAGGAGCAACCAGTGAGCTCCATTTGCAACAAGAAATGGCATGCATAATAGTCTCCCTGACCCCATAGTCCCACCATATCTTCCCACACCTTAGCAGGGTTTTTTTTTCCCGTTCAGCTTATTCATTGTTATTTAAGACATGGGTGCCAGGTGTACATCCTCCTTCCATTTAACACCCATCAGGAATTAGGTGCTTACATGTGTTTCCATGCCCCTCATAAAGCATCACCTTCATCGGGCAAGGGAGCCATGAGCTTCTTTCCATGTGGGCTTTGCTTTACAAAACCTGTCAGCCCCAAATTGGGTGCAGTGGGGGATGTATAGCTGCCACTGGTCTGGCTCTTCTCATAGCTTCTGGTAAAAGAAGGTTGGCTTCAGGTCACCCAGTCCCATATTTGGTTTAGGCCTGAGCCATAGCAGTGTAAAGAGGAAGAAGCTGGATCTGCACTTTTCCAGCAATTGAGCAAATTCGATGTTTGCACGATCTCCATTTTGGAGTCATTAACCAAGTAAAAATGCAGGGTAGAAATATAAAGAAATTGTAACCGTTCCTACATGAAATTATAAGCTGTCCTTTGAGGATGTCCCTGGTCTATTTTAACCTGTTTTCTTGCTGTCTCCTTTTTCTGGGTAACAAGTTGGTCCATAGTTCTGACTGATCCATTGCATCAGTCTTGGGAAAACAGAAACAAGCCCCCTTACAAATACTTGAACAAAAGTGCTTACTGGATGCATTATTTGGATCTGTGAAAAGTTCCTAGATGGCATGTTTTCCAAGCTAGCAAAAGGGGAATCTGGCGTTCTGCCCAGCTTCAGTTTGGGGTTGATTTTTATGAACAAGATGATACTATGAGATAGGCGTGAGAGTTTATATGTGTAACTGTGTTATGTTGATGCATTTGCTTTTGTCAGGCAGTATCTACATATGTATTTGTGCTGTGGTGAACATCTTTTGCTTAGGCCAGGCATGTATGAATTTGTCTATGCTTTGCTTTTATGTCCATCATGCTACACTAACCCTTCGCTTGCTGACTGTGTTTTTGTCTGTACAGGGAGAGTGAGCTAAGGTACTCCTGGCCCCTGGGCCACTCTAGCCAGACAACCTGGGCAGTTGCCTCTACTCCCAGCACGACTGAACAAACCAGGCTGGCAAGGCTTGGCTTCTGGATGGCCAGCGCTGAGACTCACCTTGGACGCAGAGCCTGGTTGCAGCTAGGGGAATGGGACACAGCGGGTGGGAAAGTAGTCTGGGGCTCCCTTTAGCTGTTTGAGCAGTTCTGAGCTTCCTGTAGCTACATGAGCTGAATTAATCTATGGCATCTCCTTAGTGCTTGGGCAGGAAGCTTGTATCCAGTTGGGTCTCCGTATGTTCTGTGCTAGGCACAGAATCTCAGAAGTGGACACCCTGCCCGTGTACCAGGCATTCCCCATCTAGGTGCTGATGGTGTGCAGTGCCCATTCTGGCCTCCACTGCTGTCTGGCCTGCACTGTGGCCAGTGTGCGGTGCTCTCTGTTTCCTCTATGTGTCCTTGTCTCCTCGCCTTGGTTTGCCCATTCCTCTTCCTGGGGGTTTAGAGCAGAATGCTAGCTTGTCCTCTCCCTGCTGGCCTCTGAAGAGGCTTCTGCTCATCCATGGAGGCCACACACTGAGGTAGCTTTGAAAGGAACAGGCCACATCTCGACCTTGTTATGCCTCAAATCCAAGACTTCTTGGGCAGAAGGCCACATAGTTTAAGAAAGCAGCATTCTTATCCACACGCGACCTCTGGACAGCAGAAAGTGACCAGGAAGGGAACCTTTGCCCGGAACTGTGTAGGATGGAGAGGGGTTTTGGAAATAATGGGAGGCCACCAGACTTTGATCTCTAGGCATCTTCAGTGAAGGCCAAGGATGCCGTCTCTTACCACCATTGTGCTCCCACTCTGGGAGGATCTCACGGGCTGGGCTATAGAGAATCCTCTTTTTGTAGATGAAATAAAGTCTGTTTGTTTGGTAAAAGTACTGTGTGGTTTGTTCTTAGCACAGATCCTTGTCTCTCTTCTCCCCATGTCCCCTTCTCATCCCATATCATGCTCTTGTGTTCTCCATACCCCATCATGGTTTCCCATTCAGACTGAGTTTGCTTTGGATGACGGCTGCTTTGTCTCCACTCATGTCCTGTTGCAGTGGTTAATGAGTTGCCAGCCAGCCTGAGAGAAAGCCATTCTAACTGAATGGTGCATTTGCATTTGAAGTGTGGGATAGAAATATTGATCTAACTAAATAACTCTGCCGCTTTTCCATAGCTGTACAGTCTGTTTATTTGTAGAAAAGAAAAGTCTTGTTTATAGCATTTAACTGAAATATTGAAAACAGAGTACACAGATAAAATGTTGCTCTGCTTTGCTCTAAACCTGCCAGTTTTGAAATTTGCAAGTTGGCTGTTTCCTATTGACTTAGGAAAGGCTTCACTGGAAAACTGACAAACATTTTCCTTTTGTGAGGTAGACTTAGTTATTGAACCAGGATGCAGGATTCCAATATGATAGTCAGATTTTTCCATTCGATCATGGAATGGAATGGTAGCTTTGGATATTTAAGATCTAGGAAGAAAAGGGTGAATATGCTTCCTGTTTCTTTGCATTTTGAATATCTAAGGTCACCTATTGCGGGGGGATGTCAGCTGTTTTCCCAGCTCTTGCTAAAGGTAGCCAGTCTATAAACATAACTTGTAGGATCATAGATTTCTGTCTCCATTGTGTTTGTTGAAGAACAGGCATTCAGCATTCCTGGAAATGGGACAGGTGAGGGGTCTGCAGCAGATGCAGGAAAGTAATTGTGAAATCCAAGTTTGCATGTAACCTCCTTATGAGAGCACTGTGTAATATTTGCCAGAACCCAAGCCTTTACTCTTACAACATCACAAGTCAATAAGGTGGTGGCAACTTGGCAATTTTATTTAACCATAAAATATCCATTACATGCTTTCCGCACCTTATCCTTTGCATCCTCTCCCGTTTTTGTTCCATTGCTCAGAGACGCATCTCTTTCTCTCTTTTTCCGTTTCCTCTTCCCGTTCCCTCCTTCTCCCCAGTGCACCCTGAGACACAGTCCCTGGCAGTGCTGACCCCGCTGCAGGACGTGGTGGTGGGGGCTGGGGATGCAGCGATCTTCGAGTGCCTGGTATCTGGCCCACCGGATGTGGATGTGGACTGGCTGTGGCGGGGGCGCCTTCTGCAGCCTGCCCTGCTCCAGTGCAAGATGCATTTCGATGGGCGCAAGTCCAAGCTGCTGCTTACCTCTGTGCATGAAGACGATAGTGGTATCTACACATGCAAGTTAAGCACAGCTAAAGGTAAGGATGCTAGAAATGCTGCACAAGCAGAGGCCACGAAGACAGGAGAAAGAATCTGGGTTCGCACACTGAACTAAGCCAACCTTTATCTTGATCATGATTTGTTAAACAAGCCATAGTTGACTGGGGTCACACGATATGTGTAACTCGGCTTTCTGTGCCACTTCAGTGTATAGTGTTAGTCACAAATCATAGTTTGCAAATCACAGCGGTTGTATTCACATAACATACTAAGCAAAACTCCAGGATGGCTACAACTGATGTATTAATCCAGTCACTGTGACAAGCCATAGAACACTTGGAGATAGGGGTGCTGACTTCTCATCTAGTCCACTAAACCTGTCTTTTCCATCTGTCTGATGAACCAATATTTTTTATTTTATTTTTAAAAAGTTTTACTGCTGATTCTCCACTTCAAGTTCCCATTAATGGCATAAGAGCAAGCTAGGCTGTTTGTTTTCTCTTCCCTTTCTGTCAGTGTGCAAGCTTATTTGCAATAGATTTATTGCATCATGAAAAATACGCTGCTTTCCTAAGGCTTATGCTTAAGAAACTGAAACTGAACACACACTTGTACACAAATCTCTGAAAGTTAGCAATAAAGAAACATCCCACCTTATGTGACACTTCTCTAGAATGTAACCAGTGTTTCCTATGAGCAGGCTAGTGCAGCCAGCTGTTGATGGATAATAATGACCATTAAAACTATAGGACTCTGAATTACTCCTACTGGTCAGAAAAGCCAGTGTGAATAAATGTTTAGGTTTGTACAGGCTGCCAAGATGAATCATGGCTTTCTGAATACATCCCAATAGCTTTATACAACTCTTCACTAACAGTATTATGGCTTAGTAAGGTACGTGAACCCAGTTAATGGGGTAGACGTCTGTTTTCTAAGCATGTAAAATTGGTGCTAAATCTCACAAATGGCAAAGCTTCCAAAAGGCATTTTTCATGTGGGTGTAGCTAATTTAGAAGAGAGCCAGGTTGGTCTGGTGGTTAAGGCACCAGGCGAGAAACCAGGAGATGGTGAGTTCTAGTACCACTTTAGGCATGAAAGCCGTCTGGGTGACGGTCAGTCACTCTCTCTCAGCCCATGATGTCAGGCTCGGGCAACAAGCCGGTAGGTCAGTTCCTGTCGCAACCAATGGATTAACATTTGGTTGATCTGAAAAGCGGACCCTGCCCCTGTGGGAAAAATGCTAGGAAGAAAAAAAAGCTAATTTAGAAATACATAATGGCTGTACTGTGGTCTGTTGTTCTCCATACAAGTAAGGCAGAAATGGAAGAAGCTAAAAAACTAGAAGGTATCAGACCTGGAGTCAGGATATTGGTTTTGCCCTGTTTTCCATAATGTAACGAATGCAACATTAGAAGACTTCAGCAGTCAAAATGGTTCTGAGTCTGGTTTCCAACAACTAATGCAGCCACTGAGCATTTGTTCAGGAGGTCTTCATGCCTCAAACCAGCCCTGAAGCAACCCTTCAGTTTGTCAGAACAACTGAGACTTTTTGATGATGGTGGGTGATGGTGGGAGGGAGGAGTTCACTTAGGCGATTATACCAGTCCTGGAGAAACAACGCTTGGCCCCTGCAGAAGAAGGAAGATCTGCTGGCAGTCGGAAACTCAGTATAACTGGCAACAGCCTGCTCTAATTTCCTGAGATGTACTCCAGCCCCCTGAGCAGCTTGGAATCAATTTATGCCCAATTTGTGCTTATAACTAATAATATTCAATGATACAGCCTTCACTGGTGTTGCTTGAGAGCAGTTTCCTCCTATCTATTTGTGGGAGTCAGCCTTCGTTTTCTGAGGTGGCAACAGTGACGGTTTAAAACACACACCCACGTATACCCACGTCACCTTTGGAATGCCAGTCATTACCCTGGGTCTGTGCAAGCGATGGAGAGGAGAAGCAGCTTGCGAGAGTGGGCAAAGGGAGAAGCTCCATCAGCAGATCATGGGAAAGACGCAGGGTGGGTTGGTAGAGAACCAAATCCTCTCCGGTCGTGCTGGGCTACAATTCCATCATTCTTACACTACAACGTTAGTGTAGTTAAACCGTGCTGTGATTTAATGGATGTAGACAAGGCTATGTTGTGAAAGGTTGTACTGCAAAGGTGGGGAATTGGAGCTGGGAACATAGTTTAGCAACACCTGGAAGACCACACGTTCCCCATCTCTGCGATACTGTTTATTTCAGTTTATTATGTCTTCAGCTGTGCCACATCTAACCTGCTCTTATTCTAGAACTAGAAGGTGGTTTAGGGCAGTGCATCTCATTCCAGTATCTCTTAATACTATACACCATTTTACTCGATCATGAAAAGGGTAAACTGAGAAGAGAGAAAAGCAAAACGGTTTGCACAGCCAAAAATATATTTAATTCATTCTTTGATGTTTAGATGGATATTTCTGAGGTTAAATTCTTGGGCACATATTTATATAGGCAATCATTGGCTTTTGTAATTCACTGGCTTACACTAATGTTACACTAACTTGTGATTTCTGGAGCATGTCTGTAGTTTTCTTAGTGTGGAAGTAGCTTGCTGTCTTCTTCTTCCAGGATGTTTCACCAGCTTCCCATTCTAGTCCACAACCCTGGGATTTCCTAGTGGTCTCCCATCCAAAGACTACCCAGGTGTAATATTGCCTAGTTTTTGTTTGTTTGTTTAATCTCCAAGGCCAACCAGGTGCTGCCACATTAGCAGAGTCTAGAGTTTGTACTGACTGCATTATGGTCTCCCAACACATCCATGGCCAAGTCTAGGTAAAAATCCACACACAAACATCTACCAACTTCCTCCCCTCTTCATCTAGGAAATTATATATCTGTCCTTCCTGGCAGTAAACCAGTTGGTGGGCAAAAAGTAGACAGAATGTCATGATTAGAAGTCCTGTGTAATAGAGTTCAAAATGTATTTTTCTGGCAACTTTTTATTTCATTGAGAAAATTTGGAATGAAAAAGCACTATTTAGAACTGATCTTGCACTCTTGCTTATTTCTGTTTTTTTAAACTAATATTATTCCACTTTTTAAAACTAAAACCATCATAAGACAACTTACAATCATGTATACTAAAAACCGCTTACGTGTGCATACACACAGAACATGTAAGGTCTTGAACTGGAGCTTTTTCAGTGGTGACCTCCATTTTCATGGACAACGCCTGCCCCCCCGGAATGTATATTTTAAATTATTTAAATAAATAAGCTTGTTTTGGTAGTGTTGGCTGTAATGTTCCTAGAGGGAGATAATTTACATTTTATTTACATTTGACTCCAAGACTGAGGGAGAGAATATTGTAAAGCAGAAGGCTGGAAGGGATCTGGCAAACCTGATGCCTATCTATCCAAAGGGATGGTTGGATCCTGTTAACTGTAGAAATGGGACTAGAGTTGCTCTGAATTGGGAGAAATGCCACTTAGTTAGTTCTGATCTGGCCTCAATAACAACCTGCTATGCAGACATTTATCAGGTAATTCATTCCATGTGTCAGGAAATGTGTAACTTAAGGTACAAGAGCGGGCTCCTAGCCAAATGCCAATCTCTGGAATTCCATTTCCAAGAAGAATTAGGGATTACGAAGCAGGAACAACATTTAAGAAGGATGCAGAAATGTAGCAAGAGCAGTTTCATTTCATTTCCAGTTTCTGAAAAACCTCACCTTTCTGGGGTGTTTTCTCCTCCCAATATCCTTCCATACTTACACATATCTCTCAAGACCAGGAACAGAAGAAGCCAATTGCACAGTCAGCTGCTTTCCTTGCCCCACAGTCTTGCTAGGCCCCAAAGCTTTTAAAGACCAGGAAAAGGCAGATCCCCTGGGTTTCTGAGCCGACAGCTGACTATCCACTGTGCCTTGCAGATGAGCTGACCTGCAGTGCCAAGCTAACAGTATGGCCCTCGCGCCAGCCCCTCTTCACTCGCAAACTGGAATCTGTGGCTGTGGTGGAGGGACGGACAGCACGGTTGGACTGCAAGATCAGTGGGGACCCCCCACCAACCATCGTTTGGACCCACTTTGGTAATTCTCCCCACCTTGCAGTTCAGAGACTTTGGATTACAGGATGTTCTAAGATCAGCCAGCATGGCTACGGAGGGAGGGCCAATATCTATGGGACTGTTGTCCATTTATTTGGGCCAGGCTTGGTAGTGCAGAGGCAGGAGGCTGCAGGATCTAAATCTTATCATTCTCTTTCAAAAGGCTGTGGGAACAGCTGTGGGAGAGCCAGACTTGCAATAAGCTGCCGCAACTGAAATCAGTACCTGGACTCCTAGTAATCAAATGTATCTGTTAAAAACCAGTAGAAAAAAGTTGCCCTGACTTCCGTAAGCAGACATCACTGAGCTTGAATCCCACCAGAATCTACTGAGGGCAAGAGTCCCCCACCCCACCTACATCCACACCTTGCAGCCTTCCCTCCGCTGTGAACATGGCTTCTCGCAGTGGTCTTTCTGCAAAGCCATTTCCCAGCAGAGCCTGGCCTCCGTTCTGGGTGGTGGGACACATGTTAATTTACCCGTTGCTAATGAGAACATTCTCGCACACTGACTGTGACAGCAGCTGCAGGAAAAATATGGTTGCTGCCATGCCATAAAGTTCAATATATCTCTCTATCCCTCAAGGACGTGGAAAGGGAGCAAGAGGGTTCTGCTGGCCGTATTCTGGCAGTGGTCTTTATTGTGGCCCAAGACCTAGGGAGCGGCATCATATTATCTCCCTTGTGGGCCTTGATTGCTAGGTTTTAATTTTCATATAGACTGGAACCCATCTGTGTCTTCTCCTCCCTTCCGGGTCAGACTCTGACTGTGATGTGTCTGATGCAGGCCAACCTGTGCAAGAGGGGGAAACCACGCGTTTACAGCAGGACGGGGGGCTCCACTCTCTGGTCATCCTGCATGTGAGCTCCGAGGATGAGGGTCAGTATGGGGTGAGTGCCAGCAACAAGCACGGCCGAGCTGAGTCCACCGCAGAGCTGTACGTGGAGGAGCCACGGCCGGCAGCTAGCTCTCAGATGTGAGTGGAAGGGAGAGGAGGAGGAGGAGGAGGAGGAGGAGGAGGAGGAGGAAGGGCTGAGAGGGGATTGGTTATGGAAACATCCAATGAAGATGTACTGTAGGAAAGTCCTAGAGAATTGTGTGCATTTGAATATGCTGTATAGCCATGACATTACCAGAAGATGCATCCTTAGTTATGGCAATGCACTTATGGCCTCCTCATTCACCTGATCTCCATGCGTGGGGCTCTGACTCTCTTTGGTTATTTTAAATTCTCTTAACTAAAAGATGAATGTGCTTTTGTTTTTGTTTCTATTTTGACCCAGTGGCATCTTTTTCCCATCTCTGCTTTTACATTAGCCAATGAACTGCTGGAAGGTTCACGCATTAAAATAGGCTGCTGTATTGACACGTATAAAACGAACGATGGTCTTTTTCCTCACCTCTTGCCCTTGAGAGAATTAATAGCAGCCCTGTTTGGAAACAGAATGCTTGAATCTGGGAATCACTTTGTATTCATGAGAACCTGCTGTTCTGATTTGCACAGTCTCGTGTGCATTTCTGGAAGACGGGCTCCATCATGGCCTGGCTGCTCGCCTTAAAATATGTAGCTTTTAAATGCACACATACAGCCAGAGACAGACCGACAGAGGTTGTGGAAACAGGCTTTGTTTGTGGGTTTTACCAGCCTTCTCAGAGGATTCCATTCCCATTTTCCAGTTCCAGATTTTATAGATGCACGTATGCTTCAGAGCACAGATCTTCTGATGCATCAGCAAACTATAATTAGCTTGCTTGAGACCAGGGACATTAGCAAGACAAAATAGAGACATTTTCTATTAAGGCCAATTGAACCGATTAGACGTAATATAAAAAGGACCCTGAAGAGTGAATCAGTTATTGTCGAAAATGTCCTTGCCACTGCCTAAAAACAGAGGTTTTCTGGGGATCCTAGATAATGGAAAGTATTATTCAGACAACCAAGAAGTTGATTTGATTGTACAATCCCCTTATCCTGTATTAAAAATGAATGTTTTTGATTCACAACTGTTCCCATTTCCAATGTGGACAACAATCTGAAATCATTTTGGTGTCATAGGATCTATGTAATATATTACCTGAGACTGCCCTATGGCTAATTGAAAACAGCTTCTCTAGCTATATATTAGCTAATGCTCCAGGACAATGTGGAGATGCTGACCAGTGTTTCTTATCTCAGAATACTATAATTTCCTTTTTTTGTTTGTTTGTTTGAAGAATTGCTTGAGAGGAACATCAGCACTGACTTTACCTGGTTGATTTTTTTTTCTTTTAATTTAATATCTTTGTTTTTTGTAACAAAACAATATTTAATCATATAAAAACGAATAAAAAATTAAAGTTACAAACTAAGAAGGGAAAAAATCTGTCTTATAATTTATACTTATCAATAGTCACTGGTTGACCAATGAATTCACTACTATAATATAAACAAAAAAGATATTATTGTAAGATATCACAAAATTTCTGCCATAATAACACATATTTCTACATCCTTTGAGTGGTAGAAAATTTTGCCTTTTCCAAAACAGACAGATCACACATTTCCGACCACCATTCCTGGATATCTGGAACAATATCATTTTTCCAATTTTTTAATATAATTATTTTTGCCACACACCCGCATGCTCAATACAACCACAATTCCTGATAAGCAGTCAAATTCCAAAGCTGTGGTATATAATTCAACTTTACATTAATGTTTTTAACATTAAACATTTTCCTATAAATCTGCTAATATACATTAATGCACAATCCCAAACCTGGTTGATTTTGATTGTCATTCTGGATATCTTTGTACATAAGCTGCCAAACAAGTCAGTTCCACATAGTTCCATTCCCACGCAGTCAAACAGGATAAGATTTATTTGTTTATAAATCATATTTATAAAGCCACCCAATTCACAGTGACGTTGGGCAGCATGCAGGTTAAAAACGTGCAATATAACCAAACAAATAAAAGAAGGGGATAACGAGGGAACCAACTTATCGGACAGAAAACAGAATAACACTCAGGGGACACATCCTCCATCTAGCCCAGAGGTTGGGAGAGAAGCCAGGCCTTTATACTCCATTTAAAAGACAGGATTGATCCAGCATATTTTCCCTGCGATAATATCATAACCCACACTTACTTGCCTCATACTCAGTCCCTTTGGGATTGCTGGAGTTTCCATTAACCATGAAAAGTCTTTCAATTTCTTTTCTCTTCATACTTTTTCTCCTTGGGGAACGTTTGCAACAGTTTCCCCTGCGCTTTTTCTTCTTCTTTTGCAATGACGTATTTTAGAAATACATATTTGTACTTCCCATGTTTGTTCCTCTGAGGCACAGTTGCGGCTTGCCCATAGGAGGTGGCTTTCTCTTTGCTCAAAGGAGAAAGGGAACACCACACCTGTACCTGAAGCCACAGAGTTGGAAATGACCATAAGGATCATCTTGTCCAACCCTCTGCAGTGTGCAAGAAAACCATTCAAACCATACATGAGAGGTGGCTGTCCAGCCTCTTCTTAAAAGCCTCCAGCAATGGAGAACCACTTCCTCCATAGGCAGATTGTACCACTGCTGTACAGATCTTACCATCAGAAAGTTTTTCTTTATATTTAAGTGACAGATAAATAAGATATATATGCAGGGCATCCCAATAGCTGAATTGAGGGATCTCCCTTTTCCCTTTGTCTTGCAGATCCAAGCTAGAGAAGATGCCATCGATCCCTGAAGAGCCAGAACAAGGGGAGAGTGAAGTTGAACGCTTCACCATGCCTGACTTCTTGCGACCACTGCATGATTTGGATGTGGTGGAGGCCAAAGAAGCTGTGCTAAAGTGTCAAGTGGCTGGCCTACCCTATCCAACCATTACCTGGTTCCACAACGGGCGGCGCATTGAGAGCTCTGAGGACCGTCGGATGACACAGTGTATGCTCCATCCCGCAGGTTTCTTGCACACATGGAAATTCCCACATGAAATAGGGTCAGTTCTAAGTTTTGGGAAGGCCCTTGGGCAAACAACCTCCCAAGGGCCCTGCCACCTATGGCAACAACAGCCATCAGATTTTCTGGATACTCCTGGCCCTCAGCTCTACTGCCTGCTTGCTTCCTTGCCAGTTGGTTGGGTGTGAATGAGCAGACAGTAGCAGCTGCTTCTTCACCACCATTTTTCTTGCTTACTCCTGGCTGAGTGAACAGCTATATCCACTTGCCAATTCATACGCTGCCTTTTTTTTAACCTTAAATTTCTAACCTCTTTTTAGGGTCTCATTGGCTCTATCCAATCATGACTTTCTCAGCCCTCCCCTTCCTCTTGAGCCGTTCACTCTTCATTCATAAATACGTCTGCTCCTCATTCATTCTGTCTCACCAAGTACAGTCCTCACTTGTATTCCATACTCATTCTGCACCCATTCTTGACTTTATCTCCTTTTATCACACATACACTTCTCCAGTACCCCATTCCCACTGCAGTCAATTTACTTCTATGTTTCTCTAGGATACCCTACTTCCACTTCCTTATACAAAGTGGGCAGAAGCATGCTTTTAGAAATTTAGTAAATATTCTATCAAGTTACACAAATTAATCTACTTGCTTAATATATTGCCATTTATGTATAATTTGCAATTGTTTATTTCAGTTTCCTATCCATCTAGTTTCTTTGTTTTTGATATATTAATTTTCAGATCCATATTCTTTGACGCGTCATATAATCTATTTAACATTCACTGCAAATCATTTGAGTTCTCAGCCAACCACATGTTCTCATCTGCATAGAAACATGCACACATATTCATGTCCTGAAAGGCATCTCTAATGTCACCCTAAGCATTTTTAAACAATCATCCATAAATCCGTTAAATAACCAAAGGGTATCAAACATCCATGTTTTACCCCCTGCTCATTATTGAACTATTCACTAAATATTACCTTCGTCCCCGTGTATGCTTTATTTCCATTTACCACATACAGGAACCAACCCTCAACTCCATATTTACACAGGCCATAATTCAAGCCTACATGCCTTATAGTCTTTCTCCAAATTAACGAATGTAGAATGAACTTTCTTTTACACATTCATCCATTTCTCAATGACCTGCTGAACAACAAAAATCGAATCTGCACATTTCTTGCCTGGCATAAAACCACACTCCACTTCCTAGATTTGCACACCTTTCCAAACACAAACATCTTCCTAAGCATACTTCATAAATGAATACTCCTGTAATTTTTGCATATGTTCTTGCTTCTTTTCCCTTTGTATAAGGCAGGGTCCTCAAACTGTGAGTTCTATCCCTTTCAAGGATTGCAAGCACATTTGAGGAAGGTGACACTCGATCCCATTCTGCCTGGACATGGGCAGCCTTTGACAAAATGCTGGTACTGGACCAGGCTGTATGCAGCATCCAGGAGCTGGAGTTCTCCTTCAGTGACTTTTGTACTCATAGCAATGGCTTCTGTGACAGTCTCAACACACTTCTGAGTACCTGCCAAGGCCACCTTCTGAATTAGAAGGCAGTAAAGAGGTGGTGACAGTCATTATCTTGTCATCAGTTCCTTAATTCAAATATATGTTCCTGATCTCATGTGGTTCCTTCGTAAACCCAGGAAAAGACATGGCTCCTTTAAAGAGCATCCAGTAAGTACAGTGAGGGAGCCCATGCTGGATCCAAAACGCTCTTGTCCACTTCGAATCTGAATATTGCACACCTCTAATTATCAGTGTTCACTGGAGTTTAACAAACAACTATCACCAACCTACAAATCCCTATTTTCTTATGCATCCCTGATAAATTAGGTGATATATCAGTTCATATTTCTGATATAATTTAGCTCATTCATTCATAATTAAATCTATGCCTTAACTTCCCTGTGTATATCCATCAGCTCCATTTTACAAGATTAGACCATCTTCCTTCATATCTATTACATCCTTCCTCTTTCTCTAATTTCACAGATACAACACATATCTATTTTTTTTCTTTTAGTTAGTTAGTTAGTTAATTAATTAATTCTTTACCAATTAGTCCTCTTGCTTTCCAAGCCAGTCACAATCTTGCATATGCCATGGCTATTACCATAACAGAAATTTACTGCCTTACCAAGATGCCACTCATCTTGGCTTTTTGATAATATAGAAAAGGTGTACTCTAGATTGTCAACCTTAGTTGCACCTCAGTCATGTGCAGCATTCCCTGCTAACGGGAAGGACATTTCTGGTCAGTTTTACACATTTTGTCTCGTGACCCCCAAGCAAAAGCCATACTGTACCCAGTAGAAAATAAGAGCGGATGGGAGGGGGGTGGAGGACTGATGAATGCTATTCTCTGCGTTCTCTGATTGGTCAGTTGGAGGAAGTATTGACTGGCTAATGGTGTTCTGAAAATGTCAAGATTTGGCCACAATGAAAATGACCACAGGTAAGCTTTAAACTACTTTTGAGGAATGAGGAATGGAAGTGGTGGTGATGTGGAAGTGTCCTTAATTTTTCTTTTTGCTCCCTTCCATGGCATTCAAAATTCATTGCCTGAGCTTGTTGCTGCTACAACTTGCTTCAGGATTGGATGAGGGATGGCTGGGAGAGTAACTTAACACACTGCTCTGTATCACCTGATTCTATGTCTCACCTTCCAAATTTATGAAGAAGCATGCCCTTAAAATAGTGCTGGAGATATTCCATTTTCCCCAGCTTGCCTGTATATACTTCATCAGTTATCCTATTTCCTTAGCAAACATATCAGTCTCTCTGTGTCTGTGTGTTGACCGCCTACTCCTAAAAATATTGGTGCTCCACTCCTACAAATATTGTAACCTCATTCTCTGTTTGTTTGTTTTTTCCCCTGCCCTCCACCTCTCCATCTTTCTTTCCTTTTGCAGATAAGGACATACACCGTTTGGTCTTCAGCTCTGTCAGTCATTCCCATGCTGGAGTCTATAAAAGCGTTATTGCCAATAAAGTGGGCAAAGCCACCTGCTATGCACATCTCTATGTCACAGGTAAGGATAGAAGGTGGGGCGGGGGAGGGGTTCCTAGTCATTATCGACAAGATTCTGCTTATGCATTCCAGGTGTGCTGGGCTACATCTGCCATCACATATGGTTATATCAGCTAGAAATTATGGGAGTTCTATACAGTACCTGTGGAGTTCAAAAGACTTGTGAAGACAGCCTTAGCTATAAATCTCAATTGTGTTAGATATCTGCAGCATTTCATTTACTTTTTTGTGTGCGGGGGGAGTGTATGTGTCTTCATTCAGGAGCAAATCCCCTTATCTTTAATGGAATTTACCTCAGGTAAATATGAATGGAATTGAGACTAGGATTCCACACATGGGAACTAGAACTACAGGCCCTTGATCCCAAGAATGATGGTGATTATTTGGAGCTATTCCATATGTTACCCATGGCTGGCTGGGGAATTCTGGGAGCTGAAGTCCACACATCTTAAAGTGGCCAAGCTTGAGAAACACTGTGTTACACCATAGGCTCTGGCTTTGATACTAAGCATAGGCTGGAAGAGGGATTTTGCCAACAATCTTAATTCTTGGATTAATGTGATTAATATGATTCAAAATGTTTATGTATATGCTTTTTTTTCTTCAAAGTTAGGTGTCTGTTTAATATTGAAAGGGTGCAGGATGGGTAAAAATAGGGCCTAGTTCAATGTTAGTTGACCAGAGACTAGGGTTACCAGATATCTGGAAAAGCAAAGGAGGACAAGGACAATCGGAAAGGAGGAAATAGGGGGGAAAGGAGGACACACTAACTGTTTAACTTTCTTGGCATGAATGAAAAAATTAGTGAAAAACTGCAAAAAAAAAAGAAAAGAAAAGTACTTAGGCCTACATGCATATGAAATTACTTTCCAGCATCAGAAATACTGGTTCTTCAATTGCAGGAATGTGCTAGAGCCAGTTAGGAGGCAAAAGCCTTCAGCGTGTAACTAATTAAGGTCTTGTTAATTTCAGGCAGCAGTGCAACCCAGCCAGAGGGTACTAATCAACTAATTAAGGTCACAGAGCTGAGGTTGTTAATTTACACTTAGCACTTATTAGGGAAGCTCTGTGGGTGGAGAAAAGCTGCTCAAGAAGAGATAGCTTATTAAGATGTTCAAAAAGTTGGACCATATTTGATTTTAAAGCTATGCTGGATGGAGGACATGTGGACAAAAAGGAGGACAGGTCCTCCTTTTGCTGGAGGTCTGGTAATCCTACCAGAGACTATCTTCCTATGGAGTGTAAGATTCTGGCTAGCTCTCTATTCCTTGATTCATATGTGTGGAAAATCACCTAATATCCTTGAGCCTAGTAAATAGTTGAGAAAAGTAGCTTAAATAACAATAAAACAACAAATCTCAGAATTCTTTGATATAGCTGATGAAGAGGGGAAGATCAAAGGAATCCTGATTAGAAAGCAAAGCACACTATCTCTTCCCCTTTCCTTATGTTTGTCTTTTACAGATGTGGTACCCACACCTCCTGACGGTCCACCCACCATAGCAGCTGTCACTGGCCGAGCTGTCACACTGAAATGGAATGCGCCGAAGTGGCTGGATTCAGCTATCGGTAGGCAGGGTGTCAGGTTCAGCCCAAGAACAACCGCAAGACAGTCCAGAACAGTTCAGCTCCTTTGTTAGCTTACACCTAATAGACAGAATCTCGCCAGACTCAATCTATACCACAACAACAGCAACTATAACCATGAGGCCCTAGGGAGGGGCCAGTTTCATTCTCTTGGCTTTCCCACACTCCGGCTGGGGACTGAGGAGGTGCTTCCCCTGGAATGTCTCCCGGCAACCTTGAAGCTCCATTCTAGAACCTTCCCTGCTCATGCCTTCCATCGCATCAGGCCAGGAAGGCAACAGGGATGCAAGGAGCACTTGGGAAATTTTTACTCCCAGACTCCACTGCTCTAGAGTATGGGATCTTCAAAGGCAGGCCATTCCACATGCTGAGGAAATAGGCAGTTGTTCCTGGCACTTGTGTGCACAATCTGCTGCTCTCTTTATGACTAAAGCCCCCACTAATTGACAGCTGCCATTGACATGTGTTTTGCAGCCCACTCAATCTGGGGACTGCTGATAGGGAAAGGGCATTACTCAGCAGCATAAATTAATTGGCAAATATGTTCATATCAGCATTGAGTGGTTTTTGCTCTCCAAAATCATGCCTTCTGCAAGGGTAAGATCTTGCTAATATTCTAGACTTTGCTAGACTTGAAGGTTTCAAGAAGCATATGGGCAAGGGTGATCCGATAGATCCTGTGCATTTGGACTCACAAAAAGCTTTTGATAAGGTTCATTGCCAAAGGCTCCTTATCAGACTCAGCAGGTGTCTGAGGGATCCTGCCAGGATACTTGGTAACTATATTGTTTGCTTAGAAATGTTTTGGAATCAGAAGTGAGTAGTAGCAAAGCAGCCAGGTTTGCTGATGATACAAAAACATTCAGCGTAATAAAATCAAAACAGGATTGCAACAGTGTCAGAAAGATCTCTCTAAACTTGAGAAATGCCCATCAAAATAACAAGTGCAGTCCAATGTAAAGAAGTGCCAAGTAATACATGTTGGTAAAAAAGAAAAGAAAAATCAAACTTCCCAGATATATTAATAGGATGTGAATTGTCTCTGACTGATCAGGAAAAGGGTTCTAGGAGTAGAAAATGTCAGCCTTGTGCATGGCTGCTTTAAGAAAAAGACAAACACCCTGCTTAGAATGATTAAGAAGAGGAATGCAAATAAAACAGCCAAGAGAGTGTTGTTCTACATTAATGTATAGCAGCACTGCCATGGATGAAGTTCCTGTCACCTTACTTAGCTGGAAAAGTACAAAAAAAGGGCACACAGAATGATTAATGGCTACAGCCTAGATACTCCCCCCCACCACCACCAACACCAACACCGACTGGGCCCAACCACAGAGAAAGGAGGAGAACCACTGCAGACCAGTGCCCTCTGCTCCCAGCCCCCTAAGCTGATCCAAAAAGATACTATGAGAGTTGGTACCAAAAGCCATTGAGAGATCCAGCAGGGCAAGGATGATGCACCATCCCTTCCCCAGTCCCCCAAAAGTCATTCACAAGCACAGTCAACACTATCTCAGTACTATAACCTGACCTGAACCTGGCTGAAAAGGATCCAGAAAATCCTTTTCTTCCTCTTTGGAGCTGCGTGCCTACTGCCCTCTCAACAACCTTCTTTAAAAAGGGAAGGTTGGAAACTGGATGAAAGTTGCCCGATACAGCTGGGTTCAAGGAAGGCCTCTTGAGAAGCGGGGGAACTGTTGCCTCCTTCAAGGCAGAGAGAACCACCCCCTCCTCCAATGAGGCATTAACTACTACTTGCATCCAACCACATGCTGCCTCTCAGGAGGCCTTGACCAGCCAGGAGGGCAGGGGTCCAGAACACAGGTGGCCAAGCTTACTGTCAAAAAGACCCTGCCTGCTTTCTCAGGATCAACCAGCTGGAACTCTGCCCAGATAACCAAGCACAGATGTGCCTCAGTTGCTTCCATAATACCTGCCCAGCTGGAGTCCATCTCAGATGCCCAAGGGAGACAACATGACAGACATATAAAAAAACCATGAACAGCATGAAAAATGTGGATAGATTTTTGCCCCTCTTTCACAATAATGGAAGTGAGAGTCACCTATTAAAACTGAATGGCAGGGAGATTAAGGACCAATAAGTCTTATTATACACAATGCATAGCTGAACTGTGGAATTCACTGCTATCAGATATGATGGTGGCCACCGAATTTAGATGGTTTTAAAAGGGAACTGGACAGATTTTTTGAGGATTGGACTGTCAGGGCTTTCTTAGTTTTGCTGCTCTAGACAGGCGGTTGGATTAATCCAGGAGGGCTTTTCTTACGTTGTTATGAATTTTGTGGCCTGTATTACATAATACAAATTAAGTACATCTGCAATATTTATATATTTCATACAATTTATGGTGCAGTTAACACTGTTCTGCATTTTTATTCAGGTTCTGCTAGTTATAGGAATGGGCAAGGCTGGCTAATAAACCTAATTACCAGAAATCTTGTTTAGCTATCCTAATATTTCAGTAGGTGTTCACATATTTCTAAACATACCTTTATAGCCTGTATAACTACTATAAATTTATTGGTTTACCAAAAGCTGGGGTTCATAATGATCTAAGGGGTACTCATTAGGTGAAGGGAGAAGCGTTATAGCAGTGTTTCCCAACCTCAGCAACTTTAAGATGTGTGAACTCCCAGAATTCCCTTGCCAGCCATGCTGGCTGGGGAATTCTGGGAATTGAAGTCCACACATCTTAAAGTGGCCAGAGTTGGGAAACACTGCTTTATAAAGAATAAGCATTGTGCAGTTTCTCTCATGTGCTGCCGTATTGGAGACTGTTGCAGGTTCCCACTCCTGAAATGATAATCTATGCTATGTGTTCCTGTGGGCAATAGAGAAGTCTAAACCAGAATGTTCTCGCTTAGGGCCACAGCCTCACTGGCATCTTCCTTCCTCTGTTCTTAGACCCTGCTTCTGTGACCTATATTCTCCAGCAGCAGATCCTGGGGTCCAGCCACTGGACCGTTGTTGCTACAGGCTTACATCAAACCAGCCACACCATTCTGGCTCTAAAGAAAAGCATTTACTATATGTTCCGTGTACTCACAGCAACGGCTAAGACTAACAGCAAGCCTTCTCCCCCCACAGAACCAGTGCAGCTCCTTGATCATGGTAAGATGGCACCAAAGAAGAAAAGGGGAAGGGAATGGCTATTTTTCATTACAAAGTAAAATCCTACTACAGGTACATCACCTGCTCCCTAGAAGCAAAGACAGTTGAGTTAATGAAAAACAAGTACCCTCAACCACCTCTTATCTTACCTCCTTCCTCCCCCCCCCCCACTTTTCTCAAATCCCCACCCTTTCCCCAACAGTGCAGCCTTAAAAAGAGAGAGCCGGGTTGGTCTAGTGGTGAAGGCTCCAGGCTAGAAAGCAGGAGACGGTGAGTTCTAGTCCCGCCTTAGACATGAAAGACGGATGGGTGACTGGGCAAGTCACTCTCTCTCAGCCCAACTCACCTTACAGGCTGGTTGTTGTGGGGAAAATAGGAGGAGGAAAGAGTATTAGGTATGTTGCTGCTTTGAGTTATTTTTAAAAATATTTAAAGGTGAGGTAAAAAATCTAAAAAAAAAAAAGTCTACACGGATGCAGGAATCAGCGGAAGTTCACAAAGGAAACTAAAAGGAATAATCCAATGACATATGGTCCATACCTAAGTAGCAGGAGAGCCCAAGATCAAAAATGGAGCCATTTGGCAAAGGGAATTGTTCCTTTTCTGCCCTAGAGTGAGTCTGTGGAAGGGGGCCAAAATGTGGAGGAAGAGGAAGAGGAAGGAAAAGGGGAAGAGGTGGTCAATGGAATTGGGAGGAAGAAGGGGTATCCTCTCCGCTGTTGCCAGAATTACGATTGAGGGTAAATGAAGTATTGATGGCTAGGACAGGAATTTGAACCCAGGAATCACAGCTTCTTGGCTGACACTCTAATGATTATTCAATCTCTTTAGAATCAGGAGGAGCAAATAGTCAAAGGCATTTATAACAACTGCAGAAAATATATGTTTCTACTTCTTTGAGTTTTTTTCCTTAGACTATGGTTGTAATTAGACTAAAAAATTTTGATCAAGTTCCAATTCAAAAGTCTGCTGGATGTCACAGTTTGTTCAGGATTCATTTAAAAGACTGTGAATGCTTTCACCTTCAGGGAAACTTGCTCATTGTTTCTTTATTGAAATATAAAGCTGATAACATTACTCAATTTTTTTGAGAACTCTTGTCACTCTGAGAATCTTGGTTTTATAGGAAAAATTATTAGTGACTGGAGGCTCTAAATCTATAGCCACCGTAAGCAATGAAACAATTTATGTTTGGCTTGCCTCACTATGGCCCAATAGTCAGTCTGAAGATAGAAAGCTTTCTTTTCTAGCCAGGAAGGTGAACGTTAATTATTTCTATTTGTGGAATTTATTCCTATGGGTAGCTGAATTTTAAATTATCAAGAGGAGCGATGAGTATTACAAGCAGGGGCTTCTTAGCAGTAGCCCATTATTTCTGAAACTCTGTCACAAATATGGAAAATATTGCTTTTAAATGGACCTTTAAAAAAACATCTTTTCCTAAAACCAGATATTTTAGCATTTTCCAAGTGGTACTCTTCAAATGTGTTGGACCACATCTTCCAGAATACCTAGCCAGTGCAGCCCCAACACGTCTGGAATGTGTCATGTTGAGAAAAGCCATGAAAAACAACATAGGCACATTCTTCATACAGCACAAGTTTTATATAAGAACTGTAAGAGGTCTCCCCAGCCGAGCACTTGGTTGGGATGCTATCTTAGAATACCTGTGGTACAATCTGAGCTAAGAGAGATGATTCAGGCCCAGTAGCTAAGAAGAAGCAAATATTGGAAGTGGTCTCCAGGATGAACTTATATATTCTGAGTTCCTGGTTAATATGGCTCAAGGAAATCTAGCCCAGCTAGCTGAGACATCTGAAATCTCTCCCTGCAGTGATAGTCTAAATTTCTTGGATCTAATGTGATGGGCTGTGCTGTGGCTCTAATGTGATTGGTTGTGCTTCTAGGTCTGTATATGGCAGAGGCCCCCATAATCCTGGACAAGCCAGATGTGGTGTATGCAGTAGAGGGACAGTCGGCTTCTATCACTATAACTCTCAACCATGTGGAGGTTGCTGTCACCTGGAGGAGGTAGGCCAGCCACCAAGTGTATTTTTAAGTCTACTTCACACTTGCCCTGATGAGGTGTGCAGGAGGCTCATAAGCTGCTAAAGTTGGCAGAACAGCTATTATGCGTCTTTGCAGAAAGCAGGAAAAGATCCAGAGAAAGATGGCGCAATAGAAAGGGTGCTTTTCAGGATCTTAAAATGTAGAAGAGTCATGAACTGTGTTCTTACTGCTGAAGCACTTGGCTTTGATACATATGAAGGTTCAAACCTCTTCCACATTGCTGTTTGCCTCCTTACTATAATAACCAATTTGGGGCTGCTGTGAAATGCTTAGCAACTGTCCCCCCTTCCCCTTCATGCAGTAGCCAGCACTTTATCCAGCCAGTCAGAAGGGGAGTGCCCAAAAGAGGAGCCAGCTGCATCCCACACCTGTTTTCACACTTTACCTCCTTTTGTTAGTTTTTTATGGGAAGGAAGGAATAAAAGCCTACCTCTGTCACTCCTCCTCTGTTTGGCACAGAAATAGGGTGGAAGTCAAGGTACCGTGGCTCCCTGGCTTCTGGACAGAGAAGAGAATCCCAGGGGCAGGAGACAGGATAAGACAAGACTTTTCTGCCAGTTGGAAGCTATTCCATCGCACAGCTCCAGGGGAGTGCTGTGAAGCTATTGTGCAGTGTTTCTCCATGAGCATGGACCAAGTTAGTTGTGGAATTAATTAGATTGGCTTTCCAAGTGGCTGGAAGCCCTGCATGTTGTGGAACATATGAAAGGAGCCTTACAGACAGGGTCCCAGGTCAAGTTATGGTACCTGTTGACAAGCCGTATTGTTGTGGAAGAGGTTCATCAGTAGGATGCATATTGGTGGATCCCAGCTCTCTGTCAAAAACTCTTCTTCCTTATTCTTCCCAGGAGTGGCATGGTGCTCAAGGATGGTGACCCCAACTGGGAGATGAGCATGCCTGATGATGATCAGCACACCTTGAGATTCCTCCGGGTGGGAAGGGGGGATGTGGGGGAAATAACCTGCGAGGTGAGCAACCAGCATGGATATGACCATGGCTTCATCAGCATGGAGCTGGCAGGTATGGGAGATCACCCCACGTCACTCCCTCTGAAGACTGCCCCATATCCTTTTTTATCAAGTTATTAGGAAATGGCTGCTTTTCAAAATACTCTATAAAACAGGAGAAGGGTTGTGGCTTGCACATGCTATAAGCTCACATCACCAGTACAGAGTAGCCAGCTATGAAATGTTCCTGATCCTGTTAATTAGCAAATCCCTGAGCTTTCACACATTGCTGTATTTAGCAAAGCTGGGAATGAGGGCAGGACAAGACTCCCCATAGAATGGAGTGAGAACTTCTCTGACAAACTTTGTTGGAACATATTTTTTTGCTTGATCACAGAGTTGAGTGCATTTCTCCCCGCTCCAACAGAGTATATGTTTCTGTCCCCAGAGGCACCCCGTTTTGAATCAATCATGGAAGACATTGAAGTTGGAATAGGTGAGACACCACAGTTTGCAGTGGTGGTAGAGGGCAAGCCCCTTCCAGATATTATGTGGTACAAGGTGAGTATGTGTCCAGTCTTGAGGAGACTGCTGAGGTTAAGAATACCTGCAGAATGTTCTCAGATTTCAAGAGCTTCTTGTTGGCGCTTCTCAATGTTAACTAGAAGGGGCTGTCTCCTTCCCAGATGAGCTTATATCCATTAATCTTAGTTCATTCCAGATTTTCTTGGATTGGCATAGTTTTGATGTTAACAGCCAGGCTGAGCTATTTCCTTACCTATCAAAATGCCAGTGCAGAGGAAGTGTTATTTGGTTGGTTTCTAATGCCCCTCTCCCCTGAAATGTGAATAATGAAACATTAACAAAAAGATCCTGGTCTTCCAAAGGAAGAAGCAATGGAGCAAAAGATAAAAAAGCCTGTAGACAGTGGGATTTAAGGAACCTACTTCCTGCATCTTCCTAAGGAACAGCAGATATGTGAGAGCAAACCAAAACAACATAAGAGTTTGGTCTTCTAGATTTTTTTTTGCAAATCCTTTGTCTCCCTAATCTCTGTCTCTTAGAATGAGGTGCTCCTGACTGAAAGCAACCACCTGAGCTTTGTATATGAGGAAAGTGAATGCTCTTTAGTTGTGCTGAACACAACAGAGCAGGACAGTGGAGTCTACACGTGTACTGCACGCAACCTGGCTGGAGAAGTATCTTGCAAGGCTGAGCTTGTTGTTCGTGCAGGTATGTGATATCATACTAGCAGGTATGAGCTTCCAGACATGAGCTTGTAGGAGGCCCTGGGGACCAAGAATAGGCAAACAGCTTTGTTTCCTAGTTGCTCCTGGACCATTGTAGATATCAGGCAAGACTAGAATTTTTGCTGCTTTAATCAGACCCAGTGTCTTTGAGGTCAGTTACTGAAGCTAGATGCTCAGGACTGGAATTTGGTAGGCAAAAGTTCCAATTATTTTGATTAAGGACAGAAGATTAGGTTTCTGTAGAAACATCTATACATCCTAGTTTTACCTGCAGAATGACCGATGGCAGCTCTCTTACATATCAGACAGAATTCATTCCAGCCTGACCAGGACACCGAATGGTGGCCTTTTCTCACTGAAATTTAAGCAAATGATAAGATTCATAGTTCTAAAGCCAAGTCCCTGATAATTAACAAATTCCCTGTTGAGGAGTCATGTCATCCCTATCCCATTCATAACTTCTCACCAGTGTGTGGTTTTAGGGGGCTAGGATTCAACTGAATGTAGCTGTAATAGTAGGGGTTAAAGATGTCCAAGAGAAGCAAAAAGGAGTTGGAGGGAAAAGTCCTGGGCTTGTGTAGTAAACGTTCTCTTTTTCTTCTCTCTTCTTCTCTATTACTTTGATGTCTTATTGCTCTCCAGCTGTACCAGATTCTGATGCTGCACGAGCAGAAGAAGAATCACACATAACCCGCCGTCTGGCTGACTATTACGATGTCCATGAGGAGATCAGCAGGTGAGAGAAAGAGGGAAAGAAGAGGAAAAGATAAGATAGGTAGCATCTGTGACTACTTGGGTTGGGACTTTTTTTAATGGATGGGGACAGGGACAGGTTTAGTCTAAGGCTGAGTAGGCACTGACCTAGGACTCCAAAGCTTAGGGGCTGCCAACACCACCCCTCCTTCCAAATCATTCTAAAAATGCAAATCTTTGCATCATTGAGAGGCAGTGCTATCAGTCACTGTGGCTTGGAGTGCCCTATACCCTCGAGCCAGCACTGGATAGTGATAGCATGAGGTCCATCTCCATCTCTGTTTACACATAGTGTAGATGTTTTGCTTAGCAACTGTGGCATTTAGTGACCGAGTTGCCAGTCACAATTGTCGCTAAGTGAGGACTACCTGTAGAATTTTCCCTCTTCTTGCTACACCATCCAAAGCCAGCCTTAAAGTGTGTAAAATCTGCTAGACTTTGACATTCTTTACTTTGGAGGTGAATCAAGTGTTTGGCAATGACTTAGAACAGAGCCAAGAGTGGCAGGATAGAAATCAGCAATGGGGACAGCCAGTTTGGTGTAGTGGTTAAAGCAGCAAACTAGAAACCAGGAGACCATGAGTTCTAGTCCTGCCTTAGGCATAAAGCCAGCTGGGTGACCTTGGGCCAGTCACTCTCTCTTAGCCCTTAGAACAAGGCAAGAGCAAACCCTTTCTGAAAATGCGTTGCCAAGAAAATTACACGGACTTGTCCCAGCAGTTGCCAGGAATCGTGACTGACTCAAAGGCAAAAAAAAAAAAAAGGAATGGAAAACTTCATGCCTGTATAGTTTTCTGCTGAATGAAGGATAGCTAGAGAGCATCTCAGCTTCTATAACAAATTCTGCCAATGCTTCATAGCTCAGCCACTGTGCAAGTAGAGCTGATCTCTGCAGCTACTAACGTGCTTTGTAATATTAATAAATGTGATACTTTGGAAAGAAAAATGTTTATGTGAAATCTTTCAGCTCAGAAGTTTCTTAGTAAGGGATGGGTAACCTGATTTTGTTCTTTTCTAGGTAATGCTCCTCATTTCTGTATCATATTTCCATCCAAACTGAACATAACATTTTGCTAAGCTTCCCCATCTTTTCACTTCATCTTCTACTTCACTGGCATGGAGTCAGAGCAGAGTGACACAGCTTAGCAAAACAAGCACCACCTAAGGAATATAGTTGGCTGATGTTTCATGATGACCTGTTTTCTAGGGGAGCCTTCTCATATGTGCGGCGAGTGACCCAGAAGACCACTGGCTTGGCTTTTGCTGCAAAGTTCATCCCATGCCGGGCCAAAGCCAAAAAATCAGCCCGTCGTGAGCTTGGCATTTTAGCTCAGTTGGACCATGAGCGTATTGTTTATTTCCATGATGCCTTTGAGAAGAGGAATGCCCTCATCATCGTTATGGAGCTGTATCCTCTTTCATTTGTAGGATCTGTCTAGGCAGTGCAGTGATCTGTCTAGCCTGTTTTTGTGTCATTTGTGCAGAGGTATGTGGAGAACGTCTGGATGCTGTTTTCCAGGTCCTGATATTTCTAGGAATCTATAATTTAGGATACTGCTAAGGGAAAGTCACTGCATGGGGTCTCTTCTGTAGGAAGCCACTGACTTTTTTGATCTACTGTTTCCTTTAATGGACGCTTTAGCTGCACTGGAGAGGAACTGCTTGAACGCATAGCAAGGAAGTCGTCTGTGAGCGAATCTGAAGTAAGTGCCAGCTCAGATCATCAGTACAGACTCTCAGAAGCATTTCTACCTGTACGCTGTCCTGAGATTTATTAATTAAAAAACAAGTTACCCCAATCTTTAGCCAATAAATCATCCAAAGTAGTGTACATTACATTGAAAATACACATTGTGCCAAATCACAATACAAACAATGCAGATAATGTTCTTATATTAGAATATATTCAGGATTATAGATCTAATCAGCAAGGGCAAATTAAAAAGATGTTTTATCTTGTGCAAAAAAGAGAGAGAGGGAGAAAGAAAGCACTAGGTGTATCATTCTAGTGCATGTAGCTCAGAGAAGATCCAATTTCTGAACACCACCTGCTCTCCTTTCAGTGCCAGAAAGACCCGGACAAGAGCCCAAGAAGGATCTTAGTATTTGGTGTCACTTTAAGTATCCAGAGCTGTTTAGGTCTTAGGTTTTGTTTGGGAATGCATCAGGAGCCCTTGGAGTTGTTTTAAAACTGGCAGGGGTGTGTGTGGGTGTGTGGGTGTGGGTGTGTGCCTTCGAGTCAGTCTTGACTCCTGGCAACTGCCTGGATACATCCCTGCAATTTTCTTGGCAACAACATTTTCGGAAGTGGTTTGCCATTGCCTCCTTCCTAGGGCTGAGGGAGAAGTGGCTGGCCTAAAGCCACCCAGTCTCTTGGTTTCTAGCCCAGTGCCTTTAACCACTATGCCAAACTGGCCCTTAAAAACTGGTAGTACATATTGCAATAGTTCAAGAAGATGTTACTAGAGCCTAAGTAACTGCAGTAGGCTATCTCTGCACACCAAAGGCTCGACCTGGTACCCTCATCTACTCTCGCTCAAGGTTATGAATGTGATAAGAGGAACTGCAGTGCCATCTGGAAAGGGCAGAATGCCATCGCCCATGCTGAAGGAAGCTCCCACCACCATAACCTCTGCCTTGTCATGCCTGAGGTTCGGGTTACTTGTTATTTGCTGCTCTGTTACTAATCCCCGACAGCAGTTCAACTTTCTGGGTTGATTACATCATATGAATGGGAATTTAGGGATGCAGGTATTTAGTATTACTGAAGACACCTCACTTTGCATTTGGGCCAGAACAGCAATCTACTGACACTAGTTTTGGAACGGCCTCTCCGGACAGAACCAGAACCAGAATACAGTGTTCCTGCTCCAGTTGTGAGCAGCTTGTCCAGAAGGGTAATAGTGCTGAAAGCTGACGAGAAGTTCCCCAAAAATAAAAGCAACACCTAATTCTTCTTCTTCTTCTTCTTCTTCTTCTTCTTCTTCTTCTTCTTCTTCTTCTTCTTCTTCTTCTTCTTCTTCTTCTTCTTCTTCTTCTTCTTCTTCTTCTTCTTCTTCTTCTTCTTCTTCTTCTTCTTCTTCTTCTTCTTCTTCTTCTTCTTCTTCTTCTTCTTCTTCTTCTTCTTCTTCTTCTTCTTCTTCTTCTTCTTCCCAGAGAAAGGCTTTCTGCTAGGCAACCAAAGCAAATTCAGCACCAGTCTCACCAAGGAATATTGGATGAGTGAGGGATAGGGAGACACCTGTTTGCTTGACAGTGAACATGGAGTTATGCTTGATGGTATGGACCCCTCTAATGCCATGATTTCCCCCCCTTATTCTCCTTGCAGGTACGCTGCTACATGAGACAGATCCTGGAGGGAATCAGCTACCTCCACCATAATGGCATCTTGCATCTTGACATTAAGGTGAGTCTGTTCCAGCACACTTGGAACCTCGCTTGGGTTCTCTGAACATTTAGCCTACATTGGCATGAAACCATAACGGTCTTGCTAGCTAATATGCTCACTGTGGGCTATGTGCAGCACTATGTAAGAATTCAGTGAGTGCAGTTCTTCCCTGTGCAGAGGCAATGGAAACTACCAGCTAAATCTTATTTTGGGTTGGCTAGCATCCTTGAGGCTGGCCACACATAGAGAAACCTGTACATCAGACTGGACATGCCATAATGCTCCATGATGCCAGCTACAACCTAACAGCAGTGCATAGCAAGTACACAAATAATCCAGCTGCTCAGAAATATCTGGAAAGGCTTATTGCTTCCCTAAGCTTTTCCTTTGGGATTGCTTCTCTTACTCTTTGCTGTTCAGTGAAAGGGAGAAGTAGGCTGGATTTACTCTCAGTTGGGGACACATCACTTTTCCACCAGATCTGTCTGCAATAGGTTAATGCAGTGTCTCTCAACCTCAGCAACTTTAAGAAGTGTGGACTTCAACTCCCAGAATTCCCCGGCCAAGTCCACACATCTTAAAGTTGATAAGGTTGAGAAACACTGGACTAATGAATGGTCTGTAAGGAAGTTCTGATCAGCATAGGAAATAAAAGCCAGCTGGAGTCTTAACTTGTCCTTTGAAAACAAAGATTCCAATGCTAATGATGGGACTTTGCCCTTGTACAAATAATTGCACATAAATCAGAATGATGGCTTTCTGTTACTTCTCTGTTCTTATTTCAAGGGCTGTATTGCCTCAGGTATGGTGTGGTGGTGGTGGGGTGTTGGGGAAGTGAGTAGGGCACAAGCAAAGCCCAACTGGGTGGTTTACATTTTTCCTCCATTTTCTGACATTCTTTTCCTTTGGAGCTTCTTCATCTCCTCTTAGTGGGTTACTGGGAAAGGACAGAAGCTCTTGCTGCTAGAGGTATGAGCTGATTCCTTGCAGAGGCTTCTTCAATTAAACAAAGAGAACTACAATTTCCACACCCCTGGCCTATCATTTAACAGGGCTGAGCACACTGCTTGCTGGGAGTTGTAGTTTGAGAGGAAAAAGAAACAGGACTTGAATGGCTGGGAAAATTCCAAGACCTAATCAAGTGAGCTACTATTGTACAAGCTTTTGCTTTTGAAATAAACCTTATTGAAGTTTTGCCTCATGTATATCAAACAGAACAAGGCGGGCCTTCAGGAACAGGGACACTCCAGTCCTCTTATCATTTCAAGAGGGCAGCCACTTTTACAAGCTCCTGCCTCGCATTACCTCGCTAAAGGCTGCAGGGAAGAGCTCAGTGGGTGCGCGGGAGGAATTATGTGCTCTCCTTTGCCAGTCTGGCTGCTATCTGATGTATGGTAGCACTGAAATGGAGTCACAAGGTTACTCACCCATGCCGCATTTTTTTCTTCCTGTAAATGTTTGTAAGAGGACAGGATAACATAGAAATGGCACTTGGTATGGTAGGCACTGATTTACAAAATTTACTGCAAAATTTCAGGGAGTTCTGGAAAATCAGAATTCATGCAGGTTGAAAACAGGCCTTAGAGAAAGGAGTGAGCCAACATTTCAGGCTCGTGGACACATCTGGAATTTTGGGAGCAGGTTGGAGAATCGCTCACAAAATGGCTGACATATGAATACGGCCAGGCATAAAACAAGTGCTTCTTGGAAGTAAAACTAGGCCTTTTTTTCCTGCTACCTCATTACCGTTTTCCAGGTTTTCTTGCCTCTGGAATTCACAGCCTTGGACATTTTCTTCCCCATTATCTGATTTTTGTGATATTACAGGGGGAAATGGTAGTGTGGATTTGGAAAGGTTACTTGGCCCTGAGGCAAGGAAAACAAATTGTTCAAAAGCATTTCTGTCAAATTCCAGGAGCTCCGATTGTTTAGCATGTTGGGGAGCAAATGAAAAGTGCCTTGACAAGGGAAATTCTGAGGTTTTCTAGAGAAAGAACGTTTGGTATTAAACGGCTTTTAAGGAAGATATGGAAGGAACAAAAATGATAATTTCTGTTACTTTCTCCAATTTTGAGCAGTAATTAATTTACTGCTGAGTAAATTTACTACTGAGTAATTTACTACTACTGAGAGATTAATCAAGTGGCGAGGAGATAAAAAGGAAGTAGAGTTTTTCTTTTTCTTGTAAATACCTGACACTGTCTGGACTCCCATCTAAGAAATGCACTTTTATCAGAGTCCATGGGCTGAACAATGCAATGATGGCTGCAGGGAATTCTCTGGAGAAGAAAGTAACTGTGATAACCTCTGGCCAGCTAACAGGAATCTAGTTTTGCCTGGAATGCTATTTTAAAATTTTAAATTATTTCCATTTTGTTTTTCCCCATAGCCTGAAAACCTATTGCTGGCTGAACCAGGCAGTGATCAGGTGAGAATCTGTGACTTTGGCAATGCCCAGGAACTGACTCCAGATGAGCCACAGTACTGCAAGTATGGCACCCCTGAATTTGTTGGTCCTGAGATCGTCAGCCAGAGTCCCGTGTCCGTGGTCACCGATGTCTGGTAAACTGGGGCAACTATATACTGTGATGTTTATCTATGTGTGCATCCCTGAATATAGATGTGGAGAAGAGACTTAAAGAGCATCATCCAGAGGTTATAGGATATTGGAAAACAACCATAGCTAAGAAATGGTTCCAGGGCTATGACTGCTTAGGGCAATGTTCTTGCACTTCTGCTGGAGATTGCTAGCTTGCAAGAAGAAGAGCTGGGGTGGGGTGGGGTGGAGGAGGTAGGAGAAAATGCCAAGGTGGCTCAGTGCCACAGTTTATACAGCATCCATAATTTCTCCTCCAAGGGGGCATAAATCAAGTTTTTATGTCAGAACTGAAACCACCCTGGGGATGTGAGGCCAGACTGTGGAATGAGATCATGCTACCCAACTTTCTTCACCATGCTGGAGTGTTCTTGCTTGAATTAGCAGTTGGTGCTTTTTCTTAAGAACCCTTAATAAATCCCTGAACTCGTAGATCCTGAGTGTATATTGATCAGCTTTTTTGATTCACCAGGTATAGATGCCATCACTAGATGGTCTATCAAAGCAATGAAATTCTCTCTCTCATCTCTCTTTACAGGCCAGTGGGAGTCATGACATATCTATGGTAAGCCCCAGGTTTGGGAAGTTAATCTAGGACTCATCAGACCCTTTCCACCTCCCGTACAATAGTGAATAAGTGGCACAATGAGCAATATTGGGATTTTCCTTGTTAATCTTACTCTATTCAGGGCCAACATCCATTTCTCTTTGGATTGTTCCCATGCTGCACATTATGGCCTGAGGAGCTTTGAAAAGCTTCTCCAATACACTGGCCCATTTCTAGAATTGTTTTCTGTATATGCTGAGCAGATAAGGAAGACCCAGACTTTGTCCCAAGAATACCTTCTGAGTGCCTGCTGAGGATTTGCTGACTGTTCCCTCTCCTAGTCTCACAGGGATCTCCCCGTTTGTGGGTGAAAATGACAAGACCACACTCATGAACATCCGCAACTACAATGTGGCTTTTGAGGAGAGCATGTTCACAGGACTGACCAGGGAGGCCAAAGGCTTTGTTATCAAGGTGCTAGTTAATGATCGCCTGTAAGTAATAGTTCCTGCAGGGGACGTGCTGGCATATGTGTGCACGTGTGTCTGTGTGTGTAGAGGTTATAAGTTGTATCACTTCCCCATATTGATAGCCAGGGGTTGAAAGCCATCTTCTTCCTCCTACTTTTGGAAAGGAAGTAAAAGCCACAGTGCCACAGGTGAAAAAACCCTAACCCTCTGAGTAGGGAGAAAACAAAATCCAGTCATCCATGCAAACAATTTGGAGTTAAAATCCAAAAAAAAAACCCAAGTCTGATCCCCTGATACTTTCACTGCAACTTCCTTGGTCACCCATTAACAAAAAATTATATATCAGTACTTAATGTACTGTATTTACATATTTATTTATTTATTGCCATTTGATCTTGTCTCTTAATAAAAAACTAGGAACAAAACTCAAGGTGTTTCAACAAGATTTATCACAATTGTCCCAAACTCAGTTACTTCCAGCTGCCTTAAAAAGGCAGACCTTCTCATAAAGTCAGTTGGTTAGAGCCTCAGGAAGGAATGGATGAGTATATGAACTTTGTTTTCTTTCAGTTTTTTATTTTTATTTTTTGCAAATGATTGAAATCAGTTCATCAATTTTGATCTTTTAAAAGACATTTTGCTAAACTGAATGAAGTTTGATTAATATTTCGCCGAATTATGTGCATTTTGGCAGGCAATCTTGCCTCAGATGCATAATTCTTGTAAATGCTTTACAGACTTTTCCCTAATACTTTGGCAAACAGTGTTGCATAGAACCATGCATATTTCAAATAATAAGTAAATTTAGGGTTATATATGTGAAATTAAATAAAGTCACATTCCAGTGAGAACTAAAGCAATTTCTCTCCCATCCCTAGACAGTTGTACAATGAGAAATTCTCCTTTTGGTAAAACAAAGAAGATATTTGGCTAGGGATGATCCAACTGGGAAGAAAATAATCTTATTTGCTGAAGTGGATCCGTCTCTAACTATGCCATTCCCCTGTGCTAATGAATGCCACTTCTGCACATTAATTCCTTCTTACTTTTTCCAAATAGGAGGCCTCATGCAGAACAGACCCTGGAGCATCCCTGGTTCAAGGTGAGTCTGATTACAGTAATAATGCCTCTGAGGAAAGAACCCGGGAGCCCATTCTGGCTTTTGAGGAGTCTCTCTCTCTCTCTCTCTCTCTCTCTCTCAGGAGGGTAGGGATTCTCCCATAAATACTGAAAACAAAAACCACTGGGTCCAATTGCTTCCCTCTTTACCACCCAATTTCTCTTTCAGACACTGGCCAAGGGCAAGAGTATCAGCACAGATCATCTCAAGCTGTTTATATCTCGTAGGAAGTGGCAGGTAAAGAAAAAATATCTCCTGGCAGCTGTCAATGTGGTGGCAGTTCTTTGGTTGATTGATCAGAGCTTACCATTTTTCTCAGCCAAAAATAACAGGGAAGGTGTGATTGAGACGGGGAGGCTCTACTAAGCGTAATTCCAACAGCTCAGGGGTGCTCTTCAAGAAGAAAATGAGTTCCATTTCTAATGTCTGTGCTGTTTTTTTAGAAAAATTCATACAGTGAAATGGAAAAACTGAGAAATCCTGGTAAATTGTGATACTTTGTAATATTTGTGTTTATTTACAAATATATAATTTATGAATGCATAGCAGAGGCAAAAAACCACTTGTTTCTCCTCCCTCCAACACAATTTCTCACTCATACCCTAACTGATACTGTAGGAGTAAGTCCCACTAAATGTAGCAAAACAAACTTCTGAATTATGTTTTATTTATCACTAAAATATGTAGTGACAGCATTCGGAGTGATGTACGCTAAAAGTAGCTAAATTTCATATAAAATATTGTAAAACAATAAATTGAAACAGTCAGTGGATAACCACTAACTAGCAAAGTTCAAAATACAGAATTGTATTGTTAGCTGGTCAACGACCTTTAGTTGCAAATCTAACTTCACATAACTAAAAGAGCCAAGATAGATCATCTACTTTTTACTGTCTATTCTATATCACACTTCTCATATGTTTTTCATGGACATCTTTAGAGAATGTTAATGCAGAAAAGGTACAAGGGTGGTTCTACATGTCTTTGAATACATGTTTGCTTTTTCCAAGGGTGACATGGAAAAAAAGAGTGCCACCAAAATTGTGTTGTTATAAGAATGGGCAGCTTGTTCCATTTAAATGGATTCTGAAAAGTTCTTTTATCCTAGCAAATATTTTAACTGCTTAGCCCAGTGATGCCGAACCTAAGACACACGTGTCAAAGGTGACACGCCACAATGTTTTGGGTGACACACCAGCATTCACCAACACCCAACAACAACTACTCTCCCTGCTTGAGTTACCAAAGAAACTGAGTTTGTTTTACTCATATTTCATTTTTGTAATTATTTGATGTTTCTTTATATAATTTATTATAATTATATAATAGCACCACACATGATTGGACTGTATTTTTTTTTTAATAAATGAATATGTAAAGAATTGTTTCTCTTTTGTTTGGGGAGGGAGGGTGACATGCCAGCAGAATCAAGTTAGGCATTTTCCGAATTTTTGACACGCCAAGCCCGAAAGGTTCACCATCACTGGCTTAGCCTGTACAAAACAGGATGGGGGATACTATTACTGGACAGGCACAGCAACCAGACCTATGAGGTGAAAGAGATGGGAGATTTCTGTGTCTTTGTCTGAGTTCCAGCATATTTCTTCTCTTTGTCTTTCATATACTTTTTCTACACAGCGCTCCCAGATTAGCTACAAGTGTAACATGGTGCCAAGACCCATCCCTGAGCTTCTAGAGGACACGTCCACCCACTTATCTATTGCTGTGCCACGTCTCCTAAAGGAAACATCAGTACTGTCCTCTTCTTCTGATTCTGATGATCCTGAAGAACTGCCCTACATTCCCATGCCCCACCAGCCTGAATTTTCTGGTTCCCGCATGTCGCTCACTGAGATTCCAACAGAGGAGGAACCTGTGGGTCCAGATGGGGCTCTGCTGGAGGAGGAGGGTACATCCATGGACTGGCAGGATGAAGAGCAGAGAGGTACCATGGCTCCCAAGGGAAAAGCAGATGTGGAGTCATCTGCGAGGAAGCATAAGAGCACGTTGCCCCAGAAACGTTCTACAGAGGCTGAAGCGCCGGGCTCTTCTGATGAGGAGACTAGTGAAGTGCAGAAAAGGCCAGAGAAAAGGAGGGCACTGAAGAAAGGCTCCAGCCTGGATTCTCCAGACAAGTCCCCATGGAAGGGGGAGCTGCGCCGAGGCAGTTCTGCAGATAGTGCCCTTTTGCTCAACCTTCCCTCAGATGAAGCTGAGTCCCCCTCCCGTCAAAGCTTGACCAAGGCAGCCTCCATGGAGCTGCCCCATCGCAGCCCCAGCCCCGGCATGTTGTATCGTAGGAAAGGTGGCCTGCCTGAGGAAGAATATGCCCAGCGCCTGGAGCTCATGCGCCAGCGCTTACTGCGCGGCAGCCCTGTGGACGGCAAACTGAGTGGCTTGAGGGGGCCCCTGTTGGAAACCCTTGGCCTTGAGAAGAAGATCCTACGACCTCCCCGGTTAGAAAAACAGCTGTCCCCAGGGCATAAGATGGTGCGTGCAGCCTCAAGTGAGACAGCTCCACAGCACTTGCCTCCAGAGGGGCGCCTCCTCCAAAAAAGTAGCTCCTTCAGCCAGGGTGATGGGGAGCCCGTCACCCTGCACCGGCGCTCTGGGGCACCATTGGAGATCCCCTTGGCACAGGCAGAGACCCAGAGACTAAAAGAGACCCCATCCCTTTCAGCACTGAATGAGTCCCGGCCTCACACACCACATGAAACTCCCTCCAAACCACCTGGCCTTGAGATGGAGGTAGGAACAAAGTCCCTCACTAGGTCTAGCCTGAGGAGACCTGTCCCCAGACAATCTGAGGAGAAGCCATCAGCCAGATTTGCCAAACCTGATACTCCAATGGCTGGAAAGGCCATGGCCTTCAAACGGGAATCAATACCACCCACGCAAATCTCACCCACACCTGGCAGCTCTGCACCCAAACGTTCTGCCTATGCTGAGGTCATGCAGTCCTTGGTTGGTGAATCTTCCCAAGGCCCTTGCAGGGAGAGCACCAAACTTTCCATTGCTGCTCCTGAAGGCGTGCCTCCGCTCTCCTCCACAGAGATGCCACCCTCTGCTGTGGTCTCTGGCAAAGGGATAGCTCAGACGCCGACCAGAGAACTTCCCTCCTCAGCCGAGCGCATTGCGGACATTGACTCTGAAGAAGTCTTTGAAGCCAAATTCAAGAGAGGCAGGGAAGGCTCCTTCAGCAGAGGCCGCAAGCTGCTTTCCAAATCCGAGGAGCGGCACCTAGCCAGGCCCCTGGTGCAGGAAGAGGGCATTTATCGGCCAGGGCCAGCGGGTGCGCCACTAGAACTTTCCAAGTCTATGGCCCCCAAGCGCCTGGGAGCTCGCTCTCGTTCAGTGCAGGACCTGCATGAAGTGGAGAAGGAAGGAGGCTTCATTCGCAGGATGTCGATGCGCCTGCGCCGCACACCCCCTGCCGAAAGAAGGAAGGTCAAGGAGGAGGACACAGGGGGAACGGGCCAGGGGCGCAGGCTTTCTTGGGGCCTGGTTTCCAAGGACAAAAAGGACACAGAAAGCCAGAAATCCGAGCCTGGCTCTGGTGAATCCCCTGTCATGGCTGTACGCCGGAAGATCGGCAGTACCGTGGGCCGCCTCTCCACACACCTACGCAGCCACTCACAGCAACAGACTGATGATGACCATCCCGTTGCTGCTGGTGACCGTGTCAGGCAGCCTGAGAAGAGAGCCCCCTTCCTCTCTCAGCTACGCCGTGCAACTTCTGAGGGTGAAAACCTGCGACAGGTGGGCATCCCGCAGAACCAGCTGGCAGCCCAGTCTGCTAAGGTCCCCTCCACAGAATCTTTCCAGTCTGAGTCGTCCACAGGCAACGGTGAGCTACGAGTCATAATCTGGGATGGGAAAGGAAAGAGGAAGGGCTGCAAACTGAACTTATGGCCAGGCAGGTCCATGGCTAAGATACCTTTGCTGCTCCACTCTACGTTTTGTAAGATGCATTTGATAAGATTCACATCCTACACCGTATTCAAATATTCTCTATTCCTAAAGAACTATTAGTGAGGAGCAAATGTAAGCAACATGTTAATTTTGCATATAGGCACTTTTTGTGACCACATTCAAACATTTCCCAGCCATATATACCCTTGCAGACTGAAATGATATAGTCTAGCAGCCAACATTGTGCCTTAGTGCACAAAACCCTAAACCTGACTGCTGAATTAACCATTTTCTGGGTTCAAACAATACATTGAACCACAAATTCACCATGGTTGGTGGCGGTTCACAAAAACTAGCCATGGTTAACACTAATACACCCAGCACTTTGTGCAAATGCAGTCTGATAGGCCTTTACCTGACCTGCATAGGTGTTTTGTTTTATTTCATTTGGTCACCTGGAGTTTAATAGACCACCATGTGCCCTTTATGTGTTTTGCATTCTATCCCATAAGCTCCAATCAGCATGAAAGATAGTCAACGATTATCCTAGTCCCAAAAGTTTGGGAGGGCACAATCCAGGATGAGAAAAGAATGGGAAAATGCCCCTGAGGACTTTTGCCCTTTGGGAATGATGGCCACAGTATACAATTAAAGAGAAGCTCACTTGGCCTGCAGAAGAGACTCCGACACCCAAAGGAGGATTATGAGTAGCACCTCCTTGTCGTGTGATTTTAGGGAAGCCACATCTCTCTGAGCTAAAGGGCGAGAGTGAAGAACTGGGTATATAAAAAATGAAAGTGTGGCTATGGTGGGGTAGAGTATGTGTAGCAAGTGTGAACAAGCCTTGGTTTTGCACACTTATCACAAGGAAAGCCAGGTCTGTGACAAACAGACTTGCCCCCCTCCAAAAAAAGTTAATTCTGTTGTGCTGGTCAAGAATGAGCCAGCCTACGTTTGTTGCCTCTACAGTTTCCAGTGATGGCCACCGACGCAGCTCTCGCTGGGAACGCTGGAGTTTGTCCCGTGCCAAGAAGGACAAGGTGGCCTCTCAGCCCAATCTTCCAGCCAGCCTGAGAGGGGAGGGTGTTGTTATTGTCAGTCAACCTTACATGCTCAGTGAATCGGGTATGTTTATGTCCTTTGGTGTCGGGGGAGGGGGGAAGCACTTCTGAGTTGCTTGCTCTTATTTTGTTGTGTTAGGAAGTTTTAGCAGCTGCGGGAGGCCCCACAACAATGAAGGCTCCAGTTTGAGGTTTTTTTCACCTCTTTCCTCATCTGAAACTGTACAGCAAGGGTGGGCTTTTTTTTTTTGCAGCTGAGGTCTGTACTTTTTAAAAACATAATTTTCAGCAACCAATCACTAGGGGAGAGGCAGGGTAGTGATGCTATGATGTCACATGTTGGTGGAGCCATTTTTGTTTTCCTTTTCTTCTGCCCAGTTTTAAGGACTTACAATTTTTTATTTTCTTTCTTTCTTTCTTTCTTTCTTTCTTTCTTTCTTTCTTTCTTTCTTTCTTTCTTTCTTTCTTTCTTTCTTTCTTTCTTTCTTTCTGCTATTTTAGGTGCACTATGTTTGCCCCAGCACACTTTGCCACTTTAGTTTTTCCTATCAGAAATTGGCAGGAAGCTTCATTGCAATTTTGTATAATTTGCCACTTAATTTTAGGGCTGCAGTTCAGAAAAGGGTGTCAAAAAACAAAGTTCAGGTTTATAGATTGCCTACCCTCACTCTAGGGAATCATTCCTAGCCTGGTAATAAGAATTAAATGCCTGCCAAGTCCTTTAGTACCAACCAGGTGGTATTTCACAGCCTTTTCCAATGAATACCTTTTATCTGTTTTCCTACCAGATTTCCCTCCTGTTTTCCACATAAAATTAAAGGACCAGGTATTGCTGGAGGGAGAGGCAGTGCAACTTTGCTGCCTCCCTGCTGCCAGCCCTGCCCCTTGTATTCTGTGGATGAAAGGTAGGTTCTGCACCATTAGGAGAACATGCATCCTGCATGTGGGCTATGATAGACGAAGGAGCTGTCCAGCTCCCAAGATCAAGAAAGGGGGAATCTGATAAATTCCGAGTTGTCTTGTAAGGACTATCTCATCCTTCTCCAAATGTGTGGGAGTACAACTCCCATCACCCTCTGCAAGCTCTGCTACTGCCTATGGTGCCTGTAGGTGTTAGCAGTGCTTGCTGAGCATAATAAAATTCAACCTTGAAGCTTTATCACTGAACTGAAATTTGTCAGAAAGGGGACACTGCGGCACAAGTAGATGAAATGGCTCAACTGTTAGAACTTTATGGCACAAGTCTTAAATCTTTGGCCTGAACTGCAATGCCAATGGCTGCAGAGAGTTGGAATCTGGAATTAAATTGCATTAAGGACAAGTCCTTTGTTGGGTTAGACCAAATGTGTCAAGTCCAACTTTCTGGGTGTGTTTACACAACATGACTAGCTCATCCTCTATTACCCCTGGATAAATTATTTTCTCTGTGATGTGACACGTGATTAGTGGAACATAAATAGCCTTTGTTATATGGAGAGCAGTCATCTTGACCAATGTCCTTGTCTCTTTAATGCTACTTGTAATCTTCCTGCCTGCCTGCCTGTCTGCAGTGTTGATGGCAATTTCACCTCCCCCCTCACACATCCCTCTGTATGGGTGTGTGCACCTGTATGTGGGTACACATGTGTGTGTATGTATGATTAGAAACAAAAGCAACTAAAGAGATACCGTAAAAAAAAAAAAGAAAAACTCCATTCTGTAGTGCTGCAAGGCTTCTAACTCTATGTGGTGGACAGGAGAATTAACCCAATCAATCAGTCTTCTGAGTTCACATGATACAAATTAGCTAGTTTAAGAAAAGTTACCTGGGATTGCTTTAGGTTATTTGAGGATTGATCCTGACCTAGAAATGACTCTGTTAAGCATGTCCTGTAAGCCTGCCTCTGTAGTCACTCAGTGATAGGCCAGATCCACCTGGGAAACTCAGAACCAGATGATGAAGGGTGTGGGGAGGGACATGTTCCAGCTTTGGATCAAGCTTGTATGTTTGAATACATTGTTATCAGATGTGGGGAGCAACAGCAATGTAGCATAAATTTGAGAGGCTGATGATGGGCAATCTGTATCACTGATGTCCCTGGTGCAGTTGAGTAGACTATTTTCCTGTCTTCCACAGATAAACGTGCCCTGGTTTCAGAGGGAGTTCTTAATATTGTGGCATGTAAGGATGGCCGTCAACTACTTACCATCTCCAAAGTCTCCAAGAAGGACGCAGGCCTGTATGAATGCAATGCTACAAATGCCTTGGGCACTGCCACTAGTTCCTGCACCATTGCTGTGGCACGTAAGAATAAACAAAGGTTTTCTAAAGTTTCCCCCCTCGCTGAATCAACATTGATATCTCTGTCACATACATAGTTGCTATGTCATGTTGCTCAATTCATTCTCCTTTTTCAACCCACTTGGAACAGGTCTTCCTGGGAGACCAGGCACTCCAGAAATTCCACAAAAGTACAGGAACACAGTCCTGGTGCTGTGGAGGCCAGCAGACAGTCAGGCGCCCTGCACATACACGCTGGAGCGCAAGATAGATGGTATGCACCTACTGGACGTGGCAAAGTGTGTCAGCTGCAGAGATTCTGAAGGGCAGCTGTTCTCCTCAGCTCTTTGTGGACTACCTGAAGCATTCTTATGTTTTTATCTGAAGAATTCTGTTTCTTTCTAATGAGTCTGTCACTAATCACTTGCCCCCTCCTTTCTGCTTTGATTTTTCTCCTCATTTCCAAACAGCTGATGGTACAACACAAAGAAGAGAGGATGTGTTTCCTAGGCTCCCTTCCCTAGCAACTTGCATTCAGTATAACTCATCTGTTGTAGGGAACAGCAACTCTTTGATGGCTGGAAGTCGCACCATTTTGGGGGCGAGGGGCCACAGTGATAAGAGCAGTGACACAAAATGGTCGGGGTTGTGCCACATTTATTGGAGGGAGAATTAACCCAATCAATCAGTCATCTGAGTTCACATGATACAAATTAGCTAGTTTAAGAAAAGTTACCTGGGATTGCTTAGGTTATTTGAGGATTGATCCTGACCTAGAAATTACTCTGTTAAGCATGTCCTGTAAGCCTGGAAATGACTCTGTTAAGCATGTCCTATAAGGAGGGGTGGATTTTATGCATTTGGGCGATGTACTTCTTTGCATTTTAAATCAAATTGTTAGTGAACTGCCTGTTGCATTGCAACTTAGGTGTTTTCTACTTCAGAATGGGAGAAAACCATGCTGTCCATTTTTAGCAACCATGCTTCTGAAATTTGGTGACAGTCAGAGAGAACTCAAGGGGGTTGTCAGTCATCGCCCCTGATTCAATGGACCAAGTCCAAGTCTGAGGACAATGGGCAAAAGACAAAATGCATCTGCCTGGAAGGCTGGACGTTTCTGAGACTGGACACATTTTCCTGCTTGGCACAAGCTCTTCACTTCCATTTCCAGTGAGCCTGTGGAGGAAGCAAGAGTTGACCACCAATACCTGGCTCATATTCCCATTAGATCTGCAAAGCAAATTATATGAGGTTGAAAATAACTGAGACACTTAAGGTGGTACAAAACATGACAGCCAAGGTCACTCTGCTTTTTTAAAGATGTAACTCCTTTTTCTCTCCCCCAGGAGAACATGATTGGAAAACCATTAGCTCAGGCATTGCTGACTGCTACTTCAACGCAACAGATCTTCCTGTTGGAAGCACCATCAAGTTCCGCGTTGCCTGTGCCAACAAGGCTGGACAAGGCCCGTATAGCAACCCTTCAGGGAAAGTACTCATTGAGAGTGCAGGTGAGAAGGAGGAAAGCCTCGTGTTAGATTATGTTAGGTTACATTAGATCTTCAGCTAAATATAGTTTTCAGAGCAATTTACAAGTATGCATAATAAAACAGTCCTTACCCTCAGATTTACAGTAAAAAAGATAACGCTTGTCGAAAAGGACTGAGAGGGAGGAGGAAAAAAACATGATCATGGCTGACTCCGTTATTAGGATGGATGGGAATTTACCTGTTCTATATTTGATTGTGCTCATGTTAAAAGTCACGATTTGCATTGCTTCTCTCTTTCTGAACTGACACTTTCTCTTCTCTTCTATCGTTAACACGATACCTTTGCTTTCCATTCATTAGCTTAAGCTTAAGCTTAACCTGCATCCTTTTCTCCCCGCTTCAGAGTGATACAGGTCTTGAGAAATCCTTCTGGGGGCAATTCAGAAAGCAGGAGGCAAAGGGGCTGCCAGTGGGGGTTGTTTGGTGGTTTCTCATCAAGCTTGTTTCTTATAACAGCCAACCCCCCTTCCATCTTGTGTGGCTAGTGTTTGCCATATAGTTCCACATTCTGTATTATGTCTTCAGCTGGCCATATGTCCACCCCACGGTATCAAAATGCAGCGGCCTTTAACAGGGAGAATATTTCTTCCTTCACCTGGTTCTATCATAATTGGCATTCCTACTTTGGAGAGGAATCCAACTCAGGATTCTCCCTGGCTTTTGGGAGGAAAGGGAGCCTAGAAACTTTCACCTTTGTATGTTTCTTCCCATTCAGAACTCACAGCTGCCCATTCAGGCCTCTCTGCCAAGAAGAATAGAACAGCTCCAGAGAAAATGGCTTCAACCAGATCCACTCAGACTCTTCCTGATCAGACTCCCCAGCCAATGATGAAAAGTCCAGGTCCTCTATTGACCTCTGAACCAGTGTTAGGACAGGCTCCTGCTGTGCCACAAGTGATTCAAGCCAGTGAGGAGACTTCTGTGGCTTCAGAGAAAGAAAAGCTCCCAATAACAGCCCTCCTTCGATCTTCCCAGGACTCCACCTCTTTGGAAGGTCCATCCATGACAAAGACTCCTGTCCCAGAATCAACATTAAAGCCTTCCAGGACAGCATCTTCCCTCAGCACCCACAGTGTCTCAACTACCACCAAGGTTTTGCTTGCCCCAGCATCATCTCCTGACTCTTCTGCCTCCAAGTTCTCCCCGATCTTGCCTGCACTTCCAACTTCCACAGTGGACTCACCAGGAACCATCTCCCCTAAAACTGTCCCATATGTTGCCACCTCTTTTGTCTCCATCCCATCAAGGGCACCTTCCACCACAGATGACGCCCCCAGTCCCTCAGTCTCCCCCACCACAGAAGAAACGCCTTCCTACACACACTTTCTAAGGCGGACCATTACCCCCAGTAAGGATACTAGTAGTGGTGCCCGGGGCAGTCTCACTTCAAAGGATGAATCCTCATTGCGCCAAGGAGTTCCTCAAAAACCTTACACCTTCTTGGATGAGAAAGCGAGGTAAGGAAACATTCATATCAAATACAAAGCTGCCTTACACTGAATTGTACCTTGGGCCATATAGCCCAGTATTCTATCTTGCAAGTGGGTTCTCCAGCAGGTTCATAAGATGACATTTTTCCTTTCTCCTGGAGCTTCTTGGCCAGAGATCCCAGAGAATGAACCTGAGATCTGGTCATGGAAACCATGACTGAACTATGATTTCTGCAGTATGATGTTTTAGATGGTATGCAGCCTCAGGCCTTTGTGAATAGTAACAGAGATTTTTATATCATTGCCACAATGGAGCTGATTGAGCCTTGTAGCCCCTGTACTCAGGTTGGATACACTGTGAACTGAGCTCCAGAGAACTTTCCCCTCCATCTTTATTTCATGGAATCATAGGGTTGGGAAGGACAATTTGGTTCATCATGTTCAGTCCCTTAGCAAATGCAGGAATCCAGATTAAAATATTTGACGGATGTCTATCTAGCTTCTTCTTGAATAAATCTAGCAAAGGACAACTCAACACCTAAGTGGGTAACTGGGTCCACTGTTGGACTGCTTTACCCAGTTTTTCTTAATATTCAGTGGGAATCTGCTGTTTCATAATGTACTATGATTTCATGTCCTGCACTTTGGGAAGGCAGAACAAGTCTTAGTCTTCTTCTTCTGACATCCTTTCAGGTACTTGAAAAGCATTCTCACATACCTATTCAGGCTTTTCAAGGCCAAATATACCCATTTTCCTCTGTGGAGGATTTATAGGACTGCAACTCCCAGGCTCTCAAGGAGCTTGTGAGTAACCATGTGAAATCTGTTCCTAATCCCTCAAGGTCTGTAGGCATTGTTGATCCTCATCTGTAGTTCTGTATTCAAAAGATGAATTTGCAAGGAGCTCATATGATATGGTGCATAATCACATTTTCTTTGACTAAGCATCTTTCGTTAGTAGCCCTTCAACCTTGTCCTTGAGCAGTAGTGCTCAAAACAGCTTCAGATGTTTTTTGTGGGAGAGACCAAAAAAGCAACTTGCATTTCCTGTTTTCTGTTTTATATAACCATTTATAACATCCAGAATAATTATTTTTATCTCCACCTCTGTAATGGGCTGTGTGGTCTTACACATTCATCTGTTAGGACATCAAAAAAAGTATGGATAATAGGATGCATGATTCACCCTTCTTGTTTTTTTAGCAAGTTGTAATATCAATTACAAGTGAATCTGTTCAAGTACTGATTCACCACATTTTAAAGGGAATGCCCCAGATTCTTGATTGATTGATTTTGCATTTGGAGGTTGTCTTAGCTTTCACTAAACAGCATCCAGCCATGCACTAAATGTACGTTACGCGTGTCTGTGCAGGGGCCGTTTTGGAGTGATCCGGGAATGTAAGGAGAATGCCACTGGCAAGCGTTTTATGGCCAAAATTGTACCCTATGAGGCAGAAGGCAAGCAAAGTGTCCTGCAGGAATATGAGATCCTTAAGGGCCTGCACCATGAGCGCATCATGACCCTCCATGAAGCCTACATCACTCCCCGCTATCTGGTGCTGATAGCGGAATATTGCACCGGGAAGGAGATCCTCTACCACTTTGTTGACAGGTTTGCTGGGGCAAATGTTGAGGGTAAGACTTTGAGTTGTTAGAGAAGCTTTGTGTCCAAGAGAGGCAAGCAGGGATCTACAGCAGTGTTTCTCAACCTTGACAACTTTAAGATGAGAATGACTGATCTAGAGGATTTGGACAGCAAGCAGAGAATTCCATAAAGAAAAACCAGGCCAGGATTAAAGAGCTTTGAAAGAATATGGTCACAACATGTTGGTTATTGCAGCAAAGTCTTTGCAGCCTGAATCAGATTTCATTGGCAGGGAAATTTATAGTGGAGATGACCTGGACCAGATTTATTCAAAGCAGGGCAATTAAATAAGATGTTTATACCTCTCAGCCACTAAATTGCAGGGCAAAAGGGAAATCCCTGCTTGGTCCAAATTTGTAATCATATATGACATAAACTGATTAAACTGATGTTCAAGCAGAATTCTAACAGGATCATAATTTGAAAAATGGGGAAGCTTCCCACCTCAGGAAGGCAGGAAGGAGCATCAGATTTGCTTTAAAATAGTTGTATATGTTGACCAATTATAATATGATGACTATGATTGAACAACATTACGGCAAGGTTCCCCAACTAAAGACCCTCCAGAAGTGTTAGGGTTGCAGACTGGGAATTCTAGGAGCTGTAGTCCCAACATACTTGAAGGGTATGAAATGGATGAAGGCTGGAAGAAAATCTCCATTGTGTTTATTTAGGGCTAGTTATTTTCAAGGAGGCAGTATAGTATAATTATACCAAGACAGACAGCTGGAACTGATTTTTGGATTCCCCTCCATCCCCTTAATTTCATTTCTATGCCTACAGGTTCCGCTACTCAGAGGATGATGTGGTGGCGTATATAACACAGATGCTTCAAGGTCTAGAATATCTTCATGGACGGCATATCATTCACCTTGACCTGAAGCCTGAGAACATCATTGTTTCCCCCACAAACTTAATAAAAATTATTGATTTTGGTAGTGCCCAGACTTACAATCCAGTGGTGCTGCGACAGCTAGGGCGCCGTGTTGGCACTCTAGAATACATGGGTGAGTATATGCATGTATTATATATATGACACATATATCATGCAAGAGGATCAGGGAAGCAAATTGCTTGTGGACGAGGTGTGATGTGAAATAAACCTTTGAGATACATACTGTAGGTAATGGATTGGAGTTGCAGACAATCAAATTGCTAAGGAGACTGAGAGCTGAACAGGAAGGAAGGAAAGAACTACAAAACTTAGCTATAGGGTATTTGGTGAGACCCCCAACCCTAACCTTGTCCCATCATGCACAGGGCAGAGATGAAAATCCTGTTCTTCTGCATGGCTGACACTGGGAAATGGGGGCAGGACTTTATTCGGGCTGTCAATCAAATACCCTCCTGCTATAGTTTTAGGTATCTTCCTAAAGCCAGAAATCTCAAGGCATGGAAAAGTCCACAACTCATATAAACATCTTAAGTTGCTCATAATAAATAATTGAGAACCAGTGTGGTGCAATGGTTAAGTGCTGGACTAGGAGTGGGGAGATCCAGGTTCTAGTCATGGAGGCTCACTGAATGACTTTAGGCAGTTGCTCTCTCTCACCCCAATCTACCTCACAGGGCTGCTGTTGTGAAGAAAAACAGGAGGAGGGAACACTGGAGCTCCTGTACAAAAGGCAGGATATAAATTTAATAAGTAAATAATCAATGGGATGATACTCCTTTGAAGGTTGATTGAATATCTGTGCAAACTGCCCTTAGTGATGACTTTTTATTAGGTTATAGTCCGTATTCCTTTTTACTCTGTCACCGACTGGATTGACCAAATATTTTTGCTCTGAACTCTCTTCCTCTCTCTCACCCTATAAAGATGGACTGGCTTTAAGATTTCTGATCCATGAGGCTCATATCTTCCTTCTTGTTGCATAAAGGCTATTAATACGGCAATAGTAAGCTTCCTTGTCTTGCAAAGATTTAGCCCATCTCTGTATTCGCAGCTCCAAACGTAAAGCTGTTTATGTGTTATACACAGCTTTGTTTGCCACTTGAGGTGCACTAAGGAAGCAATGAAATGTGACCCAATTAAGCAGATGAGTTTATTCGGTATATTAAGTGAAAGCCCTTCTGGGAACAATATGGAATCTGGCATTGGATGTCATCTACAGAGAAGAAAGAAGTGGTTCTTTCTTTTCTTTGCAGCTCCAGAAATGGTGAAGGGGGATCCTATTGGCTCAGCAGCTGACATCTGGGGCATAGGAGTGCTCACGTATATCATGTAAGTATGGATGAGGTGGATGATGGTAGGAAATTGAGTGCATCAAGTAGAATTAAAGGTCTTTCTCTGATTAATTCCCTGCATTAAGAGTACACCAAACTGGAGCCTATAGTCCTATTTCCTTGATATTCTCCTGCCTTGTGCAATAACATGCTCTGTAAAGCTTTGAAGGCACCACCTCCCTCTATAAACCTCTAATAACCGTGGTCACACAGAGATACCACATTTTGGAATGTCAGCACCACAGACAAGCAGATCATTTATGTTGTCCATTCCTTCCGTTGTCCATTGTTCCCATCAGGCTCAGTGGCCGCTCACCATTCTTTGAAGCAGATACCTTGGAGGTAGAGAGCAGGATCCTTGCAGGGCGTTATGATGCCTTCAAGCTCTATCCTAACGTCTCCCAGAGTGCAGCTCTCTTCATCCGCAAGGTCCTCTCTGCCCATCCATGGTGAGTGAATTGCAGGGAAAGAAAAATGACAAAAGCTGAGAGCAGCATAGATTTGGTCAGCATAACTGAGCAGCATCTGAAGCTTATCTTGATTGAGAACTCCTAAAAGCATCATCACAGTGTAAGTGTGAATGCTGTAAAGGTACTAGAAGCTATAGGATAATCACAGGGCTTTGCTTGGAGGGTTGTGATCTTAAAAGAGGGAGCAAACATTTATTTATTTGTTTACTTAGGGTAATTTACTTACTTAAACTATGTATATGGCTACCCATCTTGCTACTGTGGCCCTAGGCAGCTGACAATGAATTAAGACTACAAAGCCAGTAAAGAACCCAATGTAATTTTAAAAAAAGAAGCTACAGCAACAACTAAGCTACCATGTGCCAGAGGTCCAAATAAATCTTCCATCTTACAAATCAATAGCAAACAGACAAGCAGCAGACAAACCAACCAACAGGGTTCCCAGCCCAAATGCCTAAGGGAAAACCAGGTCTTTATCATCTTACAGAAGGCCAATGGGGTCAGGGCCTCTGAATCATGGAGGGGATGCTGTTCCACACGGCAGAAGTTGGAACAGTCACTAAAGGTGATTGATAATATAATTCTGCATATTCTTTCCTGCAAATAAAACCCATCATGTGTACATTTCACCAGTGCTTTTCTGGAATGGGAGTGATATGGCATTAGGGGAGCCAGATGTTGGAACTGCATTAGTCCTGCCTTATTTCTGCTGCTAATTCTGGATGCATCATGTTTGGGTTCAATAACAGAGCCCATAATTTATACAAACAAGGTCTCAAGTACAGTCTGAGGTATCTGCAGGTAGAGGGCTGAGAAAAGTTCTGGTTTGAAACCCTGACTTGCTGCAGCAGCACATCACTGTAAATAACACAGAGCTAGATGAAGACCTAACAGTCTGAATTAGTGTAAGACAGCATCCTGTGTATTCTCCATTCCCCTCGACTTTCAGTCGGGGCTTTTATCTCCATCTTGAGCATAACAAAGGCTCTGGAAAGCTTTTCCTAATAATCTATCTCTTGTAGGAGCCGTCCAACTCTCAAGGACTGCTTTGCCAATCCCTGGCTCCAGGATGCCTATCTCATGAAGTTGCGGCGTCAGACCCTCACTTTCACCACGAGTCGCCTGAAAGAGTTCTTGGTGGAGCACCAGCGTCGGCGCAATGAAGTGGCTACCAAGCACAAGGTCTTATTGCGCTCCTACCATGGCGCCAGCAGCCACGTGCCCTAGCCGCCTGCCCTGCCGGAGGAGCCACAAAACATTCCAGCAGGGGGCGTAATGGGCCAAGTACCTGTCCTCCCAGCCAGGGTGGGACTGGTTGATATACCTCATGGATGAGAGTCATCAGCACTGGCTGCTGATCTTCCCTTCTCCCACAATCCTCATAGCAGGGCAAGCTGATTTAGAGGGAATGAAACAGTGCCTGGTGACAGAAAACTTCAAGACTTGCTACTGTGGGGTTGGGTTCAGAAAGGGGTGATGTGCTCTGGGAATTCTGAAAGGGGCAAAAGCTCTGCCCGTCACAAAAATCTTTGAAATCTTTGAAGAGGCAAAAGCAATCCTCATCGCAAGAACTGTTCCTTGGAAAATTCAGATGGCTCCTTCTGCACTGTGCCTAACGGATGACCTCTGTTCCCTGGTGTATAGCCCTGAGGAGCACGGGATTGTTATGTTTTACAAATTAACCTGAACCGAGAAAGAAAAAGATGGATCAGCCCTGCTAGATTAGGTTTGTGTGAAGGCACAACAGGAGGGCGGAACTTTGCCCACCACCTGTGTTATCAACACGCAGTGCATTCATGGAATGGTTTGTCATCATCATCATGGGTGTTTCTGTTTCCCAAGGCAGGAGTTGGGGGCGGGGGCATACATTAAGTCTGCATCTGTTAGAGACACTTTAATTTGTGTTTCTGCACTGAGCAGGGCTGGATTCAAGGGCTTCAGTGGCCTCTTCCAACTTTATGGTCTTAGGATTTTACAGCAACCCAATGCAAGTTGGCTGGGGAATTCTGGGAGTTGAAGTCCACACATCTTAAAGTTGCCAAGGTTGTGAAACACTGATGTAAGACACCCATTAGCAGATCTTTCATCTTCAGACTTTCACAGTCTCACTATATATATTCTTTCCTGATCTCTCCTTGCATTTTGCACATGCTTTTCTGAAAGTATAGTCCTTTCTTTTCCTCCAAAAGTCGTGCAGAAGACAGACCCTTTGGCTCCCTACCCATGAATTAAGTACATACCTTCTACACAACTCCCCCTTCCTCAAAATATTTACATTTATACATGATTCTCTCCTTAGTGCTCTTTTGCCAAAATCTGTCCTGGGACTTGCAGAACACACTGTCAAACCAGCAGAGAGCTTCCACGTTTATGCAGCTTTTCCTTTTGCAGTTGGCTTTCTCAGGATGTATAAAACTGTGGGTCAGTTTTATTGTTGAGGAAGGAAATGGAGTGGCCTCTATGCTCATCTTAGCTTTTTCCTTGTTAGCCTTGCTGTGGTGATGGTGGCTGACTGTATCTGTACTGTGGCAGAAACTCACTAATGAAGCCACTTCCATAGTCAGGAGAATGTTTCTCCCTGTCCCCCTCCCATGAGAATGAGGATATAGGCCCTTCCTTCTCTGCCCTGCCTGGCCTGTATGGTATCCATAGCAATCAACCTTTCATGTCCTGCTGAAATGGATGGAAGCCATTCTGAACTTCAGAATCTACAAGTTCTCCTATCTCCAGAATCTCTGGCACACTGGGGATAGAGAGGAGTTACAAACCTAGATTTGGTAGGATAGTGGAAATAGGATGTTGACTGTTGAGCAGAAGAGAAAGTCGAACCCAGGCCCAGCATTTACTGCATGAATGCAACTATCCTGTCTTGCCTTGGTTGTGTAAATCTATGCCTCTGGTCCCCCAGGGTCATTTCTCACCCTGTCCAATGGGTTTTAAATGTGGAGATGATGCACATTTTCCCTCTTGCACAGGAAAAGCAAAACAACAGGGCTCTTCCAGATGGATGGTTTATCACAAATCAATCACTGTTCTTCTCCTGCAACTATAAATGGAACCACACTTAACTTTCCACATTATTATGGATATTGCAGTCTTCCTGTAAACTCATCTCACTATTTTCTACGTATATCCAAGGCTATGGCCTAAATGCTGTAGATGGGAAAGAGAAAAATTATATTCACCTGAGCAATCATGGGGGTATCCTAGTAACCTTTTTAAAAATTAAAAAAATAAATCATTTATTTAGTGCTAAGTGCTTCTTACTTACCATACATGTCAAAAAAAGTTTGGAAAGGTTTTTTTTTCTTTTTGAAATTAGCATTATAGTGATATAATCTAATACATTCATTTAAATAGTATTTTGACATTTTTAAAATATATAGTTGGAAAAGCATTTTAGCACTAATTAAAAATGTTTTTTTTAAGGTTTACAAATGGATGCTTATCACACAGTTTATATTAATGGTATTCTAAGATGTAATGGGTTCAGCTTTCCCAACACCTCATCACCCAAACCAAAACTAGGCCTCCTAAAAAAGATAAAAAAGACATCTATACATTTTGAGATTGTGCTAGTCTTTTTCCTCAAAATAAATAAAGGCAGAAACAATAGTGGGAAAACATGAAAAGATTACAAACATTTGAATCTCCCCCCCTAAAGTGTGAGCGAAAAAGGGGGTTCTGCAATAAACGCCTTGTGTGGAAGCAGTTCAACAGTCAAAATAAAGGCAGAGAATAATTTCAATGGCTTGATGTGATTCCTGGAAAAATTGGGAGCTTATGAAAGAAAGGTATTTTGCATTTTCTCATAGTAAAAAAGATCGAGCTGGTTAATCTAGGTGTTCTATCAAAGAGAAGGATGAATGCCGTCAGGAGACTCCTCTTGGGATGTGTTTGAACTTATCTAAAAATATGAGTGGAGTTGCTGTGAAACTATTTTAGTTCTGATGTACATTGTTTCCCTTTTGGGTTCAAACTTAGAAAAAAAAAACTGCATCATGTTTTCTCAGAATGCTTCACCGAGGGTCTACATAGTATTGAATTAATTTTAAACCATGACTTACGGGGGGAAGGAAGCAAAACTAATTTTCATGTCTCCAGTGTGGAAGTGGGGAGGCTGTGGGATGAACAGGATGAACGCTTCCAAAAAAAAAAAAAAAAAAGTGGAGACAGAACTTGGATGATCAATAGTAATGCTGGACCTACGAAGAGAACCAAAATTGGTGTCTTCAGTCTGCTGTGAAAAGCTTCAACTGATCTTTGAAAATCTTGTTCAACATTAAACAGAAGATGGTGTGGTGGTGGTTGTGTGTGTGTGTGTGTGTGTGCGCGCGTGTGTGCACGCATGCATGTGTGTGTGGTGGTGTGTGTGTGTGGGGGAGGCAGTTTATCATTCTTCATTTGTTCTCTACCCATTCATTAAGGTTAAATTACCACTGAACATGGTATTACACTCTTTCTATTGGTCTCCTGGTTTTCAAATTCTCCACTGTCCTCCCACACCAATAATCCCCATTTCATGGTCTGTTGAACATGCTTGTTCCTCACTGCATTGTTTTTGTCCTCATTCCCTCTCCTTTCCCTGAACTTCTGAATATCCACCATATGCAAAAGGATCTCACATAAGAGGAGGTGGTTGTACAATTGCAAGGTGTGGCCTGATCCACATACCATTATTCTTCCATGATTCTGACCATGGCTCCCTATGCACACTCACACTAATACCACAGACTAAAACTTTTCAAAAGTTCTGATTTAAATTAAACTGGGTTGAAGGTACGCAATGATCCTTGCCTTTGAGCTAAGGCATAAGTAAAGGGTTCTTTAGCCCTACCTCTCCAGAACAAAAAGAGAACAAAACAGTTGGCAATTCTTTTGTTACTCATTTCAGTAATTCACTAATTTTGTACCAGCTTCTTCCCATGGGAGGAAATGTAATGACCTTATCCTGGCTGGCTGATATGGAAGAAAGGCTTTTGAAATTAAGCTCTGTGCTGGGGCTAAACAGGCAAATAAGGAATAGATTTAGGCCATGAGCTATTATTCTCTCTACCTTATGTAACTTGATCTGGCAAAGTATTGCCTTACTGAATCCTTCATTTGTCAGATCAGCATAAAACTGGTAAAAAAAAAAAATCAGATTAATATTAGCTGTAATCCAAGTCAAATTTAGATGTACAGTAATCCATGAATTGATTTTAAACGGTACTGTAGTGAAACAAATAGTCTTTGCATAGACTCTGGATGAATGAATCAGTTACGCTGCTCTGCTAGCACAAAGTCCAGAATCATCTTCCTAGTACATTTCATTTTCTAGTCTTCATCTGGCAGGGGTTCCTATTATTCCTTAAGATGCCACTAGAAATCCAGGGGAAACCTGTGAAGGCTGAAAAGGTAGGACTAATTAGATAAGTATTGTGGTGTCATAAGAACAGTCTCTCCTAGACAAGAATGTTTTTTCTGAGTGGACCTCGGCCTGTCATTCCACATATATGGGCTCTTCCTGATGGCACTCAAGCTGGTTCCTTGTTCTTCCAGATATGCCAAGGGAAAGAGAAAAGATATTTCATGAGTTAGCATTCACACAGTTTTTCTTCTACGGGTAGATCTCGGAAAGTCTAAGAGATTTCACACTTAGCATGTGGAAGTTCTCAAGGTTAATCTCTACTCTAGATAGACCTGGGCCTTAAATTCCAATCTAAAACCCTGGAAAAGTTCTACTACTTAGTGTAGATAATGAGCCTATTGCCTTTGCTTATTTACAGTATCAGCAGAAGAGTCTGGTGTTCCCAGTTTTAGCCATGTCCCCTTAATACTGACCTGTCTCACTCCCGGCCCATGACTTCCTTAACACTATCCTATTTTCTGTATCACAAAACAACCAGACATCAGCAAAGCACAGACGAGAGTAAAGAAGTCAGGACAATGTATTAGTATGCTAACAGCTCTTTTTATCACTACGTTAAGAATTGCTAATCAGAAAAGTTCCATACTAACTAGATGATTCAAAACTCTGACTCAGTATAAGCCAGCTTCCTACATTCTGGTGATCATGTTATTTGGGCATTAACAGCTGAACTACTTGTTATCTGGCTCCAACCTGTATGTAACTCTCCTACTTCGATGAGTAAATCAGAGGTAGTCTTCCAAGTCCTAGAAGCTGTATCCACAAGGACAGATGGAATGTGGCTCAGATGCCATTCTGGAAATTTGGTACACTCAACACTTCTCAAACACCTTCAAGACGTTTGAACTATTGTACATTCTTTAAATTTACTTTTAAACCAACTAACATACTGGGAAGTATCAGACAAGCTATACTGAAACTGCAAACTAGAGAAAAAGTCCTCTTAAGTCAAATTATTTATCTTTTTATTTAAAAAATCATAATTAATCCACTGCCGCATAGCTCATACAGTAGTTATTTTAGAAGAGCAGCTGCATTCATCTGTTGTAGCAAGTGCAGCAAGGGCTGGGCATGTACAATAAGCTTACGTGAATCAGTTGACCAAGTGGTTGAGATTGTACACAACATGCTCAGCTTGGTTAGTCTTCAGTTTTTTCTTTTGTTTTTTGTGCTTTTGTATGTTGGGTGAACTTGGCTTGTATGATTATGCTGTGGTTCAACATACTGTACAACCCCCACCCCCCAATGGGTTAATTCAGTAATCACATTAAGCATGTTGCAGAGGGTTGTAGCACTGTGAAAGCCAACACATTTATTATGACATTGGCTTGCTTGGATTAGAGTCCCCTTCTGTGCTGGACCAACAATGGAGTGTTCTCTTAATTTGGCAGGTCAGGCGATGGTGATGAGATGGGGGAGGGCTGGAAATGTGTAGATAAGTCAGTAGAGCTCAGGGACATCTCATCCTAAAGTATCCTGGAATGAATGAATGAATGAATGAATGAATGAATGAATGAATGAATGAATGAATATACACACACTAACCATAATAGTGTTTTATCAATAAAGTTAAAGTTTTAGAATTTACTTATCTTTCAAAAGGCACCTTTAGTCTCTTTTTTTTAGGTACTTCACTGGATGGCAAAATAGATGCTGATTTGCAAATATGATGGCTGTATGCCACACAACATGATTTTTATGCTGGTTTTTAAAAATAGTGGCTGCATTTGCACAGAAGGCTAAGCTTGCTTAGGCTTACCCTTGGTTAGGCTTACCCCTGATGTGTAGATTCAGCCCTTTTGATTTGTCTAATCAAAATAAGGAAGTAGTGTGAACACACCCATGTAATTCATTCAGAACTATTTATTTCATTTATTTTCAATTTTAAGGGAGAACATAATTGGGCAATGGTGTATGAATCTGTGTTTGCTTATGTATTCATGTTATGTATGTCTATATAATATAGATGCATATGTGTATACACATACACATACAAACACATATATATGAAGGTACCGTCCTAACTGGGCAAAGATATATGAGAATATTCCGACTTGTCTGCTAAGGCCTTCATCCATTAGCAGCATGTATTTGGCCGCTACTAAAGCAGAGTATTTATTTTATTTATTCATGAACCATTGATTTGCCTCTCCATTTTCTTTTGTCCCCCTGTGGTGAAGATGGGGAGCTACTTGCATGGGGACCTACACCCTGGAACAATGTAGGTACTGATGCCATAACAAAGTAAAACAAGAATAGGAGTATTTTAGCAGAAGAGTAGCACCGATTCAAGTTACAGTCAATTTCCCCACACCCTTTCCCTGCCTCCTGGCTGTTCTCCCCCCCCCCCCCATGGAGATCCAGCACAGCAAAGCCTCGTTACTCTTTTAAACTGAGCAGGAAGCCATCTTAGTAGCCAACTTGGATAGATTTGGAAAAAGCTAAGCACAGTCAGACTGGCTAGTACTTGGATGGCAGACAATCAGGGTATCCCAGATGGTGGGCTATAGAGGGAAGCTGAAAAACCACCCAGAAGAAGACACTTCCATGCCACTGCCCCAAAACTACATAAGTGTATCCTTGCAGTCACTAGGAGCTGAAATCAATCGGAGCCCATCTCCTTCTCCATCCCAGTAGCACTAGGAATGAGGTCACAACAGAGGGCAGCAGCATCCAGATGACCTTGTCTGGTCCAGACAGCCAAGCAAGGAGACCACTAAGAAATCCTCAGACAGAGGTTGGAAGGCTGGGAAAACTTCCAGGAAGTAGGCAATGGCAAACCACTTTGGTTTTATTGCCAAGAAAATAATATGGCTGTGCCCACATAGCTATTTGGAGTAGGATGAGATCTGAGAGAAAAGTCATCTTTTTAGCCAAGTGAATTAGCTGCCACAAAGTCAACCAAGTTTCTACTGGCAATTTAAGAAGAGACTTATTGAAGCCCTGGAGGACAGACCCTCCTTGAGCACACATGCTCTCCTATGTCACTCCACACCATCACTATTTCTGCTCCACAGTCCTTGAAACGAAGTCTTTTATCCACCAACTTTGAAAAAGGTGACATTGATGCTGCCCCAGGTGAATTTCTATGAGGAAGAAGAGGCCAGGAGGCAGAGGGAGGCAAGAGGGAGACGAGATTGCCCCAAAGTTCTACTGAACTGCAGGGCTTCAAGGAAAAACAATACAGGAGTTTTGCCAGAATTGCAGACCCCAGCAGCGTCTGAGCCAGCACTAAAACAACTCCACTCTTGGGAACTACCAGGGTCATGAGAGTGGTCTAGAACTGCTTCTGAATTGGTGCAAAGACTCTGTATGGAAACACCCTCCATGTAAGAGCCGAGTATTACATGACTGGGAGAGTTGCAATCATACAGCTATTACCACTGGCTGAGGCTGACTTGTCCAGTGAAGTGGTTCAGTGTGATGGACAGAATGCAAGGTCTGCGTCCATTTTTGTGTGAAAGGCACATTTCAATAGTTTTTCCTGACCAAATATGTACCTTGGAGTAGAACTCTTGACTCTTACGAGCTGTCTGGCTAGCTCTTGATCTGCATACCTGGTGCCCTCTCCTGTCCAGTGTTTTCTGGTCCTCCTACAGCAGCATGTATTGGTAGCAAGTCGGACCTGGGGTGTGTGTGTGTGTGTCCAGTCTGCCACTCCCCTTCTCTGTCTCTCAGCAGAGGGCAGGAATGGCGCAGCTGCTCCAGTCCCTCTGGGCTGGTCAATCTGATTACACAGCACTGGGCTGCAATCAGCGCGGCCCCAATTCTCACAGGTACCTGGCAGCAGGCTATATAAGGGAGTGCCAGGATTCCCCTCTGAGCGGGGGGCACACTTGCCCCCCCCCCAGCCAAAGAAGGAGATGCCTGAGCAGGAATGCAGTTGGAGGCATGAACAGACTTGAGATCTCCCCTCCAGAGATATAAATTTGAGTGGGATGAGGGTCGTGTGGCCTTTTCCATCCCAGCAGAGCTGCGCTGGTACTATTCACGGTAAGAGACTTCAACTTGTCTTGTGGAAAGAAAATAGATCTTTAGGACTACTGCCCCAACTTAACGCCCCTCCCCCAAACAATATCCTACTTGAAGATCTTCCTCTGTGATTGGGAGGCCAGGATGGGTCTCTGTCTTGTCCATCTGCCTTGATGTGTTTTCTTCCTTGCTTCAAAGGGAGCCTTTGCCCTCATGATGTCCAGGAGATGGATGGGACCCTTAGCAGCTTTGTCTCATGCAAACCTATACTGAGCTGGCAAAAAGAATGCCAAGGGAAAGCTCTCTAGCCTGTCACGCCCTTCCAGTTTGGCCAGATTGATGATTTTGGAAGATTCTGGATCTGTGAGAATAGCACCTGCTGAAACCTCTTGGCTGTGCATGGGGGACACATACTTGGAAATGTCCTCCCGAGATAGTCAGAAGGAGTCTTATGTAAAGCAGTGGTGATGGAAGCAAGGAGAGCACCATTGGCAGTGGGAATTTTCTCTCCCATGTTAACCTGTAATTCCTCCTCCTCCTCCTCCTCCTCCTCCCCTCCCCTTTGTACTGCAGATGTCAAAAGCTGCGCCCAAGAAGTCAGCAGCCCCTCCCCCACCAGGGTGCTCCCTGGACATTAATGATCCGCAGGTGCAGAATGCTGCCATCCGCATCCAGGCCTCTTACCGTGGGCACAGGTGAGCAGGACAGCTAGTGGAAGGGTGACTCATCTGCACTGGCTGTGAGAAAAGGGGTCCTTGAAAGACTGTCTGGGAGGATTTTGATTGTGCGCGCTCTCTCTCCCTCTTATTTAAAAAAAAATACAGTAACTCTAAGATGCATTTTTAGGCCTGGATGGTGCTACATAAGTATTTTAGAAATGAAGAAACAACTCCAGGGCAAGCTTGGTGCTGCTTCTTAACATCCTACAAAGTTTGGGACTGTTTGCCTCCACCTTAGCCTGCCTGTATGTTAGCTTGTAACTTGGAGTTCCTCCTCTAGCACTCTACCACCTGGGGTGGGCTAGGTGGCATCAAAAAAGGGAGTCTTCTCAATGGAGCCATTCCAGAAGTGAACATCCTAGCCCATTGCTTGTGGCCCATTGCTTGCGACCCATTGCTTACTTTGTAGCCTTTTCAGATTGTGGAGAAAGACATTTATATCTGTGGGCCCTTTGCAGTCCTTCAGGAAATTGGGTTCATGCTACTTTTATATGCTGTTATTAGTTTTTATCATTTACAATGATACTACTGTCTTTGTATGAATTCTACTTTGTGGTCTCAAAAAGTCACTTGGAAGCAAAACCAACAAATACAAGACACCTAGAAGGGGCATTTAAAAGAAAGATTGATAGCCTGGTGGGTCTCTGGATGTTTTGGTCTGCAATTCCCATCAGCTATAGCTAGCATGGCCAATATTCATGGCAATGGTAGCTGTCTGGAGGTCATCAGGTATCCTGGTGTAAAGCATGGGCCAATTCTAAAACTGGGAAAGTGTCTTTGTATGTTACAAAGATAGCCTGGAAGTAGTTGGAAAATTGTGAGATGTGGTTGGATGTTGAAGGAGTGCAAAAGAGGTGGTGATCATGAAGTAGATGGGGAAGGGTTACTAGAGAAGTAGTAAGGAAAGCAACAATTAAGACTTTTCAGAGAACAAGAGTTATCGTGACTGACATCCATGATTTCTGCCATGAGCAGAGGGTTGGACTAGATTATTTCCAAGACCCTTTCCAACCCTTCTATTCAATTATTTTATGACTGGTGTTAGAGATGTGACAAGAAGGACATACTCTGGTTGGAATCCAATTCAGTTTATTCTCCTGAATCTGGGATCCAGCTGCACAAAGATCCTAATTTTTTCATGTTATACGGAGATCACACAGAGAGAAGATTACATTCACCTTGCTACACTTGGACAGTTTTTCCTGTGCTTCAGCATTTAGACCGGATACTTTATTTATAATGCAGCACCTTGGTGAAGCCCTAGAATCCAGTTCTTTTCATCACACACCCAGCCCTTTTGCACAATCCAGTGTTTTAGTTACTCACAAACAAGCACCCAACATAACTGTTGGACACTGTCATTGGCTTAGAATTATACATACAAAGTAAACAAACTGGGCCATTCCATTTCAAGAGTAAGCTCCAGCACCAGCAAAATTGAAGCTAATCTACTTCATTTATAATGTTTCCACCCATAATTTTATTAGCGTTAGTTCTCTGGAGCAGGGAAGAACAGGGATCTAAAAAGAGGAATTATAATTAGTCAGATTTTGCCCACTTACACCTAAAGCATTCACTGTCATAATATTGTTACTCAGTTAACCGCAGCATAATAATTCTAATTTCTAAGTGCAGAGAGACAAGTTTCTTTATTTATAAATCAAATTTATATGCCACCCATCTCACTATATAAGTGACTCTAGGTGGCTCACAGATAAAAGCTATAAAAACAGTAAAAAACTACAAAAAACAAAGTTAAAAGACAGAGAGAGCATCCTCAAGTCACCAGCCACCCCCAGTGCTGTTGATGTCTAAGTGCTCATTCCACACCCTCCAAGCATTTCAGTATTAAAAAACTGTTCACATAATTTGTTTTGCCCAGGAACTGTTATCATTGGCCTTTTTTCAGATCCCTCTTCATGACAATTGGCTATTGCCTTGTTCATGAGAATAAGAAATGACAACAGAGTTTGGCAGCAGGTTACCCTTCAGATCTGTTGAGACTACAACCCCCAGAATTCCTAGCCTACAGAGCTGATGATCTGCTACTTGGCAATTCTGAGAGCTGCAATCTTAACTCATTCAGAGATCACCAGATTGGGAAAGGTGGAGCTATCAGATTGTGAGCAGAGTTCTGCATGTCTGCTGTTCCCCTTCCTTCTCTCCACTCTCAGGTCTCGCAAGGAATTGAAAGAGAAAGGCCCTCCACGGGTACTACAGAACCTCAAAGATGTTATGCTGATAGAAGGGAGTGCGGCCAAGTTGGAATGTCGCATCAGTGCCTTCCCTGACCCCTTTATCCGCTGGTCCAAAGATGGTGTGGAACTCAAGGATGGGCCCAAGTATCGCTACATCTTTGAGGATCCTGACATCGTGGCACTGGTGGTGCGTGATGCAGCCCTTCCTGACCTGGGCAAATACACCATCTCCGTGAAGAATCCCTTTGGAGAGTGCTTTGACTCAGCTCGACTCCTCGTAGAAGGTAATGTGGCCCCGTTCCCACATTCCCTGCTAAACATAGAACCATACATCCCCTGGGCAATGAAGACATTCTAGTGAGTTTCTTCTCTAAGAGCGGGTTTCAGTTTGGCACACTTCATTGGGGAAGGTTGCTCTGTCTGCTCTGCTGCTTCAGGTTGTAGCCCCGCCCATTTTCTATTCATAGGTCTTGTCTGTTTTGTGCAAAAACCCAACCCCCTTCTAACCCTGTGCCTGCCTCTGCCAAGGCAGAGCCTGCCTGCCTGCCTCCCTTCCCTCTTATAAAGTTAGGCGGTTTCTCTAGCTAGTCACGATCCTGTGGAGATACAGGACAGGCAGTGGTTGGATTCTCTGTTGAATTCTCAAAATAGTTATAGTCATCAAGGGAGGAGGCTGATTTTTGAGATTGGTATCTCAGTGAGATCTTGATTTACATGACTTACCATTCTTCTGCTCGAGTCAGAAGGGGACTTCATAAGCAACACGCATCACAAGTTTGGGTGCATTTATTTACACAAGCTGATTCTTGCAAAGCATGTAGATCCTCTAATGTTCTACTTCCCCAACTCTATGCATTAACTGAAGAAACTGCCAAGTAGTCACACCTTGCGCTCTACATGAGTAAAAGTTGTCCAGATGCTGCACAAGAAGAGAAGGCAACTGCCCCCAATGTTTCTGCCTCTGTACTGTTGCACTGAACCTGAAGCCTTGGGAGCTCCTTGGTGGATACATCAACAATTCAATGGGAGTCTTTATTACTCAGGAAAAGAATATGACCAAGGAAAGGGAGTGATAATCTCAAGAAAGTATCCTAAATTTTAAACTCCAGATACTAGGGTGCCCTAACTATATATCCCAAGAACAGTTTCTCCATAATCATACATGTATCTATTGCAATGGATGGATGAATGGAGGGATCGATGGAGAGGAGCAATAGGGCTAGGCAAAGAGACTGCAGAATCCATCTTTCTAAGATGCCAAACAACTCACAATGGCTGCAGACCAATTCAGGTCTGCAAAGTGGCCCAAGGTAAACCAGTCTGCCCTAAAGCATCCTAGAAAAAAATGGAAATAGGATTTACTAATTTACTTGCCCTCCACTGCAGTCTTCAAGAATACTTAGTGGGAAAAGCAGCAACCCCAGAGCAGAATTCCTGTCCTGCCGTATCTTTAGTAAAGGTTACTCTTTTTCTGATCTCTTTCTTTTTTCAAACCTTTTCTTCTGCTTCTTTATATTTTATTCTTTGCTGAAACTTAATAAAGTTTTTCTTGAAAAAAAAAGGTAAAAGTTAGTCATGCTCTAAAGAGGAACCCTTTTGCCCCAGGACAAGCTTAGCAGACTTGCTTCCCACAACCCCAATAACCTCAGAACTACTTTCAGATAGGCCCCCAAAATATTGTCATCCGTTACTTATCAGCCAATGTATTATTTCTTCCTTTTTTCCCTTTAACAATTTATCAGGAAAGGCTTGAAATAGAGGCACAATTCAACAAATGGTGTATTTTATAGCAGTTCCACTCTCATAGGATTTAGATGGAGTGATAGGAAAACTCATAAATCCATACTATATTGAATACTTGGATTATTTTACACTTTTGGAATGCTAATTAAATACTATTTTTAAAAAAGAGTACATAGACAGCGCATGGATAACCACCCACCCATGCCTGTGCCTATAGCCACTATTGTGTTCAAGGGAGATAGCTGGAATTAGCTGGAAGTATGTTGAGATCTTTTCTGATTGACCCACTGGGTAGTGGTTACGGCGGCTCTCTTGGCAAGTTAATCCCTAACAGGAGCAACTTCCATGGATGCTAAGTTGCTGTGCCTCAGCAGTAACACCACTACAGGAAAGGCAGTGCCATCATGTTGAAGAAGACCCGCATCTGGACATACAGCCAAGGATTAAATTCCCATGTCCCAGGACAGGTTCTTCCCAGGCAGAAGAGGTCTGGGGAAAGAGCCCTGCCCTGATCCCACCTGTCTTCTCTCTTGCAGTGCCTGCCAAGATACAGAAAGGCCCGGACAACTTAAAGGCCAAGAAAGGCAGCACAGTCAATTTGACAGCTCACATCAGTGGGGAGCCAGCCCCTGACGTCGGCTGGGCCAAGGATGGGGAGGATATTGAAGAGGATGATCGGTGAGTGAAGCCCACCCTGGGTATTAAGCAAGGATGGGTAGTCTCAGAATAGCCATAGAGTTAGGGCAAAGATATCATGAGAACCCCTGATGTTCCTTCCTCGATCACACAGGCCCCCACAGGTAATTTTCAAGCACAGAGAAAAAGCATGGAAGATGCCGTAGCTTGAATGTTTGTATTATAGTATAATACAATCCGATAATATAATTATTATTCCTGCTCCTTCTCCAGTACTTTCACTGGTGATTGTCAGGGTAAGAAGAGCTTATTCCTCTTTGAAAAGGATCCCTCACCTTGACAGGGCATGAAGTAGAAGGCAACCTAGTCTACCTAACTGGTGCTTCCCTAGGAGCCAGCAGCCTCATATGCTGCTGATAGAGAGAAGTCAGAAAGAAACTTCTACCCATTGTGGGGCTTAAGATGGGTCCCCAAGTTCTGATTCCCTTTCCTTCCTCTGCAGAATGTATTATAACATTGGCAGTGACTCAACAACTCTCACCATCAAGAAGGTGACACCAGCTGATGCTGGGAAGTATGAGGTCTTCGTGGAGAACAGCCTGGGCATGGACCAGTCCTTTGCACGCCTTGATGTGAACTGAGCTCCTGTCTTCCCGCAGTCTGATCCGCCCCCAAAGAAACTCTCCATCCCACGTTCCAGAATACTGTATTGCCTAACCAGGAACCTGGCTTGACAAAGGGAATGCAAATTAAAGGGAATGGTATTATCCAGCTTTCACAGCTGGGGAATGCAAATTAAAAACAAATGGGAGCAAGAGGGTTATTTTGTTCCCCTGCAATACCCCAGAGCCCAGCTACTTCTCTTACTGCTGCTTTGGCTCTCTTACTCACATAGTACAGCTTCAATGAGGGTACAACTTTTCCCCAACTTGCTGGCAAGAACAACTCCCCCATACTCTGCTCCAGGGCTCAACCCATTTCTTGGGCAGGCAGGGCTATCAGCTTACCAGTACCTTTGCCATAAATGCATCACAAGTCGTGGTCTCTGAAAAGCCATCTAGGTGGGGGCATCAGAGGGGCAGCACAGACATTACTCGCCAGTGGTCTTTCCCCAGTGCTGACAAGATAGTCAGCCATCCCAGAAGCCTCCAGATTCTTCTGGACCCATTTTTTTGCTCGATAAACTAAATAAAACGAAATGATTCTATATGGTCTTGTGAGGTTTTTAAAAAAAAATTATTATTAAACATTTACTCATGATCTTTGTCTCAGCCCATGCCTGATGGAACTGAAATTCATCCTTAGCTGTTCCAGTGCTGATGTAGCATTTTTCCTCTTTTCCTGACATAATTTTTGCCATGATCCAAACTGGCATGCTTCCTTGACCTTGGGATTGCAGATCCAGATAGCTAATAGCCTAACGGCTGGGGCTGGTATCCTATGTTGCACTGAGCTATGAAACGGTTTGATTTTGGCTTTATGTAATGTGTCAACCCACTGTGGTTTGAAAAACAGGGTTTTGTGACTTAGCATGTTGTAGGAACCAGACAATTAGGATTAATAGACTTATGCATCATGCATCATGGTTGACCTTATTCTGCAGCTGAGATTTCAACCTGTTTTGTGAATAAGCAACCCGAGCACTCATCAGAACACCTTGCAGTTCCTTCCGGTCCATATTCTGTGTTATGCAGTCTTTCCCAACCTGGTGCACTCTGCATATATGTGCTGGGGATGATGGGAGTTGCAGCCCTAGCATATCTAGAGGGCAAGAGCTGTGCATTACAGCATGTTCCTGAAGGCCAAAACCATTTGGAACTTCTCAATGAAGTTCTGGAGGCCAAGATTCTACCCTCTTTTTCTTGGCAAGGTTGCCTCCTGCCGGTGCTCAGAAACACTGCAGGATCCCTTTTTCAGTCCACTGCTCTGGAGATATAAATAGTTCTTCCTGACCATATTGGGGATTGTTTCAATCTTCCAACTTCTCCTCGTCATCCTGTCCATGTGACAGGCACAGAAGAGGGGAAGCGGAGTGGACAATCTCCATTCCTTCCACACTGTGTGGTGGGTGCTCCTTGACATAGCTTGTCTTCAGGAAGCACATACTTCCAGATGGACAGCTTCTTAATACCGCTAATTCAAAGACACAGCAAAGCCACTCCATCTTTCCCTACTTACAGTTTTTCCAGGGACAGAATCAAGAAGAAAATATCCTTACCAGTGGTGAACCTAATAATCTCTGGCCTCCCCCTGCCCTCAAAAATTTCTATTTTTGCAGAGTGGTAATTGCATAATAAAAGCCTCATCTGAAAACACCCAGCATCTCCCTCACATTCACAAAGCTTTACTGGACTCTTGGCGGAATGGGATTTAGTGTTCATGACACACTTCTAGATTGTGCCACTATCCAATGGATGATCTGTTACAGATCATGCCCCGCCAAGTCTTGAAGAGAAATCAGTCCTAAAGGCTTGATTTTTAAAGGTGTTTTAAAGATGACTTCAGCCCCAGCACCTAGGATTTATTTCTGGCATTTCAAGATGGGCAAAATGGCACATTTGTTCCTTGTCCTCTTGCAAGCTTTTTCTTCATTATTTTTGACATCACATGATCTGTCTTGCAGGACAGCCTAGATACATTCTAACATCTGTTCAAACCTATTCTTCTTTGGATGCGAAAACTTACAAACAGTTCATGAGATACTGTAGTAGGAAGCCTACTGAAACCCCAGTGTTCTACCACCACTCCAATCCTTTAAAGAATGGGAAAAACTGGGGATGAAGTGGGGTACCCCAAGAAAACAGAGTGCTGAAAATGTCCTTGGAATGCTGGTGGGCTGGTTGGGTGTGTGTGAAATGGAACAAGGGTCTGGCACGAAACACCCTAGAAAAAGGACACAGCTGGCTCCCACTCCGGACACTTTGTTGCAGACCGCTTTCCCCAAATCCCACACATGGTGGAGGTCAGCTCTCTGCAGCGCTAAACATGGCAAGGGAAAGCCATTTGCACATGCGATTCTCTTTCTGACTTCTGAAGGCTGAAAAGTCAAGCCAGGGGAATTTATTCTTCATTCTGCTCCCCAGCCAGGCATTAGAAATCAGCACGATCAGGAATCACGCCTCAACCTGACAGTACCACCTTTGCTCCATGCCAACCGATAAGTCCTCTAGAACGGGAATCGACAGCAGGTAGCACCACCTACCCTATCCGGGCTGAGCCCAAAATGTTCAGCAGGGTCATTCCTGACAAATACTTGGATGGGAGATCACCGGGAAGCCCCAAATTTACAGGCTAGATTAGAAATCGAACACAGGCAAAACCTAACCACTTCCATGTTCTTGTTGCTTCAGTCTCCGGGAGTCGAGGCCGAGGGAAACTACCTTTAAAGCCGAAAAAGAGGGAGAGCGGGAACGGAGCCAGTGCCCGCACTGCATTTTAGGCAAGCCGGAGTCGTGGCAGGTGCTTAGGGCTGAGTCCGCCGCGGTCCCGGAACTTCGCGGGGAGGTGGATGCAAAGGCGGGAGGCGGCGGCAGCGAGCAGGAAAAGACGCGGATGCTGTCAACTGCCCTTGCATTGCAGCTGGAGGATCCCGCCTCCGCCGTCCCGCGCCTCGGGCTTTAAGGCTGCCGATCTGCCTGGAGCCTGAGCTCGGATCCACGGGGAGGTGGAACCGGTGACGTGGCATTCTCACGTGCTCGGAAGCAGAAGGCCGCGTTGGAGCCGGGAGGAGGTTCCTCTGCGGGGTCTTTCGTGTTCTCGGGACAGCGCGGAGGGGCCCATCTGACGTAGTCTTCCCTGCCGTCCGTACACCAAGCGCGCGATGCTGAAAGCCGTGATCCTAATCGGGGGCCCTCAGAAAGGTGAGCTGATGCCCCTCGACAGCTCCCGGAAGCTGGTGCCCTTTCGGGCTGGAGGCGGCAGGGCAGCCGGGTGGGCTGTTCTTCGCTGAAATAAAAGCGAGTCCACGATGTGCCGATTTAGTGTGTTTCTTTAGCCGACAGCTTTTACATGTAAGAGTGTTCTTAACCCTTAGCTGGCCCCTGCCTCCCTGCCCCTCCCGCCCCTTGATTTTCCTCCTGCCCAGAGCAGCCGGGCCTCTTCTTCGGAAGGATCGCCCTTCAGACGGCCGTAGTGTCTCTCTGGAACAGTGTTTCTCAACCCTGGCCGCTTGAAGATGTGTGGACTTCAACTCCCAGAATTCCCCAGCCAGCCTTGCTGGCTGGGGAATTCTGGGAGTTGAAGTCCACACATCTTCAAGCGGCCAAGGTTGAGAAACACTGCCCTGGACCCTTCTCTGTGCCAGGCTAAAGATTCCCAGCTCCTTCAACCCTTCCTCACGGTCGTGGCTGGATAGGCTCCCGTTGGCTAACGGGCTCCTAAAACGTGGTACAACCTGTCAAGCGTAGAACACAGCAGAACTTTGATTCCCACAGTCCTGTTCATGCTTCTGTGAGGGCCGCCTAAAAGGTGCATTTTTCTTAGCAACGATGCCTTGCCCCCTTGTAACACGTTGTAATCCAGGAAGCCATCCTGCTTCCTGTTCTGCTCATCTTATGCTTGGGTCTTCGATTTCCAAGGGCAGTGCATCTGTGTTGCGTTTAAATGTGTTGGCTTGGGCCCATGGTTCCAGACACTAGGATTTTGTAGCTGAGATTTTGCTTCTGATATACCTCTCCCGCTCCTAGTCTTTTGCCACTTTAATATGCGCTGTTTTTACATCCTCAACCATAACTTTATTAAAAAGTCTGAACGCCCGGGCAGGGTGTGCGTGTGCAGTAGATACCTGGCTTTGCACTTCAGATAACACAGGGGCAGAGTGGAACTGGCATGACTTTGCCAGTTTGTTAATGGGCTTTGCCAGCAACTGGAGAGTTGCTGCCCATCATGTGGGTGTGAACGGAGGTCATGGACCCATGCTGCTGAGCCTGGAAAGGGCAGCAGCTTTCAGCAGAGCCCAAGGTCACAGTAGGCAGTATAAATTCAGGAAGCAAGTAATTTTAGAATCTGGGCTGCAGAGCAGGGGGGTTAAGGCCTGTTTTCATCAATGGATACTGCAGAAGCACTTCCCTCAACTCAGAGGTTTTTTCACACACACCCCAATCCCCCCAGTGGGCACTGGAAAAGACTGACTGACCAGGCCGGTTCAAAATGGTGGGGGCAAAAAGCAGGTAGGAAGGAAAATCAAACAGTGATGACAAAATGGAGGAAAAGAAGGAAGTCTCAGGGGACTGCTAGGATGTCTCTCTGCAATTCATCCTTGATTATTGAAACTACTTTTTTTAAAAAAAATGTAAAAATAGATTTAAAATGAAACATTGGAAATAAAAATGGAAAGCAAGAGGAAGGAAAAATAGTAGGGGGAGGTGGCAGCCGGGGCCGTGTGATAGAAGCCTTGCCCCTTTGTTACGTCCACTGTATTTATGTCACATGTAAAAACAAGGTGGGGCTTCCACTGTACAGCTGTACTTTTTTCTCACCCCCACAGACACCCCTACACATGTATATATTCCCATGAACAGAAGAAGTTCTGGTTGCATTTGCTTACAGCTTCATTTTTCCCACTACACAAGCCTTTATCTGAGCCAGTGTTTCTCAGCCTTGATAACTTTAAGACCTGTGGACTTCAGCTCCCAGAATTCCCCAGCCAGCCATGCTGGCTGGGGAATTCTGGGAGCTGAAGTCCACAGGTCTTAAAGTTGCCAAGGTTAAGAAACACTGATTGGAGCTAACTCTGGCTGCCTGCTGTTTGGGAATTTAGCACGATGTGCCTTACTTTCTGTTCTCTGCTCCTAGCAGAACATTACCAGAAACAGGAGGGGCAAATTCTGAGGACAGTTGGCTCCTGATTCAGGAATTGTCTTCTTCTTTCAGGGACCCGCTTCCGACCCTTGTCCTTTGAAGTGCCCAAGCCCTTGTTCCCCGTGGCAGGGGTTCCCATGGTGCAGCATCACATTGAGGCATGCACTAAGGTAAGGGGGCTATTCAGATTAAGTTTGGAAAGGGGAGGCAGCACATTTCAGTTTGTCACCTTACCTTAATTGTAGTCAGATAATGAAGCAAGCAAGAAAGTGAAGTCCGCTCAGCCTGATGCTTTTCCTGCCATTTCTAACAGGTGCCCAACATGAAGGAGATTCTCCTGATTGGCTTCTATCAACCTAATGAGGCACTCAGCCACTTCCTGGTCTCTGCCCAGCAAGAATTCAAGATCCCTATTAGGTGGGTGACCAGTGGATATCGTGAAGGAAAAGGTAGGAGGGGATCCAGCCCTGGGATCTGTCGCTCAGGGACTGGTTCTGCATAGCCTGGCCTTTTAAAAAAATGCCCAGTTGCGTTGGCCAACACAGCAACATCATTAGCATCTTGCACAATTTTTTGCAAACATCTAAGCTCTAATTCAACTTTTCCTCTCTTAGGACCTTCCAGATATACTAGGCCAAATCTCCTGTCACTCCCAGGAGCTGAATTCTGTTTTACCGGTTAATTCCACTTTTTCACATTCCTCTGAATGTATCCATGTGTAATTATCCCTAGGGACTGAGGACGATGCCTCATGTTCGATGAAATAGTTGTAGTCCTTGAAAGTTCATCCTATAATGAAATGTAATCAGTCTATAAGCTTCCCCTATTTGGAAGCAGGGGGCTCCAACAGGCATCTGATGGTGAATATCTAATTTCTGTAGGTATCTGCAGGAATATGCAGCGCTTGGCACAGGTGGGGGTATCTACCACTTCCGTGACCAGATCCTTTCAGGTAACCCTGCAGCCTTCTTCGTGCTCAATGCTGATGTCTGCTCCGAATTCCCCCTCGATGAGATGCTTGCCTTCCATCGTCAGCGTGGCAGTTCCGACAGCTTCCTCATGCTGGGCACCACGGTAGGAGACAGTCCCACCTTCCCAAGCTGAGTCAGTCATGAGGAGGTGGTTGGAAGACAGAGAAGTCCTAGGGCATCAGGCAGAGCCTAGGACCTTCTTTAGATCTCCTTTTGAAGCCTCCTGGCAGCTTCAGCGTGTCTGTCCCCTCAATGCGTCCATGCCAATCTCGTTTTCTGCAGGCCAATAGGAAGCAGTCTCTGAACTATGGCTGCATCGTGGCAAATGCCAGCACACACGAGGTATGAAGGCATGAAGGCAGGCGGGAGGGGGGCCTGGGAAGAAGGCAGGCCCCACTAGGGAACAGGCCCTTCTGTGAGTCCTGCCTTCTGCATCCCAGATCCCAGGTTTCCCCTCAGGAATCTTCTTCAGCACCGTGTGCCCCATGGCAAGGCTCTTGTCACTCCCACCTATGTCCCCTTTTCTTCTCTAGGTCTTACACTATGTGGAGAAGCCCAGCACTTTTGTGAGCGAGCTCATCAACTGTGGTATCTACTTATTTACCCCGGCCATCTTCCATCACATTGGGGAAGTCTTCCATCGTAACCAGCGGGAGCTGCTCTTGTGAGTGTCTTTCCCGGCAGTGTTTTTGTGCCCTTCATGCTCTGGGCAGTGGCAGGTCACTCATCTACCATCTCTCTCTCTTTTCTCCATCTCCATCTCCTCCTCCTGTCATCCTTTGCCCTCATGCAGGGGTTCATGCCTTGGGTAAGTGTCCTTCTCTCCCTTCATCCTGCATGTGCCTTTTTCAAGAGTCACTGGTGCTCTTCTGCTCTGTAGAGTTTAGGCACTTAGATGGAGATCTAGCTTTTCAGTTTCCCAGTTGCTGGAGGAAGCCGTGCTGCTCCCCTATTCACGCTCCCTGTAACTTGAGAGCTTTCTTTTTCTGGTTGGGGTTGTGCCCTCTTTCTAGACAGCAGTATGCTGCCCTCAACTTGTCTTCGTCTCATTCCCACAGAGAGGAGAACACAAACGGTTGGCAGCGGGCTGAAGCCATCAGGTTGGAGCAAGACATCTTCACAGCCCTTGCCGGGCAGGGACGCCTCTTTGCCTACAAAACAGAAGGGTTCTGGAGCCAAATCAAATCTGCTGGGTAAGAGAAAGGGATGCGGCTCTGTCTGACACCCAGTGGCTCCAGGACCAAGCTTAGCCAGGCAGCGGTTGCAGACTCCCACTCAGTGACCCATGGGATGGACAGGCAGCGGTTGCAGGATGTGCCCTGAAAAATATATGTTGCAATGGCAAGAGGAACTGTTAACCTTGTTGGAAGCAGCAAAGAGGCAAGTCAGAGCAGATGGGAGACTGTGAGCCTTGCTGCTCATTTCCTCTCCTTGCCTTTGGTTTCACAGGCTGCAGCCCCTGTAAATCTCTGTCCGGCTTCTTCTTCCTGTTTCTCCAAGTCATGTCTAAAAAAGGAAGCGCATCCAAATGTATTAAGATGCACATCACTATAACCAAAGTTGTGGTTGTTTTGTAGTTTAGCACCCATCAGGCTTAGACCTATGGCTTTTGTCAGATAGATGGCAGCATAAAAGAAAGAGAATTTGAATATTTTGGTTTAAATGTGGGTACTGTGCAAGGTAGAATGTCATCTTCTACTAATTGTGTGTGTTTCTCCTGATGAGAGAGCCGTTTGATTTCTTGTTTTGTCTCCAAGAGGTTGGCGATATGGGATAAGTGCTGTGCTTGAGGGTTGGGGCCAAACATAATACCCCCATGTTCTCTTTGCCAGCTCTGCCATCTATGCCAATCGTCTCTACCTGAGCTGCTACAGCCAGTGTCACCCGGAGAGACTTGCCCAGAATCAACCTGGTGGGCCCAGCATCCGAGGTATCTGCCCTTCCTCCCCACACTGTGAGGCAGAAACACCAGTCCATTCTGTTGGCAGGAATGAGGCACACTCTTTGCGTCCCTACGGGTAACGTGTCTCCTCACCCAGCTCCAGCAGTCCTATAGATGTCTTACTGGAGAGATCTTAATAGCAGATCAGTTCCTAGGCTGTCATATCTGTCCTCGGGATCCAAAATGGCAGCAAGGGGTTCCAAAATGTATGGTGTATCTCCTTCAGCCCCCAGGGGTCAGACAGAGGTTTATTTATTCATAATATGTTGTTGTTTGGATTATTTTTGATGAGAAGTTTTTGAAAGCATTTTTGCCCAGGTTGGGAATTGTTTTGTTTTCCCTATACGCTTGGCTCCAGAAACTCCAGAATTCTGGAGAGAACCCTCCTTCCTTCGTCACAAGTTTCGGCACCGAGGTAGTAATTTTAGCAGCTGACCCCTGTGTGGGGAAAGGCATTCATGTTGAGTTGAATGTGTCTGGGGATCATGAGATACTCAGCACTAGAGCTGGAAGCCCATATGGTAAAGAAGTGGACCTCCTCTAGCAAAGTCTTCAGAAGAATGGAAATGACTCATGGAGGACAGAGGAGAGCTGAAGTAATTGTTGCTTCTTTTCCATACAGGGAATGTCTATATTCATCCAACAGCCTCTGTGGATGCCACTGCTGTGGTAAGTCTGCAGGCTGGTCAGTGTCTGCCCCTTCCCACAGCAGAATGGGGAAAGCCTTTTGATCCCAGGGCTGCAGTATCTTGGTGGGCTTCATGCCAATAATGAGCAAGGCCAGAGCCAGGGGTATAGGATAGGCCTGCCATCTCCCTTGTGCACAGTTATTACACGTGTGTGTTTGCATGCTCATAAACAGTTCCCCCCCCAAGCTTAATTGCAGTACAAAGGGGAGGATGCTTTGCGGGGATTTTGGGGGGGGCTGTAATGGGCCGTGAGAATGACCTTGGGAGACAGGAGGAGGAGGAGGAGGAGCCTAGAGAAGTTCAGGCAAACGATATCTCAGCCCACAGAAGGAATGGGGGCAGAGGAAGTGCCTCAGAAGGACCCTCCCTAGTTCTCTGGAAAGTAAAGGAGAGGGAGGGGAGAAGGGCTTCAGACTTGCAAGATGCTATTATTGTAGCCCTACAATAAAAGTAGTATTAGTACTTGTGATTTTGGGTTCCTGTCTGGACTATCTCAAAGGGCTGACAGGGAGGAAGAGATGGTCTTTCCCTTACCCTCCCTTTTGCCCCTCCCAATAATAGGTAGGATTTTAAAAATTCCTGATTTTTAAAATAGAGGGCACTGATAGAGGGTTTAAAGGGGAAAAAGAGCCTCAGCTGACACTTGTAGAGGTTTCTTAAGAAGAATCCCCCTCACCACCCCTTGCTGTATTATGTGGGGTGGGGCTGGATTTTAGAGCCTGTTCCATTTGGCCCATGTCTTTGCTCCAGAGGGCGAAGGAGAACAGGGGGCTAAAGAGGGGCACTTGCCTGCCAGTTCACTGACACAGGTCCCCCTCCCCTGGCTTTTCCCTGCAGCTGGGTCCCAATGTCTCCATCGGGAAAGGGGTAACCATTGGTGCAGGAGTGCGAGTGCGAGAATCCATCATTCTGCATGGAGCGTCTCTCCAGGTAGGTGTTTTCTGAAGTTCCAGGGGGCCGTAATCTAGTATTAGCATGACTTGCATTTTTAGTATCATAAATATGCATTCGTTTTATATCTTTGTTGCTGGGGATCTCATAAACTTCCTGCAATTCAAATAACGGCATTTCATCCGTGGAAAATTAAGTCTGTACTCCTCAGTCTAATTCTTGTTTAATCTATAGCCATGTCTTTGTTAATTATAGAATGCTTGTCCCATTGATACTTAAAAACAATTTTATTAGTGTGTTTTCTCATCTTAGAAGCTGAGCCTTCTTCTATGGGCTCTTCAGATACTGGATCACTTATGAAACAGATAATACAAAAGAAAGACATCTCTATTATTAAACAAGGCTCTTGTCTTCTCTGCAGCAATGCAATTTCATTTCCCCACTTTTCATTTCCTCTGCACGTGTCCTGTTTAAGAAATGGGGGAAAGATATTCCATCATCTTCCACTTCTTATAGGACAGGGGTTGAGTGAAATGGTGCTACAAGTGCTAGCGCATTCTCCTTTGAGCCCTGCCTTGATGCTTCCAACTGAAGGCGTTGAGGGTGGCCACCACCCCAACAAAAATGCCTCCTGAGCACAGCAGTATGGAAGAGAGATTGCACCAGATGCTTGATCAAAAGCAAAAAGCCCCATCACAGCTTTGCCCAGACTATTACATGCCAGTTAGTACAGGTAGTCCTCATTTAATGTCCATTTGTTCAGTGACTGTTCAAAGTTATGATGGCACTGAACGAGGGGTACTTACAACTGGTCCTCGTAGTTGCTGCCGTTGCAGCATTCCCACGGTCACATGATTGTGATCCAGGTGTTTGGCAACTGGCTCGCAATTATGATGTCGCAGCATCCCACAGTCACATGATTGCAATTTGCAATCTTCATTGCTGGCTTCTGACAAGCAAAGTCAATGGGGAAGCGGGCAGGACGCCACAAATGGTGACTGACCGTGGGATGAGATCGTGCAGGATTTGCTTAATGACAGCAACTGGTTCTGCCGGAACTGCTGTCATAGGTCAGTGCGGTCACGTGATGTCACGTCTTACGACTACATCACTTAGTGATGGAGTTCCTGGTCCCAATTAATATTGGTAACCAAGGACTACCTGTGTTGGATGCAACTTTTGTCATTCCCAGCCATAGGCAATGTCTGCTGGAATTGGTAAAATTCAACCACAGTTGGTCAGGTCTATATATAGAATCAATACAGTGTAGAATTGAAAGTATGGCCTGGGATCATTGAGGCCCTGATTCAAGTCTCATTCAGCTGTGGAACCTGCTGGGTGACTTTAGTCAGCTCCTATTTCTTGGCTCAACCTAGGGTTGTTGCTCTAGAATAAAATGAAGAGAGACTCACAACCTACAGTGCCCTGAAAATTCAGAGAAAAGATGGGATATTAATACAGTAATCACAGTGATATTCCCTTGCCTTGTATTACATGGGGATGCTACATTGGGGTTAGTACTGTCTCTAACAGGCTTTCCTAACCGGTCAACATATACAGCATTTGCTTTTCATCTTTTTCTTGTGGCCAGCAGGTGGTGCTACTATGCTGTAAATGTTCATTGAGAGTACTGAATGAACAAAGAGAGTTTTGTTGGTCCTCTTCAAAGCTAACCAATGTATTATGGCCCAGGTCCTGTGGGCTACAGCCCTCGGCATCAGATGCATGATCTTAGGGAGTGGACTGAAGCCCTTAAAATGTCTGCTTCTGACACTTTTTGAGGCTGGAATCTCTTTCGCATGGGGGCGGGCATTGATGAAGGCTGAATTGCTTCCCAGCTGCATGATGATTGCAGATGTGTGAATGAACCGGGTCTTCCTCCTCCTCCTTCCCCTGTGGCTTCTGTCCATTTTGCCTCTGTTTCCTTTTAAACGAATTGTTGGAGAGTTGACCCCTGTGCTGTTCCTTAAATAACCAAGGCTTGCTGTTCTGGTTGCCTTTATATGGTCTTGGGTTGTGGATGAAGTCTGAAACTTGATGAAATCATCCCTGGTCCCTCCAGATTATATTAAAAAAGAATTTTAAAATGTCTCAAATGTTGGTAAGGTAGCAAATTCTAATATTCTTTCTTCTACAAGATCACTGAAATCTCATGTGATGTAGCCCTTCCTGGGAGGCTTCAACCATTTGCAGTCCTTTAAAAAAGGAAAGAAATTGGGGGTGGCTGTGGTGCTCCTGTCTTGCCGGAACGCTGAAGCTTTGGCAGCCTTGGGCCCTGTGGGTCTGACTCCCCATGGAATGCCCCACTCTCTTTTCCATAGGACCATACCTGTGTGCTCAACAGCATTGTAGGCTGGGACAGCACAATTGGACGCTGGGCTCGTGTAGAGGGTACCCCCAGTGACCCCAATCCAAATGATCCCTATGCAAAGATTGACAGCGAGACACTCTTTCGAGATGGCCGCCTCACTCCATCTATCACTATTCTGGGTAAGCGTTGTATCCAGTTTTCCCCTTCCCCAATAAACAATTGGGACCTTCCTTGGGACATTCTAAGTAGGAGTCCCTTGTGGGATTACACCTCCTCCTTACCCTGTTTTCTGAGCTGATCTCTTTTTTGATTCACCCCCGACCCCACCCCAAACAGGCTGCAATGTGACCATTCCTGCTGAAGTAGTCATCCTGAACTCAATTGTGCTTCCCCACAAGGAACTCAGCCGCAGCTTCAAGAATCAGATCATTCTTTAATGGGCCGTGAACTCACCTCTGTTGACTTCCAGATAGAAAGTTCAAGAACCTCATAATAATGTAGCTTGTGACTTCGTCAGACTTATTTTGAAGCCTCATTCAATCCTTGTCCTGGTAGGCCAAGATCTATGGCTTTGGTATCGGCTGCAATATCCTTCTGGGACTTTTCAGGGAATGGGAATATGAGCCTCTTTCTTAGGCTGGAAGGAGTTGAAATGGCCTCCTCTTCCCTAACTTGACTGCCAGAGAACCTCCCCGAGGAAGAAGCCTGCCAGAACCTTGGGGTTACCTCACTAAAGGCCATTGAGAGGGAAAAGTGTGTAGCTTTCTCTCAGTCCTAAGAGGACTTGAGACATCTCTGCAGGCTTCTGTGGCTTTCAGATCCAGTTGAATCCCATCAACCCCAAGAGCTCCATTCCTGATGCCACCAATGAAACAGAGCGGGGCAACTGCAACTTCAGATCAAGTACTGCAGCTCACGTGGCCAAAAGACCTGTAATTTCCCCTTCCCCTCCATGTAGTGCCCCTTTTTCCCCCTGGCACTGCCTTTTACACTTGTACACTAAGGAATTTACCAGACAATGGCCCCATACCTGCCTCTGGTCCTTTATAATGAGGAGGAACTGATTTGTTTCCATGTTCTAGTATGATGCAAGCCAAGTTGAAACTTTGAAATGAATGAGAAAATGTTGGTAAGAAATCACCAATAATAAACATGTATTGTGGAAAGTGTTTGGATATGTTAGCTCCCTCCCAGTGAATGGAATAGTTTCCAATAAGGCCTGGAACAGGAGCTGCTGCCATACAGAGGCTTTTGGGAAAGGAAGCAGATAGGGACTTCCACGCAGGAAGTTTCCAAATTGCAGTTAGATTCATTTGGTGCCCAACTCTCTCATTCAATTCTCTGGAGAAAGCAGTCCTTACCCATCAGTTTACCTTTCCATAAAAGACCTGAGATTGCAAGGGCAATGCACTAGCTGTCTTCTTTTTTTAATTATTTGATTTTTTTTTTTTTTTTACTATTTGAAAAATATAGTGGCCTGGGTTCGGAGCAATTTATCTCTTCCCTCGCCACCCTGCATCACCCATTTTCTGGGCAGGGGAATGGAAACAAACGTGCCTAGAAAAGCCCTGTTTTTGCAAGGATTCTCTATGCTCTCATCTCTGTGCTAGCAGTGAGAAGAGAAGATGAATGAATGGTCACCCTGAGTTAACCCTCACCATGTTCCATGTCATGGTTGATGGGGGAGGCTAGTTTAACCCTGTACCCTCCAGGGCTCTTCTGTGTTAAATCTAACCCGATACTGACTGGCTTTTTGGGTCCCTGTGATAAGCTAATCAAAGCCTACCAACCATCCCAAATGTTCTAGGGTGGCATTTTTCAAAGTGATATTTTGTCGCAAAGTCTTGCTTCTACAGAATCCTGGGTCCCAAATGGCTGAAATCAATACACGTCTTTTGAACAGGTTTGTGCTGATCCATCTCTGCTGGTTTTTCTTTGAGTCCCATTAGGGAGTTCCTGGACATGTTCATCGGATACCCATTTATCAAGAGAGGATTTATCTTTCTCCTGCTACTGGAAGCGTGATCTTTTTGCAGCTAGTTAATGGCAAAGGCAATCTGATAATGGTAAATTAGCAACTTCAGCTAATTGCTTCCTGTAACCTTCCATCCCCCCCCCCCCAATCTGTAGTATAGCGCTAACTATCTTGGTGGCCAGCAATACCTATCTGATCTCATTTGGGTTCTGAAGCTAAGCAAGGTCTAGTCTGGTTAATACTTGGATGGGAAGGTGCCTGGGAAGCCTAGACTGGGAAATCAGAAGCCATCCCATAAGGAATGCAATTTCTGTACTGCTGTCCAGAATCCATAATGGAGTTGAGCTCAATTTGAAGGAGATTCCAGTTTGTTTTCTGTTTGCCCCTAAGACCTCAGAGCTTAAGTAATGGCTAGAAACAGAATAGAGAGATTTGTGAATGAGCCTAGCAATCCTCGGAAAGGGGGTTTGATGCCTGCAGCATTAGTCATGTGTTGCAAATGTGTTTCTCCTGATGATGTGTTGTTTTGTAAGCCAGTCATTAGAAGGGGAGATGGTGGTGAAGGATGTTTTTTTTCAGGAGCTGCAGCAGAGTTGTAAATATAAATAATGCCATCTGATTCTGCTCATGTTGTTTAATTCTGTTTAAGAAAGAAATTCTACTACATTTACATGATAATAATTCAACTCAGTTGGACTCACCTCTAAATAGATTGTGTCATGTGAGTAGCAATTTCTCCGAACTTTAAGAAAAAAGGAGCTTCATAGATGGTTTTGTACTGGCTGGAAGAATTGGGGAAGGAATGATGCAAAGACCTGTAGCTTGTAATTCGTTGAGGTTTTTTTTTTTCTTTTAACTTTCTATAAAGAGGTCACAACATGCTTGCCTGGAAACTGTGCTGAAACTAGTAAGGCTTCTGAATATGTTTGCTTTTTTGCTGTCCTGGCTTACTTCTGAGTAGACCCACACAGAGGACATGCACGTGCAAATGATGCTCTTGATTATTTCAGGATACATTCATACACACAACACCCACACACTTAGCTGCTTTACGTTTGGCCTCATCAAAATGGAATGTGGCCCTCAAAACATTTCTCAGAACCAGTTTCTAAAAGATTCCTTGGCACTAATAACCATCATGAACATAATATACAATCCCCATTTTATCCGCATTTATTCTGATCATCAGAATCAGAATTGTTCACAGGTCACCCAGTATAATCATTACATATATAAGAAAGAGCAGCCTAAATACCTGAATTAGCTAGCATGGCCCAGTGGTGAAGGTGTTGGACAGGCATCAGGGAGAGCTGGCTTCAAGTTCCACCCACAGCCATGGAAATCATTGGGTGAGTTTGGGTCAGTAACACACTCTCTCAGCCCAACCTACCTTGCAGGGTAGTTGTTATGGAGGGTAATTGTTGGTGACAGAAAAGGAAGGGGGGGGGCTTTGTAGGTCTGCTTGAGCTCCTGAACATTTAACAAATGATAAAATTATGGGTATGTTGCTTTAGGCCCTGAATTTGAGACAACCATATCCTCATTTATTTCTGAGAGTGGCATGACCCATTTACACCTGTTGTCCAGACAGAGCCTTTGGGTCCTTGGTTGTGGAGTTTGGCCTCGGACCCTCCCCAAATCCATCTGGCCCCTTTTCTGCCACCTAAAGAATGCCCACCCCTGCCTTAGTGGACAGCTGGTCTGCTTTAATCCTTTGTTCGCTGCTTCTGCCTTGCTAATGGAATTGTGAATTTTATCTTCCCTAAAATGCAGGCTTCTGTAAAATGGAATGGGGACTGTCTCTGTGCTGGACTGTGAGACTGGGTGGGGGGAGATTATAAAGTACTTAACACACCGCTAAGGCTTAGAGCGGGCAGGAATTAAAAAAAGAAAATGCCAGGGATTGGGCTGGGGTGGGCAAGCATTTCCCTGCTCTGAGCTCTGACCACGTGGCAGATGGTTTGCTGTGCCCCCCAGGCTCCCTGGGTGCTCCTGATAATCAGGCCAAGCCTATATGGGCAGGCCAAACCTGGGGGTGGGGGGGGAATGGTGATTGTTTTTATAAACTGATACCAACTGACTCCAGGTGCAAAATCTAGCAAGTGAGGAAAGTGCAGAATTGAAGTAAGGCAAAATCTTGGCTCAGGACCTGGCTGAAAGCTTGAGAGAACGTCAGTAAATACACGGGGCAAAGATGTGTATAATTAGTCTTTTCATAAAACAGGCTGTATCGTCCCTCATCAAAGGCCCCTGTATCAGGTTAAGTCGTTCTGGCATAAGCGGAGACATCCTTTTGAGGATAAGCAAGTGGCTGAATTATAGGAAATAGAAGGGAGGCATAAATGGTCAATTTGCGCAGCGGAAAGAGATAAACCGTAGGGAGCCTCAGAGATCTATAATGGGACCTGTGCTTTTTTAACACATTCATTAATGACTTGGAAAAGGGATTGAACAGGGATGTAGCAAAATTTGCAGATGATAAATTATTCAACATAGTTAAATCTAAAGCAGATTGTAAGGAGTTCCATGGGGATCTTATAACAGTGGGAGAGTGCATAATGAAATGCAGAGTTGATAAATTCTGCACAGTACATGGGGGCGGGTGGGGGAAGGAGGGAACAAGTTCAGCTACTGTGTTTAGAATTGGCCACGTCCCTTAATAAACAGGAAAGCAGCGCTCAGGTCCCAGGCATATTTACGGAGAGTTAAGTCCATGGCTCATTCCAGAGTCCATCAAGATGGGGCAATTTGCCAGCATCCTGAAAAAAAAAAAAGCATAGGGATTTCCAAAGAAGCTGGGCAAAATAAAATGGACGAATAATGTTATTCAAATAAAACCAGCAGCCTTGTCTTTGGTTTTTGTGAAACAAAACCTAGAAAGAGGGTAGATGACTAAGGGAATGCAAGTTGCCAACTGTAGTTTCCTCCACCCGCTTCTTTCCACTGTGAAGGAGAAGGGGGCAGCTTCTGAAATGGGCACAAGTCTCTCTCACACCCACACCCACAATACAGTTGTATGCAAACATTTAGACACCCCTCATCAATTTGTATTTCAATGACTCCCTAAGTTAACAGTAGCTGACACAACTTCTCCACTGTACAAAATTAACCTCAATATCCTTTTGTAAATGTGAATGTCTACTTGACTTTGTGTGCATTTAACATTAAAAAAAAAAAACAGTGAATACAGCAGGTACAGAAGTTGGGATCTGTCAGTCACCACTTTGTAACATTTCCTTTGGCAGAAACAATAGCTTCCAGATGATTCGTGTTTCCAGATGAGAGTCATTCTAGCCTTGCTTTTGGGTTTTTTCAACTCTTCCTTGCAGAACTTGTCTAGCTCAGAAATATTCTTGGGTCCCCTTGCATGCTCTTATCTTTCTTTCTTGTACTACATGGTTGATTTGAAGGTATGTTTCAGATACTTGTCCTGCTGAAATATCCAACCTTTTTGCAGCTTCAATTTCTTCACTATGGGACATTAGATTGAAGACTAAGAAAAATCTCTGCCAGAATTGCCCCCAAACTGGTCATATCAGCAAAAATGGAACTCATAAATCACAGGAACAAACTGCTGAAAAGCTAACAGTTGAGTAGTCCACAGGTTCATAGTACAGGTAGTCCCCAGTTTAAAAACGAGTTCCATTCCCAGGGTCTGTCCTTAAGTCAAATTTGTATGCAAGCCAGAACAGTATTATTGTATAATACTGTATAAGTAGTATTGTGTAATTAAATTATTGTGTATTTAACTTGGATGTTGTTACAATAGGCTCCGTTCTTAACTATGGTCCTCTGTAACCTGGGCATTCTTAACCCAGGGACTCTCTGTACAACACTGCTTCTACCACAGTGATCTTCATGGGAGAGTTTTCAGAAGGAACCCTTTTCTCCAATCTCATCACACCAGTCATTGTCTAAAGTATGCAGAAGAAAACCTTAGTAAGCCTGAAACATTTTGAAACAACACTTTGGAATGATGAAACAAAAATTGAATTCTTTAGCTACAACTACACAAAGGTCTGGGTATTTGCCCTCCCCATTTCATACTGAACAATTTTTAAAAACTCAGTTCTTGAGGGACAAATGTTGCTGATTTGAGATAGGATAAGTTTGTAGGAGAATTGTAGGAATCTAGGATAGGATCAGGGGCAGCAATGCATGATTTTGATAGGGGATTCTGCATTGAATAGGGGATTATGCCAAGCAGGCAAACAGATTTCTTTCTCCTTTCCTCAGATTCCCACTTGCGTGTAACGCAGAATCATTCGTGTGTGTGTAAATATAGCTCAAGAAAATCACATTAGGTTGCAAGAAACCATCAGTCCAGTTCTGAGTCAGTGTCTGTCTCCTGACATTGTCTCTGTACTGGGGACCAAATGGCATAACATGACTTATTGCTACATAATTGAACTGCCTTGTTATGGCCAAGAGCTGTAGGAAAAAGCTAGCAAAGATGGGAAACTTTTCCAGCACTGTCTGTCTGCTAGGAAAAGCTGCACTCTTGGCTTTCAGCACTTCTTGAAGCTTCTAAAGGCATTGGAACTCATATATAAGAAGGAACAAATTTATCTTTCTCAACAAAAACAGTGCAGGAGAGAACTGTTTGACTCAACTTAGTCTGTGGGTGAATCTCACACCACTGCCACAATATGGAAGGTTTTAATTCTGGCCTTATAGTTCTCTCTTCTGAAATGGGAGGAAGGAAGGGAGGCAGGCAGGATGGCTGGCTGGCTGAGCACTTTTTCCTGAACTACAACAAAGAAGTATAGTGAAAGAAGTAAATTTGCATGAGGTTCACCAGGTTTCTATAGTTTCTTTTAACAGATGATGTTTGGGCAAGGAATCTTGAAACTAGAGATCTGAATATGTTCCCACCCTTTACCTGCAGAAAAACAAACAAAAAACAAGACTATTATGCCAGGTTAAGCAACACATTACTGAAAAACAGAGTAGGGAATTCTGAAAAAATTAAATACAGAAAGGAAGATCAACAGGTGGGAGGGGAGGAGAGGGGAGGGAAAGGTGCTTGGGAGAGCATTAAACCTGAATGGGCAAACGTGCTTTCCTCCAACAAGGTGGTTGACATGCCTTCTGGGATTCCTGCCAGGCAATTCATTCCCCAGAAGAGATACAAGAAGCAATGTTCCCATTTAGGAGCGAAAGGTTCATAAGCAGCTTCGGGTTGCAGTGCTTCACAACAAACCTCTGTCTTGAAGCAAAGCAGCCCTTCAAAGTTTTGCATCCCATTCACATCTATCCATACACACTTATAGGATCATGAGGAGAAATACAAGTATTTTTAAAATCCCCATTCAACATTTCCCTATTGTACTGACGAAGGTAATTCACTAAGAAAAAGATCATTAATGCAATTAATAAATATGACCAGTTTTGAACAAAATTATCCTTACATGTAGGATTTTTCAAAGCTCTTTCTTGTGATGTCAGTTTTTCAGCTGAAGCCATTTCCAACTCTATTAAATACCGCCAAAGCAATGAAAGACAGATCTTAGGGTTTTTTGTCTTGGTGGTGCGGCCTTATGCTGCTCCAGACACTGTTCCATCTAGTTCAGTATTCTGTCCATCCAAGGTCTCCAACCTGGTGCTTGTCAGGCCAGGGTGAGATTCCAGCCCTGCTTCTCTTTCCTTTGTGAATGAATGAAGGGTTTACCATCATCCACTTGAACTGGGGGACTAGCATCTTTTGCTGCCAAAAATGGTTGAGGGAGCAGCCAAGACTATCGTGTCCATCCTTGGCGTGGGGTACAGGTGTCTTCTCTTCCAGCTCTTTTTTGCCCAAGCAATGTTTAAAAAATTGTTGGTGGCATGATTAGGCCAGCACCCACCCCTCTCAATTTATCTTCGCAGTATTTACCTGGAAGACACCTCCCACAAAGGAAGAGTAGATAGAAGATTGATCTTTTGATCTATCAAACTTTCCCTCCTTCGTGGGCAAGGGCCAACTCCCCCACCTTACCAAGATAAAGTTACCATCTTTAGCTGAAGCCAGTCTCTGAGTTATTCTCTGTGTATATATTCCTGCCAGAATATACTGTAAAAAAGGGGAGAAAAGAATGACTCTTGATTAAAATAAATTGCCTACAAAGTAAAATACCCCATTTACATAATTAATTGATTCCCATCTGCATATGCTAACCAAACTCTCTGGCTTACAAACCACTTGAAGAAGGAGAAGGAGAAGAAAAAACAACAACCAGGCAGAGATGTAGGGAGGGAAATGAAAGCTGCGCTGAAAAGTGAAGGAAAGAGAAAGGAGGGAACAAAACTGGATGAAGAGAAGGAGAAGGGGACTGGAAAATGGAAAGGGAAGGAAAGGGGAGGGGGAAGGTCTGTTTAAGTGATACAAAAAGGGTTTAATTCATCTGAGAAGCAGCTCCTGCCCCCCCATCGCCCGCCCCATGTCTAATTTTCAGGCTAATCTATGCTTTTCAGCAGCGACTTACAATACCTGCCCGTTCCTTTGTCTTCAACAATTTCTTTTGTTCTTATCTGAAGAATTCCATTCCATTCTATTAAATTCACCTCGATTAACAGGCAAATGCTTTCCTATCTAGTTCATTTTGCTTCTTTTCTATCTTTGCTTTTATGTTCCAGATGAGTTCTAAACTGGGTTTGGGCTGGCAATGTTACATTTTGCCAGCAGAGGGCAGTATCACCATACTAAGATTTTTAGTTGCCAATTTGCTAAACATTAGATTTTCTGTTGAGTATTGAATTTTACTTACACAATGGCATAACACAACCAGCCTGCTTCTCTTGTGTGTGTGCTCTCTCTCTCTCTCCCTCCTTCCCTCCCTCCCTCCCTCACACACACACACAAACCCCACATACTATTTTGCTCCTCCTTGGTCCCTGGTTTATATAACAATTTGCTGGGTCATATTACTAGTACTCTTAGAATGTATTATTTAAGAGTGAGGGATGGAAGCAGACATTTTCCTCAGACACACCCTCTAATTCCCATACAGATTAGTTATTCCTTAACACACTTTAACTAGCCTGTTGTATATTCAAGATGATAAGGAGTGCTAAAGGGGTGTATTTCTCCAATTGGACTCTCTGCAAGTGATTGTGAGTTCAAAACTACACAATGGTAGTAGCCATCTGGTATTAATTACTATGGAGGAAAAGGGGATGACCTGATGTACCCTGATGCTCAACACTTTTGATGTCACAATTTGAGGCTGGGGGTTGGGTGGGGAATGGGTAGTTCAGGCTGACAATGAGAATGCTTTGGCTCCTAAATGCCTCATATTCCCATTCCAACCTTTAACCACACACATACACACAAAGGCCCAGACAATTAGCCCTCCTGGCCATGGCACTGTGTCCTTAGAATGCTTCCTGTAGTCCTCCAGCTGTTGGGAACAGTGAGGTGCCGCCCTTGACCAGCCCCCAATTTCCCATCTCTTGTGAGAGTTTGGGACCATGTTCATGAAGTTGGCCTCTCCCTCTCTCTCCCTCTCTCTCCCTCTCTCTGTATCAACTCTATCCATCCTCTAAGCAACTGCAGGGAAAGACCTTGAGCTCCAGCTTGGCCTGGAAAAGCAGCGTGTGGCATGAAGGACACTTGCTGAGGGAAGCTAGGCCAACCCCAGGATCTCCCAGCAGAGGGCAGGCCTGCTGGTGAGAGGTTCCATCATGGAAGGCAACGAGACAAATGCCCTTGCTTGGTGTCTGGAGGAGATGTTGTCCTTGGAGCTGAGTGTTGTGTTGGCTGCCGCACAGAAACGGTGCGTGCTGCCCCAAGTGAGGCTGGCATCTCTGGGACAGGCAACCCTCTGCATGTTAAGTGGTTGCATGAAGGGACACTAGGACAGGATGGGTATATATTGGGAGTGGTGAGGTATGGCCCTTCCATCTCTTCCAAGTTTCATTCAGATTCTTCAGATTTCCCTTGCTGTGCTCTGCCAAAATGTTTCTCACTTCAGTCCCCCTTACTTGAAAGATGAATGGGGGGGGGGGGAGGTGGATAGTGGGTAGAAACATTGCATGCCTTGGCCACAGTGCAAGGTATCTTCTGTGTGGCTTAAAGAAGACCTGTCTCATCATCTGCTCTACAGTTTCAGCCATGAGGGAATCTGTCCCATTGTGAAACAGGTAATAAATCATGGGGGGTCCTTTCCTCTTCCAACAAAGAGCAGTTCCATACTGCCCATCCAACATGTACACAATGCCCCACTTTTGAGCCCCCCATTTGACCCCTCTCTCACTTGTGGATCCCTTGCCTGCCCTTGGGGTGTATCCCTCTCTGTTGGCCTCAATTCCCCCATTTGGGAAAATGCTTTCCCTCACAAGTCTTAAGAATGCTATGACTCACTCCAAATTAAGATTTTAAAAGAATGGCTCCTGGGAGAATTTTGGATGAGATTCCCCTCAAATTGTTCACCATCCATGACATCTTCTGTCAGCTTACTTTTGTTCCAGGAGAACTCTGAACTCTTTCTTAACACTTAGAATCGAATTGATGACATCTTTGTTCCTTTTGTCAAAAGTCACCTCTTTTTTTAGCTGGTGCTCCGTGTTGCTGTCTTTCAGAGCTGTTCCACGTGGGGCGTGTTTCCCTGTGGGTTTTCAGGAGCATTCATATGAAACAACAGCAGCAGCAGCAGCATCAGGAAGCATGGTCCTCCTGAAATAGGGCTTTTTCATGGCTGTGCAATTGGCAACAGCTCTTAAAAATGGGGAGCCAGCTTGTCCCTGAGCACAGCAAATTGTTCCTTTTCAAATCTACCTCATAGGATTATTGTGAAGATAAACATTCACAACCATGAGCTCCTCAGAGAAAAAAGAGGATGTGGATGCAGTAATCACAAAACACTTTGCAGGCAGGTAAATGTATGTAAGGACCCATAAGTGCTTTTCATCCTTCTTCCTGTATAATTTGTGACTATATAGCATGTAAAGCAGACCTGGGTTCAGGGCAGGGGGAAATAAGGCATCTCTCCTAGCCCATGGGATTCAAGGAACATAAGCAACCATGCTGATGTTTTCCAGAAAGGAAGGGGTTCCCAAAGCCTTTTGTCTCAAATAAAAACCATAGGCATAAAGCCAGTATTCTGGAAATCATGATCCAGGAGTTGTGGAAGGCTTGCAGGAGCAGAGTTAGGTCATGCTTCCTGCAGACCCAAGGAAACCCAGGATCAGCTTCTTTTCCCCTCCTCCCCCTGTAGACAGGGTGTTTCGCACACACCCCAAACTGCAGAAGGTTGAATGCGAGTAGGAGTTTGGAGCGACTTTAATTACTGCTGGATCAATAGGCTCTGCTCAGCAAAGCAGAATCCAATAGCCTACCCCTGGGGGCTGCCTGGGCCACCACTAACTGGAACAGAAGGCATGGGGGAAGCCGTGGGGCCCCTGTTCCCCCTAGCCCAGGCTGAGAACCCTGCCAGAGGACTGCATCTTTCAGGAAAGGAAAAGCCTCTTCAGTTCAGCCATTCCTCCTTGCTTGCTGCACCCATGAATAAAGGTGGAATTCTGGAAGGTAGAGTAGCACAGTCCACTTCACTGTGGACCCCATCTTTTTCTCATTGCAGCAAGCACCCCCTGCCCCTCGAAGAGCCCCCGCTGCCTCTACTTAGCACTAGACCCTGGCCTTCCATACAGGGCCAACTTCGGCTGACTTTAGCCAGATCGGTGGTGGGGCCAAGATATAAACCTGAAGGAGGAGAAGCCAGAGGCTCACAGGTCTCCCACCCAGAAGGTTATCTGGAGGTTAATGGCAACAACAGATCAAACCAGGCTCTTGGCTATTTCTGTGATGGGAGGGTGGAATGGAGGTATTTGTGGCAGGAAAAATGGCAGTGTCAGAAAGGGGGTGAGTGGGGGAATCTACTGTCTATCAAGCAAAGCAGCAGCAGCAAGGAGTGAAGAAGAGAGATGTGAAAATGAGGGGTGCCATGATGGAAGAACCAGTTCACCGTCCATGGAAATTAGTCCTGCCTGCTATTTCACTGAATGGAGGAAGTCACCCATTTGTGTTTATGCACAATGCTCCTATGGGGCCATACTCTTGAGAAGTTAGGTCAATCATTTCACTTCACTTTTGAAAATGGGGCCCCTTAGATTTCTGCCCCCAATGCCTAAATTTATAACACTACTGATCTGGTAAGATTTCACACATGCTGGGTTAGTTGTCTGCTCAAGCGCTGGGTTAGTCGTCTGGGATAGGGTGTTCACACAACACACAACACCTCCAGCAGCATCAGCCGCAAAGCACAACGACCCCCAGTGGCATGCACGTGGTGATGTCATCATGCAAATGCCACCATTATGGGCCTGCATCTCCACATCTGATCTGATGGCATTTGCATCATGAATGTTTTGTCATTTGCCCACCCCACAGATGCCCATGTGCTCCCCTCCTTGCGATCCAGTTAAACATGTGAGAAAAAGGCTAATGTGCAAGCCCATTTTCACTAAGCAGTAGGTGTGGGCACATGTGCATGACTTAATCCATGTGGCTACATTGTGTATGTGCATGTGTTTACATAGCTTGGAGTGTAGTGAATGCTGTGTCTCCCAGCTGCTTTCTTTTATCGATATACATTGCACCAGCAAACTCCCACCTAAAGCTGCCTAGGCTGGGGAATGTTAATGAGGCACCAGCCACTGCGTTTATCTCCCCAGGAATAATTGGGGCGCTCACGCTTGCTCACAAATAGAGTTCCCAAGCCCAATTCAGCACTGCCGCCACCGCAGGCCGATAAAAGTGCAATTCCTGGCTGGCGCTTGGCACAGAATGCAGATGAGTTAACCCTTCGGGACCTGGCCGTGAGCAGCTGGGAATCCCTGCCCAGAACAGCTCAGCTAAATGAGTGGGTCTCACAGTGGAGCGGTGGGTCCCAGCTCTCTGGCCTCCGCAGAACGCCCTTCCTGGGGAAGCCAGAGCCAGAGAGGGCAGCCTTTTGATCTGGCTTCCCAGGAGGCAGCACATTGCTCCTGATGCTGATGGAAGTGGCCTGCAGTGGGTCTTCGCAAGCAATAGTTACCAGAGATGATCACCAGGACGTCCCCTGATCGATGGGCCTGCGCTGACCCTGATGCTGGCAGAGGCCGGTTGCCATGACAGCAGGCAGGGGGCATCAGTCTCTGCCTGGACAAGCCGTGCTCCCTGAGTGATTTTGTGCACTGCAAGCCCCAGTTGGGGCCCAAGTCAAGGGCTTCATATGCAGGGCTGGAAAGGGTGCTGAAGTTTTGACTGGTTCACTGGAAGTGGCAGACACCCTTGCCCCACTCCAGGGAATGAGAGGTGGAAACTGAGTCACCCTTCCCAAATTGCACAGAGGTCATGACCTCACCGACACCACGAAGCAGGATTGCCCTGGTGGTGGTGGGGGGTGCGCTTTGCATTTCAGAGGTGGCGGGGGGGGGGGCAGAGAAAAAAGGGAGAGGCCGCGGCCAAGCCGAGTTCCTCCTCCGGCGGCCACCCCAGGAGAGCGGCGCATCCTTCGGGGGATCGCTTGAGACGGAGGGAGGCTCCCCAAAGTTATCAGCGCCCAGCAGCGCGCCAGCCAGCCCATCTCATCCGACGCCAGATTGCCTGCGCCAGGCTCCGGGCTCCGCAGCGCTCGCTATCTGACGAGCTCTCGTTTCAGGCGCCCCCGTCTGAGCTGCCTGCCTTCCCGGCTGCCGAGAGGACGCCGCCCGCGGCTGTTGCCAGGGCTGGCCAAACAGCTGGAAAGGAAAAGCGGGAAGGGTCGAGAAGGACTTAGCGCAAGTAGAACCACGCTGGAAACAAGGAAGGGACGACGACGCCTCCCCTTCCAAGCCGGCTGAAGCGGCGGCGGCGGCTGTCGTGCGGTGGAGACTCCTGGCAGCGAGGCTGAGCCGCGGGCGACGGGGAGAGCGCGCGCCTGCGGCAAGGGGCGCGCGGGGCAAAGGAAAGTGCCCCCAAGGAGCCCTGCCCCCCCCCCCCAGGCCAGCACCGTGGCTTTTGTCGCAACGTATTCAGTGTTTGATACTTCCAGATGTGCAGGTCATACTGGATTAAAGACAGAGAAGGAAAGAGATACGAAGGAGAAGCCATCCTTGTCTACAGCTCCCCTAAATGCCACTCTGGAAAGGGAATGCTTGTTGTAGGTTAATAATTTTAAAAACAAGCCCTGTTTTCTCTTTTTTTAATCTTGCTTTGCATAGAAAATATAAATACAGTAGGTAGAATTCTGTAAACTTCTAAACCAACAGCTAGCACAGACACCCACCAAGATTTCAGATAAACATCAAATTATACTCCATCCCCCTGCCCCCATAAATACACAAAGTTGTATTTTTTTACCCAAGGTATGCCATGTTGGACACAAGCCACTACCTGAGGTAAGAAGCTACATTACCTTACATTATAAGCTGACCTAGGGTGATTTTGAAAAGATAAACAGACTTCAACCCAGTTAGGACCTGAAAGGGAGACCACTAGGAAATCTGAGGGCTGTAGTCTAGACAGAAACTGGGAAAATACTTAGAAGAAATGGCAAGCTGCTTACATCTTGTGGTGAAGAACATTACATGGATATGTTCACGAAGTCCCCACTAATGATGTCCAACTCCAAAGAAGTTTATTTCTGCTTTTATTCCAAAAGAGTATAGAGCTACACATTTCCCCTCCTATTTCATACTCAAAACAATTCAGTGGAATACATTAGGCTGGACTTGATTCCAGGCCTATAAGGCTCTTCATCTGTGTTTTCATCAAAATTCTTTATGGCGGAAGGTCTTCATAAGGAAGAAAGTGTTCTGAGATATTGTACATTGTACACGAAGCATATTATGGCTATATATGTTCCCGCTGCTCCTGAAATTAGAAGAGAGCAGACCATCTTACCGTGCCACTTTTTTTGTGTATCGTACTTTCTGAAGCAGTCAAGCTATGAGGGGCAATGAGGCCACAAAGTCACAAGGCTGGCATTTCCAAGTGATTGAGTTGTGGGGTGTCTTTATTTTTCAGATTTACCCTTCCCAGAAACAGTAGGACATTTCACTTCAGTTCATTGAGGATGGAGAACCTCAGGGGCTTTGGAGATCATGGAAACAGCCCACAGCCTCTGGGTTGCCCACTCCTGAGTTAGAGGAATGCAGAATCATTACAAAGGAGGAACTGAAATGGACATTGATTAAATCAAGTGAAGAATGGATAAAACGCCTTTCAGATTTTGATATATTGTATTATTTGTTTTTGTGTATAGCACACCATCCAGAAGCAGGGAACAGAGTTAAATTCTGCACTACTTGCTTTCCTTCTCACCCCTGAACAAGCAGAGTTATTGATTCCCATCATCCCCCATATAATCATGAAATATAAGGGAACAGCCAGATGGCTGAGTTAGAGTGCAATTCACCAGTCCTTGAACTAATTTGCTGCCCCAAATTGCGAGTCCTATATTGCCTCAGGAATAAGGGCAGCAACTGATGCTATCTTACTGCTTAAATGTGGAACGAGTTAAAGAAAGCGATTGGTGGATTCCTCAGCTGCACTTCTTCTCGCACCAAGGGTGGCTTCCTGTGGAAGAACAACCCCAACATGGAGCGGGTCAAGACTGGCAAGGGTAGGTGGGCACTTGGAATGGCTCGTTCTGCTACCGGTCAAGTTGCTGAGCTAACAGCTGGCAATGCACAGGACCTGCCAGTCAGGCTATTTTTGAACATAGGCTTAGCACTGTTCTGAAAAAGCACTGAAGCTGTGTCCAGACATAGCCCATTTCACAGGTTGCAAGTGCAGAGGAGGGGCACAGGGCAGGGTGGGAGGAATCAATCAATGCCAAACAAGCCTTGTCCTCAACTGCAAGGGAATGGCAGTGGCCCAGATCTGTCCCCATGGCCGGCAGCACTCAGAAGCAGCCTTTGGAGGGCCATGGAACCAGGATAGGGTAAGAAAAAGGATGTTCCCGCCAAAAAAATAAAAACAGGTTAAAAAATGTCCAAAGAGCACTAAACATGTATTTACAAAGTAGGTCTTGGGCTTTTTCAAAAGATGGTGCCGACTGTTCCATTCTTCAGCCTTCCTCCCTCCAGGTCCTGTTCCATTAAGAGCCAAAGGCCTCAGCAAAAGCTGGGACAAGCCAGAGAAGGGCGAAGGCAGAAATAAGTATCTGCCTTTTTCTCTCGGCACCAACAGACACTTTCAGTGCAATCCTATGGACGCTTACTCAGAAGCAAGCCATCTGCTGTTTCATGGCACAATATATGAGCAGTGGGTATGGGATTATAACCTCTCTCACATTTTCTGATTTAGCTTCTCTGAAATGGCACCTCCAGCTCTCTGGTTCACCTGAGATAATGATAAATTGTTGATTGATCTTGATAGAGCTCTGATGTGGATGTGGATTGCTTGATGAACTAATAATGTGATTTGCAGGGGCCTCAATCAAGTTTCTTTTTAACAGATCTTATAGCTGGTTTTGATTTCTGTCCACCACCCAGAGTTCCTTGGGTAGATAGGGGGCTATATGAATTTTTTAAACAAGCAAACAAATCCACCAAAGGGTAGTTTCTTTTAAAGCAGCATTGCAGTGGCACTGATGGAGCTGCTGATCTTGCAATTATTGTCCGGAAGGTATTTTGTACCCTCGTAATCACAGTGGTCCATAGCAGTTATGGCTGTGGCTGTTCATTTATTTGTCCAACTTTATGGTAAAGTGTGATGGAGCCAAGGTCAGGAAATATGTTTTGAAGCAACCTTGGATGAATAAAACATTCCTAAAGTAAACTAGTCATTAGCTGACAACTGAGCAGATCTAGAGGCTTATCCTCTGGCCTTTTTCTTCCTCCTCCTCCTCCCCCCCCCCCACCATCTCTTCAGTAGCAGAGTGTGAAGAGGGCAGAGGGCCCAAATTCCCAAACATCAAACATAGCTCAACCCTCCTAGAGTGTAGAGAACGTTTTCCAAGAGCCTGTGAGAAGCAGGCTGCCCCCAGAACTGGGGGCTGGGAAATATTCCCTGCCTCCATATGACACCCATCTGTGGAGCTGATTCCTTTGGGGCTCCCTCCCCCGACTCCAATGGCTCTGTCTCTGCATTAGGAACCGCACTGGGAAATGTCAGCACTTGACCTTTGCAGCTTCTGGATTAGCCTTTCTAAACAGCGGGAATGCGTTTTAGCAGGGAACAATTACCGCTGCTATCGACTGATCCCAGTGGAGTTAATGGAGTGGCAGCCAGAGGCGGAGGGAGGGGTGAGGAGAGAATGAGAAGAGGGAGCTCCCTGGTTGTTGCAACACCACGTTTCCTCCCTCTGAGGACTAGACTAAGACCCCTTTCACAGGCATCAGCCTTGATGTGGGAGGTGCTTCCCCATGGTGAAGAACCAGAAGTGTAAAGTTGTGAAGGGGAAAGTGCTCAGGTATGACATAGCTTCCAAAACTTTTGGAAACTCACCCCCTCACATCTCCTCTCAGTCTCAACAGTTTGGCCTTCCCTTGGTTTCCTACTTACAGTACTGTCAAGAAGGGGACAATAAGACATTTGGATGTAGAAAGTATATTGCAGTGTTTCTCAACCCTGGCCACTAGAAGATGTGTGGACTTCACCTCCCAGAATTCCCCAGCCGGCTATTCTGGGAGTTGAAGTCCACACATCTTCAAGTGGCCAAGGTTGAGAAACACTGGTATATTGAATCAGTATTGATGATTCCACTGGCTTTCTATATCAGGATGAGTGGGAATGAGGAATATGAGAGCAATTTCAATCCCTTGGTCTTCAGAGACTTGCCGTCTGAAATACAGGTCTCGCCAAGACTGAAGGAATGGAAAACACACCACAGCAGCGACTGAAACAAAAAGAGACATGGAATCTGACCATGCCATTGATATCACTCTCTGCATTTATTACACTTTTCCATTATTTATCCAGTTATTGGACACTTGAGAAGGAGGAGGGAAGATCCACTTCTGATTTGTTATGTACACTTCCCATTGTGGCATCGTAAGAAAACAGATGGAAAAAACATATAGGAGTATCCAAGTTTGGGTGTGCAGACAGACATAAGTGTTGGGCAGAAGTGACTATTATAAATCTCATTTACTTTGTCCATTGTGGCCTGTAGAGATGAAGCAAGAGGGTAGATCCCTCTTATTTTATTGCTGTCCAGGAAACAGGTTGTTTCAATTTCACAGGGGCCGGCAATTGGCCAGAGAAAGCGGTCATATATCACGTTAGAGAAAGAGATTTCGTCAACATCCTCAGTATTGTGGTAGGGGAGTGAAGGCCTTAGCCAACTGTTTAATGATTAAATAACAAGACACCTCGAATGCCCTCTGCATAAAAAGATCGGATGAAAGTGAAATTAAATAAATAACTAAAAATAAAATAAATAAAAGTGGGAAGATAAATCCTTAGAACAGTGGTAGGCAAATTGGTACTCACCAGATGTATTAAGCAACTGTTGCAATATGTAGCCACTGATGATGCTCATTAGAGATGATTGGAATTCCATTCTAAGTTGCCTCCCCCGTCCTAAAGGATTGTGCTTTGATTAGGGGGGTGCGCAGACTGGGTGGAAAGATGAGATGGAAAGAAAAAGTGATCCAGAGGTACGTGGCCACAGATCAGAAAGACTGTTATCCCACATGTCTTGGGCATGTCTTCTTGACTGGATGCAGGTAGAATATCCCCATTGTGCAGCTTATATTTTTTATCACAGGCAAAGTCAGGATATTACCAACTTCCTATCTTGGTAAGTTATTAGGTAAAGACTTGAAAGTCTTTGTGCATCTGAATATGTTTTCCTGGGTGGTGTGTATGGGGATTTTGGGAACAAGGTCTGAGTGCAACATAGTTCTCCCTTTTTCTATACTATTTGTTAGATGTTCCCTGATGAATAGTGTACTATTACTCAATATCTTCCTTTTGGAAGAGGCTGTGTTTGAGTTCATGCATCTTGTAAGTCTGCTTAGCCATAGTTTATTAAACAAACTACAACTGGTTAGGTTCATACAACATGCTAAGCCAAGCCAAACCAATCCCATTACTACAATATGTGATACTGCCTTTCGGTCTCCTTCTGAGGAAAGCTGTCAGTTATTGTTGTGCGTTACCCAATTCTTCACCAGCAGTTTGGCTGTCCGTGGAGTAACCCATTTACTCTCCTGCTTTCCCTGTTCTCACAGCCTTTCAAGCAGCTGTAACAGGCTCCCATTTGCTGTTCTGACAGCATCAGGACTCTGGGCTACAAGAATCTTCTCTCTGGCTTTGAACAGCCATACCGGTCTCCTGGGAAATTAAGAGATCCTGCCCCAAATAGAGCCAGAACCTGAACTGCACAAGCAGTATTAAGAAAAGGGCCACTTCTTTGAAACTAAATATTGGTCACTTTAATAATACTCTACATTAGATATTGTTCTCTTGTAACAATATTTTAATCAGACCTCTGTATAGTGCTTTTTGGGGGGGCAAGTGTGTGCCTTGGAGTCAGTGTTGTCTCCTGGCAACTGCCTGGAATAGTCCCTGCAGTTTTCTTGGCAAGATTTCAGAAGTGGTTTGCCATTGCCTCATTCCTAGGTCTGAAAGGGAGTGACTGGCCCAAGGTCACTCAGATGGCTTCTTACCTAAGGCAGGACTAGAACTCACCAACTCCCGGTTTCTAGCCTGATGTCTTACTACGACACCAAACTAAATCCCTTTCCCTCTCCCTCTCTCTCCCTCTCTCATATGATGCACAATATAGGATTTAGATTACACTATCTGTGTTCTCTTAGCTCAGGTATCAATCTCAGACTGGGAAAGTAGAGAAGAGCTCCCTCTTTCTCACTTCCTCTCTCAGCTCTATGATTTCAAGGCTGAAGTCCCTTGCTCTTGGTGTCTTGAAAAGGGGAGTAGGAAAGTTGGTGAGCATAACAAAGACAGTGTTATGGTTTGGGGGGCATTTGGGGAGGCCTTTATGGAAATCAGTGTGCCTGCAAGCAGCATGCCAGAGTCCCCAGAATTAAATATTCTTTTCTGTAAAAGATTTGTGGCAAAATAAAGCACACCACATTGACTCTTAGCAGCTGTTCTTGGCACAGTTTTTCCTCCATGCTGTTGAAATGTAGTGTCATGCGTTCAGAACATCTATGAAAGATTCCTTTAATCTGATATTGCTTTGGGATATGCACATATGTGAATTTGTTTGCATGTATGAATTAGAACTTGCATAAACAACACCAGCATCCCGTTTTTATCCATACAATAGATAAGCTGAGAAAGAGCAGCTGGTTGCAGAGTCACCGGCTTAGCTTTATGTCTGAGACAGTACTCAAACCTGGCTTTTCCAATTATTTATTCTAATGCTGTTAATATCAACATTGCACTAGCACCTGAACATTAATTTTGTTCCTTTGTCAGCTCTTTTGCAAAATCCCGCTTTCAATCCTTCCAATTGCTGGAGCAATGAAGGCCAGTTCCTTGTTCCAAAGGTGTGGGCAGTAGAATAAATTTATAAAAGGAATTGCACAGGACAAAATGGCTGGCTTCTTCCTTCTGAATGGTTATCAGACACTTAAGAGGTAGAAGAACTATTTAAGTTAGGGGCTGTGAAAGTGGCTGATATGAGGACATGGGGATATTTTTTATGAGGATGGTTTTCTGGCTTACCCAGCATTTTAGAAGACTGCTGTGTGCAGCGCTGCCGACCCCAGCGGTGATTGATTTGGAGGAGGACTTTGGGACAAAGGCCCATGGTTTCACTCAGCAGAATGAACAGCAGGGACCCAAAATGTAACAGGTCTGGCTGACTGCATTGCAAATTAGGTGAAGTAATACAAATTATCATCTCAGGAGGGGGAACCTGCATAAGACCATGGAGTATAAAATGCCCTAACTGCACCACTGCAGTCAGGCCAAGATCTGGAGGTTGCTTGTAGATGTAAGAGCCCGAGACGAGAGTGGCAAGGAAGCATTAAGGAATAGCAAAAGCTGGTCCTCACCTACCCCAAGATCACTTGTGTAGTAGAATGAGCTGTGGATGCTTGTACCAGCCAAATAGAAGGGATCTGCACCTTGACTGTAGAATCGTAAACACTGACACAATCTTAAAATGAGCCACTGATATGTTCTTAGATTTATGTTCCTGGAGAAAGCTCTAATGGTGGGAAAGGTGGAAGGAAAGAGAAGAGGATGACTGGCAGCAAGATGGATGGTCTCAATAACGACAGCAGTGAATGCCCCATTGAGAGACCAAAAAAGTCAGGTTGAGGACAGATCGTCTTGGACAAAGTCTATACGGTCACTAAGAGTCGACACTGACTTGATGGGACATAATCAATCAGTTAATGAATAAAAAATTGATGACTATGATGGCAAAAGGAGTGAAGTAGATATTTATTTATTTATTTATTTATTTATTATTAAATTTATATGCCACCTGATTCCTAGTAACTCTGGGTGGTTTACAAAATGTTAAAAAAAAAAATTAAAACACGAAAAGAACATAAAACAAACGAAGAAACCAAAAGAGCAGGTTCCTGCCCCAAGGAGCTTAAAATCTAAAAACGAGAAGAGAATTGGGGGGCTGGGGAGGGAAAGGGAAAGCACGGATGAAGATAATATGGACAAATAGAACAACATCACCATGCACAAAAAACGTGATTGGAGTTTGGAAGGAGGATTAAAAGGATAAGGTCGGCAACTAGGACAAAGAGAGGGAAGAAAAGATTGAATTTAGAACAACAGAACAATGAGGGATGGGGACAAGGATGAGAGGAACAAGAAAAAAATGGTGTGATACTTGTTCATTTTGCATATGTTTTGTCTGCTTCAGATTGAAAAGTATTCTACTCTGGAGCTAAGCAAAAGTGTCTATGTACGATGCTAACAGCCAGCCTAGGCCATCCAGATGTTGCTGAACATCCGCTCCCCAGTTAGCATGGTCATCTGGAGGCCTCAATATTGTTTAGACAGAGCTCCTCTGTCTAAATCAGTGTTTCTCAACCTTGGCAACTTCAAGATGGGTGGACTTCAACTCCCAGAATTCCCCAGCCAGCCTTGCTGGCTGGGGAATTCTGGGAGTTGAAGTCCACCCATCTTGAAGTTGCCAAGGTTGAGAAACACTGGTCTAAATCAACAAACCAAGTGAGGTTGCAAAGAAGGAGAAACTCCTCACCTCGAGAAGTTCCCAGGGCAGTTGCGATGGAGGGGCTCTTATCATCACCCGGGGTCTTAAGTCTATGGCCAGTTTCGTTTCACTGTAAATCTTCTTGCCGAAGAGGGTGTAATAACTCCATTTCTTTCCAGGAAACTAGGTGCCAGATGAGCCCAAGAAATGTTGTAATAAGGAAAGCGCTCAATAAAACCAGGCCAGGTGAACTCACATAGGTAACAGATGGACTAATTAGAGAAAGAGTCCTTTGTAGTTTAAGCAGCCAGTCAGCTGAAATAAAGGTAAAATGAAAGGAAAAGGACAGCCAACTGCATTTCCCAAAGCACAGCCACTGCACGCTGCCCAGGAGCCCAAGTACTTCTTGAGCAATGTGTGGCCAGCCATAAGCACAAGAGAGTGGGAGAATCCCAGTGGAGGAAAAACATTTGTCTCCAATGAACACGGATTTGTGTGAAAAATCTCCCTCCAGGTTGACAAGAGCAAAAACTCTGCATTCCATTACTGTGCTTGCAAGGTCAGAGAATTCCTGAATTTGAACATCAAGCCATTTACAATGAAGCCACCTATGAATCAAACAGCAGAGATGAAAAGGAAAGATAGGGGTGGGTTTCTGAGGAAAGTAATAAAAATACGCTTTTCTAGCTAATCCCGGTACTATGTGATCACTACAGCATAGCACTCTTTCCAGATTTCAGAAACCAGGAGGCTGCAGCCCTAAAGGATTCCAGTTCTGAACTGCAAAGCTCTCAATGACCACTAGATGGCAGCAAACTCTTGGACTTTTCTGTAGGGTTTTGTTTTTGCTGCCATCTAATGGCCATCTTGATTTTTGCCACCCTTTTCTGGTAGCCCTAAATGGACTGTTTTACCAGACGTTTAACAGGATAAACAGCAAAGCTAAGCAAAAGAAGGCCAACAATATATGATTAGTTAAAAGATGACATGGATATAAGCTATTTTTGGCACACATATCTGTGTTTTGTAACCTGCAATAACCGTTCCCATTACACAAAGGAAAGGGAAAGTCTCCCTTGAGTCAAGTTGTCCATACACATTTCTTACAATAATATGAAAGGGGTTTGCCACTGCCTTTCCCATAATGTTTTTTTAGTTGCCTGGGATGTCCTGGTGATCTCCCATCCAAGTAATAAACAGATCTGGCCCTCAACCTGCTTAGCTTTTCAAGGCTACCCAAGATCAGCTAGATACTTCCACCTATTGTAGACCAAAGCCATAGTCAACCTCTTTGCGGATTAGTTTCACATGTTATACAAACTCAACCAAAAGTTCTTGTTTTAAAAATTAAGAAGCTAAAAACCTAGAACTCACCCAAGATGCCCAAAAGAAGCTGGATTTTAGACAGAAGCATTTACTGGTTGAAAGAACTCTTCATTCCTTCATTGTCACATCAGAAGTGCTCTAGGCTGGCACTCTGAGATTGAAGTTTCTTTACCTTCTTTTCCTAAATTGAATGACAGTGATTACAGCTTCATGATGCTTCTGTACAGAGCCTAAGAAGCAATGTTTTGAATTTTAGCAAACCAATCCTCATGTCTTAATACTTAATTGATGGCCTACTGGGAAAAAAATGCATTAATTTAGAAAATGGAAGGAAAGTGGAATCATGGGTTATGTGCTCAGGCAATGAGTGTGGAGAAGCAGAATCAGTCTTGGGAATTATTTTCATTAACATGACAGAGAAGCACACATGGAAGTAAAAGACACAAACACGTATTCAAAGTGGTAAAATCTTTTACATATACTGTATGCACCACAACTTGGGAACTATATAGAGATTCATTCTTGATTCATTTTTCACTGATTTTCTCCTTTGACTAGTTTTTACATGCAGATTCTATCTCCTGTGCTCCTTTCATCCATAAATCTGCTCTGACCTTTTTCCAATCAGTGCAGTTGTGATCTGTGGTTAGGAAAACCCAAACATTGCCTATTTCATTGCCAATAAGATATCCAAAATTGTACTACTACACTTGCGGAATGGGCTCATCTATGTTGGAGTCCCTTAGCTTTCCACTAGCAGAAGATTCCTTAGCTTGAGTAACAATGCTGTAATTTACCCTACAGCCTAATACTCATCAGATGTGCTGATTTCAATTTCTCATGGCCATGCTGACTATGAGAAGTCTAACACATCTGGCAGACACTACAATGGAAAAAGGTACAGGACTCCATGTCATTGGCCAGAAATGGTTGACGCTTCAGCGGTTCGAGTCCAGCCTTCGCGTTAACAGGGTGCGCTCCTGTTTCCTCCCCAGTTTCTGTAAACCCAACAGTTCGAAAACTCATGTGAGTAGATAAATGGGTACTCTCATTCTGGGGGGAGGAAAAATGCTGGCGGCACCTTGCAAAAAGGAGTCCGGAGCAGTTGCCGGTAAGCGCGAAAAACTGCGTGCGCCCAAAAAGGGCGCGAAGCAACGGAAACCCCGCCTCCTGCGCTCACCAGCTGGGCTCTGCTCTAGGAAGGAGGCTCTGGCAAACCACTTCCGAAACACCTTGCCTTGAAAACTGCAAAAGGACTTGTCCAAGCAGTCACTGCAGAGTCGGTAACGACTGAGCGCAGATTAAAAAAAAAAAAATTATACTGAAGAAATATTTTAGCAGGAAGGGGCTTTTCTACTGAAGTCTTGAAAATAATAGTTATTAAATGATGGGATAGGATTGGAGGTCCAGGTCCTGCTTCAACCCTGGAAAGTCATTGATGACTTTGGGCCGGCCACTTTCTCAGCAACATAGTGGTCGCTATGAAGAAAAACTGAAATTGGGAGTGCTATGAATATTGCTTTTGGCTCCTGAAATGAACAAGGAGAATATAAAACTAATAAATAAATGAGCACATATAAATCTGCATTTTTATCTAAAAAGAAACCTGTTGAATGAAGCCAAGGGCCCAACTAGTTCAGTATTTGGGGGCCCTTAAGAGCTTTCTTCCAGGTGTGAACCTGCTTAATCTCATAGTCAGTTGAATTACTTTATTCCTTGCTCTGCCTGAAACTGAGGCAAAATTGGTTCTCCTTTTGAACTGCTGTGAGTCTTCAGAGCTTGTGGGCAGTCTGAGGTCCTGTGGAGTCCTTGGTGCTCTCTGAGCTTGGTTGTTTGATTGCAGACATTTCATTACTCAACTAGGGCATCATCAGTGCTAATGAGTAAGGGGTTTGTTCCCTGTTTATATACAGCAGCTTGCCCTGCCAGTATTGGTGGGGGTGTAGTTTTCTCCTTGGTAGTTCCTTGATTAGGGCATTGTTTTCTGCTTGATAGTTTGTCTGGTGTTAATCCCTGCTCATCTGGGTGTAGACTGCTGGGGAGGATGTGCTCTGGTCTTTTTGTTTCCTTCTTAGCTTTTTTATAGTCTGAGGTCCTATCAGTGGAATTCTTGCATCACCCCTCCTCCTATTCCCTGATAACAAAGCTGCTACCTACTTTCTACCCTCTTGGATTTAAACTGGGCACTTTTTCTTGGCTTATCAGACACTCCACTTTATGCTTCTCATGCTCTGTGCTCGGTGGCAGGTGATTATTGACATTTTCTGCATTCCTGCCCTGAGAAACCCTAACTCCCAAGGTATCTCCCACACTTCATTAAAGCAGCTTGCAAGTTTTTTCTCCCCCAGGCTTCAGCAAGGTGCTGTGTTCACCCCTCAGGCAGGAGCCAAAGTACTTATTCTGAATCTTTCTGAAGTTTGCACAGTCTTACCACCTTATTTTCCCATGCTGTATAGGTAGGTGCTCCTGGGAAGATCCCAAGTGAGACAGCCCTTTCTCCACCCCACTGTTCTACCCAAACAAATTGTATGGAGGAATATATTTCCGCTGATCTTGCAGGTACAATTTAGCCATAATGACCAGCTATCATGGATGGTTCTATAGATTTGTTAAGCCATGCAAGGATACAAATCTTCTTATTCAATCTGAAGACGTTTAAATATGCAGATGGATTCCGTTTGGGGAGGGGGTAATAATGATTGGGATCCTAAGAAAATTCCTCTCCTGAAACTAGTATTTGAACTGGAAGAAGATTCTTCCTCCCACTGTCCTAGATTCCATGCCAATGCACCATTTCTTCCAGCCTCAAAACAAATACCAGTTTCAGAAGATAAATCCTCCCAAGGCCATGTGAGGTGCTGAAGAAGTTAATTTCCTTCTCCATACTGGCTAGTCCAGATAATGATTAGTCTATGAAATGCAAAGACTCTCTCGCTTAATTAAAATGCACTTTGGCCCTAAGTTGTTGGCTTTAGTTATACCTTGCGTCCTAAGAAAGAAAGAAAAACACCACAGGTGGGTACTCTGTATCTTGATCCTTTCCTTTTCATTTGCCTGGAATCTCCCTTTATTCTGTTTCAGTGAATGAAACTGAATACTATGAGAGAAGGAGAAAAACTGCTGGCTTATTCTCACCTCCCCTTTGCCATATTATTCTAAACTAAATCCCTAACCCCGTGGTTCCTAAACTGTGCACGATGGTGCCCTTGGGCCCTGCAGCGAAATTACAGGAGCACCACAGAATAGCACGGTGATACTCAACTTCTGTCAGACGCTGGGTGAACTATCAGCCTAGGTGGCGTGAAACAGTTACTGAAACACTAAGGGTGCTGTGAATCAAGAAAGTTTGGGAGTCTCTACCCATTATAACTTCTGCTTATTTTACTGACTGCTGGACTCACCCACTAAACTCTCATTTTCCTCTAAGCCATGGTTTGTTTGACATGTGTAGAATAATCTCCAATTGTCTGGGTTGGCCCATTGCACTAAACTAAACAAGGTAGCGTAGATCTACAGAGCATGGCTTCAGGAATTCTTCCCAGCCCAACCCCTTTCCCTTCAGTGGCCAAGGAGGAAGCATCTGTGTTTTCTTTGGCATTACAAAATAACATCTCCTTGTGTATGTGTGCATATGCACTTTCTCCTCAAGGACCAATCAGGGTGTGTGCATATGAGTTGCATGGCCTATGTGAATGTTTGTTTAAAGATCCAATTCGGGTGAGTGCAGGTGTGTTGCCTCTGTATATATACATATGTGGGTGTCATTTTGGGTCTAATCAGGGTTACCTGTGTGTGTTAGAGAGAGAATGTGTGTGTTTCTGTTCTCCTCTCATGTCACTTCTGTATGTTTTTCTGTCTGTGGGAAGCACAGTATGGACTACATACTTTCTTATCTGGGTCGCATGACTGGGACAGACGAGGGGGACTCAGCGTGGAGCAATTGCAGCGTTCCAAGTCGCCGCTCAGCTGCGTCTCCCAGAGGGAGGCGTGAGGGCATTTTCTGGGCAGCCCAGTCTTTCTTTTGCCACCCCACCAACACCCAAAAGTGGTCCTGTTCAGTTATTCTGATGGTGGATGGACAGATAGACAGAGGCCCTTTACGTAATTTCTTCCTGAAATGCCACAGGCAGGGCCGGCTCTAAGCATTTTGGTGCCCTAGGCAAAGTCATATTCTGGTACCCCCAATGGTTCGGCTCATCTTCCATTTTTGTTAGGAATTTCAAAAAGAGGCCCTCTTGTTTCTTTTTTTCTTTGAGATTTTGAGCTTTATGCTTACAATTTTCAGCCCCAGATTTTTTTTTTCTTGGACATTTTCACCCGATTTACACAGTAAGTATCACATTAGCACCCATTGTTGTCATATGGCAACAATTCTATGAAATTATACTTAACCTTCGAGCAGGCATGCTGACTCATGGAATGTGCTGTTACTGCTTTTCACTTTTTTACTGTGTTTTTTAGAAGACTTTTCAATTTTGGCACCCCCCTAAAATTTGGCACACTAGGCTGGTGCCTACTCGGCCTTAGCCTAGAGCTGGCCCTGGCCTCAGAGGTGGGAAGAATGAAAAGCACAAGTTACAAATCAAAATGGTGAGCTGATAACACGGGACTGCAAACAAGTAAAGCATATTATGATTTAGCTCAATGTGCGAATCCTATCCAAGGATTATCTAGTTAAATATGTTGACATGAAAGAGCTAGGTCTGGAAATTTCAGAAACAGTCTGAAATCAGACAAGTCTGTTCCAATAACAAGGGACAAGTGCCAAGCCTTTCTTTTGTCCAAAAATAGGGCTTCAAGAGTCCATTGCACTGAGTGGGCAGGAGAAAAAGCTGCAAGAACTGAACCATGAATTCACTCCAAATAAGGCTTGTATGTTATACCTAGCACTCACTGGAATCCATTCTTAATGGCTTTCCTAGTCTTGCAATGAACTGACTTATCAGAGATTGGTATCCTTGAATCACTGTCTGTGCATCTTCCAGTTCTAGTGTCAACCAAGGGAAGCCTGACATCCTGACATTTTGCAGAATCTGCAAAAGGAGTCTCTGCATGTGTATAACACAGAGACTTTAGAATACAATCCATGTCAAATCCATGGACATTAGGGGATGTAGCTAGTAACCAGGATCCTCCTCCATTTATATATTGACCATACAGGTAGTCCTCGTTTAGACTGCCTCATACAGTGACTGTTTGCAGTTACGACAGTGATGAAAAAGTAACTTTGTGACCAGTCCTCGCATTTACGACCTTTGCAGGTCTGTAAAGCAAAGGAAAGCTGAAGTAAGATCATAAGCACCATCATGGTTTTACTTAGCGACTACTTCACTTAATGACCAAGTTGCCAGTCCCAATTGTGGTCACTCAATTAGGGCTACCTGTATTGAAAGAAATGTAGGAACAGGATAACCCTAACAGTATTCACAGCAAATAGTGGAATGAGTAATGGAATTGACAGTGTTCTTTTAGACTTCCAAGAGGCCACACTTTGATGTTCCCCGTCAATCAACTAGGGCAATGGCAAAATGTTCCCTGCAAGTTAAAAAATAAGCACCCTGAAGAGAAAGGTTCCAGCCATGTCTTGAGTCTTTTGTCCTATCTTTCTATTTACCAGGTGATGTTAGCACCTGGCAGCATTCAGTAACATGGTTCTCCCCCTCTCATTTCTGCAGCTGAAGATAGTGCAGGCCATTGGACTCCTTCAGTGTTCTACCATCTTGCATTCTATCCCAGCCTTCTCCAACTTGCTGCCCTCCAGATATGCTAGGATCTCACCCCTCACAATCCCCAGGCCACATGATTGTATCTGTTGAGCAGTATTAGATGAGAAACAGGAAGAAGCTTGCTATTGAAATCTTGGCAATAGTCAGTTAGTGATTTCAATTGTCCTATAGCTTCCCGTCCCACCTAACGCAAACCCTAGCTCCCTTTCTTGCTTCCTTGCTTTATTGCTCATCACCACTCAGATCTTGCTAGCAGCACCTTTAGAGCAATTGCATGGCAGGGGAATTCTGGGAATTGAAGTCCACGCATCTTAAAGTTGCTGAGGTTGAGAAATGCTGCCTTATAGGATGGATATGGCATATATCCAAGATGCGTCTCTCCATGGAAAGACAGCCAGATGAAAAAGCTCCAGTCCAGAGTTGGTATCAAAGAAATTAATCCAAAGCAGGACATGGAAAAGGAGTTTCCAGATGAGATTTTGCATGGAGGAAACTGAAAGCATGGAACCTGAAGGGAGAAATCAAGAGCAGAGTAAGCAACAGCTTCATCTTGGAGGCTCCATGGGACTGGCTCTCATGCGTGTGTGAGAATCTCTTTCTGCAGCAAGTATGAGCTCAGCCTTGACAAAGTCATTCTGCCTGGATTTGGCAGCTCCAAGACAGGCAGCCTCACAGGGGAAAGAGTCCAGCTGTTTGCATCTGGCTGAAATGCCTCTTTGTGAAGGGCACCTGCCCCTGATTTGAAGTGTCTGAATCAGAACAAATCTTCTGCTCCTAAAACAACCTGTCTTGGTGGCACAGGATACTTTGCTAAATAATGAGCAAGGGAGGTATACGTGTGTGTGTGTGTGTGTGTGTGTGTGTGTGTTTTGTTGAGGGAAAGAGAAAAAATGGAGAAAAAAAGCTGCTTTTTAATGGGACTAAATTCATCTTTTGGTTTTTTCCTCTCTACTGTTGTGCTCCTTCCCCTTCCACCCCCAAAGCAACTAAGGATTAGTGGTTGTACATGTTGGTTAATCTGGGACTCTTAATGGATACATAAAAGCAGGATCAATGTTCCCCTTCCAACCTAATCAGTTGAAGCATCCTTCAAAGCCTAACTTGGTTGACAAGTATAGCTTTGGCCAGTTATGAGGTAGGCATCTTGAGTGAGCTTCTCAGCCCAGCATTATCAGGACAGTCTTCAAGGCTCTGTGTCTTTGCAGCCAGACAGAAAGGAGTTGACGTCCACACGTCTTAAAGTTACTGAGGTTGAGAGTCGCTGCCTTATAGGACAAATATGGCACGCACACAAGATGCACCTCTCCAAAGAAAGATAGCCAGATGGAGAAGCTCCAGTCCAGACTTGGTATCAAAGAAAAACATATTGTCCTCTGCCTGCATGGTAATGCTGATTGGAGATGAGCATTTTTGTCCAGCTCATCTGGGGGCTCCAGTTGAGAGAAGGAAACTATGATCTTTCCTAACAGTGAAGCCACTGGACCAGCTTCATCAGTTTCTGAACCCAAAGCTTGCCCAATTTCTATCGTATTCTGCAGCACCTAAGGGGTTTGGATGGCATACACTGCTCCCCACCGCCTGCAACACATACACTTTAAGAAAATTAAAATACACTGAGATTTGACTAGCAAGTCCTATTATTTAGATAAGCTAATACAGTCTTTGATCCTATGAGAATATGAGTAATTTCCATATGTTGCCAAGAGTTTAGGGAGGGGGAGAAAAAGTACAAAGCTAGCTTTGATACTTTGGAGCAAATTATTTTTTGCAGTCTTGTTTTTGCTAAAGCATAGGCTAGGACAACACTTCTTTCTTTCTGCAACTTTTCTTCTCATTCTAATTACAAACAATACACTTAAATGCTGCTGCTCCCATTTCAGATGCTGCTCTACCAGTCTGGCTTTTCTGATTTTGGAGAAAGATTGCTGTTTCTGGTTTGATACTTCATAAGAGATAGGCTTGTTAGCTCTGAACCTAGACCACCTATGTTTTCTCTTGCAAATTAATTCCGTGAAAAACGGAGGCAACAGAGATAAATCCTTTGATAACTTTACATCAGTGGTCCACATGAAACACCAAAGAAGACAACAGTCTTAGCAAAGCTGGTTGGGTAGGAAGTTGCAACGGAACTCAGTGGGACTTCTGTATAAATAGGTTTAAAGTGTGACTGTAAATGCTACTCACATCAGTTCATCACACAGCCTATTTCTTCCGATAAGCATTCAAAAGTCTGCCCAGAGAACTCAGACGTGTTCATGCATCGCTTGACCACCCTTTACATTCAGTAACTTTCCAGCTGCCCACTTGCTTCACTGTCTTCACCTTGCCATTTTCTCCCTATTTCAAGAAATAAGGAAAGGAAGGCTACGCTTAATCAGGTCCAGAGGCAAACCAACTTGCAGCAAAAATGCTAAAAAATATTGTGGCACCTTAAAGGCTAACAAAACAATTATGGCATGAGCTTTCAGCAACTAAAATCCACTTCATTAAATGCAGGAAATGCTATCCCAAGCTGCCTGTAACTCAGCACAGAGAAGATAGATAAATGTGGATAAAGATAAGTTTTCTCCCTTCTACATAGTGCTAGCACTCTATTAAAACTAAATGCAGGGAGATACAGGACTGATAAACGGAATTACTTCTTTACACAATGCATTGTTAAATGGTGGAATTTGCTATCATCAGATGTAGTGATGGCCTCTAATTTAGAGACCTTTAAAAGGGGCAAGAACAAATTAATGGAGAGGGTGATCAAAATTCTGAATCACAGAAAAGGCAGCTCCTATTCTGACTCTGTATTCTCCAACCAAAAAGTATTTGTTCCACTAGGCAATTGTGAAAAGCAGAATCAAAGAATGGGGCTGAAGCTCAAGATTGATAGAAACATGTTAATGGAATACCTATTTATTTTGAATGAGTTTCAGTCTCCAGGGGCAGATGAATTGTATCCTAGGCTACTAAAAGAAACTTGTTGATATGCTGGCCAAATGTCTGTCCATTATCTTCAACAACTCCCAGAGAAAGGATGCAGGGCCAAATGACTAGAGGATGGCACATTTTTGAAAAGAGAGAAAGGAAGATCAAGGGACCCATAAACCAATCTGACACCAATACCTGGGAAGACTTTAGAGCAGATCCTTGAAAATAACATAATAATTGCCAGAAGCCAGCATGGGTTCATCAGGTACAAAACTTGCAGGACCAACCTTATCCTGTTTTTAAATTAACTTCCTTGGTGGAGTGTGGATATACTGTAGACATAGTATATCTTGATTTCAGCAAAACACTTGGTAAAATACCCTTGATATTCTGATTAGCATATTAGTTATGCAGACTGGTGGGATGACAATTAAGTGGATACATAGATGGCTTGAAAATTATACTCAGACTGTTCATAAGTGGTTCCTCCTAAGCTGGAATGGGATATCAAAGACTTGGATGAAGTAGTAGAGGGAATGATACAAATCAGGTGGGATAGCTAGACTTAATTTTATTTAAGAAATAACATTCAGAACGATCTTGATAGAAATGGGCTGAAAATATATAATGGAATGAAATTTAACAGAGATAAATGCAAACTCTTTCACTAGGGAACAAAAATCAAATGTACAGGTATAGTGATGGCTTGGTACTTACAAAGAAGATTTTGGAGCAGCAGTTAATCATAATGGAGTATTAGTTAGCACAGTGCTATAGTTGCAAAACAGGCCAATGCAATTTTAGACTGCATCATAATACTTTCCACATTTTGGGAAGTAGTAGCTTCATAGATTCTGGATTGGTCTGATCTCAGCTCATGTATTATATCCAATTTTGGACATACATTTTAAGAAGGATTCAGAGAAACTGGAACAAGTTCAGAGAAGGACAACAAGGATGATCAGGGGACCAGAAACTACCTCCTGTGAATTGAGATTGAAGGGAATGGGACTGCTCAGCCTTCTGCGGTGTGGAGGTATAGTAGTACATTTCAGATTCTGAAGGGCTGCCGCAGAGGAGAAGCCCAAGTCCTGTTCTTTATTCTTCCAGAGCTCAGTACAGCAGGAATGGATTTTGGTTATAGATTCCATTTGAATATTATAAATTAAAAGCCCCTAACAGTAGGAGCAGTTCCACATTGGAATGAATTGCCCACAGAGGGGGTGAGCTCCCCTTCAAGCTGAGGCTAGACAGCCATATGCTGTAGATTCATTCATTTAGATTCCTGCTCTAAGCCACGTGACGGCTTAACTATGATTCTCCCTCAGATACCCTCTACTAGGTGAAAGACTGAAAGAGGCTTGTCATCCTTCATTGTATGATTCTGACCTTCCTGAATACAACAGGTTGGCCACAGGACGCTGGAGGAGATGAGTTTTTGGCCTGACCCAGCAGAGCTCTTCTTGTGGTAGGATAGCCGTGTGCCACGCACAGGCTCGGCCTGAGGGGTTTCACTGCCTAAAGCGAAACTGAGAAATGTTCCTCCCCAGACAACAAAGGATGAAACACTTCAGACCAACCAGGAAATGCCTTTCAGCTCTGTGGCAATAAATGTACAAAAATAATTTGTACTTGTTTTCCATTTTTCCTGGGGACAAGATATTGCGATAACGCGGTTGCTTCAGTCGCTCTATGGTAGGCCCAGTCCTGCCACGTGCTGGATTCCAGGTCACAACATCTTGTGTGATATACTTCCCTATCTTTCATTCCAGGCAACCTGTTGAAGCTGTGAGGCAAAGAAAAAGGGAATCTTTGAAAAGGTAACGACAGGACGCTTTGCCTCTGCCAATCACAAAGTTTGAAGAAACAGTGAATAGCCCAGCACAATCTGTCAACAGAGAATTCCAGCCTTTTGAAAAGAAAAGGGATAAAAATCACATTGCCAGGAACTTGTATAGATTAAGGATGTTTTCTGAAGCTCTAGAGTATCTCGCCCAATAGTTGCTGAAACTCTTATCACACCAAGACATGAAAAATGCTTTTTGGCTGCAGTGCTGTGTACTAAAATACCATTGGCTTCAATGAGATTTCAGTGTTCTTATCCTATGCTGAGCTATAGCCTTTATTAACTTATTTTGACTCTTCCCCATCGTGTATTTCATGGCATTTCCAGGCTATCAGTTTTTACATGCAAATACGCTGGACGCTTACTCATGCTTTGCGCAGAGCCCAGACATCTTTCAGGGCTTCATTTCAGTTGCAGAACAACTGCATTTTCTAAACACTCGTATTGACCTTGGGTGTCATTCTTCGGCAGAGGTGAGGAATAAAGCCAGCCAACCAATCAGCTACTGGCCTTTGCCACATCCTGTGGCGGTGAGTCCCACTAATGAATGATGCATTGTATGAAGATGTGATTTTTTTCCCCCAGAGATGTTCTGAACACATTGCCAATCAATTCTGCAGGATAGGCTTGAGTTCTATTATTATAAGAGAGGGAATAACATCTCTCTATAGCTATCTCCTCCATTCCACTTGTTTACTTTTAAAAAGAAAACTTGGCATGATTCCCTCTTTATCTGACTTATTTCAAAATTAAAAGACCATACAGTGGCAAAACCACTCAGATTCACAAAAATCTTGACTCTTTGTGAGCAGAGTCTGGTATACTGGACAAGATAATCCAAGATATCTTGGATTTGTTTTGGATTTGGAAGTGGCTGGGGTGCTCTCTTGTTTCACTTCTACCACATGAAATTTAGTTCCTCCCCCACCCCCCACCCTCTGCCAACTCCTTCAAAGATCAGGTGGGAGCATGGGAACATAACTGGCTGGATCCAGGAGACTTCAATGTTTTCTTGCAGGAGGGTGATGTCTGCAGCTTTGAGGCTTCCTTAAGAAACCCACCCTGGCTGTATTTGGCAACTATCATCCAAAAACCAAATTTCCCTTCTGTTGAGAGGATGGTAGGAATCTAGTTATAGAATAACTTAGGAGAAATGAATTATCTGGACATTTTTCAGTCAGAGTTCATGGTTTAGAAACAGCATTGGCTGTGGTGGTCAACATCTTGATGGGGCTATGGCACCCCCTCTATCTATTAACCCACCCATGAAGCCACAAGGAGAGGCCATCCATCAGACTGGAGCATGGCATCATCAGTGCCTTGCCACCTGGGCCATGCTGGTGATGTCATGGAAGACTTATTGATGTCTGGAGACTGTATGGAGTCTGGAAACAGGCTGAGACTGTACTCAAGCAAGACGTTTGTTTACTGGATTCACAGTAAGTCCCAATGGTGTTTCTCAGTCAGGTGGCACTGCTCCTGTTGGAGCAGATGTGTGACTTCAGAGTCCTCCTGGACTCATGGCTACTGTTTGATAGACAGGTGGGGCCATGGTGCACCAGCTGCAGTCCTACCTGGAGTATGAGGATTTCATAGCAGTGAGTTATGCCAGCATTATTATACAATCAGACTACTCCTCTGTATGGGTCTGCCTTTGAAGACAACTCTGAAACTGCAATTGGTACAAAATTGTGGTGGCCCAGTTACTGGCATGTGCATCAGGAGCACATCACACTTGTATTATGAGTCCTGCAACGGTTGCCAATAGGTTTTTGGGTACAATAAAATATGGTTTTGATTTATGAAACCCTACTATGACTTGCATCTTGGTACCTGCACGACCACCTTGTCCAACCAGAATTGGCTCATCCAGTATGTTCATCTTGGTTGGAACCCACTTTGGTGAAACAAGGGGAGCTGAAGCCAGGAGGGGCTACTTTTCTGTCATATCCCTGGCTTTATGGAATAGTCTCCCCTTAGAATTTATGTATTTATTTATTTATAAATCATATTTATATGACCGCCCATGTGAGTGGCGTACAATAAAACCATAAAATAGCAATATTAAAACAATGTCATTAAAAAACATTGATGTCATTATTTAAAAAGGCTAAGTGAGAGTGTTAGATATTATGAACAGTGGAGCCACCTCAGGAGATCACCATTCCCTTGGGATCCCCCAGGCCTGTTGACACAGCCAAGTTTTGAGGGATTTCTGGAAGGATGAGAAGAAAGGGGCCGGTCTCACCTGGAGGGGGATGATGCTCCACAGAGTAGGTGCCATGGCTTATTCTGTATATTGTTATTACTTGTTATTTTGGTCAATGACAGCTCCATCAGTATGCCACTATTATTATATTTTTAAACTTATATTAATCTTACACTGGTTTAATTATTATACTGTGGATTTTTAATTTATGCTGTTATTCTTACCATGAATGCTTTAACTGTGAATATGACTGTAAATTCCTGGGAGCATACAGTAGATTTCTTGGTATGTAAATAGAATAAACAAACAAAATTCTTTAACTTTTTTTCGCAGGAAATATGGTCCAACTCTCTGGCCATTTTGGTTGCCCTTCTCTACATTATTTTCTCTCAGTCCAGTTCTGTAATATTTTCTTTTGAGAAGGCAACTAGAAATACCACAGTATTCCTAATGTGGCCACACCGCCAACTTCTATAAAGACATTAAGGCACCCGTGGTCCCATCTTCAACGCTTTTCCAAATAATTCTTAATGTCAAGTTTGCTTCCCCACCACCCACTTTAATGCAACTAAAATCACAAGGAGATGCACAATACAAGATAAATCCTGCCCAAAGGCTTACAATCTAATTTGAGGATGGACACATTAGACAAGAAAGAGAAAGGAGGCAAAAGGTAAAGAATGGTCAGCGAGGGTAAAGAGATTTGTCGTAAATTAGTGCTTGGATGTGAAATTAAAGGAAGAGAGAAAGATCTGAGATGGAAGTGCTTTTTAATGGTGGGGATCTGCGAGAGAAAGTTGCAGAGAAACAATAATTAGGCCTAAGTAGAAGACTGGTTTTTGCAGAGAGCAAAGGGCCGCTGCTGAGGATATAATAACACTCGTATTACAGAGAAGAAGGAAGACCTTTAGGGAATGAAGGAAGCCTTTTGTAGGCCTTTGTTAAGAAACCTGGGATGGGTCAGACCAAAGGCCAATTTAGCCCAGCAGACTCTGTTCACCCTCATGGCTAACCAGATGTCTTGGGAAGCCTGTAAGCAGAAGATGGAGTATACTAGCACCCATCTACTTCAGCAATTGGTATTCAGAACCTAAAACTTCTTAGACTGGAAGTGATACATAGCCACAATTTATTTATTTATTCAATTTCTACAGCCACCCATCTCAATCCAAGTGACTCTGACTAGTGGCCACTGATTACCTTATTTTCCATGAATTAGTCTCATACCCTCTTTAAGGTTTTCCACATTAGAGACCGCCACTAGCTCTCGCAGCAGCAAATTCAATAGCTTAACTAAGTAATATGTCAAGAAATGCTTCCATTTATCTGTTCTGAATGTCCTTTTTGGAATACCCCAGATTCTAGCCTTATAAAGAATGAAGAAAAATTCTCCATCTCTTTTTTCCACAGCATACATTCACTTCTCTCTCATTCTCCCATACTCACCATGTTTCTAAGCTTTAAAAAACGCCACCGATCATTTTAGTTGCTCTTCTTTGCACTGTTTCCAATACGACCATACATACGTCTGCAGCGCTACATGGAAAGAGAGTCCGAGAGAGAAAACAGAGGCCGTATTAGATCTCTCTCAAATTTTAGCCATATGATGGAGGACAGTCCAGTTCCCTTCTGAAAATAGCAACCAAGCAGGCTGACATAAAAGGGAATCAGCCTTCCACTCTCTTTCATGCCCTTCAGCGAGGGGCAGCTAGTGGCCCTGGCCCCAGAAGTGCACGTGGCTCTCAAGCCTCTGAGCCTCCTCTGACAGGGATTGCCGAAAATGAATGCAATAATTCCCTGCATTTTGAAGTGGGAAACAGAAAAAAAAAATGACATATGCCCTAAAATGGGTATATTGCAGGGAAAAAAAGACCCTCCCCCCTTCTTTCCCTAAATAAGCACTGCTCATATATGTCATATGGTTGTATCCACACTGGCCACAAAAAGTCCCCCCCCGCCCCCAAATCAAGGCTATGATGCAGAAGGAGGAGGAGGAGGAGGAGGAGGAGGAGGAGGAGGAGGAGGAGGAGGAGGAGGAGGAGGAGGAGGAGGAGGAGGAAAGTATAGGAATAAGATCTGTTATTATCTGGGTAAGTGTTTAAAGAGAGGAAGTTTCACAAATAAAGTATAGTAACATTTTCAATAAAAATATATTTTCTTTTTTGGGTTTCAGACCATGCATCATAATTCTACCAGGTACCCTCCTGTGCCTGAATTAAGTGAAAGGGTGAGCAACTATTCTCTGTTCAGCATATAATTATGCATTCTTCAATCATAGTCCTTCTTTTCAGTCTATTTTCTAAGTTGCCATGCTAAACATTTTACCTTTGTCTTGCATGGAGAGCAAATCATTTCATGTTCCACACAGTACGTCTTTATGTTTTCTCCCACAGATTTTATAAACAGGATGACCCAGGTTGACAGCATATTCAGTATGAATGCCCATTCATTTATATAAAGTTATTCCTATTTTGAACTAGTTGCATTTCCTTCCCTAATAATTCACAGTGTTTCATGTCTATTTTCAATAGCTGAGGCAATTTGTGCTGATGTTTCCAGGACATATCCACAGTAATAAGTCACTATACTTCTTGGGCACCCAAAAATCCTACATCATATGCCATATTCAATTATGTGCCATTTCTTTTTTCAGAATATATGTGTTGGGGAGAGGTTGATATACCTAAGAGCACTAGATAATAGCAGTTGAAGGAAGGGAAGTAAATTTAAAACATTAAATCTCTTCAGCAGAACGGGTACTATTTGTTCAGTCCATTTTTATAAAGATTCCACATGATACTGTTATCAGAACACTCCATTCCATTGTTTTCTGTGTGGTCTTTTATCCTCTTTTTTTCCTGAGCCGATTAAAAAAAAAAAAACTTAAAATGCAATGGATGTGTCAGTGTGTCCAATGGGGATTTGCTGAGACATGCCTCAGCTCCTGGCCCTTTAATTAGTCAGTTCCTGGCCAAAAGAGCCCCTTTCATTTTTCTGCTTGTAGCCTGAGCGATCCTACTGTTTGCTCCCTAAAATGAAATAAAGTATTTTCTGTTGGCTAGAGAAAAAGCAGCTGTAGGGAGCTTGTTTCCCCTCCCTTCTCTGCCATAACAAATTTGGCACCAACTGACAGTTGTGCAAGACTAAAGGAAAGTGGGGAGTCCAGTTCTGGTTTCTGAGCCCAAGAAGTCCAGGACTTTTTTCCATACAAGATCACCGGCAAAAAACAGTCAGTCTGGCCCCCAGCTGGGCATAAATGCCTGTATAAACTCAACATCTGAGTTTATGGCATTGTCAAACTGATCTCCCTCCTCCATCACTGCTTTCCTCCTCTCTCTTCTGTGACTTACTCCTTTAGTTTGAACGCTTTGCTGCAGGAACACAGAAAATAAAAGTTTTTTGGGGAAAAAGGAAGTCTAATCAGGGGAATGTCAGAAACATCCTAAAAAAGGCCAGACTGTTCAGTGGCTATAAAAAGGGGACCGATTACTGGGGAGAATGATGCTCTGGGAAATTGGAAGGGGGTGGTGAGGCAGCATTCCACGTGGCGACATTTTGCTGCAGGTTCCAGTTTTCAGTCATGTAGCCATGAAGCCAGCCTGCTGTTCTTGGGCGCCTCATCACCTGATGATCCCAGGCCATTCAGTCCTTTTATCTGAGAGGCAATGATACAATATGACTCTGTGAAATTCTTTCTTAAAGCTACATTAAGGTCATGGTTATAATTAGCCTTTTTTATCAGCCATGTATCAGCTGCCAATCAGCTTCATTGGGTGACCACAAATTTTAGGATTATGGGGGGGGGAGGGGGGGAATCCCCAAAGTCATGGAGTTGGAAAAGAGGATGTAGGCCATCCGATTCAACTCCTGCTCAGTGCAAAACCCACATTGAAGTACTTCTGACCAATGTCTATCCAGCTTCTGCTTGCAGACATCTAGTGAAAGGGAATCTGCCACCTCCCTTGGTAAATGGTTTCATTCTATGACATGTTATGATGTATTAAAGCCTCTATCATCTCACTTTCCATCTCTCTGTCTCTCTATCTGTTTGTGCCTTCAAGTCAGTGCTGGCTCCTGGCAGCTGCCTGGACAATTCTCTGCAGTTTTCTTGGCAAGGTTTGCCCTTGCCTCCTTCCCAGGGCTGAGAGAGAGCGACTGGCCCAAGGTCGCCCAGCTGGCTTCGTGCCTAAGGGAGGAGCAGATCCCACGGTCTCCCGCTTTCTAGCCCCATGCTGTCTTACCACTACCAGTACCACTACCCCAAACTGGCTCTCTTGTATTCCCCTTAAAGCTGCAACCCTAAATACATTTATCAGGGAGTATCACTGACAGACTGAAAAAAAGACTTACTTCTGAGTAAGTAAGCACATGCTTGCACTGCATGTCTGATAACACCTATACATCTTCCTTCTTGCACCTTTGGAAAACAGTACACGAGGCACTTAATTATTCCTCATTGGCTGCACTTTAAGCAAAAGGCTCATACAATACTTTCAGCTATTTTAAGAATGAAATGTTAATGTTGAATCCTGGAATTTGCTCTGTTTTTTAGTGAAGACTTAGGCTGAACTACAGATCAATTCTCCTACCTTATTCTTTTGTAATAATTACTTTCTGCTGCTCTTGCAACCCTACTCTCCAGCTAGCACTAAGAAATCATGTCCACAATGTTTCTCTGTGTACACTCAGCCATGTATGTTCTAGGTCAGTGTTTCTCAATCTTGGCAACTTTAAGATGTGTGGACTTCAACTCCCATGCTGGCTGGGAATTCTGGGAGTTGAGTCCACACATCTTAAAATTGCCAGGGTTGAGAAACACCGTTCTAGGTGCATATGGACGCCAGCACGTACTTTCTAGAAGCAACTGTTTACCATCATCCAATTAGCAAATTTTCCTTTTCTATTTACTCTGTCTGAAAAGCATGTATCTTATAATTATGGGAGAAGTACATAAAACTCCTTAAATGTGAGCTCAGCTTCAGATGATTTCATAGACACATTCATATTGTCTATGAAAAAATATGGTGATGATATGGATGCAGTTTGTTATCACTTGTTTTCCAGGATGTTTTTTCAATTTCTCAGTCTCCTCCTGGTATTTTCTGATACACTAGTCTTCCATCTGAGTACTAACCAGGTATGATGCTGCTAATTTTTTAAATTAATTAATTAATTAATTAATTAATTACCTACCTGGGGCTGTGAGACAGCAATAGCTGCTAGAAGGGCTATCTTTATTTGATAATCAATCATCCTGCAGTTGCAATCCCAAATTGCTGCTGTGGGGTGGGGAGGTTTTTTGGCCCAAAATTCTGCTGCAGTATGAATGGATTCAAACAATTGTTCCTTGATTCCTGCCTATGACCACAAGTGAGACCAGAACTTCCATCGCTAAGCAATACAGTCGTTAAATGAGTCACACCCAATTTTATGACCTTTTTTGCCATGGTTATTAAGGAAATCACCATGGCTGTTAAGCGAATCATATGGTTGTTAAGCAAATCCAGCTTCCCCCATTGACTTTGCTTGTTGGAAATCCCCTGGGAAGGCTGTAAATGGTGATCATGTGACCCCAGGACACTGTAATCATCGTAAATACATGCTGGTTGCGAAGCGTCTGAATTTTGATAATGTGACCACTGTGATGCTGTGGTGGTTGTAAGTGTAAGGACTGGTCATAAGTCACTTTTTTCAGCACCATTGTAACTTCAAACGGTTGTTAAATGAACAGTCATAAGTTGAGGACTACCTGTATTTGATAGCAGTTTTTTTTTGTTTTTTGTTTGTTTTTTAATCAGTCATTTCTGCTCTCCTGTTTTCTGAAGCAGGAATCAGGCATTTTTATTATTGTTATTATTATTATCCCAGCTTTTTTATATATAACTCAAGGCAGCAAGAATATACAATGTTGCTACCTCCTATTTTTCCCACAACAACAGCCCTGTGAAGTGGGTTGGGATGAGAGAGAGTGACTGACCCAAAGTCACCCAGCAGGCTTTCATGCCTAAGACAGGACTAGAACTCACCATCTCCTGCTTTCTAGCCTGGTGCCTTCACCACTAGACCAAACTGGCACTCATTTCTCTTTCATCCCATGTCTCTTGGTGTGTTGTCCATTCTCAAGTCAATTCCCCAAACCAATTTCATGAAAAGAACCCAGTCAAGTCAATTTATAATCCCTTAGTCATGTTCACAATGCTAACCATCCTCTCCCCACTTGGCTTTCCCTGCTTATAGTCATGTGAAACAAGTAAAACTAATATTATCACAATTTGTTTTACATTGTATTCTGTGATGCGTGGAAGGTCGGATTCACCTGAAGACACTTTTTTAAAAATTTGAAATGTAAATCCTTTGTTTATTTGCTGATATTTTATTCTTCCTCCACCATGTCTTTTCACTTTGTTTTTCCTTGTGTAGTTATTTATTCTGTTCTTTACCTGTTTTAAACAAATTAGTAATTATAAAAAAAGAAAAGGAAAAAATGGCAACAAAAAGACAGCAGCCATGACCGTGAGACTGAAGCCCCGCCCCTTTTTATGTGCATTCTGCATACTAGGCATGCAAGTAAGGGGCATGGCTTTGATCACATGTTTGCAGCTGTCATCTTGACTATTTTGGGTGCCACTCTCACCCTCGCCACAATATAACACCACGGGTCACTTCACACTTAGGGAGATGAGTTTTACAGCAGAGTAAGTGCTACCCAAAGTGGTAGGAGGCCAACTATGCTTAGTAGAACTGACCTGCTGCACATCAGTCGTTGCCTTCACTGCTTGCTTCTTGGAGCCAGCCAGAGCCCAGCTGCATTCATTTTGTCAGGTTTCCCTAGTTGCATGTGTTCCAATCAACACCTTAAATAAAAGACCGCACTAAATTTGGGCGTAACATATACTGTACTCACAGGTTATAAGCAGAGGAGACCTTCCAAAAAGTCCTTGTCATTACAGAGCTCTCCCCCATTAATGGTCTCTTGATTAAAAGAGGAGAACACTACAGCAATGGGCGGATTGTCCTTTCTCCTGCAGAGAAAGCTATGAAGGACACTACATGGTCATGCTAAGAGATAGGGAGGATTCCAAAGAATTGCCTCTGTTGTAGCTACTGCCATGGAGTTTTAGCTACCTAAAAGATCAGTGTTGTACTCACCTGGGTGATCAGGAGGGCTGTGCTGTGTCCACTAGCAAAGCAAAGTGCCAGATCTAAGTGAACACTGATAGCGCAGGGTCTTCTGGTGGAGCTCTCCAGTTCAACTTCCAATACTCGCGCTCTAGCCATTCTGGTGACATGGCACCTGGCTCTCCTCCAAGTGCAATGATACTGGATTATGCGCTAGCTGTTTCAAATGAGCTAGTAATTATCATAATTTGGTAATTCAGAAAAATCTAATTATGCAAAGCTAATGGATTTAAAGCCTTGCTGAAGGGGTGGGGGGTGATGAGGGAGGTTGATCTTGCTGAAGTGGAGCATTGCTATCTGGAGCCTGTGTCTGATGGAGCAAGCCCATTCCTCTTTGCATGACTTAGCATTAGCTGAAGGGGGAAAGTGTCTTCTTCATCAAGGCATCAAAGGATGGAGGCTGGGCTGGCACTACTCTTAGGCAGAGTGAAACATCTACCCTAGATATCAATTGCTGGGGATGGGAAGTGGCAGCAAGAGCCATGAGCTACCTTACCCCCCATAAACTAGGGTGTGGCTACAAAGTGCATTGGGAGCTGTCAGTCTGACCAGTGTTTGTTGAAGGCTTTAGACATCCAGGTGTGCTAATACAGCTATTAGATACTGCTAACTTGGAAATAAGTACATTTAGTAGGAAAAGCTAATACATATTCAGTGAATAATGAATGAATGAGCAAGGATCTGTTACTGTGTACCTATCTAGCAGACAAATGTTTTACTATCAATTTTTTTTTAACTAGAAGGCATAACAGATGCAGCAGGGCCATCCTGACTGCTGTTACCCCATCACCCATTGCTTTTTAGTTATTTGGTGTCCCACTGCACTAGGAAGTCTTGATTTCAGCTTTGAGCTCCAGATCTTATTGCACCCTTACTGATCAATCCTTCTCAGTTATTGGCAGGTGAGAACAGTCACTGGTCAACACATTCAAGCTGCAATATAAGCATAGGCAGGTGAAATTGTGATGGTCACTGTTGTGGCCACTAGCCCAGAAGGTTCCATAAAGAGATTAGATATTAGTTGCAAGACAGCTGGATTTGGACAGGGCTGTCACCCTCTTATCTTGCTCAAGAGTTTCCCAGATGAACTTGCTTGACTCTCAGATTTTGTCTCCAATTGCTTCTGTCTAACCCACCAAATCTGACAGAATGGTCATTCTCTGGGTCCTTCTATGAAGCAAGGCCACCTAATGATACCTAGGAGATATGTCTTCTCTGTTACAGCACCTGTCCTATGGAACAACATCCCCCCAAAAGCCAGATGGCCTCTATCCTGTTGGCCTTCTGTAAAGCCTTAAAGACCTGGCTACTCCCCAGGCCTTGGGCCAGGAGGTTTGATGAGCTTGGTTTAAATGACGGTTAATATACTTTGAGGGGTCTAAGTCAGACTTCGGCAGCATGTCATTGTATTGGTTGTTACATTTTATATTGCATTACTGCTTGTGTTTTTAACTGCTGTTAGAATCATGCATTGAAGTGGGTAACCATGTAAATCTTACAAATAAAACAATAAGCAAGCCAGCAAGCCTTTGGCCTGACCCAGCAGATCCTTTCTGATGTTCCTCGGTGGTGGTTGAAGAAGAGATTCTTAGCAGCTGTTTAAAAAAGTGCCAAGAAAGTAAATAGAGTTGGAGACTGTACATCTAAGACCCAATGTGGGGGCAATGACAGGAAACTTTAAGAGTCCCTAAATAGCAGCCTTTGCTCAATTTTAACCCCTCTTCCAGGAGCTGCATTTAGGTGAGCTGGCTTTCCCTCTGATTTGCAAGCTCTGTAGATTACCAGCTCTGTATAATAGCCTTCCCTCAAAAGCTTTCAGCTTTTCCTTTTCCTCTTTCTGAGACACATTTCTTTACCCCCTGCCAGCTCCTAGTTTAAATCAATTACCTTTCACCCATCAGATGAAAGCGTGTTTGCTCATTCAATTATGGTATATGCTCGGTTCACTGTGAACTAAATCAAACATTCATTAATTCTACTTTTCTTTATAACCTTTATATTCTGAATAAGATTCCCTTTGGACCATGATTTTGGGGTCCCTTTAATCTGATACAATAATAATTCAGACATATCTGGATTTCATACTGTTCTTTGGTCTTTATAGTCATTACATCTACACCAACTCACTGAAAGAATTTCATGTTTTAAATAGTTTTTTCACTCCCAGAAATTGAGGCCTCTTGGAATTACTGTTTCCAAACCCATTTTTCTCCATTTCAGGTGCCCAGACTTTCCCCAACATCTGTATCTGTGACTCCATGTTCGAATGCATGTTGACGGCAACAGTTAAAAAAAACAAAAAGATTTAGCTTAAAGTAAGGCTGTGCACTGCATCTATTTTCTTCCCCACATTCGTCTGTATTTAAACATACTGTATGTATATGTTTGTTGCCTTTCCTATGTTGAGCATAAGTCACGTATCATTCAAGAGAAGAAGAGAGCATTCTAGCTTTCAGGCAGCAGGCTCATAAGCGAGGGACCAGTCCACGAGGTGATATGGGTATACATGTGCTTGAATGGGACTCATTGCCAAAACCGTGGGGCTGTGACTTACAAAATGCTATGCTATTTCCTTGAATCATGGTCTAGGTGTCAAAATGACTCACCCTAAGGTCATAATCCTAAAAAGAGTGGTAGGCAACATCTCTGAGTTATCAGCACATTTGGAATTTGGAAAGCATGTGTAGTGTGTACTCAAAAAATGACATGCAAGGTTTGACTATACGTAAAATGGCAGCCATCATGGCCACAGTCAGAAATAAAACATCTGTATAGTCTCAGGACGCTCTCTATGACCCCCAAAAGCATTTCTGCAAACACTTAGGACGCTAGAGGCCAGCGCTTTGCTTTGTAGCATACAGTTTCCTATTGAATGCTTTTAGAATAATCTTTTTCTTCTTCTTTATTAACATCAGGTGGGACAAGCAACTTGGTGGACACCAACAGTAGTGCTTGAGGACCACAGGTACCTACAGACACCATATTACTCCCCCCTGCCCTAAAAGGAGTTAGAGTTTCCATTTTGAAATCAGGAGGGGAAAACTCCCTTCCCATGAAGACTTGAACTAGACCATACTTCTTCCCCTCCCAGTTCAGATGTTTGTTGAACTCTCTTGCATTGAAAGACTCAGGCAAAGCAAGTCCTGCTCCTCTGGACAGTTCCTCACATCTGGGTAGGTTTGCTTTTACTAAGTGCTGGAGGGAATCAATGATGTTTCTGGCTAATCAGTAGCCCAAGCTCTGGGGACCGAGATGGACTTAGCCTGTGGTTTGTAAGAAAAGTGTTTGCTCCCCCACCTAGCAGCAGCTCTTCCGGGATCTGGCCGTGCTAATTGCCCAGGATGAGAATGTTTACCGTCTTCAGACTCCCAGGAGGGGCCACGGCAAGGCATGGGGCCAGACTTCTCCCCGCCTCTGCAGCTATTAACATCCGACTGTGAGTCAGCTCCATGACTAGAGAGAGAGAAAGGCCCTCTGCAGTGTTCCGTAGCCCATGCAAGCTCTGGAGTCCGCCAACAGCAAACTGCAAACCTTAGCAGAGTCTGTACCTATTCCCTGTTCTCAAGAGGGCATCCAATTATGCCAGGGCCTGGGTCGCCAGAAGAGATGCCCTCCTGGCCCAGTCTCTGCACTCTGCCCAAGGCAGTCCAGCATATTAAAGATGTTGCCCAGGTGGTGCACCCACTTTCCACTATTCCATCTGCCCCCAACCTGGAAGAGTTTGCTAGTAGTTCAACGCTCCATGGCATCAATCATATCTTCCATCACGGTCGCTATACAGCCCGCAACTTTCTGTGGACAGTGGCCTTCCTGAGCTCACTTGCTTTTCTCTTCCGTGTTTACGTCGAACGAGTGGAATTTTACTTTCAGTACCCACACGCCACCAAACTGGAAGAAGAGACTCTCCGTAACATGACTTTCCCAGCAGTAACGATCTGCAATCTCAACCCCCTGCGCTTCTCGGAAATCTCTGGCCACGACCTCTATTGGGCCGGAGAGTTCCTGGGCTTCTTGGACAGTTCCGATCGGATTGTTGCACCTCAAAAAGCAGATGCCGAAGTTCTAAAGGTCCTGAGCCAGAAGCTGCAGCAAAGCAAGGGGGAAAGAAACTTGCCCTTTAACTTTGGGGAACTCCATGATCGTGCTGGGCACCAGATGGACCAGATGCTGATTGAATGCAAATTTGGCAATGAACTGTGCAATGCCAGTGACTTCAAAACAGTGAGTCAGTGTCTACCTATGGGGATTTTGAATCTTGGGAATGACCCACAGATTTGTGGGAGGGGTGATATGTTTTTGTCTCTGGGCCACAGATAGTGAGAAGGTGAAGCAAATGGATCAGCTTCTGTCCCTTCTGCTAAAAAGAGATGCCACTCACAAGAACCATTTCAAAATGCCCGTTTGAACGTCCCATTCAAACTCAGCAGGGGTTGAGTAGATGCTCAAATGAAGGGCCATCAGTTTCATGGCTTGGGGAATGTTTTGCAGGTGTTAAGGTGAATAAAGGGCTCTTGTACCAGCTTCAGAGCATCAGGAAGAATGTGTTGCTTTGACAACTAAGCTCTTGTGAAAGAATCACCCACTGTGGACTTTCCTGGAACAAGCAGTATTTCTTGTCTATCATTCTACTTCTTCTGTCTGCCACAAGATGTGCTTGCTTGTTTCATGTGCAAGAGTACCTTTTTGGCTCAATCATAAGTCCTGGGTAATTATGGCACTTTAAGAAAATGGAAGTGTTTTAGCATTCCTCTAATTATGGAGCTAATCACAGAGAATGTGTCATCCCATGCCTCCATCTCTCTTTCTCCCCATATGATATGATTATTAGTGCTTAAGTTTTCAAACTGGGGGTCCATGGCTTCTGGTTCCTCCATTTTGCGTTGCTGATCCACAGCTTACACTCAGAAAAAACTTGTGTTAGTTTTAGTTGTCTCACCATGCAACAATATTGGATGATACATCCATTTTCTGGTAGCAACAGGGCTGGGGGTGGGGATGGAGAAACAACCCCGTTTGGTGCTAGTTTTGATTTGTTCTCAACAACGATGACATATTGTGTTCTGATTTGATAGTTGGGATATCCTTGGAACTGAGCTTTGCTGCTTATATTGATGGCAGAGGTACCGGATGCAGGTGCAGAACAATTTAAATCATCATCATCATCATCTTGAGTTGGGCTGGCTATTTTCTGCATACAAAGTGAAGCCAATTCCTCTGCCTGAGGAAGTAAATCTGTGTGTCTCCTCGGCTTGCCTGCTCTCCTGCCAGTGTGCTCCTTCCCTCAGTGTTGGCTCTAAGAGAGAATACTTCTATTTCTTGAGGCAAATGCCATATTTTGCCTCTTCCTACCCTTTCACTTTTCCCTTCCCATCTGGATGAGATGCCTGTCTTCCAAATGAAGGGGAATTAAATGCCTGAAGAAGGGAGGAGGGAAAAATTTGACCTATCCCAGCATGATGCTGGTATGTGGTGCAGAACAGCCATTCTATTATCTCTGCTTGCAGAGCTTCCGATACAATTAATACTGTTAAGCTTTACCAGACTCCCGCTGGTCAGCACTCTAGGTCAGCTCAGCTCCACAGGTATGGATTGTGACGTGTCCTCCTCAATCATTTCTTTGTGTTCCCCTTCATTTTGGCACTGCGTATTTGGGGATACTTGTTTGTTTTATTTTTGTAAAGGGGAAAATCCATTCGTTAAGACCATTTCAGCTATGAGAGAAGAGAGTTTTTGATATCCCAAGTGCCAACCAATCAGCTGTAGGTAGGCATAGCCATTTTCTGCTGAAAACTGGCAGAACAGCTTTTCCCTGAACTCTGTTCTAGACAAGGAAGTATACATCTGTAAGTATGCTGTTTCAGCAAGGAGATCTCTCAAGAAATAGTCATCTGCACTGTGTATGTGCAGATGTCTGTGTATACATACAGTACATGCATACAAACATTCCACCCTTGCAAACCATCCTTGTTTTCACCACATCCATATATCAATTATGTTGACTTTTGTTATTTCAACTGATCACCTCTATATTTTTGAGGACCTCATCAACTTCATCCAACCACTTTCTCGATCTTCCATTTCCTTTCAGTCCACTCATTTTTCTTTTGTATTTTTGCTTTGGGATTTGATCCTCATTCATTCGCTCTGTATGTCCAAGCCACCTTGATGTACTTTTTTTGTACCATTCACTCTTGTATTCCATTCAGCACCCATTCATTCTTGACCCTGTCTCTTGTTCTACCACACAGGCTACTTAAGTATCTTATTTCCGTTGCATCGAACTTTTATGTTACTGCTGATATATCCAGCTCTGACTTCCATATAATGAAGTGGGCAGAATAATCATCTCATACACAGCCATTTTCATTTCTCTTGACAAGTGTTCATCCCTTGCAATAGATCACATACTGCCCATTGCCTTTCTACAGCATTTGTACACCATTTCTCTATCCATTTTCCCATCTTTAGTAAACATTCTACCAAAGCACACAAATTCAAATACCTGTTCTACGTAAGTCTTTGACATTTATGTATAACCTGCAATTGTTCAATCCATTCTCTCTGTCAAATGCAACTACCTCGATCTTTGATACACTAATTTTCAGATCTATACTTCTTGTTGCATCAGACAATATATCTAACTTATGCAGCAAATCATTTGGGTTCTCAACCAACAACATGGCATTGCCAGCATACAAAAGTACAGGTACATTATTATCCCCACATATCAAGCATTCCATATACTTTTATCCATAAACACATTAAACAATTAAGGCGACATCACACATCGTTGTCTTACTCCTTGCTCAGTGTTGTACCATTTGCTAAGCATTCAATTTATTCTCATGCATATTTTATTTCTGTCAACTACCATCTTTATTGCATCCAGCAACTAACCTTCAACTCCATTGTCATGTGACATATTCCACAATTCAGACTAATGCTTTCACTTATCATATACTTTCTCTAAATCAAATCAATGACATATAATCTTTCCTTCCTTCCATCATACATTTTTCAGTGATCTGTGGAACAGCAAAAACATAGTCTGCACAGAGTGTTCCCAGAAAAAAAAAAACTGCATTTCACTTCCCAAATTTTGCTCATTATCACCTCTTGTACCTTTTCAATAAGAATGTAGACAAATATCTTCCCAGTCAAACTTAACAAAATCTCCCTGAATTTGCACTGATTTTTGCTACTTTCCTCTTTGTCTAGGGCAGTGTTTCTCAACCTTGGCGACTTTAAGGTGTGTGGACTTCCATTCCCAGAATTCTCCAGCCAGCATGGGGAGTTGAAGTCCACACATCTTAAAGTTGCCAAGGTTGAGAAACACTGGTCTAGGGGATCAATAATAGCATTCTTCTAATTGTCAGGCATAGATGCATTCTTCACACATATGGTAAACAAGTGGCACAACCACTCCATGAGCAAAACATATTCATAATGTAACACCTCTCAGTTATACAGTCTATGCTTGCAGCCTTATGCATTTTTTTCATCAACTTTATTTTTGTACTACAGTTTCTAGCACTCATTTCAGTTTCATTCTTCAGCTTATCACTGTCATCCCCAAAGAACTCCCTAAAACACTTCTTCCAGAATTCCCTCTCTTCAGTTTCCCAAATTTTTTCATCGCTTTCATTTAAAATCCCATTCACTCTGCTGGAGTCTCCTTGTTTAGCTTTCTATGCCCCCCAAAACAATTTTTAAAATTTCCATAAAAATTACCCTGTATTGTTCTCTGTCTTTTTAAATGGTAATCATTGACTTGCTCTCCTTGCAACTCAAATACCTTTCTCACATCATCATCATATTCTACAGCAATCATTCTCTTATATGTGTTTTTCCCTCATTCACAGCCTCATTCACTTCATCATTCCAGTAAATATAGGCATGCATGGGGGGAGGGGGAGAATCTGCAAGGTGTCAGGTGTGGTGTTGTGATTGAAGCCACACTCCTTTTGTGTATGTGTGTGACATTACCACATATACAAAAGGTGTGTGGGGGGGGAGGCTTTAGTCATGAAACTGCACCCAGTATCTTGCAAATTTTGACCCCCAAATGGGATACTGTTGCCACAGAACATCCTTTTTCATTTAATTGATATTGTTACCCTTACGCTAAATCAAGGATAGATCTGCAAAGGGTCTACATCATTTCTGAGGCACTGCTGTATCACTGCTGGGTTTACATTTTTCTCACATGCAAATGATGCTTGGAGGACACAGATGTGGCAATTATCTGCCCTGTTTATAACTTTATATGTTTTAATGTATCAGTATTGGTGCACAATATTTCATTTGTGGGAGAAGAAGACAGAGCTAGAAAGATCATGTGATTTTACCATCTTTGTGTCTTTCATGAACACATGCCACAAACCAATGATAGAACTTAAACTGCAAGAGAAGTAGCAAGTCATGTTACTCTTTTGGGTAGTTTTTAATAATTAAAAAAAGAGTTTGCTAATGGCATATGGAATCAGTAGTTCCACATCTGTGCATGAACACAAGTTGCTTTGAGCGAGCAATTTAGCTTCCATTACATTATAATGAGTTCAGTTTAGTTTCCCCTTTCTGATAGAACCAGGGAATACATTGTTTTAGTTTTAATTTTCTGTCTATCTTGTTGCCATTGTAGGTGTAAATAAAAATATTGCATAATTTTTCATAGCCCTGCCTCAGCAGGAAAAAAAAACTATCTGGATTTTTTGCGGGGAGGCCTAGAAATTCCTTTATTCCTATCCAAGGTCAAAAGAGAAAGTGGAGAAAATATTGCACAGCATATTTTACAGCTTTTCAAACAAACTTTTGGTGAGAGTTATAGCGTTCCTGAGTAGAACACAAACAACCCTGTAGCTAGGAGTAATGTACATTTCATACAATTTCTGAAAATATCATCATAAAAATATTGGGTGGGGAAGAGAGAAGAGGATATAAAGATAAAAATAGTATTAAGAATAGATTTGGGAATGGGTGTTTTGTCCTGTATGAGTAAGCCAGATGTCACATACATACATACCCATCACACAATTCCTTCTCATGGTAAGCAATGTTACGTAAAGTGCAGAAATAGAGTAAAAAGTAGTAAGCAAATAAATTGGAGATGAAAGGAAATCTTACTGAATTTAGTCTAGAGCAAGACCATTCACTTTACCTCTCCATATCTTTCTATCCATGCAAACCATCCTTGTTTCCACCATGTTCACACATAGATTCATTCATGGCTTTTCATTCATTAAATGTTTCACCTCCGTCTTTTTGAGGATCTCATCCAGTCATGACTTTCTCTGTCTTGTCTTGCCTTGCCTTTCATTCTCTCATCTTTCTTTCTTTCATTGGCTAATCTCACTTTCTAAGTCACTGTCTTCCACACACCATGGTCATCGCCAGAGGGGCTCAGAGGTATGACCTCTACTGCTTATCATCACTTTGGTCAATCAAAGCTTTCGCATACTGCTTTTAGTAATAAACAGAAGGGGTAGATGACTTACCAGCCTTAGCTGTACCCATGCCACTTGCAACTTGCGAGCGGTAAGAACAGTGAGGCTCAGTTTTGGCACAGTTTGGCTAGGATGTCACAAGTGCCACCAAAGCCCAACTTTACCCAAAACATATTCATGCCATTCCATGCAAGCTAGGATTTCTAGTTTAGAGACTGCCTTGCAAGTTAATATATTATGATCCACATCCCATCAATTCAGAGGTACAGACAGTGATTTCACTCAGCACCAAGATAAAATGCTAAGATAGATAATGCCCTCCAACAGCTATTACACTTAACCACAAATACGAATACACTCCCCTGGGGCCAGCAGCTAGTAGTAAAAGACAATGTAATATTGGGGGATGGGGGAGAGTGGTTGAAGCTCTGTGGATTATTTATAAAGCAAAAAGAATGGAACTCTTCTGAGAAAATTCAAAAAGCATGCAGGATTCATAAATGCATAGGTGAAAAGAGATGTGAAGAATAACTTCACCTTATCTTATCTGGGGTCTTATGCTAAGGCAGGTCACTCTGTATTTAAAACAAGAGGTGCTTGTCCTTTTAACTCAGGAACAATAAATCAATAAGCAACAACAAAATCCAATGAATATGATAAATCCTCCTTCTGCACTTTCTCCCCAGCGCCCTGAGTCTTGTCCTGAGTTCATCTTAAGGTCAAGATATCACAATAGCACATAATATTAGATGTTACTTTCTACAAATCAGTGAAAATCCTTTTCTCCTTGGCTCTTGATGCCAAGTGCTGGTTGAAGTGACCTGGGATGGGTGATCACTGTGTGTGTCTACCTTTCTGCTTTTAAGCACCACATCCCACTTTTTTACTGAATAGCAGAACTCAGTGGTTTGGTCTGCACACGATGCCAACATGGTTATTATGGACACTTCCATATACAGAGTTTCCATCTCCCAGTTCCTCACTCACTAGCTTGAAACTGACCTGCAATTGTCTTTACTGATCTTTAAAAGGCAGAGGACAAGTAGGGAAACTACAAGCCAATCAGTGTTCAGCTGATCAATAGGGCAAAAAAGATCATTTGATTAGTGTCCTACATATCCAAAACTTCTGCAGATCCGGAGCAACAAAATCTACTCACTTCCATGCCACGCAAAGAAAAGAAAATAAATGACTGGCAGGCATCCTACCTCACCCCTCTCCATGTTTCCAGAACATATTGTACACATTAGTCTGGTCATTTGCAAAAACATTTGCGTAGTTGCTGCAGGCTGCTAAGCCACTAGTTCACTGATGCATTTAAATATCTCTTACTAGGTGTGATAGCAGCAAGATAGTAATGCTGGCAGCTGTACAGCCAGTGAGTCTTCCTAGTAGCTGTAATCATAGTTTCATGTGGCTGCAGAAATGGCTGCATTGAGAAGACAGTGATATATATTCAAAACAAACGCCCAGAATTAAGTACTAGGAATAGGATATTGAAGGTTGCCTCTGGACAGTGGGAGAGAGGAAGTCTGGAGTAAAGGAAATCCCATCGTTGTCTCGACTCCACAGAAAAGAGAAAGAAAAGAAAATGCTGCCTCCACTATCCATTAAGCTGTGGCTTGCACACTCACCACCCAGCAGCACCCTAGCACTTGGCATATCGGCTCCTTCCTTGGAGAAAACAAGGGAGAAACAAATGTCCCATTTGCCCCTAATCATGACTTAAGCATGCCCTGGCAAGACCTATTTTTCTCTTTGACCCCTGATGTTGCGTTCATCTTGTCCCCAACCCATGTGTGAAAATGCCTTAATTATCATTAGCTGTATTCATATTAAAATTAGTATTACACCCCCACTCCCATTCTGACATGATCTAAGGATAGTCTCAAGGTACATAAAATCTGTTATACTTTGCTCTCCATTACTGCCCCAGGAGACCAGTTGTGGGTTTTCAGACTGATGTGAGCATGCATACCCCTTCCCCTCTAGTCCCTGATCACCCTCCTTGGCCGCCTTTCTGCTACTCTCTCCCCAAACAGCTGGACAGAGCTTGGTATGTGAAATGTCAAGAAAATGGCAAAGTAGTTTTATTGAAAAGTAATGATGCTATGTTTGACTTGATGGAGACTTTACATTACTATTGAAATGTAAACAACAGGTTGGAGTGCAGGCCATTACCATGTCAACAGCCAGCTAGATTAATGCAACAGTAATTCTAGCAGTTTGCGCAAGGCTGAAATAGCTCAACAGTGAAATGACTAGGATAAATCCTAAATAAAACTGCTTCCTCTCCCTTATGGCTGCTGGTGATTCAGGTTCCTTTGTGATTCCTTCGTGCTTGTTCCCCCCCCCTCCAAAACTTTACTCAGCGTGTTAAAACAGACCCCATCCCATTCCTGCTGCAGAATTCTGATGGTGACCTGCTGGATCTCCCTTCCCTTCCCGATTTGGGATTCACTGTTGCTGAGGATGAAATCAACCACCAAACACAAAGGGAGTTGATTCTGGAGCAGTGCAAAGACTAAATGGGAAATGTCCTAAGTTAATCCATTTACCGTTTTCTCAACTAACCAAATGAGTGCAATACACAATACAAAATGTTCTGTGAGCCCAGCCAATGAGTCTGTAAGCTCTAGTCCATCAGAGGACACAAATGCAATTCTCCCTCTGTTCTTTCAGTAGTTTGTCCTGTGCTGACCATGTTTAAAGTGAACAACACTTCGGTATCCCTTTGAACACTTCCCTTTGAACACTTCGCAAATGCCAGGGAACCCTCAGGGCGTGAAACCAACACCAGCCTCTAACTGTGTGTGTGCGCTTTTGCTTATGAATGGGATCAACCAAGCAAGGGAGGGCTGAAATCTCTACCGTGCAGGAGACAGAGCTTGCTCAGGAACGGAAAGAAGCACACGTTTAATTCAACAGTATGGGTTTCTTTAACTGCACCAATTTATCTTTCCTCATTCAGCTGCATTGGCATCCATTGCCCAGATCGGCATCAAACACTGTTGTTAGAATTATGGCTTTTTAAGCTGGGCTTTAAGGGTTACCTGAAGTGGTGTTTTGAGTGCCTTCCTTCCCCCAGGATCCTCTGGGGGTCCTCATGTCTGGGGGCAAATTAGCAAGAGTTAGGAGACTAAGCTGACCCTTTGGCTATAGCAGTCAAGTCCAGAATCTCAGATCCTGCCTTTCAGAATATGGCCAGCTGGCGCTTTTCTCTATCACCAGAATACGGCCAGCTGGAGAGACAGGAAAAGCTGCCCCAGCTGGAGTGCTCCATGCTGGGCAAGTCACAGAAGAAGAGCCCTCACCTGAGCCACTTACACTGTACCCTCCTACACACATAGATGGACTGGCTGCCCCCCTCGGTGCTAAAGAGTGAAAAGCTGTCTTCATTTAGGGCACACAGATCACGGGGACTGAGTCACAGGTTCTCGAGAGCCTCCTCCAAGGAGACTCCGTGCTGGGAGTGGAGGCAACTGCTCTACAAGCTGAAGCTCGAAGCCTTCTGGCTGGAGCCAGCGGCATGTTCGGCGGCTTGGAGCTGTGCCCAGGCAGGGCCTTAATTCAGTGCGACAGCTCCACTCATTGCAATAATGAGAACAAAGTGAGGCTGCTGAGCAGCACCGCACGCAGGTGCCAGGCGACCAGCGTTCATCACTTTTGAGCATTTCAGTGACAAGCAAAGCCTGGTGTGAGGTGTATGTGCGTATGAAAGAGAGGTTACCAGCAGGGAGGCGGTTCTGGCAGTCAGAACCAAAGGCAGCATTCTCTGAATACCATGGTTCTTTGAACCAGAATGCTTGGGGTAGCACCAGCTGCCAAAAGCAGCGACAGGGATTCTGGTGGATCTACCTCCCAGATTTGCTTCCACTGGCGCCGTGAAAAGGGGAAGCATGGCATCTGACCCAACACATGGCATGCCTGAAGCTGCCACTTTAGCCCTGACCCAGACGGCACTTGGGCATGTCACAAACCTGTCGAGGCCACAGCCAAAGCTATCCGTGCATGTGAGTGCCACCTGCTTCACGGCATTAATCCAGGAACGCTTTCTGGACAGAGGTACAGAAATGTTTGCCAGCCTGGTGAAGTAACTGCCAAATCCAAAGGAAAAAAAAAAAGCAGGGGGGGCACAGCTAGCCTAATAGTGCCAGGTCTATCCTATGGGGGTACATGGTAGCAGGGAGATGCATGAAAGCATTTTGCTGAAATTCCCGGGCCTGGAGAAATATACAGCCGTATATTCTGTTACCAAGAGAGAAGATAGCAACCAGGTGTATTTTCATAGAAGCCATCTTTCTGCCCTGACACTTGTCAGGCTCTGAGAAAGTAAGCCTCTTCCACACTGGCTTCTCAGAGCCTCTGAGAGCAGCAGCCAGGACGGGCAGAAGGAGTCCACGTTTGCAGTATGTCATCGCTGAGAAGAAGGAGTTCCCCCTGCCTCTCCTTCTTCCGACTGCCCTGAGTCAATGGGGCGAGGATTATGAGCCATAAAGCTAGTGATCAATGGATGCTGGTGGGAATGTTTCCAATGAATAAAGCTGACAAATGGGAGGAGAGGAAGGACTGAAAGAGGGGGAAGGGAAGCTGTTTCTTATAGCTTTATCCTATAAGAGATAGGATACTACAACCCCATGGACCATACAGGATTGGGCTGAGGAAAATGGAACTTTGAAAGGTCTTTCGGATTGAATCCTGGGTCAGTGCCTGTATCTGGAGGCAAAACAGAACGTTGTCCTTGTTGGGGTGGGCTGGTGTTTCAAGCTGGGGACAGGTACCTTGGGGTACTAGAAAACTGAGGCATAAGTTACAGATCTCTTTGAAATATGGCAAAGCAATTTTTGAGGGCTATGAGGCCCACTTGGATTTGGAGATCGCAAACACTCTCACAAAATGGCCATTGTGGGGGCTGGCACATTAACAAAATGGTTATTAGAGTGGTGGGTGTAGCCTGTCAGAAGATACCTATACCCTCTCCAACTGACCACTTTGATTATATGCCATCAAATTGGTGTCAACTCTTAGTGACCACATAGATACATTTTTTCCATGACAATCTGTTCACAACCTGGCCTTCCAACAGTGCACCCATTGCCACTGTAACTGAGTCCCTCCACCTTGGTCTTCTTCTTCTTTTCTTTCCCAGTATTAGAGCTTCTCCAGAGAGGTAGGCCTTTGAAAAATAAATAAATAATGTGTCCAAAATATGATAATTTGAGCCTGGTCATTTGCACCTCGAGTGAGAATTCTGGGTTGATTTGTTCAATATCCATGTGTTTGTTTTTTTGGCTGTCCGTGGTATTCTTAGGAGTCTTCTCTAACACCAAAGTTCAAAAGTGTTAATACTTTTGTTGTCCCATCTTGTTTCTTCAAAGTCCAACTTTTGTTTCCATAGGGTGTCACAGGTAATATTGTTGTTTAAGCTGTTCTAAACTGTGTAGGTATAGATACATCACGGGATCTGAATATCTTATCCAAGACCTTCGTGGCTGCTCTACCAAGTGCTAGTCTGTGGCGTATTTTTTGACTGCTTGTTCCTTTGCTGTTGAAGGTTGCTTCTAAAAGGCAGAAGCTATCTATCACTTCTATATCTTCACTGTCAGTTCTAAGACTGGTTGTTGTACTTGTTGTAATTAGTTTGGTCTTCTTAATATTTAATTGTGATCCCATTTTTTCACTGTGCTCCTTGACTTTTATTACAGGAACTTGCAAACCCTTTGCATTTTCGGCTATCAGAGCAGTGTCATCAGCATAGTACAGGTTATTAATGTTTCTTCCTCCAAATTTAAAACCGTTCCAGCTTCCCTTAATATACATTAAGCATGTTTGTGTGTGTGTCAGTTCAAGTCAGTTTTTTGACTCCTGGTGACTGCCTGGACTAGTCCCTGAAGTTTTCTTGGCAAGATTTTTTCAGAAGTGGTTTGCCATTCCCTCCTTCCTAGGGCTAAGAGGGAGTGACTGGCCCAAGATCACCCAGCTGGCTTTGTGCCTAAGATAGGACTAGGACTGATGTCTCCTGGTTTCTAGCCTGGTGCCTTAACCATTACACCAAACTGGCTCTACATTCAACATATACATAGGTTGAATAAATAAGGGGACAGTGTACAGCAGCCTTGTCTCACTCCTTTGCCAACCTGGAACTAGTCTGTTTTGCCATGTTCTGACTGTGCTGTGGCTTCCTGACCTGTATATAGGTTTCTTATGAGGACAAGGAGATGTTCTGGGATTCTCATTTTTCTAACACATTCTACAGCTTGACATGATTGACAGAACTGAAGGCCTTTCTATAATCAATGAAGGCCATATTGACTTCTTTTTGGTATTCTTTGGCTGTCTCAATTATCCAGCGTGCATTAGTAATAACGTCTCATGCTCCTCAGCCTTTTCTAAAGCCACATCTGGCATGCCTTTTTCTAATCTGTGTTGGATGATCCTAAATTGACCTTTGCGATGTTCGTATTTTTCCTAACAAAGCATGGGTCTGAAAATACCATTCATTTTTTAAGAATTCTTATGGGCTGAAAGGCATTATTAGAAATAAAATTATTCTAAAAGTTGGCACTTGGCATGTGCCAGTCTCCTTTTAAATAAATAAATAAATAACATTTAGAATTGGAAAAGGGCAGGGAATCTGGCAGATACCAATATCCATGGGCAGATTAGTACCCACCAACACCATGTGGCCTTTTCCAGCTTTGGAACATGTCCCTGAGATCTCTTTGGAGCGGCTTCCTGCAGAACGTCACTGTGTCTGGTTTGTGTGTCTAGGAGATAAGCAGACATCCCAGGAGACTGAAGTTCCAGTGAGGCATAGAGATTCTCAGCACCTGCCAGGAGGTTAATGTAGAAGAACTTTAGTAAACTTCGTGGCTCATTGGCTTTGCAGAAACAGGGCTCCCAATGGAGAAGAAATATATGTTGGCCTATACAGAACTGATTGTTCAAAACCATTATTCAACCCCACGTTTGCTAGCTTGAGCCTGTTTTCACTTTCCCTTCTAGTGCGAAAACCTCCTTTCGTTCACACAGATCTAGACTATTTTCTAGAAAATATTCAGAAGCAAAGGTTCTATTTGCCCTCCCTTGGATGTTAAGCCAAGATGCCTGAATCACAGGGAAGTTTTTGTAAGGCGTTCATTAGCCCTTCTAGAAAAGACAGCGGTATAGTATTTTTTCCTTTACATGCTTTAAGGCACACATGAGAAAAATAAAAACATTAGACACAGAATCCTCCAAAGTTGACAAGTTTATCTCAGTTCCCCACTGTTATACTAGACAACACGATACTTCGTGCTTAATTAGAGTCAACAAAAATAAGCTATAAATGTATAAGGATAATGAAAACAGTTAGATGAGGTGGGGGGGGGGATGGAATGGTTAGTGTGGAAAAATGAACTCTAAATACATTATTCGTCTGTACTCAGTGCATGCAATGCAAACAACAGTAAGTACTGTAGTTGCTGGTGTCCCAGACAGCGGTGAGGGGTTCAAGTTTTTTTCTGGCTTTCAAGCGTCTTGTGATTTATAAAAAGAAAATACAATAAACTACTCTAAAAACTCTATGTGCATCCTTCAATTTCCTGGCCCCTTCCTTCTGGGTTTGGCAAATTGATTCTACAGATTTCTCTGGGTAAATTCCCCGGTCAGGCCTATCATCAAATTTCTTACCTAGCTTTACAGAAATCCACCTTGTAGCTTGGCACATGGTAAAGGTATTGATCATCACCTTCACGTTTTTGCCATGTTGAGCATGTAGCAGCTAGAAGAACTCTTGTTTTAGTCAATCATACCAGTTCCGGCAGGGGGTGGGGGAGCCCTTTTGTCTGCTGAAGCAAAAACACAACAAACAAACAAACAAAACAAAAAAATAGCCCTAATGAGACCCTAAAGGCTAAGAGATTTATTGCAGTGACTACAATCAAGCTTCTTCATGTTTGACAGAGCCTTCCCCTATATTTACCTTTCTTATTTATTTGTCTTATATGCCACCCCAGTCAACCCTTATGTATCTTATTTTCATAAATTAGGTTTAAAAGGTAAAAGGTTAGAAAATAAACAAATCAGGGACAACACCACATAAGAGTAGAAATCAAACTTTAATGCCAGAGATCCCTAATATAACTTAGTTTCATCCAATTCCCAGATTATGAGGTGGGACAGTTCACAGTCTTTTGGGCCTCTAAGGCAGTGTTTCTCAACCTCGGCAACTTTAAGACGTGTGGACTTCAGCTGGCTGGCTGGGGAATTCTGGGAGTTGAAGTCCACACGTCTTAAAGTTGCAAAGGTTGAGAAACACTGCTCTAAGGCCTGCTTAAAAGTTCAAATTTAAAGGCCTTTTTCTAAAACAGATCAGGGGAAAGGCTGTTCAGATCTCAGGGGGGATGAGTCAGTGATTGAAAAGCCCTTGCAGATGGCATTCCCTATGTAAAGGGAACCTGGAGAGAACGACTTCTGTCTGATCATGTCAGATGGGCAGAAATAGTTGGGAGAAGGTGGTCCCAAAGACACCCAGCTCCTGAGCCATCAAGGATTTTAAAGGTGATAACTAGCACCTAAAATTGCCCCTGGAAGCAAACTGGTAGCCAGTATTTAAAATAATGGTGTTACACAGGCAGATTGTGAAACATTGACCACATCTTGAGTAGTTGCATTCTGGAGAGTTGCAACAGTAGCTTCTGAGTGGTCTTCAAAGGCAGCCTCATGTAGAGCGCTTTGCAGTAGTCCAAATGAGAGCTGACTAAAGCACAGGTGACAGAGAGAAGGGCCTCCTGTTCCATGAAAACTATACTATAGCATCAGATGGAATTGTACAAAGACCTTCTTGTTACAGCTGCCATCTGCTCATGAACAGAAGCTGAGCATTCAGAAGGACCCCCAAGTTACAAACCACTTTGGCACAGGGAAGCACAACCCCATCCAGAACTAAAGATCATGATCCAGGAAGCAAGAATCACAAAGATTTCAGTAAGGAATTTTAATGCAAGAATTTGGGGTAATATATAGAATCTTGGAAAGTGCAATAGGACATTCCTGCCTTGTTTAACTTTAGTGATGATGTGGAATCTCTCTGAATGTTTTGGATTTCTTCCTCCCAAAATTTTAGTAGCCGAACTAAGCTGCTGTTTGTGAGATAAGCTATTAAGTTCCTCTCCCCACTGCTGGTTCTTTATGCCTAAAGTTCCTCCTGTTATTTTCCCAGCCTCCTCACAATCTCTCACAGGAGTCGGATGGTTTCCCGAAGTTGGATGGTTTTTAATCCCAAAGCCATTTTGTCTTGCTGGGACTGAACTTAAGATTGTTTTACCTTATCCTGACTCTAACAGCCTCCATACACTGAGACAGAACCGTGACCATATTGCCTGTTCAGCCTATGATACATCAGCATGAAGATGACATCTGGACCCATGTTGATGGACTACCTCCCCCAGCAGTTTCAGGTAGCTGTTGGAGTGGAGGAAGTGTCAAACCCTGTGGCACTCAGTATTCAAGAGTGACCTCTCCCTCCCCATGACCTACTGGAATGCCCCCTCAGGAAGGAGAATGACTGCAGTATATTGCCCCAAACACCCAACCTTTGGATGTGGATACCATAATTGATGGTATCGTAAGCCACTGAGAGATCAAGCAACCCAAGAGGGGTCACATTCCCTCATCCCGGTTCTTGCCAGAGACAATCCACAATCATAGCCAATGCAGTACTGTACCCAGATCTAAGCTGACTGAAAAGGGTCCAGATAATCCATTTCCTCCAGGATCCGTGCAACTACAGCCCCACCTCCCCAACAACTTTCCCCCAAAAGGAGAGGTTAGAGACAGATCAATAATCGTCCAGTATTGTTGGGTCAAGTAATGGTCTCTTGAGGAGGGGTACACCACTGCCTCCTTCAAGGTAGATGACATCACCCCATCTCCCAAGGATGTATCCACCACTAGCCTTAACCAACCTTTTCATGAACCAGGAAGGGAATGGATCTAGATTATAGGTGACTGAGCTAATGTCATACACAACCCTGTCTACTTCCTTGGGAGTAATTGTATCAAATTCATCCCAGATAGCATTACAAGATGTTGACTCAGTCACCTCTAGAGGATTTGCCCAAGCAAATCCAAGGGGTTTTTATCCTCCAGAGTGAAAAATATTCCTCACAACAGCCCTTTAACTGTCCATCCAGCATGTTCTTCTCAAGTAGGATCCATGTCACATTAAACACAGGACAGCAATTCGTGGAAATAATAAAATGAAGAAATATTGATGTTTCACCACAGCTTTCACCAAGTTATAGGCTCTAACATATGTTCAATCAGAATTGCTTTTCTCAACAGTGCTGTAGGCATTTTCTCTGCCACTTCATCTTACAGAGTTCCTCAGTGAAGCATGGATCAGTGAACAGGGCACTCAGGCACAATCCTATCCAAGGCTGTGGCTGCCCCCTCATTCCAGCAGATTACTAAAACCTTGGAAGAACTGCCCTCCAGAGCCTAGGGAAATTCCCCAAGCACCCTCTAGAAACCAGGTGGTTCTGTCAGACATCTGGGGTGGACCCTCCACAATACATCTATTCCCCAACCAAATCAAGTGTGTGACTTCCTATTTGAGTCAGGAATTCAATGACCTGGGATAGGTCCATAGTTGCCATGGAGGCCATGTCCTCCTGGCCTACCTCAGACCCCTTCCCCAAAGAAGTCACACTGAAATCCTCCAGTATCATAAATCTGGGGAACTCCACCATTGTCCCAGCAACGAGGCCAAGCCCCTGGACAGCAGGGAGGATTGGTACAGCAACAGCAATCCCAACTTTTCTCTAAAGCCCACTTTCACAAACAAGTCCTCACATCTGGTTATTTGTGGAATGGTGCCTCAGGCTGCCACCAGAGTTTCCCAGATGACAATAACCATCTTGCCCTGGGTTTATCCCACTGAAGGGCTTTATCTGAGCTAGTCGCTTAGCAGCCATCCTAGCCAATCCATTCCAACAACTTCCAATAAATAATTTCAGCTCTTGATTTCCAGCCTGTATAACTATTCACCATGGGTGATGAAGTTCAACATTTCTGAGAGGGACCAGATTGGAGAAGATACTTTTAGAGGTCACACGACCCTTTGTTTATTTAAACTAGCTATTGCTGCACTAGAAATGAATCTCCCTGGCATCACAACAATATATAGAGCTAGTAGGTAGAATAGAAATGTGGATTCTAGCCAAGAGACTCCTTAAAGGTAGCTTGTTGAGAGATTTGTTATCTCAGTTAGGCACCTTGGAGAATTCAGCAGAATGGTGACACGTTTGATGTCCTTCCTAAAAATAAAGCAGACCCCTGCATTTGTGGCCAAGACTGAGAAATGTATAGCAGAAGAGCTTTAATGGACCCACAGAGCAGGCATGTAAAGTAATATCTGCAGCTGGGAGGTGATAAGTCTCTCTATACACCTTCACAGGAAGACAGAAAGGAGCAAGAATGCTGCTGCAGGTGGAGATGTTATCAACCCAAACCAGAAGGTATTGTATGCTTGTTTATGATTCTGGTGAAAGACGAAGGATCTATTTAGAAGAGTCAAAGATCCAATCAGAATGGGTGAGCAGGATCCTCAGCCAGGGCTGGGGAACATTCAGCCATTCAGATGTTCCTAAAGCACCACACACAGCAATCTAGACAATATGGTTCCTGATGACAGATGCTAGTTCAGCCACATTTTGGATAGCCACAGATTCCACAGGCCTGATAGGGCATTGGCAAAGCAGCCTTTCTTGATCTAACAACTTCCAGGTATGTTGGACTATAACTCCCATCAGCCCCAGCCACCTACCTGTAAAACCCCAGACAATGACTTTCTGCAGTGTGAGCTACTCTTTGCCTTTATCAAGCCCATGTGTAGTAGTATCAGATTTATAAATGAGTTCCAGCTTGATACGGGGGGGCCTTCCTTTGCAAACTTTTAGTTGAAATACAACTTCAAACCTCTTGTTCAATTCCCAGTGAGACTGAAACACCACATTTCCATAGTGTGTGTTCAGACTGGGCTCTGCCTAATGTGTTCAGTGTGTGATAGAGACCTCAAAGCCCTTGCTGACCCTGTTTCTCTCCATTATGCAACCAATGAATAGAGAGAGGCCAGGTGGCGTTCTCAGATCCCTTGAAATCTCAACACAATCAGGTCAAGAAAAACAGATTAAGAGGTATTCTAGTGAGCTGTGCTTCAGGCAATTTGAGGGTCCTTCCTGGGCATATTCTATTTTCTACACAGCCCCAACAGTGCCAGTATGGCCCAGACAGAAGCGACTTCATTTGATTGCCGGACAGGCCCCGTCCTACCAATGCCAGGCCCTCAATTGTATCTCTAGCCCCTATGTAACTGTAATACTGCAGGATGAGGAAGATGGGAGCTTGGCACGTCTTAGGAAATGTCTCCACAGAAGGCTTCTAGGAAGGGAATGTTCAGAGAAGGGAAGGAGTTAACAGTCTCCTCAAACTTAGAAAAATATTGGGGAGGGCTGTTACAGCAGCAGCTCTTTATAGAAACTGAGAGTTCATCCAAGAGTCATCATGAAGCAAGTGTGTCTGAAGGGGGTGTAAAAACAAGTCAAGGTGGCTGTGGACCCCCGTCACGGTCTTAAGCCAGAGGCCCAGTTCAAATCCCCTCTGAACCATGCAGCACAGTGGGTGACTTTGGGTAAGTCAACCTACCTTACAGGATGTTGCCATGGGGATAAAATATTCCCCCATACATGGTCTTGAACTATCAGAGAAAAGATGAGATATAAATGCAGAAATCAATCAATCAATCAATCAGTCTCATTTTCCATTAGCATCCCAGGCTCCCTGCTGCCAAACTGAAGTTGAGGAAAGCCCCATTCATTTGAAACAAGAAGACTGTTGAGATGCTGCTGTAGGATCCAAATTTAAGAACTCCTGCCTGGGTAGTCACCTGAAAATCTTTGTGCAGGACTGGTGTCACAAGAACTAAAGCTAGCCCTTTTTCCATACTCGGTCATTGTTCATGGGAGTAGCAGCTGGGTTGTTTAAGACATTCATTCAGCTGGTCCATAACTCAGCATCACCAGGATTCTGAGTTACAAAGATATTAAGGTTGGTGTTGGCTGAGACTCTCATGCCCTCACATCTTCTCTACATTTTGGAGGGCCCAACAAGGCAAAAGGAGGAAGGATTCCTTGGGAGCAATTCATAGACCAGTCCTGATCCTAGCTCTGCTCCCAGCAAGTGATGATGCCTTCTCCAGGTCTTACACAGGCCCTAGCAGGTAAATATCAGGCTATTTTTAGCAGTTCCTTCAGTGTGTGCTGCAGCTGTTCCCTTTGTTCAGATGAACAAATCTAACTCAATTTCACATCCCAGTGAGGCCCATGCCTAATCTCCCAGAAATTAACCTTTCCTGCTTCCCAGAATGTCCCTCCCCTGGGCCCGGCTGCTTGGAATCAAGGACTAATCTCCCCGTAATGAGGTGGAACCAGAGCTGACTGTTGCCATATTTGCTGTGGCATGCCTAGCAGCTTCACCCCGCCCCCCCCGGGAAGCTACTGCCTTAAGTATCCCCTGTCCCTTGGCAGGGAGTAGCTTTGTCTAAGAGGACACCAAGACTTCTGTTATCCTGGAAGGAGGTGGTACGAGTCTGGAGGCTAAAAACTTGACTTGTTCTCTTCATTCTCCTTTCTACGTCTTATGAAGCAAAGTGGAGCTGGACTGGAACATAAAAACATGATTTCACTGACGTCTGATTCTGAGAACATGGTTCTCTAGCAAAAAAATCAGGGTGTGTGGTGCCTTAACAGATCTTGTCCACCACTGGGTGCTCAAGTGCCAGCCTCTGTGGGCAGCCTTGAGCTTCTGCCATCAGCCACATATGGGGCATACACACCTCCTCCACTGAAAGCTGAGTACACTGGAAATAGCATCTCCAAGGTATGGCTGTTCCCCCTTGCAACTAATTTGGGATATAGGTGAGCCATGCAGGTAACTGTGTAAGGCATTTTGTTCCATCCTGGCTCTTTGTAGATCTCCTGAGCTCTATACTTTCCAAAACCTCTAGCTGGCCTTTGGCTAATGCAACTTTGGAGACAGAACAAACCATCTGTTCTGCCACAGCAACACTCGAAGGGGTCATAATAGTTTGATCAGCATTTTGTTACATTTTAGTTAGTCCTAACCAAGATATTACCCTACCGTGATTTTTATTTGTTTCCCCCAATGGGGAGAAGTATATTGCCAAAATGCAGCGGCAGACTAACAAGAATCAGAGGCATGGTTTCCTACCACTTTAAGATTATTTTATCATTTTAAGCATTAGGGCTTCTCCTACATGTGTGTTTGTGTGTGTTATGTGAAACATATATACTGTGTGTGTGTATATATATGTATGTATGTATATATGAAATTTTACACAACAGTTTTAATAAAGGATCAGCGTATTGCATTATAACCATCCATCCATAAGCTACGTCTGTAAGCAACTTGTTCATCAGTTACTAACTAATATTAGGTCTTCAGTCCTCTGAGTAATTGGGGCCATGATTTTCATGTTATTATTTTGCTTCCCCCCCCCCCTTTTTCCTCTTTTTCTATTTTTTTTTGTTCTATTCTGTTAAATTATTTTAATTATTCTTTATCTTTAAAGATAAATATTAATTAATATTAATATTAAGCTAACAATATAATACCTCCCCACCAAGTAACACCAACAAAACAGGCCTGGAAAATCTAGATCCCACCCAGTACAGACTTTCCCAGGGTAATCCCTGGTGCAAAAATAAATCAGAGCGAGAGAGGCAAAAAAAGAGGAAAATATAAGTCACTGGTCAAGTATATGATAGCTCACTCTGGCCTAAGGGATTAAAACTGTTAGACATTCAAGAAATATATTGCTGTTTTGGTGCTGACCAAAATTCAGGGTCTCATCTCCTTTTATGGTACTAAATCTTCTATTGGACCAGTTGCAGGCATATATATGTTTTAGATTTAGCCAAGAGATCTATTTCAGTGAACTGCAGCATGAAGCTGAGACTGTCAAAATAGGGATGATATAATTTAGCCTTCCCAATCTATTCCTCCATCAACGTAATGGGACTACAATCCCATAACTCTCATGCTGGCTGGGAATTCTAGGCATTCTAGTCCCGACACATCTGGCAAATTACTACCACTTCCTTCTTAAAAATGGAGGCCAACTGATCCACGTGGCTCCCTTAGAAGCACATTCCATATTTACCATTCTGCCATAGAGTGAACCCCATTCTTTGGCACGTCAACCGAAGTGCCAGCTTTAGAAGCATCAAAGTGTGGCCCATCTCACTAGCCAAAGGAAGGCTGTGTAGGATGACCGCAGACTTGGAGGACTGAAACCAGCTTCTTGAATCTTCTCTGGAAATGGCAGCTGGTGCAACTTCATCAGCCCTGACATTACATGCTCTCTGTGGTCTACCCCGGCAGCCAGCCAGGCAGCTGGAGCTGGAACCAGCTGCACTTTCGAAACTCTTTTTAGTGATAGTCCCATGGAGAGCCTGTTATGTAGCAATTGATTGGAGAAGTTGTAAACACAGGGAGGATCGTGGCCATGTGCTTGTTCTTGAAGAGGGGTTGCAGCTGGCATATCAGCCCAAGCAGGAAAAGAGTTTGCTCCCCATTGTCTTTAGCACTGCCCCTGCTGCTAGGGTGTGTCTTGGCAGCCCCACTTAGTGCTCCAGGCTGACCCAAACCCAGGCTGCCATGCTCCTCCACCCATTGTGCCAGGGATTTGTCTCACAGCAACTTTAAAGATGTCAGAAGAGCCCTGCTGGATCAAGCCGTTTGTCCACCTAGCCCAGCATTCTGTGTTGCACAGGAGCCAACCAGGTACATCTTGGAAGCCCACAAGGAGTTATTAGAAGGGAGTAGTCCTCTCCAATGGCTATTCCCACAGATGGTGTTTAAGGCTTACTGCCTGCATTTCATGTAATATGCAGTCAGAGGAGTGGCCTTTGATACCCTGATCCCTATAAATTTGTCCAGTCCTTATTTACTTATATGTATTTATTTAGAAATTCAGAAAGTACAGATAGTTCATAGAAAAGTTTGCAGAGTAATCTAGGATAAAAGTTAAAAAGATACAAACTATTCCATTAGAAGAAGTACCTCACTTTTATCTGCCTGTATCAATTTGGGTTAAAACAAATATAATTTCACAGCAATTTAATACTTTAAAGCTTTCAAAACTTTTGTATTTACGATGATTGAGATCAACGTTTAGATCACTAGCTAAAACATCTATATGACAAAAAACAGACCATCCTGGTAAAAAAGTTTAGAACCTTTATTCTAAGAGAACCCCACCTGAGGGGCGACAACAAGCCATGTGCAGAATCATACTCTATACGCAGTTTCCAGGTTAAAGGGAGGCAAACCTCAAACTTGTTTCCAACCTCTTTTTAAAACTGTTGAAATAGGCTGCAATTGCTATGCCTGATGGCAACAAATTCCACAACTTAATTATTATATTTTGTGTGAAAAGGTGCTTGCTCCTCAATCTCCTCACATTTAACTTTGGTGAATGGCTACAAGTTCTGACAGAAGGAAGAAAACTTCACTCTCCATATTCCACCTGATGCAGAGTCTCAGACATCTTGAACGTGATCTCCTTATCCATCTTCAGTCTAGACCAGTGTTTCTCAATCTTGACAACTTCAAGACGTGTGGACTTCAATTCCCAGAATTCCCCAGCCAGCATGCTGGCTGGGGAATTCTGGGAGTTGATGTCCACACGTCTTAAAGTTGCTAAGGTTGAGAAACCCAGATCTGCTGTAGATCCAAAGCTGCCAATGCTGTTATCTTTTCAGAAAGGGAACTGTTCTTACCCCCATCATATTTGAGATAACAATGGAGGGAGAAACAGTTTCCACTAAACTGATCACAAGACAGGGGATAAGTTTATTTCCCACACTCATCTTTGAGGAATACACTCGCACACAAAAATGCTACATTGTGCTTCTGTACATTTCCATCTGTATGTTTGACAGTCCATTCTTGTAAATGCAAGAGAGGTGTCCTGGGTGTTCAAAGAGCAGATGGAAGTTGGGATCTGAGAACAAGCTAACCCCTCACTCAAATCTTGCCTTTGTGACTATGTAGTGGACAGAAAATCATTCTCTCAGCATTGCAAGAGGCAGAAATTTCCAACCTGCCTCGCAGCTCTGCTGCAAGATGTCTGGAAATGCTGAGGACAGTCTGATCAATGCTAAGCCTCGTTCCTTAGTCCTACTGTACTGTTGTTTATCATGACTGTCCTCCAGGATCTAGCTTTCAAGAATAACATTGCCATGCCGGCAGCTCCGTGCATTCAGCGGAGAAAGAGACTTGAAGCCACCTGAGAGCCACAACTTTGCAATCTGTTCTACTTCTGTGTTCCGTTCCTCATGCCCAGGCAGTGCCAACCAACTCCCCACCAGCTGGCAGCTCTGTAGAATTACCCCCATCCTTCATGCCACCCCAGCAATGCAATGGCTTACAAAGCATTCTGACTGTCCCCTTTTGGCTGCTGAGCCCTTGGTGATTCTCTCTTCTGTTCTTTTCCCCGCTGACGGCGGCGAGCAATTGGTAAGAAGGGGAGAGAGGGCCCAGAACTTTGCCTTCAACATCAGCTCGACTGAAAGGGAGAGATTGTGCAAGGGCCCACTGGGTGGACTCCCTAAATCTCTGTAGGAAGTTCATTTGATAGACAAAGGCTGCTTTGATCCTCAGACATCTGACGGTATCGTGGGCGTCCGAGTGGACACCTTCCCATCTCTCACTTTCAGGAGGGGGAGAGGGGAGATGCAGCACATGGACCAGAGTTTGGCAGAGGATGGGAAACCTCTTGTATCCTGACAGCTAAGCTGACAAAATTCAGGGCAGGAAATTAGCACCCCGTTTAGCTTCCCCCAGTAAAAGAAGGAACCTCAGTACTGAGTGATCCAAAGCTTCAAGATAAAGCCCAGGACCTCTGCCAGCCCTGGAGCAATTTCAGACTCAGTGCTGGGATCTCCCTGGTGAGCCTGAGACAGAGTTAGCACCTGATTCAGGCCTGCAAGCCAACCCCACAAGGCTATTGGCCCATTTACTGTATCTGGTGCCAGCCAGCAAGCAGAGAATCCCAAAAGTGCAAGGGGGAAGCTGCCTCATATACATCTGGAAGAATTAAAGGCTGCTCCGGAGGCACATGGGTCTGGCGTTCTCTCCTTGTAATATTTATCGGGAATAATCACTATTTCCTGGGGGCTGCAGGAGGTGCACTGCAGGAGAGGCCATCACTCACGGCTTGCACATTGACAAGGGGGCTGGCATGGCAAGCAGAGTATGCACTGAGCGATCCCATTTATAATTGCAGGGATTGCTCAGGGGGAGTGTGGCCTGTCATTAGAGCAGCATTGCCAGACCATCAATAACCCTCTCCCTGGGCTCCAAGTGCAGCAGCCAACTTATTATTTATGCTATCATATGTTGTGCCAGGCACGGCTTGACTACCAGTGCTGCTGCCCAAGAATGGTGCTGCCACAAACAGTTGGCTAGGCCTCTGTGGAGTGGGTCTTCTGTTTTTTCCCTTGGCTATACCTCCAAGGTCTTTTCTGTTTTTTAGCCTAAGAGAAGCCGGGGATGCAGCTGCTGCACGTCACCAAGTCTCCTTCCGACTTTTCTCTTGTCTTTTCTCAGTGACTGTGTTCAAACGAGCTTATGAGTTTGCTTGGACGTTTACTAGCACTTCTTGCTTTATAAGTCTTCCCATTGTGCCACCCTCCTTGTGTGCTGCACTGTAGAAATTCCAGCCAGCTGTGCAACAGGCATCTGGGCTGAACATCTTGAAGGATGTCGTTTGATGCACCTGAATGTCACCAGCTGGTGGAAGGCTGCATCAGAAGAGCAGGAATGACAGGCCACATGCTGCATGCCCTTTGAACACCAGAACCATCTTCTCTTTTTGGCTGTTTTCTAGGACACACTTTCAGGTTGGGGTGGAGTAATGATAGATTAACTAAGCCTGATTAGTCTCTGGGCCCTCTGACAGATGCTCCTGAGTAATGTAAAGAAAGCTTGAAAACAGCTGGTTTAACTGAAGATCTTTTGTGCTGCTTTTACATTGGCTGCACTGGCTAAGAGGCATGGAGGTGAAGTCAAATTTGAAACGTACCAAATTGGGGGATGTTATTGTTCAGACTGGGACATGCTTCTGGGGTATTTCATCTCACACTGGCTGGGTTCAGGCAATGTACTTAACTTGGTCAGAGCTTTACTGCATTCACGGATACAAACTGAGCTACTTGTGGAGTGCTCAGGGTTCTCTGAGCTTGGTTGTTTTCTTGCAAACGTTTCATTACCTGGCTAGGTAACATCTTCAGTGCTAGAACAGAGTGGAGTTTGCTCTCTGTCTATATACAGTGGCTTGCCCTGCCAGTGTTGGCGGGGGGATGTTCTCCTGGTAGTCCCTTGATTAGGGTATTGTTTACTCCTTGACTGGTGATAATCTTGGTGTTAATCTCTGCTTATCTGGATGATGATTGCTGGTGAGGAGGTATTCTGGTCTTTTGTTTCCTTTTTATTGCCTCTTTTGAATGGTATGTAGATATTGTTTAACTCTGTGCACCTGTTGATGGCTGCTTTGTTGGAATAAAAAAGATAAAATAAATTTAAAAAATTAAAAATTAAAAAAAATTAAAAAGTTTATTTAAAAAAAATAAAAATAAAATAAAATAAAAGAGTCAATAAAAAGGAAACAAAAGACAAGAATACCTCACCAGCAATCATCACCCAGATAAGCAGAGATTAATACCAAGATTATCACCAGACAATCAAGCAGTATACAATATCCTAACCAAGGAACTACCAGGAGAAGAAAAAAAATAAAAGTAAACACCCCCCCCCCCAACACTGACAGGGCAAGCCACTGTATATAGACAGAGAGCAAACTCCACTCTGTTCTAGCACTGAAGATGTTACCTAGCCGGGTAGCGAAACGCTTGCAAGAAAACACCCAAGCTCAGAGAACCCCAAGGACTCCACTGTTCAACCCTGAGCTATACGTATTCTCTTCTACTGGGCTACATGTTTTTAGGATTGAGCGTGTTGTGTGAACATCACCTGTTTGCTTGGTTGATGATCCTTGGAACACTCCAACCTACTGGATTTGCAACATGTACCCAATGTGCCTCTGGTCAATCCCACTTCGTGTTGCACTTTGGCAAGGAGATGGGAAGGGGGAGAGAGAATATTGAAGCTTGAGGGGGGAAAATATCCTCCTGGTTCTTTCATTGCTCTATGTAGAGTTTTATAGTAATTTGAGCATCTTGCTCGCAGCTGCTCTGCTCTCCAAAATGAAACAAGGAAATAAATATCTGAAGACCAGTGCCAGAGGTTCCCTGATCATGACTAGCAGCCAAGTTTTTATTTGTTTCTGTTTGTGTTTTTTGTTTCCCCCTTTTTACTCTGAGACGACTCTGCTTTGCAGCTGGTGTGCCATAACAGCAGTGAGGTTATGGCTGGGGTGAAGGCCACTGGGTTTCTATACATTGGCCAGGCATCTATGATTCCCTATATTGTATGAAGCGAGCAATGGGTTAATCCAACAACCAGGTTAAGCATTGTTTGTGAACTTGGCTTTGGACTGGCCCATTGGGAAGCCAAACATGAACCCAGTCAGAAACCTGTGGACTTTGTAGGTGGGACTCTAGCTCCCATCTTATCACCATCTGATGATCCATAGCAAAGGATGGTGGGAATTGACGTGTAACCCTCAGGGGAACTACAATCCTCTCACTGCTGACAGATATATGAGAGAGAGAGAGAGAGAGGGAGGGAGAGAGGGAGAGGGAGAGGGAGAGAGGGAGAGAGGGAGGGGGAGAGAGAGAGAGAGAGAGAGAGAGAGAGAGAGAGAGAGAGAGAGAGAGAGAGAGAGAGATGATAGATATGTTCACCTTTGCGTTATGACCTCTGAGCAGTTCCCAAGGGAATTGAAGTTGTGTGGCCTATAGCAACTGACTTCAACATTATGCTTTTGACATATGTAAGGGCTGCAACTCCAGGATCTCCAAACAATGGATCAGGAACTCTGAGAACTGTATTCCCAACATATCCAGAGGATCCCAGTTAGGTTGGGGAAGGGTCATACGCTGAAGGCCTGACCATCATCCAATCACAGAGCATTCTGCCATTATGTACAGCCCCCCCCCGAGTTCTTCCTCTTATCACACACCACAGATTTCTTCATGTTCCAAGGTGACCTTGGCTGCTGTGACTTTTCCATCTCTTTGGCGAACATGTCTTTTTTTATTCTATTAATAGTTTTACCCCTTAAATTATTGATCTGTGTTTACAGCCAGAGCAGGCACCAGGCGAATGGTGCTTTGCCTGAGAATAAATCTAGTCTGACACAAGAAATACTTGGGGTTAAAGTGATAGGGGCTGAGAGTTGAAGCTCAAGTACAGGAGGACACGGCTGAGACAGGAGAAGAGGAAAAGACATGGGTCCAAATGGGCAGGTTGTGCATTAGAAGTCAGCAACCCCCCTTTCAATTTTCTTTTCCTCAATCCTCTCATTTTTGTGTAAGTTTCTTCTGTTGTATTTTTTCAGCAAGTGTCAGCTTACATGTATGTCCAGGATATAACACCATGGTCACTGTTCCCAATTGGTTCAGTTATTTTTAGGTGTTTCTGGGCACTATGTCACATATTCTGTTCGTAATTCCTTAACCAGCTGTTCCAAAGCACAATCATCTAAGGAATTGAAACATGTAGTCTCTTTCTGCTGTCCAGCCCATGCATTTTCCCAGTCTGAATGAGAATGACTAAATTGTCCATTATTATTACTGCTTTGTTTTTCAGATGCCTCTGTAATTTTATTCTCCATCTGTAGGTCAGTGTTAGCCTGTTGATCTGGGGGCAATAGCACATCCCTAGTACTAAGTAACTTTGGGAGATTGATATGGATCTTAGGGCTCTGCAGTGCTTTGAATTTGAACTCACACAACATGTTTTGGCAACTCCTTAAAGCAGCTGCGTCTTTTCCTTGTCATCCCACAAGTACTTATTTGCAGGATTGCAGAAAAAGATGCTTTTGGTTTAATAAGTTGCTGACGGGTGCTGTGTATATCCTTACTTTTCCAAGGCATTTTGAATCCAAAGCATTGCACAGTCCTAGTGCAGTGATTCTGCGCAAGTGTTTGCTTCATTAGGGATTTCTGCTTTATGAAACTCCATGCTCTCTTTGACATATAGCAAATCCACCTCCAATGCACCTTCATTTTTTCCTTAGAGCTTATATCCAGAGATAACCATATTCTATTAGTTATTTTCTTTCCTCTGGGCTTCTGCAAGGCTTGCTCATATCTATATTTTCTTCAAGCATTTCAGCTGTCTCATTTTGGTTTGGAAGCTTCTGACATTTGCATATGAGTATATATTCAAAGTTTTACCATAGGATTTTCTACAGCAGGCGCTTGGCCGGGAGGGGGGGTGTGTGTGTCTGTCCATACTAATTTCCTAGATGTAAACTAGTGTTTCTCAACCTTGGTGACTTCCAGATGTATGGACTTGAATTCCCAGAATCCCCCAGCCACTATAGTCACTGCTAAGAATTCTGAGAGTTGGAGTCCACACACCTCTAAGTTGCCCAGGTTGAGAAACACTGATCTAGACCATTGACCCATTGAATGGTTAGACCCACTGAATGGTTAGAAACATTTTCATCCTCATCCTTCAGAGATAATTTTCACCAAACCAGATGTTCCTCACATCCTGTTGGTTCCCCCCTGGAATTCACTTAAAAGTTGTTCTACCACTCTTTTGCTGCCTGGTACCTTCCTGGTTGAAGTGCAACCTGTGTTTTTTATATAGACCTGGCTTCTCCCAAACCAATACCTCACAGGTTGAAATCCTCCACCCAGCACCATCACTTCATCTATGTTTTGAGATTATTCAACCCTTTCTGTCTAATTAGCCCTGCATGTGGAACCAGTAGCTTTTCCAAGAAAACCACCTTGGAGGTCCTGGATTGCAACAGCCTACATAACAATATTTTACTTCCATGATTATCCACTTACTTTTCTTCAGATCACTGGTATCAACATGTATCGTGACCACTGGCTCCTCACCAGCATTACCTACTAGATTATCTAGATGGAACATGATCCCTGAAACCTTCAAACTAGATGGCTGGCACACTTATCACACATTATGACTGCTGGATATCCTGGTTTGAGCATATGTCTCCTTCCATCTTCTCGCCACCAACTGCTTGCTCCTTCACACTTGATCATGGAGTGCTGCTGCCTTCAACGATACCACCTTCTTTCCCTTTAATGCTCTGAGCAAATGACACCAAATGTTAATGGATTAGTCATGCCAGTACTCACAGTGGCAGAGTAGGATGGGAAATAACCACATTATGGTCTGAGAAAACTGTGAGTCATCTGTAAGCGTGGCTTTGGATACCACAAACTAGGCAGTCCTATTTACAGATCTTTTATATCCTATTTTTCTGAGACACACAACTTCCTGTGGTTTCCCGCCAGTGGTTGCCCCTATCTTTCCTCCCTTCGTTTCACCTTCTGTCCTCTCTGCATCATCTGGCCTTGTTTCCAGGACAAGCATTCCACCCAGTTGACAGCCTTGCCCTGGATTTATGGCCGGTGGCAGGTGTATAAATTTGAGAAGATAACTGCAGGATGCGGGGGAAGGAAGGTAGACGTAATTTAGCTGGGGAATTGTGGAATAGGACCAAGGGCCATTGGCAGAGGTAAGGGAGCAGAACTGAAATAATAAGAATGGGATTTCAGGACTCCAAATATGAAGAGTCATTTCCTTCCCCCCCCCCATCCTAGATTGGCAATTAGTGATTCTCCACAGTCCTAGACTCTCCACTTTCCATCTCTGCTGCGATCTATCAACTTTTCACCCACCATCCTCCCACCACCCCCCCCCCAGCCCCGTCAGAACAGTCCCCGCTTCCTCTGCAGGCCCCAGGGAAGCTACTATCTCTGCAGCTCAGGCACTGCTTAGACTCAGCATCCAGCTGCCTCCGGGAACATCTATGTTAGGTTCACATCAGTAAATTATTTAAAGCTTTCTCTGGTGCAGCGTAAAGATAATAAAGCCGGAAATGAAAGAATCAATAGCACGAACTGAAACGGGGCTGGGAAAGTCATCCCTTGTGGCTCCTGGTGCAGGTGGAGGCAGATCAGGGCGGCTGGTGGGGGGGCGCCTGCAGAACTGGCAGGGTCCTTCTGCCGTTTTCTTCCATACAGAGGCCTGGTGGGAAAAAATCTAAGAAATTTTAGGTTCAGGCCACCACGAGCACAAGATAAATCAGATGTAACATTTTGGGAAGAACAGTAAGGGCCATTCAAAAGCATCCTCACTGCTGTTTTTCAATGTGTACTTCTTTTCCTTAACTTGGGGCAAATTCTGAAAAAAGGGGTTCTTCATGTCTTAGGTACTACAGTTTGATGTGGGGAAAGCTCGCCGTGCAGGGGTATCTGCAGGGTGTGGTCAAAAAAGTTAGGATGGTGGCCATGATGGGACAATCAAAGCCCCACCTGTTTTTATAGGTGTGGCCTGCATCTTGCTTTTTTTTTTTTAACCTCACTCTATGGATACCGCATTGTTGCAAAAGGCAACTGGTGCTTTTTTCACTCACCAAAATAGGTTTTGATGTTTGCAAAGTATTTTGGATCCACTGAAGGATCAACTTTTATGCCGCTAAATGCATATACATATAACCCTTCAGTTTGACTACCTATCATCTGATAGGTAGCCAAACTGAAGGGTTCCTTGTAACTACTGTGAAATTATTATGTTCATACTGACTTTGACTTTTCACAGCTACCATCCCTATATCTTCAGGCCTTCCTACTAAAAAGATTTCCCTGTATATTTCTACCATGGACCATCTCACAATCTGCATTTGATGCTTTTTCCACAGCAGATTTGGTCTTGCTCAGGGGTGTCCACGTGGTATGATCAAAAAAGTCAAGATGAAGGCTGTGATACACATAAATACATAATACACATAAATACAGGTCGGACTTCGATCGCACCATCATATCCATCACCTTGACCTTTTTTACCATACCCTGCAGTATGTTTTGCTACTTTCAGTGCACCAGGGTTGATTGGCAGAAAGTAGTATGTGACTGACAGAGGCATGGCCTGCAGTAGACCCAAGGTATAATCCTTGTGTGAGAGACCTTTGTGACTAGGTCAGTGGAAAATCCAGCTCATTATGCTGTCCTGCTAGAAAGGAAAGGTACAACGCAGCCCAGCACCAACCAGTGCCCTCATATTAGTTGCTAGATTTGGGCTGCAAACATCTAGATGGCTGCTCAATGACTGCAAAGAGATTTTAAAAGTATCTAGTGATTGTTTGGACTTTTGCAGCCCAAATCTGATGGTCCTATGCAAATCTGTTTTCCTCCTGACCATTTAGACCTCTTTGTACAGCTTCAGGACAGAGCCATGCCCCAAAGTATAATGCCTGAGTCAGTAATAGGTCTTTCAGTCTGACGTTGGGGTCCTACTCAACAAGGAGAGATTACATATGGATTTGGGATTAGCTTTCAAACTCCTGGTTACTATTGCTCCCTGTAACCATCTCTGATTAGAGACCAGTTTGATTTTTGGAACTTTTTTTGCCCAACTAGACTTCTGCGTCTTGACTCCAAGACTATTTCTAGAATTTGTTTTGGTGGATTCTCATTTTTCCTGAAGATTTGCTGCCTATTTTGAGCACTTGCCTGATTACTCACCTTGCTTACAAGTCAGTCTACTCTTTAGCCTATTGCTACTTACTGGGGATACTACTGTTCTGGAACCTTGTCCCCACTGAAACATCACCCATGTATTTAAATAACCCCTTGGGTTTTTTGTTTTCCTAGTTTTTAACGCGCTTGCTTGATGAAGAGTTTTTAGAGAGTTAAATGCTTGCAGCAACATAGCTGCATTCTTTAATCAGAATGCCAGGATTGTAGAAAAGAACTGCATGAACCAAGAATACGGGACAAGTGTTTGGATGCAGCCCTCAATCAGGAAGCAGAGATATTACCACTAGATGGCTTCTCTTAACCAGATGCCAGAAGAAGAGGGTATTATAGTGCATGCATTATTATGAGAGGAAAAAGTTTGATGAAGGATGTAGGATTCCTTCATAAATGCACCAAAGGAATTGATGGGCTAAAGAATCAGAAATTCTCATATATTAGCAGAGTAGAAACTTGGGTCTTTGCAGTGAGCTTGTTTGCACCTTTCCAGAAGCGGATTCGTCATAAAATAGGATTTCAGTACTTGAAAATCATGTCAGTGGTTGGACTGAAAGCTGTCAATTCAAGTTCCTTTCCAGGGGAAAGAAGCAGGTCACAGTCATAAATCCATCTTAAAAATAGTTGCCAACACGCTCAACCAAAACTTGCCAACTAAAACTTCCAAATAGAGGTGGCTTTCACATGGCAGGTCCAGTATGTGTCCTGCCACTATTGACATTCCAGATGTCACAGTGGCAACCATGTGGATAGACCTATACAAATGCTCTGACATCACTTAAATGAGTTCCTACAGGAAAGGAGTTATGCAATAAAATAGTTTGTCACACTGATCTTTTCTCCTGGCATGACTATTTTGCTTTAAATTGGGCTTTGGGACTCCTTGATTCTGCTCTAAAAACATTTTTCATCTAGATACCAGTAAATCATCATAAACTTTTGGTAATCCAGTTTGGGAGCTCTAGTTCCATCTTCAAATTTAGTAAAATTTGATGTGGTTTGTGGGGAGCAAAGGAATTTTGATGCCTACAAACCATTTGGGGTGGAGGGGAGCGTTGAAGGGAGGGTCAGGGTAGAAGCCAATATAGACACACCCATAGCCAGTAGTTAAAGAAATGAGGGATTTTATTACCTGGACACTATGGCACCTATATTAATGAAGTAGTGTGATCTAATAATATATCCAAGTGAAAGTATTACAGTATTTACAAAACCACTATGTTTTTCTATGCATGTATAGAATAATATAAGAAATCAAGTCTTAACTTACCTAATTTTCCTCCCTTTTATGTCTCTGTCTCTCACTTTCTGCTTGTAATTTATAATGTCTTCTTCTCCCCCTCCTTATCTCAACTACTGACACTGGAATATCTCTGAGTTTTCTCCCGGCTGTCTTGCTGCCAAATAAAGCTTTTACTCACAAAGTTCCATTTCCCAGCATCTGAAGCTCCATACACACAACACAGTCTGTCCTCCTGGTCCTCCTGCTCTCACAAACTGGTCCAAGCTTTTCTTCCCAATCTCAGGGCTGGAATCTCCATACTTGGCAGGCTGGGACATTCCTCCACTCCACTCCACTCCACATAAACTAGGTGACATCTTCTCTAGCAGCATGTCCTACAGCATCTGAAATATAAACATACCCACTCTGCTTTTCCTTTTCCTTTATATATGGTATATCTAAGACATGTACACTTTACAGGTACGTTCTCGCATTTTCCTCTTTTCTGCCTACATGTTTTTGGTCTTGTGCTGAGCCATCTGCCTTTCCAAAAAAAAACCCATGACCTTGGCACAGACCCAATCATTCCCTTTCAGCTGGTACTTCACCCTGCCACTGGGAACACAGGAGACCAAATGGCCTTGGTACAGATGACTTCTGTGTTGATCTGGCATGGTGAAGGGATGACATTTTGCTGCAAGTGGGACCCTGGTAGGGGTCAACTCATGCTTAGTCCATTGAGAAAGCAGCTGGGAGCCAGAGTGTAATCTCAGACATCTCCATCTCAGGGCTTTGTATCATACAGTGGGAAGGGACCTTGGAGGGGACCTTCTAGTCCAACCCGCTGACTGGGGCAGGAACCAATGGAATGTATCTACAAGGAGGAGGGTGATGTGGGAGATCAAGGCTATCAGGAGGGAGGGGGTGCATTCCAGGAGAGGAAAGGAGACAAGAGACAACCCAGTCCTCAAGGGGAGGGTGGGAAGCGAAAGAAGTTCAGGATAGCCACTCCCTAGAATCCCCCAGGGTATATCCACTAGTTGCTGTAGTATAGATTTAGTTTGGCAAGATTCTGTCTATAAGATGTAAGTAAATAAAGGAACTAGACTCAACTAGACTGTTTCACCATTGTTCTTGGGCTGGGCCTGACATCACAGTTATCCAGACTTTGCTTGAAAGCCTCTGTGGCAGAGCAGCCCCATCTCTAGGAAGCAGGCTGTTCCATTGCTTAATGGCTCTCACAGCTAGCAAATTCCTTCTTATTTCAAGTGTGGATCTCCCTCTGCAAAGCTTCTCCCTACTGATTCCTGTTCTACCCTTGGGAGCTACGGAGAATAAATCCATACTCTCTTCCCTGTGACAGCCCTTCAAGTATTGGAAGACTGCTATCCTTACCTCTCCTTAGCACTAGTATGGAACTAGTTCCAGGCCTATCCATAGTTTTCGAGAGCTGAATAAGGTTTTGGGGTGGGGATGGGGGTTCTGCTGCGGTTTGAAACTGGAGCAAAGCTGATGTTCTATTTGCAGTCTTTAGTTCTGTGGAGCTTGTGAGATGTTCAGTTTCCAGTCAGGGGAAACTTTTGACTCACCTTGCTTCCAGGCTCCTGAGTTCTCACCTGCCTCACTACTAATTTCCTATCATTTCACCCTTGGAAGCTTTTGAATGCAGTGGGGGAATGGTAGCAAGGCAGCTTGGATGTTGACAAATAACCTTCTCTTGTTGTATAGTTGCCCATAATATAAAAAGCCAAATAACCACTGTAGATGGTAAAGTGTAGGACCAGGAGAAGGGAGACCCAGATTCTCCTCCACCCTCAGCCATAGAAGCTCACTGGGTTTTTGTGGGGAAAAACAGGAGGAGGGAGCACTAGGTACACCACTTGGATGAGCTCCTGATTGAAAGGTGGGACATACATCTAAGAAATAAGAGCAACGTGGCTGAAGGAGCATTAACAACTTTATTCCCCTTTTTTGCATGGGAGAGAAATTTCATTTTTCGTTTTTATTTTTCTTCCAGGACTCACAATGGTTCAGGGGGCAGGACTCTGAATGACCTACTCAGCTGGAGGAGCTCTAATTGGCTCATGGTGAAGGTTTCATCTGCAAAAGTGAACATGACCTTGGGTTGGCTTTGAACTGCTCTGGAGGGATTGGCAATGAAAACAGCAATGATGTGAAAGTGCATCGGGTCTGGTAAATTCTGCTTGGGACAGTTGGTTTGCCACTGAATTTTATCTGAATCCAGTGGCCTTTGTGCAGCCTTATCTTAACTCAAAGTCTGTACATTACCTAAAAAATCCTATCTGGAAGCTCAGCTGAGAACAGTTAGGACAGCAAATTGGAGCTCTGAGATCTTCTCACCTATCTGTAATTTCCCAATTAGTGCATTGCAGTTAAAATGCAAAAATATTTGGTGTTTATCTAGTCAACTTCTGAAGTGGAAGGAATTCATATCAGTTCTTCTGCAGAACTAGCTATTTTTAAATCTGTCTGATGAGTTTCATGTTTCAGCTGAACAGGAACATCCTCTGGTTTTGTCTCCCCCCTCAAATCAGAATTTTTGGGGTGAATTTTCTTGCAAGTTGTTGTTTTTCAACTAGTTCACATCAGCCATATTCTATCAGGCTACATGGGTGCCTGGCCTTCTCCACATTATAGAGATTATAATGGTTTCACATTTGCTTTTTACATGCCAAGCACAATTAAAGAAGGATGCCCCCCTAAGCAACTCAGTTAACTAGCAGTGTCAAAGAAGCCATTAGTTTGGGGGGCGGGGTGGAGGCTTCCTTCAGAAAATGGAAATCTTGCCAAGACAAGCAGAAAAAGGAGTTATGAAAAGCTATTAAAAATATAAGCCAACAATGAGGGAGGCACGAACACAACTCCCTATGAATCCTACTCTCAGCAATCCCTTTTGTAGCTCTTGGATACACGAAAGTGGTGCAGATTACAGGGAGTGTCTTTGCAAAGTGCAAATTAGTCCTGGTGCTGAAACAGAGTCCCTTGAGGTTTATTGGAATGTTTTTGGGGCGCAAAAAAGGTAACTTCATTCCCTGGTTCTGTCTTGTGGGTGCAACCCGAGCCCGCTCTGAGTTCTGCACTGCAGCCCGCCTTCTGACTGTGCAGATCTTCTGCCTCATTCCTCAGGCAGGGCAGGCAGGGAGCAGGAGGGGCGAGGAGCTGGAGGAAGTCAGGCACTGCCTCCTGCTGTTGGTTGCAGTTCCATCTGGCAGGAGATGTAAAATCCTCATAAATATTATAATTTAATTGTCACTACTAAGGCAGCCTGGGATCCAACAAGCTGGAGGTGGGGATGCATCCGTTTTTCCCAAACTGCTTTAGGGGAAGAGGGTAGAGAACGAGGGAAGACTCTTCTGAATCTGAAGGTCCCAAATCTAATGTATTCCCAAATCCATGTCTTTTTTTTTTTTTTTAAAGCAAGACATTTTTGCTTACAAATTCATTCCAGTTTTCTAAGGCTTGTGGTGACCAAATTCCTTCCAAAATTTGGGAAGTTTTCCTTTCCTGGCTGGCTCATGCCATATATTCAGAGTCAAAATCACAAGCCTGCTATAAGCATTGAAGATCCCTAATTCGGCTGTTCCCAAAGGACAGCGTGGCACTAGAACCAGCAGCTTTATTAACAGCCAGGATCTGCAGTAAACTGAAACATCTATGGATGAAATGTTTCTGAACCAAAGTGGAAACCAACAAGCTTGTAGGAAACCAAGATCGGTTACATACAGCTGTGCTATAAAAAGGCAGTCTTCTCCAGCTGCCTCTTCTATCTTTCATCAAGATAGGCCGTTTTCCTTTGCTAGTGATCTTATGTTTCCAAAGTAAACTTCTCTCAACTAATCTATGCAGTTGCAAATTTCTTTTTTTACTTTGACTTGTTTTAATTGAAAAATAACTTTGGAGGGTGAGACCAAAAGTGACAAAGTGTGAAGAGGAGTGAGAGAGAGAATGCTCAAGATCCACATTTCCCAAACCATTTATTTTCCTCTGTAAGGAGGCTTTGTATCTTTCCTCCCTCTTAGGTATTTGGACATATTCTCAGGGAAAGAAAAAGTTAAGCCGACTGTTCCCTTGTTTCCTCAGCCGCTCATCCACTTCCAATTGCAGATTCTAAGGCTGCTTTTTTGGGGGGGGGGGATAGAAAAGAGACATGCATGCAGTGTGTAACTGGGCTGTATGTTTCTTTATTACCTTTTCTTCCCAAAGCTCCGAATTGTCCAGAAGTTAATTCCAGTTCACTGATGGCTGGATTAATCCAAAATTTTAAACCCAAAATCCAATTTAAATGTTAGTTCCCCACCTGATAAACCAGTAAAACAAGATAACTAGTAAACTAAAGAGATAATAGCATTGGGTGTGTGTGTGTGTGTGTGTGTGTGTGTGTGTGTGTATGTATATGCCTGTATGTATGTATGTGGGGGGGGGGCGTATGTTCTCCGCAAACAGCCTTTCTTGTTTGACCTTTGCAACTACTGGGCTGGCTGGAAATTCTGAAAATTGCATTCCCCAACTTATCTGGAGGGTTCGAAGTTGCAGAAGGCTGGTGTTGAACATAATAATATTTTGACAGAGAAAGTATTCTGAATGAAAGAAAGTCCCTTCTCCAGCCCTAATGGGAGAAAAGGATACCAGAAAGTACCTACTGTATCTTTAAACCCTGATTCACATATATCTTTAAATTATGTTTGCATATTTCATATAGATATACAGTGGTACCTCGGTTCACGAACTTAATTCGTTCCGCGACTCTGGTCGCGACCCGAATTGGTCGCGACCCGAATCAAATTTCCCCATAAGGTTCAATGTAATTACGTTAATCCGTTCTGAACCATATGTTGTTGTTTTTTAAACCGCAAAAATATGAAACAAAATACAGTACGAAGAGAGAGAAAGCTAACCTTGCTCGACGCGACTTCTGGCATGGAGGACAGGAAGGTGGGTGGGGAGGCGGTTACTGCTTGGAGGGAGAGTCCCCCTCCCTACAGGAAGCCACGACCACGTGTCACGGGAGGGAAAATGGCCGCGGATCCTGTTCGTCATCCGATCTGGCATTCGCGAACGGAGGCAAAATTTTGCGAACGGAGCTGTTCGTGACCCAAATTGGTCATGAACAGAAGCGTTCGTGACCCGAGGTACCCCTGTATAGGTTTCTAGGAAGCTGGTCCTTATTCTTGTTATTCTGTCCAGCTGTTCTTCCACTCCCCCCCCCCCCCCCGGATTCTGTGACTGGACACAAAGCAATATCAAATTACCAGGTACAACAGTGTTAAATTGATCAGCTTTGGGTTTTGGAGTAGGTGACCAATATCTTGCCAGCTAAACAACCCACCACTTGCAGGGGCTTTCCCCTCTAATAAATTCTTCCTTTTAACTGAAGATTGATGATGATGTCTTCATCATGTGGTCTAGATCAGATGGTCTGGGGAGACAAGGAACTCCTCTCCTAGGAAGCCTGATCTTTGAGCACGCAATCCACAGTTAAATAAGGGAGCTTTGTTTCAGCTCTCAAGGCCATTGCGCCTGCTCTGCCCCAGAAAACGGCACGGACACCGCCAGTCCTTCAGGATTACATGCAGCCTGCAGCACCTGGCACTGCTGGATGTTTTAAACCAGTGTTGTCCAAACTTGGCCACTTTAAGATGAGTGGACTTCAACTCCCAGAATTCCCCAGCCAGCATGGGGAATTAAACCCAAAACGTCAGCAGCTAGAATATGGTCACTACAAAAGGTAGGCAAATTGCAGAGCTGAGAGAGGGAGGAGCTGATGCCCTCTTGCTACTTGCACACCTAACTGCCACTCGTATTTTTTTTACCTATGTCGAAGATAAAAATAAATGACCCCTCCCCCCCCCAGCAACAAACTGCTTCAGAGCCTGTTCACCAGTTTGATGGACTATTAGAATGTGTCAAATACTTTTCAGCTGAATAGCTTTCAGAATGGCCTACAACGCATGAAACATCTATTTGCAATAAGCAAAATAGAACAATATAAACAGCATATTAAAAACACATACACAACGGTTAAAGATCTGTATAATAAGACCACATCAAGCAGCCAATTAAGCACTTTGCACAAGTTGTATACAAATCATTTTATTTTGCCACATGCCTCCTCCTCACAGTCAGCCAGATGTTTAGACTGGATTTGGCATTTTTATCCACCTATTGAGTCCTTCCCAAGGACCTGGGATAGGGAGATGTTGTTGTCTGATGGTATTAAAGGTATCATCGCAGGATATAAGCTGTTCCAAGTATATTATATTATTATTATTATTATTATTATTATTATTTCTAATGTTAAGAAATCAGCTGAGACAGGGATCTTAGCCAGTGCTACATTGGGGATCCCCATCTTAATGGTGAGCTCCATACGTTTGAATTGAATGGATTATCCTTCAGGTATCTTTAACCCAAGTCATAAAAGGCTTTAAAAATTAAACACAATGTCCAGTTGTTACAGAAATATTCTCTTTTGAGGAGACAAAGGATCTAGCCTAGAGAAAGGGAGTGTGCCACCAGCAGGTCTTAAAAAACATGATGTGGGAAAGGATAATGCAGCCAGGCTAGCTGAAGATGGCCTTATTATAGACTACCCCATTGACAAGCCATTGCTTGGAGGAGGCTAGTTCAGGAGGCTTTCAGACAGCCTATACCAACCTAGTACAGATGTTTTAGACAACTGCTACTTCTACTCCCCAATCCTTCAAAAGCAGTCTAAAGGCAATCCACATTAGCTTCAGTCCTACCAACTTCACTAAGTTTAGAACAAGGATCCAAAATTATTGTCCCCACAGACTGTTGCAACTCTTGCAGTCAAAAAAACAAAACAACAACAAACCCGTCCTTCACTCTGACAACAACTCTGATATTTCTATCTCTCCCTTCTTACATTCTTATTTTGTGTTGGGTGGATTTGTCTGTGTGTGTGTGTGTCTGTGTATATACAGATATCTGTGTGTGTGTGTATTCCTAGTGTTTCCTATGAGTGAAAAGGCCATCAAGATATCCTTTCCCTTAAAAGACCTGAAGTCCAGATGTTGGGACACAGGTTGATACAGGAGTTCCTATAAATAGGGAAACAGACTGCCCACAAACTCCAGAGCCACAGCTTGCATTTATTTATTTGTTTGTTTGTTTTTTTATTTATTTTTCTGTAGCTTCAGTTACACCCACCTTTTGGAACATCATTCCCCGCTAGGTGGGACTGGCCCCAACTTTGTTGCCCTTCCAGAAGGCCCTCAAAACTTGGTTTTGTCATTGGGCCAGGGGATCCCATGGAAGTGTGGAGCCCATTAAATGGGTGCATTGGGTTTAAGTTTAAAATGCACTCTCCCATGTTTTTAATTTTAAAAAAATTAATTTAAAATTATTTTTAATAAATTTATTTTTACTGATTTCGAAAATTTGGGGGGTTTTGTTTTTTGTTATTGTGTATGCTGCTCAGAGTCGTAATGTGAGATGGGTGGCTATATAAATTAAGTAAATACTTACTTAATTACCTGCTCAGTAAAACAAATGGCTGGGGTTGTAGGCTCAAATTGGCCAGAAGGTGTATGTCCGCAAATGCACAACATTTGTGATATTTCAAGAGGAAAAACATGCTGCTTAATCCTCACTGTTGGTGATTTGGAGATGGAGAGGGTTATATGGTTCAGACATTGCTAGCAGAGTGTTACCCATGGGTAAGCTATGATCTGAAGGAAGAGAACCACTTGTTCAGACAGAAAAGAGATTTATATTGATACTGTTGTTAATATTTGTACTTCTCTATGAATAAATGTATGGCCGTGTTAGGACATAACCTCCATTTTTAAGGCGGGAGGAAAAAAAACACATTGTTCGCTTGCTCAAGTCAATGAGCTATCAGTCTCGTAATGTTTTTCTTCCTAGAATATCAGGCAAAATCAACATTCTTTTGTTTTCTATTAGGAGGAAAACACCTTCCCAGACAGAGCAAATGCTTTGATTAATGACTCCTTGAATTCCTTTCATTCCATCCTGTTCCTCCTGGGAAATCAATTAAAATAGTAATTTCCTTCGTCATAATGGTCAGCCCAGCTTCTGACTCATGAACGCATTCAGACAGAAAGGGATGGGATTGGTCCTAGACCCTGGGGAGTGAGATCATCCTTCTCTTGTCTCTAGCCACAGGACTTCCTCTTCCAGTGGAATAGCTTTCTGGAATGAATAATGGGGGCAATTTTTTCCTGCTTTTCTGGATCTCTGATATGTGTTACACATACGCCCTCCTGGATGATAAAAGGATTTGAACGTGATGGCCAAGATTGCCTGATAATAGCCTTGAACAATTAACTTTCAAAATTCTAGCACTGATCATGTATCCTTTGCAGAAAAGCTTTCATGTTCAAGCTGCCTGTCCTTTATATTACTCTCATTCCCTACTGACTGAATTTACCTTTCTGGTGAGAAAAGATAGCCGGTCTACCTGGATGATTTACACTAGACTTCTGCCCAATCCATTTGGAGCCTGGTCTTTTAACTTTCAGTGATGTTAAAATAAGGAGAGGAAACAGTGAACTTGGGAAAGATCCAGGATGAGGCACTCTCCTCCTGATCCCTAGACAACATATTGCATTACAGAAGGACTTGCCAGGGACCACAGCCTGGTGTGGAAAGATGAAAATCGTATTGAGCTGCCCCATGGTAAGCCAGACCTACTTGGTCCAAACTATCGTCTCAGTCTCATTAAAGATCTCCAAGATCTTTCCCAGACCTACTACCTGTGAAAATAAATGAGTAAAGACCACTGTGGAGACTCTTTCACGTGTGAGGTATTACAGGAGCTGTAGTTTTGCAAAATACATTTACTGCTCATCAGGCACTTGACAAAGAGTCCAGCACAATATTCACTGGGCTGAGAACATTTGCACATGGCATACCTTGTAACCACAGAGGAAATAGGTGCAAGAAACACCTCCTGTTTAGAAGACCAGTAGTGCTAGATGCTGCTGTGCAGTGCACGCTTAGTCCAGTTCTCTGTCTGTGACACACACAGGTTCATTTTTCCAAGGCATTGTGTGCAGTTTCTTTTTTTTCAAAAACAAATTATTGTCCACCAGCTCCTTGACTCAGAGAGAGATCAGGGAAGGGAGACTCCTCAGAACTGAGCCTCTTCTCAAGTCACTTTCATAATCTGACATCACCAGATCCAGTCTAGTTAATTTCAGAAACCTTAGTTGGTTTCATAATGCCAAAGATATCTTCCTTGATTTTTCTCTTGGCATCTTCCTTCAGGGGATGACATTCAGATATCCCACCCTATCTTGTATTTCTCCATATCTACTCCACAGAGTAAACAGCAGGTTGGAAAGGATTTAGAATAAGAACAAAGCATAAAAAAAAATAATTAACACCCCTTCTCTAGCCCATCTGCCAGTCCTAATTTGATTTGGAAGCCCTACAGCTACTCTAAGTTAAAAAGAGAACAAGAGAGAGAAATCCATTCCAGTTACAGATTTCTCAATAGATACTTGTACGTAGCACCATTTTCACTGTCCAGTCCCTTCACTCCTGCTGGCTTCCGAATGCCAGGCGAAGGGACAGAACACCATAAGTCAATCCGTGCTCCCCCCAGTTGATCAACAGGAAAGTAGAAAAATACATTTTAGTAGTTATCCACAGGGGAGATAAAGGGACAAGCAAGTGGCAAACTCTGCCCATTATGTACTTGCTTCCAATGTTGCAATGCAAGTACGAAGAGCTGTAGCTTGTGTCTTAACTCCATGATGCACATTTTGTCATCGCTGTGGTTAGCAATGGGTGTCTTTGGTAAGTACCCCACACTATGAGCTATGTCATCTTCGAAAGTGACAAAAATCTTGCTGCACACAGAAAGGAGGGTGGGGTGGGGTGGATATTCCTATAACCTGCCTTCCTGATGTTTTTAATACGTATGTTTGGTCTTTTTCCAAAAACCTTTGAGCTGTTGGTGTGACGGGAAAGTTGCTTGACCATCAAGACATCATTCTTCCTGCATACAAATTCCTATTGAAAGCTGTGACGATGGCAAGCCACCATAATTTTGCAGTGTTTTTCCCAACAGCTGCAACCATGTAGTTGTAGGGGCTCTATTTGCATAGTGGGGTGGGAAAGTAATCTCTCACTTCAACCCCACATCTGGGAGGCTGACCAAGGCAAGGATTCAGTGCATGATGATTGTTTATGCAGAAAAATCAAACCAAATGTTTTTCATAGGCATTGGGAAACTAACTAGTAGTAAGACTGGGTTTGCTGATAAGGTTGTCTGTGATGTCTACTACAGCGCCACATTGAAATGGCAGAAGGTACCACAAATGGAAAAGCAGGAGGCCACCAAACCCTACAAAGCTCTAGTCTCACAAATAATAAAACAGAAAATCTGCACTTTGAGCTCCACCATAGCCAAGTCAGAAGAAAATCAGCCTGGCTGCCCAAGGAGGAGGATGGCATATGGTCAGAATGGGGTTGGACCAATGCCATGTGTACAAGAGTCCAAGATCTAATTTAATTTGCTTATATTATAGTCTTAACTGTAATGCAAAGAAAGGAGCCCCAGAACATCTTCATGAGAACAATATGGTCTGCAGTTGAGCATCTTAATTCAGAGGTTCCCAAACTGTGGGTCATGACTCCCCAGAATGGACACAAGCAATTTGGGGAGGGGTGGGGGTCACACACTTAAAAAAAAAAAACTGATTGGGGTTGTGCAGGCACAGCAGGAACATGGTCAAAATGTGCTTCAGAGTTTGCTCTGTGGTTATGATGCCACAACCCCATGAAATCTGGTTTAAAATGTAATTTTTAAGAGTAAGAAGTATATTTATTTCTCACCCAACCCCATTCCCAATGAAATCATTCCATTATTCGTGGGAGAGTCACACAAATCCATCTACAATTTTAAGGGGTGACAATTTGAGGAACCCTGCCTTAAATAAAGGGGGATATAAAACTCATGTTGGTGAATGTTCACTCAGCACATTGGCTCTTAAGCCTTTGCCCCGTGGTTGTTATTCCTGCTGACTAAGCATAGCCGTGAGCACCTTCAGGGCATAAGCATTGAGATGGCTGGTTGGGAGAAGGGGCACGAATAATCTAAAATGGGAGAACTGGGATGGAGGTACATAACAGGTACAAGGTTACTTCCCAGGTGAGCAAGCACTTGCCCCTTCTCTAGATGGAGTTTAATCCTGCAGTGCAAAAGCATGTGGTCTGCATGAGCAAAAAGACTGGACTACCTATTAGGTAGTATAAAAGTCCTTGTAGCTGTAAATCCCCATTTCTTAATGTTTATATCAACCAATTAGTATGCATGTTTGTTTAGGAATAGCTGAAGTACAAATGGGAAACTTGATTTAAATCAATGATTTAATTCCACCTCCTCTCTTGGTGATTTAAATTACTGATTTAAATCTCCTGGATTTAAATCAGTGCTGAGCAATAAGACTCAGCCAGGAGGATAACAGAGTGGCTTGAAGTTATGAGGAGACGGCTGGGAAGGAAGAAGCCAGGATCCTGTGCTCAGGTGCCCATCTTCTCCATAGCATAACTGGGACACGCCACAAGGACAAATGAAACAATTCCAGAATCTGTGCAGTGGAGGTGACAGCTAGGATTAACCAACTGGTCCCTCTTGGAGATGTCTTTGCATTTGAGAGGAGATAAAGCAGGAAATAATGAATGCAAGTGTGCAGCCTGTTATTTGGCGGTCCCAGCTGAGAACAAAAAAGCTGCTTTAGCCAAAATATTTTCAGTTTTACCCCAGGTCTAAATGTCTTTCATGCACGCCTGGCCTTAGACAGTTGGGAGAATGTAGACTAGACTGCATGAGCTATGAATGTGGACACCCCTATAATGCTGGAGCCAGGAAATTGCGTGCACCATATGCTGGCGTTACCCTGTGACTTGGCACACTACCCAACCTCCCTGGGGAAAATAAGGGCTCACTTCCTCAGCTCTCACACCTTCTCCTCCTTCCCTTGTATTTGTTTCTAGTATTTTGATCCTGCCCTCATTTCAGGAATTCATTTTTAGCCCTTCAATTATATTTTCACAATAAACCTGTGAGATAATTTGCCCTGAAAAGTCATGACTGGTCCAGAGTTACCCAGGGACCTTCATAGCTAGATGGGACTTGAAACTGGGTTTTTCTGATCCTAGTCTGATACTCTCACTACTGTAGCAGAACGATGTAGCTGCAGACAGATAATCTCAAGATGAAGGTCAACTAAGGATGTGAATGGAACACGGGGGTCAAGGACAATTTTACTTTTCAATTGAGACCCACCAACTGGTTATGGAGAAGTTCTCTGCTTACAGAGTAGTATCGTCTAAGGGATGCATCCATTGGATGGTAGAGACAGAAAATGAGAGTGGGGAACCATATGATGCCTTTCTCTTGCTTCTCTTCTCTTTGGGTGGGGCTTTCTCCTAGTTTGGGGAATAAGGCTTGTTTGCTTGTTCAGCAAGATCAGATGAGAACCGAGAAACCACTGGCAAAACTCTCCAGACTCAGCCATTATTTCCAGTTTTCAGCAGCAGGCAAAAATTGAGGAAACTCGAACTCTTGACATTCTGGAAAAACTGGACCACAGCTAGAAATGGCTTAATTCATTAATGAGTGCTCAAGTCACAGGAGGAGTCTGGATAGCTCTCTGAATCAAGTTTCCCCTCTGGTCCCCTTTTGCCCTGGGAGACCAGGCTGTCACTGTCCCCCAAGTGCTGATGCCCACTTGGCTTCCTCTTGCTTGCTCTCCACCCCCCAATTTTGCCTATGTTTCTTTAGAATAACATTCCTGCTAAAGACTTTAATCAGATTAGTAGCAGTGTCTGCAGTGCTGTTAAATCAATGTTCCCCAACACGGCTCGGCGGATGGAAATCAATTACTGTTTAAGCCATGCCTTGGTCCCTGGCCTGCGATCAATACACCAGATGTATTACTCTTTCCAAGTCCTTCCGACTAAAAACCTTTCATTTGTGTAACAGGGGCTTAAGAGGGAAGACCGCCCCAGTGCTTCTTCCAGGGCAGCCCCCACTATTCTACCTCTCCACCAGGAGAGTGTGTCACTTCGGGGGCTCCGGGAGAAAATCAATGTTGAAGAGAGAAGGGGGATCCCTAGGTTTAGGCCCCTCCAAGCTTCACTCATGACACATACACATCTTGCCTCCTTTCTAAAATGGGCATTCAACTGTGTGTGTAGATGGCCATGCAACAGAATTCTGAATCCAACCCCCAGCCCCGCCCCAGCACTCCTCCTTCCACCAGATTTAGCGCTTAGGCCACATCTCATTTTGTCCCCTACCTCCCTCTCCCCCTCCTTGTGGCACCATGTGGCATTTCTCCAGCTCAGCCCCCACCCCCAAATCCTGGCGAGCCAAAGACCTCCCCACATCCAGGCACCAGCTGGTCAGGTGTTGAACTCCTGCTATGTTCCCAGTTCTTCCAAGGGCTTGCAGTCTCTGATCTAAGTATGTAGAATAAGCAGAATTAGTCACGATAAGGATCTTTAATTAGCCGTGAATATTAATGGATTGCTCTGTAATTAATCAGGCTCTCTGGGTCAGGGCTGGGAGCTTCTCTGCATACAGAAGGACAAGATCGTGAGCTCTTAACAGGGACCTGGGTGAAGGTTCAGGGCATCTTCCAGATGCCAGTATCTTGTCCTTTCTTTGATTTGTGCATGAAGGCAGCAGAGTCAGAAAAAAGAGGAAATTCTGCAATGCAAACCAGATAAATTGGGGATGGGGTGGGGGTTACTCAGGTTGCAAACTGGAGATTTCCACTTTGCAATCCAAATACTCTTTTTTCCTCTTTAAATGGCTCCATAGCCTGTGCATGTCTTCCCCTTACCACCTGCACATTTGGAATTCTGTTGTTCCAGCAGGGAAGAGTAGGAGTAACTATAAAGGTAAAGTGGGAGGGTGTGGGGGGTGGACCCTCAAGGTGCAAGCTGGTTGGAAAGTGGATTGGCTTTGACCTGCAAGATCTGTGCTTTCTCCTCCCTCCCCCCTCCTCCTCCTCCTCCTCCTCCTCCTCCTCACAGAAGTTTGAAACCTCTTCACCTCACCTGCCTGCTCCTTTCTGTCCCAGGAACAAGGATATATTGTGGATGATGCCTTAGTGGGTTTTATTTTCCTCCCCCTGGAATGTCCAGGAATGATGCTGATAGCTTTTTGTCTTCCTACAGCTCTTATCCAAACCCTCTCTTGCCATACAATACACAGACTCCCTCACAACTATCCAAGATCATTAACTCAGGGTGATTAGGACTGTCTGTAACCCCTGCTGATCAATGCATCACAATTTGTTTGAAGTGAAGGAAGGTCATTCTTTATCTGAAATGATGAAAATTAATAACCAGCCACCTCCAAGATCCTTCTGTCAGTATACTTGGTTAAGGGGGGTAGGTGGGTGTGGAGGGATTCATATAATATTCAGTTCTAGAATAACTTACAAATATGAGACATCCCTTTTCCTCAATGTAAGAGAGGGTATGTGATAAAGAGAAAATGATGTATTAAGCAAATACATGCATTTAAGCAGACTGTATTGACCTTTACCAAGTGGGGGCTTTTTGGATGTATTGGACAACAGTTCCCATCTCCCTCCCAGCCATCATGCTTGTGGGTTGGGGGAGGAGATTGGCATTTTAGTCCAACACATCTGGATAACCCTGGATGAGAAAACACAGGACTCTGTGGTACACAAAACAGAGGGTGCAATCTAAGTTTCTTTTTGGGTGCAATCTAAGTTTCAAGAAAATTGCTTATGGAGCTCTTCGGTATGATATCTACAGGAAAAAGTAAATTTTGGCAACCACTTTGCTGGAGATACAACATTGTTGAACATTGCACAGCCATTGTTAGTCTCTTATCAGTACAGTGACCATACCTCCTTTATTATAATGAACAGTCCTTTTTTTCAGAAAGCTGTCCTTTAGATTTAATTATTTATTTTCTAGGTAAAGCAAAGTTATAAACATAAACAACTGATTTTTTTATCCTCATGAACCTCTTTCAGATTTGCCCCTTTTTCATGTTTGTCCTTTATTTTTTTCAAGAAAACATGGTCACTGTACTTATCAGTAATGGTCAAGATTCTCAAGTTTTCCTAAAAGTTGACTCTGCTTCCCCAAGGATTACTGCAAAGAGTCCTGCAGTCACAAATCCATAACAGTTTGGGGAGGCGTAAGTCAATAATCAGATCAAATCAAATCTTTATTACAGTCATAGACCAGCACAGTAAGTCAATATAATACATTTAGAAGGGGAGCAGAATTTCATAACTTTGGAGAGACAATGCTTTAAGGTATGTTATTTGATTAAAGTTTCAATTTTTCCTTCAAAATTCTCCCATCACTGTCCCCAAGGTCATATCTGTCCCACTGTACCTGGAACAGCATGTATAGTTCTCTTTCTGTCCTATTTCCTTCTTTGCAGCTTGAGCTCCCAATTATGATCCATCCAAATAGTTAGCTGACCTTGACATACAGGTATCATCCTCCTCCAGATCACAAAGATATTCACACACATTGATTTCCCTCATGTCTCCTGCATGCTGTTGACAATTGTTAATACACGCTGTCAATCTTGGGGCCTGTGCTGTGATTAGCAGTCTGGTGGTACCTCTCATGTGTCACAACAACTTTATACCATGAATCAGCATTTTACATCTGGCAGGATGCTAAGACATTCACTGTTACAATTATTTGCAGAGTAAAGGCTGCGCATTTGTTCCAGCAATAAAATTTATGGCAACCTCCTCAACTTGGTATCCTCCAGATATAATGAACAGTGATCATCTCTGATCAGCGTAGTCTGGGAATGATAGTTATTCTGACATTTGAAGGGCCCAGGTAAGGGAATATTATTCTGAACTTGCCATATCATGAATTCTGTTTGGGTATGATTTTGTGCCATGAAAAAAAAAGTGGACATGGTTTGTGCCATTCTTAAAACTAGATTAATGATGGTGCATGGGACATTCTTGATGATATCTCCACATGTCTTTTTTTATTTAGAACCAGCCACAGAGGTTCTAAATGTGATTAGTTATTGTTTAAACCTTCTAACCGCCCCCGCCGCATTATTTAAAATAAATCTTACCCACCCATCCCCCTTGCAATTAGCTCTGGTATTGATTCTTAGACTGTGGTTTTATGAAATATTATTTGCATATAATCCCCACTAAACTCAGCATTTCTTCTGAGTAAATTGCCTAGCATTGGAATGGCATTGTTTACTCTTATTGAAATTTCCTTGGACATTATTTTCACTTGATATTGTAGGACTACTATGAAAGGTACACCTGGTATTACACTTGCACAGAAAAAACATCACTTACAAGTGCCCTTTCTTTCCTCGCTAGTGTGCATATGGCCTTAACAATGCAAGACACCCCAAACTGTAGCAGGGAAGGCTTTGCTCAGCATCGGAGTTGAACAGTACAATTTTAAAATTACTTTTCAGCAAAATGTAGAAACCAAGTTCTCGTTGAAGTAACATTTCATGGGGCCTCATAATGACAGCAGTTGTGACTATTTGTGTGCGTGCACTCTGTGAAGCAATCATCAGTACATCACTCATGTTATAGAGCTATAGCTGACAATGAGTCTCTGCAAGGCCTGAGCCCAAAAGAGTGTTGGAATGAGGTATCCTGAACTAAGATTATTAATAAATATTTCCAAAGTAAGGGACGAGGTGTAGATGTCAATTTCCTCCATGAAGATGCATGAGGCTATAGTGCTCTGCAGCCAAAAGTTAATCTGTAGGCCCAGAGCACTTTTTGCAAGCAGTAAGAGTAATCTCAACAACTTTCCACTGAAGTGGTCTGCATCGTAATTCTACACACAGATTGCAATAATGTCTGGCTTGCAGCTTGCTTTGATTTGTTTGCCTTACAATTTATTTATTGCTTCATCAACAAATGTTGATGCCCACCAGATATGTTGGACTTCTGTTCCCATAATTGTCAGTCAACATGATTATTAGTAGTTATGGGATTGGAAAATCAACACATCTAGAGGCATCAGGTTGGGAAGATCGCCCCATGCGCTAATACCACTACTTAGTCTACTGCACCAAGCTACTTATTGGTTAGACCAGTGTTTGTCAATCTCAGCAACTTTAAGATGTGTAGAGTTCAACTTCCAGAATTCCCCCAGCCAGCATTCTGGCTGGGGGAATTCTGGGAGCTGAAGTCCACACAACCTAAAGTTGCTGAGATTGACAAACACTGGGTTAGACTATCAAACAAAGCTTTACCTTGGATTTGACAACTCAAATTAACAACTCCTGGAAATATAAGTAATCATATTGCATTCTGATTTATATTTGAAGTCTTCTAATATAGCTTGCTATGTCCTGATTACCTCCAAGTCTATAAGACTTCAATGCCCATAATCCCTAGTCAACATGGCAGTGGCTGGGAATTAGGAGGGATGGAATGCAACACATTTGGAGGACAGCATCAAATTGGAGAAGGCAATTCCAACACTTTGTGGTTCACCAAGCTTTGGGCTTTCTTCAACTAATGCTACAAGTATTGCATCTTTCTGTATGTTGATTTACTGCAAACACAAGCTGAGCTAGAGACTGTTTATATTTTCACGTAAAGAGGGAAATTGTCTCTAGGTGTTTGGAGTCCATGGTTCTACATAGATTCAACCAGTGTAACCATTCAGAACAGTTGACTCGCACAATTTATTTACCCAATACAATGGGATGGATGGTACACTGAACCGTAAGCCTGTTTACTTGCTATGATTCTCCTCCCCTCTGCTTACCCCATTAGCTTTTCTGTAAGAAACTGTAAGCTCCTAGACAGCAGGGGTCTGTGGTTCTTGCTAGTAAAACCTTTTAAAGCTCCATAAATGCATGGCAGTACAGGATAAAAAGTACTTGACAGTAAATCTAAGTGTATTCAGTGGGGCTTCTTCCAAGTTAGGGCAAATGGGCTGCTGCCTTAATAGAGCCAGAACCAGCTGCTCTATTCAGGGGTCATCCTGAATTTATGCAGCTCCTTGATGGCACAGGAGCCGAGACCTCACACATTTCTTATTACGGATTTCCATCATGATGTCCTCTCTCTGCTTTCATACCAAATGAGCTAGAGCTTTAGAGATAAATGGGACAAATGCATTCCAATAAAGCGCCTAAAATATCAGCCAGAGCATAAGGAAGTGGCATCAATCCAGAAAGTGTTCCAATCACATCAACAGGTCTGAATCTCCATAAAGCAGTCCCACCTCGCCAAACATTTAGAAGAAATTGCAAGAATACAGAGTACTAGTAGGGTCCTTCAGGTCTTGTCAGTCATTCATTTCATCTGCTGAAAAATGGTAAGAGTGAAAGAAAGGGAGAGAAACTAATTTAACCAAATTAGATTCTGTTGCAAAGGTAGCCACATATCATTATGCTGTAATCTAAGCTCCAGCTAAGAACCTTTGTGTGTGTGTGTGTGTGTGTGTGTGTGTGTGCCTGAAATGCAATCAGAAGAATGCTTACATTCTTGAATGGTCTTTTAAACATATTTTATACATCCAGTAAGCATCTACATGCCTTTAAAAATGTAACTGAGTATAGCTGAACTCCTTGTGACTTTATGGATACATCTGTGCAGTTTTCTTGGCAGCAGTACAGAAATGGTTTTGCCATTGCCCTCTTCCTAATTTTTTTCCCCTTCATAATCTAGCCTCCAACCCAGGGATTTCTTGATGGTCTCCTATCCAAATATTAACCAGGTCTGACCATTTTTTTTTTTTTTTGATGCCTTCGAGTCAGTCTTTAGTCCCTGCAGTTTTCTTGGCAACATTTTCAGAAGTGATTTGCCATTGCCTCCTTCCTAAGGGTGAGAGAGAGTGACTGGCCCAAGATCACCCAGCTGGCGTTTTGCCCAAGGTGGGACTAGAACTCACAGTCTCCTGGTTTCTAGTCTGGTGCCTTAACCACTACACCAAACTGGCTCTCTGACCCTGTTTTAGCTTCCCTGAAATCAGCTGAGTTTGGTTCGGTGCTGCCACCTAGTTGGACTCCCCATAAAAAGACTAATCCTATCTGTTCAGATGTTCACCCAAATCAAACCTTAGGATTTAGTCAGAGGATAAAAAGGAAGTGTGAAAAAGGAACACAATAGGACATTCCTAATTGTACCATGCAGACCAAAAGCAGAGAAAATGTCCAGGAAAAAAGAATGTATAATTGTAGTGTTGTAAAGAAAATGGAGATGGCCAACTAGTTAACACACACCAGTACTTGCTCTGGAAAACAAATCCAAAATACACCTTAAACCAGTCTTCCCCAATCTAGGACCCCCCATCAGTAAGTTCCCAGCAAGCATGGCTAAGAGACGATGGGATCCAAACACATCTAGAAGGCTCAAGGTTGGGAAAGGTTGTTCCAGTTTATAAAATGAGGTTGGATGTATTCTACATTTATACCTGTATCAAGGAAAATCGGAAGTTACTCTTTTTTTTCTATGCCTTTTCTTTTCTGATGTCTTTTTCCCTTTCTTTTTGACTTTTTTGCATTTTAATCTTTCTGAAATTTAATAAAATTTATTTAAAAAAATAAAATAAAATGAGGATGGAAACAATTATCTAAGTCAGTGTTTCTCAACCTTGGCATGAATTTCCCCATGCTGGCTGGGGAATTTTGGGAGTTGAAGTCCACACATCTTAAAGTTGCCAAGGCTAAAAGACACTGGTCTAAGTAAACAAGAAAAAAAAAAAAAGGATTAGGGACATCTGTCGGTTTTTGCACAAAACCATGGTTTACTTAATCATGATTTACTGCATTAACTACAATTAGTTACAATATCATCTTAAACTATTAAAGCTTGGTTCACAAAGAGCACTGGCTAAGCCAGACAAGCAAAGAACAAGCTTTTGGTTGCACTGAAAAGGGATATAATTCAGTGCTAAATTCTCAAAAGCAGGAATGATAATCTTCAGTACGGTTGTGTTTTACTGATGCAGATATAATTATGTCAAATGTTCTAATACTGTCAAGCCAACACAGCTCTACTTCCTCAGCATTACATCTTTTTTGAAAGAAAAAAAAAAAACCTCTAACCTTCTTTGTTCATAGAAACCAAGGAGTTGCTTTGTAGTGGGTAATTTCTTTAGCCATCATAAGACCTGAATTGCCTACTCTGAGAGACAGCAGCTCAGCAGAATTCAGATACAGATGTCTCCTCCCCATCCTCCATTTTCCAACAGGCATGGACCATATCAGGGGCCATACCTCATCCTTCTGATCTTCTGGGGGACCACAGAATGCCATTCAGTGGTATCACTGACAGTTTTTGGTCCTTTTTATGGTTTTGAAGAGTGGAAATGAGACCAGGAGGCCTCCTGAAGGGAGATTGCTTCTCTTCCTACTTTTAAAACCACCAAGTCTAACCAGGGATGGTATGGTCTGAACTTAGATGTTCTGCAGGTTCATCAAATACTCTGTTTTGGGGGCATTTCAAGCTTTTTTTGCCTATCATCTCCTACACACTGAATGTGTAACAGCCTTTTGGAACCACTGATACCTTGGCTTTAACCAACATTTATGCAAGTTAGTCTTCTCCTCTGATCACTTGACATCTTCTTCACGTTGAGTCGTAGTCCCACATCTTCCAGTGCAAAAGGACATGAACCTTAGCACTAAAAGGTATGGCAGTAATCTTCAAGGTGCGGGCCTGAGGAAACAAAACTCTGGAGTGGGGAACTTAGAGAAGCTATAAAAGGGAAAGAATATATGCAGCATTAAAAAAAAAAAAAAAAGCCAGACAGCCAGTATGGAGAACAGTCAGTGCCCCTAGAGAGCTGAAAACTACGTTATTAAAAAATACAACCCAATCATGTAATTTAAGCTATTTTTTTATTTTGCTTTGTGCCTGGCTAGTCATCAATAATTTCCGACAATTCATATCTGATATAGAAATTTGTGCAACAATTTGTGCAGTATATTTTAGTTTTATTACAGAGAGTTATGTTGTGGCTGATCTCCAGATAAGTTTTGCCTTGGATCTTTGCAGCCCTCTGGACAGATCTGCAGAAAAGATGTTCTGCTATGGGCAACCTCTGATGAACTGTGGTTGGATAAGGACCACTAAGTCCTGTACAGACTGGCCTGACCAATTCCTGCAATCACTGTGAAAGAAATGCCTGGTTAGGTAAGATCTTTCTTTTCTGCTCGCTACACTTCTATTGATTCAGCTGATGAGGGAAAAAAAACAGTTACGCTTCTGAACAGCAGGGTGTCTAATTGCCACTGGGCATGATAGAATCCTGGTTGAAAACTTAGTGTGGCCAGCAGATGATTTCCCTACTTCCCCATTATTATATATGAGCTTGATTTACTTATGAAGCCTCTAAATACAAGTAGACATCATACAGACTTTAGAAAAACAAAGAGTTAGAGTTACAGTCTAGAAAATGCAATACAGAAGCTAAAGGTATATAACTACAGTCATTTAACAAGGATTAGTTAACCCTGAGCACCCTTTAACTACCTTGTGGTTAATTAAATTAAAACTACAATTAGATTTGTAACAGAATGTGGGTTATGGATGAAATGGGGATTCACGTAAGTGCCTCTTGGAGAGAAACAGGAAACAACCGTTCCAAAATTGCCATGAAACTTTAACAGCTGTGGTCTTCAAAAGTCTTTATAGCCTAATCCTATATATCATATATATCAACTCAGACGTCTGCTCAGGTAATTGAGTATAGGATTGCTCTAATCTCTTGGTTCTCTACAATACCTTGTTTGCCATTATTTTAGAAAAATCAAAATAAAATCAGGCTCCCAAATATGCAGTAACTCAAAATTGCAGTACAGTGGGTGTCAGAAAGAAAAAGAATGAGTTAGGCAACCATAGCCAAGGCACTTTTGGGCCTCTAAGGCAGTGCTTCTCAACCTTGGCAACTTTAAGATATGTGGACGTCAACTCCCAGAATTTCCCAGCCAGCCATGCTCAACCTAGTGAAGTCCACATATCTTAAAGTTGCCAAGGTTGAGAAGCACTGCCCTAGGATAACATTTCATTAAATTAAAGTTATCAGTGCAGGTGTGGGGAAGCTATGCCTCTCTAAATGTTGCTGAACTACACCTTTCAGAATCCCTTCCCACTGATTACCACTGAACTACAATTTCCAGCAGTGCCATCTGAAAGTTCGGATTCCCCAATCCTATATCTTTTAAAATCTGATCCTGAGATTGCCAGTTAACAGAGCCTAGTGTTAATACTCAGGTGTCCTACAAAACATTGCAAAATGTGAACAAAGGTGTAAGAAACTCTGCTGATATCCTTCAGGTTTTCCAAAGTTGCCAAGGATATGGTAATACCAGGAAGAAAACCTTACGATGAGCAAACAGAAGGCAAAATAGAGCCGTAGGTAGGCTGTTGTATATTTTAAAAACAGGGGGAAAACTCATCATCTACTCCTCTGGGTATGCACTGAAAAGCGTGACAGCAACGCTCCCTGTCCCTGGTTGGGTCCATCTCATGGGGCTGTTCTCAGAATCTCTGCCAACATCACCCACAGTGAGCAAAAGATTGGCCATTGCTTGTGGGGACCTGATCAACCTCAGAATTTATGGATTAGGATAACCTTCCTCTACTTGGTGCTTCTAGATATACACCTTCAGTCATGTGGCTGCAGATGGTGGGGGTTTTTGCCTGACACATTTGGATGACTATATTAGGATATACAGTGTTGTTAGAATCATATCTTGGTTCAAGATATCTTGGGTTATTTTGAAGCAACTGGGCCATCAGTCATGATGAGAGGCAGAGTTGGATTTCCCTTCTTTATATTCCTGCCCGTACCCATCTCTCTTTGAAGAAACCACATTTGTACTGTTGTATACAGTGTTTCTCAACCTTGGCAACTTTAGGATGAGTGGACTACAACTCCCAGAATGTATACAGTGTTTCTCAACCTTGGCAACTTTAGGATGAGTGGACTACAACTCCCAGAATTCCCCAGCCAGCATGGCTGGCTGGGGAATTCTGGGAGTTGACGTCCACTCATCTTAAAGTTGCCAAGGTTGAGAAACTCTGGTTGCATAAAGAAGTTGTTCATTCTCATGTATCCCCAAAATCAAGAACATCAATACAAAGTCATGACACCTTAAAGACTAACCTACTTATTATCACATAACCTTTTGGGATCACAGTCTATTTCACCACTGCACAGAGCAAGATCCTGAGAAAGAAGCCATCTTTGTCAATGGAGCAGTTTGGGATGGGGAAGGGAAAGAGGAACAGTGAAAGCAAAGAGCATAGGTAGTGATAAACAACAACAATTTCCTCCCATCTTTGAGAGTATGTTGATATAGAAAGTGCAGCTTACCTTGGTTCCCCTCAGCAACTGTCAGTGTTTGCTGCCTTCAGACAGTGGGATATGGGATAGTGTCAGGGCAGTGATGGGTGACTTCCCCACAGTCCTCTCCTCTTCTACCCAGTGCCATCTGCTGGTGATTAAGTAAATCATAAGAGTGATGGCCCAAACACCCAACTGTGTCTCATCACACATTCAGGAAAGCAATTGGTGGTGTAGGATAAGGGATGAGACTGTAATATAATAAGAACACTTGCTCTCAGTTTAATCTGCGAAATGGTGTTAAATCTTATAATGAATTCCAGCTGTTCAAAGCCATGTTCCCATAATGCAGCAAGCCACAAACTAATCAGTCATATTTTATCCTACCATGTTATGTGAACGCAGCCAGGGTAGTTTGTTCAAACCCAGAAAATGGGGGTGATTCAGTAGATCTTGGGGTAAGCATGTGAATGCACTGTACAGGCTCCTGCAAAACCAAAAGAGGGGCATGGCAGGAGAGGCAGTTTTGAAAAAACAACTTAAGGTGCTTCTTAATTTTTAACATGGGGAAGTGGTCTGGAACTGGGGGAAGAGCAAGGGTCTAAAGGAAAGTCTTAGCATGGAACACTGGCAGTTCTGATTCAAAGGATGTTTTACTGCACAATTAGAATTGTAAATCAGGAAATTTGCCTGCCTGCTCCAACTGTTACAGTTTTCAGAAACCACCTTGTACAATGCTTGAACACAGCTGTCAGTACAGATGAAGTGCATATTACAGGTGCTGCAAAGTGGCCGAAGCGTTCAGGGCAGACATGCTTTAGCTGCTGAGGGAAGCCAGGCAAGCAATAAGAGACCCGCTTGGTGCTTTCCCCTAAACTGTCTGGAGCTGGAGAAGTCCCATCATGAGACCAGATAGGGAAAAGCCACGGGCCACACTCCATCCCCTCAACATGCTCTCACGAGAGGTGTTCTGGTGGTCTGCAGGCAACAAGCTGTGCCTACGCTGATACCACAGGCTCCTGCAAAGGAGAGTTTGCTTAAACTGTGTGACTCTAACAGCTCCCATTACCCTACTGATGAGCCCCATAAAGTTTATGGCTCTGAGTGTGCGGAAGCCATGCTAATGGTCCTTGCCATCTGGAAAAGATGGCTCCATAGGGGCTGCAGGCCCCCACCCACTGGAGCGTTCCCCCATCTCCCAGCTGCAGCAAGGAGGAGGATGCTGAGACAGCACTTGGAGAAGGCATCAGATGCTCAATCCCCCATGCGGGGTAGGGGGGTCTCCAGAGAGCGGGAAAGAAAAACAAAGGGAGGGAATTGGCAAAGCCTTTGATTTGACAGCAAATGTTTTTTCACCAAAATATATCTAATGGGCCTGTTACAGCAAGGAGGCTCATCTGCTCCCGCCTTTAGAAATTAGGAAGCAGACTCCTTAATTTGGATCTTATCTTCCTGTCTATTATATGCAGATACACCAGCTGTGGAGTGTTAACTTTTAGGCCAGAGGTTCCCAAACTTTCTCAGTTCGCAGCACCCTTAATGTATCGGTAATTTTTTCATGGCACCCCACGGTTCCCAAACTGTGTGCCAGGGTGCCTCATAGCACTTTGGGAACTGCGGGCTGAACAGAAACAGGGAATGCACAGGGGCACTGCAGGATATTTTAAATTTTTGAGGGAAACCCAGCAATATGAGGCTAGTCGTTTTTGCAGTGTCTGACAGTTGTCAACACATACTGTAGTTTGGGAATCACAGTTTTAGGCAATGCAGACTTCCAACATGTACATGCATGTAAATGTACATCACTGGGAACGCAAGTAGAGAAACTGCCCCCGAAAGGATGTACAGTGTGAGGCCCCTGTGGAATCATACTGTCTAGCACTGGAGGCAGCCCAGAGCGCTAACTTCCCTGTTCCTACTGCATCATCACAGAACAGGTTGGCCCCCTTGTTCTCTACTGTGGGGTAACTCTTTTAGCGAGAAGTCGGAGGGAGGAAGCTGGAACTGTCAATTGCATGCTGTGAACAATTTGCATTGCTCTTTGTCTTTTTGCAGACAAAATAGATTATGTTTGTCTTGACTTGGACTCCAGAATTGGGCAGGTCATAGGGATGTGACCGATGGCAATCACTGTTCTGTTATGTTTGGATTAATTTTAACTTTCAGATCTCTAGGACATGGACCAGATAAGTAGAGAAATGAAGGCTACAACCTGCTTACTTTCTTGCATCAGATGTCTTTTATAACAAGCTAGGCTAGAAGTGAACAATCCAAAAGAACAAATCTATCTTTCCTAATATTTATTATGTATGTACAGATGTATGTATGTGCCAATTTGGTGTAGTGGTTAAGGCATCAGGCTAGAAACCAGGAGACCATGAGCTCTAGTCCTGCCTTAGGCATGAAGCCAGCTAGGTGACCTGGGTCACTCTCTCTCAGCCCTAGGAGGCAGGCAATGGCAAACCACTTCTGAAATCTTGCCAAGAAAACTGCAGGGACTGGTCCAGGCAGTTGCCAGGAGTCAACACTGACTCTAAGGCACACACACACACACACACAAAAAGTATATATGCTGTTAAAACAGCTATAATCTCACTTTCTTTCTTGCCCATTTTCAGTGCAGTGGGGAAGAAAGCTGCCTGGCAGGGGTGGGGGGTAGCTTGCACCTCAAAATATTTGGCAAACAGTCAGTAGCTATCTAATCACTATGTGAAACAACTCTCACACCTTGAGACTGGCCCCATGATTCAGGGAGGTGATCAATGCCTCCCAGCAGGAGAGACCTGTTCCATCCCATCTAAAGAAGAAAATAACAAGACCCTTATTGAAAAAGTCCTCCTTTGACTCAGAAGATCTGTACAAATGTAGACTCAGTCTCCAAAGTGTCATTCATGAAAAAAGTGATCAAGAAGATGGTGGCCTTCCAGCTTCAAACACAACTGAATTATACTGGGTTTCTGGATCCATTTCAACCAGATGTGAAGTTGGGATATGGTAGTGAAAATTTTATTGCTGGGGTGGATGGCTTGCGCAGGAAATTGGGTGGGAGGAGTGTAGACCTGCTAGTCCTCTTTAACTTCTAGGTGACTTTTAGTACCATCAAGCATGGTATTTTTCTGGACTGTCTGACAGGAATGTCAGATTATTGGGGAGATTATTTTACAATGGTTACACCTTCTTGTCAGGCCATGTCCAGAAGATGCTGACCTATGATGTCCCACAGGTTTCATGTTGTCCCCCTGTGCTGTTCAACATGTACATGAAACAGCTGGGGGAACTCATTTGGAGTTTTGAAGTAAGATGTCACCAGTGTGCCGGCGATAACCAACTCTATTGCTCTTTACCTGTCAGCCCTCCCAGGTAAACCAGACAGAAAACACAACCAGATGAGCTAATTCTACTTTATTGTAAGGCCACATTAACTGAATCTTGCAAGTCTGAAAATACAAATCTCCCACAGTCACTTTCAACAGCCTGATATATTAGGGCAGATCCTTTTTAAGTTTCTTTCTTTGTCCATTATTCAGCTGAGGGCTTCTCCCCCTTTATCTGATCATTCCCCAGGCAATTTCTTCCCCTCATCCCTCAAGGTCATTCCCACACACCATGACATCACCATCCAATTCCAAGGAAGTAATTGATACCCTTTTTTGGGTACCTTTGCCAATTGGTAACATTGTCTATGTGTGGTAATGGGCAGGAAGAGAGAGCAAACTGAAATTAAATCTAGATAAAACAGAGGTGCTATTATTAAATAGGAAAATGGACTCGGTAACAAAACTTAGCCTGTGTTGGACGGGGTTGCATTCCCCTGAAAGAACAGGCTGACAATAAACAGCCACTGGGCTACTACCCTGTGCAAGATACAGGGGTCATATGACTGACTCTGTTCATTACCTCTTCTGATGAAATACCTCTCCTTGCTTCTGTTTTGAACCCTCAGCCTCCAACATTCCACAGACGAAAACGGGAAGCTTGTATTCCCTCTTCTTGTATTCCTGCATCTCCCTACTACAAATCATTATATATTGCTAAAGGCTCTTCCTTGTTTGCTGGTTGTTCAGTGGATTCCATTTTGCACTGCGACATCCTGTCCTACGTCAGCTTCTGCAGTAGTGTTAGTAATCCAGTTGTAACAGTTTGCTAAGAATACCTGACTGAACGTTAACCTCACAATGGCTCTACCTGTACTTAGTAAAGAATAGTGCTCAGCAACGTTTATTATCTGAATATAGGCATTTGAGGTGGAGGTGGAAAATGAAAGGCAGGCTATATTCACTTTGCCTATATCTGCATGTACCTCCACACACTCACGATTAACAAGCCAGATCTCTCTCCACAGATGTTTAACTTCCAGAGACAATCTTAAATCTGAAAAAAAATGTAGTGTATGTTGTTGCTGATCCGCACTTCCCTCCCAAATTTAATAGAAGGCCAAATGTTCACTGGGAGCAGGGCAGGGGAAGAAAGAATGTCCTTTCCCATGTACCATGATACACACACACACACGCACAACAGTACTTCCAGAGATGCTTTGTCATTTAATGTAGTTTGGTCCACTAAAAATTATCTCTAGCAAGCAAAATAGGGACGAACTAGAGACAGCATTTGAATAGGGATATAAACCAGAGAGAAAAGGGATAATTAAGAGCAGAGATATGAACCAGAGAGAAAAGGGATAATTAAGAGCCAAACTAGACTTAAATGTAAGTGCATCTTTGCATTTAATGTGCATGTTTTAAAAATGCAAATCGGAGCTTCTGGGACAGGGGGAGGGGTAATAATTATCAGGCTTGCAGCAAATGGGGAGGAGTATTGACACTTTCCTCTCCTACTGCTGTCCTAAAGAAAATTGCTCCTTTGGATTTGTTTTGGGGTAGTGACGGGACATCTTCTATTACAGGCATGTTGTTGAATTACAATTTCTAGAAGTCCCAGCCAGCTAGCTAATAAGGGAGGTTGGAGTTATAACTTACTTATATGTGGAAGGCCAAAGGTCCTCATTTTGATAACTATATTTTTCCAAACAAAAACAGAGCAAGATGCAATTTTCAGTGTGGACTTCAGCAGAAGAAAAGGTTAAAATATTTCTCTTCACTACATTAGTCTTCTTGATCATTATCAGCCCCCTCCCCAAGCAACTGCTATTTGCAGTCTAGAAAACATTAATGTTAAAAGCCTTCCAAAATACCTACATTTAATAATTATATCCAGTTTGGTTTATGTCCCCATTCATAAACCAGGGCTCAAATTCTCTGAATATCTATCAGCTGAGCCTGAAGAGCTATTCTGCAAATGCCCCTAGCAAATGAGAAAGGATCTAGGCAGTTACAGATGAATGAATTTGACCGCAGGCAAGCTTTTTATTTATTTCATTTTAAATTAAGTTATTTTCCCAGACGTTTTAGCCTTATGTTCTTTTCCTGCTCTTACCCTCCTGTATATTATCTATCTATCTATCTATCTATCTATCTATCTATCTATCTATCTATCTATCTATCTATCGGTACGGGTTTCATTTATTTTTGTTTTATACTGGGGTTGCTTCATTCTCTATCATTTTGTTATCACTGTCTTAATTATATGGTTTAAACATTTTATTCAGAAGCCATTATTTGATGGGCAGTCTACCATCACTGTTAATCAATGAATGCCTATAAAAATCCAACTCAAAGGAGCACAACTGTTTGGAATCAGTCAGAGGCTGTAGGTCTGGCACCTGAAAGAAAGCATCTGAGCCTCTGCTTGGAACCAGGTGACTTGGGTCCACTCTCCTTAGCAAAATTGCTCCCCTGCCTGAATGCCTTGAGGCTCAGTATTAGAAGGTGGCACCTATCATGGGCACAATTTGGGGGGTTGGTCATATGCCTAAGGTGGGCAGGAGCAGTGCTCAAACTGCCATGTAGAATTCATGCGGCTCTTCATGCTTGAATACTCTTCAATAGCCTCTGCTCACGCTCCTCTATTGTGCCCAGAGAGGAAGGCAGTTTGGGAGCCTGGCATAGCTATTAATCTCAACAATGTACCTTTAATTGGACTCTCTGCTGCTTATACAGAAACGCTGGCACGTGCCAGTTAAACAATATCTAAAGCAGCATGTATTCTGTATAGGCAAGGGAGGAATAGCTTCTCGGTGCTCTGGCAAGGGTTGCACATCAATTCACACACCCCTTGTTCATAAGAGCAGATCAGCTAAGCCCAGGAAAGTATGTGCACATGACATGCATTAAAGTGCACTGTTTCATGTTGCATGCCTGTGTGCCTTCCTCTTTTTCAAGCATGCACATCACATCATAACCTTCTCGTAGGACACTGTAACTTGCACATCTATCCAATTTTGCAGCTGCATGCCTATATGCAGCTGGACTGGGGGAGAGACAGCAACTGGGGCAAAATATGTCTCTTTTGGAGTGCTTTCAAATTTGGGTTAAGATCACATCCTTCCGCTGTAGCTGGATGCTGGGGGTAATGACTCAAGAAACTATGACTTAGTTTAGTTCATTGCTTTGGGAACCAGCAGGATTATGTACTTAAATCCTTTGGGCCATTATTTCAAAGTATTGCTACTAGTTCCTTTTCTGCCCAGGGAATGAAAAAAACTAGATCATATTGGAGAAGGTGTTTGCACACAAGCTGTGGGTTGTTCTTGTTTATGTTCTCTAGGATTGTTTGGTTTCACCCACACAATTGCAACTGGGATATTGTGCTAGGTAGTTCACATGTGTTATGCTGGGCAAATATAAGTCCCTTGTAATTTAAGTTTGCTATCTGGGATGTGGATAATTGCTTTAGTGAATATGTGAGTAGAGGGGGGTTTTTTTTTCCCTATTGGCTTTTTTGACAAGATCTTGTTCCATTTTAAGCTGTAATGTCCTGCTCTGCAGGGCATCTATTTTTGATAATCAGTTCAAGATAGGTTATTTTCTCTCTCTCCAAATGTGTTGAAAGAAACTTAGCAAGATTAATAGTAAACCTGGCCTGACAGGCTGAAAGTAGTAATACCAACTTTAAATTCATTTTTACCATGGGATCTTGGTGTATCCTTTCATATACACTGGAGTGTGTATTGTAGCATGATGGGATTTTGATCTTGTCCAAGATGATTAAACAGTGATAATTCTCAAAAATGAATCAGCTACGTATGGGCTATATTCATATATCCTGCTTACTCATGGCTGAATTAACCATGGCTTCTTCAGTTAACCCAATCCAGGACATACTGAACCATAAGCTAACCACACAGACTGGTTTTACACAAGACTCTAGATTAAAATGTGAAGGGCTAGTTTGTGGTTTATTTAAGCTCGCCCATGGTGTATTCAAAAGTGTTCCATCTGTTGACTTCTGTGGTTTGCATGTGATGTTTCTGACCACCAGTCTACTCTCCCCTTCCTTCCCCTTCTAAGACTGCCAGAGGCCTTGCGATGCAGAGGGATACTCAGATGACAAGGCCAATTCCAGTTCATCAGCCAGCACAGCTTTTCGTTTGTTGATGGGCTCTCTAGGGAGGAAGTTGATTCCTGGGAGCACTGAGAGCCTGTAAGAACTCGGTCTGGATCTCCCGGAGGGTTTGTCACCTTTCTTTTCTGATCAGAATGCCTGTCATGCTGGCAGTGTGATGGAGATGTCAGGCTGGCCTGGCGTGCTCCACTGGGGGAGAAATCACCACCAAATGCTAATGCAAACTGATGCTGGCTCCTAGCAAGACACTACTGAGCCCCTCTGCAGGATGGATTTAAAAGAGTCCAACTGATGCAGGTAGAACAACAGACCCAGACCTGGCAAAGCTGGCAGGAAAGGAATTCCATCTACCCATTTCCTGTCAAGCCCAAACAGATGCACCTTCATGCGTATACACATGTTCCACATACCCTCCTTCGGGTCAGCTGACAGCACCAAAGGGCCTTATTGCCATTCACAATTCCCCATTCTGGGACAGCTTCTGCACTGAAGAGGAATGGAATGCTCCCTACATTTCCCCTAGTGAGAAGCAGCACTTTGCAACTGGAATGGATTAGCCCTGTGAGGGCTTGTTGGAGCATCAGGACCCTGGACCCCTAAGAACCAGTGCAATGTAGTGGACCACATGTTAAATCAAGACAAAGGTAGAAATCCCAGTTTATCCTTCAAGCTCCTGTGTAACCTGGGGCCAGGCACTGGTTGCATTCACCCATCATCCTAAACCATAAATTATAGTTTACAAATACAGTGGCTATGTTCCCCTAACATGCTTAGCCAAATTCAAACAAACCACACTCAGATTTAGTGTAATGTGGGAAGCCAGTCACTCTGTCTTATCCTAATTACATGTTGTTAGGTTGGACTGGAGTAACCTCCATGGAAACTACATTGTGCTTCTTGGAGGAGGGCAAGATAAATATGCAGTATATAAACATATCCATCATAACTCATGTAAATGGCAAGAGCTTTTCCTTGGTCTACCCTAGTGGCTGTCCTACATCAGTTTCCAAGGAGAAACTGCAGTGTTCTCAGAAGCTGCTAACACTATTAGTTTATCTGCCTGCTTCTTGCTTAGCCCTTTGAGATTCAAGGCATGTTCTGATCTTAAAACATATCAAGTTGTAGTTGCATTCTGGGCTGCACCCTTCCTTCCTTCCTTCCTTCCTTCCTTCCTTCCTTCCTTCCTTCCTTCCTTCCTTCCTTCCTTCCTTCCTTCCTTCCTTCCTTTCCTCTACTTCCCGACCCAAAGCAGAATTTTCCTGGGAAACAGCTGGGCAGCAGAGGTTTAGGGCATTGTGTCTTTTCTCTGAAGAATTCTAGATTTACCAGTGGATGCCACTAGATCTACCTTCCACTCAGCAGGTAGCAGCAGTAGTCAATATTTTTTGGGCTCAAAAGGTAAGCAGAAACAGGCCTAGAACTTGGACAGGAGACTACCAAGAAATCCAAGTGGTTTAGGTTACACTGGGAAGTTGAAGCAACATCGTGGAAGAAGGCAATGGGAAACAATCTTACTATTGTTGTCAAGAATACTGTCCATATGTACAGAAAGTAGGGAAGATAACCTTGATGGAAATATGCAGGAATTGTTACCTAGGCAAAGGGCTTGAAGCATTTTTTAAGCCCCGAGAAACAAGATAATATTTGGAAGCAGCTCAGACAGACACTGTCCTGACTCACTGGAGTACAAGAAGGGGGAGGAGGTACAGCACAATAAGACATGTGAGATTCTGTTATTAAAGCCAATCTCAATAAAGGGAGATTTAGCTTTCTATGGTGCTGATTTCCAGGCCTGATCTACCCAGCGGGGCTGACAATATGTGACCATGCAGTCACCAGGAGTGGAGCTCTCCTCAAGCTGAATGGGCCCAACGGTAGACAGTGAAATCTATTCTTGCTGCAGCATTGTGATCTGAGGAAAGCCGCTGGGAAGCCACGTCAGTCCCTATATTCCTCACTCTCTCTAGTCCTTTGAGTTCCTGTCACATAGTATAAGGACAACTGGACTGAGTGATGGCATCTACTGATACCACCAGTGTAAACAAAGGAAGCTAATCTCCCCTGGTCTTGTCCTTGCTTGTTGCATCCCTGCAGAGAGTAGAACCCAGTACCCAGTATCAAGAATAGGCAGACATATTACTTACCCTAATTTGGAATGTGGCACCTTCTGAACTGCACCCAAGGGTTTATTCAGCTCAGCGTGAGATAAAAGAAGCTGTCTCATTGGCTAACATCGGGGGCTTCTTTGTGTAGATTCTCAAGCTGTGGTACTTGATTCCTTTCACTCCAGATGGAAGGGACACAAGAGAAAAGATAACCAAAGCAGTTTTAGTATTTGGTATGCCATGGTGGTAACACTTCCCTTTGCTGCCCTTGAACTGAACTTTGTTTCAATCCCATTAGGCAGGATTTTTAATCTACCCACCAGACGTGTTCAGATATAAAGATGGAGCCCTCAGAAAGAATCTGGAGTAAAGGGGGCCTTGAGCTATTGTACAACATATCAGGAGCACCTTACCCAAGTTTTGGGTAGTAGGATTTGGCATCCACATTACCCTATTACCTGGGACTAGGAAATAAACATCAGTGGTTGTGTAATTGCAACATGTTTGAGTAAACTACAGCATACTAATTTACCTCGACCCTCTGCTTCAATACATATACCAGAGACTAGCCAATCACATTTTAGCATTGTATGGTGCAAACCCAATTAATGTAAGGTTCAGATAGTAACCTCAGTTTGGCTCCAGAGGCCTGAGAACTGCACAGTCATGAACATATGGAGAACACCAATCTGAGGAAGTGAGATGTGTGCCATAAAAATTTTGATTTTAACACATCTAGATAAAATGAAGCGGGGCGGGGGAGAGATTAGTATTATGCCAACTGTGATTTGCCTTGCAAGCAGGCCACATGCAGTGTGATCAGGGGAATCCCAGCCAGGGTCATTTTGCAGTCACTAATTTTTCATTAACTTGATTCCATAGCAGTGGCGGGTCATTAAACCATTTGGAGGAAACTGCTCATCTTCCAGATTAACAAAAGCAGCTGTTCACATCTGTGAAAAGAAACATGGATCTCACAAGTAACAATTAGAGGCAGGAAAGCTCAATTCTTGCATTCCACCATCAATCTCCTTTACCTACAGCTCCATCTCACCAGTAGTTGGCTTCTTCTTCCTGGAAAGCAGTTATTGACTGCTGTATATTGCATGCCAGTGACAGCACCTGGACAAATGTGGCTGATCTCAAAAAGACTAGTCAGGATTGAACTTGCTTAGTGCTTAGATGGGAGACCACCAGAATTCCCACAGCAATCTGTAATCTAGAGTGGGTGGTCAAAAAAAACCCTCCCGGAAGCTCATGGCAAACCATTGTTATAAAAAACACACATAGAAGAAGGACCTATCCGTATAATTACCAGGAGTCAAGCTTGACAGGGAATAGCCTTATCTTCCTAGAGTGTCAATGTGGGAGGCAGCTTCCTCCCTCCCTCCCTTTCACAGCTATAGCCCATGTGTCACAGACAACTTCTAATGGTAAATTGTTTACAACTTCTAAAAGAACAGGCAATTTTTTTTCATCTGGAAAACATAGGCAATATTAAGGCCATAACAAAGAAACAGCAATGCCCAAACAGATGCTAGGATTCTGTGGGAAGAGAACAGATGTTTTGAATGCCCTCTGAACCTCTGCCTTCCCAAGGATTGGTGACCTCAAACTGAAGATATAATCTCTGCTATTCTCGGAGTTGGCTAATGGATATAATCTCCCACTCCGTGCTATATGGTGCGTTCTCAAAAAATAATTTAAATTTGGTTGCAAGAAGCTATACATAACCACTTTATTAATTTATACATTATTAATTTGTATATTAATGGTTTCTGGTTGCAGTTGCCCAGTTTAAATATCAGGAAACATTCCTGCTGCAAACTGTTATTGGGAAATAGCAGCATCAGTATTTTGTGAAATCTTCTTTTTTAACTATTAGAAGATGCAGGTGTACAATTTACACCACATGCAAAATTTGTGATTTTCTGCCTCATGAGGTTGTATTCAGTGTCTGTGTCTAATATTACTATTGTATCTAGATCAAGATTAAGAAGGGTTAACCTTTGACTTGCTTTAATTCCCTTTTAATCTAGACCATCTATGCTCATGCTTATAAAATATGGGTATATAACATGGCCATTCTCGTGTTTTGTTTCATGTCCCCCTCACCATGCACAAGCCAAGTCCTTAAGAGAAACCAGCTGCAGTAACAGGCTCTAAACTCTAGCCTGGGAGCTGGGAAAAGTCAGACTTCTGTTCCTTTTGAGGGGACAGTGCTGGGGGCAGTTCCTTACCTTGAGCACTGGCAGGGTTAAACAGACAGAGGTTTCTTGTACAGCTCTGCTTACAACTGCACACAGACATATGGACACATACTGGAGTGTGAGACCCAGGAATTAATTGTGACAGGAGATTCACGCTCCATGAGCACTAGACACCTGGTGATAAATGTGGCAGAAGTATATTGGAGGGAGGGGAAGAAAGGGGCTTCCCCATGTTTCCTCCTGGGGGGTGGGTACACAACAAGCTAGGAGTAAGGAAGCAATAGGTGGCAGCAGGTACCGCAAGTAGGAACAGCCTTTGAGAATGGCACAACCTGGGAAATGCAAGATTCTTCTCTTTAGCGATCCCCCAGGTTTAATATCAGGAATATCTTTTACTGGTCCCCATGTCATGTTTTATGGAGGGAACTTGTACTGACAAATTTAACTCAACAGGCTAATTCACAAAGCCTCGTTATGGGCTTATTTTCTGCCTATGGTGACTTCATTTTTTTAAAGAACAGATACTGGTTGTGAAGGAGGTAAAGCAATCTCTCCCTACCACAGCTCCACAAGCTAGGTTTTGTACGGTGTTGCACACATATTGATGCTTGGAAACTTAAAAAATGTTCTCCTGTTTGGCCTAACAAGATGGGATGAGCTATAAACACCTAAGTGATAATGTGAATCATTGTTTCTACTTTGATTACAATCATACAAAGTCCATACTGTACATATGCAACTTGGTTTGCTCTAAAATACTTGGTTGACATGTTCACCAATTCCTCCTTCTATAATCTATTCATCACCTTTGAGTGCTTCCAAAATTGATCTTTATTTTTCCTGGCAAGGTTCCTACATCATAAGAATGTGCAACATGACAGACACAAATCAGCAGGAGAAGATTATTTCAGAAAAAAAGTGCCATACTAAAGAAAACCCATTTGCTGTTCTGAAATGCTGTACAGCTTTTTAAACATAAAAATCTTATCCAGGATGTACAAACCATATATGAGTTTCTTCACTGCAAGTTGGCACTAAAGGAATATTTTGGATGCTTCCAGACAAGAATTCAGTAAAACAATCACCTTGTTTCAAATGCTAAATTTTAAAGGATCCAAATAGATAGATGGGTTCCCAGAAGTTATCTTCGGTTTGTAGCTTTCCTAGAGTTCCTTGTTGCGTCTTTTCTTATCACAGATAATCCACTGAGGACAGTAAGAGGGAGCTGCACAATGCTGTAATTCTGATACTAAGACCACCCCCACTATTGCTTGCTCTTCCCTGAAAAGTGTCTCGCCCAGCTGAAAAGCAGTATCACAATATAAGAATTGGCTTTGGGTAGGTGATTGGATGCTTGGGTTGCATTTATTTATTTATTTTCATTTATATCCCACTTTGCATTCAGGAACTCAAGGTGCCCTTCATAGACTCCCTTCTAATTCTCCTCACAACACCACCACCACCGTGAGGTGGATTGACTGAGGAAAAAGCAACATGCGCAAAGTCACTCAGTGAGCTTCTCTCCAGAAGACGGATTTCCACCTGGGAAAGTCTTTTTATTAACTTCCCTTTATATGGCTTGGAGACCCAACTCTCTGGTGAAACCTCAAAGGCTGGGAAAGGTGGAAGGAAAGAGAAGAGGGCGACCAGCACCAAGGTGGATGGACTCCGTTGCCTTGGTGATAGGGACACCGTTGGGAGACTTGAAAGACCAGGTTAGGGACAGATCATCATGGAGAAAAACTATCTAACGGGTCGCTAGGAGTCAAAAAGGACTTGATGGTACATAATAAATCAATCATATGGGGTGAACATCCCATTTTTACACTCACACCTGTGAATGCCAGAATAGAGCCCAAATGCCTTTAAGACAAGGTTTCCTATTGCCAACAGGCTACCCACCAGTCCTCCCAGGGAGACTCCGTGATTTTTTTGGCCTCCCGTACTCCACACGCCGCCTACCAATAGCTGGCGGGGGCGCTTTGGTGGCTCTTCCACCCTGGGCAGTCAGCTACCCTCCATGCCGAGGCCAACGGGGCAGCAACGTGCCAAGTCCCATCGGCGCCCCCAGCCCAGAAACACAGCTATCTATCTTTGTTGGACGTGAGCCACACGCGGCACTAAATAGATTTGATGGGCCAAAATATTCAAATTAATTTGGGATCGAGTGGAGGCCTCCGGAGCTGCTTTCCCTCTGCTGGCGCTCCCGCTCCGTGCACCACCCGCCGACTGTAGCGGCGGCGGCCCCAATCTAAGCCTGTTGGAGAAGGAATAAATCATCCGCCGCCTCCGTTTAGCAGGGCACTGATTGCCGGTGTTGACTCACCGGGGAAATCAGGTGAGTGCCCCGCGCGCTCCCGCGGTCTCGTCGGCGTTTAGCCGAGATTTATTTATTTGATTTTCCAGGCTCTGGGTTGCTTCCCCCTCAAAAGGCCTCCGGGGAATTGCAGGCCTCGCAATATTAATGTCGGCGAGGACGCCGCCTCATTAAAGTGTCAGGCGGCAGTAATTCCTGCTTTGCTTATCACTCCCTCGGGAGGCCGAGCGCGCCGCGGGGGCGCTGGAGGGATACACCCTGCGGGCTTCTGCGGAGGGATGGACCCAGGCCCCGGCGGAAACCAGTCGGAAAGCAAACCGAAGCCAAGCGGGTAATTTTAGTGTTTTCATGGTCCTGGAGAAATTAATACCTTGGTTTAATTTTTTTATTTTTCTAAAAGTTGCCGATGTTTTTATCCTCCCTGTTGTTACGTCCTGTTGAATAACTTGTAATGACAAGAGGATGTACTTTGCCATGTTCAGAGAAAGTCACCTGTATTTTGTTATTGTACCTCCTATTTCCAGGATTGAACTGAAGTCATGGAAACGAAAAAGTCATCGGCCTAAGAATTGGTGTGGGTTTGGTGGGTGAGAGAGCAGCACTTTGCTGCTAAAGAGAAATCAGTGCTCTCCCCATAGAGGTTAACCCAGTGGCAGAAAATGGGGAAAGAGTTGCTATAAACTCTGTTATGCTCCTGATGAATGTGTGGATTGCTTTGACACTGGGAAATAATGATAATTATGAGGATGATGATAAGGCTGACTGTGTGACCAGCGGCAACAACAATAATAATAGTAATAATGGAGTTTGGACTGGACAAATGTTCCAGTCTTACCACCAACAGGGGAAAAATAGTGAAAACTGAAGGAATCAAGACGCCATATGGAAATAACATCATGAATCTGGATGAAGAAGATCACTACAAATACCTGGGCATCCTTCAAGCTGACAACATCAAGCACATTGAAGTCAAGAAGAAGGCTAACAGTGAATACATCATGAGAGTGAAGAAGATCTTAAATTCCAAACTCAGTGGAGGAAATACTATCAAGGCAATGAACACCTGGGCAATTCCAGTCATTAGATACACAGCTGGAATAGCGGACTGGACTCAAGCTGAACTAAAAGCTGTGGATAGGAAGACCAGAAAAATAGTGACAATGAATCTCACCCTTCATCCACACAGTGGTGTTGACAGACTCTACTTACCAAGGAGCATAGGTGGGCGTGGAATGTTGCAAGTACACCAGACAGTTGAAGAAGAAGAAAGGGCATTAGAAGAATATCTGAAGGACAGTGAAGAAGATGCCCTGAAGTTAGTATACTATGAAGGCTTACTGAATACTGAAGAGACCAAACTGGCCTACAAGAAAAACCAAATGAAGAATAGAAAAGAGACACAGCAAGGCAAAGTATTACATGGCCAGTACACACAAACACACACAAAAAAACTAGCAGGCAAAGCAGATAACAACAAGACCTGGCAATGGCTAAGAGCAGGAAAGTTGAAGAAAGAGATGGAGGGGCTAATTCTGGTTGTGCAAGACCAAGCCTTAAGAACAAATGCATACAAAACCAGAATTGAGAAGACAGCAATGCCGCCTCTGCAAAGAAGCTGAAGAAACAGTGGACCACCTAGTCAGTTGCTGCAAGAAGATCTCACAGACTGACTACAAACAATGGCATGACAGAGTAGCAACAATGGTGCATTGGAATATCTGCAAGAAGCACCATTTGCCTGCAAGCAAGAGCTGGTGGGACCACAAAGCAGACAAAGTAATAGAAGATGAAGAAGCTGAAGTGTTCTGGGACTTTAGAATTCAAACAGACAAGCATGTGCCACATAACACCCCAGACTTAATAATTGTTATAAAAAAGACAAAAAACTCTGGATAGGGGACATTGCAATACCTGGAGACAGCAGAATAGAAGAGAAAGAACTGGAGAAAATCACAAAATACAAAGACCTGCAAATAGAAATAGAACAACTGTGGCAAAAGAAAGCCAAGATAGTACCAATAGTAATAGGCACCTTGGGTGCAATCCCAAAACTTCTGGAGCACCACTTGAAGACCATTGGCATTGACAAAATCACCATCAGTCAATTGCAAAAGGCAGCTTTACTTGGAACAGCTTACATCCTGCGATGATACCTTTAACACCATCAAACACCAACATCTGCCTATCCCAGGTCCTTGGGAAGGACTCGATACATGGGTAAAAATGTCAAATCCAGTCTAAACATCTGACTGACTGTGTAACCAACAGTAACAATAATAATACTAATACACCAAGCTATGACATTGGCCCATATTGTACAAACGAAGACTTGAAGAACCAAGGTAAAAAAAGCTCTAGGCTTTCAAGTTTAATTAAAGAGGTTTTGTTATGAGATAGAGTGGACTTGCACAACTTGGTCTTGCTAGCTGAGATGGTGTTAGGAGGGGCTGCCAGCACTTCCTGAAACTGTTGAGTTAGAGCAGGCAGTATCAAGCCAGTGCTACTTTTTCTGGAGGGATAAGTTCTTGTAAGAGCAAATAGCAGTGGTTTTTCAATAAAACATGTATAGACTTTAGTCTTGCCAACTAGAAATTATGATCCCTGCATTATGTCCTTGGTTTACGTTTCAGTCTTTTTCCCTTCTGGCTTCCCTGTTACAGACTCATTCTGTAGCATAAATGTGAGTGCTCTTTTTAAATTTTTAAAACAAAAAAAGGTATTACTGTCAGCTTTTTAGAAGATTGGAAAGGGCTGAAATAACACTTCTATTCCCGAATCCTTTCAGTTTTCTGAGTTCTTGATCATGAGTGTTCACTCAAAAGTAAATCCTTCTGAGTTTAGTGAGATTTATTCACGGAAATATAATGTAGGGAAGCAACCCAGATAGCTAGGGTTTAGAATTAATTGTTGTTTAGTCGTTAAGTCGTGTCCGACTCTTCGTGACCCCATGAACCATATTGCGCCAGGCCTTCCTGTCCTTCACTGCCTCCCTGAGTTTGCTCAGTTTCATGCTCATTGCTTCAGTGATGCTATCTAACCATCTCATCCTCTGCCGTCCTCTTCTCCTTTTGCCTTCAATCTTTCCCAGCATCAGGGTCTTCTCCAAAGAGATCTCTCTTCGCATTAGGTGACCAAAGTATCTGAGCTTGAGCTTCATTATCAATCCTTCCAATGAGCAATCAGGGTTGATTTCCTTTAAGACTGACTGGTTTGACCTCCCAGCAGTCCAGGGGACTCTCAAGAGTCTTCTCCAGCACCACAGTTCAAAGGCATCAATTCTTCGGCGCTCAGCCTTCTTTATGGTCCAGCTCTCACAGCCGTACATTACTACTGGAAAAACCATAGCTTTGACTATGCGGATCTTTGTCGGCAAGGCGACGTCTCTGCTTTTTAATATGCTATCTAGGCTTGCCATAGCTTTCCTCCCAAGGAGCAAGCGTCTTTTAATTTCATGGCTGCAGTCTCCATCTGCGGTGATCTTGGAGCCCAAATAAATGAAGTCTGTTACTGCTTCCATTTCTACCCCTTCTATTTGCCAGGAATTGATGGGTCCAGATGCCATGATCTTAGTTTTTTTAATGTTGAGTTTCAAGCCAGCTTTTGCACTCTCCTCTTTCACCCTCATCAAGAGGCTCTTTAGTTCTTCTTCACTTTCTGCCATTAGGGTGGTATCGTCCGCATATCTGAGGTTGTTGATGATTCTCCCTGCAATCTTAATTCCGGCTTGTGATTCTTCCAGCCTGGCATTTCTCATGATGTACTCTGCATATAGGTTAAATAAGCAGGGTGACAGTATACAGCCTTGTCGTACACCTTTCCCTATTTTGAACCAATTGGTTGTTCCATGACCGGTTCTAACTGTTGCTTCTTGTCCCGCATACAGATTTCTCAGGAGACAGGTAAGATGGTCTGGTACTCCCATCTCTTTAAGAATTTGCCACAGTTTGTTGTGATCGACACAATCAAAGGCTTTTGCATAGTCAATGAAGCAGAAGTAGATATTTTTCTGGAACTCTCGTGCTTTCTCCATGATCCAGCGAATGTTGGCGATTTGATCTCTAGTTCCTCTGCCTCTTCGAAACCCAGCTTGTACATCCGGTAGTTCTCGGTTCATGTATTGCTGAAGCCTAGCTTGTAGGATTTTGAGCATAACCTTGCTAGCATGTGAAATGAGTGCAATTGTGCGATAGTTTGAGCATTCTTTGGCATTGCCCTTCTTTGGAATTGGAACATAAACTGACCTTTTCCAATCCCGTGGCCACTGTTGCGTTTTCCAAACTTGCTGGCATATTGAGTGCAGCACTTTAACACCATCATCTTTTAGTATTTTAAATAACTCAGCTGGAATACTGTCATCTCCACTAGCTTTGTTGTTAGCAATGCTTCCTAAGGCCCACTTGACTTCACTCTCTAGGATGTCTGGCTCAAGGTCAGTGACCACACCAGTATGGACATCGGGGACATTAAGATCTTTCTTGTATAGTTCTTCTGTGTATTCTTGCCACCTCTTCTTAATCTCTTCTGCTTCTGTTAGGTCCCTGCCTTTTTTGTCCTTTATCATGCCCATCTTTGCACTAAACGTTCCTTTCATATCTCCAATTTTCTTGTAGAGATCTCTAGTCTTCCCCATTCTATTGTTTTCCTCGATTTCTTTGCATTGTTCATTTAAGAAGGCCTTCTTATCTCTCCTTGCTATTCTCTGGAAATCTGCATTCAGTTGCTTATATCTTTCCCTTTCACCCTTGCTTTTCGCATTCCTTCTTTCCACAGCTATTTGTAAAGCCTCATCAGACAGCCATTTTGCTTTCTTGCATTTCTTTTTCTTTGGGATGGTTTTAGTTGCTGCCTCCTGTACAATGTTACGGACCTCCGTCCATAGTTCTTCAGGCACTCTGTCTACCAAATCTAATCCTCTAAATCTATTCATCACCTTCACTGTGTACTCACAAGGAATATGATCTAAGTCATACCTGAGTGGTCTAGTGGTTTTCCCTACATTCTTCAATTTAAGCCTAAATTTTGCAGTAAGAAGCTCATGATCTGAGCCACAGTCAGCTCCTGGTCTTGTTTTTGCTGTCTGTATAGAGCTTCTCCATCTTTGGCTGCAAAGTATATAATCAATCTGGTTTCGGTATTGACCATCTGGTGATGTCCATGTGTAGAGTCATCTCTTGTGTTGTTGGAAAAGAGTGTTTGCTATGACTAGCTTGTTCTCTTGACAGAACTCTATTAGCCTTTGCCCTGCTTCATTTTGTACTCCAAGGCCAAACTTGCCTGTTATTCCGATTACTCCTTGACTTCCTACTTTAGCATTCCAATCCCCTGTGATGAAAAGGACATCTTTTTGGTGCTAGTTCTAGAAGATGTTGTAGGTCTTCATAGAAGCGGTCAACCTCAGCTTCTTCAGCATCAGTGGTTGGGGCATAGACTTGGATGACTGTGATATTGAATGGTTTGCCTTGGATACGCACTGAGATCATTCTGTCGTTTTTGAGGTTGTACCCCATTACTGCCTTTCCGACTCTCTTATTGACTATGAGTGCAACTCCATTTCTTCTAAGGGTTTCTTGGCCACAGTAGTAGATATAATGGTCACCCGAATTAAATTCACCCATTCCTGTCCATTTCAGTTCGCTGATTCCCAAGATGTCGATGTTCAGTCTTGTCATCTCATGTTTGACCACATCCAGCTTGCCTTGGTTCATAGATCTTACATTCCAGGTACCTATACAATATTGTTCTTTACAGCATCGGACCTTCTTTTCGCTTCCAGATACATCCACAGCTGAACGTCCTTTCGGCTTTGGCCCAGCCGCTTCACTCTTTCTGGAGCTACTTGGAATTGCCCTCCGCTCTTCCCCAGTAGCATATTGGACACCTTCCGACCTGAGGGGCTCATCTTCCGGCGTCATATCTTTTAACCTTTTAACATTGTCCATGGGGTTTTCTTGGCAAGGATACTGGAGTGGGTTGCCATTTCCTTCTCCAGTGGACCACATTTTGTCAGAACTCTCTGTCATGACCTGTCCGTCTTGGGTGGCCCTGCACGGTATAGCTCATGGCTTCACTGAGTTACGCAAGCCCCTTCGCCACGACAAGGCAGTGATCCATGAAGGGGTTAGAATTAATGCTTCAGCAAAATTGGCTTGAATAAGGCTAAGGTATTGGCTTGTTCTCCCCCCACCTGTCCCCTCCCAGGAGATTCACCATGCGTAACTCCGCTATCATGCACTTTGCAGCTAGCAAGAAACATGCTGTAATTGTTTTTCCCAAGGCTTTCTCCACCTCCCTGTGGAGGCTTGAGATTTGTATGTGTATGATATACGTGAAAATTGTGATTCTTTGAGATTTTAGCATAGTTTGGGGGCTACTAAGTTGACATTGGACAATAGATATTGGGATAAATAATTTGGAGATCCATGGAGTGTGAGGTTGCTTCCTTTGAATAGTGTATCTAATTGTAATGTTCTATAACCAAATTTTATGACAAAAGCGCCTTACCATCTATGAATCCCTTGAATGGATACATCACTTTTTTTGTTTTTTTTGGGTTACAATAGTAACTGTAGGTGAAATTTTATCAGATGCCCTTTTCCTTTTACATTCTAACTTAGGTTGAGGAATAATCTTATATATGTGTTAATAGGCCAGTAGTGAGAAAGAAGAGTGCTGTTTGAAGGATGTGGGTGGCCCTGTGAGATTTAGACACAAATTATAATCCTGGATCCTATACATGCTGATGCACATCTGTGTCTTCTTTTTCCTCTCAGTCAACATGCTTTCTCCTAATTTGCTTTTCTCTTGCAATAACATGCTGCTTCACATTCCCTCCACCTCTTGAACATTCACTCCCTTGAAAAGGGCCTATTTGCATTTTGATATGTTCCTGACATACCTTTCATTTCCTGGGCAGGCAGCTCTGATTAATCATGTTCACCAGGGTGCACTAAGCCATGTGGCATGTCAGACTCACTTGTAGTAGAGACCTGTGATTTGGAGATAACTTGGCAGGCCTGGCAAAAATCAAAGAGAGTGGCCAGAATCAAGGTTTTGTGAAGAGGAACCAAACTCTACAAAGGGGACTTCCTCTTTCTTTTCTCCCTTCCTAAGCCAAATCAGGGCATTTGAGCCATAGTACAGATGAGAGCACTCTGGTGAGAATGGCTTCCTGGATGCCAACAGTAGACAGAGAATAAAGAAAAGTGTATTACTCCTGTCAGTCTTATGCAGATTTATTATAGAACTCTTCATCCTTACCTAGGTTATTTTTAAAAATATTGAACAGTACAGAGCTTACAACAGAGACCCCTGGCACTTTGCTCAAAAATTCCCTCTTGGTTAACCCAGAGCCATTGATAGCTGTTCACTGAATATTGTTGCTCTTCCAGGTGCTGATCCACTTAACAGTAGTAGCATCTAGCCTATATCTTATTGTCTTGTTGACAAGGTTATTATGGGAACACACATCCATACATACAGAAAAGGTTGGTGTGGCGTGACTTACATCTTTACTAATATTTTTCTGTCTTCCCAAAGGAGAGATTCTTGCTTCTTCCTTCTCATCATCACCAGAGCAATAAGAAGGCTAAAAGAAGAGGCTTGGAGATTTGTGGTAGCTGTGTGTTATGAAAGTGAGAATTTGGGGGCGGGGGGGCGGGTAGGAAGGTTGGAAGAAACTAAGTTCAGACTAGATTTTAATTCAATCTGTGAATAGCCATGGGATCTTTATGTAACTTGGGTATTGTAGTCAACTGACATGTGCATTTATGAGCCAAACAATAATAATTTGGGCTACTTATTCGCATCTAATCAAGATACAATTTAGCCCAACTTTCCCCCAATTTTATGCCCTCCAGAAGTGCCATTTCTGAAGGTGCCAACCAGGGAAGCCTGGTTTATTCTTTTTATTTGTCTGATTCTTCAGCTTTCCTTGTCTATGGCCCATAGTAAGCTGCAAGCTTGCTGATGTGAAATTCTCCCTTACTGCAAAAAAAAATTAGACCTTATAAAATTGCTTGACTGTTTAGCCGTATACAGTGGTACCTCGGTTCACGAACTTAATTCGTTCTGCGACTCTGGTCGCGACCTGAATCAAATTTTCCCATAAGGTTCAGTGTAATTACGGTTAATCCATTCTGACCCCTCCAAATTTGGTCGTGACCCAATTTTTGGTCATGTCCCGAATCAAATTTCCCCATAACGTTCAGTGTAATTACGGTTAATCCGTTCTGAACCATATGTATTATTTTTTTTTAAACCGCAAAAATATGACACAAAATACAGTACGAAGAGAGAGAAAGCTAACCTTGCTCGACGCGACTTCTGGCGTGGAGGACAGGAAGGTGGGTGGGGAGGCGGTTACTGCTTGGAGGGAGAGTCCCCCTCCCTACAGGAAGCCGCGACCACGTGTCACGGGAGGGAAAATGGCCGCGGATCCTGTTCGTCACCCAATGCAGAGTTTGCAAATGGAGGCAAAATTTTGCTACTGGAGCTGTTCGTGAACCGAATTGGTTGTGAACAGAAGCGTTCGTGAACCGAGGTACCCCTGTACTAGTTTATTCATATAAGACACTAAAGCTGTAATTCCTTAACTTTCCTGAGAGTGAGACCCACTGCACACAGTGCACATTGTTTTGGAGTCAGTTCAGCTAGGATTGCACTATGATATTACTTCTTTCTAGCCTTAAATATAAACTGTATTTTACAAGGAGAATACCGGCAAAAATAGTCTTATGCCTAAAGAAACTTTCAATGTGTATTTTCCAATACGGATAATGAACAAAAGGAAATGAAGAGAAAGACAAAAGTCAAGTAGTTGGTAAAGGGAAGAACGTCAGCAGTACGGGTTTATTTTACCTGGGAATGTGGGGATAGTTAATAAGGAAACAGCCTAAAGCACCCTTTCTCAACTGGGGTTCTAGAAGAGGTTGCTAGAGGCTCCATGAGAGATTGGGATTGAAAAACCTCATTTTTTCAACTTTGCGTGCTGCTTTGCTGTTGTAAACATTATAAAACATGCATTGTGTAGATTAGAAGTGAATTGTATTGTGAAGTTTTTGTATTTTTTGTGATTTTTTGCAGGGGTTCCCTGAAACCTGAATATTATTTCAGGAGTTCCTCCAGGGTAAAAAAAAAAAAGTTGAGAAAGGCTCCTCTAAAGAAATCAGAAAAGAACTGCAGGATCCTATTTAGTATACATGTTACATGGCTACTTTCATTTGTCCCAATGACTGTAACAAGGAATACAGAATTGCACAACAACCCACACATTCATAGATGTTTGGCTTCAGTTGTTGGCCTCTCTTATACTACAAGGTTTTGGCTGAGTCAAGAGCATATGCCCTGCTTGTGTGCTTCTTGCATTATTTTTGTTTCCAAAACGATATATTAAATAAATTCCTTTTTAGTTCTCCCGCTACTTGGATACAAGTCTTACATAGTTGAGAGCAGTGTTTCTTTACTGAGTTGGTAACCTGGTGCTGAGATACTGTTGTTCACAGCACTTTGTGTGTGCATTTTCAGGGAGGATGCAGCTCAAACAAATACGCAGGTTGACGATGGGTAGGATGGTTGGCTGCTTCTTTGCTAGAAGGGTAAATCTTATATAACCTGCAGGAGATTGCTTGCTACTTGGAACTGTTGGATCAGAAATCCAATATCACAGCTGGTGAACATAGGCCTTTTTTTTCTTCTAAGATTGCCATGATCAGAGGAGGCAACACGGCTTTCCAGGACGTACCATGTTGCCACAGCGTGAAGATGTACTTTTAGTCAAATTTCGCTACAAAGCTCTGACATACATTTCAAACTGACTTCATGCAGCTTTTTGGTTTTCTTCACCCTGATGGAGTTTGCTCCACTTCATAGTTTTGCATTCAAAATCCAAAGTTAGCATTTGGTAGCATCCTCATTTTAAATTTGCATAAGTTTCCATAAAAATCTAGATGCAGATTTATATAACCCTCATTGAATATTCACATGCAGTTTGTAATTGTGGGTCCATGTGGCTTGTGTGAAAAAGGAAGCAGCAGAACACTGTGTGGGAGGAGGCAGGAATCCCACCACTGAATGTGAATCAACCATGGTGCCAGGCATAGTGTGGGACCAATTATCGTTAGAGCCAACATTATTACCATACGAATTGCACTGAAAATTTTTTCTGCTATGCTGAGGAGTTAAAGCTTGTGGTTGCCACATTGTTCCCGATGCTGTGTGCTCCAATAACCCATCTGTGCGCTTTACTGCACACTTTGCTGGAAAATTATCCAGCTGCTGCATGTCCTTTGCCTGTGCCTCTCTTGGGAGAGGGTTGTTATCACTGTGCAGCTGGGGAGAGGTCATAGCAACAGCCGCAGGAGGGAGATGGCAACAACTCTACTTCTGTTCAAGTAGAGCAGGAAGCAAGATAGTACTCAAAAAGGCCCTCCAAGAATGTATGAATACCCAGCGTTTCAACAAATAGAGGCGTTTCCATGCTAGCCATTTTCTCTCTCTCTTCTAGAAATATCATTCTTCACTTTTTATATAACATCCAGTTGATGTGATTTCCAGGCCTTTGCATTCCAGTCTCTTCTGTTATCCATCTGAGTTTTCTCTTGACCTGCTTTGTGGTAGGTTTGGGGAGTTGTGGTGGTGCTAACGGAAGGAGAAATTTGACTAGTACAAACGGGTAAGGCAGTATTGAAATCTTTCAAGCCTTCTCCTCTGCCTTTAATTAGACATTTTCAATAGCTGCTTCCTATTGAGCAGGGATGAAAAATTAAAACAGGCCTTACCATGGGAAGGAATGCTGTTAGGACATACAGCGCAGTTCTCCTCAATCTTGTATTTGCCAGGTTGTTTAAGGACAGCTCCTAAACTTCTCAAACAAAATACTGTAGTTAAGAACTGTAAAGGCACAAGGTTGAGAAAGGCTGACATACAGGCTTGGTTCATATATCACACTAAACTATAATGTACTTTAATTCATCATGTAGCATGAACCTAGACATTATGCTTCAGTAAACATGGTTAAGTAAACCATGGCATAATATGTTAACCTAGTCTCACATTTCTTACATTTTTTTCTCAGCTTAAGTAGACAGCCTGATACCTTCTAGTTGTTTTGTATTGCAACTCCTGTAAACGTCCTGCAACTTCCAGTAAGCATGGTTAAAAGTTGAGAATTCTGAGGATTTATGTTGTCCATTACTTCTGGAAAACATCTGATTGCCTATCCTGTTCTAGGTTGCTCTCCTTTTGAGAGAACAAGCATCATGGAATTAGGGCCCACCAATTCCTAAGAAGGTACAAGTTCAGGTTTACCTGAGTGTCATTCTTTCTAATATTTAGGCTTTCTAATTGGCCATCTTAGTTTTGAGTGAATCTTGTTAAATTCTTTCCCAGATAGTCCTCAACTTTCCTTGTAGAGTTACTGAAGTACAGATGAACGTTGTGCATTTCAGTCTTCTGTTGTGATTTCTCTTTCCATTTGTGTACATGAGATCAAAAAGCCTATAAAACTGAATGTCAGACATAAATGTATGATTGGAGAATGTTGGAGAAAGACTGGAATAATTCAGAGCTGAGGACACATTTCAGCCCTAGATCTGAAAGGCAACCAGGGCTTTAAAGTAGCAATGATCTGCTCCAAAAGGTAGTGTTTTCTGCCATATCTGCCTCAACTAGAATACTGCCGCTTTTTCCACCTCAGTCACATTATATAAATCTTCCCATATCTTATGGGTATGATAACTGGCTACTTTTTAATCATTACAACCACCCCAGGTGCCATCAGCATGGCACTTCTGCTCACACAAGTACCTCTTACCTTCAACTTCCTTCCATTACATCCAACCCTGTCCCACAAAATCCAACACAGAGTGAGGACCATAGACTAGACACCATTCACTAGTCATGGACTATTCCCCACCTATTTTCTCACTGCAGGTACAAGCCCATCTCTAACCAGCTAAATGTCACCTGAGCTAGTCATCTCAATCCCTAATTGTACATAATATCACTGGACTAACAGCCCCTTTGGAGTAGTGTAGTAGATAAACTCCATAAGAGCATCCCTCCCAACATTTCTAGGTGTAAGAACTGTTGTACTCAGTCCTCAATGAATGCAACTCTCATCGAAACCAGTGCGTGTTCAGAGACAAGTAGATTTATTGAGAAAACAGTAGTACACAGCTCTAAGGCACAGAGAAATAGCTGGAACTAAATTCCCCACGTGCTAAACCCCAATTTGAAGTCCACTCATTACCCCCTCCCCCTCAATCATCGACTCCTTCCTGAACAGGTTGTCAGAGCTCTCAAATTTCCTCTGTTGCTATGCCCTTAATAGTTCCTGAAGATTTCGCAGCCATTGGTGAGATTTTCTGTCTGGAGCTTGTAGCTAATAAACGCAGCAGAACTATATTTGCATTGTCTCTTGGAGTTCTTTGGGCTGAACCTGACATCAGTCTCCCCAGACTGAACCCTAGTTCCCAAGCCAGCCAGCCACAACACCGTGAATTCCTTAAGGAGGTGCCAGCCTCATCTTGAACTTCCCACGCTCCTGCTGGGGGCTAAGAACACGCTTATCTCCCTGAGCCTGGCCTTCATAAGTCCATTCCATCACATAGGGTCATTTATCTGGCCCACCAGCCTGATTGGCCGCCGCTGCTGTCAGAAGCGGAAGTGTCAGGGCTGTGTTGGGAGCTGCAGGTGATGCACGAGGAGGGAGATCGCAGAGCCGGACTATTCTACATGACAGGTATGCCGGGTCCGGCAGCTCTCCTCTCCTCAAACTACAGTCCGGCCCCCCCAACATTCTGAGGGACCGTGAACTGGGCCCGTTTAAAAAATTTGAGGACCCCTGTTTTAAATATTGCTCCAACGCAGAGTTCAATCATTCAGAGGCTCCGTCCATTTGGGGGTGGTTACTCGAACTCAGCACTTGGCTCTACCCAATTAGCTTTAAGAACGCCCCCCAGAACTTTCAGGTAAACTCTACACTGCAATTGCTAATTATTTGGGTCAGGGTCCTGTGCAGTCTATAAATGTGCTGTATTAATAATTCAGATAGGGGTTTCCAACTTCTGCATCCTTAGTCCAAGTCCAGTCACAGTTACTGGGCTAATCAGGCAACGGGTGCACCCAGAGTCTATTAGTGCAGTTAAATCCGCCTTGCAATTGGTCCCTAACACCTTCAGTCTCACCCCAACCATCATTGGATCTCACTCCCTGCTTACCATTTCTTCACGCCTGATTCTCCATCTGCCCTGGGGCGTGCTTTAAAACAGGCAGCTGGAGTTTCCCGCCAGTGGAAAGTCTTCCTCTGATGAGTCACTCTGCATCATCACCAGGATCTGGATTGGTTCTTCCCTTCCTGAGGCCACGGTCCCCTCTGTCTCTCGTTTGGGTACTCCCATGGATTTCTCCACTGGCTTGCTCCTCACTGCAGTTCACCGGTCCGGCCTCTGAGGGCAGTTCGCTGCATAGTGGCCTTCTGCCCCGCACTTAAAGCATGCGCGCATCCTTTGTCATGGCTCTTGACCGCCCTCCTTCTGCTTCCCGGGTACCCGCCTAGTTGCCATGCCCAACAAGGGGGGTGGCGTCTGAACACTCCCGCTTCTCCTTTTGACCACCATCTAGTTGATCTCCACCTTTCTGGCAAGGGTGATCCACTCTCTCAGGGTCTCAGGGCATCCCCTGCCTAGCACTTGCTCCAAGATCTCCGGCTGCAGCCCTTGTTGAAAACATCTGATCTTGACTTCTTAGGGCCAGTTCTGTGCTTTCCTGGCCAGTCTCTTAAACGCTAATGCATATTTGGCAACTGGCCAGGCCCCCTGTCTAATTTGCTCAAGATCTTCTTTGCCCATATAACAGCGAAAGGGTCCTTGAACCGCTCCCGCAAAGCCTTCATGAAATTGACAAAATTTTTCAGTTCCCCCATGTCACTTCATGCATCTCTACAATCCATTCTGCAGCCTGACCCTCCAGGAAGTTTGACACATAAGCCATCCGCTCTGCGTCGTTATGAAACAAGCGGCCACATCTCTCCATGTAAAGGCGCACTTGTGTCAAAAAGTATGCCAACTGCTCCAGGTCCCCATTGAATTGCATCTTCAAGACCCTCTCTTGTAGTGAGTTCCTTTCCTTCTTCCATCTCCTGCCGTGAGAATCCATCTCATCCTCCTCACCGAGTGCCGATTCCTCACTCGCCTTCTCGCTAGCCCCCGGGGGCGTTGGGGGTTCGGTTTGACGACCTCTGTCTAGGCTGCTCGATACCTTTTCTAGCATGCTCTTCAAGGACCTCAGATTGTCCGACACGGCCATAAATTGGGTTTCCATTTTGTCTACTCGGTCCACCAGCACGGCCACCCAAGGCTCCAGCACCCCCCTTTCTACGGGGCTTAGCACCCCCTCGCCCATTGACCACGCCACTTTTGATGATTTCCTCCTTGTGGACGGGACCATCTCTCGTTCCAGCATCTCCAAGAAGGCTGTCCAGTGCTGGCCCCTTTGCCAGGCTTTTTCTTTCACTGCTTGTCGGGTCATTCTCCCTGATGGCTCCTCTTCCACTTCACACACGGGGTCCCCTGCTGCCACAGTTTCCACCTCGATGAATTCATCTGCCATCTCCGTATTGATGGCTGCCAACAAATCCGCTCGGTTTTCCTCGTTGAGCTTTCACTCTGGGTAAAATTGAAAAGGTTAGTTCCAGCTAACTGTAAGAACTGCTATACTCAGTCCTCAATGAATGCAACTCTCATCGAAACCAATGCGTGTTCAGAGACAAGTAGATTTATTGAGAAAACAGTAGTACACAGCTCTAAGGCACAGAGAAATAGCTGGAACTAAATTCCCCATGTGCTAAACCCCAATTTAAACTCCACTCATTACCCCCTTTCCCTCGATCGTCAAATCCTTCCTGCACAGGTTGTTGGGGCTCTCAGATTTCCTCCGTTGCTATGCCCTTAACTGTTCCTGAAGATTCGGAAATGGCTCATTGATGCCTAGCAGTCCTCACTCTGACCTTCCCCCCCATCTGCTGGAATGGCAGAACCGCAGCAAACGAAGCAGTCATGCGAAGGAGTGCTCGCGAGGATTCTGACACTAGGTCCCACAGTGTGGCTTGCCTGGCTCTGGGCCCCCCATCAGCCATAGTTATTCCTTCCCTGAGTACCTGGCCTAACAGTGTGTTCGGAGTGCTCCTATTAATATCTGCAACACTCATCCACATTTTTCCAGAGGTCACCATGATCTCTAGGGAGATAACTACCTCCATCTCTGATTCGTTCTTACTACCTTGGAGGACATTCATAAATGCAACCCGCCAGCTGTACATCTGGCTGCAGAATCTTCCCAGTCCAATCCAAAAGTGGCAGTCACCATTTGTGAAATAACAATATCTCACTCAAATCTAGGTCTTGTCTTCAACATGAATAACTGCCTTTCTATAAAAGAAATGTTGATTTGATAGATGTGAGACAGGCTTTCTTATTATGGTGTGCTTAATTGCTCAAGGAGTTGCAAATTCTTCCCTCACTCATGTTTGGAAAGTGTTTTGACTGGGCCCAAATCTATTTAAACGTCACCACAAACCTCAGAAGAGAGCAATTTTTTTTGTTTTGTTTTTACTGTTAACTTTAAACTCAATGTAGATCCTTCTTGTATCTTTGATATGCTTGTGCCTGAGTCAAAACAAAAATAAATATTTAAATAATTTTATTCTCTGACTGGGAGGGGAAATGGAGAGGACCACCACTTAAAAAAACCCTGCTTAAATGCCACTCAGACAAACCTTTACAATATCACCATGCATCAATTCAGAGAGTATGAAAGCATACCTATAACAGTTTTTCCACGCAGTGCAAAATTTTCAGATTACTACATTTTATTTATAATCATTTTTGGCTGTTATGATTATGTCATTGTTTGTGCCAAAGTGAATTAACACTATGGAACAGGGTATTACTGTAAAAATAAATCACATTATCTTTCAGACTTCTTGGAACAGTCAAGCATGCTGCTTGGATCCATGTTTCCTATGGAGCATTGCTCCAGTTAGTAGAATAACTGGCAAACTGACACTTGGGTCATAAGCATTTGTTAGTCAGAACAATTTAAGGATTCTTCACCTTTCTTGGAAAATCACCCAGTAGCTAATTTTGCAACAGGAACAGGTGCTGGGCAATGACCAATAATTGCCCATCTCATTGTTTTGAAGCCTATGGATTCCCAAGCACTGGGTTGGTAATTATTGCTTGCTGAAAATCAGTGGCCTAAGTTCTTATTAGTTGGAGGCAAGAAGCCCATGAGAACTATAGCGTTAACCCCAAAATAGACTTAATGTCATTTAAAAAGCAAAACAGTCCCTCAAATTTTGCGCACAAACCCAAGAATAAAATGAGCGCTGTCCATGTCTATGACATGGCTCTGCCTATTTCATTTTATTTATTTATTTTATCATGGACCCACTGCAAGTCAATTACTTTCAAAGGGTACAGAACTGAGAGCAGACAAGACAAAGGCATAAAAAATTAAAACATGCAAGCCCTACATGGCATGGGTCCAGGTTACCTGAGGGACTGTCTCACCCCTATCACATCAACCCGTCCCACCCGGTCAGGCAGAGAGGGCATGTTGCGGACCCCGTCAGTGAGAGAATGTCAGCTGGCGGGGCCCAGGAGGCGAGCCTTCTCTGCCGTTGCCCCCACCCCGGCCCCGGGAACATTCTCCCCCGAGAGGTGCAGTGGGCCCTTACCCTCCCGGCTTTCCAGAAAGGGTTAAAGACCTGGCTCTGCCAGCTTGCGTGGGGTGACAATCTTATCCAATTCTGGGGGTGGCTGGTGCCTTGATGACACTCCCCAAGATAAGGCCAGTTTAACATCTATTCTTGGGTTGTATTTATTTTCTATTTATACAGGATTATTTTATATTGTATTTTTAATTGATTTTAACTGCTTTGTAAACTACCCAGAGTCGTTTTTTAACTAAATGGGCAGTGACAAATTTTATATACATGCACATGTATGTGTATATATGAATAAATAGTAAGGTTAACATTTCAATAAAACCACAAAATCAAATTAAATAGAAGTACTATCAGTTACTGTAAGACTCAGAATAAGTTTTTAAAAGTTTCCAGAAGGCTAAAAACTGTAGGAGCCAGCCTGGTTTCTAACAGGAGACCAGTCCACCTCAGTCACATGATATAAAGCGGCAGTTGTGAACCTCCACGCGCAAGTACTTTGTAGAAGTGAGAAATGACCAATAACCTCTCTTGGGGTGCATCGGTCGGGTGGGTTGATTCTGGTTGGGGGAGAAGGAGGGGGTTCTGCAGGAACCTCAGAGCCAACCCATATTCTCAGTATAACAAACAGAAAATCCCCTTCTGCCCTTGGGTGTGGCCCTTTGTCCTGGACACGCTGGCCACCCCAGCCCTGCTTCAGAGAAAAGGGTAAACTTCTTTAAATTTATACCGATCAAGTTTCATCTGTGCCCTGGAACACTAATTTCTAATCCCCAAGTAAGCTACATATAGTTATCAGGAAGGGGAACAAGGACACTCAACAGATACTGTAGGAAGGGGACTTTTGTGATTCAGGTAAGTTAGTTTCTGACCATAGTAACATTTTCAGAAGGACCTCCCCTGCAGCATTTAATGGTAAAGCAAGTTCATAATCTTCAGTCAGATCCGATCCTAAGATGCTTGGAGCTTTAAAGGTTAAACACATTGCTCACTTGTATTCAGTAAGCAATTGGTAACCAGTAGAAATCCAACAGCACCGGCAGCATACGACACTTAACACCTGCAGTGTTAGCAATCAAGTTGCTGCATTTTACATCAACTGCAACTTGCAGGAATGTTTTAAAGGTGGCCCACATAGAATGTGTTGCAGGGATCAAATCAAAACATAACACAGTCAAGGTGTGGTAACTTGCCAAGTCCAAATGATTTAAAAGCCGTTGTAGTTAGTGGATACTGTGGAAATACTGTATGCGCCGTGCCCTGGCTGCCATTTATGGGAATAAAGCGCACTCCCTAGATTGTAGGCCTTCAGGGTGGATGCAGACTCATCCAAAAAAGGGCTGATCTTCAGTCCCTCAGTCTGGTTTCCTATTCACCAACAGCAGTTCTGTTTCGTTTAGGTGTAATTTCAATGTATTCTTTTTCAATCTGCCTAGTATCAAACGTGAATAACGTGTAAAGGATTGTTTCCTTAGAGTTAAATGGCAAGATCTTGATGTAATCAGCACACCAATAGAAGCTTAGTCCAAAATTCTGGGTGGCCTCCTCCAGTGGGTTCATTTATATCAGTGTTTCTCAACCTTGGCAACTTTAAGATATGTGGACTTCAACTCCCAGTTCTGGGAGTTGAAGTCCACATATCTTAAAGTTGCCAAGGTTGAGAAACACTGATTTATATGCTAAACAGCATGAGGGGCAAGACGGAATTCTGTAGGGCACCATAAATCAGTGGCACGGGGTTCAAACAGTGTTCCCCAGCACCATTTCTGGATATAGAACTGCTGCCATTTTTGTTGTTATTGCTCCAAGAGCACTCATCCAGTTTCCAGTATCAGTCGGTATCCACCAAGGTGACCAAAGCATTCTGAGTACCAGATCCCAGCTGAAAACTCAACTGAAATGGATCTAGATAACTAGCATTAGCCAGGTGCATCTGTGTGGGAGAGAAAATGGATTGAAATAAACACATAGTTTCATTAGTGGATACATACCTCCCGATTTTGTCTGTCCTTGCAGATCTTCATGCCCTTTCTTTTCAATATTTGCTATTTTAATTTAAGGTATTGACCTGATTGCTCTTAGGTGTTTGTTTTGTTTTATGCCTTCAAGTCAGTGTTGACTCCTGGTAACTGCCTGGACAGATTTCAGAAGTGGCTTGGCATTGCCTCCTTCCTAGGGCTGAGAGAGAGTGACTGACCCAAGGCCACCCAGCTGGCTTTGTGCCTAAGGCAGGACCAGAACGCCTGGTCTCCCGCTTTCTAGCCTGGTGCCTTAACCAGTACACCAAACTGGCTCTCATTGCTCTTAGGTATAGCACTCCAATCCTGGTGCCCTCCATAAGTGTTTTTTAAGGTGGAAGCTACACATGTGAAGGGCACAAAGATTGAAAAGTATAGTTAGAGTGGCTGCCAGGCCTATGATTTCTGCCTTCCTCCTCTTCTTCTGTACTTGTCTGTGACTCTATAAGGTACAAAGATGCCCAGCTGCCACTTCTGGCTTCTTTGTGGATTACTTCCTTCTCCCCTTCTATTCTGTGCTGCTGAAAACCCAACTGTGTTGTCGGAACATGCAAATGGCACACACAGATTTTTATTCCACATTAACATAACTCCTTAAATGTTCCAAGTGCAGTAAAAAGCACAGCTAATTTTCCCTGAGCTATTTTTTTAAAGCTCTTCATTACTCTTAATTGTCCAAACTTCTTTTCTTTTCTCTCTGATTAAAAGCAGATTTTAAAAGAGCAATTCGGCACCACAGCAATTTTAGTCAAATGAAGCCAGCCCCCCCCCCCCCAGTTATTAATAACACTAGTGCTGCTTTTCCCTCAGGTGTTGCTGGTAAAAGCACTCAGAGTAGGAGGTGACAGCAGCTATCTTTCCATCCATCTCTGGTGGTGCCAAGTGTTGTCAGGAAAAAAAAAGAAGGAAGGAAGGAAAAGGAGAGGGGGAAAAGGGAACCAAACTATGCAAGAGATTCTTAACAGAAATGTTTCCAGAAAAATCAGAGGTTCTATTATTGGAGGAACAGACTACTTAGCATTATGAGATATAGCCTGTTCCGTACATAGAGCCTATACTTTTCCTTTTTGGCCTCCAGTTTGAATATTTTGTTTAAATGCTGCAGGGGAGTTAAGTAATCTGAATCTGATGTTATTCTCTCAGGATGGGCTGCCACTTGTCAATTCTTCTTACGTTAATGCTAATATAATTTGTCTTTATTTTATTTATATCCCATCGTTGTTACGTTAAAGTGGCACACAGTCTACAAATCAGCATCGCTACTCCCACCCAAAAAAGGGAAAAATCCCAGCCCCAGTGATTTATATGGCAGAGCGGAATCCATTTTGCATCATTGCCCTGCACACTGCATCCTTTCCCTTAAACAAAAAGGAAAGAAAAGAAAAAGAAAAAAACTAAGTCCACATACTGAAAGAAATCTATCCTTTTTATAGAGTTATTAAATATGCGTACTGCATATACCATATGTCACAATCATGAAACAGTGTCCCAGACATAATTTTTCAGATATACATATACCCTGTTCAGTTCCAGATAGGGCTCTTCAACAAAATATACCCCTCCCCTCTTTTTTTAAATAGCCGTCTGCATTGGCTTGCAATGTAGTGACCTCGTAGCTTAATTAAAAAAAAAATTCAACTAAAGCACTCCAGGACAGTTTCACTGAAGTCAAGTGGTCATCCTTGAGCAAAAGAATTACAAGAACTAATTTCATCATGACAGGGTTGAACAGATGCAGTAGATGATTGAATGTTACCATTAAATACAGGCAACGCTTTCTTATATTTCATATGTTGAACAGCTCATCAATGCCAGAATGATTGGGTCCCCCACTTTTGTGAATGGTTATTTTCTGATGGTAATTTTCACTCTCTGCAGCACCTGCATTTAATTCCCTCCTGATTTATTTTGCTTCCCCTGCCCTGTTCTCCACAACCATTGGTAACAGAAGTGGTGTGTGTGTATATATATATATATATGTATGTGTGTTTGTATGTATATATATATACACACACACGTGTGTGTGTATTTCTTACAAGATAATGTCCACTAAACAATTTTTGCTGCAAAAGACAAGTCAACTTGCTCCATGGAAACTAAACAAAATTTTCTTTCTTTACAAGAATAAAGTTGTTTTTGAAATTCACAGGTCAGCCAGTGTAATAATGATAAAGGTTTGGAATGAATAGTTACTCCCAGTAGGTTTTGTCAAAGCTGCTCAGATTGTATGCAGAGCTTTGAACAACTTAGTCAGAAACAACAGGCTTGTTAATTAGGTAATCAGAGTTCTTTCTCTGGCTATCAAGGAAATGCTTATCAGGCTGGCCTTTGTAGTTCAAGGACTACTTCATGCTCCAATATCAGAAAAGAACATTTTCTAAAGAGAAATTAGGTTGCAACACAGTCATCTCAGGAATATTAGCTTTTGGTGCAGACACTGTACCTGAGAGTTTTAATACTCTTCTGTTTTACTGCTCCAAAAAGTAAACCTCTTATTACTGAAAGATATTGGTTGTGATGCTCCTCCCTTTTACAGTAATAGTTGTATATAAGGATTCTAAGTAGGACTCCCTTAGCAAGGAGGAATGAGGGGCAGAAGGCATGCCCCTCACCCCCAGCCCTCTATTTCAGTTAAAATTCAAGGCCTCCATATTAGGCAGGAGAATTTACAGTGCAATGCCATGGATATTTTCTTGAAAGTTAATTCCATTTTATTTAGTTTTATTCCAAGAGAAGTGTGCATTAGGTTGTAGAACTTTTATTGGTAGTCTGCTTCTCTTAGGAAGAAGCAAACGGTAATTGCTTTATGGAGATTAAAGTAGTAATTAACCTTGTTTGCACCTTAAAGACAATGTTAGTACTGTATAAGTTTTTGTGGATCACGGTACACCTTATCAGTATTGCAAAAGGTTATATAATTGTAATATTTAAGGTGCCTCAAGATTCTTTCCTGGTTTTACTGCAGAAGACTAAAGTGCCTATGTCTCTGAAAACTTATCCAGGCTAGGCTATCAATGACTTAATGTAGTAAAGGGGAGCTTCTTGTTAGCATTCAGGCAAAGCACAGGAGTTGAATGCATGGCCTCACTGAATTCCTTCTGCCTTTGAAGATTTAAGCAGTTTGGAATTTAGCAGGCTGAAAGAGGAGAAGTGAGCAACTCAGCTGCTTTACAAAGTTTGGTGGCAAATACTGGGAAGCAGAACTCCATGGGGGAAGCATGACATTTTATGCATTCCCTTTTGGCAATTTAGGAGCCTAGTGCCTTCCATACTTTCTGCAGGCCTCTACTAGAGCGAGCAGCAGTGATGCGGCCAAGAGGGCTCCTTGCCTGTTCCCTAGCCAGCTTTGGTTCTTATCTCCCTGGCTCAGCTGCCAGTAACACCACAGGCTGTGCTTGTGGGGATTCACTGACTCCCAGACCTTGAGATAATCTTCAGAAGGATTAAGAGCTTAAATGTATCGGTGTAATTGGTGGACTGTTTTCTATTGCTTTAGCAAAGTGACTGTCCAGCCTCTGAGCTCCCTCTGGGACAACTCCTTTCATGCCTGTTTGAGTGGGGGCAGGTCCTGGAAACGCACTCTTCCCTTGGGCTTCCTTGCTGCCTCTGGCTATGCGTCACAGAGAGAGGGAAAGCTCAAACAAAAGAATGTATTAGCAGGAGTTCCCAACAACACATCTTAAGCTTTGAGAGTTTGGAGTTGTGAGCTGCCCAACATAACCACAACTCCCCCATTGTACAGATTTCCTCATTCCACAGTGGCACCATATACGAGCAACCTTTTCACTTTGCAGATCAAAGCTAGTGTAATTATGTAAGAAGTATGTCTGTACACTATATGTTTGAACATTTTTAAAATAAGGTAAGGTGAAGCTTGCTTTATCTGTGCATGTTGATTCTGGTTCATTCTTGCACCAATCTTCCTTTCAGGTCAGATTTGGGCTTCTAAAATGGATTGTAAATCTGACCTGGATTGTGTTGCTGCTTCTCCTTTGGTCCAAACTACACGAGATGCTTCCCTCGTCCTTTCCCATAACTCTTTTTTGTGTATGTGTTTTTTTTGGGGGGGGGATTTGACAAAAACCCCTTTGCTTTAGCTATAGAATCATATATGCTTGTGTGTGTGTTTCTCACTTAGTGCAGTTCCTAGTGTATTCAGGACTAAATAAATGATGAGAAGTAGCAGAAGCTACAAATTTAGAATCTGTGTATGTAGAGAACTTCGCTTAATTTCAGACCACAGTGGCCAATGCATCAAGTTAATATGAAACAGAGACATTATGTGCATAAAAATTAATTTTAAAAACAAGCTATTTGTTAGCATTGCAGAGTTCTCAAGTGAAATAATTGTGCTTGCAAGAGCAGGCAGGTGGGGGCAAACTGGTCATCTGATACCTCCTGAAAGAGGAGCTACCTCCCCTTAAGACAACATTAGCTTTTTCTGCTCTGTCACATATTTTTGCAAAAATTGAGGCACAGTCTCCAGAAGGAACCTCTGTAAGAGGTTGTCCCAGGCTCTGCATATCTTGTCTTTCAGGAAGACAAAAGTCATGAAGGAAAATATTGATTTGGCTATATAGATTTATTTAAATGTGAGCAAGAATCATCTTTCTCCATAGTGTAATGTTAAACCTATGTTTTAAAAGCTGATATTCCCACTCAGTAGACAGAGGACAGGTTCATTAATGTCTTGATAACAGGATGCTGCTTCCAAGCATAGGGACAGTGTGCCTCTACATATGAGGTGTACAGGAGCAATGATGGAAAAGGAGGGCTACCATCATCTCCTATTTGCGGGTTTCCTCAATGCTTCTGATGGCCCACTGGGCAAGATGGAGTACTGGCTAGATGGGCCTGGGCCTGACCTAGCACAGCTATTCTCATGTTTTCATGTTCTCCTACAACTCTGCACTCTTGGAGATTGTGGACTATGCTGGAATGAAAGGCATTTTACTGTATATGAGAAGTGTATAACCTTTCCCCGTTGGTGCTAATTTGGATGGGGCTACCTCCATCCAAATAGCAGCTAACTAGAAGATGTTGGCATACTATGCTGATTATTAGGTGTACAAATAAGAGGAAATTTTGATAGGTGGTACTTGATAGCATGGATTCTAGGGAAAATAAAACAAGCTCTGTGGGAGAGAAATTGTTATTTAATATCGACCTGAGAATATCCTGAAATCTAAAACTTAGTTGTAAGATAAGATAGCTCTTAAGTCATCGTGCACATTTCAATGGTGTCAACCTAATCTTAATTAATAGCCAGATCCTGTCTTATTGTTTTAGTAGATATCTATTTCAAATGGGGCTTAATTCCATAGTAAGTAGGCTTAGAATTGTAAGCTTCTTATGCAAAGAAACCTTGGAGTTGCCATAGTTCAGTGTTGACATCAGAATCCACCCTGAAGAAAATGATAGGAGTTAGAGATTTCTTAGGCTAAAGCTGATTGACCAGCCTGCTGAAAGAAAACATCATGTTGATATTTATATTACACAGATGTTGCTATTTGCTAGATCAGGATAGAACCATTTAGCCATTGTCCCTATTCTAGAATAGACTTGTTTGGTGAGGGAACTTGGGTGCTTTTAGCTTGCTCTCCATGCAGGCCTCTAACCCAGCCTCTTTCCTCTACCTGGATGTATGAGAATTTGTTTTCCTCTTCTTTCCTTGTCCCCACCACACTTACTCTCTCTCACACATTCACACCTTGTCTAGCTAATGGTCCCTGACATTCCAATGAGATTTAGTGACTAACATGAGCACTGAATATTCATGAGGCATCGGCCCTTGACAGACAGCTTCATGCTGTGCTGCATTGGCCTGCTCCTACGATTCATAATTTGTGTTTTCCCCCATTTTAACATAAACCTCACCTCCGCTCACTACTCCATATCCACAGCTAAAGGCTTTGTACTCCAGCTTTTCTGAAACAGAAGCCTGAGAGATTGGAGGACCTGGTCTTAACCTCTGTGACAAACCTCTGTTTTTGGTATGGCTCAGCAGCCAGTGCCCCCTCAAGTGGCTGATGAGGCGACCTCTTGGCAAGGGGGCTGAATAGATGAAATTCAGCTTTTGTTCTCCAAAACAGCCACTCCCATGTAATCCTATTTACAGTGCATTCGGAAACCATTCAGACCCCCTTCACTTTTTTCAATTTTGTTATGTTGCAACCTGATACGACAATTGTTCAGATTCATTTTTTTCCCTCATTAATCTACACTCAGTACCTCATAATGACAAAGTGAAAACAGAATTTTAGAAATGTCTGTAAATTTATTAAAAAGAAAAAACTGAAATATCACATTGGCATAAGCATTCAGACCCTTTGCAACAACGCTTGAAATTTAGCTCAGGTGCCTCCCATTTCTCTTGATCATTGCTGAGCTGTTTCTACACCTTGATTGGAGTCCACCTGTGGTAAATTAAATTGATTGGACATGATTTGGAAAGGCACACACCTCTCTATAGAAGGCCTCACAGCTGACAACACATACTGTGTCAGAGCAAAAGCCATGAGGTCAAAGGAACTGCCTGCAGAACTCAGAGACAGGATTATTGCAAGGGGCAGATCTGGGGAGGACTACAAAAAAAATGTCTGCTGCACTGAAGGTTCCCAAGAGCATAGTGGCCTCCATAATTCTCAAATGGAAGAAGTTTGGCACAACCAGGACTCTTCCAAGAGCTGGTCGCCTGGCCAAACTGAGCAATCGGGGGAGGAGAGCCTCAGTAAGAAAGGTGACTAAGAACCTGATGGTCACTCTGAGTGAGCTCCAGAGATCCTGTGTGGAGATGGGACAAAGTTCCAGAAGGACAACCATCACTGCAGCCCTCCACCAATGTGGACTTGCTGGCAGAATGGCTAGACGGAAGCCTCTCCTCAGTGCAAAACACATGAAAGCCCGCTTGGAGTTTGCAAAAAAGTACCTGAAGGACTCTCGGACTGTGAGGAACAAGATTCTCTGGTCTGATGAAACCAAGATCGAACTGTTTGGCCTCAATTCTAAATGTTATGTCTGGAGGAAACCAGGCACCGCTCATCACCTGCCCAATACCATCCCAACAGTGAAGCATGGTAGTGGCAGCATTATGCTGTGGGGGTGTTTTTCAGCAGCAGGGACTGGGAGACTGCTCAGGTTTGAGGGAAAGCTGAATGGCACAAAATACAGAGATATCCTCAGTGAAAACCTGTTCCACAGCACTCAGGACCTCAGACTGGGCCGAAGGTTCGCCTTCCAACATGACAACGATCCTAAGCACACAGCCAAGACAACACAGGAATGGCTTAGGGACAACTCTGTGAATGTCCTGGAGCCCTGACTTGAACCCTATTGAATATCTCTGGAGAAACCTGAAAATGGCTGTCTACCGATAGTCCCCATCCAACCTGATTGAGCTTGAGCGGATTTGCAAAGAAGAATGGCAGAAAATCCCCAAATTCAGGTGTGTAAAGCTTGTCATGTCATACCAAAAAAGACTCGAGGCTATAATTGCTGCCAAAGGTGCTTCAACAAAGTACTGAGTAAAGGGTCTGAATACTTATGCCAATGTGATATTTCAGTTTTTCCTTTTTAAGAAATTTATAGACATTTCTAAAATTCTGTTTTCACTTTGTCATTATTGGATACTGAGTGTAGATTAATGAGGAAAAAAATGAATTTGAACGATTGTAGTATCTGGCTGCAACATAACAAAATTGAAAAAAGTGAAGGGGGTCTGAATACTTTCCGAATGCACTGTATACCCAAGCACAACTATGAAAGCTAGATTGCATCTCTGTAATTCCATCAAGGGTCCTAAAGAAGGTGGATTTAGCCCTTAGAAAATTTCTGTTTAGAGTCAAGACATAATAAATGGATTGAGCAAAGCAATAGTGAAGTGAAAATCAGCCTCTTTGGGGAGGCTGAACTCCTACCTCTGCAAAACTCAGGATAAGAAAGGAAGAAGAGGAGGAAGACTGCCTATTTAGGAGGCCCAGATGATCTTGAAATGAAATTGTGCTGAAATCCAAGAGGTTATTCAAGGAAGTAATGAGTATAAAAATTGGTTTAGTTATGCTGACTATGTTGATTTTTATTTAGAATTCTGAGAATGTGATTATTGCCTTCCCTTCTTTTCCCTGTATTCCTCTTTTTCCCAATAAACTCCTTTTTCATATCTGGGGGTTTGGCTTTCTTGGTTATAGAAAGGAAGTTCTTACTAAAATAACTTTCCCCATGTGCAAGATTGCATAATTACATAGCTAGCTCCTGTGTTTAAGATTGGCATGAAGTTTAGTATTTCTGGGCTTTGAGTAGGAAGCTAGGGCTGGGCTGGGATGAAGGAAGAAATCCTTGATAAAAGGACAACTCACCAGCTGGACAGACTAGAGTGTGCCAGGAAGTTCATTCTGACTAGTGGCAGGATATCACAAATAGTTTTTATTAGGGAATCTTTCAAGAAGTGGTCTGCAGGAAAGCACCCCTCCCTCCTGGTTTTATAACAGCCTCACGCTCTATAAATAATAATAAATTTGTGCTTTCAAGTTAGTCTTGACTCCTAGCAATTGCCTGGACAAGTCCCTGCAGTTTTTTTGGCAGGATTTTTGGAAGTGGTTTGCCATTGCCTTCTTTCTAGGGTTGAGAGAGAATGCCCAAATTCACCCAGCTGGTTTTGTGTCTAAGGTGGGAGAACTCTCCTGGTTTCTAGCCCAGTGCCTTTAACCCCTACACTGAATGGTCTCTCTCAGATTCTGTAAGGTCACATTTTTCTCCCAGACCTGAGAAATCAAACTCCATGATCTCTTATCCACTCAGCATTGCTCTTCATTTGGTTGTGTCCTTTATGCTCCTGTTTAATCTATAACAGCCATCCCTCTTGTGTGCTCTTCAACTCCCATTGTTCCCAGCCCCATAGGCTTTCAGGAAGCAACATCTGATGTGCATTGCATTGGAAAGGGCTACAGATGATGCTGTGTTGGGTAGAGATGATCCTTGCTATGTCAAAGAGATCCAAGGGACAGGAACACGAGAAATTAACATGATGTATTACTTAGAGGGCACACTGCTTCCTGTCTAGCTCTCTGTGATCATGCCAAGAATTGTGGAAATGTTTTGTTTTTGATAGAGTGTGGCATTTGCATCCATCCTCCTTAGAGGAGAGGAGCACTAGGCAGGAACACATAATTTCCTCTTACAAAGTAAGTTACATATGGCTATTTGACACTTTTGCTCATTTCTTTTTTCTCTTTGGACAGCTGCCTCAGTTGCAGGAGCATAGCTAGCTTTAGTATACAGTATATGTAGAAAAATCTCTTAAGAATTAGTTAAGTTTACTTTACAAAGCCTGGATGTAGAATAAGCTGATCCTACCCATTTAGGAAACCATGCATAGTTCTGCAGGATCTAACTGAAGAGTAATGGGCAAATTTGTGGTATGAGGAAGCTGCTTAGTTCATTGATAGATTCAGTCCATACAAAAATAAGATGCAAAATGAGGCAGGGGTGTTTGTTAAAAAATAGATTGTATTAGAACATATGCTCATTTCTTGTATGTACTAGAACTGAACTGACAGTCCCTTTTGTGCCTGAAAAAAATCCTGACCTTCCACCTCCCCATTTTGTTTCAACACATTAAGGTAATAGGTGTTTTGGTGCTGCTGTTGTTCAATGGTGGGAATTGGAAACTCCTGTTGATTTGCTGTTGCTGCTGCAAATTACCCTGATTTCTACCAGTAGATTCTGATCTTCCTGCCTGCCTCTAATAATGGAATTGATCTAGTTTTAGCTATGCTGTTATTAAGAAAATTAAGCCCAGAAGTGAGATTAAGCCTAGTTGGGGGTTCAGGGGAGTACATCTTGAAGCTCTCTTAAGATATCTTTTAACTTGAGCAAATTCCTAAGTACTACATATACAACCAACATTTTAGATACGAAGGACTTGTTTATGTAGATAATCCTAAACTTCACCATCCACTATTTATTTATTTATTTATGTATCGTATTTATATAGCCGCCCATCTCACACAAAGTGACTCTTTGTGTTATTAGCTCTTGTTTTTCCCAAACTATGAGATTTGAAGTTATTTGCTTATAGGATATGAATGGTATGATGATAATTCTGAGTACTTAGAGGACTGGGCTTTGATTTATGGTTGTTTTCCTTTTGTCCTGTGAGCACCACTGGCAACTGAAAGACTTCCTGTGGACAATTATTGTTAGCATTTATCTGGTTAAGCCATAATGCGTGAAGAAACAACAGTTCTTCAACAACAATAATGCATGACAAATAAACATTGCACAGGGTTGCTTGTTTCTCAAGCAACCCTGTGCAGTGTTTATTGGTCATATATTATTATTTAGTGTGTGTGTGTGTGCGTATTTCTGCGGATTGTGTGTTGTTCTAGATGTTGTCCATTTGTTGAGTCATTGTCCCCCAGGGCTGCTGTGAATTGGTTTGATTCCTGAGAGTGACAAAACAGGATTTTTTTTTTTCACATAAAGAGGTTGAAATGAGGAATGGCATGTGTATTTTTCCTTAGAGAGACTTCTTTCTCTTGTCATCCAAGATCAAGTTTTTGTAACTTGCTTTAGGGCAGCCCTTAAAGTCCAATACCTTCCAAATGTATTGGGATTACCGCATGTGGAATTCTCAGCTATAGCCACGCTTCCTTGGAATCCTAGGATGTGTGGTCTTAATGCATCTGGAGGGCATGGCGTGGAAAAGAAGAGGAGGTTCTCCTTGGTAATAAAAAGTAAGAAATTCTGTAATATGTTGGATTCCTTTTACAGACTACACAGAGAATTCCAGCCTGCTCATCCAGTCTCCTAGTAGTTGGTGGGTCCTCTCTTAGAACCGTTAAAAAAAAAAAAAAAAAAGTCAAAAAGTTGTCAAAAGTAGCATGTTGAGAAAATTGGGTAAAAACAGTACCTGTGAAATTTCTGGCTACTCAGAGGTGTAGAATGCCGTGAGACCAGCCCATCTGTTCAGATTGGATATGATATAATACAGACCTGCATAAGTACACTCCTTATTTGTGTATGTGTAAAAATCTTTTTAAATCTTTTTTTTAAAATCTGTGATTATATTTTTATTCTAATAACTTTTTATCTTTTTATAATGCCTGTTTTTATTCACTTGTTATTTTAATTGTTGTACGCCGCCCAGAGTCGCCTTGTGTGAGATGGGCGGCTATATAAATGTGATGTATAAACAAATAAATAAATAAATGCACATGTGCATGTTTGAGCACCCAGAAATCCAGCTCATGGCTTTGCAGCCTAGAGATGTTTATACTGGGCTTCGTGTTTATGCTCCTGTGCATGTGCATATTTATGCCTGCCCATGTGGGAGGAAGAAGAGACACATCTCCAAGTGTGCAGCCTTGGGTGAGGTGAAGCTATGCTGACATTTTCTATTGCGCTCACGATAGTGTTGCTGCTCTGGTAGTTCTTCACAAATTGCATAAATATTCATTGGGAAATGTAAAGAAATTTGACTGTCCCAAATGATTACACGCGCCTGCCCTGAAGGGCACGATTACTCCCAGACTTATAACTTGGAGGGGCTGGGGCGCACTGCTGAGAGAGCTAATGCTGGGTGGATTAAAGCAGCAATCTAGGGATTGGGAGCAAAAGGCCATCCCAGCATGGGGTGCAATCCTGCAGGAAGATCCTGATGAGTCTGTCTTCCTCCCTCCCTTGCCCTCCATAACCCCCCAACCAGAGCAATAAGTATATAACATATGCGCATACCAAATAGGAGGTGGTGGCTTATGCCCTGTCTTTGCACAATTCAAGGCTCCTTTAATTTGTTTTTGTTTTGTTTTTTTAGCTTAAGAATTGGCTAACAATGTTTGTCTCTTTTATGTGTCTCATATTGTCCCTTCAGGATTCCCCAAGCCTTTGGAACTTACCTGGAGGAGAAGGGACAGTATGGGCCAGGCAGCTACTTGCTGTAGAAAGATTTGAGTAATTCCCATCTCCCTCTTCCATCCTAAAGATTCTTTTCTTAAAGTTTTCCAGACTCTGCTACATGTGTTTGTAAATGATGTGTTGCTAGTTTCTTTAGTTTGTATAAGCTTCTATTTTCTTATTGCATACAATGCCGAGTATTTTATATAGCGCCAGTATATAAACATTAGACATACAGTTGGATCAGGGTACTATGCATGTTGTGTTTCATATGGAGGGTGCACGTTTGTAGAAATCTCTGCTTTTTCTGTTAACGGAAAAATTCTTAAGGACACTGAAGCCTGTAGGAGTAACAATCATGATTATATCATAACAGAAAAGCATTTCTGAGTCCTCTTGCATTTTTACATCATGTTCAAATAAGGAAGCTGTAAGAATAACTACTAAAACAAACTCAGTTTCTTGGGGAAATGAGCAGTGTAAATGTTAAGAACTGAATTGAGCACTGTGCTCTTGCTAGCTACTGTACTTGAATATGGCAGTTTCTTTTCAGGGAAAACTGGTTTAGATGCTGTTATTAAATCTTCATGTATTGTACGTTGTGGTGTAGACAGTGCTTGATATTCCACACCCACTAAAGTCCAAGGTAATGCCATGTCCCCCCCCCCCCCCAGTTTTGTCTCTTATCCATGGTTCTGTCACCTACTGTTTTGGTAATAGGAGAAAATGCAATACAGTAAAAGAAATCCACCCATTCTGCCCCTGCCATCTTGTGTAGGAGAGAGGTACACAAGCATCATTAAAAACTTCTTGGCTTGGAAGTCTATGGGACTATGACCATAATGGTGTTTTTATTTCTGTCTCTAATTTTTAAAAATCATTGTTTTGTGTTTGTTCTCTTGAATTTTTGACATAGAGGGCTTTTCCTTCTAGTTTCTAGCATTCCAATCAGGAAGTAGTCAGAATCCAGTCAAGTGGAGTCTGTGATAGCCTCTTCTTTGCCCAGACCTCAGAATGAATGGCTAAATGAAAGTCAGGCATTGAGAGGAAAGAAAGAACTGGCATGGATAAATTGCAGAAGAGTTGATCAAGGTGTTGGAGAAAGGGAAGGAAGAGAATAAAGTTTCATTTATTCTTTTCTGCTTTTTAGCATGTGAGGTTTCCCACTGTGTCCTCAACAACCTCATGCATAATCTTATAATACTGTCCTACCATGCACTCTTTGCTTACTGCAGCTGCTCACCAATGCAATTTTCCTATGATATATGGGGAATATAACTGAAGTATATTTGAAAAAGTATTGAGTGTTACTACATGCACAAACCAGGATTTATTGGGGATATATATTTTCCAGTCAGTCAGTTCTGAATGCCTCTAGGGATACCAGCAAAAGGGAACTACCTTCAGTTGTACATTCCAAGGGATTTACCCAGTTGTGGGTGGAAATAATCACTTTTACACAGGGGCTCAACTACTTCGAGTGGCAGGCAGGCAAGCATGCCATCATGAAAATACTTGGCAGATAGGCACGAACTAAGAGTGGGCCAGAGTTCCTTATCAGATTTCTGCTCCCTTGCCAAAATGCTGTTAAAAAGTCTGTTGTTGAAGACAGCAGTAGAGAACACAACTGAAGTAAATTAGGTCTCAGGCACACTGTAAAGAGGATGCCCTGACTAGCGGTATTAACTAGAAAAAAGTTGTTCAGCCAAGTTTCTGATTCATATACAAGGGGGATTTCTTGGCAGGGCCAGGAAGATGACTGGAAGCTGGCCATTTCACTTCATTTTTGTAGTACCACAAATGATAATTGTTAGCAGTTCTGAAGATCACTTCCCCATATGAACTGTCAACAGAAATCAAAATTAATTGCTTCTTAGAGTGGATTCCGTAAGTATTTTCCTTAACATTATTCCTAATGTCTAGTCTAGTTTTTCTGCCCAGTGTCTCTGGTCCAATACTATAGAATCATTTTAATTTCATTCATACTCTCCCTGACTGTTAGGCTCATATCAAAAGTCTTAAATTTACAGTAAACTTTGTTGGAGACTTCACACCTACCAAAGTTAATTTCCCAATAAGTATCACATTCTTACATTATTCATTCTTACTGCACTGAAACATCTCTAAATCATTTCAGGAAAGCATCATTAAAAACTTCTTGGCTTGGGAGTCTATGGGACTATGACCATAATGGTGTTTTTATTTCTGCCTCTAATTTTTAAAAACCATTGTTTTCTCTTGAATTTCTGTGCAGGTGCACACATTTTTGACATGGAGTGCTGCCCCTTTTTTTCCTTCTAATTTCTAGCATTCCAATCAGGAAATAGTCTAGATGTGTTCCAAATGTCACGAGACATTTTAAGAGAAGTTGGAATCCTGTTCTGAAATGACTGATGACCAGTTGACCTATCTGGGTTATATACATCTTATGTCTTCTGTTTGCATAATGTTAATGTTATGAATGGAGTAAGTATTGGCTAACTTAAAAGTCTAGCTGTGTTGAGGTTTTTGAAAACTAGTATTGCCTTCTGCCCATTTATGCCCATCATTTTTCCCTTAAGATTTGAAGGTACAGAATACAGTCTTTTTACAGGTTTATCTTGTGCTGACAGAGGAATTTATTTAAAATTTGCATATTACACAGAAGTCCTCCTTAGCTCAGGAGAAGAAGGTAGCTGATTCTGAACCAAGTAGGGGGCAAAGTAGCTTACTGAAACAAATAATTCAAGTACAAATGTTTCCAATTTGTATCCTCCTGATATTCTGATATACAGTACCGAATCATGGTCACAGAACATTGCTGAAGCCCCCCCTTTTTTGGGGTGGGACAGTTTTCTAATTTGGATTTTTAAAAAATCAGTCTAGGTATTCTGTTGCATATTTCATTCCTGTTTTCTAATCTGTTCTTGGTTGAGAACAATACGTGCATTCCAACACATTTGAAGTCATGGCTTAATTGACTGGGTGTATGTAGAAATCATGACAAATGGAAAAAATGAATTATGAACATGTATAGTATACTTACAGTTCTAGCATCTGTCATAGAAATTCTTTACTAGCAAACAATTGGTATACATATCAAGCCCATAATGCAGTAGAGGAAATCCATCTTTTTGTAGTTTTAGATAATTGAGATTAATTAAATTAAGTGGTCCAAGTTTTGAAACCCACTGTAGTGTAGTGGCTAAGGTGTTGGGTTAAAACCAGAGACATCCAGATTCTCACTGGGGATCCCTGGTCCTAGTGGAAGCCGACTAAGTGACTTGGGATCAATAGTGCTCTCTTAGCCTAACCTACCTCATAGCACCTACCTTCCTGTTAAAATGGAAGGGAGAGTTCCATGGAAACTGCCTTCAACTCTTGGGGAAAATGTGTGGTATAAATCTAATATATTAATAAACAACTGGAATTATTTAAGAATTCAAAATGTACTGAAATGAAAAGCAGAAATGGGTGCATAGGGCTGACAACTGATATGCATGATTAAATAAGTGACTGTGTATTGTAGTGTATTGTATCTGCCCTACGTTCACATTACTGGGTCGGTGTGAGATTGTCAACTTTCACAGTTTGAACAGATGAAACTTTTATTTGCATGTGTATACATTGAAGCAGAGTTACTTTTTGTGCTTTTAATTGTTATTCACTTCTGTTCTTGAATGCATTCCTGAAATCATCAGGAGATGAGCCTGACTTGAAGGAAACTCTTTACCGTACATTTACTGTTTAAGAGGCAAAGGAACAGGCCTACCTAAAGAAGCTTGCAGACTTGAAGGACCGATAGGATGAAGGGCTAGGCAGGCCTTGAAACCTACAGGATATTATTTATTGAGTCAATGATTTCTTTCTCTTCCTGTCTGCTGGCCTTAAGATTTGTGACTTACTATTCACACTTTTCCTTCCATACACTCATGCAAAATAATTTAAAGCAGAAATAATTTGAGAAGATCTACAGTTCCTGGAATGAATGTATACATCTGCATGCTGCTTATTTTGGGAATTGCATGTACTTGCACTTTACATCTGGTCCCTACAGTAGACATATGCCTGCCTTCATCCCATTTTTTTACTTCATAGGTAGGTTGGATGATTGGAGGATCAGTGTTGGCTATGCTTTTCATGTAACTGACTTCCTTCCTGCAGATGGCACTGTGTGTGGGCATGTCTTTTGGAACAGCAGTACAAAAAGTGTGGCCATTGGGGTTTTTTGTTTTTTGTTTTGGTGGTCTCACAGCCTTCCCAGGGTGAATGGGGTCAAAACTTCAGGCTCTTATTTTTTGGAGGGTTGGGGGGGGGTCTTAAGAGGCAAAATGGATGTGTTAAAGTTTACAAATATTTAGATCATTGTTTCACCTATTAAAACTACTCAAATCTTCTCCCAGAGCAGAATCTGGCCCTGCCAGAACTGGTTTTGACTAGTTAGGGGAAGCCTGCTAAGATGTTGCTGGGTTGGGGGCTTTTGGGAGGTTAGAAGCAAAACACAATGAATTGGAGAATGAGCTAATTGGGGGGAAACTGGCCCAAAATAGATGGCACAATTCATTAAAGGCAAATCCACATTTTCTGCTTGCTCCATCACAAGTGCAGGCCACCTGCTGCTTCTTGAGTGCTGGAATGAATTATGTCTTCCACCCACTCCCAGCCTATCACAAATGCATCCCATTTATGTTTTGAAGCTCCACTTCAGAAGTGCTGTATTGTGTCCTAAGCCACCTTAAGCCCTTCCAAGTGGACGGCCTGCACTGTTGCTTTCTGATCTAGCAGTAGCCATAGCTCCAGTTGGATACAGCATCTGGCAAACCCTCTCACCTTCAGCAGCTGGTCCATGCTCTGCGCAGCCATTTCATCTTGGGATGCCAAACTCCTATGCTCTCTACTGACTGGCAGCTGCCATTTTTTTTAATTGTTATTATCTTGCAGTTGATCCAACAGTGGTCCATTGTCAATGAACTTTCCTCACCCTTAGGTCTCCTAGCTCTTTTAGAAGCTCATTTCATTCAACTCTTCCCTCTCCCTTTTGGTTTCTGTGCAGGCTGAGTGAAGCTCCCCTTGCTTTCCCACCCTTTACCCACAGTAGTGCAAAGCTTCCCTTCGCTTTTGCCCCATTCCCCACCCCAACTTTAAGTTGCAGTGCAGGCATGTTGGAATGAAGCTACAAAGTTTAAGTGAAGACAAAGAGAAAAACGGGGGCTAATGAGAGAGCAATCCACAAAAGGAAAAGGCAGGCACTGGAGACCTGCATGCCTACCCTACATAGATGGGAAGAGCAGGGAGTGGGGGGAAAACAATTGGGCCCTGCAGCGGCCATAAACTGAACTGAATATCTGGCTGGCCCCGTAACCAATCCATGCAATCCAGACTACAATTTTTAAAGTCACTGAGAGCAGAATGGGAGACGAGGAGCTTAGCTTCTGCTATGCAGAATTGCCGTAAATGGTAGCCCTGATACAAAAACCGAGATGCACAAACTCAGGCCCACATGAGCGATTGACAATATTAGCACAAAGTTATATGGAGGGGCCTTGTGTGTCTGAAATGAATGGATAGAATTGGAAGATGTTTAAATTCCCCACTTATATGCGTGCATGCACACAGTGATTTACTTACAGTAGCAAAATGTCTGCGAGTGATCAAATTAATCCTTACTTCATATATGCCATTTCTTATTAAACAGCTAAGACATAACTTACATTCTCAGTCATGCTTAAACCAACCCTGAAGGGTAGACTAGTGTTGTTCATTATGGCTGTGCACAGAAATGGAAAGAGGCATTTTGGAGCGCACCTACCGTAGCCACTCTGCAAGGGCAACTGCACAATCCTGAGAAAAAACACTGCTGCTGTACAGAGTTGCTGACAGATACTGTGTGAGCAATCTCTTGCCCCAAAGTGCCTTTGTCCTTTTGAATCCAAAGCAATCTCGTGGGCAAGGATTATATGCAGCCTGTAAATTGTATTTAACCATTACCCTACATAAGCTCTCACCAAAACAGTTGCTTTTGAGCAACTTAAAAATAGCTAAGGGTTTCTTGCAGTCACATTGAATATATCCATCCATTTTCTGTAATATAGAACTTACCCTCTTTAAGTTTCTGTCTCTCCTACCTTCTCTTGGGGACCTTTCTGTTGGTCAAGATTTACTCAGATACTTTAATTTGCAGCCATGCTCCTATACATTTAGCCCAGGTGTATTCCTGCAATCATTGTTCAGGTGGGACAAACTTAGACTCTGCTGTGAGAACTGAAGCAGCTTATTCCTAAATCGTTCCCTGTTTGGCCTTTTTTCCTCCTATCCTGTGGCAGTTCATTTTCAGAGTTACTTGATACCAGTGCCTAAACTCTGACATACTGGAGCTCTTTCTTTTTCATATTTACAAGCAATGGAAATAAATGTAGGGACCTTGTAGATGGTTGCCCATTTGAGATACGACTGAACTGAAGATGACAGCTGAAGTGAGCATCTGATTCGCGTGGGCAGGTATCAAAGGCTACCTTAGTAGAGGTTGCTATCCTTTGGTGGAAGGGTGCAAGTCTTGGATTTTGGGTGAAATAAATTATTTGGAGCAGGTACAGGCTCTTTCTTACTTAGTTGTTTTGACAGTGTTGACTCCACTTTTTACTCCCAGACCGGTCTAATAATGCCCTGTGTCAAGAGTTAGAGCCCCCAGAATTTCATTGTTTTGTTCTCATGCAGAGCGTGTCTCCCTTGTAGGGAGGAGGGAGACCATAGATGAGGTGGCTCTTGTAGGTGTTGCTGGAAGCATGAATCTTTCATTTCCTGCCAATATTTCCAGCCACTGTTGGATGAAGAGCAATGCCAAAAGCACTGAAATGCCAGCTATGATTACTAAGGGTGGTACAGCAACTCAGCTGATAGCTGGCTCTCTTGCTGGGATCCCAAGTGGTTTTTCCAGACATGGAGGGAGGGGTATGCTCTGAATGCGACATGCCAGAGGCCTGGTATCTGGTTGCAATGGAACATACTGGGCTTGTGACATTTTCTTGCTGTTCCAGATAAGTATCTTTCCTAGGATGGCATTGTACTTCTACCTGCTACCTGAAATTCCAACTGACTGGCAGCAGTTCTATACCCCATTCCAGATAGGAAAATGAAGGAAGGGCCCTGCTTCTATTACAAGAGTGTTGTGTTCTCCCAGATCAACAACTTCCCACTCAGTTCATCCAAGTTGGGCTTGTAGCATTTGGCAAAGTGTGTGGGGAATCATTTTGACATTTCTCCAAAGCTGTCTCTCCTGAAAGGAATTGCTGTGCTAAGCATGGATGCTTAGGGAGGCAGGGCCTGTTTGAATGGTCCATTGCAGACCCCCGGTGGACTCACTTGGGTTCAAAAACAACCCTCACCTTGGGGGTTGTTCCTGGGTCTCTGGCACACAGTTTGACTGAAGCTTTTGTTGCCACTTGGAATGAAAAGGCAACTTTGCCTTTGATTGGATCATGTCTATACAGACTGTGGCACATGGATCCTGGAGGGCCCCCTTGTCTTCAGAATTGCTCTGGATGATGAAATGGTATGAGAGATGCCTAGAACGCCACTGGAGGAAAACGAAGAGTGAACCTGACTAAACACAGGTAAGAGCCTTTCTTAAGGATTATTTTGTGGCAATAAGGTCAGCAAAACATTATTATTTCTCCACCCTTATTGTGTCCTCAACCGGTAGCCCTGTTCAGGGTAACTCTGCCCCTTCTGGGTAAGAAGAGACCATAAGAAAACCTGCAGGGCCTCTATGAGGACTGCTCTAGGCATCTATCAAATGAAGTTGCTCAGGTTTGCTTGGAGTTGGAATCTAGCTGTACAGGTTGCTTGAGGCACAGTCTGACTTAGTTATCTGGGAAGAGTTCAAACCTGTTAGCCCTGATGAAGTGGACAGAGATCTCACTGCTGTGAGTTTGGCCACCTGTGTTTTAGATCCCTGACCCTCCCAGCTGATTAAAGTCTTCTGGGAGGCAACAGGTGATTGGGTCAAGATGGCAGTGAATGCTTCTCTGCAGGAAGAATGGTTCTGTCTGCCTTGAAAGAAGCAGTTGTCTATTCCCTCCTTAAGAGACCATTGTTGGATCCAACAGATCTGGACAATTTTCATCCAGTCTTCAACCTTTCCTTTTTAGAGAAAGTGGTTGAAAAGGTGGTGAGTTACAGCTCCAGAGGACTTTGGAAGAAACAGATTATCTGGACCCTTTTCAAGTCAGGATTTGGCCCTGGTTATAATATTGAGATGGTATTGATCATGCTTGTTGATAACCTCTGGCAGGCTCAGGATAGGGGTAGAGCATCCATCCAGCCCTCCTTGATCACTCAGCAGCCTTCAATTCATGGTATACTTCTGGCCTGGCTTGGGGGATGGGAGTGGGAGGCTGTTTGTTGGAGTGGTTCTTCTCCTTTCTTCAGGGCTGGTTCCAGTCAGTGTTGTGGGAGGGGAGGGGCGGGGGGAAAAGAGATCTGCTGAGCAAGATAATCCATCAGCAGGTAGTGCTGAATCATTAGTATGCTGATAATATCCAGTTGTATGTCTCTATCTTGGGCTGACCAAGCAATACTGCCGAGGTCCTGTCCTGGTGCCTGGAGACTGTGAGGGTCTGGGTGGGGAACAACAGGCTTTGGCTCAACCCTGACAACACTTGGTGGCTGTGGGTTTTAAGGTTCTCCTGCTCCATAGATTTTCCATCTTTAAATCTGCCTGGAGGTGCACTTCCCCAGTCAGAGTTGGTGTGAAATGTAGGGGTCCTTCTGGACTCATGGCTCCTGCTTGATGAGCAGTGGTAGCCATGGCTGAGAAACCTTTGCACAGGTTCACCTTGTGTACCAATTCCACCCATTCCTGGACCAGGAGGCCTTGCTTAGTCAACTCCCATCTGGATTAATGTAATGCGCTCTCTATGGGGCTCCCCTTGAAGACCATTCAGGAGTTTCAGCTAGTCTAGAATGCAGCAGTGCAGGTAGTTTTGTTGTGTTTCTTATTATGCTTGTGTAACATTGGTGCCATTCAAGGTGCTGGTTGTCACTTATGAAGCTCTACATGGCATAGGGCTAGGCTATTTGCCTCACTCCCATTGTTTCTGTTCACCCCACCTGGTATAGCCGGAAGGGCTTGCTCTGGGACTCCTCTATCAAACAGCGTCATCTTGTTGGACCCAATGGTCATGCTTTCTCTGTGGCAGAACCCGCCCTCTGGAACAGCATCCCCCCAGAGATCCAGATCACCCCGGACCTGTTAGCCTTTTTCTAATCCCAGATCCACTAAATATGAGTCAAGAAGCCGTGGATTTATAATTAAACAAAGTCAGGTTCACATTCACCATTAGGAAATAGCTCTAAAATCTTAGGAGCAATTGAGTGATGAAATTTCTAGAGCAACTTTCAGGGTATTACTGGACTGCCGTTCCTGTTGCCTCCAAACATCCTGATCACTGGGCAAAGTAACTGGAGATTGTGGGAATATATGAAGGAAATTTGGTTGGAGAGGATTATGGAGTTGTGGGATTTCCTTCTTTGGAGATCTTAATACAGGGATGGGAAACGTGTGGCCTTTTGGCTGCTGATTTCCATCACCTTCATATAGCAGGAACGCTGACGGTAATGGGAGCTGCAGTTTAACAACATTAGATTACGTTTGCACAATATGCTCAACCTGATTATTGAGTAATTAACTATTTTTGGTGGGGTTCCATTGCATAAACAAGCCAAGGTTGAAATGAACCAAACTTAGCCTGTTGTGTGCATGCAGCCATTACTGTAGGCCTTTAATTAACTCCTTAAGGGCAAATACATCTGTGGGATGCTCAAGGTCCCCCTCCCCCCACTTCTCCAAAAAATTCTCAAGGGGAAATCTCCCCCTTAGGAGTAACAGTACCATCGCTACTGAAAAATTTCAAAGAGAAGAATTCATGTCTTTCCTTGGAATGTAACTGAAATGTGGAAAGCCAAAGAATGATGGTTGTGCAATAAAAGATGGAACAAACACCTCGTCACCCATCGTGAACTAAAAAAGTATTAAGTCCACCATGTTTTGTTCTGAGAATATCTCCAAAGTTCTTTTCTTCTATGAAACGATTTCTAAAGCATATTCTTTCATTGAATTGAGTGAGAACCGATAACAACAAAATATGGTGAAGAACTTCTATACCCGGTCATAGATCAGATAACAGATAATGCTTCAGATGTAGTGCGTCCTATGAGATTCTGTTTTATTGTTACTGGTTTTAGTATCCCAACTATATGCAGCATCACTATAACCAAAGACAATTTGGCTTGTCATTGGAATGTTGATGGATTTATGATAAAGTCATACTTATTGTGCTATTTTTCCTTATTCAACAGAATTTGTAGGTTTTATGCAGTGCTTCAAAAACCTGCAAAGCTTGTTTGTTTGACTACAAAAAAACAGTGGATTAAAAGAAACAAGGATTTACATCCCTGGTAATTATGGCTTTATTGTGCCATTTTCAATTTTATTTTCCGCAAGGGATCCACAGGTGTTTGAAAATGACCCAGACTTCCTATTACTGCTAGGGATTTCTCTTTCCATCATCTCCCACCTTCCACGCATTCATGCATGCATACACACAAATGATTTTCAAGGTGCACACCCATGCTATGGCGTTCACAACATGGTCCCCTTTTCCCTTTAATTGTCTGTCCACTACTGTGTTCTTTCTTGGAAGGAATTATTTCAGAAATCAGTCCATGATTTCACTTCTTTCCCTCTTATCTCCATTCTTGTGTCTGATTGAAAACAGCTATAAATACCAGCTCTTATTTCTGGCACTGGGATCTGGATGGGAGCAACAAGAGCTTGGTATTGATTTCAGATCTGGGCATGCATGTATATGTCCCTTTGTTTATGCTGGCATCAAAGGCATAATTACAGAGCACTATCTTGAAAGAGTCAAGAAAAGACAGCCATTCCAAGTTCACTGTTGCAGTCAACAATGCTTCTGGGCTTGGCCAGAAGGAAGGAGTTTCCATACATGCCATAGCTTAGCAGACATTCTTCCCATTTGGCCGATACCATCTCCAGATGGAAGGTCCCAGATGTGGGGCTGTCCAGAACAGTGCAGGAGTGGAAGAGAGAAAGAGAGACTGGGGAAGATAGGAAGATCTACATATGTTCATTAATGCAGTCAACATGGGTATGGAGGCAGAGGAAAAAAGCATATCATCCAGCCTTCCCCAATCTTGTACCTCCAAATGTGCTAGGATGTTATCTCCCAGAATGCTGGGAGTCCTAATACATTTGACAGGCACAAGGACAGAAAAGGCTGAAGCCGTTGTATATCACAGAGGGACCTAAGAGCCAGTTTAGTGTACTGGTTAAGATATTGGACTAAGATTAAGAGCAATTTCTAGTCTACCCTCAGTCACAGATGCTGGCTGGGTAACTTTGGGACGATCACTTTCTGTCAGCCCAACCTATCTTATGGGGGTGTTGTGGATAAAAACAGAAAGACAGAGTACTGTGTATATTATCTTGAGCACCAGAATGAAAAGTGGAATAGAAATCTCATAAATAAATACAATGAAAAGGAATATACTACTCCCTCTGAGAACCCTTTCATCAGTTAATGTGGGAGCTTTGTCATCACGTGGTATAAAACTCTATCTCGAGAAAAGTTTACCTGCCACTAATTTGGGGAGGGTGCTCCTTAAATGGACATGATCCAAATGATAAAAAAATATTAATGCCCAGCGACTTCTCAAGGAAAGAGTTTTTAATGGCAGTTGAGTGCCGACTTTAATTTAGTAAGCAATCTTGGGAAGGGAGGTAGAATGAAAGCAAGTAACTTTTCCAGAGTGCAGATTATTCTGCACAATGTACCCAGATAAGTAATGAGTCCTCCAGTAAGGACTGAGATGGTGCATATGTGATGCAAAGTATGTCTTTTTGAGTATCGGCTAACTATCTACAAAATGTGATCATTTACACTTATGTCTTTGAACAGCTGTGAAGATGAATGATATTTAATATAAAGCTTTCTTCATGGTCAAAATGGCACAGAAATATTTGAAATAAAAGTACTTAAGGTTTACATCACATTTTCCAGTGTTCAGAGAAGAATTGCACATGTACCATCATTATACTCCTTACAACAACCTCGTAAGGTAAGTCATTATTGTTCCCCATACTTCAGACAGGGGACTGTAATAGGAAGGGAGAAAGACAGAGAGAAATCCTTGCTACTGTGGTAGAAGCCAAATCTGAACTAGGGACTTTTTGATTTATAGTACAGCCTACTTTAGGTCTACACATTATACTTCTATCTGTCTTGTACTCTAGAATAGCTTCCTCTCTGTTTCATAGCTTCAGAGCCAGCAGTTTTTGTGGCTCCAGTGGGGGGACACCGGTAACTTGGGGAGTCACTTGATTGTGAGTGGAGATGGAGGTAAGGAGAGGGGAGCAGAGAACATCTGCCCACTGTGGGCATATGGGTACGTGGAGGATACTGATACCCCAGTTTTCTCCCTCTGCTAGAAATGATGTGTAAGGAGTTGCTTCTGGATTTCACAACCCTGTTGAGCCTGTGGCCCCAGTCATACCATTTACAGCACCCCTGTGCTCTATTTCCACCTTGAGAAACCCCAGCTCACCCTGAAATGGTCTGAAATCATGCTATCAGGTTTTAGCCACTTTTCTGCCAACTTTCAGCAGCATAACTTTGATTGGGGAAGGGGAGATTCAACGGTGGAAATGGGAGTGGTTTGCCTCCCAGGCCTACTCCACTTCTATTTTGGAAAAGAAGGACATCCAGTTTGTTTCAGATCAGATCCAAAGATTTGGCCACAGCTTGACCAGTTTGGCTGCGCCTTTCTTTGTGGTCACTGACCCTGCTTCCCCGGAAGCCGTTCTGAGGATTGGGAGGCTGAGCCACCAACAGATATTCCCATCTTAAAACAGCTTGGGGACAGTCGGATTTATTAAGGGGAATTCCCAACATGCCAAGAGGCCTCTTGGCTATAAATAGCTGCTGCTGGATGGTGAGCAGGGAGAAGGGGTTTGGGAAAGGGGTTTGTGAGTAGGACAAAAGAGTCAGCAGGCAGTTCTGCGCTCTCCCTTCATTAGGGAAGGAGGGAGGACAGGACCGGATGCACTCACAGCTGCTGGTGTCACAGGCGCTTGCAAAAGTAGTTGGAAATAGCCCAGAGTTTCCTTTGAAATCCCAGCAGGAAAGGAGAGGGGAGGGTCTACAAAGGTTTTCAAGGAGAAGCGCAGCCCCCCCCCCCTTTCCTCCAGGGCTGCAAAGTAATCAGTGCAGCCTGCTTTCTGGGCCAAGACTGCCCCCTGCTGGATTCTAGAGGGGCCTTCCAGGTGTGGTGGCATTTCTACTACCCTGGGTACCGGTAGGTACCTGCTCCAGGCCTTGGCATGGCCATGCCTTGGGGCCTCTTTCTTTATCTCACTTCTGATTGATTCCATCCTGCACAAAAGGTCTATACAATTAATCAGATTCTCCTCCTCCTCCTCCTCTGCTCTGGCCAGAGGCATTATCACCTGTCCCCTCCCATCTGATGTTGCAACATTTGCTTGGGAACTGTTGTGCTATTACCCAACAGAGAGTCACTTTTGTTAGTCCGGGTGCCCCTGTTTCATTGGTGCCTTGCTCCGTAACACACTTCTTGTTTTTGTTCATCTGTCCTTGGCTTGAAGATTTTGAGCTCTGCTGTAGAGTTCAGAGTCCTCTTTCACATTTCTCCTGGCTAAGGAGCCAAGCTCATTGGCCTTAGTCTCTCCATGTCAAAAGCCAGTCCCCCCCCCTCCCCCAGTTACCTAGTTGCCATGTAAATACAAATTAGCCTTGACTTTATGTTTGACTGAAGGTGTCCTCCCATCACCTTCCTTGAAGGCTTTTTAGCTCATTGGTTTGTACCATGAATTCTTCCTTATCTTATTGCTATAATTGCTCATTCTCTTGCATAATTTCTCCTGCCCTTTTGTGTTCCTCTTGGGTAGCCAAAGAGAAGAAGTTCCTAATTTTAACAAAATATATTTGAATAAACACTGTATTTTCCCCACCTCTGATAAGGCACAACCCCCACCACCCCCTTACCATCCCTCAAGTTTAGCTCTTTACAGCTCTTTCTATTTAAAGTTTCACTGTCTGTCTCTCTTTCCTTTCCAAGTCTCCCAATCTAATCTCATCTCTGTTACTATAAAAGTTGCTGGGGATCACAGCAATGGCCCAGTTGGTTCAAAAGATTTGAGAAATCCAGAGAGGGAAGGAATAGCAACTTCTAGGCGTTGCAGAGATTAAACTAAGTACTTCCTCAGGCTAAGGCTTCTTCCTAAGTCTTAATTTGCTAAAGGCCAGAAGTGATCAAGAGGGGCCACTCCTGCACTGGGCTATTTCTGTGTGGCTTGATGTACCCTCCTATGACTGCTGCCATATGAAAGGATGAAGACAAAAGAGCCCTCCTGGGACACCTTGGGCTCTCTCCAAGCTAGTGGATCCATCTGTAAACTATACCTAGAACCGCAAGGAATGCCTTGTGCTATCCACACTTCATTGTGTGATTGCACTTTCCTACATTGTGTATAAGAAAAATAAGCAAGTACTAACTCTCTCCAGATAGCAGTCATTTTCACAAAGTTCTGAGTATTCCTCTATTCCTCCTCCTAACTTTCTGATCCTTCCCCCCACCCCAATTTTGATACATCCATTTATTATAGAGAGCTCGCTAATTTCTTCCATTTTGCAGGAGGGAAGATGGTTTCTGGCCTTGTGAGGATCTGAAATTACTCTCCCCTCTTTCCTATTATTTGCACAGCATTAGTGTGAAAATTGAGCACTGTTGCCTTATATGGTTATTGTGAGCACAAACTACTATAACCCTGGCTTTTTGAATACATCTAAACTCTCAATTGACAGCATTCTGCGCAGCAATCTGTATTTCATGTCCAATTATAAGTACTGAGAGACAACCGAGAAAGATGGAGTTGGAAGCTGAATCTTGATTATCTAGTGCTGATGTGGCCACACTGTCCCTGTGGAGGCCAGCAATATTATCAGATTGCGCTAGAAATGGTGGTTAAAGTCTTTTCACTCCTGTGACACTTCACTCGCTCATAGTGCTTGGTTGTTGAATGCATTGGTCCATTCTAGTCTCCCCTTTTCTATGTGGTCTGTAGTAAACCAGAGGATCCCTACTGAATACTGTGGCATTTTCAGGCCAAGTTTGACAAAGTATCTGAAACCATGGAAAGCTACTGCCAGTCAGGGTCAGTAATGAACTAGATGGACCAGTGATCCCACTCAGTCTAAAATAGTTTCCTTTTCTCCTGTGTGAAAGTAGAAGAAGCACGTATGTTCTGCAAGTTTGTAAGGGGCAACAGAGACTACATAGAATTTAATGGAAGCCAAAAAAGACTGCACAGCATTACACAGGGATGTAATGGCCTGGAAGTTTCTCCAAAATTCTAGTTCACTCTCAGGCAGAGGCACCTTCAGATGTTTGAATGGAAAGATTGTGAGATGAATAGGCCCAAGGAGTGTATCCTTCCCTTTTGAAAAAGTAGGGTTTGATTTGCTTTCTTGTTCAGTTTCTGGATTCTGACAGAGCTCCTTTTGTTTGAATTTGAAAAAAGAGATGCTGGCTTGATCTCTGACAGTCAAGGAGATTTTTTTTTTTCTGTTTAAGCTAAGCTAAGCTAAACTAAACTAAAATATGCGCAAAATCTATATTGAAGCAATACTTTTTTTAGGCCAGTTCAACCTTTGCAAAACAGCACACATGCTTTCAAGTTTTCAGGAACTCTGTCAGGCAAATTGATTTTTTTAAAAAAAGAATAACATGTGGGAGGAGAAATAAATGTTAGAGTTCATGCCATAAATACACATTTGCACCCATGTCGTTCCCTATGTCATGTTATATTTCTGCTTCACCTAGTTACATGGAAGCAACAGTGTGTTCTGCCTGCACACCATGTTTTGTAGGAGTTTGGAAATGCTGTTTGTTTGTTTGTTTGTTTGTCACATTTATATAGCCACCCATCTCACACTAAGCGACTCTGGGCAGCGTACAATTAAATAAAATAACAGATGAATAAAAACAATCATTATAAAAAGATAAAAATGATTATTAAAATAAAAACATCCAATTTTTTTTAAATTAAATTTTAAAATATACAAAGCCAACTGAGAGAGCAGAATATCAATCATAGTGGAGCCATCTAAGAATGTCTCCAGTTCCCAAAGACCCGCAGGCCTGATGACATAACCATGTCTTGAGAGACTTCCTAAATGGCAGCAGGGAAGGGGCGAGCCTGACTTCGGGGGGGGGGGAGAATGTTCTACAAGGAGGGAGCCACGGCAGAGAAGGCCCCCCTCCTGGGACCCACCAAATGCAAGTCCCTGGCCATTGGAACGCATAGCATACTATGCCTGCCAGATCTAATGGGACAGGCTGATGTGATCGGGGAGAGGCAGTCCTAATGCTTAATACTATGATGCCATCCCGCATCTCTGCTTCAATAGATGCTATTGGGAAAGATCCAGTCTGGTAATGGGCATTGTCCTCATGGTTTAGATAATATCCAAGTTAGCTTATAGACATCCTTGAATTGGGAGATTGGCACAAGCAAATTCTTGTGGAATGCCCATAAACGTATTCCATCTCAATTTCCAGTACACACATTTGCTTTGGAATACGCATACACCTACCCTGCACTGCTGGACATCATAAACCTGACGTATGTATCTAAAAATTAAAAAAAAAAGATCTGCGACAAATCTGAACTTGTAAACTTGTAGATGTATACTCATGAAAGTTTCTAGTTTCATATCTGTATTACATGTGTAATAACCAAGACAGTCCCTCAAGTTACAAGTAACAGGTTTTATTTTCTGCTGTTCTCTTCCCTGAAGCATCTAAACAAAAATTACCCAGGAAACTTTTTTTTGTTGGCCTCTGTGCTAAGCCCTTTAACCACTACCCAGGCTCAGACAGGATTCATGTACTTCCCAGTGCATTCCTTCTCTCTCTACTCACAGACATAAATACCTGGCATATGCCATTCTGTGCTAGATGGCCCATTTGACACAACCCCTGGAGCGTTGACTGCAGCTTGGCATCGAGCTGTTCCATGCCCCATTCTGCTCAGCATTGGGTGCCCGCGGAGTGGGTAATGCAGCGAGGCAGTTGAACAGGGAAATGGCTCAGTCAGCTGAATGCTTGTGCATGGGGTAGGGGAGAGGCTCACTGCTGATGAGAGCACAAGGGGGTGGGAGGCTTTGCTGAGGAAGAGCAAACTGCTTTCCAGTGCAGTCCTTGGGCTCTCATTTGAGCCTTTGTGTTTGTATTATTGTGAACGAGACATACACATACATCCTCACGGCAGGCAGGCAGGCAGGCAGGCAGGCAGGCAGGCAGGCAGGCAGGGTTATCTCATGTTTTGTAAATTTTGAAAAGCAAAGAAACAATATCCCCAACCAAAATAAGGCAAGTCCATTCTTACCTTCAGGCAGAAGTGGGGATACACATTTAAAAAAAAAAAAAATCATGTGAAGAAAAGATAAACAGGTCCCCAAGAACTCCAGTGAATCTACTCTGCTTGTTAGTGGGGGTAGTCTTTAACATAAAAAATACTATACTAATATGTTCCCATTTTGTGACTTAGAATCAGGGAACTGATTGAGCCTTTCCTTTTGACCTTCTCATGCTCTCAGAGTATTCTCCCTTCCACCTACTCACCCACTTTTACTGGGAATCATTGATTTACATCATTTGATGGTAGTGAGAAGATGCAGAATATTAAAAAGGCCCCAAGAATACCAAATTTTGGAATCCCCCAAGATGTTGGAAGAACACTCCGACCATAGGATAATGTAGTTTTAGAAATGAGATGACTGTAGAAATGGGATCTCATGTTAAACAGGGCCTGAAAAGAATATTCTTCCATGTTTCATTGAAAGGTAGATGCCTGTTGATTCTGTAGACTCTCTACCCAGTCATCTCCCCATTCTTGGGTCTCTATGGAGCCAGTTAGGTAGGTCCAGGCCGGGGCCCTCTCTTTGAACATTCTTATAGTAATTTGTTCCATATATAAATGTAGAACATGAGTGAGATACAGATTCTGACTGCCATCATATGATATTGACTTCTGTTCCTTATCATAGGAATCCACTCATTTAATTTAGAACAGCCCTCATCAAACTACAAGTGCCATATTTCTTAACTCATCTGCTGCAAGCCAAGCTGAGTTATCCTGCTGCCCATCCTGTCCTATCAAGAAAGTCTGTAAACACTTAGTGCTGAGATCAGTAACAATATCTTGGTTAAATGGGAAACTTTGGGATAAGAACTTTGTACATTGAAATAAATAAAGGGAAGGTATGATTTTCTTCACTGAGTTCAAGTCTATGCTTTTATTTCTGAACACAGTTTCATCATAGCCAGTTTCTGCCTAGAGATAGGTAGAGATGGGGAGAAACTTGGGACTTCCAAATATTAAGATATTTTGTCATCTGCTAATCTAGACAATGTTGGATGCAAAACTGGGTGCAAGTGTTAGCATTTAAAGTTCAAGATCTTCCACACTTCTGCATTTGAGTTGTTTGTGTAGAGAGAGTTCCTAAATCTCCTGAAGACTGCATGGTTCCTGCTTTTTTTTTTTTAATTTTTATTTTCATGCATATTGGAGCTTGTATTGATTTTTTGTGAGAATTCATTTTAATGTTTTCTAGCTTACTATGGAAAAGTAAATGACCAACTCTTTTAGGCAAAGATTTGAGGTTCTTCATTTCTAACTTTGATGTGTTGTCTTGGCAGCTTGAATATGCACATAATAGTTCCCTCGTTAATCCTTTGCCTTTCCAAGATTTTTGTGCCAGTTAGCAACTATGGAATGTACTGTATAAGGTTTTTGCTAGAACAGAATCAGAAGAATCCATATTTTCAAATATAATTGTGGAAATATTGCCCTCCTAGTGAAGTTCAACTGAACTGGTCCATTGAGGCTTCAGTATATCTAGCAAAAAATGTTGCTTTGTTGGGATAGGTATTTGAATGCTGCTGCTGATACCCTCCCCCCCCCCCCTTTTTTGAGACTATATCTGTAACTACTCATTTCCTCCCTACTCACTAAAAATGATGCCTTTATTGTATAATGACAGTATTCACATGACTTATTGATGCAGTCTGCCACTACCTCCGCATATACAGTCAGTATACACTCCCATGCACAATCACAGGTGCTCTAGTCAAACAGGGAGTGGCCATCTTTGATGCTTACTTATGGCCATAGCTTATCTTCCCATGCTTTGTCCCCCCCAAGTGGCCACAGAGGGTGAACCTAAAGTGATTGAGAGTAAATCTGTAGAGCAGTCCTATTTTGGGGAGTGGGCTGCCCTAGGACTTCCTTGGTAGCTGGAAGAGAAGATTAAATCTCCAATTCTCATTCAAAAGTCATGGTTGACTCGGGTCAGTTTGGGCTGAACTAATATCTTCTATCCACAGTGTTAACTGGCTTAGTGTGTTCTGTTGAAACACTTACATGTGACCCAATTAAGTGTGTTGTGTGATCACAACCAACGTATCTTGGACTGCAGAACAGAGAAATTATAATTAGGAGTGTTATTTTAATTTTTTTTAATATTTTAAATTCTGTACCAAGAAAAGCTGAATTCTGCAGCATAGCTAAATTAAGCAAATTAAAACATTCTGTGTAATTTATTTTTGGTTTATTTGCTGTCAGAAGAGCTCAGAAACCAAGAAATGAAGTTCATTGCCTCCTGCTCCCAACATCTGAAAATCTGGTTTAGCCACTTGTCTTCATCCTAGAGATTTTCAGGATGTCCATGTATTTAAACACATCATTTTGCATTTGTAAGCAATAGAAGGGGGAAAAGCACTTGACATTTTCAAGAAACTGTCCAGCATATCTCACATTCTTGAGACCCTGTAGAATTTTTCTCTCCTGGTATGTTTGTTCATTGGTATATATTTGATCAATGTATAGGCCATCTCAATTACTGTAGCAACTCCAGGCACATAGAACAATATAATAGCAACAATTAGAAGCAACTACAAAAGAAAAACAATCCTCCCATAGCAATTAAAAATAAATAAATAATGACCTATGTCAGATATCATGAGCAGGGTCACAAATTACCCTGCCCCAAGGCCTGCTGAAAAAGCGAAGTCTTCAAGGCTTTCCTAAAGAACAATAGGTATGGAGCAATACAGACTTTAGGGGAAATGCTATTCCAAAGGATAGGTTCTGCCAGAGAGAAGGTCCATTTCCAAGGATAGACATAGAGCATGCCAACCCTGTCAGGTCTCACCAGTCAGGCAGAACCAATAGGAGAAAGGCAGTTCCACAGGTATCTAGGCCCTAAGCTAATGAAGAGCTTTCTAGGTGACCAATAGCATCTTGAACTGCACCCAGAAGCCAGTGGGTATCTAGGGCGGCTTGCAAGATAGAGGTACCATATGGGTGAAATGAAGTACGCCCGTAAGTACTTGAGCTGCAGCATTCTGGACCAGCTGTAGCTTCTGAGTGTTCCACAAGGGCAGTCCCATTTAGAAAGTGTTGCAGTGATCTAGACTAGATATGTCTAATACACGTGACTGCAAGAAGGGTCTTTCAATCCAAGGAAAGGGCATAATTAATGCACCAGATGAATCTGGCTATTGCTGCCGCTTTCTCATCCAATGAAATTCTAGGAGGACCTCCAAATTACATACAAGTTCTGCCTGGGAAAGTGCAGCCCCTTTGAGAACTAGAATTGGAAAGTCTATGGAAACAGAAGGTTCAAGTGAAGAAGACTTCCTGTAACTGGGATTAGAAGACTTTCCTACTTGGCACCTATGTAGGTCCCAGGATAGCAGCCACATAACTCACTGTGAGTACTAATAGGAGCCATCTACAAATAAATACCAGAGATAGGGATTATCTGACTCTCCAAAGCCTGCTTTAATGCTTTTTGACATGATGTCATTTATGTCTCGCTGTGTTCTGGATAGCTTAGGTTGCACTTGAGTATGGCCTGCAAGATGCTTTCCTGGCTGATGGGGGTGGATGGTGTGTATTAGCCAAGCTCTTAAAACAACACAGCAGCAGAGAGAGAGGAAAGATGGCTTTGGCCTGCGGCAGACATGATGCGACTCGATTAAATTTTCTTTTTTTTGTGCACATTCAAGAGCATCAGGGAAAATGTCATATTTACATAAAAATGATACTGCTTCATTGGGAGAACACAGGCAATTACTGGCCCATTCCGTCTCTGGCACTTTCAGACAGTGGGCAAACGTGCCTAACCGTGCTAGAGGTTGGCCAGTTAACACCTACTAAATTTGAACCAATACATTTCTCTGGTGTTCATGGATATATACGCTGCTCTGTCATGATATCTACTCTTACCTGTCCCAGTAGTCTGATCCATAAGGGAGTTGATCCATAAGGGAGTTGAGTCCTAAATTCCTGCATCTCATAAGCCTCTGGACGTGTCCCTTTGGGTAATGGCGTGCCTGATCCTTTCTAGTGTGAACATTTTGTGATTGTGTTAGCAAGCTCTCCTGATAGCCTAACATGGATTAAAAGACCAGTTAGCAGCAGCAGCAGGGAGACCATCGCGTCTGGGCCTCCCTGGCCTATATCTGTTGTGCATTTAAACATTCATGTCTGCTGCTTACCCTCCACATGTTTTCTAGTGCACTAACAATAGATACTAGCAAGTATAACTGCTACCCACATGAAATTATGTTCAGAGGTCGTGCCAGGGACTTTTTTTGAGAAGTAAGCATCTTCCTAAGCAGATGTTCTATGTTCTCTTACTGATACTGTTCCTCCAGCTGTAACTTTGCTCAGCCTTTTTACCCCATCAATTTTGGAAAGGCAAGTAGACTTGCTTCCTCAATGGCACTCTCCCTGTTATGCTACATCATCTTTTAATAGATCTTAATGCAATTCAAAATCATGGTGGCTAAGAGCCATAGCTATAGCAGACAAGCAATGGAACAAAACTTCAAAATTTAAGGATATTAATAGTAAGGAGGGTCAAAAATAAAATTTTATTGTAAAGGTGAGATTGGGATGATGCCTGTAGGTAATGTCACCCACAGTTCTGGGACCACAGATGCATAACAGTGTTTTTAACTGTAAGAAGTTTTAAGTAACTCTAAGAAGTGTCCTAGACTGGGAAAATGGGAAAAGTCTAAATGAGCAAGGTGAGCTTTGTGCAGGCAAAGGGAACCAAAACTTCATTAGGAAGAATGTGATCTAGTTTATGTTCTTACAAAATAAGCAATAAAATAGAACCATTTCAGGAGGCAAGTGTGTGTGTGTGTGTGTGTGTTCGTATATGCATATTTGAAGATATCTCACAAAGGGAGGAAAAACTTCAGAGAAAACTAGGCTGAATCTTTTCTTCTCTCAAGCTAGCTTTCTATATGCAGTGATTTTTATTTTATTTTATTTTTATAGAATATATCCAGCTAGTAAAGGTACAGACTAAGGAAAGCTTTTTATGTACTACTTGAAGCTGCAGAATATATAAATGAAAACAAATTGTTATACAGCAGTTGGAAGCACATCCTCATGTAGGTAGCATAGAAATGTTGTAAATAAAGTAAAAAAATGTTATGTGGGCAGTTCACGAATAAAAAATGAAGTTTAAAAATAATAAATATAGCACAGAAATGTAGAATCTAAATCAGATAAAAGCACTAGAATAAAAACAGAATGAAACAGCATCAGCAAATAATAGCACAAAGAATTTAAAAGCAGTACAACTAAGATGTAAGAAAGCTTGGGAAGGTATGAATCTGGCCCTGAAAACGCATACCTGGGAAGCTACTGGGGAGAGGCTATTCCACCCAAAAAGCCCCTCAGAAATCAGGTCTTGGAGCCATTAAAAAAACAAAAGCTGACTGAAAAAATGTTTTTGAATATTCCACAGCTCAAGCTTCTTGTACATATAAGATTAACCAATTTGGTGAAAGGATCTGAAAACGATTTAAGAAGTCCAACTCACAGATTCTTCAGTGGAGGGAGAGAGAAGAGGGAAGTGCATCTCAATGGGAACTAGAGTTCCAGTTGCAATTGATTAAGAAACATGATGACATTTTTGATTTCCTCAAATGGCAAAGGGCCTTTTTTCTCCCACTGCCTTCCCATCAGCTGGTACCATTGCATCTTACGGTATCCTGTTCCAGAAAAGTATAATTCTCATAGGGAGTGTAAGAAGGTCCTTCTGGTGATCATGCTGATTTTTCTGTGCAGGTAGCTGCTACTTGGACAATTCCATCAAAAATGGGAACAGCCAGATCCAGAATCAGTGTAATCAGTAACCTTTGAATTGCCTGCATAATGGCCCTGAGATACAATGGCCACATTACCACATAAAGATTTGTTCTCACAAATCTTTTCTGTGTTCCAAGTGAAAATGCTGGGTTTTTAAAAATTAAGCTATCGTAAGCAAGCCTTCTGCTGTGGCCTTAGTTTAATTCATCCTTAAAATGTGCTCTGCTTAATATACATCTTTTGGCATCCAGATTCTACATTCAACATTTTGGAAATTTTGAGGGCCAGCACTGTGATTCAGAGTAGACAGGGCCTCCTCACACACACACATGGTTGAGGGGGGGGTCCCCGTTTTTTTCTCAGGTGAAAGGAAGGATTTTTCTTTGATTCTCAAATGAATTAAGCCTAGCGTTTACTCCTATAGTTTTCTCATTCAGGGTCGTAAGTTGCTCACTCTTGATGTAAATTATAGAAATTTTTCAGAAACAAATGCTGTCTTAGTTACTGAACATTAAAATCCTCCTGTTTCCCTTGAGACAGAGACCTCAATCCTGTAGAAGGAGAAATAGAAATGGGCAATGATTTTATGCAGCATTAAGGAGCTGAGAAACCATTTTCCATGGCTGCAGAGATAGGGGTACAACACCTACCAGGTAAGCTCTAGTTTGGTATTGCCAATTTGCTACCACCATTTGTGGAATAATTGGGTTGTTTTTGTGAATTCTTGAAAATAGCAGTGTGGGGACTAAATTTGTCCAACCCAGACTGAATAAGTACTAATATCAGTAATTATTTTAATCACCCATGATATATGCAGGTAGTCCTCACTTAACAACTGCCCTGTTTAGTGGCCAAAGATAACACAGTGCTGAAAATGTAACTTTAAGATTGGTCCTCACACTTACAACCATCACAGCATCCCTGTGGTCATGTGATTGACATTCAGGCACTTGGCACCTGGCAGGCATTTACAACCATTGCAGTGTCCCGTGGTCATGTGATGGCCATTTGTGCGCTTCACAGCCAGTTTCCAGCAAGCAGAGTCAATGGAGAATCTAGCAATAAAATCGCAAGTCATGGCCATGTGATGTCTCACTTAATGATCGCATCACTTAGCAACGGAGTTGCCGGTCCCAAATGTGGTCATTAAATGAGGACTACCTGTACAGTACACAGTGCCTAACAATAACAAAATCATGTAATATCCACAGCCAATGGAAACAACATGTTTGCCTCACTTTTTTCCTAGAGAACAACTCATTAACAGCCCAATCAGGCATTTTACAGATGAGGTAACAAGTCCCACTATTCCTGTCAGCAGAGCTGGTGTTCTTGCTAGTGGTAGATTATTAGAGTTATAGTCATAGATTGTCTGGGGGGAATGCTGGCATAAACATATTTTATCCTATGGTCCGTATCCTTTTGCAAGATACTTTGTATTTCTATAAATAAATATGCATAGATACCCATATTCCTTATTTGTCAGTCTTTGCTCATTAAGATCTAATAATCCTTTTTTTTTTTTTTTTTGGTATTGGGGATTTTACTCTGTAAGCTGCCCAGAGTCAGTGTGTGTGACTTGGGCAGCCATATAAATTTGTTAAATAAATCCTTAGTTTTGCTCCCTTGACCGCCTGTGTTCTGTTCCATCTGCCTGATCCTTTTACTCTCTTAATTATGGCCAGGGTGGGCTTTGTGGACGGAGAAGGGTCTTTTTCTGTGTCGTGATTTATAGGCATGGAAGAATATCCTTCTACGGGAATCTCAGAGAATCTGTGAAGTTGAAAGATTCCTGATCAAAGGCATTCTCTGAGAACGATGTGTAAAAGGGACGTTCTTTGGAAAGGGACTGTTTCTCTATCCTCTGCCCACGCGCAGGCACCCACTGCTGGGACATGGTATGAGGAAGAGCAGGTTGAGCAGGGAGTCCCCCCTCTTGCTCCTCTCGCTGCCCAGGATTTATTTCCTGCCCTGCAGTTCCTTCCCTGCAGCGTTTATGGTTACATTTCTATCCGTGCATCACCCGCGATTGATGTCCCCCTATACGCAGGCAGAAGCTGTAACTCACCCCTGTGACTCGGGCTCCCAGCTCGTTACTCACAGGTTGGTGTCAGCCCCATGAGTTACAACCTCACTGTTCGGAGAAAAGTGCATGGAGCAGACCAGTGGCCGGGCAGGGAGGGAGAGAGAGAGGAACTGGGGCTGGATGGAGGAGAAAAGAATCCTTTCCTCTCTATTTCTTTCTCCAACAACCAACACCTTCCTCATATTTTAGCCTGTAACCTTGATATCTCTTAAGACTAGAAACATGCCGGTATCCTTCAACTCGCTGGACCCCTGTCAGAGGATTACGCTGAACGCCTGTCCTTTATTTTGAAATGTCCCTAGCAAAAGGGGAAGTCTCATATTGCACGTAAGGGCCACGTGTTAGAATTTAATGCCCAGCATTCCTTAATTTCCAAGTGTTGTAAGCTAAAGCATTCCTTTAAATCAGTGTTTTTCAAACTTGCAACTTTAAGATGCGTGGACTTCAATTTCCAGAATTCCCCAGCCGGCATGCTGGCTAGAGAATTCTGGGAATTGAAGTCTACGCATCTTAAAGTTGCCAAGTTTGAAAAGCACGGATTTAAATAAAGAAAACAGCTCTACAGCATCCTTTCTGAAATATCAGTCTGGCAGCTTTAGATTTATCAGGAAGGCATTACCTGTTGTAAAGTAAAGCCAGTTTGTTGTAAAGACAGCCAGTTTGGGGTAGTGGTGAAGGTGCTGGCCTAGAAACCAGGAGATGGTGAGTTCTAGTCCCGCCTTAGTCATGAACGCCGGCTGGGTGACTTTGGGCCAGTGGCTCATTCTCAGCCCAACCCACCTCGCAGGGCTGCTGTTGTGGGGAAAATAGGAGGCAGGAGTGTTAGGTTCACTGCCTTGAGTTATATATTTTAAAAAGGCGGGATAAAAATCTAGTAATGATAAAAGCCACTAGCCTTTGCTCCAAATCTGAGTTCCCAACTTTTCCATGATCTTCTTGTCAAAGCCAGCTGATATACGCAGCTGAGCACGTGAATTCTATGAAAACTGTGTAGCAGCCTAGAGGTTGCAAGGAGAGAACGGGCCAGAGCAACGGAAGTGCAAAAGTGGCTGACGCTGATTTGTGCCAAGATGAACGCCTGCTGACATCTGAACATCTAAAGCTGGCAGATGTCTCCCTGTGCGTCTCTTCTAAAATCCCTGCCTCATTGTCACTCATGTTTGACAATGCTGAAAATTAAACCGAAAAGGAGAGGAGGTGTGAAGAAAACAGACTTTCAGTAATTTATATTTCTCTTAATTTGAAATATTAAATAATACTATGAAGATGTTCCCATATGGGCATATTTTAAGACTGAACAGTGGGCTAAGTGTTGTTATTTTTTTCTGGCTGTTATTCTGCTCAGTTTGCAACTTCTAATATTAAAAATTATACAGCTGACCACTTGCAAATTTTATCATAATTAAATCTGCATCAGAACAGAACTGTTGCATGGAACTCTGCTTGGCTCTTGCTAAACTAATCTGTCTCCTGACAGAATAAGCACTTGGTCACATATTGATGAGGTAATGTGGGAGATACGAATCTATCCTGCACTCTTTCCAAAATGGATAATTTTTTGTGGGGGGGAGGTAGGGGATGGAGGACATGGCCTACTACTAAGGCAGGAAGAATTGAATGCTAGATGGCATTAAAGATAAAGTCTTGTTTGAGTCCATCTGGTTTTCTGTAGGGACATATCATCCATGTAGTTTTTTGGGCAACACCACAGAAGTGGTTTGCCATTGCTTCTTCTGATATGGCTTGTTGGCTTCCCAGCTGAGACCTGGGATGTCCAGATTGTCTCCCATCAAAGTATTTACCAGGCCTGGCTCTGCATAGCTTTATAAAGATCAGACAAATTCAGCTATGTGCTGCCACCTGCTGTGACTAGCTAGTGACATGGAGGATGACATAGGGCAAGGTTGCAGGAAGTGCAGGAGAAATACTCAGTTGTGGTGCAGGTCAGTCCCCACTTTTGCGATCGGTGCTTTTCACTAAGTTGCCACCCTAATGTTTAGGCTTCTACCACAGGTCCACTTCTGACTTAGCTGATAAACATCAGTGACAAGCCTAGCAAGCACCCATTTAGTTGAGATTTTCCAACGCCTTATCTGGAGGGTCTTCCTGCTAGTGTGCACATTAGAACAGGGAAATGCTGGCAGGCTGTTAATTACAGGTGCTGCTTGGCTGGCGCAGCAGTGTCCCATTGCTCTCCTGGCAGAGCTGCATGGCGAGTGACAGACTCCATGATAAATTGATATCCCGTTTAGCATCAATTTTCCCTTCTCTAGTGGCAGACAGCTGTGCTAATGGGAAGGGACAAGCGCAAATGAAATTACAGAGGCTGACGGAGCAGGTGCCCCTCTTGTGAAACAGACACAGGGGTGCCAGGAGCAGGAGGTGGGAAGGTGGAGGGCTTTGGCTCAGGCAGCCCCTCCTTTCACGGGACTAAGGATTTACTTTCCTGAGATACAGGGAGGGGAGCAGAAGTGATCTGAATTTGAAATCACTGAGAGGGAAGACACCGTCTTCTAACTTATCTCTTGTGATATCAATCACAGATGCTTGCCCAGCTTGTGATGGAGGGCTTCTCCACTGCCTCTTGAGAACCGAAAGCTTCACAGATGGAGATTTTGTTAAACCAACATTTAACTTAACTCTTACTTTCCATCAGCCTCCCAGCTTCAAGAAACCATATGCTGTTTGAAAAACTTCTTCTTCTTCGTCTTCGTCTTCGTCTTCGTCTCCTCCTCCTCCTCCTCTCATTTATTAATGAGTCTGAATATGCTGGTCCTTTTGAGTTCACCTTGTCTTTTGCTTTTGGGGGGGAGGCTAGTGATTCATTTATCCCCAGTTGATCCATCACTACTAGATGTGATGCCTAATTTAAGACTGCTGCCTGCCTGATGTAATTCTTATGGACATTTTAACCAATAAATTTAAGTGTATAAAATTTCACATGTATGGGTAAATAACAGTAGACATGTGTGCAAGATCCAGACAGTAGAGAAGGAAACTACGTAGCTCTGGCTAATTCAGAATCTCTTTACTTTCTCACCTGCCTGATGTCATCATGGCAGAGGGACATGGAGTCACTGAGAAGTGAAAAACAGTGGTTGGAAATCCTAGTTGCAAAGCTAGAATGGCAAAACAAATCAGGTACAAACCAGTCATGTCACCTGTCTTCTAGGAACAGAATGGCTAGATTCATGCATCACCCTAAGCAACTGTTTGTTATGACTATGCTTTGTGGAACATGCCTTAGTGGCTTGTTCTTATATAATGCAATGCCATGAACTCAAGGTACTGGTTATTACCTATAAGAATGTACATGGTTCGGAGTCTGGGTATCTTAGAGACTGGCTAGCCTAACTAAATTCTGTTTGCCCTTCCTAGATGAATACCAGTGGGCATAATGGAAGGGTGCATGGAAGCGGGAATTCTCAGTGGTTGTTCCCCCCCTTTGGAACAGGTTACCCTCCCAGACAAGAATGGCCCCAACTCTTATGACCTTCCAGAGAATAGTTAAAACCTGGTTTTTCCAGAAAGTGTTTGGTGATTAAGCAGCTAGAGGAAGATCCGTAACATTATTATTGTTGTTTATTGTTTTATTGTTTTTTTATTTTATTATTCCCTGTGCTTTGATTTTGTAGAGTTTTTAGGGCCCCTGGGGTGAGGTGGTATATAAACCTTATAAAGATACAAATTGTGAATTACAAACCATAGTGGCTTCACATGAGTCTCAGAAAAAGCCAAATGAACCACTTTATAGTTTAGCGTGATATATGAAGTCAACCAATGATAACCAAATGAATACTCACGTAAAGGGGTGTAATAATTGTGCTGGGCTGTCTCTAGGGAAGGGAATGCCAGGGAATGCCAGAATTACTCTGAGGATTATATCTCCCAGGTATAATCTCCAGCATGAAAAGATCCAGAGTAGCAGTGCTGCTGGGAAAGGCATCTGCTGAAATCATGGAAAATTATAGCAGGAAACAGTGAGACAGATGATAAATGCAGGAAATTTGTAATATGGAGATGATGATGATGATGATGATGGCCTTCCTTGCAGAGTTGGTAGTAAAAATGTCAAATTGGTGTTTTGACAACTTAAAAAAACCAATATGTAAATAGATCCTTGTAATTTTTAAATAAAGATTGCGGAATAGTTGTTGTAGTAATGCTGATCATGGAGTCCCTTGACTCCTGCCCATGCCAGCCAGAGGTTTGTATTCTGATGTGAAGTTCCAATATGCAGCAGAGCAGTGAACCTTAAATGAGTAGATATGGCAATTATGATACAGATCATGTTATCTTTGTTTTGATTTATTTAAAATGTTTTTCCTGCTTTGCAAAACTCAGTGGCTCCCAACAGATTAAAACAACAAAAATAAGTTAAACATAACCACGTGTGATTGGAAATACCACACACGGTGACATGATACCCGCTCACTAGCCACAGATTCTTCAAAGAAGTATGTTTAGCAGGGCATTCTCTTCAAAATTCATAAAATTTTATCACGTCTTAAACTAACCTCTCACCTCTCCTCCAGTTTAAGTATCACCAATTCTACTTTAATATTTCTTGATCTCTTGAAGTCTCTTTCCTTTACCTTTGGAAAGCAGCTGTCTTCAGCTGCTGGAAGATTCAAAGGATTAGTGCTGCAGTTCTGAATTTGGGGGAATTGAATAGAGATTTTGGCAAGTGAAGTATCTTTGACCACAGTGAGACTCTGGGAATTTTGCTTCCAAGATTCCTTTTTGAGCATCTGTAAATAGATAGTATTTTAAACTATCGGAAGTTGCCTGTGTTCTGTCATCCAAAGAAAATTAAACCCTATAGTGCAACTGCAGGACTTTAATCATTTTTTAAAAAATGGGGACCACTTTACAAAGTAAGTCTGTATGCTCACAATCAGGCTAAACTAAAATATGATGAAGGAGTGAATTGTTTGTGTGGACTAGTGACTGAAATCATCTTTTGTGATTTGAGTATAGGATAAAAAGTTCATAATCAGTCCTGCATATGCTGGTATAAAGATGCTGCTTTCATATGTGATGTAAAAAATGTTTTAAGTCCCTCTTGAATTGTTAGCGAACACAGGTGAAAGTTGTTAAAATGAGATGGAAAAAAGAAAAAAAGCCTTTTAGAACTGAATGTAATTCCAGCCAATATATCTTTTGCATTTGCATTACAGATGTATGAAATGCGAAATCACCTTTATTGTTATTTGTGAAAAGACCATAAAATGATGTAACGATCTGAATCTCATGTGTCTGCTGTGCCAGAGAGCATGTTCACACTACTGTGCTTGCTAGGATTCCTTGCCACACAACTGGAATCAGCAGAAACGGGTGAGCAGGGCACACACCTGTGGTTTCTATAGTTGTTTGTTTGCCTAGCTTCATGGCAAGGAGGGAGCAGAGAGGTGTGAGTGTGATGGTGCCTTGCAGGCTTTGTTAGCCCAGTACCTGAGATTATTGAGACAGACACCCAGCCTCTGTGGCTGCTGCGTAAGATTGAGGCTTTAATCAGAGGCATGTCAGGCAATTCAAGGAGATGGTTCCCTTGGCAATGCTAACTCTGCCCCGCTTGTACTACAATGTCTGGGTGTCTCCAATGGGCTCCGTGTATTTCTGAGCTATGGCTGTTCTGGGATCCATATCTCTGAATTTCTCTGCTTGCATAAATTCAGAATCTTGACTGTAAATGTTGGATTAATGGGGCTTTATGACTTTGTTTTGCTTTGTTGGGTGGGGGACGGACAGGAAGAAGCAAATGGGGGGAATGTGTATATGATGTGTGTGGCACAACAAATGAAACATTGGCAGGCGGCTTTTTTTAAGAACAGGCTGTGTTTCATGTGCGTACATGTCTTTTGAAGGGGGCACGTGCACATCTGGAATGTGGGCTGAGTCCTTTCACCATACTCTTGATCATCTTGACCCATTCTCACCTTCTACGATTTAATCTCTTCCTCAGAGAAGTCCCCATCTGGAATGTGCCACACAGTCTGGTGCCTTGAGCTTTGCTGTAAGAATAGCTGAGTAAGTCTCTCAGCACACACGCTGCCTTGCATTTGCATGGTCTATGCCATCTCTTCTTCTGTCTCTTCTCCTCCTCCCCTCCATGGGAGAGAAAGAAGTAAAAACAACTATCCTATGATGGGACTGCAAGGCATAGCAATGACTGGACTAGTTGTTGGTTGTGCACTAAAGCATGGCTGCCTGTGTCTATGCTTGTGTTTAAATCAAGGGATATTACCTGGCCTTTGGACGGTGTATCTGCAACTAGACTCCAAACCATTGGCACGGTCAGGACAAAGACATAGGTGGGACCTAGGCAAACACTCAATTGGTTTAATTGAATTTATAAGTACTATATACTTAAAATGGCATAATAATAATACTAATTAAATACAGTACAACTAATATAGTTAGGGTATTTCTCCTTTTATTGAATTTGAAATTTGGGCAACTTTTAAGAGGTATTGGGAGTTTCACTGAAGGCATTTTGGGGCTATATGAAAAGTCTTCAGTGAAACTATCAGGACCTCTCCAAAGTTGCCCACCCAGTTCCATCTGTGCACCTGCAGGTTACATCCAGGTAATCATGAAGCATCGACATCCACAGGCAGAGTGGGAAGCAAGTGGGGAAACAGGCATTGTGTTGCTTCAGCACAGCTCCCCTGCCTTAAGTCTCTGCATCTGACATTGGGACGCAAGAACAAAAAGCTGGGGTTTGTGTTATGACGTATTTTTTTCATCCTTGTGGTTTGTAATGGACAACAGTGTCATGAATCCCATGTGTTGAGAGCAGCTGGATATGAAAGGGGTAGGGAAAAACTGTTCATAATACAAACAAATTACACTGAACTCTTCGAGTTTGTACTTCTGCTGATTCAGCACTGCAGTTCACAAGGAAAACCTCTGATATGAAGTCTGATATAGGAGGGAATCTCAGAAGACTTTTGACACTGGCTGTGGATAAGGCAAGTAGCTGGCTGCTGCTTCTGAGCTGTGTTGTCTTGGCCAACTTTTTGATGTGAAAGAAAATCAGTCTGAAATTGCCAAACGTGGAATGTCTTCCAGCTTTTGATTTTGTTACTTTCTGGCTAGATGATTTTTATTTTTATTTTATTTTATTCTGAGGTAGGGAAAGCTTGATTTATGTGGGGAGGAAAGAGAGTTAACTTTCCACACTGCCATCTTCCTGATGAATCTGCTCTTTTGACAGCCCTCCCCTCTCTTGCTAGTGACTCAGCAGGTGCATAAATGATGCAGGCTTCCCATCTGTCAATTTTCTTTTTCCTCCTGGATCTCCCTGTCAACCCAGGGCTCTGTCAGCAGAGCAACCCAAAGTGGATGGCTGCAAGCAGGTGACCTTTGAAGGCCCAAGGTGGAGAGGACTATTTTCATTCAAGTTTTACAACTCCTCGTAAGAGCTAATAAGTTCAGTAATAGGGCAGCCAGAGGTCCAGATCTGGCAGAATAGCTCTGCAAGGAGGAACAAAGCCACTAATAATGTACCTCTTCTAAACAGTATTAGGATTACTACAAGAGTCTGTGGTGCTGTTAGCCTTAAACGTTCATAAAACCCTATGTAGGTGTCAAGCTGAAAAGAAGGCATTGCAAAAGAGAAGACTATACGCTATCTTTGGGGGAGAAGAATACTCTCATGAGAAAGAAAAACTTGATGGGTTAGTCCCTGACTTGGTACAAAAGGACTAGGACAAAATGTGGAGCTTTGTGGTGAAGCCCATTTTATGAATAGAAAATTAAATGATGACGTTTTGGTATAAATTGCATGAAGTATGTACTTGTGCCAAATACATGTTTGTCAGTCTATTAATTTGCCTGTTCTGTTTCAAATACAATATTGTTCTGTAGGCAGTGCAGCCTTCTGCTAAGACAGCCATCCCTAACTTAGTTCCCTCCAAATGTATGGATCTCAGGAGCATGGTTAATGGCTGTACAAGGGATGATGGCGTTAGGGGCATTAATTCATCATGTTAGAGGACACCAAGTTGTTAATGTTTGCTTTAGAAACATGCTTCCTCATGCTTATTTGCTGAAAGTGAACGAGCTGTGGTTACACGATGCACAAGCATTACTCACCCTACCAAGGAATCCCTCCACCGTGTAACCTTTTCTATTGCCTCTGCACATTTATCTGTTCCCTGCCTTCCAATTTTTGTTCACTTTCTCTCTTCATTGGTGCAAAATTTCCTATTTCTTAATGGCTTTTTTCTACTTTGGTTCCATGGCCTGTACTTTTGCTATGGATTTTTTAAAAACTGGGGAAAGTTCCACTTTTTTATTTAGCTTTTCTTTCCCATCTACCTTTGGTGCATACAAGACAGCTGATTGGTGGCCTTTTAAGCTTTTAATAAAAGGGCTCCGTACACGCTGTCATCTGTCTCCTTCAATTGATCGAGCAAGGCTGTGATTAGCACGGTGCAAAGATTTACCAAACACCGGACTGTGACTGTTTCTCCCCTCTCCGTGACATCTATTTTTTTGTCTACAAACACCCCTGCAACATCAGTTATACTGGCTGCGGTCCCATGGAGAAGATCTGAAAAGTTTTGAAATATTGAAACTAGCTTTGTTATAAATACTTATGCCTGAGTATCCAAGGAGGCAACTTGTCCAGAAGTTGCTTTTCTATGTTTTGTTCTCCTCTTTTGCCATATAAGTATCTACAATGAGACACTTCTCCTTGAATATTAATAAGCACTAAAAAGGCCACAATGGCCAGTCTGAACAGGGTGATTTTGAGATCTGAAGAAGGGGACATTTTCTTTTGTGTAAATATGAATTTGGCAACATCCTTAGCAGAAAGATCACTGGTTGCTAATTGAACATGGGTGGGAACTTCTGGGATGTAGTTGCAAACCTGGCAGTAACAGTCAATGGGCAATAAACATAATTATTAAGCCATAATGGAAGGGAGTCCTTGTCTATGATAGTACAGCAGCTGAAGTGGCAAAGAAAGACTATAGGCCTGCAAAGGCTGACACAGAATCTTACTGAAAATAAAGAAAAACAAAGGGGCTGATTTAATTGCTAGTCATCTGGCTGATACTTTCACTGGATTCTTGGAATAGCTACATTCATTTATGACTGTAGTAACATGTAGAATGGGAGGTGGAACCGAGAGCCTAATTCTTGCCGCATATCTCTGCCACAAGTGCAGAAGGAGGAGGAGAAAGCAGATTTGACCAATAATCTGCCTTATCCCCCAGTCTAACCAAAAGCAGTGAAGTGCATATAGCTGACAGAGGTCACTCCATGGAGGACAGAAAAGTGCAGGCTTTAAATGACTCTCTGTAAGTATTCTGGATGAGTAAACATCAACACAAGTAGGAGAATCTGATGGCAGCAAAAATTGATTGTTGGGTTGTGTGCATACATTCCCTTCTTTGTTGTTATTGGTTTTTACATTTGTAATATTTCAGTGTACAACGCTGTGCCATTATCTTGCTCACAAATCTTAATAAAGAGCTGTGGGAGGGGGGGTAGAAACATAATATGACAAAATACAAACATGGTTTATCATAAAAATATTTTTGAATGAAAATGTTTTTGCAGTAAACTATCCATGCAAGATTGAGTCTGACTTGAGCCCAGTAATAAAACAGCGCATGAACATCTAAGCGAGGGTCACCATGGATGCGCTCCACTCCAAATTTAGAATGGTGGGCACATTCCAATCTAAGTTTATTTTTTATAGTGGGAGAAATTGTGTTTCCTTAACCAGAGGAAGGAGTTAATAGGACTAAATTTAGTTTGGATTATACTCAATCTGTTTGACTTTTAATCCTAGGAAATAAAAGCCATTCCACATGAGTTAATTCTACTTGCTTTTTTGAAAGCACCCAGTATTTTTAAACGGGTATCAAAATAAAAACTGCAAACTAAAAAAAGCCACTGTAAGTGAGATTGCCTTACTTACTATAAATAAAACTTGAAAACTTGGTTTTAATATGTGATATGAATTATTACTTCCAAAATAACGAAGCCAATTATTTCATTCCTTTTAATCTTTTTTTTTTTCCAGGATGGCCAACAGCAACAGAGTCACTGGGACCTCAGTGGCCCCAACGCAGTGGCTCCAGTGCCCAATTTTGTTTTGCCAGAGGCCCATTCTATGCTATTTCATGCTAGGCTGTTTGTGAAGGGCAGCTTATGTGAACTGAGCAGTAATTATATGAATAGATCATTGCAGAATTTCAAAATTGGGGGTGGGAGCAGGGGCTTATCCCTTTCTAGTGCCCTCAGTTCCCTGAGAGTGGTTTTACTACTCTGCTGAGGAACTACTTTTAGCTTCTTCATCCCATTTAGGGTGACAGCTCTGAGCAGCTTGTGGATAGGGCAACAGCCTTCTTTAATGTTGCCTGCAGAGATTTGCTTCAAAGTGCAGAGTTGCAGGAAAATATGAGAAACTCTATTTGTCTCTCATAAAGGTATGTTTAAACCAGTGCAGGTTTTCCAATATCAGAGTAAGCTCAGTTTCATGGTTTGTGCAGTGCTGTGAAGTGTTGGAATAAATACTTGGAGCAGCACTTTTATCCCATCCTATTATAGACAGAAGCATCCTTAGAGGTATGTTTTCCTAAGGAGATTTCTATTCATGAAATCCTGGTGTTGTATGTGCCCTATCATTCAGGGTTCAAATAAACGTATTTCTTTTGAATTCTTGTGCACTATGGATTTAACTGTATATTCATTCATCATGAGTATGTTTGCCATCCATTCCTCCATTCCTCAGTATGGTTAAAACCTGTCCCATAGTCCAGGATTGTTGCAATGCATCCTATTCTATTTCTGCTATGGTTCACATGCTTATCCTACAATAGAGCATTCATCTTTTCATGAACACTGATGGTCATCTCTTTTGTAATTGTCACATCATCTCTTCTGTGCCACAGCCAGTAGATGCAAATATGTTTCCTTTCAGACCAAAGATGTTTCCCTGTGCTTTAAGACAAGGCTGATTCTATGGTGCTAGTTTTACCTGGGTTCCAATATCTTCACCATTCCCATTTGCAACAAGAATGGGGAAACTGCCTTTCTCTTGTGCAAGAGGCACTTACCTGTGACAAAAAGTATCCTATTCCATTCTTACATTCTGTAGCCAGAATTGTTTTGGTAAATACTGTGAGAATGCATAGGGTAGAAGCTTGCTAAAAACCAATGTGTTGCTGATCAGTTTGTGTTTAATCCATACTTGAAGAAATCTATCTAATGGGGAAATGCTTTTTCAGGTGCTTTATGCCTGAAATATTTTAATTGTTTTCCTTGTGCAGTGGCAATGGGAGGCATTTGAACTCCAGCATATACAACATGCAGAGGTATATAACAACACAAACATACATATCAGTTTGAAAACTCCAACAGTTTTCTTATATAGAACATATAGCTTCATCCCTTAAGCAGGATGTACATCTTGGATCATATTAGCTGAGGCATAAATACTATCCAAGCAACAAAATGAGACTCAGGTATTAAACATACATACGCATACATATGCACACACACACACAAACATGCAATACCTTTTTGTAATAAAGAGGCACATTGCACATCACAATAAGAAGATAAATCTACCTGGGCCTGGGTTACTTCCTTGGTGTCGTGTGTTAATGGAGCTTAATGTGTATTGTAGTTCAGAGTCTTGCTTTATGCTTGTCTAGTAAAATAGCTGTGGTGCAGATATGAGTGTATGGATATCCCATTGCCTCACTATTGCTGCAGGTGTTAAGATGTGGGCGCATCCCATCTTTTTTCTTTACTGCCCTTTCTGCTTCCAGCCATCCCAGTGCCAGATGTTGCTTCCTCTTATCCTTCTGTGCTCACGAAGCTGAACAGACTGCAGGAGAGCCAGCCATGAGGCTGCCCCAGATCCTTTGATGGCACGTGCATAATTGGACTGGACGTCTTGTCATCCCAGATCTCCCAAAGACAGAGTGTGCCTGCCACCCTCATTGTGAGCCTGACCCGCCTGCTACAAGAAGCACCACAGGAAGGGCACCAGCCCTCTCCTCTCTGCCACAAGTTTAGGGCACTCTGCTTGACGTAAGACTCATGCTTTAACCAGCTGGGCTTTACAGCTACAGTCCCTTCAAGTAGATTAAAATTAATGATAGTCCAGATTTTATTTCTTCTAAACATGTGGCTGGGCATGCAGCTGGCAGGGTCTGAATTGGGATAGAGGACCTAGTAAGTGGGGGTGGTGCCAGATCCAAGGTGGCGCAGTGCCCAGAGCCACAGCTCAGAAAGCTCCCTGCTGGCTCTCCCTAGTGCTGCCACTGGCCAGTGCCTTGAAGAGGGAGGGATGTTTCCCTGAGTCAGCACAAGGGGTCTTTCAGGGGCTAAGGGGGACATGATTTTAGTCAGGTTTAACAGCTATGTAGATGAAATGTGTATCTTTGACTACCAATAAGTCTCTTCACTGACTGTTTTCTTGCCTGCTCTGTCACTCTTTTATCCCAAGTTTCCTCAGCTTGTGCCTCCAGATGTGCTGGAACTCCAGAATTCCAAACCAGCATGGCTGGAAATTCTGAGTGTTGTAGTCCCAATATTTCTGGAACTGCTAGGTTGAACAAGCCTGCCTGTCTGGGAACTCTGGGAAAAGGGAAATCACAGTTGATGGCAGGCGGGGCACATTTATGGCTTTCAAGCAGATTCTGTAATGCTTTTGTTACTGGAGAGGCCTCTGTTGCTGTGCTCTGAAGGTTTCATCTGTGTGCTAACAGATCCAGGGCTGCTTCATCTGTATCTTATACATCCATGCCTGGTTTTAGGTATCCTCGTAAATGTAACATGTATATTATACAGATACAATATGTTCATGAGGGAGCTAATGTCAACTGCAGCTTTCTGTAACGTGTCGTCTTTCTGGATTGTGCAGAATGTGTGAAGTGATTCTTGGTCCTACAGCAGCATTTGCTCAGTCTCCATGCAACTCTGAAACTGCTAGCACAAGTAGAAGTCTACTCCAAACTGCGTCTCTCAGCCCCCAAACTTCTTGCATTGTCTTTGTGTATATTACTTTGTTTAGTGTCTTAATTGTACCTTAAGGATATTTTGCTTGAAAAGATAGTGGGGAAGTCTTTAAAAAGAAGAGATGATGGAGATGGAAATGGAAATGGAAATGGTCTTTTATGAGTTCCCTAACTCAGTGAGATGTTCAGAAAGAACTGTCAACTGATAGATCAAAAAGATTGATGTGAGATTGAAGGAAGCCCTGAGAACATGATTTAATTGGTTTAATATGGTTTGAGTACTAAAGTTCAGTGGAACTCTGGAGATGGGCCTTGGTATTGTAATCAGCTGTAGTCAAGCTTCAAACACTTTTGCCACCCCCAAAATTGGCAAATTGATGAATATTGGGAGGCAATTTCCTGCTGATTGTGGTGGCAATCCAAAGAAATAAAATGATCAGTTTTTCAATAAGTTTAGTGTATCTAAAGTTGTAAATACATTTTGAAGGAAAAAAAGTAGACTCGCCCACTTGCCTGACCTGATCACCCTACCACCTGCAGCCTCCAGCCACCAAAAATAATTGGGAAAAAGGTGCACTTTTCCAGCTATCAGAATGTTGCTACCCCTAGTGTGAATACCAAGGTCAGCCTGTTGTGTAGTATATATAACTTAGATTAAGCTAAGATTCCTAGGTCAGTAGCCAGCATTCAGAGATTAAAGCACCAATTGCTATTATACTAGACTGTGATAATCTGGAGTCAAGAACAGTTGACATCTAAGAGTCATGCTGAGAGCCCTTGTATCCCAAAGACCTAGAAAGACGGCACACAGTTTCAAAAAGATGCTGAACTGCTTTCAGCCCCAACCACTTGGTCTGCCGCTACCAGTATTTCAGTGTACGACTTTCGCACTGTGCACTGTGGCGAGACCAAGCAGGCATGTGGTGCCTTCTGAAGAAGGCACTGAAACGTCTGGAGCCCCTTCCTATTGTTCGGCCTCCACAGTCCTTAACGCTGATCGTCCCCGTCCGGTCCGCCTCATCGGAGCAGCTCCATCCCGCCTCCCGATTTTCTGCCCCTTCCACCTCCACCCCTTTCCCGCTGGGACAGAGCCATCTCGGCCTTGGGCATCGATTAGCGCTTCCTGTCCAGAAGGGACTTCTCCTTCCATCTTAACCCGCGGCGACGTGTATCCATTCCGTGCAAGACGATCTCGGGGCTCGAAGGCAGGCGGACGAGCTCCTCGGCCGTATCTCGGGTTGGCGTTGGGCCTTGCCTGCCGCCTAGGGAAGCTCGCGGTGACGGGCAAAACCACCCGGGGGAGAAGGAGTTTCGGACTCTGGTCGTGGGAACGTGGGCGCGGCGGCGGCGGCGGCGGCGGCAGGATATCTCCTGCCGAAGGGCCGGATTCTCAGTATGTGCCGGCGAAAACCCCGCCAGTGCCCCAAACGGAGGGTCGGGCGGGCGCAGAACCTCTCCCGGGAGGGAGCATCGGTCAGTGGCCTTGCGCGCCGAAGCCTTCAGTAGCCAAGCCTGGAATCTCCGTGCCGGAGCGCCCCGAGGCCGCGATCGGGAGAGCGGCTGGCCAAGCGGAGCGCTCTGGGCTCGGCTCGCCGGCGCCTGGGTTCTGAAGACGCTCGCTTCGTAGAGCCGAACCCGGCGACCGCGTGTGGCCTGGCCCGACTGCCTCTGGAGCAAGGCGGGCGTCGCCTTCGTAGAACTTCGGGCCAGCCGGGGCAGCCCTGCCTGCGGCCGCCGCCCGCCTCCTCGCAACACCTGCTGGGCGTAGTTGGCGAGTCTGCATTTCCTGCCGGCGCTCTCCTCCGCCTCGGCACTGCCCGGCTCTCCCACCCCGCCCCCCAGGCGTCCTCTGTGCATCACGCGGGCCGGAGCGCTCCGAGCCCTGGTCCCGCGCCAGCTGCAGCTGCTGGTGGGCTTCCCCTGCCCGGATTTCACTTGTCAGGCAGGCCGGGGAGGAGGAACACACATCCGTTTGGAAAAGCAATTAAAGTGCCTCCGAAGCAAACGGAGGCAAGAGAACCAGTGATGCGGGAAAGGAGGTTGTGCTGCAGGCTGGGTCTGGGCAGTGCCGCGGTCCCGGCTGCGCGGCGTTCATTTTCCGCGGACAGCGCTCACCTCCTTCCCCTCACACGCCCGCCCGCTCGCGCCTGCCCTAATCCCCAGCAGCTGCGCTCCCTCCCGCCGATCAATAAGCCTTTCACTTTTTGCCTCTTGTTTGTTCCGTGGGGAGCGGGATCAATAGGAGGAGGGGGCGTCTCCTCCTCGCTTCCGCTCTCCTCCTTCGGCCGCTCCTTCTCCAATTAGACAGTTCTCGAGCCTGCGGGTGGGGTGGGGGTGTAGTATGTGGCGCCGCTGTTCATTGGACCCGGTACCAGCCGACGACACGCGAGGAGCTCGTTCCTGCCCCTCTCTGTCCCTCTCAACTTTTCCTCTCTTCTTCCTCGTCGTTGGCAAGGAGGCGTTGGAAGGTCCACGGAGATGGAAGGTAGGAATTAGCAGGGCAGCTGCTTTGGGCACCTGAAGGGACTCCCCCGGAGGAAGTGGGTGTCAGGCACGGAGCGAGAGCCAGGGAGTCTGTCTGAGAAGCTCCCGCAGCCGACAGCAACAGCAGCAGCCGCCGCCGCCGCCGCAGCCTCAATCTCTGGCTCCCTTCCCTCCTTTCCTTGGCATAGACTTTGCCAGCTTGCGAGTGATTCAAACAAGTGGCTCTAGCATCACTTTGGAGTGGTGGCTCTGGCAAACCAAGCTCCGCTTCCAAGCTCTGGCTTTCCCGTTACTGCTCACTATCTTCCACTAGCTCTCCCCCCCACCCACACCCTGCTTTAAAAAAAAAAAAAATTGAGGATGAAATAATGTTGACATGCCTTGAATTATTAAGTATCCCCTGGATTTTATTAGCACATGATGCCTAAATGCTGCCTGTATCTGGTGGGGTCTTAACCGGGCGTGCAGAGGAGCGGCACACACAGCGGCACAGGGAGCGGCGGGCAGCTCTGACAGCTGGGCTTGTGCAGATAAGCAAACGGAAGCACCAGAAGATCACTAGTGAGACAAGAGGCAAGCTGCGTTCGGGAGCTTCTGAGAGACTGGGGCCCGATTCCCCAGTCCTCCTCCTCCTCCTCCTCCCTGGTTGGGTTTACTAATTTAGGGGCGTCCTGCAGCAGCCAGGGGTGAGCGGCCGGTGCGGGGCACCCCAGGCTTCCACTGCCTCCCCTCACTGGGGGGGTAGCGTGCTGCCTGGTGCCTCGGCACAGATGCCGATTGAGATTGTCTGCAAAATCAAATTTGCAGAGGAGGATGAGAAGCAGGCGGCGAAAGAGGAAGGGGACAAGGAGAGCTTGCTAGAGGAACCTAGCCGGCCACACCATCGTGACCTGGCCGCCTTTGCTGGCACCAGCACCCTGCACGGCCTGGCCCACATTTGCCGCTCAGGGCAGCTGGGGGTCCGACAGGCCCTCTGGGCACTTGCATTTGTGGCCTCTTTGGCCTTTTTCCTGTATCAGGCAGCCCGGTCAGCACTCTTCTACCTGGAGCATCCGCATGTCACCACCCTGGACGAGGAGGCTACCCAAAAGATGGTCTTCCCAGCCGTCACCATTTGCAACATCAACCGCTTCCGTCATTCGGCACTTACAGATGCCGATATCTTCCACCTAGCCAACATGACTGGATTGCCACCCAAGGACCGTGATGGACACAAGGCCTCTGACCTGCTCTATCCTGACCCAGACATGGCCGACATTGTCAACCGCACTGGGCATCAACTCGATGACATGCTGAAGAACTGCAGCTTCAGCGGTGAGAATTGCTCTGCGGAAAACTTCACAGTGGTGAGTATCTGCTCTGCCTTCCCCATGTTCTTCTTGTGCTCTTTTGGAATTAATGTATTGTCAGTGCCCAAGTTTATGCCAGGGCTGAGGTTGCACCTTAAGTATCAGTCTGACAAAGAAGAGTGGATGTGGTGCGTGTGCTGCCCAAGCATCTGGGAACATGGGACAGTGGATGAAATGTGTACGGGGTAATACACAAGAGGAAAGAAGGATGACACAGGCATAAGCAGGCTGAACATCCTGGATAACTCTTACTTCATTTGAGTAGACAGCCACTGAGCATGAAGAGTGGGGCAGGGAGCAGGAGCTGATGAACTTGTAAGTTAGGAGAGGAAGGCCATAAGGTCCCAGATACTTAAAGAAGATAGGAGATGCCCAGATGGATCCTGCATACACTTAGGGATTCCTACATTTTTCCAGTGGGCTGCTGCTTAAGTGCTTTCCCCAGCTTCAAGCAAGCTGTACTCCCAGTTCAGTGCCCATTGTAGAACTACCATTGTCCCAGCGAAGGTGGCATGGCAGTCATCTTGGCACATTCTGGCATGGTACTGACTGCACTATCAAGAGAAGCTTCCTGCTGGGTGGAATGAGCCAGTCCTGTGCTTGCTTGATATTGGGTCTGAAAATCACAAACCCCTGCTGTGGTTTGGGGAAATAAATGTGCTGAGCGGGCGGAATACCTGATGGGACCCTTTTCAGACCATAATGACTCTGGAAATGAGCTGCTTCTCTCCTGCGGATATGGGAGGCTGTTTCGCCTTCTGATCACTGTGTGTGTGTGTGGGGGGGGGGGGAGGATGTTAAAAGGAGGAGTGTGCAGAACAAGAAGAAATGTAAATGGGGAAATGGGGAGAAAATGACCCACACATATGCATAATAAACACACATGATAGGTGGGTCAAAGATCAGCTTCTAGGCTCCTGCTGCTGTTGTCTTCTGGTCCCGAGTCCCTGCTACGAAAGTGCATGTCAGACTTGGCAGAGGAATACAAGGCAGGGAATCCAGGAGCTGGCCAAAGACGGATGACAACTTTGCCCCACAGCTGGCAATGGTTGTCTAAAGTGCTTGGCTGCATGGGCTCCATGTAAGTTGTATTAGAACCCCAGGCTGGAGTGGGGAACAACAGGCAACATTAAGTATGAAGTCTACTCTGTAGATGCATCAACCAGCCATCAAAATACTAAGCTGAAATTCCACAAACTATATACGTTAGTCAGATTAAGCTCTGCTGTCTGGCAACCTGCTCAGACCACCACAATGCCATTCCTAAGGCTTCAAAGGACCAAATTACATTTGCATCTGGATCTCCTGATTTTTTTTTAATGGCTGTTGTTCTTGAAATGCTACCACAGAGTCTGCCAATTTCTTCAGAACAGCAGTGAGAGAGGAGCGCCAAGAGGGTGTTTAACGCTCCTCTGTTCTGTTTTCCTGGTCTAGATCTGCCCCTCAATCCAACTGTTGTTGGCCCCACATAGGAAATACTCAGGCATGCATGTTCCCTCTATGGGGCCGACAGTCAACCAGGAAGAGTTTTATTCTTTTTGTCTTTCTTTGATGCAATGGAAAGAATTAAGTCCCTCCTCCTTTCCCAAGCACTGGTCCAAAGAAATTGGCAGTTCCTAACACTGCATTTCATTAAAACGCCATCAATCAATGAAACAAACAAAACTATTATTAGGAAATCTAGTCATGATTCTCCTAGGTAAGGTGTCCTTTGGCCCTGAGATTTAGATTTCTGATTCAGTACTAATGTCTGCTCTTATGCAGTAGAAGACTGTAGGCAGTCTTGGGGGCACTGCATGTTGTGGGATTGAGCTGTTCATGGATGGGGATGTCCCATCCGTGGACCTCCTGTGCCAAAGACAGGGCTTTTATGAGTAGCTTCAGGAGGACAGCTAGGACAGCTATGGGGGCAAGAGGTTCCCTTTACTTTGTTGGCCATTCTAGCAGGAGTACTGATTTCTGCTCTTGGTCATCTGGGGGGCTACGTGTAGAAATGGACAGAGGTAAGGCATGGGGAAGGTGAGTAACTGAGCATGTATCTAGTTGCAAGGTCCAGAAAGGTCACTGAAGGGGCTAGCCTGGGTCCAGTTTCCCTTTGGAAAAAGCGCAGCTGCTGCTGCTTCTGCTACTTCCCATTGCTGTGACCACTTTGCTGCTAAGCTGACTGCTGCTCCAGTCCTTGCATCTCATGATGAATCCCCTTTAAAGAACCTGTAAGTAAGAGCTGCGCTTGGTAAATGATCTCCCTCTATTTAGCGTCACAAATTCACATTCTTTATGGGATGGCAAATTAAAGAGCCGCTGGGAAGATTCCCCAGCGTAAGCATCTTGTGTGCAGTAAAGCCCAGCCGGCGTAGTAAATCTTAGCGGGCTGTTGCCCGCTGCTGAGCCCCACTGGCCGCCTGTTCCCTTAGATGTATGGCGGATGTATAGCAACGGAAGGGAGACCTCGCCACTACCCCGCACCTCTTCTTCCCTGGTGATGTTGTGAATGCATCTGTGTGCGAACCCAGTGGCTTAGACTCCTTGACTGTGTTGAGCAGAGTCGTTCCTCCTGCAAGCGCGTACACACACACACGCACACACACACACACCACTGCTGCTTGGTCTGTGCCGGGAAAATCAATTGGTTCTTTGTACTCTGCTGGACAGGAGATTCCCTGGCAGCCGTGGACTAGCTGAGGGAAGTGCTGGTGTGTTCTGCTTTGGTCTCATCCTGTCCCAGTCCCCATACAGCAGCAAGGATCACAGGCGAGAAGGCAAACATTTGAGCCATGAGCCCCTTCAGTATCGGTTTGGAACGCTTTCCAGCCAGCCGCTTTGGTTGTTATGGTTTGTACGCTCAGTTTTCTAACCTTGATTTCTTGCCCCTGGAAGCATCCATATTATGAGTGGAGCTGAACTTCATCTTATTCATTTTCTTAAATAGACGCATCCCCCCACTCAATGACCATCTTATTTACAGGACAGGCAGTCTGCTCCCCGTTGGTGCTAGATTTTGCATTTTGAGCCATTTCTCCTCTGTGGAATGCTGGGGTACAAAGTGTCTCACAGATACAAGGTGGAGAGGCTATCAAGGCAGAGCACAAGGAAGTGATAAAGGGGCAAGTGCAAATGAAGTTTTATGGAGACGGGCTGGAGGAAATAAGCTCAGCCACACCAAGTGTGCACACTCAAAAGAACAATTACCCAGCTGGCATCTGCTCTGCAGGGATTCCACTTCTAGCACTTGGAGGGGAAGCTAATGTGTTTCTAAAAAATTGGAGTCAATGTCAAAGGTTCTTTGGCAAGGACAACTGTTTTCTTTGTAGATTTCACGCCACTAGTCTTACCTCCCTCTCTGGAAGGGATTGTGAGGTGCAGTAGATCGCCACCTTCCCCTTCACATCCTGTTTCTTTAACCTTGGTATTTGAAGGCAACTGTTCCGGGGGGGGGGGGGGGTACAGTAACTGGGATATGTGACATCTAGTCACAAAGGGAATGGAAGTAGGGAATATGCTGGAGCTATTTCATCAATTTAATTCCGCAAGGCAGGCTTGCATGGCGTCCAAAGGGTTGGATGAGAACATGAATTGAACAACAAGGAGGGGTGCAATTATGACCAAGGAAAGCCATCAGTTAAAGAACTGCGCTCTCCAGAATTTCAAAAGAAGTTGATGGTGATGGTGCTTGATGCAGGAACTCTCTTTGCTTGGGTTTCCTTAAGCGGCCTCTTGATTGAGGCTTGAAGACGGAGAAGGTGGATCAGGGTCAGAGAGGATGTAGGCAGATATTGATACTGAGGCATCTCATGTGGAACAGCAAGCATCACTGCTGGCACATTTTAGGCTCAAAGCACCAAATAAACCAACCACAATAGCAACACCCAAACACACACACATCTCTGTTTCTCCCCCCGCGCCCTCCCCCCAACTGCTGCTGTTCAGCCTGGCGTTGCTGCCTCATTCCCCAGCTGTATAATCAGCGGCACCCCATCTTGGTGCTGGGGCTGGCGATGACCTTTCTTCCACAATTGTACTTAATAAATGTCACATTTTCCAGCCTATTTTTACTCCGGGTAAATGAGTTTCCTGTTCTGCCTCCCCCTCCATCTGCTGTCTCCTGCTTGCCCATTTGTGCAGCTCCTTGGCCACCACTGTTTGAAGGCAGCACTGCAATCCATTTCCCTAACCCCAGCCTGCATAATGGAAGAAAACGTGAGAAAAGGAGCCTGTAGGCAATCCAGCCAGTGTGGATGGATAGCTGGGAGAAACGGACAGATTGATTCCTTCAAGCCAGAAGAGGAGACAGATTGCCTAGAGGAAACCACCTCAAAGAATATTAGGTCAGGCAGAGGCAACTTCAGTTTCACGTGGCCCATGGCCTGTATTTCTACCAAAGTGGTTTCAGGGGAACCTGTTGCTCTCCTCTTATATTTGGAAGTCCCACAAAGGGAGGAAATGGAAGCGGGAACAGGCTGTGTTATGGCAGCCCATCTCTCTTGCATGAATTCTGTCCTTTTCACCATTCTATAATCTCTTTCATATAATATAATCACAGATTTTTGTCCAGTCCTTTGATTGTTTCAGGAGTTTGCATTGCTACATTTTGCTTTGCCACATTTGGTTCATTGTCTCTTCTTCCTAGATTTTTTTTTGGGGGGGGGCTTATTTTGTTAACCCACACCAGCAAAGGCTGATGTTGATATCACTTATACTCATCTCTCTGTGTCCCATCAAGGTTTGCTTTTTCATTTCATATTTATTTCTCCATTTTTCCTAGGAACTCAGGGCAGCATACATGGTTTTCTCTCTCCTGCATCCCATTTTACTCACACAATTATCTTTTGTGGTAGGTTAGCTTTTTAAAATTTTCTTTACTTAACACTTTTATATACCACTTCCTGTTAAAAATCTAGAAGTGGCTTACAAGATTGAAAGCATCTGATTGGACCAAGTTCATGTCTCCATCCTAGGTTCGTAGTGACATATTCCAGAAGATGACTGGTGCTCTTGCAGCAAAAATGGCAAGGTGCTGCATGTCACTTTATAGGTGTACTATATTTATTGCAGCATCAACCCCACTTCATCAGATGTACAGCATGAATTCGTCCATCCTTTTGATGGAGGCCTCCGAAGCACCAAAAAAATAAAAAAACCCGTATGCCACAATAAATTGTTAGCATACCATGGATATTGTTTGTGTCCATCCTGGGACAATTACATGAGATCTAATTGCAATTAAGACCTACAATTTATTCATTGATTAATATGATTGCATAGCGATACTGTTAACTATTCTAACATATTCAGTGTTCTGTATTTAAAGTAGAAAGATAGAAATGTATCTTCCCTCTTCCTTCTCCCACCCTTTAAACAATAATGTTTTGAACTCCCTAGAGTTTTCTGCTGTGTATCACATCTGCTTGCATTCATTCACATTTGCATGTGTGTACCACTGGTTATTCAAGCCTGATAATTCTCATTCTCAAATTGGTTCCTTGATTGGAACTCAGTCATAGAGTGATATGAAGTAATATAAACCTTCTCTGTGTTTCAGTTACTCTACGGTAGTTTCATTCACACAACCAAACCTTCTTTGGCTGTATGATCAGCAAGTAATGTTCCCACACAAGTAAGCTTTTCTTTTGGCATAAGAGGCAAGGATACATATGGCTTATGCTTTCTTTATGTTTCCTCCCTTCCCTGCAATTCTTGCCCCGTTCTTGTTTTGCCTTGACAGTCAATCGCTTCTGACAGTTGTTAGGTCTTGCCAGATCAGACCAATTTATTAGCCTCACATGTGCCATTATTTTGCAGAAAAGAAAAGGTGAAGAGGCCACCATCCTTATATCTAGAGGCTACACCTTATCTGCCCCTAAGCCACCACTCAGTTATTTAGGGAGTGGGGAGAGAAGGAGGCGGCGAAAGGCTTCAGAGCAAAGCTGTAGCTGCAGAAAGGTTCCTGGCCTTGGCTCTGCAGTGAGAGAAGGCTGTGCTCCATCCATCAGAGCTGCCCGCAGGCTGGAAAATGCTAATAAGAACCAACAAAGAGAGGGAATCTGTGTCCAAAGCATCTGAATAAGTAACCAGTCCCAGGAACTGATGCAGCCTCTAGGCCTCTGCACCCCTTTGCTCAGCTCAACTAATCAATTTTGCTTCTCCACAAAGGTACTTTCTAGGTAGGGAATGTTCAGGTTCTGTTTCTGACAACCAGGAAAGCTCTATATGGCCCAGGGCTTCCCAAGACTTCCCAAAGTGCAGAGAACAGTTTTTGCAGTTGAAGTGTCCCATCCCTGTCATTGGAGAGTTGCTTTGATTTCAGTCTCTTCTCCTGTTCTTTCATACACCTCTGCACCAGTTGTATTCCAGCAGGCTATTAGTAAATACATTCTGAGGTCTTGATGTGGACTGCTGAAGGAGGCTATGAGAGATGCAAGGCTGGTGTCCAAGCCACAGTATTTTCAAACTCTGCCTTATCTTGAATGTATCCTATCCCTGTTCATGGTTCTAAGGGTTAGTCCCTTGAGCAGGAAAGGACTAAAGTGTTTTGTCTGAACCCCAAACAAGACTGAAAGTGTCCTACTTTTGAGTTTTCTTCATTGGATTTCTGTCTAGCCTTTTTCCTCTTCTGCATATCATAAGACAATGGGCAACCTAGTCACAAATAAGGTTGTTGCTACAGTTGACTGAGAGCCTACACTTCTCTCTGGACAACCAGGGAAGTGGTTGCCACAGACAACAGGTAGAGTCTGGGTGTCAGAACATCCTCAAGACTTTACTAGACCTATTTAGAGATACACTGATCATCACCTCATGTCTAGTTTAGGAGCAGCAAAAATATACAGTGCTGAAGGCTGTCAAGAGCTTCCCTTCAAGCTGCATGGGACTAGCTGGGCTCTCCCTTTCTTTCCCCCATATCTGCTGAGTAAAAAGCTGGCATGGCCCCTGTCTCCTGACAGATATGAATTGTTCCCCAGGAGCAGTTAATTAACTGGGGCAGGAGCGCAACCAGCCTTGGGAGACCAAAAGCCTCATTAACTTCAAGGGGGGAGGGGGGAAATGGTTGGCTGGAAATGTTGGGGCATTTTTCTTCTAGGACTTATGTCTGCTGGGTTAGAATGTGCCCTGTTGGGCAAGGATCCAAGTCTTTGTCTATGACAGCAAAATAGAAGAGGCCACTGCTCTTGCCCCTCCATTCTGTTTTCCTTAATCTCAACCACACACGGAGGAGAAATCTCAGGCCTAGAATAGGAGTTATTTGATCTTGAAATTCCCTGAGGAATCCAAGAAAAGGACAGGACAGAGATCCTGGACTGGCTACAAGTTTTGACCTAGAGTTTTTGGTGCCTTTGAATCCATATTGACTCCTGGCGACTACCTGGACAAGTCCCAGCAGCTTTCTTGACAACCTTGTTAGAAGTGGTTTGCCATTGAGTGACTGGCCCAAGGTCACCCAGCTGGCTTTGTGCCTAAGGCAGAAATGGAACCCAGAGTCTCACAGTTTCTAGCCTGGTACTTTAACCATTACACCAAACAGGCCTTCAAGGAAGGAATTGGTGAAGAATAATTCCTTGCTTGGGAACGCTAGCCCAGACCTGGAATAAGCACAATCGACAGCAGAGATGCCAGCAGGCATAGCACCATGCCTATGATTGAGATCAGATTGCTGCCATACATAAAAAAGCTATCTTCCTAATTATATTTAATGAATTGACTTTAAAAGCTCTTATGCTGTTATCTGGGTTAATTTAATATTACACACTTAATAAGCCTGTCTGTAATACTGTCAGGGCGTATATGAGTACTGGGCCCAAGGAGCCTCCTTTAAGCCACTCTTTCTGCTCCCTCCTTGAGGACAGTGGACCTGTGCAGCTGTGTTTATCTGGCCACCCATTGGGGTCCAGGAGCAACCTGAAGCTCTAGCCTGGAGCTGATGTCTCTGCCTGTCTCACTATTGCCAGAGCTTAGATTTTGCTTTTGTGGGGATGCATGCAACTCCCTGGTTCATGGTACAAACAGTGCGGTGAGACAATTAGGCGACAGGGAAACTGGTAAGCTTAGGATGGTTCTGAGAAGGTCCCTAGTTTGATTCTCCCTTAAACTTCTCAAGGAAAATTTCTCTGAGGAAAAATATATTTTGCAACTTTGTCTCTGCAAGTGGGATAAAACTACTCAGATATGTTTGGAGGTCTGTTGAATTCTTCACTGTTTTAGCTCTGGGGATTCCCTGCTGTACTTAGAGCAGAATCTGTTTTCTTACCAGAATGGCATCAGACTCCTTCCTCTGGTTCCCCTGGGAATTATACTTGACTTAAGACTTGTGGCTTGGGGATTTTCTGGGCTGAGTGTTATTCCACCTACTTGACAGTGGTTTTTTTCTTTTGTCCTAAATTAAGGGAGGACAACTTAAGTCCCTCCCAGTGTTGCTGAACTATTCCCAGATCCTGGTCAGATGCTGAGAGTAATTATGCAGCTTGCAAGGGGCTACAAGTTACCTGTCCCTGCCCCAAACCCAGAAAGAAGAAAAAAGTTACAAGTGCACAATGTCTACAGGTAGTCCTTGACTTACAACCATTTGTTTAACCACTGTTCAAAGTTATGATGGCGCTGAAAAAAATGACTTATGACTGGTCCTCGCACTTATGACCATTGCAGCATCCATGAGGTCACATGATCAAAATTAGGGTGCTTGGCAACTGGCATGTATTTATGATGGTTGCAGCATCCCAGGGTCACATGCCATTTGCAACCTTCCTAGCCGGCTTCCAACAAGCAAAAACAATGGGGGAAGCCGGATTCACTTAATGACAGCATGATTCACTTAACAACTGTGGGAAAAAAAGGTTGTAAAATCAGGCGCAACTCACTTAATGACCACATCACTTAGCAGTGGAAGTTCCAGTCCCAATTGTGGTCATAAGCTGAGGACTACCTGTACTCTCTGCAAACTCTGTCTTATTTTTAGAAGATGAAAATCCGAGAAGTCCAGAAAATGTCTGCATAGGTCTTCTATTCACAAGAAGTGTTCTTTTAGCCCCAATACAGCTTTCGAGGGCCCATGGTATTAGACCAGGTTGTCCTCTGGATCACTTTCTAGCTTGGTCAGCTGAGTGTTTTGCTGACTAGCTTGCTTGTTTACCCTAAGCAGTTTCCCATGCATCCCCATCTCTTTTAAGTTGCCAGGGGAGGGCCTAGTGTTCTGCATTTCTTGGCAGCTGGCTGCCATCTGTGGTCAATGCCACAGGCCTCAGGTTACAGAGGCACTGTTGCTGCATCTTCTGCTGGGCCACTTAGTACATGTCAAATGCCAGGAAAGCTGCTTAGGATGGACAACTGATGCTGTTTCAGTCTTAAAGGAACAATAAAAACACCATTGCTGAGAACAGAAACTACTTGGTCAAAAGTTGGTACATCTCTTCTCAGCGTAGAGAAATGGTGATGGAAAGCCACTTCCAGATAAATCGGAAAATGATGCCCCTTCACAATACTTCAGGAATTGAAAAAGAAAAAAGAAAGAAAATACACAGCCAATGAGGCTAGAGAGCAGTTACTAGAGATATTGAAAGATCTACAGTTCCTTTTTTACTTCCCTCTCCTTTTTTCCAGCTTGCCGTGTCACAATGGCAGGTGCTCAGGGCGTGTCCAAGGGGACTGGCAGTGGCTCTGCCATATGTGGCATGAGTAATTTTGGGAACTGCCAGAGTGAATGCCCAGAAGGTTGCTGTGCATTCCTGTAAGCCCAACCCAGATTGAAGGGATCAGAGCAGACAAAATTAGATATTCCTTCCAGTCATATATTTTTGCATGGGCTAAGGTAGAATGGAGCCACGTTTTCATCTGAACTGGATCAGATGTGATGCTAAACTATGGTTTGGTGATATATATATTAGATGTGGTGCTAAACTATCGTTTGGTGAACTGGATCAGATGTGATGCTAAACTATGGTTTGGTGATATATAGAACAAGCTTTAAAGGTTTTGGAGCATATGTAGACCTGCCTGTTTCTCTTTTCCTTGTGTTCTATGATTCCCTTCTTTCCTGGTTTGCAACATATTTTAATTTGTCCTTTCAGATTTGAAACCATCATTTGTATTTGTCCTACAAAGACTGAAAATCACACTTTGATTTAGAGGATGAAGGGAAGAAAGAATATTTGAACCCCTTTGCAACTCACTCCTTATGTAATACCAAACCATGGTTTGAACCACTGCCAGATAGAGAAATCCTTCTGCATTTTTCCCTACCAGTTTTTATTCAGGTTGATGAAAGATAATTTGCTTAATTATCTTTTCAAAAGAGAAAATAATTTTGGAGAAATTCCCATGGACAAAGTGTGGTATTTTTGCAGTTATTTAATTGTGAGGTGGCCAAGGAATGTGTGTGAAACCCTAGCTTTCATTCCACAGATCTCTCCTATTGCTTCTCTTGTTTCCCCCACTTCAGCTAAATCCCAAGGGAAGACAGCAGAAGAGAATTCCTCCCACTGGATTTTTTTAGCAATAATACTGTCACTGCTAAGAGGGAGTCTTGCCCTTGAGAAATTTATAGGAGTTTTGAGAAACACGGAACATTTTGAAAGGACAGTTGTTTCCAGCTGTAATTTGAACCAATTAATAGCACTAGGTCACTAGCCATAATGAAACACTAGCCGTAAGTTAAACTTGCTGTGTTTCTCTGTGATTTGGATAATTATTTATCTTTTATAGTTCCGTGACATCATTCCACAATGCTGTTCAAATGTGTAAAATAGGGGTTGACAACCTGTACCCTTCAGCCTAATTTCAAAGCAAGTGACCAGACCTCTGGCAAGAATAATCTCTCTAGAAGCTGGTACGACTTGGAGGAGGGTAGAAAGAGAAACAAGGACAAGAGGAAATTGCTATCCACTCTGGACCTTTCCTCTGTTGCTCTGGCTCTGTCCTAGCCAGCAGACAACCACAGCAGATTACAGTACTTCCAAGAGAAGATGAGCCTTGGCAGAAAAATCCCTGGTTTAAAGAGTGAGCATCAAATAAATAAGTCAGACGTATGTGGAACCTTTAAACCTCATTGTGGTCTTGTCGTAAGAAGTGATGATCATATGAGAAAAGTCTCCATAGTTTGTTTCCCTTAAGTGCTGAGTGATTAATAGCATTGTAAGATCAAGCAAATTACTCCCATTCCCCTGCTGTCATATAGAAACATGTTGTGGTAAGATATACATACCATGATTCTGGGAAATAAGCTTGCAACAACTGGGTAGGGTTCATTTTAAAATACTGTATGTCATGTGTGAGGTCTTAGTGGAGAACTGTTAACCTAATGGTCACTGGTCTTGTGACTGGGGAGTGATTCATGACTTTTGTATAATTTCCTCAGTAACCCAAAATTAATTAACTGAACTTTGTTTAGTTGCGCAAGATTAAAAGATTGGTGCAAATTATATTAGTATGTTATGTTATGTTATATTTTATTTTTGGGCCTTTTGGCCGTAAATAAATTGATTTTGATATTATTGTATTGTATTGTATTGTATTGTATTGTATTGTATTGTATTGTATTGTATTGTATTGTATTGTATATATACGCATACATGCCCTCGAGTCAGACATTTACTCCTTGTGACATTTTCATTTGCCCTTGCCTCCTTTCCAGGGCTGAGAGAAAGTGACTGGCCCAAGGTCATAAGACTGGCTTTGTGCCTAAGGCAGGACTAGAACTCACGATCTTCCGGTTTCTAGCTTAGTGTCTTAACCAGTACACCAAACTGGCTCTCCAATAACATATTAAAGCATTCCAAATAAGATACACTGATTGCATTGGAAGGAGGCAACAGGTACACATTATTGGTGACAAGGAAATGGACTGAAAATCCACCCAGGCCATTTCCTAGTTACTAATAATGCCAGTTCACATAAGCAGCTCCATAGTGGGAAAGTTATCTTTTATCTTTTCTCTGGCCAAGTGATCTTTTGAAAGTGCCCTGAATGATAAAAGTGCAAGTTACTACCTTTTAAACATTAGCTTCTGGTGATTTTTCTTTATTTGGATCTGTATGGAAGTTGTATGTATGAACGGACCATCACCCTTCTTTTCACGAATATACTTCTTTTAAAGCAAACTGTTTGATGACCATAAAATGTGCCGATCTATGGCTGATTCTCACAGAAGCAGAGGCAGTGCAGAGGAAACTGGGAACAGGAAAGTGGTCCGGGCCCTAACCTGATTCAGAGGGGAATGAGTAGTCTGTTTGTCATCTCTGGGAATGGGGGAAATAGCATCGAGAAATGTTTTCTGAGAGGGTATCTGTATATTGGAGCCAAATGTTCCCAGCTGCAACTGTGGGCTGAATTTTTGGACTTGGGGCTTCTTGGCTTGCTTTTCAGGGTGGATTTCGGTGCCAGGTGTCACAACTTGTAAATGTGTGGGAGGCAAGCACGTTTCTGAACTGGGGGTTCCCAAAATCTCTGGAACTGAGTATGCGGCTGTGTATCTCCCGTTAAGCACTCCATACAGCACTGTATGAAGAACAGAAGGTTTACAGAGCTGCACTAAAGGACACAAATGGTTTGAGGGCTGTAAAGAGGGACGGTTTTATGTCAGACGACTCTATAAAGCACGGCTGTTCTGCCATTGATGAGATATTGGGCTTTATTTATAGAAGGCCATGATTGCGCTAGAGGCCGGCATGCTCTGAACATCAGCCAGAGCCTGGGGATAAGAGGGTAACTCATTTCCATGCAGCTGCTGTCTTCGCTTTCACACATTAAAGGGGAAAAATTAACAAGTTTGCAGCCAGCCAGGTGGAAAAAAACAATAATTGTTTAAAACTGTGTCCCCCCCCCCCTTTGTGAACCACAAATTGCTGGAGAGTTCTCACATACATGCAACACCAAGATAACAAAAGGTCAAAAGGTCATGCTACAACGTAGCTAGCCAGTCTATATTGTCCTCTCTTCTTTCCTCTTTTCTTTTTTTCATTCAGGTTGTGTAGAGTTTTGGTGCTTTGGCAGCCCATGACATGTGCAAAGGAGAGCATTCTTGATTGCACATATGTACACATATATGTTTGTGCAGAATCACGGGATCTCAGTAACAAGCCCCAGAATCATGCCGTATTACCCAATCCTAGGGAAATAAAGATTCAGGAGCAATCCTGGGCATATGTTTCACCCATGGTCCTTCAAACCCTGTTAAGAAAACAGTTTCCAGTATCAGAGTAATGGTTCCTGCACCTCATGGCATTTAGGAGGATGAGGAAAGCTTTATTTGCTGCACATTTATTTATTTATTTATTTATTTATTTATTTATTTATTTGGCTTGTATGCCGCCCATCTCCCCCACGGGTGACTCTGGGCGGCTCACAATAAAAAGAAATACAATTCTCTCCAAGATAGCTAAAAACTATAAATAATTTAAAAACATATGAAAAATACCCTAAATAATTTTGGCCCTATAAAAATCTGTAAGATGCTGGGGGGGGGGCAACCCATCATCCCACCAGCCATCTCCACAGGTGCAGGGCCCCCTCTGGCCCCCAGGCCTTCTGGCAAAGCCAGGATTTAATACCTTTCCTGAAGGCCATGAGGGAGGGGGCACACCGGACCTCATATGAACAAAGAGGGCATCCAGGAAAAGCATTACTGTTATCAGTGGCTTTTCCCCAGTTCTCCCTTTGAAGCTCATCCAAGTGGAATCCACACCTGTGATGTTTTCTTTGGGAAACATAATTATGTATGACCATTAAAAAAATAACATCTACTCCGGTCTCAAGGAGCAGAACAGCTTGTATAAACATCATTAAATTGCATGACCTCACCTATATCCTACATATTCCCTTATTTTGTGCTAGGCTATCAGGGATTTTACAGAAGTACCTAGCATCTTTTGAATGCTTCACCTATTAACTGTCATGCTATCCTTTTGCACACGAGGTAACATGAAGTGTATGTATCTGTAAAATATACTGCCTTTATATTTATGATAATATTGATATCCTGCTTTTCTTCAATTGTGATATATTCAGCATTCACAGGCATTGACCACCAACTTAGGTTCACCCATAGGATCACACCATACCCCTTCAAATAATTCTATGATAGAGCTATCTACATTTATTTGTTCATTATATTGGTATCCACTTTTCCTCTAAGGAATTCAGAATGTCATATGTGCTTACTTCACAAATTGTCAATATTTGATCAATGGGTAGGGAAGATGCTCCACTGTCCCCTTCAATGCAAAATAGATTTGGATTTAAACTTGTAACATTAGCAAGACTTAATCTAATAGGAAAGGACAGAGAATTCTCTGAGCACCTCAGTTTGTTTCTGTCTCTGCATCAGCCCCTCCCTCAGTCCAGCAATTCATTGACCCATCTAGCCTGTTAGCTGAAAAGCTGCACAGAGGCTACTTCCAAGTCAGTTGGATGGCATTGGAGGGGTATTACCCAACACATCTACTAACTTCTCAGGTAGTTAGTAGTAGATTTACTTTTGTCCAGCTTGTATTCAGGCCAGGGTCCCATCTGCAACAATTCCCCATCTAGAAGTCCTTGCCTCATACATGAAAGGATTCTGAGAAATCTTTGCACTGTTTCTGTCTTCTTCCAAAATGAAAAAAAAAAAATCATCATTTGTACAGGTAGTCCCCAGTTTAAGAACAAATTCCATTCCCAAGGTCTGTCCACAAGTCAAATTTGTATGTAAGCTGGAACAGTATTATTGTATAATATGTATAAGTAATATTGTGTAATGAACTCGTACCATTGTGTATTTCACTTGAATCATTGTGTATTTAACTCAAATTTTGCTACAATAGGCTCCGTTCCTAACTGTGGGTCATCTGCAACCCGGGTGTTCTTAACTTGGGAACTAACTGTATTATTTGACTTCTAGGGATGTTTGCACCAGTTTTGAACTTAGCTGGGTTACAGATTTCTTTAAAAAAACATGGGGAATGAGTTCCTAAGATAGTTTTTTAAAGAGTGAAATGATTTTTAAAATTAAATGAATGAAAATATCCTGCCTTTCTGTTTCAGTTAAGACTGCAGCTCTTTATGTCATCTTGTAACCCCCCTTCCCATTTGTGTTATAAAAAACATTTAACAACCAATCAAAAATAGGGAGATTAGATCTCATTGCTTACTCCCATTGGGAGACTTAGAAGTTCTGGGGATCCATGTAATGATGAGTTATGATGAAAAAGTAACGAAAGCTGTGGTTTCTATCACCTTGGCAATTATAAGCAATGAGGAGAAGGGTGGGATGCTTTGATGGAGAAGAGCGGATTCCAAAAGAGATTTTTTCTGACCTCTGCCCAATTCTCACTGACCCAGATATCACATTACCCTTTGAATTCACTGATGGCAGCAGGAGCCTTCTAGACAGAGTTTGATAACAGAAGATAGAATGAGAGATGCAAACCTGATCCTAGAATGTTAATGATAAAAACAAAAGGACCTAAAATTGCAACACATTTTGTACTTTAAATCTCCTCCCCCACCCCCTCAAATGACCCTAAGATAACTGCAGTCTAAAGCCAGTCTTTCAAGCCTCAAAGGGCTTGGCTTTTTCATGTTGTTATTTTGATTCATGTTTAGTTTTTTAAGATTGGTTGTTTTAATTGTGGCTGTGTTTGTATGCTACCCAGAGTCGCGCTATGGGAGATGCGTGGCCATATAAATTTGCTAAATAAATAAATAAAATGAGTTGGTTGTTTATCTGGAAAAGCCAGTTTTCTGAGATGAACAAATTCTATTCTGAATATGACCAAACTGCCATTGTTCCTTGTCTAAAAAGCATCCTAGAATGAGGTAGATTCTGAATTATTCTGAAATATAATTGTAGGCACTAAAATTCAGAATCTAGACAAATTCTGAAGCCCCATAAGTGCATAGATACAGACTTTAGCTTCCTGAGAGACTGGGACATTTTTGTGATATCACCCACCGGCCTGTGACGATTGACTTATTTCTATTGTTATCAATGGTCTGATACGTTCTGACTTAACTGCTTCTTTCTCGTCATTCTAGAAAATCATAGAACAAAGTCTTGTTAAAGTTGTTCCAGTTCAAGGTACTGTTTTCTCTGTTGAATTATCCTATAGCAGTTTTATCCTGTCTCTTGTATAAATTGATATTCTAATACTATTCCTGCGTTCTTATTGTTACTAAATTTATACCCTGCTTTTCTGCTTATATAAGCACTCAAGGCAGCTCTCAATTTTTAAAAAAAAATACAAAATATTAAACGCAACAATAAAGGCAATACAATTCCAATCAAAATTAAAATCAAGTCAATTGAAATCAGTCTAGCAGCTAAAAGCTTGGCAAAAGAGATTAGTTTTTGCCATTTTCCTAAACACAGGGACAGTCAGGGCCAAATGTATTTTCTTGGGAGAGCATTACATGGCCTAGAGCCACAAAGAAGAAAGTACTCTCCTATGGACCAAAAGGCTACAGCGTCTAGCAATGGGACATCTTCAGAAAGGCCTCTCCTGATGAAGATGCTGCATCCCCCGACTACTGTTCAGTTGCCCTTCTGTATACTCCCTCCCTCCCTCCCTCCCATCCATTCATCCATGTTTTTGTCTGAAGGAGAGAGGAAAAGATTGCCAAAGCTGTGCAAGAGGATGATGTATGTGAAGATGCCATTTGCTTCCATATATACACACTAAAGCTAATTTTCTAGGTTGTTATTGTTACTATTATTCTTTATTCCCTTCCATAATCACTCCAAGCATCTCCGCTCCTTTCGACAGCTGCAGCCCATTGATCTGACATTTTCCGTGGGCTAGCCACAAGAACTGACTTAAATCCTTTTCCTGAGTGGGAGCACTGTTATATATAGCCAATCATAACTCTTACTCTAAAGGACTACTTTATCCATGTGTCTGCATCTGCATTCACTGACACTAAACTCAATCTGATGCGTCATTGTCCCCTTTCCCAATTTTATGGGTTCCTTTGGGAAAAGCTCCCTATGGTTTGCTTCAAATGGTCTTAGGTAAATGTGTATTTCTCTCCCCCTCCCCCATTTCTCTCAGTTGCTATTGAATTCAAATCCTTGTAATACAGTGTTTACCTCTTTCTGGGATGGAGATGACCATAGATCCTTGTCCTTTGTATCTTATCTTGTAATCAGTTGCTCCTAAATGAAAAGGGCTGTTGATCCTATCTCACACAGCTACTTAATTTTCTTAAAAGCTTTCAGTTTCAGGACTTGTCAGGAGAACTTTTGAGAAAATTGCTTCCCTGGTAGCCATTCTCCCATCTGTTTCTCTTCTCCCCTCCCTTGGGACCTTATTCAACACTCATTTCTTCCTTTGTTTTTGCTACTTCTGCACACCAGCCAGAGAGGCAAATGCTGGTGCTGCAGTGGATGGTAATTCCTTCTTACTTGGCAGCGGGTTGCTTTAACTAGTCTTAAGCACAGCTAGCAGGCAGCTGAATTATACTACACTAACACCCTTGTTTATGTAGTTTGGTGAAGTCTAGCTTAGTGTAAACAACCAACAATTTTGACAACACTGTTCAGCAACACCCAGATAAACAGAGATTAACACCAGACAAACAATCAAGCAGAAAACAATACCCTAATCAAGGAACTACCAAGGAGAAAACTACTCCCCCACCAAAACTGGCAGGGCAAACTACTCTATATAAACAGGGAGCAAACCCCACACTCAGTGGCACTGATGATGTTACCTAATTGGGTAATGAAATGTCTGCAAGCAAACAACCAAGCTCAGAGAACACCGAGGACACCACAGTTATTCACACTTAGCACATCCTATCCACACTTTTTGAAATAAACTGTGCTACTTCCTTAATGCCCTTTTGCAGACAAATGTTTGAAATTCATAGAAAAATTCTGAGTATTGTCAAATGAAACCTACATTCTCTAAATTGGATTAATTATAAATGTTGGGAAAATATGCCAAGATGTGCATTTTTTTTTCAGAACATTTTCTTAAACATTTTGAAAACCAGCTTTGGTTTCAGGCACTGGGACAATAGGAAAAAGCAAAAGATATCTAGTAGAATTGGTGAATTATCAATTATTTTCAGTGGAACGTAGGATTTAGAATTCTGTGCTTTCTATCATGATGATATATTTGATATCCTGTAGTCACAATCATGCAGGTTGCCAGAATCCTTTAAACATACAGTGGTTGGTTGTGCAAATGTATTGTTATCATTGTAATTTCTGCAGACTGTGGTCTCAAAGTGAACATGTAGTATAAAGAATGGTGATGCTTTGAATGTCCATCCTCATGTGATACTTACAATGCTTAAGTATCTGCTGCCTCCACTTTGACTAAATAAATTTAACGGCTTTAAGTATTCAGCCTAATTAATGTTAACATTTTCCTTCTTCTTCCACTCCTTTTTTTCAAGGGGGGGGGGCAACATCAGCCTGAAGAAGAGTTCTGGAAAATTCAGAAGCTTGCACACACTTTGTTTTGTTAATAAGATGGATCCTAGTAAGAGAATCAACAAGTGACTACACTTAGGTGATTTATCTGAGCTCTGAAACTAAGAAAGTTGGGCATGTTTAGTACAGGGCTATAGGCTAGTTGTGGGAGTCAGTAAACATTCCACAAGAAGGCAACAACAAACTACTTCTGTATGGTTGCTAAGAAAATTAAATGGATATATCCATGAAATCTCAAGGAGTCAAGTTCAACTCTAATAATAGTATACCCCCTGTATTGTATCATAGGGATTTGTGATTTATCTTCAGGTGTATGGATCTCTTGAGAAGGGTGATTGCCCCATACTGTCACTCTTATGTGCACATTCTTAGTCCCAAGTTCTAGCTTTGCCGATGCCCATACTGAAGACATGGAAAAGGTAAGTGGGAGAGATCTGTCAACCCTGTATCAGGTCTGAGATGGAGCAAGAGTCTCCAGTCTATAATTTGTCAGAATACTTAATCTAATCCAATTTGCCTTCAAGGGACAGCAGTAGATGCGACAGGGAAGCATTTATTTGTACTCTTTACCACCTTCTTGAACTACATTTGAATCGAAGAGAAGGGCTGAATAGGACAGCCTTTCCATCTCATTGGAATAGAGTGGTTTGGGTTGCAGAGGAGACAAGCATGAGCCGCTTGGGAACGGAATTCGCTGGCCGCATGCTTGGTGAGATCAGTGACCCCACGATCAGGAAGGAAGTCATCTCAGCTGCTGCCCTGCCCTTGCTTCCAACAGCAAGGAGAGAAGGGGCAGCCCTGTTGGAGTAGAGGGATGCAAATGGGGGCATGATTGATGCAACCATTAATCTTCCCCTTTCCATTCCAGGCTTTCTGGGCCACAGATACTGCCAGAATAGCCTCAGCAAGAGAACAGTCCTTGCTGTGAAGCAGCTTTGCTGTGGCTGTGCCCTATCATGGCCTCTTGACTTCCTGTTCTCTGTGCCCCTCCTCCCCGTTTGCGTCTGTCCACAGCCTGGGAGCTACTAATAACCAGCTCTCTTCTGCAGGGAGCACAAGGGTGATAAATAATCTCCAAACAGAACAATTAAGGCTGCATGTGGCGGACTCTCGCTCCCCACCTCCCCCTCCATATTCCCACCAGCTCTTGCGCGTGGAGTCCAAGACTCCTAAGGCGGTGAGAATCCCTCTTCATTAATCAAAGATCAGCTACAATTACACTCACTAATTATTTGCAAAGACTCTTTTGTATTTTCTGTCTCTCCAGCAAAATGCTGATTGGACTCTGCAGAGGCTCCACTGCCCTTGGAGAATGAGGACAGAGGAATGAGAAGGGGGGTGGAGAGGCTGTCCAAAAGAGCCCAGTTCTGTGGTCTTAACTCTCCATCTAGTCACAGTGCTGAAGTAGGCAGGTCTTCCTTACACGCGTGGACAGATCATGTATATGTGCATATCAAGCAAGCCCTTCACAGGCTCCAGGCCAGGATGAGTTCACGTCACAGCTAGGAAAAGATTGGTGATAGTATACTAATTAAACTAACCACTTAAAACTATTTATTTTTGATAATTTTATTTTTCCTTGTGGGGTAGAAAGATAAGCCGTTTGGCTAATGAAGTCTGCTCAGTCACTATTACTTATTGAATGTCTCTAAGAAATACTTCCGCATTTTCACACTAACTTCCATACTCATTAGAGCTAAGAGCTTCTTTTCTTCTTAAAATAAAAAAAAGAGAATCTCAGGGTATGAGGGAATCTGGTATTGCCCCAGTTTATTTATATACAGGCTCCGTCTTTTCGTGTATGTGTGGAAGTGTATTTTTCCAGACATTAAAACATTCTTGTAAGTGTGCAGAAAAGGGTAATATAAATAATCCTAAAAAGAAAGACTAACACACTTTGGGCTTTTTTAATTTATGAGGAGAATGTGGTGAAAGTTTTTACAGGTAGGCATGAAATGCACGATGCAGATTTTTCTCTCCTGCCCATAATGCTAGAACATTAGTTCATACTGTAAAACTAATTGGCAGCCAATTTAAGCAGTGAAATAACTTTCCTCTAAGGCATAATTGTTAAAATTCACTACCGTGAGATCACCACTGGCTTAGCTGGCTTTAATGGGAGGTTGGACATATTCACGGATGAGAAAGGCTACAAAACCTCTTAGGTATGACAACTTAGCAGACGTTCCGTGTTCAGTATGTTTACCGTCTGTTGCTGGGGGATAGTAACAGTGGAGGACTATCGCTTTAATGCCCTGTGGACCACTGAGAAAGAGGATACTGTCCTACATTGACTTGTGAGCAGATCCTGATGACTATTTTTAAGTCTATTTAAACCAAATGGAAGCAAAATAATAACTTGTGCTTCTAAGAAGACGGACTACTTTGAGCTTTCACTCTAATGGAATTGCTGTCCCCAGTTATGGTTTGGTCTCACTCTGTCCTGTAGTTCATTCTGGGCTTTCCATACACACTTATGGGGGATCTAAATGCCTGGTGTCTTGCTCAACATTGCCATTTTCTGATAACATCACATGTTTTCCAATAACAACTCCACCAAGCATTCTCTGGACAGAAATTGTTTCATTATTTGACTCAGGAAGGCTGGTAATGACTGAATGGAGCTGTGACCGATTTGATGTACACTATAAGCTAGGTAGCACACCAGCCACCTATTTCAGACAAGAAAAATAGAGGAGAATGTTGCCCAAGTCTTTGTGAGTTGCTTTGGACATTTATTATTTTGCTTTGAGCAAACATTCAAGTATGGTGGGTATATACTACACACACACACACACACACATACCCCTTCTAAATATGGCCAGTGACCATAGCAAGAGATGCTTTCTGTTTGCTTTCATGTCCTTGTAGCTGTACAGTGTTTGTTATTCTTTTAGTCCACTGTTGCATCCTTTCAGTGTTGTCCAGCAGAGGTTTTCCAAATGGTTCTGGATCTTTAGGGATCTGGCCCAGCTAGAGATCATCTAGAATACTTGGTACTTCACTGTGACATGTTGTGGGACACTTTGAGGGCAAAACAGATCAAATTTGTCTGCAGTTTCGGCAGCTCAGCCTGTATATTAGTGCCATGTATACGTGGGATTGTCTTGGAAGACCGTTCAGAAACCTCAGTCAGTACAAAATGCTGTGGCAAAAATATTGACTAGAACTCAGCGATATAAATATATTATTCTTTCTTATCTCCTCTGACTTCCAATTTGTTTCCAGTCCCAGTTCAAGGTGCTGGTTTTACCCTATAATTATGAAACCCTTCATGGCTTGGAACCACAATATCTGGAGAAATGCCCTTATATTCCTACCCATACTCTAAGGTCATCTTGCTTTGAATGCCATCTCATGCTGAGTTATGGTACCTCCATTATACCCAGGAGAAGGCCTTTTCAGTGATAGTCCCTCAATTTTGGTACTGTATGTCCTTCTCAGTCTCGTATGTTTGGCACCATCCTTACTGTCTTTTTGGTGCCAGTCAAAGTCAGTTTAATAATGTGTTAATGCTGCTGTGATGTTAATATATGTTTTGATTAATTGTTTTAACCTAATATTTTCTATATGAGAGGGCTTTGTGTAATTGAAGATAATTTTCATATAATTCTTTAATCATCTTTGCTGTAGGCTAAGTATATCTACCTCCTTCAACTCTTTCTTATACAGCTTGGCCCTTGTATCTTCATTGTCATCCTCTGTATACATTCTAGTGGCCAGTATCCTTCTTAAACTATGATGCCCAAAATTAGATGCATTAATCTAAGTTGGCCCTTGCAGCAGCACAGTTGAGTTATACCATCACTTCTGGTGATCTGGATATATTACTTCTGTTGGTGAATTCTTGAATTGCATTTACTGTACCAGCCACATCATACCTCTGATTCATGTTTATAGTAGTTTGTTGTTTATTAAAATCCACAGGTTTTTCTAATTTATTTCAAATTGCCCATCTTATATAAATGCAGGCCTTTATATTTCGTCTGATTAAATTCATTTAGTTAATTTGGTCCAGTTGTCCATTATGTTAAGTTCATCTTGAATCCTATTACTAAGGTTTTAGCTGTCCCATCCAGTTTGGTGTCATCTGCAGATTTAATGAACATTCTCTTCACTTTCTTCATTCTCTTCAAGTCATTTGTAAAGATATTGAAAACCATTTGGGTCAAGATAGAATTCTGTGATGGTCCACTTGTCACTTCTATCCAACAATGACATAAAACTGTTGATCAGCATTCTTTAGGGGTGGTACGTTCACTAGGTGCACATTGACTTAATATTAGCATCGTCTAGCCTACAATTTAACACCTTTGTAAATAGGAGGATCTTATCAAAAGCCTTCTGAAAATCAAGGTATATTACTCCCTCAGTATTTTCCTGATATATTGGGTTAATTAATGCACACGTAGTCTAGCATGTTTTTCTCTTGAAAAATCAATACTAGTAATCAAAACATTTCTGGGTAGGTGGGTTTGCTCAAAGACTATATTTAATTATTTGTTATATAACCTTTCTAGGTATTAACATCAAGCCCATTATTCAGCAATTTATTAAACCCTAGACATTTAGATTCATTCAAAATGGCATAGCTGATATATTTTTGCCTGATCTAACACAGTTTTCACACAAGTAGGAATCAATCTATCTCCTGCTATCAATCCTCCAAGATTTCAACTTACAGCAGACCTGCCTTGTTCTTCTTGTGATAGTGATGGTGATGATTACTTTACTTTTCTGCCTAGAGGGGATCTAGGCAGCTTGTACTCCCAAAGACAAGCTTATTCTGAGTTTTGGGTCTCCAGTGAACTGGAGTCCTGTCTTCCAGTTTGTAACTCAGTCTACAGACTTTGATAGGTTATCCTTCCCATCTTTGGCACATGTCTATATAAATATATTTAGGTGCCTTTCGGGGGGGGGCTTACTGATTGGTTCCCGATTGTGCACTGAACATGATGATTTTTAGAAAATATCCACCAACCTCTTTTGTGGGGGGGGGGATTAGTTGTGGATTGTTTATAGTCATGCACAGTATTTCTTTAAACTTGTTGAAAAAAAGTTTTCTAAAGACTAGGATATGATCAGCTTTTTCTTTCCTTAGTTTCACGATTCCCAAGATAATGTAGTCATTTCCATTCAAGGTCCCCACTTTATGAACTAGTTATTTCTTGTCTGTGAAGATCAGGTTTAGGTGGCTAATCCCCTTATCTCTTCTAAGCCTTGGCTTGGATATAAGCAGTTATTACCTGTATCAATATATTAGGGTTTGGGGGGAGTTGTGGTAAAGGCTTCAGAAGAAAGATGGATTTTGAGAAGGAAATAACTGTGTGAGGTGTTTTTCCTGGAGACATTCAGGGAGACAGTGTTAATCCTATAGAATCGTAACTGTGAAAGCACAGAGGTGGAGAAGACTGGTGGAACCATTGGATCAAAGGTGAAGAGCAGAATTTAATGAGACTTAAGGATGCAATGGTAAAGAAGATGAGGCTATGGAGGCCATTCAGGTTAAGGGAAAGGGAGTTATAATGGATTCAGGAATGGACAGAATGCAACTTTAAGAATTTGAGGAACAGCATCATCTGATCAGAGCAATAAGAAGAGTTAATATTTTGGGGAGCACAGTGCTAGATAAATGTAAGGGGTCACAATGAGAAGACAGAAGACTAAAGATAGTGATAATCTTGACAAAATTATCAGACCTTTAAAAGTTTTTGCTGAAGAAAGGCCATATTTTGCAATGTACTGTTTCCTACAGACCAAATATGGGGCACAGAAGAAAGGATCTAGAGGTAAAGCCATGTTGACTGATTTGTTCAACCAAGTCGATAGTGGAAATGTCAGTATATGAGAAAGTATATGAGAAAAGCAAGTCATTGGAAGAATGATGAGAACTTATTTATAGAAGTACTGAACTGATGTGACAATGAAAAATTTAATCAAACATCAGAAAAGCAGCAGAAAATGCAGAAGTAGAATGTGGAGGAAGGAAAGTTTGGGAATAAGCCTGGGCCACATCTTAGTATAGATGGTACTGAAAACTATAAAGGACAGAAGGATCAGCTTCTGAGACAGGACCAATAAGAAGAACTAAAAATCTTGGCACTTAGAGAAGAGGAAAGCGATGGAAGAATTTTGATTGTATCTTCCCACTATCCATGTGGGCTCACTAGCTCATATCCAGAGCTTAAAATATGAGCAAGATTGCAGATAAATTTGCATTTCATGACACAAATGCATAGAAGAGAGAAGTAAAGATTTTGGTTTCCTCTTTCCATTATAATATGATAATCTCATGTTAGTCTTTGCCCCTTCAGTGATGTGTACTTTGTTTCACCTTAGCACTGAGAACAGCGAGGCCATGTACTTGCTCTGCAGTCTGGAAGACCCTCGATCACCCTGGTATTAATGGCACTGATTATATCTCCCAGTCTTGCAAGCATGTGGCTTTAGCAGACTTCAGCTCAGCATTGCTACCTCCTCCCCAGTCCAGAGCTCCCTCACTTTCCTCCCCTGCTCCACGGGTTCTTTCTCCAACATCCTGTTCTCTTATCATCTGACATGGCCTTAATTAACTTCAACCTGATAATAGACCCAGCTGCTTCTGCAAAAGCACCCACCTAACAGACACACATGCACACACAGACACATTTACTTCAGGCCAATCCTTTCAACTGGCTTAGAGCAGCAGGCTTGTACCATCCTTGTTGAGCGGAAAGGTCTGCTGGGTTTAGTTGTGATACAGATACTTACCTGTGCACAAATACAGGAAGCATGTATTTGCAAAAGAAAAGAAATTGCTTGCTCCACATTTCATTGGTATAGTTATGTGTAAAATCAAAGATGTGTGAATAAACAGCCTCATAACTGAAACTGATAGTGCAAACATTCATTTTTTATTGATGTACTAAAGCCTGTTAGTACACTGTGGGGAGACCTCAGTCTCCAGGGAAAACGGAACGTACCTTTGCTGAGGATGTAATTTTGAGAGCACTGCTCCCTGATGTGCATCCCTGCTGCCGTTGGTAGATCGCAGTGGGCGTCTGCCATCATCATGCCTTAAGAAAAGATGAGACCAAAGGCCCGTCAAGTCCAGCACCTTGTGACCATGTGGGAAGCCACACGCAGGAGATGAGCATGGTAACATTCTCCTCGTGTTTCAGCAGCTGATATTCAGAGGCTTACTGGCTTGAATGCTGGATGTAGTGCACAGTCATCATGAATTATAGCCACTGATAGCCTTATCTTAAATAAATGTATTACCACTCCCTGAAGTCATCTGAACTGGTGGTCACCGATATATCTTAGGGTAACAAACTCCAAAGTTTCACTGTGTGTTGTATGAAAAGGGTCATCCCATTTTGTGTACTAAATCTCTCACCATTCAGCTCTATTAAATGGCCTTGGAGTTTCCTATTGTGTCATGGAAAAAATGTCCCTTTTCACTTTCTCTATACCATACTTAATTGTTATGCACCTTTTTTCTAAACTAAAAAAAATTCTCCAAACACTGTAAATGCTCTGCATGGGCAAATTGCTGCAACCCCCTAATTATTTTGATTGTTCTTTTCGGGCCCCATATACACAGCACTCTGGTTCTTCCATAGCAATGTGGATTGCATACATGTGTAGGCACTGTTGCTTATTCAGTGTGGAAGCCTGATGCAACAACACATGTGTGTCATTCACACTGCTGTAGAAAATTCCACAGTAACAGCAGAATCCCCAATAAGAGCCAGACCAGCTCTTATTGAGATAATAAGAGATAATTATTGGGCTTTACACAGATTCTAAATATTCCACAAGTGGGACCTTATATTTCTGTGATGGTACCTTATGTGGTGTTCCTAAATTTGCTCAGCTACAGCTCGCATGTCAGCCCTACAAGGTAGACCACACTAAGAAACAGACACTGTGTAGACCTAAAGCTACTTCTATTAGAACAGCTATAGTAACATGAATCTTGCAAGTTTGAATGTGCTTCTCTTCCTCCCTCTTTTATCTTCATGTGAAGGGGGGCGCTGTCTGAGTTGTTCTCATAAAACACTTTCTTGGCCTGGACTCAAGCTTCATTTGATTGTTGTCTTGGCAACAGATTTTCCCTCTGCCCTTCAAGGTCATCCTCTATACTCATTACACTGCTCTACCACTACATGTATTTATCTAAGAAGTGATTCCTGGGACAAGCATATATATGGCACATAAATTTGTGAGTATATCTCACTGGGTGTGTATCCCTTTGCAAGAAGTGATGAAAGTAATGGGGAAAGAATGCAATAGAGAGTATGGACATATTCAGACAATGTGGATGGCAGATCTCTTCTGAGCCCACGAGTTCTAGCCTTTGGACGTTTTCTACTTCCAGGCATAAAGCATATTTGAACTGCATGGTTCATTCATACGGCTTCCTTTGAAGGGGCCATAGTAGTAAAAGAAATGTGAGTTTGCAGCAGATCTAGACTTCTCAAATATAGGGCAATCCTGCTCTATAGCTGTTTCTGTCCTTGACACGTCTCTCTTTACCAAAGGAATTGCCGCTTTTGGGGTCTGGCAGATTTCTAAGGCAAGGAGTGGTGAATACCCATTCTAGGCATGTGTCTAAGATTTCTGCTGCCCCAGACCTTGGTCTGAAGCCCTCAGTTTTCATTCTCTCTGTTCCCTGTGCAGGCAGTTATTATGTCAGGGGTGGCAATCAAATAGATTCCTGGCATTCAACGATGATTGGCAAATATTAGCCCAAGAGAGATTATTTCAGAAGAAAGTTTACTGATGGGAATCTCAGCATGGGTGATCTCCTCCGGCTCTACAGAGTAATTCTGCCTACTCTCCTAGCTCCCTTTGCTAAATAGCAACAAGATGAGTACTATTTCTGTGTCTGTGTTTTCCACTTATGGGGTGCAGACAAATTATTTGGCTATCTACAAATGCATAAATATCCCCTTTTACATCTGTGAACTCTATTCATGCCTTCAAATATTCACGGTTTGAAACCATGAATTAACTTCAGAAATCAAACTGATCAGTTGAAGCATTCAAATAACCAATAAAGGGCTTCTTTTGTTGTAATTCCTGGTCCAAAAATGGAATTGCATCTAACACACTGAAGATGGGGGGGGGGGGGAGATGCTGAGCATGACAGGCTTTTTAAATGAGGACATTTGGTATGATAGGGGTTCATCTCTATGCAGAGTGGACATTATCTTTGCAGACCGTATGATGTCCATATTTTTTGTTGGTTAATGAATGGTTTGTAGCTTTGCTGACCAAAAGAAGAGAATGGTATAGATTTGATCGGTGCCTAGAGGAGTGTCACTGACAGGCCCTTGTAAGCCTCCCTTGAGTTTCTTAAAGAGCAGGTTACCATGAAGGAATAAATATTTATATTATAACCCCAGAGATGGAACCTGGAGGGGAGTGGGTGGGAGACAAAACCCAAGGAAGACTTTAAATAGGCGAATTCAGGCTTGGGTACATAAGGCAGAGGTGCTTTACAATGCAAAGAAAGGGAAGTGAGTCATTTCCTTGGTGCCATTTGCTGCCTCCCCATCACCATTGTGCTGCCAGTGTCTTCACATGTCTTTTAAGGATGGCAAATCCATTTTTCAAAGATTACAGTATTTTTCATTATTTTTAAATATAATAAGTAAACTTTAAAACATTATGTAGCAGTTTCAGTGTTTTGGATGTGCTTGTGCTGGGACACTTTCCAGGAGATACCAAAGCTGGGACTTTGCACCAAACTTTCAAGAGAAGGAATTTTTGCAAGTTTGGAAAGCATAGGAAACAATTAAGTGTTGAAAAGGTTCCTTATGGAGGGAAGCTTCACAGCACTGGTATTGATAAAACTGCCATTCTTTCTGGTAGGCAGGTTTGGATGGGAGATGTTGCTGAACAGGGGTGGTTTAGGGGATACATTAGCTGACCCTTGATAATCCTTTCCATGTTTGCCTCCTTCCTTCCTTCCTTCCTTCCTTCCTTCCTTCCTTCCTTCCTTCCTTCCTTCCTTCCTTCCTTCCTTCCTTCCTTCCTTCCTTCTGCTGTAAGCTCCATCTTCTGTTGTCTCTTGGAGGAAAGATCAGTGCTGCTGCTTGGAGTGCCAGCTGGCCCAGAACTTCGAAGATACTTAATATTTATTTAGGATAAATTATTAAATTGTTATATTGTATTTTTAATTAATATTTACCTTTTCTGTAAACCGCCCAGAGTTGTTTTTTAACAAGATGGGCAGTGACAAATTTTATATATAAATAAATAAAAGAAATAAACTCGCCCATGGCGGCATTCAGTGGGATGCAGTGGATCTTGGAAAGCCAGATCCTATCATGTCTGTTGCACTGATTTAAGCACCGCTGAAAAGGTTTTAATCAGCTGTTAGCTGCCTGCTTAAGCATCAACAACAAACCCATCAGCCAAGAGAACCACAAAGGGCCAGGCCCAGGGTTGGAGCTATCCCAACTCTTTAAAGATGCAAATTGGCAATCAAAGATCAAAGCCGTGAAGTTGGCACAATCTTCCTTAAAAGGGTTCCATTATTAATGAGTCGGGCTTGAAGCTCAACCTACTTCACTTTGCAGCTCCTGATGAGGCTGCCAGATTGTGCCCTCCCGTCACCACCCCTCCTTTCCTTCCTTCATCTGCAGGATGGAAGAAGGAGAGGCAAAGGAGTGGGAAGGTCTCATCCTGTTTGTTTTTCTCCAATCTCTAATGTGTTGGAATCAGATTTTGCTTGACAAAAACAGACAAACCTCAAAACTGAATTGCAGAGGAGTGAAGGACAGAAAAGATTCCTGCAAAATTGAATATGATGTCTTTCAATTCTAAAATAAGAAGGAGAAGCCACTTAAGGTTGTATGCACAGCTGTCTCCAAGGTGGTGCTCTCAAACTTAGTTGAGGCTAATGTTATCAGGATTCTTATCTAAAGCGGTTAGCAGTGATGCTGGCAATAGATTGATAGATGGTAATCCCACCACATATGGAGGGTACCAGTTTGGGAAAGGCTGGCTTGATAATCAAGGTTATCATACTCAACCTTAGACACTTCATTAGCCAGCCAAGGGTCCAACTCCTTCTGGTGTCTATGTCTGAGCGAATTGAGGATCCTAATCTGTACCAATGATTTATATGATGCCATAAGATGGATAGTTAATTCTATATTAGTTTTTCTGGCAATTTTGTTTGTTGAGTCATTACTGGAGATTAAATATATGAAAGGAAAGACAATGAAATATACTCAGGTGGGTATAAATAAAACACAACAAACAAAAACAGGGGTGACTACAACTTACGGAAAGCTGCAAGATTTTACATGCTATATGAGGTGTAACTGAGGTGGGTTGTTGTGCATTATAGGTTTGAAAAGCGGTGGCTAGTGACTAAGAGTGTAAGGAAGGAGCTTTTATGTCGTATATGGTAAGATATCACCATTTTTGTCTGCTGCCTTTACTAGTGCTACTTCTGTCACTTCCTTAGCAGAATTGCATGGATTAATCGGCCATACACTTCTTTCCCTGGAAGTGATCTTTGTAGTGCACACTAAATTAAGAGCTATTAAACCCTTTGTGCAAGCAAGCAAATGAAAACATAGAATGTATAACTGAGAACTGGGGATGTTGAAAGAGTAAGAGCTAGCTCAAACCAGGATCGTATCTGACAGTGGGAATGAATATAAATGACTAACATACTGGGGGAATATATTTGAGGCCGCATGCACATAGGTGAAAATCTGTATTATATTTTACTTATGAAGAAGTGAAGTTGGGGTAGAACGCTATTCCATTCGGTAAGAGTGCTCTGCCTATATTGTAGAGGACTGACAAATTTGTGCAAAAGAGGGTCTGAGACAAGGTGCCCTACAGCTTCTGATATAATGATTCCTCCACTCCACTGTCTCCAAATGTACTTAGCAGCATTGACTTTCAACTCATAGCTGATTGCCTTCTTGCTATCCTATCCCTGAGCAATTCATTGCATTGTCTGAGTGCTGGTTGTTTAAACCTATCACTGAACAAACGTGCAAGAGGACAAGTTGGACAAACAGAGAATACTCAGTGCAGGGAGAGGATTGCTTTACTGATCACAACCGTGTTGGTCCTGGACCTCGTGTTCTTTTTTTCATCTCCATTATGCTATGCTTATTCCACCGTGTATCAGGATGGGCAGCCAAGTTATAAAAGGCAACGTAACTCCTTGGAGTGGGAGGGGATTCTCAGTGCTAGGTACGAAAGCAGACGTAAGGGCCTGTGCTCATTCCTCGGGGATTCTGATAATCCCACATCCCGTGATTTCATGCTGGTCACAGTGTAATGGTGCATTGGTTGGAGAAGAGGTTGGTGTGATCTCCTCCTCCAGGTCACAATGGGGCAGGAACAGTGGTGTCCCTCAAACTGCAGAAAATGTGGATACCTGTACTGACTTAGCAATGGAGGGAAGAAGGAAGGAAGGAAGGAAGGAAGGAAGGAAGGAAGGAAGGAAGGAAGGAAGGAAGGAAGGAAGGAAGGAAGGAAGGAAGGAAGGCAGGCAGGCAGGCAGGCAGGCAGGCAGGCAGGCAGGCAGGCAGGCAGGCAGGCCTTCTTGCATGTATAACATATAGTATGCTATATGTCACTCATTGCCTATCCCTCTTTTTATATTTTACTGAGGACAAGTACTTGTTTTGAAAGATATGTTTGCATAAATGGAAATCCTAGCCAATGGCTAGGCACATGGAAAGCCTATTTATCACATGTCACATGCATGCACATTAATGCCATAATAGGTGCCACAATCTTGGCCAGTTGATTTCCTGTTCATATGCAGGACACAACTGACCTGTTCTGATTGAAGCCTTGAAGTCCATGCTATGCCACTGGATTGTGCCGGGTAGCCCCTGTTTTTTATCCTGCCTGCTGAATCGCCTTTCAGTGCTGCCTTTGCTGCTAACCAAGCATGGAAATTCTGGAACCATCATGGGAGGGAGCTGGTGTGACAATAAATCTTATCAGCAGAAGCACATCCTCTCTTGGAGAGATAGGGCCTGCTCCACGCACCCTGGAACACAAGTCTCGCATCTGCACAATGTCACCGTGAAGGATTTCGTAGATAACGCACTCCGGCTGGATAGCAGATGGATCCTCTACCAGTGCCCAGAAGCGTGATAGGGGAGGACGCCTTTTGTCTAGGTCTTTCCTCTTCCATAAAACCACATTTCCTATGATGCAGCCATGCTATGGTGGGCGGGGGTAGCAGAAAATTAGTTTAGGAGAACCACAAAGAAACACAAAAGGCAGAGCTAAGCCTTGCCTCCGTAGCACAAAGGCTTGGCTCCAAATGCATAAGCAATGAGGTTGTTAGAGGTGACTTGGATCTCACAATGCCTGGCTCTCTAACAAAGAATCGAGCAAGGAACAAGTGTTTTATGTGACTGAGACAGTTCCCTAGGTTTTTTTAAAAGCGAGTTTCTAGTCTTCAAAGTTGCAAAAGAAGGTTGATGGAAATAAGCGTGCCTCCAGTAGAAGCCATAAATCCGACCACATTCACACATGCTACCCGCGGCTGCTGAAAAGGCGGGGTGAGCTGGTAACGGGGGGTTTTCCGGTGCCTCTTCTTCGCCGTCAACAGGCGTGAAGAGCGTGCTTTTTCCTTCCACAGGAAACGAGACGAGGGGCTCGGTCCCCGCGCTCAGATCAAAGCACTCGTCGGGCGTGCGAGTTGGGCGCGCTCGCGCCCTTGGGTTCGAACGGAGGCGCAGCCGCGCGCGTGCGAAGGCCCGGGGCTCCTAGCAGGCAGGCAGGCAGCCCGCCCGGGGACGGGGGAGTGTGTTCCTCAGGCCTGTGCCGGCGATAAGCGTGCCGCGGCGCCGCTTTGGACTGGCGGGCCTCGGCTGCCCGGGGCAGGTCTTAGCCGACTTTAGTTTATACACTTGCTCGCGCGCGCGGCCGGCATGGGCCTGAGAGCGGTAATGAGATGGAGGCAGCAGAAGGACGGCGCGATAAGGCAGCCAGCTCTGCCCCAGCAGATTAAATGCTGGGATTAAGCAGGCGGTGCCAGCGCGGCTGGCGTTTTATCTCCGCGGCGCTTTCCCCTCTCATTCTCCCGTTTGATAGCGAACATTTCCAGAGCTGTCAAGAGAAGAAATTGCTTGTTAACCCTTTGAGAGCCCATCTTGGCCCTGGAGCGGGGGAAGGGGGCGGGCGAGGACCGGGGCTTCGAGCTGCCGAGGCGGGAATGGGCTGCCTCAAGAGCCAGGAGACCGCAGGAAGGGTCCTCGGATCATTTAGAAAGCGTTCCGATGCCTTGACCAAACCCGAGTCTGAAATTAGTACTCTTTCTTAAACCGGAGCTCAGATATTTTGACGGACCTGTGCCCCTTAAGCAGGGCAACTCTCAGGTATCCTCCTCTGAGGCCTCAAGCCAGAGTATCCTTTTTTTAAAACCCAGGGACTCCCTGCCCCATTTTTTGACCTCCCTTAGCAGGAAGACGCTTTGCCTGCCTTCCAATTTTATGGGAGCAATTATAGTCTATGAAATGCAAAAAGATGGAACATTTTCATGCCTCAAACATGCATTAAAAGAATTAAAGGCAGTGTATCTTCTCCTCTCCCCAAACCCCCACCCCAGTTGGGTTGTCTGCATAATGTCTAGACAAGTAACTATGCAACAAGCAATTCTGAGAATGTTTAAAAAGGCATCAATATTAAGGACAGATATACATTTGGATTGAGACTGCAGAGAGGGACAACATTGCTAAATGTGTGAGTGGTGTCTGCCTTGCGCTCTGGATCAGGGTCACTCAGTTGTGTCTTCAGTTGTGTAAGGGAAAGGAAATGTAAAGTGATTACAGTGTTTGATAGGGAGACTCAGGTTCAAGTCCTCAGCCATGGAGGCTCACTGGGTGAATTTGGGCCAGTTATTATCTTTCAGCTGAACTTGCTCCAGAAGGCTGTTAAGAGAAAAATTAATTGGAGGAGAAAGCGTTTCATGCACTACCTTGAATTTCTGGAAGAAAGGCTGGAAAGTACTTCATGAAGAAAGAAACAATAGACGCTGCCTCTCTTTTTTAAATTAATGCTCCTCCAGCAGTGTATCTCGCATTCCTGACTCAGAGAGGTCTCGACAATGGCATTTTCAAAGCCTCTTTTCCTCATCCCCATCTGTACAGAGTTGAGACTCTTAAAGGCAGGCATCCCCTTTCAAGCAGAACCATTCTTATCACTTTCACCCAGTTCTTCTTCTCTAATTGTGTTTTCCCTTTGCATTTTTTACCTACTGTTGCTCTTTGAAGGGTAGGATCTCTTGCCTTTCTCCCAGAAGTACCCAGATCCCATTACTTGAAGGCTGGCAACTGATTGTATTTCTGCCCTGCCTCATATTCTCTCTGGGTCTCCCCCCTTTTGGATTTTTGGTATCATCCATTCCTACTCCTCATTTGGCTTTCTCCCTGCCCCCCATGATTTTCTCCCATAAAATAGGAATGCTATTTTTCTGCTGTTCTTCCCATCTTTCAGCATCCCTGGCCTGGGGCGGGGGGGTTCCCTCAGGCATCCCTATGCCAGGCTGAAAACGGGACCGTTTATCTCTGTGTTTATCCCTTCTCACTTTTCTGCCTCAGTGTTAGTTTGTGATCCATGAAAAGACTTTGCTCCTCACTCTAGATGGCTCCATTCTCTTTACAGACTCTGCCAGGGAGAGGCATTTATCAAAGGCTTTGTTGAAAGCCCCAATAAATTCCTGCTCCCCTTCTGTGCAGAAATCCTTCTCCGTGGCAAAGCAGGGCATCATGCTTCTCTCACCGGGGAACTGAGGCTCATGTCCAGCTCTGATGTCTCTCCTAATCTCGATGAGGAAAGTGTGGGTGACTGTCTGTTTCAGGACTCCTTCCCTCTCCAATATGCTGATCCATCCACATTTATCCCTGAGGCCCTTGTGGGGTGGGGCAGGGGAAGTTGCCTCCCCTAAGCAGGGAAAATGTGTGTGGGACTATAGCATGAAGGGAGTAACATTTGGTTTGCAGGAACCCCTGTGCTCCCCAGTTCTCTTGGTGCTCAACAGTTTCCCGGACCCATATTATTTTTTAAAAACAGTCTTTTAATAAATTAAAAAAAAAACAGAAAACTGGCATGTTGCAAAGCATCAAGTTCTAGAATTGAATTTGTTTACAGTAATGCCTTTAAGGGCCGCGAGGAACCTCAAGATTCTGGGAATTGAGGTTTTATTTTGTGACTGATTAGGCCCGGGGTAATAGCTGTTTTGTGAATAGACACCCGTAAAGCCATTTTGCCAGTGGTCCTACCTTGAAATTCCAGATATACCTCCCTCCTCAGCTCCCCAAGATTGTCAACCCCTGGGCTACAACTGTATAGCAGCTGATGACAGCCCTAAATATCAAGGCCCAAAAAAGCCCAGAAAGGAATTCCTTGCTGGGCTATTCTTTACTGTCCAGAACGACCCCAAATTTGACAAATATATTCATTGTTACAGCCAAATGGATTTAAAAAACATTATCTCATATTATTTGCATCCTTCATTATGAGATTTATTATATGGTTACTAGTGATCAGGGTGTTTTAGCAATCACTTTAAACAGAAAAGTTAGTCGCCTGCAGATTTCTGAAATCCAGGGGTTTTGCCTATAGGATTGGGCCATTTAAAGTACTCCATGCTTCCTTGTTATGAGCAAGAAAAGTAAATTCAATCAAAGACCATGCTGAGCGGTATTGTGAGAGCTGATAGCCAACATGTCTGAAAAATATCCGTTTGGGAAAGGCTGTGCCTCACATACTTCTAGAAAACAGAGCAAAACGCATTCTCTTGCATGAGAAATGGGAATTAGGAGTGGAGAACTGGTCTGCATCTGAGTTTCTCTAGCAGATAAATAGAGCAGGTTTCAGGGGGGAAAAAAGCCAATCTTATACTGTATAAAATCAGGATAAGTAGTGACCATGAGAGTCTCAGGTCCCAATTGTGGAATCTTTATTTTTTTTTCTTCCCCATTCAGCACAGCCAAATACATAAAGAGTTAATTCTTCAAAGCAAGAGATGTGAGGAATCTGGTATGCCAGGACCCAATGCTTTCTGACTAGGAAAACCTTGTCTTCTGTTGCCAAGTATGCAACAGTGGGTTAAATTGTAGTTTTTAGACTATAAACATTCTGCCCTATGTTTCAGACATTCTTTGTCTTTGTGAGTCATGTTCCATCAGGGTTGTACAGCTCAAAACAAGTTGAGCCCCAACTCAATGTAAACCTTGCTTCTGAATGTTCCAAATCCCAAAAGCTGCTGCTCTTTCTTTTGCCAATAAAGTATCTTTGAATCAAATTAAATTAATTGTGTGAAACTCAGCAGGGTGGCTAGGGAGGATTAATTAATGTTGCATCAACGAAGTGCAAATTTCTTGGGATTAAGAGACAATTGCCCCAGGCTTTCATTCATGGCTAAGCATTGGCCCTGTAGCTCAGGAGTAAATGTTAGTAAAAACTGTTAATAAGCCATAAAAGAAATTTCAAGCAAAAATTCTCTAAAAGGTTGTCACTTGGAATCAGAATAAAAGGGAAAGTGAGGTAAGGCCAGTCAATTTACCCAACTTCAGCCTACCTGTCCAGCACAGGTGAGCCCCAAGTCCATAGAATCAGATTTCTTGAGAATCCTATGCTGGAAAGGGACTGAATGAGTCTTCTAATGAGGAGGAGGAGGAGAACCCATTTACGTGTGTCGCTTGATGAATGGGTTTCAGAGTAGGGAAACACTGCTGGCTGATGCTAAAGAACTGCCTGTAGCTTTGGTGGATCTAGTATTCAGATACGTGCAAAAGCCACTTCCCCCCTCCCATCCAGATAAATGGGCGGCCCTGAAGAGGTGAGATTCAAGTCAGAGCCATTTTCTCATTTTCTCTTAGCCATTATTGCTGCATGATTTCAGTCATTACTTCTACAGTATTAGCTCCATTGCACCTTCTCATTCACTCCCAACTTTTCTGTACCATCTCAATCTGTTCCTTCCACACTTCACGCACTAAAGGTTTCCCTAACTGCAGGACTTTCTGGCTCATGAATCTCAGTGGAGTGTCTCCTGGTGGCAGATGACAAAAATGAACAGGGCTTAGTTCCAAACTTTATCAATGAAAGTGTTGGGAGAGAGGAACATTTCCTAGGTCATGGGAGGCTTGAGATAATTCATCCATCTGCTACTAATGGATATCGAGATAATGCAGGATAAACATTTGTGTTGTGGATAAATTGAAGGGATCCTAGCAGGGTTGGGCTGCTCTAATCTCAGGGGATATGCTGTTCCAGAGAAGTGAGGCAGTAGTGGAGATGGCCCAGCTTCATGGTCCCTGATGACAACAATGCTTATTGGTTGGGACCTAGAGCAAGCCTTCTGTTCCAGGCATCATCAGATGGACGGATTCCACTTGGTGTAGCTGGTCTCAGAGATACCCAGGTCCTGAGCCATGTTGCGCTTTAAAATTGACAACCAGCATGTTGAATTGCACTTGGAAGCAACCACTGCAGCTATTGAAGTAACAGTATCCCATGGGCATATCAGGTTGCACCCATGGATACTCGAGCTGCTGCACACATCCTATTGTTTTGAAAGCAAATCCAGCTTAACCTTCCCTATCCTTGGAATTCTGGAACTGAGCAATGCTGATCCATGTGCGCTGTGTGTAAAGGAGATAGGAAGAAGCCTGTTCCCACCAACTCCTCCACCCCCGTCCCCAGTGATGCTCAGGTGCTTTCACCTCCTTTGGATTTCTCAAAGGATGTAGCACTGCCCTAGATTAAACAACAGGAAGCACACCAGGCTGCTGCAAAAGCCTGCCGTAAAGGCCAGAGGACTGGAAGGAGAGGAATCAAGACTGGGTGTCACCACAATGCAGCTACTGGTCAAAAAGAATTGGAGGCCTGCAACTTGAAGGCAGAGGCAGGAGCTGAGGAGATTCCAACAGTGAATCTTAAGCAGGCTGTTTAGTCTGTTAACTGATTGGAAGCAGCAGGAGCCCATGGCTGGGTTCATATTGTGCCCTGGGTGTAAGATGCATGCAGCATAAGGTTGTGAGATAAAAATCAAGTTATCTGGGACAGGGTTTAAGACAAGGGAGGAAACTGATATGGTGGGGAGGGAAGTGAGAGGAGGCCAATGAGAGAGAGGAAGTAGGTAAGAAGCAAAATCCTATCCCACTGGGTTAGAAAATTGCTGCAAAATCAAGCTTGAAATGAACTGAAATTGCTGAATCCAAACGGATCTAATATCCTAAGCCAACAGCAGTGGAATGCTGGTTTCTATCGCTGTGCTTCCCTCACAGAACAAACAAGTGGAGGGAGTCAGAATGAATGATGGAACTGGGGAGTGGAGTTACATTTGGGGTGAAGGAGGTTTAAGGGGAGAAGTTATGCTGTGACGACCCATTGGACTCATTTGTGGTATGGGACAAAAGGGCATTTAGATACTGCCTGTGAACTTGTGACAGAGAGAGGGAGGAAGAGACATTTGGCCCTTGGGAAAACTCTTAAAACTAGGAAACCAAGCCGTGCTCCTTGTCTGACTTTGCCACTTACTGAAGTGGCAGCTTCTGCTCCTGTCCCCATGTCCCTAGGCCATCTCCCTTGGCAACGGGCACTTGTGTGACTCTGGCTCAGCACTCTCACTTAGCAGGCCCTGCTTCTAATTTCCACAGTTATTTTAATGGATGCTGTGTGTGCTTTCTCCATAGCTCCTAATCTGTGTACCTTGGTTCTAGGCAGGAAACCACACGTTCCAGGCCCTGGTAGGCACCGGGATAGCCAGGTAACCCTGGCCCAGGTATTCTCACTGCAGTTGGTAATGAGTCTTATTTGGGCCCTGCTGGTAGTCAGAGGTAATGAAAGGAGGAGGTGGACTTGGTTGAAAATGACTCACAAGGCTGGGAGATCAAGCACTGAGGGCTAGCAGAATGTATGGTGGTTGAAATGCTGGCACAGAGACCGGTTTCTTTCTGCAGTAAGAAAGCCCTTTCTTGCATATCATAGATTGAAACAAGCAAAACCCTGGGTGTAACCAGTTCCTAGCAAAATGTGAATAACCACTAGCTGTTGGGGCTGTCAGTAAAAACAATGCTGTTAGATTGTTTCTAGACAGGCCAGTGTTTGTGACAAAGCCCCAAGGGACTCAAGTATGAGAGCTACAGATTTGTGGATCATCTACTTTCCCTTCCTCTCCCTCATGTTGTAAGCAGGGGTGGCACTGCGTCAATTACATCATGTACTCAAACTCACAGGCACATGCATCCTACTAAATGTTTAAGTGCTGTCGTATGAGCTAATGCCAAATCTACATACACCAGCCTTTCAGCCAGTCTGATTCATGGAGATAGCTCATAAATGCCTATAGATTAACTGCACCTCCACAGTATGCCTCATGGGATAGCCTTGAGGGAATTATCTGAGGGGAATGCTGGATCCTGACCACGGCTTATTCCCCAGCTGCTCTCCCTGTCCCACACTCCTTAGCTATATTAGCCATAGCAGAGTATAACAGTTTCTGGTGAGTCCCATAAATGTCTTCTCCAGAATATCATACAGTATTGGCATCCTTCCATCATAGAGGTCTTTGCTGACAGAGGAGCATAGTTTTGTGGCAGAGTATAGAAAGTCACAGGTACATTGCCATCCAGCATAGATCATAGTGTGCTCAACAAACCAGCAGCTTGACATGGGAGAAAATTAAAGCTTCACATGTTGCATGGAAATCCTCCATATTCTGCCTGCCATATATATTGGGGTGTAGCTCTTATGGTTCTAGCATCTAGGGTCCCCTATTGTAGGGGAGATGGGCGGGAGAGAAATCCAATACATCATCATCATCATCATCATCATCATCATCATCATCATCTGCCATTTCTACATGGTGTAGGTTGACAGCCTCAACTCTTCACCTGTCACTTTAGGAGTCATTCCCTGGCTCAGAAAATGCAAAAGGGCCTTTCTTGTCCATCACTGTTGTTTTTCTCTTCATGTTCTAACCAGAGACTTGCAAGGGCCATGCCAACAAAATCTGTAGAACTAAAGAAAGACATTCCTGAGCTGATGATACATACAGGTTTAGATTTAAGCTCAGTAAATCGGCAGTAATGCTAGCCCACTTGGAGGCTGAAGCTGTGTGATCCATAAGCAAGGAAACAACATGAGTAGAGAGAAGTGAAAACCCAAACTGCGCATGCATCTTTCCATGCATAAATTTACTTAAGAATATGCAATTGTTTAAAATAGTCATCAGTTCATATGTAGCTAGCATATTGGTTAAGCTTATAAGGCATATATATGCAACAAATCCAAGGCTTGTTGACAGTTGGTTTGGATGCCAAATATATGGGTGCATTATCTCCAGTGGGACATATTCAATCTGTTAGGGTGGGGATGGAGCAGATGTAAGACTGTGTGTGCCATATTTCTTGCAATGAATATGAGAATGCAGGCAAGGCCTGGGAGTTTGTGGGTGGTCAGGAACTATATAGCTGGGAACAAAGTTGTCCACTGATGTGGAACTTGAGTAATTTGAGTGATTCCCCTAACTGGAAATTGTGGTCTTGAACTGGAGCTTCCAGGTAGTGCTGATTCTCAGGCAGAATGGCATAGCAGTTAGAATTAGAGTTTCTGGTTGTTAAGCTAGGTTTTCTCTGTCCTAGAGAAATGTGTGCAGGATCTGCTTCATTCTCTCTTCATTCTGCTTCATTCTCTCAGTACAACTCGCACAAGGGCAAGTTTCTCCCATCAGAATGCCATTCTTTCCCACCTTCTGGTGTACATAGTGACTCACAGAATGAGGTTTGCATTTCTACTGGGGTTGAAGAGATGTCTGATGATGGCTTATGCTACAAATGCTGAGCTACTTCAGTCAAGGTCAGGAGTGTAAAGAGTTGGCAGATGCAACAACAGCTTTAAAGAGCAGGTAAACGAGGAACCTCATGCTGTGGGTTCTCCCGGACACCCAGCAGCTGGTGATCCCAAGCAATCTAAAGCTCGTATGGAGATGGAAGGGAATGACTGGGCTGGTCATTGAGGGATGAGGGACTGGACCATGAACCAGAGATAGCATGCATATAAACTGAGCAGAGATAAATGGAAGTAAAATGGCCAGATATGCAGACAGTAGGTATAGAGGAAGAAGAGCATCATTCCTGATTTCCTGCTTCCCCTCCCCTTCCCCATACATGGGAACATATCTCACCCTTTCATTTTCAAAAGGTAAAGAATCAGATGGGACACATCCTGAATCTACCAGTATCAGTGCTACCACATCATTTCCTGCCATGCCTTATTCAGACATGGTCAGTGATGCCAGTGATCCCTTAATAGGTTAAGCCTTACAGCACCCCCGGGACACGTTGAAGATACCTTTCCTTAGTACTGCCACCATTCTTTATCCAAAAAAGCCCAGAGCATAAAGCTCTGGAGAAGATTGACTAAGGATATGGGCTTTTTTGCAGCTTCATAAGAGGTCTTGGGAGGGTAACACAGTGCTGAGACTTGAGGAATGTATATGGGTACCATCAGAGACATGAGCCAGGCCCTACTCCCTGATATCAGGTCTCAGATTTCACTTTAATGCTCCTTCCAGCATTCTTTCCACACATATATCAGTCTTCCTTTGACCCAGTTTTCTGTCTTATTTAGCTTCTCAGGCCTTCTCCTTTCTCACACTCTGCTGCTCTCATTTCTATTGTTGTCCCTCAATTTGTCTTGGCTCCCCTGGGACTGCTTTCCATCCCAGGTGTTCATAGATAGGCAGTTGTAAGGTCCTCCCACCTACCCCTCCATAAGTGAAAGAGTTTTTTCACCGTCATGAGCTACCACAATGCCCAATCACTACACATTGGTGTGTTTTGCTTTAGTTTGTCTCTCCCTAAGCCCCCTCCTCCTAATCTGCCACATTCCCCAGATCTATGGGCTGCCCTTTTCTGACATAAATCTCCCTTGGCCATTCCCTGCCCATATATCTTTCAGCTGCAGCTCTCTGAGCATCACTCTTCCTGACACCTGCCCTGCCCTGGACCATCCACACCCCCTGATTTAATACCAAGCAGATTTCATTACTGCAGTTTGCTCTCCTTGCTGGAGCGTTAATGAAGATGTTAAAGGAGAAAAGCCCTGCCCACGACCTTGTGCTCCAACGCATGTCCTGCTCTCAAGTGCATCCACTGCAACTCATCAGTCTTCCGCACCCAAGCTGCTCACAAGAAATGGTGTGATACCGCCCCTCCCTTTCCTCCAGCAGGCTCAGACCACTCCAAAGGCTGGTGCTTCTTCTCCAGGCCTTACGTTACCTAACACTTAGAGTTTTAATCTTCTTTGTCTCACATGACTTAGATGCCCTCTTCTTTCTGGCTATGGTGGCACTCAGCTTTCCCTAGAATAAGAAACATATTGTTCACATGCAGTGTTTGTCCTGTCCTGTATTCTGTTTATCCTTTATGATCTGCTTATGTTTTGGATTCCCATGTAGACATGCTGGTCTGGACACATTCCAGCTTGCTTTCAAGTGGACTCACACAACTTATGACCAGTAAACTGAATGCAATCCACCAGCAAGCTCCTCTGCTCCATGAAGGCTATGCATCTTGCTGTTTGCTTAGACTACAAAATGAAAAAAAGTTGTGAAGTACTTGAAAGCAGATAGCTTAGCCCAATGGTTTGGAAATTTGGACAAGTTAACACATACTGTATTAGATTAATGTGTTTTTATGTCAGCAAGTCCTCCATTATTCTTGGGATCTTCAAATAAAGTTTTACTTTACATATTTTAAAGATTAGAAATGAATTAAGTGTGGAACAGGGACTTCCCACTTTGCTTTTTTATAATAGGTGATGATCTGTGAAATATCTTTCCCAGAGCAGCTCACCAGAACTCATAATTGCAGGTTTTCTAAACTGGTACTTGGACTGTAAAAAGTTTTAGTATTTTTTCTGCTTTAGTGGGTTTTTTTTTAAATAGTGTACTGTACTGATATGTTGTGCTTTTTAATGTTTCTTATAAGCCACCTTATTATACTTCTTGAAAAAAATGTGATTTTTGTTTTTGTTGTATTGAATGCTAGCCAGTTTGATTAGCATAGTAGAAAGTTTTTAATAAAGACATTCTAAATACATGTAAGGGGATCAACAAAATTAATTTGAAAAATGCAGCAAAACAAAAGAAATTATTTTTCACAATTCCATATCCTGTGTCAATGAGTGTAACTCAGGATTCTCTTTATATCTTTAGATTTATCAATGCCTCTGGAGATAAAGCAGCAGTCTTTTATGTATTCCATTTCTTCATTTGTTATCAACTGTGTAACATGCCTTAAATCCTGCTCCTGGGCTTCACAAAACATTTTCTGAGGCATGGATAAGAGAAGTAGCAGCCCCCTCTAATCGAGAAATTTAAGGTAGCAGTTCTGCGCATTTACCAGTCTCAGAATTAAGGGCACAGCCAAATGGCCATGTTAAAGCACAGCCCACTAGTCCCTGAGCTGGCAGAAAAGCCCTGTTCTGCCTCAGCAAGGGATGATGTTCTTTGGAAAGCTCTAGTCAGGCATTATACAGGCAGATGCCTTGCAGAAACCAGGTGCCCAGTTGACCCTGTGCAGCCCAGCCTCAAATGGCCATAGAGGGCAGTGCCGAACAACTGAAGAGGAGAGGGTCATGCCCACAGCAGACCAAAGGGGCCAAACAGCAGCTGGACAAATCCCAGACACTGACTGTGACATCAGTGAAGACCTTAAATTAAACCCACAGTAAAAATTGCATCAGGCAAAGAGGGAAAAATTACTGGGCTGAAGATTATATTAAGCTGCCTGTTTTGTGGGCTAGAGATGAGACCAAGGCAGTGTCATGAGAGCGTGTAATCTAAAAATGCTTATCTGGGAATGTTTCTGCCATGGTTAGAGGGATGTGAGGATGAACCCTAAGCACCACTGAGCACATTAGACCTTCCTTCCCAACAAAACAGGCCACATAGTTACACAGTGGATCCCCGATGATCTCAGCTCCACAGACTGAAGTGAAAACCAATGCCAAACATAATGTCTCTGAGTCTGTATGGGCCAGACCTTGCCTTACCAGGAGAAAGTAGGAGCCAGGGCACTGTCCAACCCAGCAATGAAAATGGTCCTTTAGCAAGAACTAGGCTCTAATTGAGCAGCTTTACTGATGATTTTGTGCTTGACCCCATCCTGACTTGTCTTTCAGCCCTTGATTCAGAGCACTTAAAGGTACTTGATGTCCTGGTCAAGTGGCTGCCATGCTTCTGCGTTGGCCTAAATCTGAACATACTGCTGCCTCTGTTTCTAGGGTGTCTGGAGGTAATTTTAGCAGGCCTGAAGTGGGACAAAGCAGGACACTTTTAATTTTCCAGGTCCTCATTAAATAGGCCATCTCCCAGTTGTTAGTCTCAGGAGGGCTGTTGGCATCCTCCAACTCCTCTAGTTTCCTACAAACGGGGTGGGGGTGGGGGGATAGCAATACAGTACTTGAGTTCACATCTTTTTCTGGATTGGTCCAACTTAAAAGGTTCACCCCCAATACAAACTTCTAACAAAAAGCCTTTTCCTCCTTTCTAAACCCAATGAAAGCCCTTTCTATTTTGAAAAGAAATGTATAGGATTGATTGTTGTCAATTAACTTCTTTTGATTCCTCAATTTAAGTGCCTTGTGTTTCTAGTTGCCTGATTAGTATGTATAATCAGACTGTGACCATATGGCTTGTATGTATACTAATGATATAATTATATCCTTGCTCTGCATCCCCATCTTTCTGAGCTTTGGCTGATTAGAATGCAAGATGGGGCCTTTCCTGTTGTGGCACCTGAGCTGTAAAACATCCTCCCTAAAGAGTCTTTGTGAGCACTGTCCCAGGCTTTCCTTCCACTAGCTTTGAACTTGCTGTATGTCCTACTTTTCTTTTTTTAAGTACATCCCTTGGGTGGGAGTCTTTTTAGGCCTGAAAAGTGGGGAACATATTATCTTATAAATAACATTAATCAAACAATCTCAGTTTTGTATAAGAGCATACCAGCAAACTTGGCAGGTGGGAATGAGACAGTGATGGTCGCGTATCTCTGTCCTTTTCCAGGTCCTTTTTTAAAAGAAGCATTTCCCTTCCATTGCAAGCAATGGGAAACACATTATTTAGACCAAATGGCTGGTGTAAATTTATTTCTATGCAAGAGAAATTTGGGAGTTAAGGGGCCATAGAGTCCTTTGGATGCTTGGCCCCTCCTACACTGCACCCTACTTAATCCTTGACACATCCTCTTTGGGACTTCCTAAGGTCAGATGTCCCAGCCTTGGAAAACACCAGCTATAGAAGCTGGTAGGGAGGCAGTAGGGAGGAATTCCAGGCTACATGCCTGAAATACCAGCTGCTGGGGAGCAATAGTGAAAGAAGACTGTTTGCCCTCTGCATATGTCTGTGACCTTCTTGGACTCATCTGCTTAAGCAATTTATGATGCAAAATACTGGAATAGCTGAGCCCTCATCAGCTCTTCTGATATTCTTGTAAGGAAGTACCCGTATTCTCAGCACATCTAAAATGACTGTCCTACTTTAAAGATACACTGTTTAGAGGAAAACCTCATCCTTCTATTAGGTAAGTACAGGGTCTGGATACCCTGTATAAGTACAGGGGAGTCATCCTGAAGCATGAGCCTCAATTTGTCCTGAGATCAGCCTCCTCCTCACGGTCACCATCCTCAAGGTTCTTTAACATAGTATCCTGAATAGCTCAAGCTCAGATACTTTGGTCACCTAATGCGAAGAGAGATCTCTTTGGAGAAGACCCTGATGCTGGGAAAGATTGAAGGCAAAAGGAGAAGAGGACGGTAGAGGATGAGATGGTTAGATAGCATCACTGAAGCAATGAGCATGAAACTGAGCAAACTCAGGGAGGCAGTGAAGGACAGGAAGGCCTGGCGCAATATGGTTCATGGGGTCACGAAGAGTCGGACACGACTTAACGACTAAACAACAACAACAAATCCTGAATAGTTATCCAATCCCATGTTCAAGGAAGGAGTGTTCCACTATTTGGAGAAAGAAAATGTGGGATTTCTACTACTAAAGAAAGATTCAGCAATAGAGGGCAAAATGGGGTCTGGAGAACTACATTTTCCAAGACTTTGAAACATAGGCAAACTATATCAGGGTTAAGACAAAGAGGAATTCCTTTGCAAGGAAAAGTTACAACACTGATAGCTATTTGATTTAAATAGGGGGATGATAAAGGTGTATGCATAGCGTGAAGAAAATGGATAGGGAAAATGAATATTCCTTACAATATTCAAACTCAGGTGCTCTAGAAAAGCTGCATGATAAGAGATTCAGGACCAATAAAAAGTACCTCTTCACACAGTGCATAATAAAACTACTGTATGCTATTCTTTTCTCAGAATGTAGTAATAGCCATCAAATTATTTGATTGAGTGATTGAGTGATAGATCCTCAGCCACAGAAGCTCATTGGATATCTTCAGGCCACTTACTGTACTTTCTGTCAGTCCAGCCTACCTTATAGGGTTGTTGTGGGGAAAATAAGAGGAAAAAGCACTATGCACACTACCTTGAGTTCTTTTGTGAAGGGTGAGATATAAATCTAATAAACAAATAAAATAGAAAGCTGTGCAAAGCATTCAGAGGGGGCTTTTGTGAAGAGTGCTGGCTTGAATGAAGTGTCCCTCCCTGAAGCAGTGGCATCTTCCAGACGTCTTAGCACAGCTACTTCAAAGGCTGTCCTGGTCATTGCTACGGGCGCATGCTTGCACAGCCCTTTGCCAGCAGCCTGAGTGAGACTCATGCCTGCAGACTACCTAGAAAAGCTTCCCCAGCAGCCATGTTGAGCCTTCCAGAGGATGTAGTGGCTTCAATACTTCAGGGAGTGATGTTTCACCACACCAGTGCAGCTGTATGATGGAACAAATGCATTCCATCTAAGAAGTAAGCAGACAAAAAGAACAGAAACAAAAATTAAACCATTCATATGGGAGTATACAGGGAAAGGCCATGTGAAGAGGTCAGTCTTGAGCACATGCCTAAAAGAAGTGATTGTAGGTGCCTCGCAGATTTCAGGAGGGAGAATATTCAAGAGGGAAGGGGCCACCACTGAGAAGCCATCTGGGTGAATCAGTGTTTCTCAGCCTTAGCAACTTTAAAATGTGTGGATGTCAACTCCCAGAATTCCCCAGCCAGCATGGGAGTTGAAGTCCACACATCTTAAAGGTGCTAAGGCTGAGAAACACTGGTATAAATGATATTCTGCAGTTTGATATGTGCAGGACAGGAGGATCTCTCTGGACGTTTTGAGCAGTCAATTTGATCTGTATTGCCAAAAGCAATTGGTCAGGTATCCCGGTCTAAGTGGTTGAAGGTCTTGGGTATCAAGAATAACACTTTCAACCTGCCTTAGTTCAAGGCAGAAACAGCAGCTGCTCCAACAGGGTTCTAACATGGAAAGGGTGAGCGGGCTTGCTTAGCAACCTGGCTACTCCACCACTAGCAGCTTCCACACCCAGGAGAAGGGCGTAGTCAGAGTGAGAACATCACAGTAGTCTAAGCGTGAGGTTACCAAAGCATGAGCCATTCTAGCTAGAGAATTAAACCAGTTTGCAGAGAATAAAGGGATCAATGGCCGCTATGCCAGCAGCATCAGAACCAAGAGGCCTCTGAATATCATTTGCTGGGGAGAAGCAGCTAAAGAGGGCTGCCCGGTTCATGTTCCACCTGTGACCTTCATGATGGGGAACAAGGGACTCACCTAGGCCTTCAGTCTGATTCAGCCGATGCTGTAATCTAGCTGTTGTACAACACAGAAAAAGCAAAGGGAGACATGGATGGGAAAGAGGAGTTTGGTCTCAAGGCCTTTGCTTCTCCTCCGGTAGCTGGCCCAGCTCCGGCCTCCTCCCACCCCAGAGGCCCCATTTGAGTAAGCACGGCTGCCACGAACATCGCCCACCAGCGGGGTTAAATCAACCCATTAGGCCGAAGCTCCTGGCCAAATGACGTTTCCTTTCACCCAGCACAGCCAGGAACCACCACCCTCAGCTCTGAGAAAAACTAATATAAAGCTGCCCTTGTGTGAAGGGCCTGATGGTATCAGGGACGACGCAATAAATCTCAATGGAGAACACGTTCGCTGAGACAGGCGCAGCCTCAGCCACAAAGCGACGACAGCTCAGCTACTCACAATCCCGGGCTTTCGCGCTGCCGACTCCTTTGGAGGCTACCGAATCGCCCTCGTACCGACCGTGTCGCCCCCCCCCCCCACACACATGAGAAACAGAGCCCGCTCCCAGCAGCTGCACTAGTGCGTGTGGCTACTCCTGGCACACTGCTCTGTGCTCCTGGCACGCAGATAATGTTCAGATATAGCCTTTGCCCCAGACCGTTTTGCAGCTCTGGAATGATGAAACCCCAAATCCAGCATGGGAGCGAGTGGGGAAGAGGCCGGCATACCTAAAGGGGAAGGGAAAAAACCTTGTTGATTTCCTGGCTACAGGTAGTTTATCTGTAGATTTGGTGGGGGCGGCACCTTGGCTTAACTCCCAGGCAGAGATCACCCATGAATAGATATAATGCTACATTTCTACCCAAGTATTCTTTCCTCCAGCGGATCCCCCAAAAAAGCATGGCATTGGCATACAGGTATTTCCCTAGCATAGACACCATATATTTATGTATATATTGGTGAGATTTATATCCTGCCTTTCATAGAGGAAGCATACATAGCACTCTCTCGTCCTGTTTTCCCCACAACAACCACCTTGTGAGGTAGATTGGGCTAAGAGAAAGTCACCCAGTGAGGTTCCAGGGCCAAGGTTGGACATGGGTTTGCTAATTACAAATTATACCATGTATTGACACAAATAAACATATAGAGGGTGAGAAGACTATTTCAACATACAGCTGTAATCATCATACACATGACCATTATACATTATGTACATTCTCTGGGCTATTCCTGTTTAATATATGTCAAAGACATCATAGTTCTGGCATTCCATTCAAACCTAAATCCATGTGTTCTGCTCTTGTCCCATCGTCAACCCATTTTAAACAGATATTTTCTTCTGTTATGTGTGGTATATTCTGTGGAAATGCAACAGAAATCCCCACCAGTAGAACTTTATGTGTTTTTTCTTCTCCTCCCTGGCTTTCCACATGTAGTCAAAACTCTTTTTGGGAGAGATTAGAAAGCTACTGATCTGGTCAGTGTTCCTGTTTAAGAATCTGCTGAATTTATTTATGGCATAGATAAAGTGGGCTAACTGAGGGACAGTTAGTTGTGACTTTTGGAACAATTGATCTGTGTGTGGGGAGGGAGCATGCATAGCTTTTATAGACATAACCCTGTATGCTTCATTTTATACCTATCTCTACACACACACACACACACACACACACAATCTTAATGCCCAGCATGTTAGAAGGCTGTCATTCTGCAGGACTTGAAAGTGGGGGGGGGGGGGGGTTCAGTCTGTAAACATCTACAATATGTAAATTAGCAGTGCCATCTACTAGCAAGTACTGCCACCTGCTGACTAATGTGGAGATTTTGTATTGTGTGAGCCCAGGTTATTTTTGCCAGAATCTGAAATTAAATAGGCTGTAAAATGAGTTAGAAAGGGGCATGCAGAATAGCAGTGTGGAGTTTGTTTTCATGATCAGTCAAGGAAGTGTCACAATCTCTGCATTTAGTAATCCATCAATATTTGTTCCCCTCTGCCTGGTTTTCTCACATAAACCCTTTATGTCAGAAACCCATATGTTCATTTTTGGGCGTGTGTTCTCTCTGCACTTGATCAAACAAAATGTGATTGGAATCCTCACTGTAGTTTTCTTCTTTAAAAGACAGTTGTAGTTTCTTTGGAGTAATTGTAGTGGGAGACATTTGGATCAGGATGTGAGAGGGAGAGAACTCTCTTGCTCTTAGCTTGCAATCCCACTGTAATATTCATATGGCCAGAATTCCAGTCCATGAAATCATGCCATCACTATGCACTAAGACCTAGTACTTATTTGCATGTTGTGTGATAACAAAGAAGTCTCTCTTGAGTCAAACTTGACTTACAGTGATTTCACAGACACGCCCATGATGTTTTCTTGGCAATAGTGCCAACATGGTTTTCTGATCTTCTTCCAGAATTTTTTTTTTCAACTTCCCCATCTAGTCTACAGCCCCAGATTTTCCAAGTGGTCTTCCATCCAAATACTAGCTAAGTCTGCTTAGCTTTTTAAGATCAGGCACTAAGCAGATTTAGCCCTGGTTTCATACTTGGATAGGGGTTTCAGGGCCGTAGACAAGACTGAAAAGGTGACAAAGCTAATCAGGAGAAAATTACAATTACAAACAACTTTCATTAGACTACCAAGAAAATTACACAGATACAGTCATTAGGAATTGAATTCGACTTGAGAGTTTCTTTAATTACGGAGTAGAAAATATGGAGGTAAATGTTTAAATAAGATGCAGAGCAACTCTGCAGGATTCTAGTGCCCTGGCATCACGCACAAGGGATTCCTAACCAGTGCATCTCTTGTACGTAGTGCTAGTATACTAACAATCTGGTTTAGGAAGTTGCAGAAAAATGTGTCTCCGTGTGAAGGGGTCAATATTCTGGTTACAAATGTTCTTAGACATGATGTGGGGATACCAAGAAAATGTTTTATATATGCCCTAGGTATGGCATGTATAATAGATTACTTTAAAAAGCACACACTCAATACATAGATGTTATTTTGGCTTTTTAGTCTGTATGGGAACCAGTACCAACTTCCTGTTAAATCTGATATAAAGCCCAGTCTGAGCTAGTGTAGTGTAGTAATTACTATGGATTGAGGGCAACCTGTAGTATTTGACCTGGAGGCCCCATCCAGTTCTTCACACCATGCTTGACAGTAACAGCTTCTTGGTATTAGGATATGATCACTCTAGTATCATATCCTAATATTCAGTTTTATACATAAAACACAATAAATAGACACAGGAGTAAAACTGTGGGAAATATAAAAATAATTCAATAAAAACTCTCTGCATAATGGACATTGTCTTGCAAAAATAGTAAGCATCTACTATATTGATACAAGAGGTTGAATTTTCAAAGTCCAGAAGTCCTAGTCAAAACCATCTGCTTCCGCCTTGTTTTCCAAGTCATATCATGGATACAAATGAACAATCCCTCCCGAAGGACACATCATAGTCACAGCCACAGTCCATTAACAAAGCCAGTGTTTTTGAATATAAGGCTTCTCTTTCCTTCTAAAGACCTCAAAATGTAGCATGAATGGATGAATGAAAATTTCTAACTCTAATCAATCACAGGTGTTGAGCATTCAAATGTTGAGAAAGTAAACCACCAGATGCCTGATATCCAACCCATTTAGGGTTCAGACAGTTTGGTTAGCACTGCAAAAAGGAGATCCGCAATATTATGGACAGTTTAATAAAGCAATGGAGCAATCTATCTAAATACAAAGCTATCAAGAAAAAGATCTGAATTTGATGGTTCGGCATTAAGGTACAGGATTGCCAGTATATAGCCGTTCACATTTGGCAAATAAAATATTCAAAATGTGCTAATTATTAAAATGGGGATCCCATATAAGAGACTTAAACTTAAATACATGTTTAGCATTGCTGGGCCCTCCATTTTCACCCATTAAATTGGGTTTCTTAAACTTGATTCTCCTATTGTGCATAGCAAAATAGTACATAGCCAACTTTTAATAATTAGTACAATTATAAAATTATGAATAATTAATATAATTCCATCTATTATTTTTTCTGTGATCTTGGATTTGTGACTACATATAAAAGGAAAGTAGACCAAGGGTGCCTTGAGTTCCCCTGAAATTTTGAAAATCCTAATGGGGACCCCCCTCCCCATTATCTTAGCAAAGATTCAGTGGCAAGAAATGATCATTGAGTGTGCTGGAAAGAACACTGACAAGCGTTAGAACAAGAAAGACACAAGAAGAGATAGAGAAGAAATTACAGATGTAAAAAGGACAGCATGAAGCACTGCATTGTCTGGATAGGTCATTTGCTGGTTTACATGCTGACAAACCATTTTAAATGCCCCCAGAAATAGAACTGAATCCCTTATAAAATCTCAGTGGAGATTTTAATGTAGCTGGATATACAGTTATTTACCCCAGACCAAAAAGTACCCCAAAACAAATACCATATTGATTTTTTAAAAAAGAAAAAATAACCATTTCACATGGTTGTCTGAACCCTATGGTCCTTTTCAGTGTAGATCGTATCAACTTTATTACTATTATTCCGTGGATTCCAATATGAAAATTCAAACAAAAGACTCATACTTGTAATTCCAAGAGGAAGAAATAAATATAAATATTAAATACAGAAATATTAGTACTTAGACACAAATGGATAGAGAAATGAAAAGGAATCCAAAAACACTCAGAGCCATAAAGGCTGTTGGCAAAAAGTAGATAGTATTCAAGAATTTGTTAGCATTACTTTATGCTCAAATACATTCTTTCTCTGCACACATACACACATGCTATTACTAGTTTTGCTGCTTCTGAGACTTGATAGTGTCTGACTCAAACAAAAGAAGCATCATATGGCCATCTTGGAGAGAGTTCACATTATGTAGAAATGAACCCAGTTTGCCATCAAGTATACACTGTTCAGGAAGCTAAAGTTAATTTAACTCCCTGATGAGTTTACCTGTATGCTATATGACAATGCCTTAATAATATCCTTAGAAATACACTAAAAGAGGCATAAGGCGATTAAGAGTTCCACTACTTCCTATTTGATGATTTGCATCTATCCTTTTTTTTTTTTAATTAGATTGAAAGTAGGATCCCCAACTTTTGTTTCTGATTAAAAGAAAAATAGTTGCCTGCCTTTAAAAGGTTAGGGAAGCAAATGTGTTGAAAGCACAGGAACCCTGTCAGAAATAAAATTTGGCAACTCCAGGTGAAGGGCTTGAGTATTTGGCAACCTAAAAAGCAGGCCCTTGGCCTAACAATCTGTATATGTCGCTGACTCCTTATTAGGCAAAGAAGGCACCTGAACAGCTCATTTGTATCCAGGCTCCTTGTAGACCTCTGAACCTGGAGGATTGAAATGCTGTCTCCTACAGCTTGAAAGGGAAAAGAAGGTCAAAAGCAGAAGAGGCTGGTGCTTCTGCAATGCTTAATTACTGAGAGAGATCAGCTCCAATTGTTGGCTGTAATCAATATTTATTAATTACCACAATTAATTGTGATGCAGAATTAGGGCGGTAATGAGTGGAGTATGTAATCAGGAAGGGCTTGTTAGGCAACCTGCAAGCTAGACAGGGGGCACGCTGGCAGGCAGCCACTTCAGAGCCCCCAGGAGTGACAGGAACAACTGAAAGTGACAAGAAGGGCTTTGAGCAGGGAGGGAGGGAACAGGGTAGCACCAGCAGGCTGCTGTACAAAGAGACTGTGACAAGTGGAGTTTGTTGCTTTTTTCATGGTGCTCTATGATCCATGTTAGGCACAAAGCTGCCTGCTTCATTGGCACTCTCATTTTAGTGAAAAAGTCAGATGTAATAGCCCTTCATCCTGTCAGGTTGGGATGAGCTGAGCTATTGACATTTTTGTGCAACATTACATGAGAAGCTTTTAATAAGACATCTCTGGCAGGCTTTGTCTTCTCTGTTCTTTATGAAAGAGAACATGGGGTCTTCTGAGTCACAGACCCTTTTTCAAGTAAAGTGATGGTGGAGTAGTAGGAGTCAATGTTTGTAGTAGGAGTCAATATGGCCAGATTTGATGGACCGTATCAGCTCCAAGAGTTTCCAGAGATTCAAGTACATACCCACCACAGCCAAAGATTTGGCAGAGATTTCTAGGATGGCATAGCAACACCCAGACCACAGATTCCTCCAAACTTTTCTGGTGTATGAATATCATCTGTGGCTCTGTGGCCTTTTTGATCAAACATTATAGTCTGTTGTATCCTTTTGGTCAATTTCTATTCTGTCCCCCTGTGGGCAATAAAAATATTTCCCCCTCTAATAATAAAAATATTTCCTAAACTGGACCTTTCCCAGATGTTGTCAGCTTTCTCTCAGGGATCTGTTGTTAAATGCCAGCAGCCTTGCACCATTCTGGTTTGGGTAGAGCAGGATGGGTTTTGTCAGGGAAGAATATGGGGGCAGGAGGAGGTATTTAATCCTTTTTACGTGGCCTGGTTTTTATCTCACAAATTCTTCTTGGGCAGTTTCTCTGGAAGCCAGCTCCAGAAGAGAACTGATGTAAAATTTGGGAGTCCTCCTGAACTCACAACTCCTGTTCGACTCTTTGCACAGCTTCTGCTTCGCACTTTGCACTGCTACAACTTGTACACTAGTTATACAGTCACTCGGGCCTTGGTCACCTCCAGAGTATATTACTGTAATGTGCTGAACATGGGGCTGCCCTTGAAGAACACCTGGAAACTCTAGCTGGTCCAGAATGTAGCAGCACTAGGAGTTATGGGCTCACCTGGGTATACCCATGTTACATCTCTGCTTCATGAGCTGCACTGGCTTCCAGTGTGCTTCTGGGCACAATTCAAAGTGCTGATTGTCATCTATAAAGCCATTCATGGTGTGGGGCTGGGTTATTTGTGGGACTGCCTTTCTCCAACTGTTTGCACCCATCCCACAAGAAGGGGCATGCTCCAGGTCCCATCTATCAGGCAATATCATCTGGCAGACTTAGGAAGCAGGCCTTTTTGGTTGCAGAACCTGTCCTCTGAAACACCATGCCCCCCAAGATCCAGTTGGCCCTGACTCTGCTGGCATTTTGTAAAACCTTAAAAATGTGGCTGTTTTCCCAGGCATGGAGGTTGGGAAGTTAATGGGGCTATTTATTTATGATGGCTTGTCTTCAGCTGCCTTGATGTATATTTATTATCATTGTGTATCTTTATTATTAATGTCTGGCTGTATTGAGTTTATAATCTTACCTTAGCTATCTAGAGTGCTGTGGCAAGATGGGCAGCCATATAAATGGATTTAAACAAACAAACAAACAAACCAGCTGTTGGAAACAGCTGTAGGCACTCTTGGTTTTTGCCAGGGAGAATCAGTTGTGCCCTGTGAGTGGCAAAACAAAAGACAATAAAGAAGGCTGAGTAAAAGGGCTGGCAGATAAGGAGTCAGGAGTCTGTTACATTGGGCATTGTCACGGGGCATTTGATTTTATGAAGGGCTTGCAGGATCAACTGGAGCCAACAAGAAGGGAATTTCGTACTTAAATCTAGCAGTTGAGATGCAACCCGTGGGGTGGGTTATCTGAAAATACAGGGCACAGATGCACTGTCAGTTCTGTCTGTGAAAGTCCCTTGTGTGATTGCTGAGTGTGGAACCTCAATGGAAGGTCAATCTAGGCAATTCAATGGACAAATCATTGTCCATATGGGATGAGGTGTGCAATTGCCTCTTCCCCAACAGCACTCCCTCCCTGTTATCACTTTCAACCCTCTGTTACCCAAGATGTGAAATTATGTTTGAAAAATAAAGGGCAATGGGAGAGTGTTGACACTGGGACATCTCCCTTCCCTTGTTAATCAGAAAACAGCTGGAGGCATCTGGCACAACTGGTATCTTGTGGTGGAATGAATCATGGGCCCTCTACAGAAAGCAACACACTACTTAAGTCAAGAATCATGATTTCTTTCAGGTACAGCCCTGGAGAAGATCTGGGACACTTTAGCTTAGGGATCTGCACTACCTGTTGGTATCTGTTGAATTGTTCTGAAGATGCCTTTATCCTGCTGCCCAAATGGATCCCTTCTTGCGTCTCGCTTAGATGGCTCCATGGCCCTGACCACCATCTGCTTCTTGTGTGTGATGAAGCTACATGGGCTGCTTTACAGGAGCTTGCACTGGTAGTCATTGACACAGATACCTAATGTGGAATGGAGTGCAACCTTTTTAACATCAGTGGCATTGGTCCACTGAATGCAGTGCTTGCATTAACCTCTATTGTTTAACATCTATGTGAAGCTGTTGGGGGACGACATCCATTGGTTTGGTCATCCAACTGTATATTTCCATCCCATGCCACCTTGAGGAAGTGGCAGAAATCCTGATGTCTGGAGGCTTTTGTGATCTGAATAGGAAGAAACAAGCAAAGGCTTAATCCCTGCAAGAAGGAGGTGCTGTTTGTGCAGAAATCATTTGGCACCTTACTTGTCCCAGCAGTAATTGTGGGAAGTGTTCCCTTGAAGAAGGTCAGTGATCTAGGGGTCATCCTAGAAATGGCTATTGCTGGATAGGCAGGTGGAGGCTGGGGATAGGGGGATCTGTCCCCAGCTTTGACTGGTGTTCCAGCTGCAGACCTTCCTGGAACATTATGGCCTGACAGTGATTACCTGCTTTGTGAAGTGCACTTTACACGGGTCTGCCTTTGAAGACTACACAGAAGATGAATGTGGCATCCTATTTATTAACTGGTATTAATGTTAGTATTTAATAAATAGTATTTAAACTGATTTAAACAGAATAATACCTGTCTTGGAGGAGCTTCATTAGTCCAATTCAAGGTGCTGTAAAACAGTGCCTCCAACTCCTAGCCATCATAGACAATCTCAGAAGGATACCATAGTTGATGTTATTGAAGGCTTCTAAGAAGTCTAAAAGGTCCAGGAGAAGCACACTGTCTACATCCGTTTCTGGCACAGATCATGCACTAGGGTGAACCCTGGCTGAAACGAGTATGTGTCGTAAGAAAAGGGAACAAATGAAAGTATGGATTTATTTTGCTCAATCTCCATGTAAAAAACATCTTTATTAGATGTTGCACTGGGGTAGAAAGTTGGTCATTTGATTTTAGTGACATAATCTAGAAATAGAAAGTCTCTTGCAACATGCCCTAAAAGAAGAGGGATAAGAGGACAGATTATTTTCTAGAAGATAGCAGAGCTTTAGTCAGCTGTATAACTGATTTTCACTTCAGTCCCTTCCATTGTCCAATAGAGTACTTAACATGTGATCCAAGCCATTGCTGGTTCTCATTGATCATTAAACAATTGGCTTCAAGTCTGTACAGTTGAGCTGCAGAAGATGCATGTCCCTGAGAAGAGCCTGAAGCTTTTGCAGTGAGGGAGTCTGCTGCCCTGAGCCACTTGGTCTTTACTCCTACGTGATGTTGTAGTTGGTCTGAAGTAACTGGGACACTGGGTGGAGAGTTGCTTAGAATATGTCTCAGAATCTTTTCAGTATCAGAAATCTTGCTGCAGATTCCTTAGTAAGAGGTTCTTTGTCCTGCAGAGAGGATATTGGAAAAGCACTGTCTATCCAGGAACAGATAGCCTGGAGCTTCCAGAAGTTTTGGCCACATCCTTGTGCTCTCCATTTGTCTGTGACTGAGGCTGATGGGTACTGTAATCCAAAAATGTAGAGTGCACCAAATTCACTATCTCTGTTGTAAAGTATACAGAATCAGCCCAAGCGGGTGCTTATTAAGAGGGGGAGTGAGAAAAATAGCAGAGCAATTTATATCAGTATTAGGGAATGGGGCTGTCCTGCCACCATTTGCTGCTGGTCCTCTTCCAGCCATCCAAACATTAGCATGGATATCTGTCCTGAACAAGCCAAGAATTGCATTCATGAGACTGGGATTCTCAATCACTTGGCAGACAATGGCTCGATCACAAAGAAGCCTTACATGTGAGTGGACGTTTCTCCTGTACAGAAGCCACATCAATAGGTAGATGGTTGTGACTGGACCAGCAATGTCCCTGATGCCAGGCCAAGAGTACAGCACAGTTGGATTCCCCAGTAAATGTGTTGTATTGCCATTCATGAATTTTAGTTGTGAATGGGATTCATATGGATGCAAGTTCACAGCATGGAAAAGTGGGCATTCTCATGGAACAGGAGAGGAGGGAGAAATACAAAGGTTGAACTGGGAGCACAAAATATTTGGAGGGCTGCGTGGGACAAACTTATTTATTTGATCAGAAATGGCATAATGTTCATTTTGGAAATAAATATACTTCAGGGTCTTGTGGCCATCAACCCAGAATGATCATTCTTATAATGAGGTTCTCTCCTTTCTTAAAACTTCTTCTTTTAACATAACGTTGCAGTTATGAAATGGTAAGATGAATATTTATTCTACCTCTCAATTATTCAGAGGAGCAACTGATTATAAACAGTTAAATTTTTATTTAGTAGTAACATTGTATGAACAGATAGCATATAACATACATTTTTCTTTTCAGAATCACATCAATGAACTCCTCTGGACTTATTTACAGAGCAAGGGCTACCAATGTCCACCTTCTTTGTTGTTTTATGTGTACAGGTTATCTGCTTTTAGTTTCCCTTTTTCTATTCTGTGCCCCATCAGCTGAATTTTCTGTTAACCTCCCTCTCTAAGTTCCCTTAGCTCTCTGTCTTCCTGCCTTATAACGAAGTGGCCAGTTAACCTTTACTTGTTTTAGCAGAATGCAAGTAATCTACCCTTTCATCACAGGCTCCTGTTATTGTTCATTCTGAAATTATGACCCCCAGTCCTGGGGACTGAGATGCTATGAATTCTAAACTTGGGTCTTAGGACATGACTTAGATTCTGTGGCTTGGGAAAAAAACCCCATGAAATATAAGCTAAGCTTCCATTTCAGTTCTGTTTTCTTGGCAATCGATATTGTTTTCTCCCTAGTGTCTGAACAGCATTTCTATTATACCTATTATCTCTGTTAATAAACCACCCATTTGTTTTGACAAAAACTACCGTTTCTGTGTGGCTTCACATACTGGGATGATCAAAGTATTCTGTGTATCTTGATTCCACAGAAAATAACAAATCCTAAAATATTTCTGATAGATCCCAAACAGTTCAGAGATCTGGAAGATCAGACTGATGGTGTCTAAGGAAAAAGGAAATTGCTCTAAAGTGATTAGTATTAGCATCCTGATTGTATCTGATGAGCATCAAAAGAAGGAGTGGTTTCTCCAGTTTGTTTAAGGAAGCGGTTGAACTTCTTGAGGGCCCAAGATACAGAAGCAACCACCATCACACCTTGAGGGATATCAGCTGCCAGATTTCATGTTGGTTCCCCTCTGATTAGTGTCCCTCCCAGACTTGCTATTGAATTCTGGAGATTGCTATATTCTTTGATTTCCAGCACCATTTCTCTCCTCTTCTTCACCCCCAGTCTCAAAAAAATCAGATAGTTGCTCCAAAGTATATTATAAAATTACAAAAGCTGCTGGATCACATCAAAATCCTTTCTAGTCCCATGTTTTGCTTCTCAGTGATCAGTTAGGTGCCCCTGGGAAGTGCACAGTAAACATGCCCTCTGACTTTCTAAAGACTGTAGTGTTCTTTGTCTCTTGTGTAGCTATATAATTTCATTCCTCTCTGGATTGCTATATCCATCTCTCTTTTATGCTGGAGTGAATTGTCCTCTGATGTGATGAAAGTAGCCAAGAAAACTTTATCAGGCAGGACAGGGGCTCTCCAGAAGGAAGTCAGTCTGTCTGTCTGTCTGTCTCTCTCTCTCTCTCTCTCTCCTTTATTATCTGCTTTTTTAAAAGGAGAAAGTGGGGGAGGAAAAAAAGAACAAACGTTTCTTGATTATAGCCTCCATCATCCTTGACCGTTAGTCATATTGGCTGAGGCTGATGGGAATTAGAATCCAGCAATATTTGGAGCATCCCAAATTCTTCTTTCCTGATGAAACAGAGATGTAAACAGAGTGAAGAATGGATTAGGATTAGAATAGCTGAAGGGAAATTTCAGTAGTATTGCTACAGACAAAGGCAAATTTTCCCACTCCTGCTAACCGTACTAATATGTGGACTCTTTGTTGACATCCTCATGATATTGGTTCCCTTTGAACTGTCCTTTCTCCACAGGTCTACACACGCTATGGGAAATGCTACACATTCAATGGTGACCGAAACAAACCACGCGTGACTCGCCAGAGTGGGATGGGGAACGGGCTGGAGATCATGTTGGACATCCAACAGGAGGAATATCTGCCCATCTGGAGAGAAACCAGTAAGAGCTTGCATGATACCAGGAAGAGACCAAAGAGATATGATTTGATTACACTGTTAGTATTAGTCCAGAGGCCGATCCCTGTCCTGACTCCCTGGTACTATTTTTTCCCCTTCTATGCAAGACAGATATTGCTTCCAGTTCCCAAAGCCCAGAAATATTGATTAAATGACTATCTGCAGTAGGCTGGAAGTAACTAAGATTCACAAACGTGTTACTTTTAATAGTAAAAATTCTGTAGCAACTTTCTCCACCTTGTTGTCCTCCAGATGTGTTGGGAGTTAAAGACCCAAGTTCCCAAAGTTAGGAAAGCTGTTGTACATCGTACTCAGTACCTGAATACCAAAAATATTGCTACTGTCCAAATGGTTCAGTTATCACTACATACTGTGTTTTTTAAACAAGGTAGGGAACATATGTAAACCACAGCTTTTAGAATTCTTTCTAATCCCTTAATAATAAATGTGATCTGGGTCATGTGACTGGGAGGATGGCGGGAGTCTTAGAAAGAGGAGCTGGCAACTCCTTTCCAACATTTGGTTGGGTTGAAAATAATACAAAGATTAATTGTCAGGATTACGAGAGTGCATATGCCATCATGTCAGACTCATGAAAAAATAAAGCGCTTATATGTACCAATTCTAGAGATCCTGGCAGCGTACCTGTGATGTTTTTAGAAGTTGTAATATATAGCAATTATAAAATCTATATGAATGCTTTTATTATTTGATAACTAATGAATCCCCTTAACAAGGCAAGAAACAACACAGTCATAAGGGCAGAAAAGATAGAGGAATGTGCCTACAAAGGGTCAGATGAATGAATATATTCCATTGATGTCTAGCCCCCCTGCCCGAAAAATCCTAACAACAGCACCACTACTTCTTGTTACAGATGAGACATCATTTGAAGCTGGAATTCGGGTACAGATCCACAGCCAGGATGAGCCACCCTACATTCATCAGTTGGGATTTGGAGTCTCCCCTGGTTTCCAGACCTTTGTTTCCTGCCAGGAGCAACGGGTGAGAGCCAAGGGAGAAAGTAGAAGTCCCTCTAGCTTGAGGAAGTGTGAATCAGGACATTATTTGGGAGAATCTGAGAATGGTGGGAGGCATGCGAACAGAGACCCAGAAAGAATGCCTTTTCTGCCATAGCACCTGGACACCATTTGGAACACCATTTCCCCCAAGCTTATATTGGCCCTGACCTGGCTGGCTTTTTGCAAAGCCTTGAAGACTTGGATGTGTTCCCTGGCATGGGGTCAGATTGTTATTTGGAGCCCAGGAGGTTCTTGTTTATCTGTGGCAGATTGGCTTTTACCTTGGTTGTTATTATATGTATTGTGATTTTATGTTATTTATATTATGCTTTAAAATGTTATTAGCCACCCAGAATTGCCAAGGTGAGATAGGAAGCCAACTAAATAGGAAGGAAGGAAGAAAGGAAGGAAGGAAGGAAGGAAGGAAGGAAGGAAGGAAGGAAGGAAGGAAGGAAGGAAGGAAGGAAGGAAGGATAAATTAGTCTTCCACAAGCAGGTCCTTTCCCCAATGTGTTTGTTTCAATTCCAAGCTGACTGGGAACTTTGGAATTGTAGTCCTGCACATCTGGAATGTATTAGACTGGAGAAAGCTGTGATGTAGCATCATGTTTCTCAAATGATGCTCGTCCCTTGAGTCAGCTATGAGCTGTTATAGGTGAGACCAGTGTCTGGACTATAATAACATTCTGGTGAAAACATTCTCAAAGGATGTGATCTTGAATGTCATCTTAACAGAAATATAATACCCTAGGACTTCATAGGACTCTTATTTGATTAGTTAGACTAGGTGGAGGAGAGGAAGGATTGTCAATAAAAAGCATAGTCAGAGTTTCATTGAACCGAGATCCCTCCCAGCCAATTCCAGGCCACATCCAGAAGCAGGTGCCAGATGTATACTACTACAGTGAATTCTACTCAGGAGATCCTACTGTGAGTCAAGCCTGGATATTTTAATCAGGCTCTTGCTTGCAGAGGAGTTAAATAAAGCAATAACTCTTCTAGCTGATAGCCAAAAAGACAGCAGCAGAACACATTTTCAGGTTATTCAGTAAGTTTTGCAGTTTTCCAACTCTACTGCAATTTGAAAGAAGACACTGAAATACCTGCCAATTTGTTAAGGTGGCCATTGTTGTTTTCCTTTTCTAACCTCTTCTACAATGGGCCAATATTTGTAAGATACTTAAATTGGTTTAATGGTTATTCAGTTTCTCCAGGGAACTGTGGCAGTTGTAGTGCTATGGGACAGGAACTTCTAAAAAAGAAAGCCCAACATTTCACAGAACCACAGTTCCCAGGATTCTTTGAAGAAACCATGAGAGTTAAAATGATACAAAAGAAATGTAATTTTGTAGCGTAACTATGTTCCACGAAAAAAGAAACAAGCAGCGTTATTTAAGATTCTGGAGCTGGTGCCAAAATAACTCTGCAGACATTTGAGTCCCAGGAAAAACCTGAGAAGGTAAATACAGTTCCTATAATCAGAGAAAGCTGTGCAGGTCTTAAAAATATCTGACTCAAAAGCCATTCCAAGAAATATCCTTGAATTAAGCATTATTACCTTAATTGCACTGAACAGGGACAGTCTAATGTCTCTGTTCCTACTCCACCCCATTGCAATACACTTTCCAATTAAATGTCATTAATGCCACCTAGCTTTCTTTGAATTATAGCTGAACCTCAGCATAAGGAAGGGGTCAATTTAAAAATATTCAAACATATCAGTTAATTGGTGTATACAGATGAACGGTCCATCTTCCCTTCAGCCAGGTGGCATTAAAGAAAATATTCATAGCGAAAGAGAAGTCAAAATTTGTACTCTGAAGTTTCATTTGTTTGCATTCTGTCAAACTCTGTTGGAATCAGCTTGATTGGTCATTTCACTTCACATCACATCACTTTTCATCACATTATTTTCTCATTAGATTCTGATCTTGGGGTTAGCTACATTCTAGTCCTCTACCATTTTAGAAACAATGCTCATCCATAGAAGTTCTTTGTGGGAGTTGGGAGTCCCACAGTCACTACCTCTAAGTTCAACCTTGCTGTTGGGAGAATAAAATTGGAAGAAGAAGTACTCTGCCATTACCTCTTGGAGGAGAGATGGGGTTTAAATCCAATGACAAATTAATATTACAAGATGCTGCATGTGTCTCTCATGCTGGATGTTATTCAAAGCCTAATCCTGCCGGATGGGGAGGACAAAGGGTACTGAAGCTGTGATAATAAAGACTGTTTGTGTTTTAAAGTAGAGATTTCCTCAGCTCAGATTCTTAGCTGCTACAATGTGTAATAATTTAGAAAAGCAAATACATGAGTCTGAGATGTTAAAGAACCCCATAAAATCAGAGGCAACTGTAAAACCTTCTAGCCTTAAGAATGAAATTCATGGTTAGTACTTCAGGTTTAGATTGGAGAAAAATGGGTAAAAGTTATTTACAACAGAGGCTGCTGGCTAGTGTGCAAGGAGAGGCCTCGAAAAAGGGTTTTAGCAGGAAAATATACTCCTCGGGCTAGAGCCATGGCCCAAAGGAGAGCATTTTTTGTACAACTGTCCAGTTCTGGAATTTCTTTCCTCTTCATTCATGGATTTTTAGGTTTCCAGCACCAGCTTCAGATATACTTGTTCACCTTCTACTTTTTGTTAAACCGCTGCTATGATGCCTTTCTGGCCTAGTATTGTCCACGTTTTCAAGTTTTTCAAGTTTTTTTTTTTTTTAATGTTTGGTAGATTTTTCCTTTTCTTTTTTAAATTGCTTTAAACTAGTTATGTACTTTATTGCATCCTGCTTTGGACTGTTTTTAATGATGGAAAAGTGGGATAGAAAGTCGTATTACAAAAGTTCATAAATAAGGAGAGGCTTTTCAGATAGCGTCATTGGCCAACACAGCTTCTCTTGATGTTGAGCTTGCTCCCCTTCTCCTGCAGCTGACATATCTGCCCCAGCCTTGGGGGAGCTGCCGGGCCAGCGTGAAGGAAGAACAGATCCTGCCTGGCTATGAGAGCTACAGCATTGCTGCTTGCCGGCTGTTGTGTGAGAAAGAGGCTGTGGTGCAAAATTGCCAGTGTCGCATGGTGCATATGCCAGGTAAGGCAACCCTTCTCAGCCCTCTGCCTTAGTTGCCTGGAGTATCCACTACAGGAACGTGTTTGCCATGGACCCGTGGGGCTAACCTTGGCTTGGCTCACATCTGCGCCAGTGTTTTGAATGTCACAATTTGACACTCAGACACAAAGCTGGTGAAACTTTTCCCTCCATTTGTTTCCAGTTCCAGAAAACTTTCACCTGATCAATATCTGTTTGTCAGTAATATTAGTATTAATAAAGATACAGGAATCCACACAGATATGAACAGAACATCTTTATACCAGTCTTGCTCAGCCAGGTACTCTCTGACTATGTTGAATCACAGCTCCCATTATCCCAAGAGCCATCCTTTTGGGAAAGGACAAGACTGGAGGGGACTGCTTTGCACCCTCCCTGTCCTCATACTTTATTGTATATCCTGTGTTGCAGGGAAAAAAATAATACCTGACCCAGCCCCCTTACTTGTTCTACAAGCCCCTAGGCACTATGAATCAACTAACTGCAGTTTAGAGTTTTGCCCTGAGTCCAATCTAGTGGGTCTGATATGCGATTTTTTTTCTCCATAGTGATTATTATCTAGAATTTGGGCATCCTAAGTGGGAAACTATACTGTCTCATATCCTGGGATACGTAGGGCTGGCAACAATCCCACTTGGGCCATCCTTCAATAGCTCTTATGCCTCCTTCACTCCCTCATTTTCTACAGGATCTCTCATTGTCAGCATTGGCTGCAATGCAATCCACCCCACCAAATGCTGGAATACTCTAGATTCCTGCTGGTTTCTGTTACCATGGAAAGTTATCACCTCTCTGACCCATATGTACTCTCTCTGACCCATATTTCAAAACCCAGAGGGAAGCAGTGCTATTGGCTTACACACAGATCTCACCGGTCCTTGGATTCTATAAACTAAATTTTTCACCCAGGTTATTGCTCTGAATAATATTATTTGGCTCAGAGAATTGTTTAACTATGACATCAGGCGAATCTTTCCAAACTTGATGCCCTGCATACATGCTGAACTACAATACCCATCATCCACCCCCAGAAAGTCAATTGTCATGCTGACTTATTGGTAGTGGTGGTAAGTCCAACATGCACAGAGCACCAAGTGGAGAAAGCAGTGTTACACTGCCTTCCTGTGGTTTCTAGCAAGCAGATGCATTTGTACCAAAGCAGCAGGGTGAAAGATACATTCATCTACATCCACATAGCAAAATAACTAGACACCCTCTCCCTGTCCCATCCCCAGGAATAACAGGAGCTCAGATTTGGGTAAAGAGATCTAAGGAGGTATCTCTAGCTAACTACTATCCAGGTTCTTCTCTTTCAGGCAATGAGACCATCTGTTCACCCAACGTCTACATTGAATGTGCTGACCACACACTAGGTAGGTACTTTTGAAGGTATCTAACAGACCATGAAGGGACCAGTAAGGAAAGGATCTAGACAGCCAATCATAGCAAAATAGAGCTTTAGTTGCTTTTGTGGGAGCAGCTGGTTGGTGTCTTAAGGCAGGTTTCAGCCCACAGACTCTTGACTGGCCAACTAAAGTTCTCTCCTCCTTCTCTGAAGGCAAGTATGCAGCAAGAGAAAGGAAGAATAGGGAGGGAAAGAGATAGATGGATTGATGTGTATGGAAGAAAAAAAGAGAATCATACAGATGATAAAATATAAGGACTGGAGATTGGAGTCCAAACCTCAGCCCATTGCAGGAATCCACTACTGCACCATCCCCAATAGATGGCTATCCAGTCGGTTTAAACAACTCCAGCAAAGAAGAGTGCACCACCTTCCAAGGAAATCTGTTCCATTTTTGAACGACTATGTTAGGAATTTTTTTTCTTGATATCCAACTGAATTCCATATCCTTATAATGGATTCTTGCCCTGTCTTCTGGAAATTGTGCCTTACATTTTTCAACCTGAGATGCAGAACCTGAGACACAGAACATTATATTTCCCTCTGTTAAATTTCATCCTATTCATTTCAGCCCTACTGCTCAAGCCTATTTAAGATCTTCTTGTATTTTCTCTTTCATCTAAAGTATCAGACACGCCTTCGAGCTTTGTGTCATCTACAGACTCCTTCATCCCTTCAACTCCTTCATCCAAGTCATTGATAAAAAGGTAGAGCAGTAGCAGGCCCAGGAGAGAACTTACAGCATGCCACTCATCACCTTCCATCTTGATGGAGTCATTAATGTATACAGGCTGCTCTACCAAAAACAGAGATCAGATTAACTTGGGGTGACTTGTTCTTGATAAACCCATGCACCGCATTGTTTCTAAATGCTGACAAACGGACTGCTTAATAATCTGTTCTAGAGTTTTGCCTGGTATCATGGTCAAGCTGATTGGTCTGTAGTTACCCAGGTCCTCTTTTGCCCCCTTTTTTTTGAAGACAGAACAACATTTATTCTTCTTCAGTCCTCTGGTATAATGCCCATCTTCCATGATTTCTCAAAAATCATAGAAGGAGGCTGCAGAACAACATCTGTGAGCTCCTTTAAGCTTCCTGGCTATACTTAATCTGGCCCTGGGGACTAAAACACATCCATAGCAGCCAGACAGTCCTTAACAATCTTGCTGCTTTTCTCAATTTTTCTGTTTTGGTCCAATGGAACATAGATCCCCTTTAGGGATCAGACTGAAGCAAAGAAAGAACTAAGGAGCTTTGCCTCTGCTCATCGCCTCTAACCATCCTACCATCCTCTCCTAGCAGTGAGCCCACCCCTTCCCTTTTCTTCCTCTTAGTTGGCTTGGCTAAAAAGCCCTTTTTGTGGCTTTCCTTGCAAGTTTAAGTTTCTTTTACTCTTGAGCATTTTTTACTTTCTGCAAATATTAGCTACTTGGTAGTATACCTCCTCAATAATTTCACTCCATTTCCATTTCCTATACACATTCTTTTAAATAGCTCACTCAAAAGCCTCCTGTATATCTATTGTGGTTTCCTAAACTATTCTCTCCCTACTTTTTCTTCTCGTCTGAACGGTGTGTGATTGTGCCTCTAGTATCTTATTTTTAAGAAGTTCCCAATCTTCCTGTGTTCCTATGACCGAAGGATTTCTGTCTGCGGGAACTCCTCTATGCTTATTGAAGTTAGCTCTCCTCAAGTCAAATATGCATGTATGACTATGTATATGTGATATACTTCCTTTTTGGGGAAGAAGGGTAATTCTTGAAGCCCAAGACAGTGTGGTCACTTCCCTCCAAGATCCTGCTGCTTTTATCTCTTCAACCAGTTCTTTGGTATTGTTTAGGGCCAGACTTAGAAGAGCTGTTCTCCTTGTCTCTACTTCAACCTCCTGGAAAATAAGGCAGTCAGCAGAACTGCTGAGGAATTTGGAGTCTTAGCTGGGCTTATTTTCCATCAGATGTCTGGGTAGTTGAAGTCTCCTGTTATTATTACATCTCTCCTCCTGGTCCAGGAGGGCTTTATTCAGATTTTTAGTCTGGTTTGGCAATCTATAGCACACCCCGACAATGGTATCCTTGTTGATTCTTCTCCTTTGTATTCTTAGCCAGATGTTCTTGCTGAACCCTTAGGCTGAAATTCATGGATTGCTACAGATGTATGCACTTCATCACATATATTGCTACCTCCCCTTTTGTCAGGTCTATTCATTTTGTATAAGTCATGGCCTTTGATCTTTGCAATCCACTTGTGAGTTTCATCCTACCAGGTTTCAGTAATTCCTAAGACATATTCACCTTAGACAGAGAAAGAAGAGGTGATAAATATGAATGATGGAGGATATATTGCTGTATGAATGGGAATGTGTGAATGGATGTGTATACCCAGCGTCTATGGGCTATGTATTTCTTTCTTTTGTTTTACCTAATGCACTTTTGGCATGTGGCATCTTGAGTGAGAAATGCCCCTTCCCCATCCATTCTTCACTCTAAGAAATAGGAATAGTTTATATGATGACTTCACAAAATTCTCAGGGTAGCTGAAATTACAACTTTTGAGCTTGGCTTTAATGAGCTTTGTAGAAAGGAAGAAAATAGCTGCCAGCCTGGGGAAAGTGCATGTGTGTGATGCAGTGAGCTGAATTTACAAGTGCTGAGAATTCCTCAAACTATCCTAGGACAGCCATGTGAGAACTGTTGATCAGTGGCAATTCTGAAGGGGATCTAGACCAAGAGCAGACAATGTGTTTGCCCCCTCCCCCAGGAATGCATGTGGCAATGCGTGGAAGCTGCTATGAACAAAGAGAGTGGTGGTTATTTATTTGTTATCTCCTTAAACGACACGTACTGCAATATTGTGACCTTTGGCAGCTTACAAAATAAGAAACATCCATACATCTGTGGTTATGGCCAGAGCTACCATCTCTCCCATCTCAACTTAAAGAAGGACGCACAACCTTCTGCTTCCCTTTTTTATCTCATGAGACACATACACAGAGTAACATCAAACACTTGTTTGGCAGAATGGCCAGAGCACAAAATAGCTAGGATATAAAGCTCATGGGAATAATTCTTCCTGGGTGCCCTGCCCCCCCGCTTCACAAACGTGCTATCCCAGATCTGCTGAGCAACCAAGAATGATTGGAGTAGGGTACATTTGGTAGGCTGCAGTCAAAATCCCTGAGAATTGTATATGATCTGAAGCCCTGGGGATGTCCACCAGTGATCTAGTCCATATGTTGTAGCCTTATAGATAGCAATTATCTATGCTACATGATATGTTATTCTAAAGCAGGCCCATCTTTTCCATACATGCCTTTTCACTCATAGATACAGCCATTGAAGATTCCCAGGAACGCTGTATCTGTCCCACGCCCTGTAACTTGACTCGCTACGGCAAGGAGATTTCCATGGTGCGCATTCCCAACAAGGGCTCAGCCCGGTACCTTGCTCGCAAATACAACCGCAATGAGACCTATATCCGGTGAGTATCATGTTGCTGAGGAGAATTAGAAGAATTCAGACAGTGAGCAAACTTCCTAGAGTGTGGTGGTGACACAGAACTAAAGCAAATAAGGCCTGGAGGGCCTATGTTGAGGGATGTGTGGAAAAACTCAGTTTGTAAATCTTCTTTCTCCTGCTTCCATTATTCCCACTGTCCTAAGGGAGAACTTCTTGGTGCTGGATATCTTCTTTGAAGCACTGAATTATGAGGCAATTGAGCAGAAGAAGGCATATAATCTGGCAGGGCTTCTGGGTGAGTGAGCATACATAGCTACTTCTCTGCCATTCCCCCTGTGTGAGAGCTGCAACCCTGGAAGCAAAGCAAGTTCTGAGGAGGCAAGGATTGTGTGAGCAGACGAAAAAGGTGAGTGAGCAAGCCTGGCTTTGACTCAAGATGGCTTAGACTGAGGACTATTACTAGGCCCATGTCAGGGTCTTATAGCAACTTGTGGCACCTTAGTGGCCCTTTCTGTTACCTGCCTGCTCTTGAGCTAAGAGCTGCAAGAAGGCCTTCTAGCCTCCATAACTGGTGGTACCTTTCCCAGCATTCCTTCTTTTAGAAAACCTCCACAATGACAGAGAAAAGGGCACCTAGATCAGGCTTCCAGAGTTCTCCACAAGGCACCACCTATTCAAGAACTGTGGTGCTTGTTGCTCACCTAGCAGGATGAGCACCTATCCCTCCTTCATCTTCTCCTTCTGGAGGAGACAGAGAGACCCCTGGAGTGCTCCAAAAGAAAAGGAGAGAGCCATGCTTGCCATCCAGCCTTCAGGATCCACCACCCAGTCCTTCCCAGCCATCAATATGCTCAACCCCTGGCTGGTTACTTAGTGCCTCTTCCTTGTCTTCTCCTTTGTCACTAGGGGACATTGGAGGCCAGATGGGCCTCTTCATTGGGGCCAGCGTCCTAACCGTCTTGGAAATCCTGGACTACATCTGTGAGGTAAGAGCCCTCTCAGAAATAGAGTAGGCTGGGCTGGAAGGAGTAGGGAGTTGGACTGGAGAAGGGGGAAATCTTCTGCCCTGCACTAAATACAATTCTGTCATTAAATGATGAGTCCCCACCTGTTTGAGAGTCGTGCTGTCCTCAGATTGTGAAATAATAAGTGGTGAAGGCTCCAGGCTAGAAAGCAGGAGACGGTGAGTTCTAGGCATGACAGCTGGCTGGGTGTCTTTGGGCCAGTCCCTCTCTCGCAGCCCAACTCACCTCACAGGGTGGTTGTTGTGGGGAAAATAGGAGGAGGAAGGAGTATTAGGTATGTTTGCCACCTTGAGTTATTTATAAAAATAATAAAGGCAGGACAAAAAATCTAATAATAATAATAATAATAATAATAATAATAATAATAATAATAACAACAACAACAACAACAACAACCACCTCTCCTCAGGGCAAGGGGCTGGGGAACCTGTGGTCCACTAAGTGTAGCTGGATTTCTAATTCTGGTTAGCCCCAGTCGGCATGACCGGTAGGCGGGGTGATCAAAGCTGAAGTTCAACTGTATTGATGACCAAGGTCTATGCTTCATGAATTTTGGGTGGCAAATGATTGTGAGGACATGTGGACAAAGTTCCCAAAGTGGACATGGTCAGGATTTTTTTTTTCTGGACTTCGGAAAGTTTTGGTCTCTCTTTTGTGTGCTTGTTTAATTAGGATAGAGCTGTTTTTGTGTATTTCCTGCTGCAAAGTGACAGGAAACAATGACTTTGATTTTCACCAGTCATGTTCGGAGGAGGTTCTGGGGCCATCAGACAACAGGTTCAGGGCCACATACAGTCCAGGGGACCCAGATTGTTTGTTTGGATTTGACTTACTGTGTTGTATGGACTCAGCCAATGGTAGTTTATTTATTAAAATGTGGTTAAAGAAATCATAGTGTAATACAGTGGATGAACACATTATTTAGGTATTAAATGAAATTTATTTATTTTATGTATTTATGATTTAATATGCCTGAATATTGCTTCTTAGGCTGCAGCAAGACAAAGCAGTTTATAATTAAAACAGCTGTAAAATATATCCAATAATATAAAACAACATTTGGTGAACCTTAAAACATATTCAATAAAAAGGAGAGGAGGGACATTCTTCCATTATTCAAATAAAGGAGGCTTGGCTGGCAATATTTCCTACTATCCATGTCCTCAGACTGCCAGCTAAACAGGGAAGAATACAATCAGAAGCCCCAAGCCTTTGAAGAAGGACCCCAAAGACTTTCAAAATTGGCCCCTAAATTGTATCCCTTTACAGTGGAGAAAGTAATCTTACTTATGGGTAGTAATCTTACTAGCTGGCAGTTCTGTTTGCAATGGCCTAGAAGCCCTGTACAATCAATCAATCAATCAATCAATCAATCAATTATATTGTAGTCTTACATTTTAAAAATATAGATCTCTTTTATCCTGGTCCTTAGGCTCACCCACTTTTCAGAATGTAGCCCATAGCCTTCCAAAAGTTCTGTACCTCTGCTCTGGAGCTTTGGGCCTTTGACAGAAACCATAATGGCCTGCATGATGATTTTGATGGGCAGTGGAAAACTAGGGGAAGGGTTACATCTATTTCCTGCTACACAACCATCTCAGAATACAAAAGCCCTGCTGTTGCCATTATCCTGTCTTTTGCTGTGCTTCAGGTGATCCGTGACAAGGTGGCCCATGGCTTACGGCGCCCCAAACCTCCCCTGAAGAAGCCTTCGGGCAGCATTGCCACCCTGGGACTGGAGGAAATCAAGGAGCAGGTACAACACAGGTTTCTTCCTCTCCCAAATTAACTCCTGCAGATGCCACAAAATTGAACTGGGAAGAGGGCTTAATTGGAAGCAAGAGGGATGCCCTTCAGTTGACCCTGAAGCTTCGAACCTAGTCAGTTAAGGGTGAAAGAAGCTGGGAGAGAAAGATGAGACAGACCACCAGCTTCTGTATTTAATAGAGGGATATGCCATTTATATGAGAATTTTGAAGGGTTTTGTGGACCAGGTGCAGCAAGCTGTACAACTGTAGGTATGATGAAAATTTGTCTTTCTTATCGGCATTTTAAAAGAAACATTCCACTTAATGTTGCAGTTTCTGTATCTCTAAGAAGCATGCATCTTATATCTCTGTAGCTGTTTGAGAATTATACATCAGCTTCCCCCAGCCTGGAGTCCTCTGGACATGTTAATACTATGACTCCCAGAATTTCCAGATCTGTTGGGGTCTACAACCATGGGCCTTTGCTGCAATTTTTTCTAGAAGCATGGGCAAAGCTGCAGTTTATAGTGTGATAGTAAATTGTGTCACTCGCATGTATCATTACAACACACCTGCCCAATTTTCTTGTAGATATGCAGTTGGATATCTAGCTGTGCCATTTTTGTCACGCATTTCCTATGTTCCAGAATGTCCCATGTCCTAGAATCCAAACATGAAGTTACCTTACCCTGAACCCAACTCTTTTGTCTATTTAGCTTAGTATTGTCTATATTGACTGCAAATGCAGCAGCTCTCCACGATTTCAGATTTGCTAGTCTTACCTAGAGGTCAGGACATCAACCTGGGGCCTTTGGCCTGCAAGGCAGAGGGTCTACCCATGAGCTAGAGCCCCTCCATTCTTCTTGGAAAGCCTTGCAATTATTCTCTAGAGAGAAGCAATGGAGTCTATGGGAAATGTCTTTTTGCCGTGGGAACAGGGAAAAAGGGATATATTTGGCCAGAGTCGGAAACTCAGTTGACTTTCACATGGTTAATCAGCCACATTTTTCATTAGCTAATGTAATATAACTTATTATGCATGGATTTATTGATTTATTGATGCTTTATTTAGCCCATTTATATAGCCTCCCATTTCACACAAAGCGACTCAGGGCGGCGTACAACAATTAAAATAACAAGTGAATGAAAACAGGCATATAAAAAGATTAAAAGTTATTAAAATAAAAACATTATCACACAAATTTTTTAAAATTTAGGTTTTAAAATATACAAACCCCACAGAGGGAGCAGAATATCAATTGCAGTGGAGCCATCTAAGAATGTCTCCGGTTCCCAAAGACCCACAGGCCTGATGACACAACCAGGTCTTGAGGGACTTCCTAAACAACAGCAGGGAGGGGGTGAGCCTCACTTCAGGGGGGGAGAATATTCCACGAGGAGGGAGCCACGGCAGAAAAGGCCTGCCTCCTGGGACCCACCAAATGCAAGTCCCTGGCCGATGGAATGCATAGCATACCTTCCCTGCTGGATCTAATGGGACGGGCTGATGTGACTGGGGAGAGGCGGTCCCTCAGATAACACATTATCTTTGTATATATTATTATGTTACACACATAACAACAGCAACAAAAAAGCCATGATTGTATCAGGTTCCATTTCTATTGTTTTGGTAACCTAGCAGCTTGTACAGCCAGTCCACCAAGATTTATAGGCCTTAAGAAATTGTTATACTAGATCTACCCCTTCTTTTTCAAAGGGTAAACCTTTGGATCCAAGATCCTGACCATAGTTTTCTACCTGTGCTTGAAATCCTCAAGAATTGAAATCCAAGAAACTGTTCAAATCCTAAAGCAGTGCTTGACATTGGTCATGGACTGAATTATTTAAAATGAATTGAGGTGCTCCTGATCAACCAGTAAGGAGATCAAGAAATTAGGAACCACTTTGAGTGCCATTTTGGAGGTCCGGGCAGGATATAAATTGAATGAATGAATGAATGAATGAATGAATGAATGAATGAATGAATGAATGAATGAATACTATTATGGAAGCTTCCCTCTCTAGGTAAAACACAAGAGACCGAGTACTCTAGAATTATGGCACTGTAGAGTTGGAAGGGGGCATTTAGGTGATTGAGCCCAACCCCCTTTTCAGTGCAGGAATCCAGATTTAAGAACCCCAACAGATACTGTCTAACCTTCCCTTGAACACACCCAACTGAAGGGAGCCCACCACCTCTGCAAACTGTTCATGTCATCTTTAATAGTACATCTGAAGACAAGACATTGATTTCTGAATAGCCATAATGCCAGATTGCCTCAACACCAAAGCCTGCTTTAAAAGAAAAGGAGAAGAAGACCCATCCAGGAACTAGGAGAATAGAAAACTTGCAATTTTGCTTAATCTCAAACATATGTAAATATGCAGTCCAAATTGCACGGCTACTACAATCAATTTCAGCCCTCCCCCCAGTTCCCTTTCTAAAGCCCCAACAGATCAGGCCTGATTAACACAAACTGGATTACCCACCACCTCCACCACCACAGTCATTATATGACAGGGCTGCTGCGCAGGACTGGCATAACCCATCGTCTCTCAAATACCGCAGTGCTGTTCGCAATATGGGTACACTGTTAATAGAGCAGTGCTTTAAAAAATACATAGCAACTCAGATGAATTGTATTTAAAGAAAAGGTGTTGTGTTAGTAATATTAAACATTCCTGTCTCTGACTGTACCTTTTGTTTTGGATAGACACATTACTGCCCAATCACTGCTACAACAAAAGCTTCAGTTTCTGAATTGTTTTTGTTACCAGGCAGCAATCATTTCTCACTAGGGAAGATTAAAAAATAATTCTGTTCATTTGTTGGCTAAAAATACCAAAAAGCAGGAATAACCCTTTCTTGCAAAATTGGCAGATGATTCAGTACATATTTTAGGTTACCTTGGTCTTCTAGAAAGCCTAGGGACTTCTTTTAATGAAAGTTTGAAATCTACATTTATGCCTAGTGGGTGGAGGTGTGTGTGCACCTTTTGTAGACACCAATAACTACAACTCTACACATACCTTTTGTTTCCAGAACATGTACTGTTTGCTTTTATCTATAAGTTGAGTGGGGCATATATTTCTGTCTGTGGGAAGAGAGAAAGAGAAGGAAAATAATTCAGCTGTGAGGGATCACTGATTAAGTATTCTTTGGAACCCCTACCGATAACATTTTGCTAAGTAAAAAAAGATTTTACTGTTTATAAAAACCAGTGAACTAGTAGAGGTAAGATCCTTTTAAGTCAGACTATGTCATACGCAGGCAATTTAATGTAGCCAAACAGGCAAAAAACCCTTCTTGAGCTAGTAGAGAACATCTGCAATCATGACCAGAATAGAGGAGGCTGAAAAATGGTGAGAATCTGAGTTGTTATATGATAAAACAGGCAGATCTACTTTCAAAAGAATTTGAGAGCTGAAGAAGATATCCAGTCTGACTTTTAAGATATGAGCTTATCCAAACTCATAAAGGTAAATATAGAAAGTGGTATGCATATACTGTGTTGAAGAGAACTACCATAAAAAAAAGAACTTTTGGATTGGAAGCAACTGGGAATTCTAGATTAAATGTGTCCTTCTGGAACAGCTAATAATTTCACGGACAGGGACAGTTGAGAGCGATGACTGAGGTTGAAACTTAGCAGGAGGCCCTTTCAGATACTGGAAACTGTGACCTTGCCCCCCCGCCCCCCCCCCCACCATCTCAACATGTGTCTCCAGCAAACTTTCTTGACCAAAGATTTAGATGTCTTTTAAGTAATGTAATCTTGAGCATTTGGTTTACACACATTCCCAAAAGTAAAAAAACAGGATCTTCTCAACCTTAAAAAAAAAGAGACTCTGTAGATGTCAGCCCTTCAAGGTAGGCAGACCTGGAAACTGACTTTACACATTTGATTGGAACTATATTGATATAGTCCAACTGAGTTTTCCCTTCCCTCCTACTGATACCCTAGGGCAGTGTTTCTCAACCTTACCAACTTTAAGATGTGGACTTCAACTCCCAGAATTCCCCAGCCAGCCAGCTGAAGTCCACACATCTTAAAGTTGGCAAGGTTGAGAAACACTGCCCTAGAGAATTAAGGCAGAGCCAGTCTGAGTTTCTTCCTAATGTTTTCATTGTTTCCCAGATTAAAGCATGTTTTTGTAATCATCTCTGCATAATTTTTCCAAGATCACCTCTGTGATTCTGTACAGGAATTTAACTCTGGCCTTGAGAAGGAGGTAGGAGAGGTGAAAGAGTTACTCAGGTCTGGGAAAGTAGAAAACGTGAGAAAAAAACTCAGAACAGTCTCCCCCCCGCCCCCCGGCTGCCCCTCAACATTGTCCTTAAAAAGGGGCGGTGAAGGTTTTGAATAGGCTTTCAAGATTCTCTTAATATGCCCTGCAACAATAAAGTCACATTCCTGAAATCCCTGCTGCATCTGTTTCTTGACCTGGCCTACCTCAAAGGGCCGATAGATGCAGATGTTAAACCTGCAAACAGATTTTCCTGCAACAGTAGAAATGAAATACACTGGAGAATAGCCAGTTGCAAAGGGGGGGGGGCAATTGTATCTGAGCAAATCAATCTGATTTAGAAGAACAACTATCGAAAACTGTCACTAGACAGTATCCTCATTACTCCACAGAGCTTTAAATCCAGAAGCTAAGGCAAGTTAACCTGGTGATACAAATACCTGGATTTTGCTGCTGGACAGCTGGAAAAAGAACTGCAACTGTTCACTGGCCTATGAAAAGGAGTTATTCAGATGCAATATATTTAACAAGGTGCTGATAAAACTCAAACCTCACGCAAGAAGGAAACTGATATGGCCATTGAGCAGCAGAAAAAGTGGGCTGGGGATACATAAAATCTAAGTAGAAACTATGTTTGCCGCCTACCCAATCCGCTTTGTTTCTAAAAATGGGAAGCCTCAGAATTCACCGCTGTTCTAATTCTAATTGTTCCACATTTTGGGGATAATCATGTATTTCTATTCCTAGACCAATTTGTATGAGGTCAAAAGCAAATACCTGGGAGGAGTATACAAAGGATGGTACATCTCTCCCCAAAATGACTGTGTGGATTCACGTCTGCCTATTTTTGGCTGCCCCATTGCTAAGACATTGAAGAGGCATTTTGGAACTGAGAGAATTGGTACAGCTTTTGTAGACTGTTCAGAGACTCATTTTACTGTGAACCATAGCAGACACTTACTAAAAGGAGAAAAATATTCAAGATCCATAAGACTGTTTGGCTAATGGCCTCATTACCACTATTGGCACTTTTCCCACTGAGCTAAATAGAAAGAGAAATAGATGGCACAGAAAGGAGGAGAGAATATCAGGGTCAGTCCACTGAGTTAGCTACCAAGGCTTTATAATAGTTTTGTTCTTGTTTCCAGAGAAATTCCCTGTGTTTGGACAATCTCGGTACTTTGTCAAGGAAATAAAAGTTTCAGAATTTTTGGAGCAGGAGGGGATGTTCTTACCAAGGGCAGTGCATATCACAAAGTGTTCTTAATACCATCAGTACAAGGTCTCCATTTTGTGACTTCCCCCACAGATGATAGCTGCTAGAAATTAAATCACCCATACATTCAGCACTCCAGACTACTTGGTCTTTCTGAACACTGCCCTGAGCAGCTCCTTCTTGCTCAAAGCACAGATTCTAAAACCAAGGAAAAATTATCAACAGCCTAAGAAGTATGTTTTTTAAAAAGGCAGCCATAATGGCAGAGCCAATACTCTTAAGCTTCCAGCTCTGGCTTTGTGGCGGGTTCTGCCCAAGCCATACAAAGAAGATCAATGTGGAGCCAAATCACCTCTGTGGTGTCATTAATGGGACTCCACGACCAACATAGAGGAGCAGTTCTTTGCATCAATTTGGAAGGGTTGCCCCGCCATCAATTCACTGCAAAGACGCACATTGTCAAGGTCGTAGGAGACAAGGGAGGAGCCGGGTCATTGTTGGTTTAGATGTGAGTGGATGGTTCAAATGCTGAGACTCGGTACATATTCAAAGGCACAGAAACTGCAAAACCAAACATTCAGGTAGATACTTACAGGGAAAATAGAAAATGTAGAGCAGGCTTCTCAAGACTGATGACTTACGGAAACAAACTACCTACCAGTCCCTGTGAGAGCTGCTATTGCTATGAGCGGAGAAGGGATAGCTACAGAAGATTATGGATGAACCCCAACAAATGACCTAAAAGAATGTGACGGGAGTGAGTGAGATTCAGAAAGATGGCCTCTGAGTTAATAGGCTGGTGCACGTTACGATGAATTAATCAAGGGCGGGGAGTGGAGCAGTATTTTTCATTTAGGCTCCATCTCCCAGGCAGACCATTGGCTCCTCCTGACCAGGCTGGCTATAAATACTTGGTGAGATCTCAGTCTTCTGGTGAGCAATAGGTCACTTAGATTTAAGCTGAAGGTCCAGTTTCATGCTTTCCAACATATTTTCTGCTTCCAGGTTTTTAATACCAGCTTTATGGACAGAATATCTGAACCTCGTCTCTCTTGTTATGCTTACGTATTGTATTGCGGCTGCCTCTCCCTCCATAGCAGCCCTTGTGCATAATTGCCCCATCACTCATCCAACTCAAGTCCCTATTCTGTTCAAGCCCAGTCCTGTTCCCATGCAAAACAGTCCAATTCCACTCTCAGATGGAACCAGAATGTTCATATCAAGGAAGAATAACTTTTACGTTGCAGGTATTTAATACCGACCATCCACACACACCCACTCCTTCAATAATAAGGACGACCCCTGGGGCTGGAAGGAGGCAAGATCTACTGCCTGGCCTGTCTTCTTAGAGACAACAGTCCGCAGATGAATGCTGCCATGGAGAACATCTGTTCCTAGGAACTAGCTACCTGATTTGCCTATCCCCTGAAGGAGGACACATCAGGAAGGACTTCTGGAAATGACCTGACATTTGGGCAAAGGCTAGCGTGACCTTGCACTTCCTGTGGCCCCACCATTAGCCCAGCACTTGCAACCTCACCGTTGATTTTCTTATTTTACAAAGGCCCAGGAAGGTGGCAGCAGAGAAGAATGCCAGCCTAAGAGCCCTGCACATCCTGGAGCTGGCCCTGAGTATTCTGCACGGGGGAAGCAAGCCCTCCTGCACTGCTGGCCTGTCATCTTAACTGAGCGTGTTTGGTAAATGAGTGGCAGAGACCATATGCCTTTATGGTGGAAGCTGATCCAGGGCTGCATCCAATTCCTCAGGAGTCCGATGTGCTATAAAGATAAAATACAGCCGGCAAAGGCATTGAAGGCTCATCAAACATGCCAAGTTTTAGCTGGCTCTGGAGCTGTCGGATGAGGAATAACTAATTAGCAGCTGAGTTTACTTTAATTTCCTGCTGCTGCCAACGTTTAAGTCAATAAAAGCGAGAAATCTTTGAATGCAACATGGTTGCAGTAAGAGCTGTAAATAAAGCCGCAGCTTGAAAAATCCCCAAATGAGCAGGCAGTGAAAGGTCCCCTGCCCCCCCCCCCTCCCCATGAGAGAGTTCCTTGGCTGCCGCTGGACCTCTGAGCAGACTCCTGAAACCCCAGAAAGGGAGGGGTTGTTCTCATGGCTAGGGCAGCGGGGAGAGAAGGCAGAGGGAGAACATTTTCTATTCCACGGGAGGAGCTGTGGATTCAGGGGCTTCAATCTAGACCCCAACTCTTTGAAAGGAGCCCTTGTTCTTGGTTCGATTCTGGACATGAAGGCTGCAGCTGATTCTGCCATTGTTTCAGAACCGAGTGTCCTACGGGGAGTCTTGCAATGGGAGGGGTCTTCACTACACATAAAGTCCCTTCTGTTAGTTGCACTCTGGTTCACTCCATGTGATTCAGCATTTGGAGGATACGAATTTAACTACAGCTCTTTAATACTTCCCTACAATTAGGTTGTTTGGGGGCAACAGGACAGCTCCCCAAAATATCTGGGTGTGATTTCTGGTTTGTATCGTTGTTCCCTCTCTACATATGTCTGTGTTGGGGGGGAATTGTCTGCTGCGGTAGCTATCTAGTTGTGTATTGTTTCAGCTTTTATTTCTTATTCTGGATGTGCTCATTTATACAAATCAAGATGATAGACCCAAACTCCAAGATAAAGCATTTATTTACTGTGCAGAAAACCCGTTGTTCAGTCTACCACATTTTTTGCTTAAAATATCAGGAAGCTGTCTTCTGAGATGGAATTTGGGCAGGTTCTGGCTGATATTAGAGCACATACAGCCTATTATTTTGACTTGACCGTTAGGGCAGATGGAAGGAAGAAAAAGCAATGGAGTAAGGTCTATCTTCAAAAGTTTTATGGCACTGGTTTAGTTGCAATCTGCAGCAAAGTGCCTTGCAAGACAGTGCTGGAACTTACAGCTCCAGGTGATCTTTTTTTCTCTTTTTACCTGTATGCAAGAAAATTCAACAAATTCTCCATTTCCCCAAATAGGTGAGGGGTCAGAGATTGCTTATGGGAAAGAGAGGTTTCTCCCATTTTCACATCTGTTTTGCAGAGCAGGCATTTTTTCCCAATGCAAAATGGCAACATCCTTTTCTTTATGGGGGATTTTCTCTCACTCTCAGTTTCTCGTTCAGTTTCCCTCCTGCCTGTATATTCCCCCCCCCCCCGTCCCCCTTCAGTTGGGTATATGTGGAGGGGGATCGCATAGAATGATGGCGGAGAGAAAGTGGGGATCCTGTGCCTGCACACATCCCCATCCCAGCCATTTTACACCCATTACCCATCTCTGCCCACACACGCACCCCAGAGGTTTTGGGTTGCCCCTGCAGCCTTTTGCGGGCTCGACGTGATAGAAGGGCTCGGAGCAGAGTATATCAGACAGAGGCAGAGTAGATTTATGTTAGTGGGCAAAACCTCCAAGTCAGAGGATGCCACAGATGCCTCCGATCCATACCTCTCAATGGCGAAGAAAGCACCAACCTACCTGCCTGGCTGCATGGCCACAGCACCACCTCGTGGTCAGAATGGCAGGTGGCAGGCAAACCAGCAGCCGTGTTGTTTTCTCTGTGAGGAAAAGATGATGGCAGCCCACCCAGCGCCATAGCGCACCATGTTTAAGAGCTAAGGCGGCTTCATCCACATCACGGCTACTACGGGTCCTTCTCCTCCATTCCATCCCCATCTTCAAAATCCCTTTTATATGTAACGGGTGCTGGGAGAGGCAGGACGTACCAGCCCTGAGAGCCCTTGTCACACTCCAGGGATTTCCAGAGTGGGTCTTCGAAGCACTGCCTTGGCGCAGTCTCTCCAAGGAGTGGCTGTGAGGAGCAACAGTCCCATCTCCTCAGGCCCCACCCTCACCAGTGCAACATTCGGCCATTAAGCTGCTGGCACAAGCCGCTATCGGCCTTATCCCTCCTGTGTTGTCTTGATGAACTGCGTATATGCTTGCATTTAAATACTTTCTGGGGTGTCCTGCATGAAATGCATGATGTATTGGTCTTTGGAAAGTTAATTCTCTCTTCTTTTTTTTTTTCTTATTTGGAAAAACTATTTCAGGCTGTCATGTTTTAAAACCCATGAGAGCACTTTCTACTTCATCTGATCAGGAAGATCAGGGGCTGGAAACCCAGCCATATGAAAACAGCATAAAGAAGCTGGGCATGTTTAACTTGCAGAAGAGAAGATTAAGGAGTGGTACAATAGTGGTCTATAAATATCTAAAGGCTGTCACATGCAAAAGAGAAATTTATTCTCTGTTGAAACGTAGAGCAGAACGAGAACCAATGAATTGAAATTAAAAGCAAGGAGACTTAAGCTGAGTATCAGGAGGAGTTTTCTGAATATAAAAGCTAGTCTAGAGGACTAGTCTGCCTAGAAACCCCCTCGCCACAAGTTTTTAAAGGGGGCAGGATAGGCACCTGCTGAGATGATCCAGGGGATGTGGTGAAGGTGCTGACCTAGAAACCAGGAGACAGTCAGTTCTGGGGCTCCCTTAGCATGAAAGCCGGCTGGGTGACTTTGGGCCAGTCGCTCTCTCTCTGCCCAACCCACCTCGCAGGGCTGTTGTTGAGGGGAAAATAGGAGGAGGAAGGAATATTAGGTATGTTCATTGCCTTCAGTTACATATATTTTTAAAAAGTGGGATAAAAATCTAATAATTTTAGGTTTCACACACATGCTTTTAAAAATACATAAATTGTTCTTGAAGACAGGAATATACAGAAGGGTCCTTGGTAGCCCCACAAAACACTTCCAACTCTAACACTTCGTGTATTCTCAAATTGTAGCTGCTGGTGTAGGATCTCAGTGACTTTCTGGCTTGAAAATCCCACTAACCCTGAAATTACTATTTAATCCACATAAATTGTTCCCACTAACCTTACTTATACCTTCTGCTAAGTGTGTTGCTGATCTTCCTCATAAATTTTCTTTTTTGAATAACATTCGTCCCCTGTTTCGGAGTTCACAGGTTCTCTTTGAATTTGATGATGTGAAACATGCCAAAGTATAGCTTTTCTCGATGAGGCTGTCATTTAATTTCGTTGGTTAAATCACATAGGGCACAGTATGTTCTCAACCGTTTTACAGCCAAACTAACTAGTAATTATATCTGGAATTTTAAACACATTTCAGGTGATGGAGTGTGGCATTTTTCCAGATCTATATTCTTGCTCCATTGGAGTCTCTTTCTCTCTTCCTTTCTTGCAGTTCCATTTCAGATCTTTGAGGAAGATGCAGAGTTAACAGAAGTGGGAGCAGGGAATTGAAGGTAGAACATTCCGGGGCAATGGAGCAATACTGGAAATGATTCATGCTACTGGAGGTTGAGGCAATGGGAAAACTGACCCAAACAAACAAATCCAGGAAATTGGCACATGGTGAAGGCCTATTTCAGAGGGCAAAATTGGGGTGCCCTTCAGGAGTGGCTCATATTTGCCACCCTGGGTCATCTCCAGCTCCTGTGCAGAATCCACTAGTCCATCTCCTCCTCTTCCTTGCAACATCCGGCATGGTGTGGCGATCAGTGACCTTCTATGTATTGTTGAACTACAGCTTCCACCATCCAGCACCATGGAAGGTGTTGGCTGGAGCTGATAGAATTTGAATTTATCAACATCTGGAGGGCCACCATTGCTTAGCTCTGGTGATGGGGTGTTATCACTGTACTGTACACTGCCTCACTTTTCTGCACATCGTTGGCCAGCAACATAACTCAGTGCATAGAAGAGGGGAAGAAAACTTTGACACCTTGTGTTTTTTATAACTCTTTGTTACCCACAGGTTTCTTAGAAGGGTAAAATCTGCCTGTGTCTCTCGCAAGCCTCTCTAATGCTGATCCTGGGATGAAGTTGCTAGGAAGATATTAATGGATGCTGTTCTGTGTCTTCTCTTGCAGAGCTCCTGTGAGACCCTGGGCCATCACTCCGAGGGCACCTACCCCACAGGCCTCCTGCCTAACCACCATCATCGCCACCACTACTCACCCCAGGGGGTCTTTGAAGACTTTGCTTGCTAGTCCGACTCGTGCACCCACTCCCACCTATGGGAGAAGGGCTGCTAGAATGGCTTTGGGTGCAGCACATTCCACCCGTGCTAATGGCCCTTGCTAGTCCCAAGCCAGACCAACCTATGTTCTCCCACTTCCTAAGGCTTTCCGAAAGCATCTTACGCTTCTCGCCCCCCCCCCTCCATCCTCTCTAACCCCCAGCCCTTCTCTAAGAATCAGTGCCCCCATACTGAAGCACAGAGAGAGGCTCAGCTGCCAAGGTCAGGGAGGCCTCTGAGCAGCTCCACTGATCAGAAATAAGCTTTGGGGGCAGTCAGCACTAAGCCTCAAAATGGGAGGAAGGGCACTGGGGAACGTGGAGCATGCTGGGGAGTAAAGATGCCTTTTCAAGAAAGCAGCAAAACTATTCGAGGCGCAGTTGGATGGTGCAACACTGACCAACTAATTGTTCACAAGCCTCTGTGGCTGAACCTCCTTTGGCTGCAAACTCCACTTGGGGGGATACGTGTTCTTTGCAGCCTCTCTCACTTTATACTACCTTTCTGTCCAGCATTCGTATTCCTGTTTTTGCACCCATCCACCCACCCCTTTGCCCACATCCAGACCATTCAAACATGTATTACCCCAGTCAAGATATCACATGCACCCAGAGGTGTCTCAGGGCAGAAATCGGGTTCTCTGTCTCAGTATCTACTGTTTGGCAGTGCCATGTACCTGTCGCTCACGTATTGCTGCCCACACTTGGACTGTGTCCATAACAGGGTTCAAGATCACAAATCCTGCTCTTTCAAGGGAGATCCAGGCTATTTGCCTTTACTGTACAGACTCTGGCCTGTTACCTCACCCCACCTTTCATCTTTCTTCCCTTCCTCTTTCACAGCTGTAAATGTGTACATAACTGTTTGGGGCCAATGGTTTTTAGCCACCCAGTCTGCCATTGTTGCAGCTGCCCCCTGCTGGTGCCTCCAAAAACTGCTGGTGCGGCTAGGCACCCTAAGACATCAAAGCTCAGGTTCCCTCCTGGCCCAGGCAGAGACAGGGAGGGACAGCAGGAGGTGGCTGGAGCAAGAACGCCTGCGTCTCCTCCCTTCCGAGATGTACAGACTTCTCGCCACATCACCTGTTCCATCTGTCCCCTTTCTCCAAAAGCATTCAGGGTCCAAGCAACAACAACAACAACAACACACACACAAATCCCTGGAAGAAGAAGCTCCGAGGGCCCCGTGTAATACAGTGAGGAGGTTAGGAGCTCCCACATCCCCAGTGATGCCAGTCCATGGGCTGAAGCGCACAGGCTGTTGATATATGGGGGTGTGGGATGGCTTCTCTTCCAAAAGTGTTGGAGAGGGTTGTTGCAAATCCTTGCTTAAAGTTACAGCAGATCAACCAAACCACCCAGTCACTATCTGGGGCAAAGGAATATTCCACATACCCAGCCATGGCTCTCAGATCCCAAGCAGCAAACCAGGAAGATCCTCGCTTGCACTGTCCTAAAACTCTTGTGTGGTAACATGCCCCTCGCCTAGTCAAGTGCCCCCATACTAAGGAGGCATTTTCAGAAAGAAAGGAGGCGCTTGCACAAGAGTATGCTGGAAATGTTGCTCCTCTTTCTCCCATCCCTAGTGAGCACCAAGTGCTGAGGCATTTGACTGCTATAGAGGGGGTAGAATCCTGAAGATAAAGTCCAACCCGCCCGCCTGCTGGAGATGTGCATAATTCTGAAGAGGGGAACAGCCTTTGGGTGGTGTGGGGTTTTGACTGCCGACCAGCCTTGGATCTTCCTGGAAGAAATCTCTCCTCCCATAATTTTACTGAGCGCAAGTCGCTGTTTTACAAATGTATAAATTTCTCCCAATAAAGAGGCACAGGTAGAACTCCAGATGTGTCTGTTGTGGCATCTTCAGCTAATCTACTTAACTAAGGTCAGGAACGCTATCTTTTGGAATTTCTCCCCCTTCTCCTTCTTTTGGAATTTCTTTCCCTGCAAAGCTCTCTTACCATTAAAACAGACACCATTTGTATCCCCAGATTGATCTGCTCTAACGTGAGAGATGGTTTGGAAAGCATAATTAAGGGCTGACCTTATTAATAACTGCCTGGTACAGCTTACTTGTTGGTACAGGCAACTCAAGTTGCCACAGCACTTTGAACAGAACTTCAGCTTCAGGTTTTGTTCTGGACAAAATATAGCAAACAGGAATATGGTGGATGAAAGGTCTTCACCTTCACTATGGAGTAATCAAGCTGCAGATAACACATCTAGATTTATGGAGTAAAACTTTCTGATCAAAGGGTTCTGTTTTCAGGCTTGACCCCCAATAATTTTCATTTTCAGAATCTTGCAACAATTTTATACTCCCTTGGAGTTTATCTCCAGCCCAAACATACCTGTTTTGTATTATTCTACTAGTCCATACAGATTCCTGAAAAAACAAAAACAACTTCATTCAGAGATTTCTAGCCTTCCTTTACAAAGATACAACCCTTGCTCCCCAGGGTTTCCTACCAAAAAAAATTTACATATTTATTTAAAAACTGCACTGTACAGTTGTCTGGGACTTTCTTCAACTATCTGGGCCACAGCAGAGGAAGATAATACATCATAAAGTATCTATTACCATAATGCCGTTTAGGCAGTTTCCTTTTTAAAACCAGTTTTAGATTGTCACCAGCAGAGGGCAGCAGGATTATTTCCTACACACCTACAAGCTGCAGGCTTAGCCAGGAGAAAGGCTGGAGGGAGCCCAGATCAGGTGTTTTGGGGTTTGCAACAGGGCTTGCAAAAAATGGGAAGTGGGAAGGCCAAGTGCAAAAAGGGGAAGCCCAAAGCTTACACAATCAACCTCAGATTGGCTGGAGCTCCTTTTAGCAGCTCCTCTTTGTCATAATAATAATAATTTGGAGCTCCTGCTTACCACTGCACTCTTAATATACTGTAGCTTGATTCTAAACTGTCACACTATAAGCAGAGCAGAGTTAGGAAAAAGTACCCACAGAACAAGTTGTTCCCAGTGGTGCAGGCAAAAAAGACAAGGCGTATGCTCTGAAGACACTCTTTTTGTCCCCCCTTTCTCCTATTTCTGTCTCTCTCTCTCTCTCTCTCTCACACACACACACACATATTGCAGACACCTCCCCTGAGAGGTAACATAGTCCATTTGAACCCCCGAGGTGAGGCTTCCAAATTGAAAACATTAAGTAAACAATGGGCTTGCTTTGAAAAAGCAGTAATTCCAGCCATTACTGCCTTTATCTCTATTTACAAAGGGAAATGAAGTGGCTAATTGGGGACAAGATAAAGCCAACATCCTTGTGATCCAAGGGGAACACAATTGGTCTGGGGTGGTTATGAACTGTGAACAAAGAGAGAACCTATGTTGGCTTGCATGGTTTTCAGTCACCACAGCCAGAAAGCAGCTGGTTTTTGTAAATTCGGTTTCTGTTTCTCCTAAAGTCCAAAACACTCATGGTTATTCAGTTCACACAGTTCAAATATTTTCAGACAAGGCTTTTCTTACACCCCGTGCTGCCTCAGCCACCCACTTTTAACAAGGGATGGGACTGTCTGCCACTGGACTCCCCCTCCAAGTTTCCCTACTGATTCTTCCATTTATTTTCTCCCCTGCAAGAATCTGAGTGAGGGAAAGGGAATCGCTGTGAAATGCCTTCTGCCAATAGCCTGAAGAGCTCTTTTCTGGAAGCACCCACTGTGGCCTACAAGCAGATGTTGCCACCTGGAGGGGTTGATATTTAAGATTCCCGTTCTCATTCCCACTTCCAGAATGTGCCGCTTCCATGTTCCATGCAGAAAGTGTTCATCCTCCCACCCCCAGCGATGAACATTGCCTGGCCACACCTAATCTCAGGTGGTTTGGGATTTATTTCCCCCTTGAGAAATCATTTTCTCTGCCTTGAAAATCTTCAGGTTCCTCCAAGCCTGCTAATACTTTTCCCTTGTGCACAGATTTTACTCTTTTAACCATCTAAGTTTGCTTGTTTATTTGAATGTATAAGTTCATTATGAGAGGTATGCTAAATGTTACACTATAGAAATCAGCTAGAGTGACATATTCTGCTAACTGCAGTGTTCTGCTCCCCCAACAAATGGTTGCAGGTGTTGATCAAAATCCCAGAAGTAATGCAATCGTAAGGCTTGGAGGGGAAGAAAGGTTGTCAAGTCCAAAGTGGTCCTAAACCAGAACGCTCTAGATTGCAGCAAATTCAGGAATGAACTGATTCAGGAATGCATTATTCTATAAGCAGGGTAGGAGCATTATCTAAATGAGGCAACAATAACTTCCAATGATCATTTGTGAACCCAGACCGTTTGGCAGAACAGTACCAGCCCCATTGCAGCCAGGTCTGCCATGCATATGCGGGCATGCATTCCTGCAAGAGCTGTGGGTTACCCCAATCCCTGGCCCCTTATTCTGCTGTCATAGGCGGGTTGAAGGAATGGGGCTGTTTTGGCCTGCTTGGGAGACTCTGCTCTTGTGCCATGCCCCTAGGGCAGTGTTTCTCAACCTTGGCAACTTTATGATGAGTGGACTTCAACTCATGGCTGGCTGGGGAATTCTGGGAGTTGAAGTCCACTCATCTTAAAGTTGCCAAGGTTGAGAAACACTGCCCTAGGGAAAGGAAATACTCAGATGGTTTTCCCCCTTCCTTAAATTCTCTTTGTTGTCCCCCGTCTGTGTTCTGGCTGTCCTCTATTCATGCTACCCTTACCTGGTGCTGTTTCTCCCTATGCCCTGCCTGATAATGGTACAATCCCACCTGCTCCATCCCCCACTGAAAGTATGGACCCAGGCAGGTGCTGCCTGGCCACCCCTCAGCACCCTTCTTCCTTGAGGCCATCCAGGGTGGTTCTAATGCCAAAGCAGGACCAAATATGCAGGGAGAGAAACAGGAGGAGGGCTGGGGGTTTTGCATTACACAGCTAGTTTGCCTAACACCCCTGAAGCAGAGCACCACTGTGTAAAAATGCCTGCAGGGCAGATATTCGCAAATGGCTCACGCAAGTGAACCAAGTCTTGTGCTGTGAAAACCCTCTCTCCGTTCCATGCCCATGGAGAGTAGGGATTTCCCCCAATCTGTAATATAATGTGACCAGCCAGATAGACCCCGGAGGAGAAGCTCATGAAACGGAAACATTAAGTAAACAGTGTGTTCCGTTTGTAAAGCCAGTAATCCTTGCCATTTCGTTATACGTTTCCAAAGTGAAATGAACTGGTTAATTACCCATATATGAAAGTAAGTCTATTTACCTTGGAAGAAGACCATATTTATTTAAAAAGAAGACTATCCTGAATTTAAGATGATTCCTCAAAAAAAAAAAAAAACCCACTCCTTCTTATCCTCATGTTTTAACATCAATCATTTGTGAACAAATTAATCTTCCTTTTGGGTAAACACAGTATGTTTAAGGTATTTGTGCAATTGTTCATTGGCATGTTTCTAATCACATTTCAAACCTCCACTTGTAGCTGTATGTCTGACACAAGCTTATGTGTGTTAACTTAAAATTCAGAAGAACTTCCTTCCAAGTAATAGGCATCTAGATTTATAGCCTAAATGATCATAAGCAATGTTTTCCAATGAGATGGTGCAGGCAGCTTATCCAGTAAGATATTTGCATTAATTATTTCTTGCCCTCAAATCACAGGAAGGAAGAGGGGCACTGAGGGCAAAGTGAGTGCTCACTAAAGAATGATTTGATAGTAGTTACTGATTCTTTAACATTAATTATTTATTCCAAGAAATCTCAAATTGGGTCAGGCTATCTGGGAGGTGATGAGCAATTTGGGGGGCAGCGCAAATTTGAGGGGGGCTCGTACCCCCAAAGCAAATCTGCTACCGGAGCTCACTCCCACTCCGCCCGGACAAGCTGGCTGTCAGTTCCTTGAAGCAAAGCAGGGAGGAGAGCCTGCACCCCAGTCTAACACAGCCACCGGCTGCCTGCACAAGCCACGCAAAGCTGGGTTGCTCTTAGCACGCACTCCGGGTCTTGCTCATGCGGGCCTGAGGGCTTGCGCACGCAGAGCTAGACTTCTGTCAGGACTGGCTCCCATTCTGTCCAGACAAGCCAGCCGCCACAGGCCGCAGCCTGACGGCTTACGCCTGCAAAGCTGGGTTGCTGGCAACGCTCACTCAACCTCTGTCCAGATAAGCCAGCACATCCGAGCAAAACCCAGGGCAGGTTCTGACCGGGCTCCACTGTGGCGTCGCCAATGAGATTGGCTACCTCAAAAAAAGAAAAAAGAAAGAAAAACAGATTTCTAGAATCTAGATAAGCAGGTTCATCTTGCCCATTAAAAATATGGCTTTGAATTCTTTTTTTTCCCCCCAGTGAAAATACTTATTTTATAAAACAGCCAGGCTCTGTCAAGGTTTTACTCAATATATAGATTGACACTGGATTATTAAAAGTAAATGATATGTTTACTTCTTATCCAGCCCTAGCTCCTATTAAATCACGAGTTATAGTCATGGGCAGGGGCTGTGTGTGTGACAAACATATATGGGTCACGTTAGGGGGTACAACTGCACCCATTTCAAGGAGAGGAGGGGATCTCGTGGCATTGGCCTCTCAGCTGGGCCACTGGCTCTTCTTTTCCTTGCATCGTATTGCTTTTTTTTTTAAATCATGTGCTGCCTTTCCAAATAAAAATTATCTAGGGCTAAGACCATATGGCTTTTACAAACAATAAAAGCAGAAATGTCCCAAATACTGTTAGCATCAAAGTTCCATTGCAGAATAGTCAGTCATCAATCCACAAGAGACCTCCGAGAATAAAAAAGTTTTTTGCCTGATGTGCCAATGATAACCAAATAGGAGCTAACCTAAGGTCTCACTTGGGAAGGTGTTTCCAAGTGGGTGAGAAGACTATCTCCTCCTATTCACCATAAAACGGTAACATTTTCTTTCACACGCGCACACAAAGGCCCATATCTCGTAAGCCTCCTCATAGGTCAGGAGCTCCAGCTCTTCCATCACCACTAATTGATCTTTTCCTTACCTTTCCCAGCAGGAGAACCTCCTTTTTCATACACAGCAGTGAGAACATTAACCCAATAATCCAATCATACTTTCATCCCTCATACTTTCATCCCTGATACATTTTTTAGGAATTTACAGTGCTGGCCCTGCTACTTCCTTTCCCTTTCCCAATTACTGCTAGCACAGAAAAGCACATGACTGATGCTGAGCGGAGCCTCGTGCGACCGCACTGCAACCAGACCACAAATCATCCACATCAGCAGCCAAAGAAACAGACTGTCATCTTCATTTCCTGAAAACCAGGAATGAAGCAGAGCAAGAGGTCTGAAGCTGGCATGGAGGCTGGCAGCAAGGAGGGGTGCGGGCTCCAGGTGAAGACCCTGCCAGCGCCTGAGCAGGTGCACTGACCTCATCCGGCTCCTCCTTCTTCACCTTTAACTCAAAATGAGCAATGAACAAGTTACAAAGGAACCCGATGGTTTAAATTCTGTCCCTTTCTTTTGGATCACAGGAAAAGGATCACAGAACCTGACTGGGAGGGGCTGGCGTGTGTGTGGAGGTGTGTGGGTGGGTGTGCATGCATGCGTGTGCACACCACAGGCACCGTTAGAGGCTCATACAGAAGCTATTACTTCAATGACTGACTTACACCAGGCTTTGTTAAAGAACTACCTTGGAAATTAATCAATTCTTCATTAAAGAAGTACCCTTGAGAAGAAAGATGGAGCAATAGAAATGTGAAATTGAATTGACCCTGAATGGCCATTAAGCATAGCTCTCCCTTGGACCTTTGAACGAGCTCTGTGCGTCCCTTTCAAGACCGGAGAATCCACAACGGCATCGTTCACTTTCACGAACAAGATTCTCAACCTGTTGCTAATCCTACCTGCAACACCGCCAAGGCTTGAATGACATGTGAATATTTCTACTAACAGCCTGGCATGCATGATAATGATGATGATGGTTGGTCACACCGTTAGCCAGATGTTTAGACTGGATTTGGCATTTTTTTCCACCTATCGAGTCCTTCCCAAGGACCTGTTGTTTGATGGTGTTAAAGGTATCGTCGCAGGTTATACAAAATGAATAAACAGCATCATAGAATTAAGTAAGGGTTTGAAATATTTCATTAGTTATACATAATTGAATACTACATATCATTTTAAAAACTGCAAATCATTGTTAAAATCCAAGTATTATATAAATATCAACAATAATAATCAGGAGGCTCGTTTTTTTCTCTTTACCACATACAGGTAGTCCTTACTTAACAACCATTCATTTGTGACCATTCAAAGTTACAATGATGCTAAAAAAAGTGGCTTACAACTGGTGCCCAAAGTTATGACCGTCCCAGCACCCCCACAGTCATGTGTTCATGATCCAGGCACTTGATAACCAGCTTGCACTTACGACAGTTGCAGCGTCCCGGGGTCATGTGATCTCCATTTGCAACCTCCCCAGCCAGCTTTGTTACTCAAAATCAATGGGGAAACTGCATGATTTGCTTAACGACTGCATGACTTGCATAACAACTGCCACAAAAAAGGTCATAAAATCAGGTCCAATTTGCTTAACAACTGCCCCACTTAACAACCAATTTTTTAGTCCCTATTGTGGTTCTTAAGCGAGGACTACCTATACAGCACAGCATAAATCACCAAATAAGATTAGAAGCTATCTGAAGCAACACACCATATATAGTCATTTAAGTGTGAAGTTCCGTGTGCTCAATTCTCGAATGAGGGTTTGAACCCCATAAAATAACTTCTGGCTACCTACATCTGACAATCCCCAGTAAGGATGAAACTGGTAACTTGATGCCTGCTGGTGGTCAGTGTAACTGGAAATAAGATTCTGAGCAGTGAAAGTTCTATCCTAATTAACAGACCAATGAAAATTAAAATATTAAAACTTTCTCTTAAGAGAAACCCAAATTTTGGATGTAACACAAGCCCATATATAGAATTATAATCCAAAATTGGTTCCAAATTCAGTTAAATTGTGTGTCAGGTTTCTTTTGAAATATGAAGTTATTTTGGACATCAAAGCATGGTCCCCAAACTTAAGTCAGGAACTGAACATATTTTCCAAAAAGAAGTATAAAGGATTCTTGCAGCAGTTGCCATGTACAAAGCTATGCTTAATATCCTTTGTGGTACTATAAGGTTTAATAGTATTTAGTTAAAAAAAAATAGCAGGTAGAAAAGGAAATTCAGCGTTTAGAGTTTGTTTCATTCTATTATTAATCTTTTCCCAAAATTGTTGAGCTTTGCCACCAAATATGGAAAAATGATCCAGCCTGATTGTGATCTGTCTACCCATTTTTAGAAAATAAGCTGTCCATTTTATTTATTTTTATTTATTTATTTTCAGACTTACCAGCAGTAAAACATTTTATATCAGTTTTCTTTAAGTATAATATTCAGTGCAAATTCAGTGTGTTCCTTCCGTTGAAATTCCCACTGCTGAATATTAATTACTGTATCTAAATTCTGCATCCCCTTATTCATAAAGTTTCACTGTGCAGTTTCTGAATCATATTTCACCAACAGCTTATAAAGAAGGCCCGGCAAATGCTCTGAACGTTGCGTTGTAAGGTTTTCAAAGCCAGTCAAGTCTCTACGTGTTCCCACTTGTTTTTGCCATTTTTTTAAAGCTAAACTGTTTATCTGAAGATCCTAAAATCGGACGGTGGTCTCCAGGCATGCTTTTAAAAGATTTAAGTGCTTGACTGCAAGTGCCTGGAGGTTCTCTAGAGCTCAATGGGATGATACCTTTGATAAAAGAAGAGCTTTGTCTAGCTCAGATTGTTATCCTACGCAATTTATTTGGAGGTAAATCCTCTTGAAGGCGGCAAGATTGACCTCTGAGTAACCACACCGTAAATTACTGCCCTAGCTCAGGCGTACTTTGTTGACTCCCCGCCTCAGCTGACGCATCGCCCAGCCTTTCTCGCTTTTCCTGGATTCTTCATTCCAGACCATCCAACTGTGAGCCAAAGCATTTCGCAACTACACAATTTCAGACTATTTAAGTACTATTTCAGTTCATTTCATACCTGTCTATAATTCTGAATAAATCTTCTGTTGGCTTAAAAACTCTTACTGAGGTCTCCAACTCTTACTTGGTCTTACATTAATTACCATATGTGAAAGCCTTACAAATACTAAAATGCATTGCTTAACCAGTGTTAAAGACCTTTAACTTTGAATTTTTATCTTATTTCAGAGTGCCATATTTTAGTACAAGTACTAAACTGAATATAGCTGATGTATTTAACATTGCCAATGTCATGTGGCTGCATGTTTTACATATAACTTAAGAGTAAAGAAAAGTAGTTAAAATAGGTAGCAGCTACTAGATTTAAGCTCCATGGAAAATTGGACTGGCTTGGTTTCATTCCTTTTTGCCAACATGACACACCAGAATGCTTCTAAGGGTGGCAGATAGGCCAGGAATCATAAAAGACTGTACTGCAAAGACTGGGTAATTCCCAGACCCCCAATGTGGTGCTTGAGGGCACCAACAAGCTCACAAGCATCCCTTGGCCTCTACCAGGCTTCCTGCCCCACTGACTTTTTAAAAAAGATTCTTTTAATAAAAAATAAATAAATCGGAGGCAGATGTGCTATTAAAAAAATACCAACAGCCTTCCAGCACCCTCTTTATTTTTAAGAATGTCTCAAGCCCTAGAAAATAAAAATGATGGGTGGTTGCAGTCTGGTGCTTTGTTCAATATGCCCCCTTGACTGCTAAGAAAAAAGAGAAAGTGAAGTTGGCTGGCAGGGTGGGGGGAAAGGGTGGTAGTGAAAACCCTCCAGCCCAGCCTACTTGGGCAAATGGCTATTGAGTAGCCCTCAAAATTCCAGATGTGCCCCCTTGGCCCAGTAACAGCAAGAGAAGAGAAGAAGCCTCAAGGTGGCAGAGGAGAGTTTTGGAGAACATTTCAGAAGAGGGGCTGAGTGGGGAGACCTCAGATGTCAGAGTTGTGGTGATGGGAGTAAACAAACCTTGCTGTCTGCATAACAAGACCACAAGGCCTGCGCGTCCCACAGATCCTGTTTCTTTTCTCTCAACATCTCCTTGCATCATCCTTGTATCTGCAGGAGGAAGGAGATATTTCTGTGGTCACCAACATTTGGATGAGTAGTCTAACCTCATCATGCATTTTGGTTTGGAACAGAAACAGGAATTAGCCGAGTTGCGTTGATTGGCACATTGGTTTCACCCGCAAAGCTATGTTTTCAGAAGAGCTCTTTGTGTGCATGAGACAGAGAATGGATTTTACAAAAGGGATGCCATTGTGAAAAGCAAATAAAAGACTAACACAAGGAGGAAACAAAACAAACAAAACCTCCCCATCACAGGCAGCAGAGACAATTGGGCTGGCAATTCTGCAAGATCTCCTGATGGAAAAAAAAAAAAGCAGACAAACCAAGGTGCTGAGGAAGGCCTTAATGAACTAGTCCTTAACAAGAGAACTGTCCATTTTGATAAGATGTCAGATAATAGTGACAGAAGATCTTGACAGTAAGATTATTGAACTATTTGAGGAAGTTTCATTTAAGAACAGTATTAAAGAAGCATAAACATTTACATTCATGCATAGGACAAGCAAAAACACTATTCTGAGAGGTTGATAAGTATCTTCAAAAACATTCTGAGCTTAGCACGCTCTTCCATGAAACGGCTCATTTTCAGACCATGGATGATCTTTGTTGCAAGGTTGCAAGGCTGTCCAATAAAAGCCATTTCAGAAAAGAGTTCCACAAACTTTTCTGATGCAAAATACTTTTTGGAAAGTATACTTTTCAGACTTCCTCACTGCTGAATCAAGCTTTTAAGAATATATTTGAAAAACAGATGATTATGTTGAGAAAGCTTGCTTAGGTGTGCAGTCCAACAATATAGAAAAGAAGAGGAGAGGAGAGGAGAGGAGGGGAGGGGAGGGGAGGGGAGGGGAGGGGAGGGGAGGGAAGAGAAGAGAAGAGAAGAGAAGAGAAGAGAAGAGAAGAGAAGAGAAGAGAAGAGAAGAGAAGAGAAGAGAAGAGAAGAGAAGAGAAGAGAAGAGAAGAGAAGAGAAGAGAAGGATACAGTTAAAAACTCTGTTTTTCTACTCTTGGATGTCCTGCCCATGTTTTCATACATTGGTGATCAGGTTCCTAACCTCTAACTAAAACATCCCATTCCCCATTGCTAATGAGAATATTACTGTGTTCCCCATTTCACAATGTTGGCAGCCTGCCACCCTTTCTTTTTTTAACATATTCAGAGATTATTGGCACACGCTTTTTTTCCTGGATTTTTAACTGCTTCTTGAAGAAAAATTGGAAACTCAGTCGCTTGCAACTATTTTATCAACCTTCAGTTGGTCTAGTAGAGATACTGCTTTAATTATGGATTTTAGATTTTTTTTTTTCTGATGATCATCATGGCTGCTTTTTTTTTTAAAAAAAGATACCTTTCCCCGTTAAATTTTAAAAGAAAGCAGCCACTGCTATTTTGTTAATACACAACAAACAGGAGAAAAACTTGGAAAGGTGGGAGGTATGTTTGTGGCTGCCAGTGGAAGAAGGAATCAACTGATTTGGACAGGAGGTGATGGGGGAGAAACATACCCTTTCCATCTACATGTAACACAGTGTTGTCCAAACTTAGCCACTTTAAGATGAGTGGACTTCAACTCCCAGAATTCCCCAGCCAGCCATGCTGGCTGGGGAATTCTGGGAGTTGAAATCCACTCATCTTAAAGTGGCCAAGTTTGGACAACACTGATGTAACAGAAGAGGCCCTAAGATGAAGTTAGCAGGGCAAAGAAAATGGTGCTTTTTCTCGCAGAGCTCCAGAGAGACCCTACTGGCAGTTCCAAGGACACATACATTACAGTTCTCAAAACTCAGCACACGATCCGCCCAACTTGCCCCCAAGGACCACACCAATGACAGCAAGATTCCTGGGGCAGCTTCAGAGACAGTCAACTCTACCCCAGGTGAAAAGGCTTGGATCGTGGACCCACAAGAGGCCTTCTCTTTCCTGAAGCCTTCTGTCACTTTCTCCTATTTTGCAAAGACAGTTCTCTCCGTGGCGAGCACGAAGCATTATTTGGTTTGACACTTTTAGTTCCTCCCGGCTTGATGAATACATCTGTAGACCTGTTTTCTACCAGCCAAGGCAGCTGTGCATCTCACACAGGATGGCAGGATAGGCTTGTACAACAGACTTAACCTGGGCATTGAAGTCTTCCATTTTGGGAGACGCAGGATACAGCAAGTCACAACCTGCTCAGACAGGCTGGGCTCACCTCATCTACTAAGATTAAAACCACTCAAGCTTAGCATGTTGGATGACTGCCACCACCTGATCTGTAACTGACCTTGTGAAGCATGTTGGGTGAATCCAGCCAAGGTAGATTTTAGCGGCTGGTATTTGCACTTACCAAATGGTTGTTTTAAAACCTCAGATGTTTGTGGGTTTTCCTTCCTGCAACCTTGCTTTGCTTCACAGACTAAATTCCCTTTCCTGAGACTCTCTCATGCCCTGTTTAAGAATACAGTGGATGAAGAAATGTCAGCCCCACTGGGTAGACCAGATCAGGCAATCAACTCCCCCAGAGGGCTAAAACTACTTTTATTGAGATTGGCTTTAATAACAGAATCTCGCAAGTCTGATTGTGCTGTACTCCTCCTCCTTTTTATAGTTCAGTGAATCTGGGAGGCATCTGCCTGAGACGTTTCCAAACATTATCTGGTTGTTCTGAACTTTAAAAAAACCCGTTCTTGCATAGCTCTGTCAAGGTCATGTTCCTTACTCTCTACACTAGGGTTTCTCAACCTTGGCGACTTGAAGATGTGTGGACTTCAACTCCCAGAATTCCCTAGCCAGCATGGCTGGCTGGGGAATTCTGGGAGTTGAAGTCCACACATCTTCAAGTTGCCAAGGTTGAGAAACACTGCTCTACATAAATGATTCATACCACCAACCACAATTCCCTTCTTTTTTCTTTAGCCCTTAATTTCTTTTCTTTTCTTTTTTAGCTGTCTCTTGTCTTTTACTTGAAAAAGAGTCTTATGGAGCCTAAAATATTGCAATTAATATCAATTTTTTTGTGGGATGGGCAACTATACAATTTGATAAACAAACAAACAAACAACCACTTTTGGGTGGCTGAATAAAAGGGTTCTGCTGCTAACAGCCACAGTCATGATGGTGACAGCAGGCAGGTGGCTGAACAAGCCCCTCAGAGCCTTCAGGAGGAGCAAGATACAAATAGCAGAAACCGATAAACAGGCTTTTTCCTCGCTCCTTTACTTCTGCAAGCAGTGAGAGTCTGGTGGCTTTGAAAGAAGGATCAGCTCCAGGAGCCTGCCAGAAGAGTGATCTGCTTCCACCTTCCAATTCAGGATCTTAAGTGTGAGCAAATTCTGGCTGTAGTTTGTATTGGAAGATAGGCTGGGGAATGTGCTCCTGATGGCCAGGCTGATGGTATGCCCCAAAAGATGCCTTCTGAGAGGAAGGGTGGCAGGTTTAATACTTGGGTATGGTGTGGCTCGCATCTTAGGTTAACTTTATTTATAAGTTGTTTTGAATACCCCACTCTGAAGCAACTCTAGGTAGCCTACAAACTTGCCACCTTTTTTTAAAGATTTTTTTATCCCACCTTTATTATTTTTATAAATAACTCAAGGCAACAAACATACCTAATACTCCTTCCTCCTCCTATTTTCCCCACAACAACCACCCTGTGAGGTGAGTTGGGCCCAAGTCACCCAGCCGGTGTTCATGCCTAAGGCGGGACTAGAACTCACCATCTCCTGCTTTCTAGCCCAGAGCCTTAACCGCTAGACCAAACTGGCTCTTTGTTTTTAGTAAGAACTATTTATTTGCATGCTTGATTTGGTTTCCAAAACCTCTGAGCAGCTTACAGTAAACCACCATGTAGGGTAGCATTCATAAAAAGACCCATCCATAACGAATGGCAGCTCCACCATCTGGAAGCTGGATCGCCTTACTCATTCTCCAAAAGCCTTCTGGAAGAGCCATGTTTTAACAACTCTCTGGAAACATCAGACAGAGGGGAAAGCCTGGATCTTCGGGGGAGGCTCTCCAAAGGAGGGGGGCAATTTCCTGATCTTTTCATAGCTCCTGGTACCTTTTTTAAAAGCCTCATAAACAACTATGCAAACACCAATACTAGGAGGAGCTGGGGGTGGGGAATCTCCAAAGGAAATCCATCAAGTGAAGAAGCATCCTTTTTAGAATTCAGCGTAAAAGACACATTCCTCTGACAAGTGGCATTCAGCAAAGGTCAGTTCCAACTAGTAAACAGCTGGATGTCTTTCTCCACTGGATTGTCATTTAAAAAAAAAATCGATTGCCTACATGGCTATATTTGCTGATGCCCTCAAAGAATGCTAAAAGCATCTTGGCAAGACAAGAGCACCCTTTGCATCCATTCTAGGGGGTTCTTGGCCAATAAAGGTGCTTTTCCATGTTTCATAACACTTGCATTAGCAACACCATTTACTCATTTTTTTTTTCTAGGAGGGATTTAAGGCTAGCAGGCCAATTATTTCGTTTCTTCCCCCATCATTTCTTTTTAAAACATAGTTTGACTACCTTACAGACCTGGAGAAAGGAAACTCATTTTAATAACACTGCATCAGGTAGTCCTCGTTTTGCATCTGCCTCGTTTAGTGACTGTTCACAGTTACTATGGTGATGAAGAAGTGACTTTGTGATCAGTCCTCACATTTACCACCTTTGCATGTCTGTAAAGCAAAGCTGAAGTAAGATCATAAGCACAGTCACAGTTTCACTTAGCAACCACTTCACTTAACCCAGTTGCTGGTCCCAGTTGTGGTCACTAAATAAGGACCACCTGTATCTCCATTACAACCTGACAAGTTCAGTAGATGAGTTTGTTGGATAAATTCCACAGTGACTTGATAGAATATCAATTTGTAATGGCCCAATAGTTATCCCAATTTTTTTACTTCCAACCTGAAACCACTTGGCATTGGAGTGCCTATAGATTCCCTCACCTCCTGTCCCCAGCATCTAGCAATTTTTAAGGTATCTGCCACTCACCCACCCATACCTATATTTACATGCAGGGAGTGGTTTTTAACCAGGTGGCTATTCCCGTTTCCTCAGCATACTTTGAACCCCACATGAATTCAAAGGTATTCTTAGCAAACGAAGCTAGAGGGAAGTTTTGACCTGCTCCAGCGTAGATCTTGCCCACCCAGCATTTTTTAAAACAGAAAAAGAGAGGGAAAACACCCCAGAGTAACTGCGGCTTTTGATAAGCTGGAATAGCAAGGGGTTAGGGCAGGGTTCCTCAACCTTGACAACTTGAAGGTGTGTGGACTTCAATTCCCAGATTCCCCAGCCAGCCATGCTGGCTGGGGAATCTGGGAATTGAAGTCCACACATCTTCAAGTTGCCAAGGTTGAGGAACCCTGGGTTAGGGAAGGTGTTATAGACATCAGCAGGACCCAGGAAGGTTGCAAAGACAGGTAGAAAAAGCTTTTTAAAAGGATGATTCAAAAAGATACTGAAATGAAGCATTACTATGAAACAGCTTTCATTTTTTTTCTATTGTGTAAGATTTGATACGCTGATTCATCTTAGCTCTGTCAACCTTACACTCAGGTGAGTTAGTTCCTCAAGGGATCCCTTCTGAAGGTACCATCCAAGGTCCCAGGTCTCTGGTGAGAAAAATGACAGCACCCGAGCAGGGATCCTCTGGATCCTAGCACAGAAGCCTCAAGCACTGCTGGAGAAATCATGCTTTAAAAAGGTTCTATTAAGACTGAGAGCCAGACTCACAACTGCAACTATTGGACTGCTCTGGAAGTTTTACAGAATTTTATCTGAGCCACTATCATTTTAAAGGACTTGGTGCACATGCATCAAAATTACCAAAGTATAAACATTGGAAGGGGGTATTGAGTGCAACTCCCTTCTCTTGCAGGAATCCAGATTAAAGTCCCCAACAGGTGAGTTTACATCCATTCCTTGAACCTGTCCAGTTAAGGGAGGAGGTCACCAGAACAAGAAAATGTCTGTGCTGCCCACTGCCCTTAATGGCTGTGAGTGTAAATTAATAATGAATGTCAATTTTAAAAAATGATACATGTAATAGTATTACTAGGTACAACATACAAACCTAGAATAGTTGCCTTAGATGTCCTGGGAAATTGCAATTCTGCTTTGAGGCCCCTCCTACACTGTTCTAAGGAAGGAGTTTGCATCAAATCCAGCGGCAATTTATGTTGCATTTATATACAAAGTTTTCCTTCCTTCATTTGCTCTCACAGATGTGGGTTGCATAGAAGAATCAGTGTTGAGGTGCAGCTATCTGGACACAGTGCCCTCGGCTGCTGTTCTTCCATAGTTATTACAAATGAGTTCAGTGTAAAAATTCAGATTTAAGTTTTCTGCATCATGGTCAAAACAATTGATCCCACAAATGTATCATATTTTTAATTGTGTATACCTTTTATCTTTAATTGTTTCTGTTAACTGTCCTCTCTTATTTTACTTCACATCAGAGTTCTTTCAATTTGTCAATAATTATTTTCTTGGGTATTTTATTTTTAATTACAGAAAATTAATTAAATCTCTGCAGTTATCAACCAGAAGTTGATATGAAGTGTGCCATTAGCATCTGCCCCCTTTTCAACACAAAAGATTCACATAACTGTATATGATTTAAATTGCAGACAAGTGAACTGTTTACAGTAGAATAGAAATTGCGGAAACACAGAAAGGAAACGACCAGTTCTCAGGCTAATTTTGTCAACTTAAGCTCACCTGGGCATCAGGTGATGGATTAGAAATGTCACCATCAATCTAGATTATTCAACAATAACTTAACAGCACTAAATTGCTCCCGTCACCCAGACCTCAGTCCCTGGAAAAAGGGCTAGAGGTGAATTGCTGCCAGATCTACCAACTGATACATGTTTGAAAGAAACATTGTGAAGGAACAGTGGTAACTGGGTGTTTTCCGCTCTTACCTGTACTATGTTAAACACTAAATGTGTTGTGCCAAAAATGGCCTTTGCCTAACTGGGGACTTATTTGGGGTAAATCAGCACATGTTCCAATGTTCAGTTAACATGCAGTACTGCTCCTAAAAAAGGTTAAAATAGCCTTCAAGTTGAGCTTGACATCCTAGATACATCCATACAGTTTCCTTGAAATGATATAGTGGCTTGTCAGTGCTTTCTTTCAGAAAGATCTTTCTTTTTTTGTACTTCCTAGTCTAGCCTTCAACCATGATATTCCTTGGAAATCTCCAGTCCAAGGATTAATCAGGCCTGATGCTGCTTAGCTTCCCAGCCCAGACAAACTACCACCGCCCACCAAGCGCATCCTTGGAACCCGTTCAAAGGGGCGTAGGCACCCACTCAAGGGCTCCTAAATGAACAAGGTGGGTCTTCCTCAGTCTACATATTTTAAGAACAATATTGGAAATGAAAGCAGACAAAATACAAGCATTATAAACGTCTCTCTTTATTTGGGTGACAGGGTGCCCTTTCATTTCCCTACCTACCTTCTGTTATATTAACAAATACTGAACAGTGTACGTGAAAGAAATGTTTATAATGTACCCTCCAAAATGTTATCAAAATTGTTAAACAAATAGGGTACTGATCTATTAACCAATCTTGCCTATAAATGAAAAATGCTCTAATTCTGTCCCAGTGACTTTTATTGTCAATATTGGCTTCCCACTGGATTCTGAATTTGATGCAAGATATAAATGCAGATACAATCCACCTAAAGCAAACGGCTGAAAACTAGAGAGCAGTTTGGCTTCATCAAAGTAGCCAGCCTTGGCCAATCCCAAAAAAGTAAGCAGGATTGGATGTGATTAGTATTTGGAAAGGAGACAACCAGGAAATATGAGAGCTGTGGGCTAGACTGGGATTTAAAAAAAAAAAAAGTCATCCTAGAAGCCAGTGGCAAACCACTTCAGTACTATTGTCAAGAAAATTACATGGATGTTCTTATGAAGACACCAGTCAAGCCGGACTGAAAGGAGACTTTATTCTCATCTGTCCTACACAACTTGTTCCTGCTGGTAATGCAGGTTCTTAAATGTGTACAGAGCATCTGTGGTCATATTTGTGGGTAAATACACAGCTGTGCTGCGGCTTTCCTTCCAGCACACAAAATTGCTCCAAGAAAATCTAATTTCGTGTCTTCTACAGCACTGATTCAGTCCTGTCTCCAGCCCTGAGCTTGGATATTCGGCACCCTGATTGATGAGCTTGTTTAATTTCCTATATATGGATGCAAGCCCTCAACAATCAACCCAGATTATGTATAGCTTTAAAACGTTGTTAAAAAATCCTGAAAACAAGACATCTAGAGCAGGAAGGCCACAGCAGCACCCAGAGGATATTAAAACTGTAATCTCTCTTTTTAAACTCCAATATTGTACACCTGTTCCCAAAATGTAAAGAAAGCGCCATGTGTTTCCATGAAATGTATATGACCAGGGAAGCTTACAGGATTGGTGCTTCTAAACTGACACTGCACTTTCCTGCTAGGCAACACAATGCCCTCCTGATGTTCTGAATGCTTCCTGAGACTTCTGGGTGTTCCACTGCAGCATGTCTGGAAGGCATGGGTTGAAAATCTCCCTACACTTCCCTCTTTGGGTACAGTATTTTTCTTCCTTCATCTCTGGTCTTTTCATCTATCCTGTTAGGTGTGACAGCTACCCAGACCTTCATATTCCTGCTATGATCCTTCTTTTCCACCAGAAGGTTCTACTGGAGACTCACCTCCCCATTTCAACTGAGCTTCCAATTCTGTTTTTAACTATCCCATTGATTACAAAGCCTCTATCACTGACCATTCTTCAACAGGAAATAATAGGCTTTGAGAATATTCTATAAAATCAGAGCAGCATAACCAAAGGGTGGCTGCAGTTTATAAGCAGCAGTTAGTTTTAGCTGTTTTTCCATACTTTTAGACATAAAACCTAAGATGCCTAATTCCACAGCTGTTCTTTTTGTGCTCTTTCATTTAAAAGATCCAGCTGCTCTTCTCCAGCTTTAGGGAACACACACTGATTTCCCCAAAGTTCCATTGTATAAATAGCTCCCATCTGCTCCACAATCTCTTTCTACCATATACGCAGCCATAACCAGAAAAATCATCAACACACACCTTGCGTTTCACTCCAGTTTATTAAAATGCAAGTTTTTCTTTTAATCACTGAAGTCACGTTAAATATAATCCCACCGGAGAGCCAAGTTCTATCTCCTCCCTCCATTCTGGGCTTGCCAGCTCCCAGTCCTGATGCCAGGCTGACCAACACATGCCCCTCTGAGTTCTGGGCAAGGGCACCAGGATGCAAGATAGCAAGATAACTGCAGCCCAGCAGGCAGCAAAAATGGCAGCAGGCAAGGGCAGAAATGGGGCTTGTCCCCTCAGAGCCAGAGCCAGCCTGACCGAAGGGGCAGCTGGGCTCCCCTTGCAAGAGCTGCAATCATTCCCTTTCCCCTTTGATCCTAAGCAGCGGCTAAAGCAGCCCGAGTCATGGTTGCCATGAAGAGTGTCACAGGACAAATAAAATACAACAGGAACCCCTCAGCCCTCCCAGCCACACAATGAGCAACCGCAAACCAAAGTCCAGAGGGTTGGCTTAATTCCTCCCCAAACGGGGCAATCCTGAGGGGCTGGCTAACACTGCTTCCCAGCTGTCCCACAAACCAGTCACCCAGCCTCCTCCACATCAACACGCCCCACCTTTGCTGATGCTTCTGAAAACCCTTCTTCTAGCTGTCCTGGCAGCCACCAGGCAGGAACTGGAGCCCTGAGCCATCATGCTTGCCAGCCCTCATGGCCTGGAAGAGAGGGTGAGCTTCTGCTAGACAAACAGAGCAAGACAGCCCTGGGGTGGGAACAGACACCACCCACTTCCGTTCTCTTCCCCTGTCCTTAGTGCCACCAGTAAAGCCATCTAGAAGGACACCCGAGGTTCAGAGCGTAAGCAGTCACATTCAGCTCTCCTCTGCCATTTCAGGAAGTGAAGGTAGGGGAGTGGATGTGCTGAGAGGCAGGGGAGAGCTCGGCCTCATGTACTATTGCCCTGCTCCTGCTCAAAGAGCACCATGGCCAGTTGGGAACGGGAGCCAAGGCCCTCCAAGCTGCTCTGCACGCAGCGGTGATACTGCTCCTCGCTCAGCCGGGGATTGCAGATATGGGGCCTGAAGGGCTGCAGGAGGGCAGGCTCAACTGCACGGAAGACATGCAGATTGGAATATTTGACAAAAAGGTCATATATGTCCATGGTCTCCAGGAGGTCTTCGTTGTCCTGGGCATCAGCTGCCATCCGGGTGCGTGCCGCCATGTAGTCAGCATTGTAAAAGCAAGCTTCATTGAAAGCATCACGGTCAAAATGACCAGCATCACGCACCAGGTCTAAACCAGAAAGTGGGGGTGGCTGGTTGTGGAAAGCAATTGTCGGGTTGTAGCCCTGAAAATGGATGGGGAAAAAGACCTGCCAGCTGTTGATGGTGTTCATGCGGCATCGGTTGAGGAACTCAGTGGTGACTTCAGTGCTCACCCCGGCCACAAAGAAGAGTGTATCTACTGGATGCTTCTTTGAGATGATGTCCATCACCTTAATCTGGGAGGGCACATCTGTCTTGACACTAATCCAAGGAATCTTCACCTGAGGGTGGCGCCGCTCATATTCTGTGATGTGTGCTTTCACGGCCCCAAAAACATCATTCTGAGCCACCTTCTGAGCTTCAAAAGGATCATAGATGAAGAGGAAGGTCAACACGGCATTCTCAGAATTCTCAAAGGCCGCTGCAGCGTAGACTTCAAGGAAATGAGCAGCATAGTCTTTTTCTGAGGCTGTCAGGGGCAAGATGACATTGACACGGCTAGCCTCTGTTACATAGGGCATGGGGATGATCTCTACCTCACTAAGAGGGCGCAACAGATGCACGCGTTTGACCAAGGAACGGCTATGTCCCTTCTGGGTCACCACCTCCAACTGCAGATCCAACGTGTACTCCATGCCCCGGGTAGGGTCAAAACGACGGTAGCCATTCAGCAGTTGCTGCTTGTGCACGTGTAGCACTGGCTGGTATCGGCGGTTCAGCTCTTCCACTGCTGCAGCAACCACATCTGCTACATCAGCTGCATCTGCACCTTGGAGCTCACACTTGGGGGCCCCATCCACACAGGCAAAAGCTGCCTCTTCAGTGAAATAATCCCAGCGAAGCACCTCAAAACGGGTCTTTGGCTGGAAAGGGGGAGGAATGCCAACAGGCCATGTGCTACTCAGGTCCCCATCGGCAGAAAGGCTGCTGGTATTCTGGATCTCCAGCTGCAAAAACAAGGTAAGAAAATCAAGGTAGACTCAGGAACATTTGCTTGGCTGAACCCCAAAAGGGCCCTAAGAGTTAGACTCAGATATATCCATGCAAGTCCCCATCACAGTCTCCCTACGATTAGTAGCAGATCTAACCCTTAGCTGATTTGGGGGCTAACTCCCTTCCCAAAAACTGTTGCTGCAACATAAAGAGGGGGGAAGAAGGCTGACAGACGAAATCTTGTACCCAGGCCACACACTGACTCCAATTCAAATTTCCCAGACCCAAAGGCACTCCCAGCAATCCCCTCCCCACACACACCACTGAATTTCTCTACTTAACAGAAGGAGAGAAGGATCGGAGAATAGCTGGGTGTGTAGCCTTATGCTGTTCTGCCACCTGGTGGCAGCATGTCCACAGTTAGAGCCCGATTCTGGGGATCACACCTATCCAATACTTTTCCCCATGAAGTAAAAGCGTATTTGTATTTGGGTGGAAATTGGCCACATCATTCACAGTAGCTGTTCCTTAATCATATATACAGTAAATAATATGCGTATCTATCTCCAAAGACAGTAAATAATGTGCGTATCTATCTCCAAATGGACCTGCACATATGGAGATCACTATTCTGGAGGCTAAAACGAGGCCATTTAGAGAGACCCTGCCGTAAGAATATATAAAGTTATCTTAAACCAAATCAGTCTTTCTAGCTCAGTCCTATTTACAGTGAATAGCAAGAGTCCTCCAGAACTTTAGAGAGGCATCTTTTCCATCCCATCTGGAAATTTCTTGACTGAGCCTGGGACTTTTGTATTCTAAGCACATGTCTATATCAGCACATTTGCTGCTTGACTGAAAATGTGATCCAGATTATGTTTCTGCAAGCTGTAGTTCCATTCTTAACATGTCCAATGTGCGCAACTCTCCCAAAGCTTAATCACAGCAATGTTACCTTTATGGCTATATGCTTCCTGGATCAACATACATCATTTAAATGCCCAATGACAAAACTTGAGAACAGGTCAATTTCTTTCCACTTTCTGTGCCCCAATCATTGCTTTACTTAATTCTGCTTCCATGAGCTATTATTTTCCTGGCAGTGTCCCATCTCTCTGCTTTTACAGCACAGACTACTCTGAGTATGGAAAGGGAAAATCTGTGGCACATGATACATACTGCCAAGAGCAATGCTCAAAACAGTTTTGTGTCAGATTTGGATATCCAACTCTCTCTTGACGACAAATGCATAAACTCAATTTTGTATCAACTGGGCACAAAAAGAAACTACTTAATATGGACCAGAAATCATCTAACCTCCATCAGGTCCAAATGACCCAACCTTCTAAGTAGAACCTTCAGTACCAAACTTCCATCAAAGTCTGCAGAAGCCTTCAGCCACCTCCTACAGTGTGGGCAATGTTGGAGGCTTTGATTTCTGAGCAAGCGAGCCTTACAGCCGAGTCTCCTTTCACAGGTCTGCAATTCCATGGCACTAAAACACCACTGTCTATTTTTTATGGTATACTGCATTTAATTTATGCCACATTAGTTACTGAATATTTATTCTGATTGCGTGCACGTCTCAAAATAGTGATTCCTCAAAAATAATTCCAATCTAATCTGGCCCGGGGCTCAGCTCTGCAATCAAAGCTTGCACAATGTACTTACTTGTATTATTATACAATCCTCTGGGGGTATATTCCTGTCAAATAGTTGGTCTAGACATAAAAACTCCCTGAACAAAGTGGATGCAGCATTAGCACCCAAACTTCAAGATCCTTTAATCCAGTGTTCCTTCAACCTCCCCTCCCCTCCCCCTTGCAAAGTAGTTAGAAAGAGATCCACGTCTAAACCAGGAGAAGAATAACCCATGGCTTATATCTATAACAAGCAGGAGTGAGATTAGCATGACATTTACTAGAGGGAGCTGGAGTTTACAATGGTAGCATTTATTACCCTTTGGAAATCATTTCTCACAATCAAGGGAAAGATCATAGCATTTGGATTTTTGTTAGCTGCCCAATTAATATATTCTAATTATTAAATATAGCAGATTCATTTAGTTAGGAGCATACCACAATAAATTAAATCTATATGTCTATTTAGACTTAAATAGTCTCACCTTGTAGTTTATTTACTCAGATACCAACCAATGGTCAGCAATTATACCTTATCTTAGTGGCAACTGAATACCAGCCATGCTTCCTTCCCAAGGGGCCTTCAAAGGGTTAATTCATTCAAGCAACATGTTCGCTTTCCATTCCCCATTGAAAACAGCTTCCTTAAAAGGATATGCTTTCTTTCTTCCTCTTTTTCTATTTTTGTACAGTTACTTTAAAATGTATTTTCATTTTTATTACTCAAAAGATTGCACATAATTTATATGAAACAGTTTATGAAGCTAGTGGAGACATGATAGAGATAAATCACTTAAAGATCTATTATAACCCAAGGCAGTAGACTCCTATATTAATTCACAGCAATAGAAAGAAAGACAACCTATAATAGTGATAAACATTAGTATAATCCTATTAAATGAAACATGATGTATTACAACTGAAGATGTCTTGGTCCCGTATTTTGCAAGCATGTTTTCATGTCTTCATATTCTGCTGGTTTTCTACATAAACTAAAAGATTAATAGCAGAGTTATGAAGGCATCAGTCACACCAAAAATTTCTTTGCTTCTAGAATTCACAGTTGCAGACTATGAGTCAAGATTAATTCTGGTAGCCAGCGCTAGGCCCAGCAGTGAAATTAGCAACAGCAGACTCCTGTCTGGACTCATCTGGCACCTTTCCTGAAGCAAGCCAACTTCTGCATTCTTTCGTTGCCTAATTTCTAGTAAGGAAACTGCACAGTAAGATTCAGTGGGACAAATAACTATGGGAAATATCCTTGTTTCACCTAGGCTATTTTTGTTTTAATTCCCACATTTTTAAAAGAAGTAGTAAGGACCACCATGTCCCTTAGTGAGATGTCAGCAAGTACATCTAAACTTTCAAAAGCCAACACCAACTGAAAACCATGCAAGTCGCTGGTCCATCAGAGAACCAAGGTTGTTGATCCACTATGGTCCATAATGGGGACAGAGGGGGGAACGTCAAGCCTTCTCTGGCATACTCATTTATCCCTGCAAGTGCACAATAATAACTTTTTCTTCAAAATATATACACACATTTAGTATAATAAATGTAGTTGGAATGGAAGGAAAGGAAGGAAAGGAAAGGATTTGCAGGGGAGGAAGAAGAGTTTTGCAGAGAAGGAAGAAAAGGGTTTTTCAGAGAAGAATGGTGGGAAGAGGAAAGATGACGCCTGTAAGCAAACAAATAAGCCCCATATTTTCCTTCAAGATTTGACCCTTTCTCTAATCTAGCCAATTTGCAGGGGAAAAGCAACCATTCAGGGCTCAGAGCTGTGGTGAACACAGAGATCAGTCCACCCACATGCCACTCAAGACTAAAATAATTTGTTAGCTGTACTGCTTAATGAGCTGAGAATGTGGCATGGGGTAAGGAAGACTAAGAAGTAGGACAGGTAAATATAGAAGTCAAATTTTCCATTTAGAAAGAATAAGCCTGTAGAGCAGTGTTTCTCAACCTTGGCAACTTCAAGATGTGTGAATTTCAACTCCCAGAATTCCCCAGCCAGCATGCTGGCTGGGGAATTCTGAGAGTTGAAGTCCACACATCTTGAAGTTGCCACGGTTGAGAAACATTGCTGTAGAGTGTGGCTTCTGGAATTCTTTCCACCCCCTTCATAGCAGCTTCACTCTGGATCGGGTAAACAGGAGGGAAGGAAGCTTAGACCAGAACAGTAGGCAACAGTATGAGGGGCAGCCCAATTGCCTCTCCCACAGGGAACCACTGAGGGATTTTTTTCTGTATTTCCTTTCTCCCTAGCCTGACTCAGTTCATTTTCAAACTTAGTATTTCTTTAGCCTGCCAAATCTGGTCCTCTTTTGTTTAGTTTTCAGAGAATTACAGATGGTCCTTGCTAAATGACCACTTGTTCAGCAACCATTCAAACTTGCAATGGTGCTGAACAAGTGATACTTACAACAGGTCCTTGAAGTTCCACCCATTGCAGCATCCCCGCAGTTACGTGATCGCCATTCATGACCTCCTTTGCTGGCTTCCGACAAGAAAATCAATGGGGAAGCCAGCAGGAGGTTGCAAATAGCTACCACATGATTTCCTCACTTAACAGCCTGCATGTATTCGCTTAACAGCAGCAACTAGGGGTGCCAGAATTGCCATCACTAAGTGGGGCAGTCACATGATATCATGCTTTACGACCATGTCCCTTAGCATGGCAATTCTGGTCCCAATTGTCATCATTAATCGCGGACTACCTGTCTGCTATCGGACATACGAATAGCCCCATGAAATCATTTATTTCCAACGTTCTTTTGGGTCCAGAAGAATAAAAGAGACTGACATTGTCCACCTTAGAGAAGAGATATTTTCAGTAGCTGAGGAACAGAGGGAAGAAACCATTTTTCTGACCACATTCCCTTGAGATAATCAATCAGGGCTGTGCCAGGAGAGCCTAAGCCAACAACGGTCAGGGCCAGGGCCAGAGCCAGAGCTGGGTGGGACAAACTTTCTCTCTTTCTTTTTGCCATATCCCAACACCTTCTGTTCTCTTTTCCCTTCTTACTAAAAGAAACAAAATGAACCTGAGATTTGGCTAAGGGTCAACAACTGGTCTACTTCTATCTTAACAGACACGAGAGGAGGAATAGCTTCTATTACAATTCTTCCCAATTCCTCAGACATGTTGAATTCCAATTCCCAGAATTCCCCAAAATGGCCACACTGGGTGAGCAATTCCAGGAGCTGAAGTCCACACGTTTGGAAGCTACCCAGGTTTATTGGTATTGCCCAATGTGTCTGATTTTCCTGATAAATTAATGTGGCATCACAATGACAGCAGGCATGTGTCAACAGAGTCAAGGGACCCTTGGATCAACCACTCATAGGCCTAGAATCTTGTAGTTTGCCCACCTTACCTGTAGCTGCTGGATCTCTTGGTAAGTGTGCTCCAGCTCTACACGAGCAAAGTGTCTGTGCAGCCGATACATCTGGAGAGGGTCCAGCACTGGATGAACAGTGAATGCAGCATTGAATTGGGGATCACTCTCCTTCTCAGGATCTGTGTTCTTCCCAAGCTCAAAGTAATGGTAGCGTAAGCCCTGACAGAGGAGAGGGAGAGAAGCATATCAGTCTGGAAATTCAGCCTTTCCAGCAAATATACCCAGAAGCTAACCAGCACCTCTCTCTGGTTTACTAGCAAAATAAAAGACTGCTGAAGAAGATGTTCAGTTTTCAATTGGAGGGCAGGTATGACCAACATCTTTCACAGCATACCATTCTCTCAAGTCACTCCTGATCTGTCTTCTCTGAATGAAAACATCAATTGGGCAAATTATTTTTATTGTTTGCTTTTTGCTTGTTTCACCACTCTTCAAGTCACCCTGCTCTTGCTGCTATTGGACTGGACTCCTTGGTATGGAGATGGGATGGAACTGAACAGTTTTAAAAGTTTGTTTTCTTACTTCAGCTCTCGCTTGAAGGGCGAGGGCAAATGTACTAATTACTTTAAGTCTCAAGGGCTCCTTACAATGAGAGACAGAGCAGTAGAACGTTGCTTCCCTTTTACCCAAAAAGAAAAGCTTTGCCAGTACTAAAATAGTAGTTAAAAGCTACAAAAACAACAGCTAAGTAACATTCCCTCAGTGAGAAGAGCCCAACAGGAAACATGTTCCACCCAAAAGCATCTCCTGTATCACAATGATTCAGAGACTTTACAAAAAATAAAAAATAAAACCACTTGTCTCTTTGATTCTGAAAGCCCAATGAGGCTTTAGGATAAGAGCTTGAACAGGAGATGTCTGATAATTGCATGCCACACATATCATAGCTCCCTTCCTTGAACCCTCCATGTGATAAGAGCAAAGGGTTTCCCCCCTTTTCCATTTCTCAAAAGTTGTGACTGTGAAAATATTGTACAAGCGAAGCCATCTTCAGAGGAGGAGGAAACGGGACACAGCCACATCAGGGGGAAGAAAGCCTCACCTCCTGCTCCACCACACAGTCCACTCCCGTATAGTCAATGATGCAGCGGCCCAGCCACTCATCGGGGCGTGCACTCAAGATATCATTCCGGCAGCTTTCCAAGTGAGGCTGCAAACGCAGGAGCAAAGCTCGAGAAAGTAGGTAACCAAAGCCACCATAGCAGTAGTGTCCCTGAGTGTCCCCGCCAATGAACTCCTCTGGTCGGCCCATGTAGAGCAGAGTGTCGATGCTGAGGTGCGAGGCCAAGCGGTTCACCCGATGGGCCTCGACGTAAGTATCATCCTGCACCAGGAACACCCAATCAAAGTCAGACAGGTAATGGTCTATCACGTATTTGACAGTCTGGTACATGTTCCAGATGGACCTCTCATCTCCATGAGTCACCACCGTCATGCCGTGGGGTACCTTGCGCCCCCGGGTGCCTGTGAAGTAGATCAGGCGCTCCAGCCGGTGGCCTAGCGTGCGATTCACTGCCACTGCCAGTGAGTTCAACGTGTTCTTGGAGGTCAGCACACCCACAAAGAGACGCTGCCGCATACCCAACTCTGTGCTGATGTATCGGGTTCTTCAGGAATAGGGAGGGCATGCAGAAAAAAGGAAAAAAAAGAAGACAGTTAAGTCCTTCCTTCTCCAGCAAATCACACCCCTCCGATCAAGGGAAGGGCATCTCAGCCCTGCCTCTCATAGCGACTGGCCAATCTCTAGAGGTGTGCAAATGGTTTCATTATCAAAATGTCCCAGCCCTAAAACCTTTTGTCCCAACAGTATAAGAAGACATCCAATGCCAAATAGCCTGTTCCTATCTTACCAGCAAGATCATTTGGGGGTTGAGATGCTTAAACCACAAAATGTTTTGCTTACTTTACTAATCAGCTTCGGGACTTTTTGAAGAATAGGTACCACCGAGTGGAAGTTCCGCACCAACAATGGACATATTTGGAGACCTCAAACCCAGTTTTCCCATAAAGTCCACTGTCTTCAACCCCGTTTGCTCATGTACATAAGAATCTGCTTATGGTGGAATCTGCTTCTTTATGGTGCAGTCTGATACAGTTGTAGCATATATACATGCCTGTGAAAATACAGACTCCACATGGTTGAGGAAAATCATGTTGGTCTTCACCCAGCCAAGGAAGGTGCAAGAGATGACCACTGGGTGGGAAAAACTAATGAGATTTCTGTATTTATATAAAGATCACAGCCACCTGTGTCTAAACCATAAACAAGCAGTTTCCACATCATTACCTTATATATAAGCAAATACGTACAATCTGCAGTAAACTGATGTAACATGACCTGCTCCTATTCACTTCTCCGTTTAATCAGCCACTCCCTGTTCCATGCTCCCTCATTTAATTTCTCCTCAACTATCAGTGGTCACTAGACATATGTAATCTTGTTACTGCATACATTACCAGAGTACACTTGTTCCCAGATATCCTTTGTTATCATTACCTCTCCTACACTCTACCTCCTTTCTCTTCCCATCATCACATTTCTGATCTGGAAGTTACACCCCCAGATGGGGAGGGGCTTCATACCTTTTGGCTATCCTACTCTGTAAAGCACCACGTACATTACTGTTGCTTCATCATTAATAATGTTGTATATTCCATAAATAAAGAGCCAGTTTGGGGTAGTGGTTAAAGACACCAGGCTAGAAACCAGAAGACTGTGCGTTCTAGTCCCATCTTAGGCACAAAGCCAGCTGGGTGACCTTGGGCCAGTCATTCTCTCTCAGCCCTAGGAAGAAGGCAAGGGCAAACCACTTACAAAAATGCTGCCAAGAAAACTGTAGGGACTGCTCCAGGCAATGCCAGGAGTCAACACTGATTTAAAGGTGCCACAGATATAAACATAGATACAGATACAGATAGAGATATGAATAAGTATCTCTGGCATTTGGGCATTTACAAAAGCTAAAATCCCACTTGGTTCACAGAGCACTGTATTATACTTGCAAAAATACTAAATATCGCTGTATTTGTAGCGATGTTTCAGAATGCTGTGCCTTGGAAAAGGTTATGCTCCCTACAAAGAGGTACAGTATGCACTTCCAACCAGCTGAGCCATCAAGAGCTAGGTAAAGAACAAAAAGACTTTTAATGTGTTGCAAAGTATGCAATATTAAAATGAGATGCTGTTCCTTCAGAGGGGCCTCTTCTGGAAACCCACAAACAAGGTGATCACCATAATAGGTCAGAGTCTGGAGTGCATCAATGGGGGGGCAGGACTATTTGTCTGGGCAGGACTAATAATATCCTGGAGAGTCAAATGCAAGTTGGTAGAAGAATGTCAACTCTTTAGCCCTGCTCAGACTTTGGGAAATGACACAAATAGCCAAGAGTAAATAGGCTCAGAGCGTACTTACTTATGTAAACAATTCTGAATCTCATGCACAATCTGGAACAAGCAGATCATGGCCACCAGATCCAACTATAATTCTGGCAATGAGAGCACAAAGAAAAAAAAAAGCTAGGGAAACCTCAGAACATACCAGAGAGTAATTTTACTGCCCTCAAGGTTTTTTACTCATTTCTCATCTAGGAAAACTCTCAACTTTCCTTGAGATTTACTTTTCCATAGAATTCTTTCCATTAAGGAGATCTGATTCCATTTTCAAGTTTTGGAAGCAGGTTCCATCCAAAATGAAGTATCAGGCATAACAGTAATGCCACTATAATGCCTACATTCTATTTCTATAACCAAACAAATGACTTTGTGGAGCGCCATGTAGTTTAGAATCATAAAGTTGAAACCAGCCACTTAGGCCATCAAGTCCTTCTCAGTGCAGTAATCCAAAACAGAGCATCCCAGAAAGATGGCTGTCCAGCTTCTACTTGAACATAAGTACTTTAAGTAAAAGGAAGCCTACCAATGCCCTAGCTAATTGGTCTAACTGCTCTTATGATAAGGCAGCTGTTTTTCAACTTCAATTGGAATCTGCCTTCCTGCACTTTAGATCTATTATTCTATGGAATAAGAGAGAACAAGTTCTGACCTTCCCGTCATTCAGGTATTTGATGTTTTCTCAAGGCTAAAGATACCCAGTGCCTTTAATCTCTTTTCATAGGTCTTAATTTCCAGCCCCCTGATCACCTTTGTTCTCTATCTCTTTGCCTGAGTCCATTTTAAAGTCCACACAGAACTGAACATTGTGTTTAAGGTGGATCTAACTAATGCAGAACAGAGTGGTACAATTATTTCTGATAACTTGAACATTAGATCTTAGTTCATCTTCTTTTGCAGCCCCATCATGTATTTCCCATCCCATCCCCGTGCACTTTTGTTCCTTTGATGATGCACCTTGCATTTGTTTCTGTTAAAATGAATTATATTACTTTGAGTCCATTTCTCCAGCTACTGTAATTAAGATCATTTTAAATTTTATTTCTGACTTCTAGGATATTGGCTGTCTCTGTGTGTTATTTGCAAGTCTGATCATCATTCCTTCCAACCTCTTCATCCAACTCATTAACAGAAATATGGAAGAATGCAGAAGCCAGGGCTGAACCTTGCAGCACTCCGTTTGATATCTGACAAGAAACTACTAATAAGCACTCAGACCTATTTTTGAACTAGCTATGTGTCCATGTGTAATCAGATGTCAGGATGGATTTTGTCAAATGCTTTGAAGACACAATGCATTATGTGCACAATATACCCACATTCAGTTAAGAAAGTTACCAATCAAAAAATGAGATTAAACTGGCAACATTTATTCTTGATCAATCCATGCTGACTTCTGGTAACTACTGCATTATTTTCAAGGCCTTTATAGGTCAAACTCTTTATAATCTGCTCTAGAACCTTCCCAGGTATCAATGTCAGACTAGCTATCTATAGTTTGCTGGATTTTTCTTTTCCCCTTTTTGAAGTCAGGGACCACATTTCCAGCCATCGGCACTTTACCAATTCTCTAGGTTTTCTCAAGGACCCTATAAAAGGGTTTGACCATACCTCCTTTAGTACCCTTGGAAGTAGTTTACCAGGTCCTGAAGATTTAAACTCATTCAAAATCAAGCAGTATTGCCTGGCCATTTTCTATCAATCTGAAGCTTTGTCCAGCCTCTTCACAATTTCACGATAGAACACTCTGTTTCTGTTGGAGAAGATTTTATTAAAATAGGAGGTGAGTAGTTCTACCATTTCTTGAATATCCGTAGCATTTTGCCTAACTATACAAGCCCTTTTTTTTTTTTTTTTGTGGTTATTCTTAGCATCCTTTACTCTGGGCATTCACTTTCCTAACACAGTTCAACTTGTCTATATTCTTCCTCTGTGAATTGGCTTTCATTCTATTTCCTATATGTCCTCCTTTTTGTTTTCAGATTTTCATTAAGCTTTTTGTACAGCTCCATTGGCTTTTTTCAATGTCCTTCATTTTTTATCTTAACTGGAACAGTTTGCAATTGTGCTTCTAAGGTACAGTGACCATATTGTCTTGGAAAATATAAAGGACAAACCTGAAAAAGGGGCAAGTCTGAAAGAGGTTCATGTTTATAGCTTTGCTTTACAAAGAAAAATTCAAGAGCAAAACCAAGAAAATAAATACTTAAATTAATCTAAAGAACACCTTTCTGAAATAAAGGACTGTCCTTTATAATAAGGGACTGCTAATCACTGTATTGTAATGTCATGTTCTCATGAATTCCCACCCATCTTGAGTTCTTTTTCCTATTTGTCTCTCTTCCCACAGGATCCTTATTATTACTCTATTTATTAAAATCCACCTCTAAAGATATGTGTTTGACTGCTCTCAGTTTTTATTTCTCTTAAAATCAGGAACTCCAACCTTACAGTCACTGTCCTCCAATATACCTGTTACTTCCACTTCCTCAGCTAAGTCTTCTCTATTGATTAATATCAAGTAGGGACAGTTGATCCTCTTTTCTTCCTCCACTCTCTGAAGGAGAAAGTTGTTGGCAAGGGAAGTCAGGGACTTCCTTGAAGGACAATGCTTGGCAGAAGTTGCCTTCTGTCAGATGTTGGAGTAAATGATTATTGTGTCAGGTGATTCTGGTGTGTTGTGACTATACACAAGCATAAGTCAGAATCTCAAACCAAAGAAATAAACCAAATGCCAGAGAGTAGGCATCCTGATCCAATCTGCTTTAGTACTGAACTCTTTCCTTCCTAGGCCAGTAGCTGCAACTTCCAGATCAGCCTCCTGGAAAGAGGTAATCATAATCTCCAGTTCAGCTGAAAATAACAAGAGCAGCACAAAGGGCATGAGAGGAAGAGGAAGGGAAGGTGTTAAAATTAGAATTCAGTGCCCAGGGAATCTGGGCCCCCCATCATAATCTCATGGCTGCATTGGCAAGCCTCTTTTTCTCTGGTGAACAATGGCTTTGAGTCTGGGTGTGTCTTTTCCCAGGGAATGTCTATCTTTCCCAAACATATTTGAGACTGGCAACTCAAAATTTGCTGAGTACAAGGTAATAAATCCCCAAAACAAAGCCTCCATATTAGGAAAAGCCTACCTTATGCTGCATTTTGAAGGATCAGTAAATGAAAGGAAAAGATAGAAATGTTAATTCGTTTTATCTATTCAGAATACATGGTAGGAATATAAAAGTAGACAAAAACAGTATGTTATATAAATCAAGCCAATATTAAAATAAATCAAAGTTATATATTCTCAAATCCTAGAGAGTTTTTCTTCAGAGAGCTAATCTTAGGTCAGAGAGGTAATCTTACTAGTCTAACACCATCCTTCATAGAGTTAAAAGAAGCTTCTTATATGCCTATGCGTCTCTCATTATTCACTATTAATGAGCTCATCAGTACTTGCTAAGAGTTCATTTACTCGAGCACCAAAACAAAAAAATCTGCAATCAGTTCTGTTTATGATTTAGTTTCTCATTTCACAAAAGCAGACTGCTCTTGGTTCTGGTAAATGTTTACTGTGATTTCTTTGGTTTAAAAACCATGCTGGTTTGTCTTCTTAATTTTGAGTTCTTAAAATATCAAAAGGCAGAGCAACCTGTCAAGAGTTTAATTACACAAACCTGAAGGTTGATGCTTATCTTACATATGTCTTACATGGATGTAGAACTCTTGTTTGCTCTGCTCCAGGGGATCTGATTTCCCATAACAGCTTTCCCTATCCTCATAGTAAGAGGAAATGCACAGGAATTGGATCAGGCAAAGGATGGGGAGAAGCATTTACCTGGCTCCCTATTAACATTACAGTGTTGGAAGACAGATGGCCTTTCTCTACAATTAGCTTCCAAGTTTTCTAATTCAAATGCAGCAGGATGTCCTTGCTGTCCAGCCACTCCCATCTCTAACCTCATTCACAGTAGACTCATTCAAAGCCTCCACTTCCTGTTCATTGCTCTCTCCTGTGGAAACACAACTCATTCAATCTCTCCTCTCAGGACCCCTACTGCTGATCTCAGCCAGCACACAGAAATTGAATTTGGGGCCCTCAGAAGAGAAAGGCAATGCAGCAGAGGGCATGGTCCTAAATATTAAGATGTTATTTATCCTTACACACATGGTAAAAAGGAACAAAGATGAGGAGTGAGAAAGTTTCTCACTGCTGGAAAGTAAGAAATAAAGAAGCCTGTTCACACTGGGGAGAGAGAAATAAAGTGCCAACTGAATATAGCATAAAGGGAGAAGAATGAATTAGAAAGATAGACAAATTCCGGGAAGGTCATGTGGCCTTCCAAACCAGCAATTGGTAGAATTAACCACCAGTGTCTACTAAATACACAGAATCTCTGTAACACTCTTGGAAGAGCAGATGTCTCCATAATTAGAGGAACTGATACTTTACTGAAAGGAAGTAATAAACTGATCAACAATTAAGAAAAAAAAAGAACATGCAACTGTGGCATTAGCAAATCTCTTGGCTTCCTCCAGCTGCAGTATTCTCGTTCATGCACCTATCCACCCAATTTTCATTTCTGTAATCCTAGGAGGTGTCTGCCTTTCCCTGGGAAAGTTCACTGCTCCTGATCTTTTGAATCATCACCTTAGCCAAAGAAAAACATGTTGCCCACCACAATGTGGAAATCTCTACACTAAGGTGATCTCAGCATCAACCCCTTCTCTGGCTGCTACACACAGTTAACAGGGATCCCTGCAAAACTAACAAGGATTGTCCAGGCTGCACAGATGTTGAAGTCTTTGGATGCATCCTTAAGATAGTTACCAAGCCTTGGTCTGAGCGCCAATTATGTGCAGGGGATGCTGCACTGAGGTTTCAGGATCCAGCTGACCACAAGCCAAACAGAATGACCTCAACCTCCCCAAAGCAAGCTCAGATAAGATAAGATGGTACACCCACTGGTGCTGAGAACAAGCCAGAGCAACCCAACCAAGAGATAAAAGGCAATAAGCCTGAATATACCATCTAGGGAAAAGGAAAACATCCTTCTTCCAACTCTCAGCTCAGTTACGTAAGTCTCTTTACTTTCAGTGATGCCCAGGTAATTACTGAGGGTTGGGGAATCGCTGCGCCCCTTCTTTCCATCACATTTTCTGCTAGCATCCTCATGTTGTCCTCAAATGAGAGGAAGGACCAAAAAAAAAGCAGTGGAGAGATCAGTAGAGGAATATATGCCTCAATGCATCCATATGCAAAATGCTACCCTGAGTACTGAGTATCCAAAATGATTGCATAGCCCCATCTGGTGACAGCAAGGCTACTTTTAGTTTTGCCTTCTGTCTATCTTAGTAAGATGTGCAGCACACCCACACTCCTGCTGCTATGGATGCAGGCAGCTTAGGAATGTCTAGGTGACCAGCGGCACATCAGCTTGGCTTTTTCCCTCCTGAATTTACAAAACATATGCCACCTCCTCTGCTACTCAGCTATTCTGCTGGGGACAATAGCAACTCATTTTACACAAGTAGCAATTGTAGGGCAATGAGCAAGGTGCATCCAGGTACCCACTGCTTGCATCCTAGGATGCCTAGGATCTCAGGGATAAACAAACTCATGCCCATCAATTTTTGGTCATTGGCTCTCAACAACCAAGTAGTATAGTAAATCGCAGTAGTCCAAACCATCTGGAGAACACCCAACTACATATCCAATTTCATTATATCATCCTTATTCCCTGTCCTGGAATTTGGACTAATGCAAGGCTGGGGAAACAATTTTTATGTTGGTTTTATATAATGGCTGTATTTGCTGTGCCACAATCTCTTTGGAGCAGCATGCTAGCAGAAAGGGAAAGGCAAAGTCAGATGTGGAGAGGATTCCATCTTCATGCATTTGTTTTCTCCCCATCCTGCAGAGAAACAATCATTCTTCCCAGAGGTCACACTTGCAGAGAACTGCCTAAAATAGGATAAAGGCCAAATGAAATTAAGCAAGGGGTCACAGATTGTGCTCTTCTGGATGCAGAATCATCAGACTCCTAGTGTAATTTGCTCTCTTTTTGCCAAAGAAGATTGGATAGATTTTTAATTATTGAACGGGCCAAGCAATTTACCATCAGCCAGGGAAAGCTTAAATACACACATTCTCCAGTCCACACACACACACACACACACACACACACACACACTTCCCGTCTTCATCATCTGACAGACATAGAGAGATGCGAATGCAGGAGCAAAGAACCAGGGAGGCTTTTCAGAAACGTGACAGCATTATGTACATTACTGGGAAAGACCAGAAATCAGTGCTTGTATGTGTGTGTGGACATAAAAATGGGGAGGCCCAGCCATTTTAGGAGGGTCTAAGGCTTTGGGAAAGCACACGCACACAAATCCAACTTTTCTGTCTCACTGCAAATTAACTGTTAATGGTAGCACAACATGATAAAGCAGGACCAGACAGTATATAAGTGCAGAAAAGGTGCTTCTGTAATGGTTTTATCCCATTTGGGCCAGAAGCCACAGACCAGAAACTGATGAAAACTGTGCCTCAAGGTCTCATTTTAGCCCCCATTAGTTATTTCTAAGAAAGATATGCAGTTAAGGTACGACGGATGGAAGTGAGCAGCACTGCACAAAAGGAGTTTTGTTGGTTTATTCTTTAAGCCAATAGTAGGAAAGCAATCCATGCTCAATAAGCAGTAAATTCCCCAGACACAAGGAATGGCTAGGGGTCCACAAGAGGAATTTTGTTCGTATACATGGTTTCCCTCTCTATACCTTGCCACAAAATAGATGTATGAGCACTCCTATACTTTATAGCTGTAACTGTAACATTTGACACACTTTGCCGGGGGGGGGGGGGGGGAACTAGACCACTTGTAATATAATAGAAGTTGCATTGGGAGAAATTTATTTTCTCAGTAACAAAATAGAGTATTCCTTTTGAGAACTGAAAAGATTCTTATCCCATCTTTTTTTCAGAGTATTTAAGATAGCAGTCTTAGGAATGCAGAGTCCCTGCAAGAGAACAGACCTGAATTAAATAAACTATACAGTATTTAAGAGACCTAAATGCAAATCACGAAGCACTTGATTTGAATTTTGCCTCTGTTATGAACTAGTAGATTTAGCCAGCCACTGTCTCTTAATTCCAATTCCTCCCATCTGCAATATGGGGGTGAACTAACAGTAAGGGAAACTAATCTGCAATATGCAGGATATTAATAGTATCTAGTTGAAATAACTAGACAATGTATTCACTTGAAGTTCAAATGTGAATGTTTATTTATTAGAGCTGTGCATGATTTAAAAATGATTTGGAAAAATGCTTCAGACCTTTCACAAGCAGAGTACCTCTTGGCTACATGTTAAAGCAGTTCAAACTTCTGCATGAATTTGCAGAAAAGATGTGGCTGTCCTAATCAATGGAATAATTAAAGCAGCACATTTTTAAGGTGATGTTTAAAACACCTGCATCTTCAGGGGGGGCTTGCATGTTTTAATAAATAGCAGGACACTGCTGTGCTTGTACAAAGTCCAAAACACTTCTTCTGAATTATTTTTAAAATGTGCAGAATCCTGAGATATGTTATTTCTACATTCATTGTTCCAAAGATGGGCAGACTTCAGACTTAAATCTGCTTCTTTTTTACTAATCCCACAAATCACTCAACTACTGAAGAGCTGGTTAGGGAGACTCTTCACCCCAGCATTTGTTCTGGATATCAGCACTAAAAATGGTTCAGCCCTTTTATCAATAAAGAGGGGGGGAAAGACCACTTCAGATGACTTCTTCCCCCTTTGCACTTCTTTTCTGCCACATAATTTAGGACTAGGTACAGTAGCACTTCATTGCTGGTAATGGAAACAATGAATCAGAAACTTGTCCTGATCCCCTGCAAATCCCCCAGAAACCTAACAGCAGATCCTGATCTACTTTCTGTCCGCCCTTGCATTTATCTAAAAAAACCCCACTGTCTGAAAATACTTTGAAGGAGCCCCAAACAGTTGTGTGACTCAGCCCTCTCATCCAGCCTGCTCAGAATAAGCCACAGCCACGCTGCTTGGTTTGTGGGAACAGCTGCCAACAGCACTCCTCCTCATTCTAGCCCACCTCCTTCTAAAGGAAACTATTTGCACAGAAGGACTTCCTGAATAGCGGGAGTGCAGCCCCAAGCTTTCCTGTGGGAGATCAGGTGCAGAGGTCCATCGAGCTCAAGCCCCACTACCAGAAAACAATTCTGCAAAAACAAAAACAAAACCATAGAAAACCACATGTAGCAGCTCTGCAGTATCATGCTGCCCGCACCCCACTCTTCCTCCCATCTTGGGCACTGTTTAAAAAACAAGGTTTAAATCCTTCTCCTAGACCCTTCTAATTCCAAAGATCCTTTAAGAGTAGGAGTTACCTTCAACTGCTATTACAGTGGCCCAGGAAGCTGCAGCTAATTTGTGAAGCGCACCGCTCCTTCAAGAGCTGATTAATTAAGCTATGGAATTCACTAGCCCAAGATGTAAGATGACCACCCCTTTGGATGGCTTTAAAAAAGTCTCAGCCACATTCATGGAGGAAAAGGTTATCAATGATCAGTCATGCTGGTTATATATTATGTCCACTATTGACAGGAATTAAATTCTCAATCCTGTTTGCTGATTTTGACTTATAAATTTGTAACCACTTGAGCCCAAAACTTCCTCCCATATTAGCCTTCCCATAAATTAGAGTCTTCCACTGAGGCTCAGTGGCATATCCCACTTCAAGGGGGAGCAGGTCAGCAGATCTGTGAGATGGGACCTTTTCTGTAGCAGCAACTCAGTTGTAGAACTCTCTTCTAGAATAAGCCAAGCTGCCTCCAAGCCTGTACTGGGTTTTAGGGTCTTTTTTTGGCAGAACTTTTTTAAAGATTTTTTTAAATCCTGCCTTTAATATTTTTTTTATAAATAACCCAAGGTGGTGAACATACCTAATACTCCTTCCTCCTCCTATTTTCCCCACAACCACCCTGTGAGGTGAGTTGGGCTGAGAGAGAGAGACTGGCCCAAAGTCACCCAGCCGACTTTCATGCCTAAGGCGGGACTAGAACTCACCGTCTCCTGCTTTCTAGTCTGGAGCCTTAACCACTAGACCACGCTGGCTCTCCTTTCTCCCCCTCCTCAGGACTTTCACAGTTCTGATAGTTATGGTTCACCTCTAACAAATATTTTGGTTTTGTCTTTATTTTATTCTTTTCCTGTTTTCCTAAAATTGTGACTGCACACTATCCTGAAGGCCCTAGTTGTCAGAAAAAAACATGCATAAATACTGCAAATAAAAACAAAATACTGTTTGTTTTCTGGATGCATTTATGTTACCTAATGAGGCAGTTTGGTGTGGGCCATGAGACCTGGGAAACACAAATGCAACTACTTTCTATATAGGCAGAAAGAGATTGAGCACCTCCAGTTTCACATTATACTAAGGTTAGCATAAGGACATACTGGCTCTGCCCATGAGCTGTGTAGCCAATAAGTCACCTGTGGTTTTGTAAACCATGTTTAATATCACTTATGACTCTGGAATTCTGGTTTTGCAGACACAACACCCCCCCCCCCAAGATTAGGCCTTTATTTTCAGATTGATAACTGCTTAATTTTTGGCTCCTCCTAGATTTGCAAGTTATATGAAGCTTGGTTAACCAACATGTTAGCCACACCTACTTCCAAATGGAGCCAATGGGTACACAAAAGCACATGCATATTTATTTATTTTAAAACTTAGTTTGCCATACTTCAAAGCTAAGATTTTCCAAAGTGGTTTCCAATATATTAAAATCAGAAGATAAATCCCTAAGCAATGTGGTTTTAGTGAGACCTGCAAACTGGTCCTCAAACTTTTATTTCTTAGCCTCATACTTTGTGGGGCTGTTGTGATGCAGTTCAGAAGACTGCTTTCGTATGAAGGCAATCCTGTTGCCTAAATATTGATGCCAGTAGGCCAAGAACTAAACAGACCCACAAACAGGCCTAACCTAGTTGCTGATCTGCATCAGCATTTACAAAAGGCCACAGGTTGTTCGTAAGACTCTATGTAATCCGATGCCCAACGGGAATGGTGGCAGAGGTTACACCAAGAAGGAAACCCAATCCCCTTTGGAAAAGAGTTTGTGTCCTAGACCCATCTTCCCCAACCTCTCCAGTTCCCCTTCCCCATAGGTACCTGATGGTTTTTTTGGCTGCCTTCCCTGGGTTCAGAGGCTTGTAGGGCAGAACGCGGGGCTCCCAGCTCTGTTCGGGCTCTGTGCCTAGCCCCCCAGAGACAGAATTCGGTTTGCGGGCAGCATTGCCCTGCCCTCCTTGACGCTGATGCTGCTCCAGGCCCCCATCACGTAGGCTGCCACGGCCGGGCCCACACGGCTCCTCCACCCAGGTTACACTGAGCAGGCTAAGCGTGAAACCTAGAGACACCCCAACCACCACAGGCCCCACAGGACGCAGGAGCGACAGAAGTGAAGAGAAGCGCATGGCACCGGCCGAGGGGACAAGAGCTTGGCCCAGAACGGAGGGGGCTAAATTAAAGGGACAAAAGGGGAAGCACAGCAAGCACCGAAGAAGCGCACTCTGAAGGTGTGGGGATTCCGGGGTGGAGAACCAGGGTCCTGCCCAGGAAGATCCCAAGGGGGCTCTTCAACCCGCACAGCACTCCTGGGGATCAAGGCAGCAAGGGACCATTCCCACGAGGCGGGGACGGAACCTGGTACCGGCGTGAGGTCCAGAACAGAGGGAGGGGCAGCTGCAGCTAAGTAACGGAGGAGGTGGGCCCGGCCCAATTCTGGAACCTTGAGGAAGCAGCGCCTATTGGTCCAGCCGTTCCATGCCGGCCCTAGAGAAGAAGTGGGGGTCAGTCCTTCGCCTGTGCTCGCCGAACGGGAGAAGCACCGCGGAAACGTCACTCCCGCTTCTCTTGGAAGAGTCGCCGCTGGCGCTGGCGCCGCCGTCCGACGTGTCACCCTGAATAGTCCCGCCCTCCCCGCCAACCGTCATTCGCCCTGCCGCGCCCCCTTCCCTCCTCAGCCAATCCCTGACCGAAAGTGCGTGGTCGGCAGAGCCCGCCTTAAGTTTCTAAGCTCGATTGGGTTCAGGGTGGAAAGGGGTCGTAAAGGGGCGCAGGACCTAGGGGCGCACTTCGTCTGTGCAACTGAGATCCATTGCATTGGTGCCCAACCCCCGGCTCACTGTCAAGCTTGGACCTGGAGTGCAATGCCTTTTTAACCTGGATGGTACAAATCGTGAATCCAGGTGACATGGGTGGATTGGCACATGCAATGGACTTCTGTTATGAAGTGTTAAATTAAATCGTGCTATTTCCAACCGTTGGTAGTAAGCGAACGCTTTTGAAATGGCAGCGGGGGAAACAACAATAAGCTTCCTGCATGCAGGAACCTAGCAGATCAGGAAGATACTTGGATTAGAATTTCCCCCCCTGCGCTCATAGTTTTCTCATTAACGAGAGGGAAGGGGTTCCGGTATGGCTTCTTTGCAGGCTGAAGTGGGATTTCCAATCTGCCACTTCGGGTCTTTTCTCTCTCTCATTCTGTTGAAAGCATAGATTCGCCTTTATTGCCTAAGCCACAAACAGGGATGATGAAAACGTAAAGATTCCTCAGACCTGAGCTCAGCTTCTGGTGAATACGTACTGTACAAACTTCTTGGCAGCAGTATAGATGTGGTTTCTTCCCATTGTTATCTTCCGATATTTTTTTTTTCACTTCCCTGTCTAGTCTTTAAATTCGGGATTTCCTCCTGGTCAGGATTAACCAAATCCCAGCTTGATCAGCCAAAGGCAGCTTAATTGCTGCTAAAAAAAAAGAAGCTACAAATCATATTTCACTGTTTAAAAACAAAGAAGAGCAAGACACTTTCCAGGGAATGGAGATCATTCTAAGCATCAGATACTTTTTTCACTAGTTGGCTGAATTTAATTCTTTATTAACTTTCAGGTTAATTCACAATGAATACACTTCTAAAAGTGTAGACTATGGCAGGATTCACACATAAGCCATCTTGTGGTTCTGTTTTTGGTTTAAGGTGATGAGCAAACCCAACCATTATGTAGAAGTACCATTTCTGGGCTGCAGAAATCCAGGTAACCACTCGATAACAGCAAAGGATTAAGTATTCTCTTTTTATTTCTGACATCTAGTAATACTCTGGATTTCTGCAGCCCAGATTTGATAGCCTACCAGTATGGATTATTCAATAAGCAAATATTTTAAAAATTCGTTCTGTGTTCAGTATGGATGCAGTTTATTGTAGGTACCGGTAAAATAATTTTGGCAGGCCAATTAATATAGAATGAAGTTTTGAGTATCATTTTTTTTTTAAACAGGGCAAAACAGTGTTTGCTTTCTCCTATACCAATCTATGTTGCTTCATCAGGCCATATAATTTACTGAATCTGTTATCTTTCCTTTAAGGCCCAAAGGTCAAACATTCACTTTACCTGGATATTTTGTATGATTCTTAGAAGTAATTGGGTTCATATGACTAATCCATAGAAAGCATGCCCTGTTGTAGTCCCTTCAGACAGAAATGTGGCAACCAGCCTTTGCTTTTTCTTGCCACAGTGCCTTGCTTTCATAGTTCTTATTGTTTTTATTCCCATTTTCAAAGGCAGCATATACTAATGTATGTACACATAAACTCCATTCTTGTACACAAATATCATAAATACAGTAGTCTGTCCTCTACAGAGATCATTCAGTTTTGAACTTTATTGTATACCCAAATTGGAGTGGGGGTGGGGAATTACAGATCAGTCTCAATTTATGTAAAATGGGATGGGAATCAGGAAAGGACAAATCAATATGTTCCCTTTACATTTCTCTAAGTGTGGGCATATGCAGTCCATGAAGCTTTCACATCATTTCCCAGAAGAATGGCTGTTGTAGTGAACACAACAAAAACATTATTACAATCAATCTTTAATATTGACAACAAATCTTTAAAGTGCCATATTCTCTTGTTTTCTTTTCTGCACCCTGTTTGCAGTTATGCTCGAGACCTCAAGCCACTAGCTTTTCATAACACATTGTAAATTCATAAAAAATTATTTCCTTTATATGCACATTACATTTGTATGGGAGATTAATGCTTTGCCAAATACTTATGCTTATGTTTTGTTGAATCCTTGTCAATCATCCAAGATTACATTCCAGTCCATCCCAAAGGGCTGTTTGGAAATGAAAAGCATTTTCTAAACAAAAATTTTAGAACCTTACTTATTTGGGCAAGAGCACACAAAGACAGAGGCTGAAAACTTCAGAAAGTTTTCTTTACAACTTTTTCAAACACATTAATGTTTCACTGAACTATATGTATCAATATAAAACTTTATTTTTAAAAGGTTAGCATGTATTAAGTCATATTGTTACGAACCCTGCAAATCTGATAAAAGTTTGTAAGCAGATATTCCATTTACCTGTAGCTGGGAGTAATTTGATATTAAAGCATTCTAAAACTTCACACAATGTTTCTTATTTTGTAATACATTTGCTTTCTGTCACCTCATCTTCCTTTGATTCCAAAAGCCTTTCTTTCATATACTATACTCAGAGTTTACATATTTTCAGAAATGTGCTGGTTTGAGCCAAAAGTGAGTACAGTATGCTTTAGGTTCTAAGACAGGAATATAAGTACAGTATGTCAACTCCTTCTCCCCATTGTGACAAATAAATAATAGCCTAATAGATGGAACTTCTGGGATTAGGGATGTAATACCCAGAGCTGGACAATTTAAAACATTGTTTGGCGTGCTCAAAAATAGAGGCCACATACAATTTTGAGTGCCAGTATGGGGGTTATAGTATCTTTGTACAACCATTTACATTTTAGAGGAAGATTTTAAATGTACTCAAATTCTGCTAGAGTATAGCACTAAGACAAAGAAAGGCTTTCCAGTCCACGAGGCAGAATTAATCATCTGGTATAGCAGAGGAGAATCTAAATTGAGCTGCTGAATACCAAATGTGGGAGGGGAGAAGGCAGCAAGAACAGCAAAGGCCCATCATTCCTACACATCATCCTCTTCATGATGCTGAGAGCTCAGCAGATGGCAAGTGGGATTCAGACTTGAGCAGATTGGGTGACGTGTCTAAACTAGTGAAGCAGCTAACCTCTGGGGGGGTCAAGGATGCTTGCTTTGCTTTCAAACTCACATCCTTCCTGTAATCCAAATGCCACCAATTTGGTATTTTGCAGTTATGCTTTACTATTAGCCTATATGTAAAGGAGCAACTTCAAAGAACCAGTCAAATGGCCAAGCAATTGTTATGACTTTTAGCAATGGGAATAGGAGAGTTTCCTGCTTATGGTCAAGCCAGCCATGTCAGTGGATATATTCTCCTGTCCATTGCTCTTTTAGAATGAATTCCCCAGCTCAAAGACTAGCACATAGTAGAATTAATGTTATTTTTTCCCTTTCTTATCATAACCAACTAAACTGATTGAAATGCCTTGCAATTTCATGTGAAACTCTCCATTTCATAGCCTATAGTGGGTAAAAACAATAGATCCAGGCTAGTTTTAAACTGAACTAAGTATTTCTGCCACTGCTCTGCTGGAAAAAATTAAGATACCACACCAGGTTCTGTACCATTCCAAAGCTCAGGAATACATTGATTATATTTCTCTTCTTACAGTTTTGTGTCCAACTTTCTTTAGGATCCTTGATCTTAAAATTGCTGATCTATCCAAATGGCTAGTCTTCCGGCCTCATGTATAACATCATATATAAACCTGTGGAATACCTTCTGTAAATTTCACAGTGGTGACTATTCATCTTTCTTGGTGTTTTAGTGTCATAATATTTTATGGTTCTTTCATAGGCAATAGTACAGGTGAGAAGAACTGGATTGAAAGGGTGCTTTCTACTTTGGATAAAAGCAATTCATCCATAAAAGATTTCATATATGTTGATGAAGTATAATATACTATCCTGCAACCCCTGTGGGAATTAACCTTATAGAAGGATTAACCTAATTGTCAATAGCCTAAACACAGTCTGTACAATCACAGCAGAAATAGATAATGCCAGCAATTAGCCTGTGCGTGTTTGGAGTAAGGAGGGAATGGACCGTTTCTAATTCAGTCTGATGAATGGGATTGCAGACCAAGACTTAACCCAGAATAAGGTATGAGGCGCCACACGATGCTTTTGTTTCCATTTTTCCCAGGTGCAGCGCGCGCACTAGGACTTCACAGCAAATGCAACGGGTAGCAAAAGGGGCTGCACATCCAATGTGTTGCAAATACAGAGAAGGTTCAAGCGGCGGCCACTAATGCGGTTCAATTACGACGAGGCAGCCTCAAGGACCAGCCAACGCAATGCTCTGGAAACAGGCGGTGTACCGGGATATGCCTAAACAAAGAGATCTCCAACCGGAAATACTGGGACGCGAGAGCAGCCAGAGGGGAGCTGCCTTCTCTCCTATACAGAGAGGGGCGACAGGAGGGATCCTGTGTGGGAGCTCGAAGGGCGGGTGTGACATGTTCGCCCCCCCTCCCCCGCGACTCTGCCACGCGCTCCAGGCGAAAAGCGAAGCGGGGGCGGGGGGAGGATGAGACTTGGGGGTGGGCGACGAACTCAAATTGAGGAAGGAAGGCAAAGGGAAACGAGGAAAGCGGCCGGACTGCTGTGCAACGCGCGCGCCTGGCCTGAGCCAACCTTTCTTCGCCGGGTCTCGCGAGGGCGCGCGAGGAGGAGCAGACGGGAGGGGAAAGGAAAGCGGGGGGGGGGGAGAGGGAGGGAGAGAGAGAGAGAGAGCGAGAGAGAGAGAGCGAGAGAGAGAGAAAACTGCGCCGTGACGTCACGCGGAGCTGTCCCTCAGCACCGGGCCGAGCCAGGCGGGCTCTGGCGCTCCGGGTTCGAACCTGGGTCCTGCAGGTAGGGGAACTACTGAAGCGAGGGGGGTGGTTGCTGGGGCCTGCTGTCTTGCAGCAGCGACCCTTGGTGGAGCAGGGGAGGGAAACGGCCCCCGCCGTCCCTACCGAGGGTTGGGCGGAGAACGCTCCCCGTGATGGAGGAGCAAAGGAGAGGGATCGGTGGGAGGGAGAGAGGAAACACAAAGCGGCATCTGCGCTCCGGGATCACCGGGAGCGCTGGGTTAATGCAGGAGCGAAAAAGAGAGCCACTAGTGGCCATGCCTCTTTCCTTCCTGCGCCGGGACAGCCTCGGGCAATGGTAAGAAGTTTGGAGAGCCGAGGGGTGAAGTTCACTTGCATGCCCGTCATCGCGGTGTCGGGCCACGGGAAAGCCACCGACGGGACTAGGCAGGCCTAGCCCTGGAGGGGGAGAGAAGCGGGGGGGGGGGGGGGGGAGGGGTGCTATTCCATATTGTCCTGAACATCCATGCACACAACTGGCTCTTCTCGGGTCGTAGGCAAAGCTCACCGTAGTCCGGCGCAGAGGCTACCGCTCAGATCCCCCAAGCTCACCCCCATTGCAAGCCAAACCCTCAGGGAGCCCATGTGTGCTCCTATTCTCCCGGCCTGTATTGCTTAGACATAGCATCCTGCGGGGGGAGGGGGCGGGTAGTAAAAGCCCAGCCCACCCACTACCTCCTTCCTTCTCTTCATTAGCATCGCCCTGGGTAAATAAAGGCTAAGCTTTAAAAGAACAGCCACAAAGCCCATGGCTCTTGACTGGGGGGGCAGAAACAACACCGGCCCCTTCTGCAAAAAAACCCTTGCCCTTTTGGTGTATTCCAGCTTTTATAGGGTCCCCAAGCCCATGATTCCCGGTGGACCCCTCATCCCAAACAAAGGGAGTCTGCTGGGTTCCCCAGAAGTCTTTGCAGTTCAGTATCCTAGCAACCGTCCAGCTTCCCTTATGTGGTCTGCCAGCCCCAAACAAGGATGCGTCTTGATCTGACTTGCGCTAATGACAGCAGCACACTGATGAGCTGATGGAGCAGCCTGGGGTGTCAGTGGATGGACATAGCCAGGTATGGTGGAAAGCAGAGAGAAGGAAGGAAATACAGGCTGGGAAGAAATGGGGGACAAAGTGGGATGAGGCTGATATGCTCTGGATGGCAAGAAGGTAGGCTGGTATCATTAGCAAAACAGGATTGCTTAGGAAGACATGGCAAAGGGGGAGCCTTGTAAAGCTAACTGATCCCAGTCACCCTACTACCAAGTCAGAAAGTACTTGGCAATATTTGCGGTTTTTGTTATTTACTTTCCTTTTGAAAAGACAAACTTAAGTCAAGCTCAACTTCTCTTGATAAATGGAACATCATGACGCAATGATCTTGGCAACAGTATGGGAGTAGTTTGCCATTGCCTTCTTCTAGGAGATAGACAGACACACACACACACACACACACACTTCCCAGTGACTTAACTGTTTATAATTCTCACAACTAGCACCATGTGTGTATTTATATATATCTGCAGTTATGATAAAACTTTGTATGTCTTATACAGTTGACTCTGATCTACAGAAGGTTGTGTCATAATAGAAGTGTTACTTTTTAAGGTGCCACCAGGCTCTCTGTTGTTTCAATGAAATGCTATTTTCCACAGAAGGAAGTGAACACTTATACTGATGTGACTGTTGTTTTAATCCAAGTAGTTCATTTGGATGCATAGTCGTTAGCACAGGGGTTGGCATGAGTATGGCTTCTAAATGTTCAAGTAGACTGGTTCAGTATACTTAAAAACTGTAAACATTCTTTCTGAAAATACCTGGAAGCCTAGTTTTATGTTTGGGATGGAAAGGGGTATATGATTTGCTATGAAATGGGATGTAGTCAGTCTACCAGGATGCATTTGAAGCTGGATGCTGTGTGAAACAGGGCAGTAGAAGGGGTCCTGCTGCTTGGAAAACTTTAGGATGAGGTTTGCATGGAACAGAGCAACGTGGATTCAATTCTGAAGGCTCTTGTATTCCAGAGTAATCAATCTATGCTTTGATAAAGTTACTTCTATCTGTGAAGCTGCCCCCCAGCCACTAGGCTCATTAGCTATAAGATAATGAGAAATTAGCCACAGAGAACTGCTTAATGAGGTAATCCTGAACTAATCATTCTGGAGACCAAAAAAAAAAAAAAAGCCTCTAAGTGACAAGGACATGGGTAGGCTGTGGCCATAGTCTCTGCCTTGTGTGTGCATGTGTGTTTATATGGAAATGCTATTATAAGTACTTATAGCATGCTTATCTTTCACGCAAGGAGGAATTGAGTCTAATGCCAGGTACAAAATTAATGCTAAAAACATTCAAGCCTGTGCCTTCCTTCTCAAACAAAACATACATCCTTTGCTGCTTCTCTAGAAACACTGCACACTGTTTTGTTATAGCACAAAGCAAAGCTCTGGGGTCTCCTTGCTTGCAGAGCATCTGGCACATAGGCCCCTGTGCTGCAGCTGCTCCTCATAGTACTACCACCCTGGGTTGCTCCCAGGTTAATAGGATTATTTCAGGAGGAGCTTTTCACCAAGCTGCCAGAATAATACCAGGGGGAAGAAGAAGATTCCCTTCCTCATATACAGATCCTAAGAGCTTTGAGGAAACATTTGCAGAGCATCACAAGGTATGCTCTGGCACTGTTTCCTAAGACACAAATAGCTTGGGGCCATGCCTTTGTGCCTTGCAGAGACGACTTCCATCAGGACTAGCTTGCGCAAGTGACACTTTCACAGCATCAATTTCTTGTCCAACTCCTCCCATATTCCACATGCTCTCACAACCTCTTATAATATCTTTAGTCAGGTCAATCTTTCTCCCATCTCTAAAACCTGATTCAAAGAACCTGAGCTGCATTATGGCAAGCCTTGCATGTAATTTAGGATTGCAACACTGGATGCAGTGCCTCTGTAAAAAGACTGGTTTGCAGAGCTACCCAAATCTTGCTCAGACAGATTCCCAGAAATTGGTATGGAGACAGTCTCCCCTTCTCCTCCTTCCCTTCTGGAGTCATCTATTTTGGACGGAAAGGTCAGCTTCACTGCTCTGTTTGTAACTGCAAAGTTTCCTGGGATGAATATTGTTTATGAAGGAGCCTGTGGGAAAGTGGGAACTTGAACCCTCAATCACTGCAGAGGAGGATTAGTTGGGACTCAATCAATTCCGGGAAAGGAGCCGAGCTGGCTGGCCTGGAACACACAACACAACACAGCCAGTCAGTCAGGCATGCATCCCCCCTCCAGATGCCTCTGGAGAGGACTAAAATATGTTAAAAACTAACAAGTGTTAAGGTGTGAATTGCCTTGTTCCCAGTGAAGAAGGATGGGGACGTGGGCTGTTGTCAGCCAGGAGCAGAATCTTGTTCGCTTAATGTACACATGTGAGATGGTATGGATCAAGAGTTCTTGTACAGCAAGTGTCAATGGTTATACTAGAAACTAGGGCTACCACAACTGGGTTTCAAAAATCCAGGCAACCACTAGATGGGAGCAAAGTAAAACTGTATGTCTTTGCTGCCATCTAACCCTTGACCGCAGTTTTGCAGCCCAGATATTATAGCTAGTATTGGGCCTACCAGCTTGCTGTGAGCTACATTATTCTTCTTCCCTTGGCAACAGTACCCTGTAGAAAAAGGGAACATAGCTACCAGGGTGCAAGAAGAATTAGAAAAGCTGTGCTGCGGGGGAAAAAAAGCCCAAACTGGTGGTTGATTAGAAAGTATACTCAATTGAGTCAAAGACTCAATTCCCCACATTTAGGTTTAGACCAATGTTGGCAGATAATTGGAGGGATGATTCCAAATGTTGATGTTATGGAACAAGAGCGTGATTATTTGTGTCAGTGGACTGTTGTGGCTTTCACTTATATCAACAAGGGACAGTGATTTGTTTTTATTGGACCTGTATCTTGTTAATGTAAAAAGGAAGATAAATTCCACCAAATTTGAATGATGAAACCAAGATTATAAAATTTTGTGTAACCTAACAACCTACATATTTTATTAGGGCTTCCTCTGTGGAATTTTTATGGTAGCAAATGTATTTATTCAATATTCTGTGTTTTGTGCATGCATATTTGGAATTAGGCCCTGCTGGATTCAGTGTGTTTTGTATATAAACATTCATAAGAACAGGACACAAGCCCCTTCTTGAGTTAAGAGGTTCAGCATGAGATCCTGGCATAAATTCTCTATGTGTACTAGATCTTCTGATTCTACAATTCTCAAGCCAATTTTCAGAGGTAGTGTATTTAGGAATAAGAAATGTTAAGGTTGAACTACAGGCCTGAGCTATTGGTTTGGTGTCCTGCTTGTGGGCTCGCATTTAGTGGCATTTAATTGGCCACTGTAAGAACAGGTTGCTGGATTCAGTAGACTGTTGATCTAATCCAGATGACCTTTTTCTGTCCTTCCATTTTTTATTCACTCCTCACATATATTTTCACAGTATAGCTTCCAGAAATTTATGGAAGTTTTTCACTGTATATCTATTACAATTTTCAGATTTCTTTTAAAATTACCTAGGGAAGGTAAAAGTTGTACCTCAAGGGGAGGATATTCCATCAAGTAGGGGTCACAGTTGAAAAGGCCCTGGCCTTAGTTATTTCTAGCCAGACTTCCTTTCCAGGCTGTGCCCATAACAAATCTTAGTGGAAAAATAGAGTTTTCAGTTGATAAAATATCAGGGAAGTCATTCCTTGAATTGAGCAGAATTAAGAATAAAGCAGAATTATCCTTGAATTAAGCAGATCTGACATGACCTTCACCCAGGATTCCTAGATCACCTGGTCTGGACCCATCATTCATTATCCTTAATTATATGATAGGTAGCTGACTATTGGGCAGTTTCCCATTATTACCTTTAGATGCAAATCAAATATGAGATTCGAAGAGATTTCTTCTTTCCAGTAGCTTTGATGTTCCCTTCCCTATAAACATTTGCTGCCACCCAGGACTCTGGGGATTGTGGGGCATGATTCACTGGGCTGCTGATCATGAGGGCATGTAACTTAGACAGCAATTATATGTAGCAGGGATGGCACTGCATAGCCCACCAGATGCTACTGAACTTCCCACGCTAGCCAGCTCCCACGCTAGCCAGCATATGAAGATAATGGGAGTTTCAATCTCCCAAAATCTGGAGAGGGACACATTATCCACCCTGAAAGCTATGGAGAATGAGGATAACTTTCACCCAGCTGTGCCCAACCTGGTGCTCTCCAGGTACTTTGGGCTATATCTCCCAGAATTCCCAGCCATGCATCCAGCAGATACTCTATTAGAGAAGGCTGATTTCATAATTTGGTGAGCTGTTATCTGCAAATTCTTGCCAGGTGATGAGGAGCTTTTGAAACAAAGCAAAGCAAAAACAAAAAAGCACAACCCTGAAAAACGCAGTCAGTTGGTCATTGCTCAACAACCAATCAGAAAATGCCTTGCTTCCCTTAGCAACAAAGAGCACACCAATCAGAAGAAGGTATGCTTTTAGTCCTAGTATTCATTGGCTAAGGGGAGGGGGAGGGGGAGGGAGAGAACGAAAAGCAGAGTGTGGGGAGAAAGATCAGAAGGAGCTTCAGCTTCCCTAGGCTACTGACCTCTTCCTGTGTGTTTGTGTGGGGGCCGTACCACCTTCCATGCTCCTGCCCCCCACACTAACAATTGATGGCATTGCTGCAGAAGGATTCCTGTGTGCCCATTTGGGTGGGTGGGCAGATGTAGAAGGAGGCATTCACTCATGCCTGTCTGGAAGTGGGTTGCACAAGCAATCATCCAGTCTGAGATGAATCATTGATTCAGGATGTTGCCCTTTCAGTTGCCAAACGCTAGAGCAGGGAGGGCTTGTGTGCTTCTTCAGCTTGTATTTTGGTTGATTAGCAAATTCCTTCTGAGCAGGAAATAGTTAACAAAGCCAGGCTTTGTTGCTTGCCTTGCAGCCCATAATCCATCAGACGTGAGAAAGCAGGGCAGGAAATGTGCTGTTGTATGTTCTGGTTTTAAACTGGAGCCACATGGTATCTGTCTTTAAAGTATTGTTCTTGTTCTTTGTGTGGTTAAACAGTAAGCACAATAAACACAAGAGGAGACTGCCCAAGATACTCTGATTGTTCTTAGGTTTAGATTCAGGCAGCCCACAGGCACCAAGATAGGGTTAATGCAAGTAGGCCTTTGACAGATGCTTTTTTTGAACTGCTACACCCCCTTTGATGACTCACTCCCTTACCCCTCCAGTTCATTATGCTAGAGACTGGGGGTTGGAGGTGGGGGGGGGGAATGTTGTTAAAAGTATCATCTGTTCTTGGCTTAGTTGCTATGGAGACCATACGGTGGCGATTCTCTTTATAGCCACTTTTTTTTTTTCCATTTTGGAAACTTGTCCCATTCCTGTTTAGCGCTCTCTTCTTCCAGAATTGCTCTGAGCCCATTCTGTCATGGAATATGATATAAAACTGTTTCCAGCAGGCTTTGCAAGGTTCTCATAAGGGAGTTTCTAAATAGCCTCAAGAATAGAAATAGCTAGGAGTTAGGTATCTGGCCTGTTTTGCCTCTTTAATGCCTTGCCGACATTGTAGATAGCTGTTTCTGCTTGACTGTAACATTTGCTGGATTTGGCTCAAGTTCAAGGAGTTCCTAACTCTGATGTCATATGTTTAATTCTGATTCTTAGTTGTTTCTTGCAGCCATCCCAAAAGAAGAGAGTTGTTCTAGCTCAGTGCCAGAGCACACATGCATTGCATAAAGAAGGTCCCAGCTTCTAGCAGGACTGGGAAAAACTCCTGCCCAAAGAGAGAATCAGGAGTTAGGTGAGAGTGATGATCTGATGATTGAAGGGGAGCTCCTTAAGTTCCTATGGAATTCTCAGTAGTAGAGCCCTGCCGTGTTCATAGGGACCTGCTGGTTCTTCCTTCAGAGATGTTGTAGCCCGTGAAATTCATATGGTAGGTTGTATTATCGATTGTACCACACTGGACTTCCAAGAAGCTGGGGTTCACCATTCCTTTCTTATCCTTTCTCAACAGATGGAAGCTAAGTCATGAGGCAGCATCTTCTTCTGCAAGTGACTGGGAGGGAGTGGGGAGCTTGACATTGCCACAGAAGCCCTGAAGAGCCATGACGTCAACTGTACAGACTCTGCGTTTCCCACTGCTTCCACATGAACCAGACCAAGACTGGACACATAGCTGCGATCAGGAGATTGAGAGGCACTATCAAGTAGTGCCCTCAGTTGTATGTGCCATGTGCTGCCTCTTTGGGATCATCTATTGCTTCTTTGGTGAGTGTGTTGTGGGGGGAATGGCTTGTAGATTACTCCGGGTCTACAGAGGACAAGTGAAAGTACAGCATGTGGACTCAAGGAGAATGTATTATCTCAGTGCCTTATAAGGTCATTGGAATGGGCCATCCCACTTACAGCCAGCCACAAGTCTCATTAGCTGTGTAGCATGACAAACTAAACTGATCATGAGGGAAGGAGCAAATGTGTTGTGTCAACTCTCTAATCCACACTTAACTAACCCAAGTCTCTTTTTCATTGAAACTTTTCATGTGCATACTCTGTGGCTGCAAGGGATGGAGGGGTAGGAAAGTCCCCACACACCTGTTCATAAAACACAGGAAGTGAGGAAGAAAAGGATGGCCTCCTTTGATACAGCTGGTAGAACTTAACCCCCACCCTCAAAAAAAGACTGTTGGCATGACACATTCAGCCATTTTGAGTTGTGGGCTACTTGCACACCAAAATGAGTGGCTGTGTTCCCAGGTGTGGGAGTCGGAGCCAGTGAAGTAGTTGTATTGACAATTGCTGCTATTTTTATCTTGGCTGCTGATTGTTCATTTATTTAGTGTCTCTTTTGTGCTTTTGCTAGTTTTAATTGTTAGCCACCCAGTGTCACGTGTTTGAGATGCATGGCCATGTAAATGGAATAAAATGAAATATAAAATAAAATAAAATAAAATAGTCTGTTGACTGAAGATGGTGAAGGCATCTGGATCAGCCATGTTGCATGAACACAGCCAATGTATATTTAGCATCAATGTAATGGAACTCAGGTTTCTGAACTGCTCTGGCCAATATCCTCCTGTGGTTACATTCCTAAACATAGCAAGCTCCTGTGCTAAATGTAATAAAGCCCTAGGAGGAAACATTCAGAGTGACAGTTCTTTGCTTCCAGTTACACATTACAGAGGATCTGAAATGTTAAAGTAAAGGATATAAAGTCCTGGTTTTAAAACTCCCCAGTTATCCCCTAGTAATATATTAAAAAAAGGTTGTGTGTGAGAGAAGAGAGAGAGTGTGCACACACTCTCCCTCTCTCTCACATACACACACACACACACACACACAGGTCATCCAATGGAATGGGAATTGTCCTGCTTCGCTAGAGCAAACACTTGAGTAGCCTATCCTGTCCCCCTCATCACTCTCCTTTCCTTCTTTCCTCAGGATACCGTTGCTTCAAAGCAGTGATGTTCCTGACTGGCCTGATGTTTGGTTCAGTAATCATCTTCATGTTGTGCTACAAAGAGCGGGTGCTGGACACTCAGCTGAGCGTGGAGGCCTCTGTGGGCATTGGGCTGGGCATTGGCGTGCTCTGTGGGCTGGTCACCATGTTGGTACGCAGCGTCGGGCTCTTCATGGTTGGGCTGCTGCTGGGGCTGCTGCTGGCTGTGGCTGCGCTGATAGTGATGGAGCAGTTCTACCACCCGCCTACTGTCTGGATCCCCATTGGCTTATTGCTGGGGGTGGGCATGCTGTGTGCTGTCCTGACCCTGCAATGGCAGCGCCTCTTCACCACATTGTCGACTGCTGTCTTTGGTAGTGCTGTCATGACTGCCACTGCTGACTACTTTGTTGAGCTCTTTCTGCTGCTGCAGTATGTTTATGAGCGTGTCAAGGTGGCACCTGCCCGGCCCATCTGCTGGTACAGCTGGGTCATCCTGGGTACTTGGCCTGTCCTGGCATTTTTGGGCGTCTTGGTACAGTGGAAAGTCACAGCTGAAGGATACTCACACACTGAAGGTGAGTATGGTACCATGGGGTGGATGGCAAAAAGGCCGAAAGCAAGTAAATTAATATTCAGATTGAATGAGTTTCATGGATGATTTGCTTCCTATTGACTGGTCTTGCAGATCATACTTGGTTAACCATGGTTTATTGAAGCAACAACAATTTATTGAGTTCTCCTCATACACTAAGACCTAAATTTGGAATGGATCACTTTCCCAGTTTCAGGGGCCACATCCTGCTCTGCCAACCACTTGTAGGACCACAGGTGGCATCACAAGAAGGAGTAGAATGGAAGCAAGTAACCCTACTTGAATTCTGAAGGCATGATTCAGGGAGGCCAGTTTCTTTGAGTTCTAAAGTGTGGAAATTACAGCAGCTAATTTAGGTAATAAATCTCAGGTCATTCTGGCATCACACAAATGCTTCCGTGCAATGGGTCAAAGCTTTCTGACATGTGGGGTTCTGCCCACCATCAGATTCCTGTATATCATAAACAGTAGACTGGATTTATTACTGCAGTTGGTGGTAGGGTCTAGGCTTCCTGATAATAGTGGCCAGCACTGCTTTTATTAACAAGGCTATCCTTTGCTCAGGACAAAAAAGAATTGTTTATCAACCTTTCTGCCAAAAGCAAGGAAGAGGTAGCACTGATAGTGCCTAAGCAATGCTTTTTGAGGGTGTGGCCCATTGTGTTTCAGACCCAAAGGCCCTGTTCCAAGGTTGCAAAAGAATAGAACAAGAAGTAGAGGATTCTCTTGTATCCTTCCTTAGAGGGCCACCTCTCCATTTGTGCTCCCTGTGACTCTTCTCATATACAGCAAGTTTTTCTACCAAGCTTTGCAGCTGTGCTCTTCATCACAGTGTAATGAAAGTTGCTGTGAAATTACACAGCAACTTTTCCTTATTCTGGTTTCTGTCTTTTACAGATTTGTCCTTTTCCACATTGCTTTCTGGAGCAATGAATCATTTCAACTTCCTGAGTGTGGAAAGCTTTCCCCTTGGTCAGGTGTGAGCAGAGTTTGAATGGTTAGGAGGACACAACTCGATTTCCTGAGCTTCTGGAGGGCCACGGGGGGATATCTGATGATGAGGTGACAGGGGTACCTATGAGAGGCCATCAAAAAAGTCAAAATAGCACTGTGACTGTGTGATCAGAGCCTCACCCTTTTTACATGCATTTTTACATGCGTTGCAGGTATTCAGTCATTCTGTTGCAGCCACCATCTTGACTTTTCCGTCCCCCTTCCATGCTGAGATCACCAGAAGGGGTGTAAGTGACTCTTTTCAGTCCGATAAAGGGTGGGAATAGTAGTGGGAGGCCTCAGGGAAGCAAACTGCTCCCATCCCCATCCTAAAGCCTTCCCAACTCTAAATAGATGCCCACCAGATCACCGTTTTGGAAATGATTTGGGGCCATCTTTCAGGGATGGGGAGGCAGAAAGATGGGGTGAGCTTGCTTTGCTTTTCAGAGGTCTTCTGTCCCGTTCCCACCCGTAACCCTGCAAATACCAACAATATCCAAAACTGCAGATGCCAGCAGTGTCCAAAATTAAGCCTCTAACTCCAATTTCCAGCTTTACTTTTACAACAACAACAAATCATGTCATACTGCTATCAAATATTGATAGCATGACTTAAGGCTACTAGTGAATTGCAAATGGGGGGCGGGGGGATGAATGCCTCGTGATTCACAGGCTGCCCACACCTGTTGGCCCATAAAAATATAATAAGAGTTTGTTGCATTGCTTTACTATCAACACTTGAACTATTCTTTCTTTAAAAATAAAAGCAATCCTGGCCAGCAGTCATATTATGGAGGTTGTAATCCAGATCATCTAGAGCACACCAAATTGTCTGCTGTAGATAAAATGAAATTAACCAATGAATGATTTTATATATTGCAAAATCAGAATTAAATTAAACCTGCCCAAATGAAAAAAAATATTTTGAGAAGGTGTGAGAACTTATAATTCTATAAGCAGAAGGGAAAATAAAATACTATTTTGTTACATGAACTATGCCAGAAACTAGATGGGGGAATGTGATCCTGCTAGTTCTCTTGGACCTCTTAGCTTTTGATACTATAAATTATGGTATTCTTCCAGACCATCTGGAACAGTTGGGGACTGTTTTGCAGTTCCAATTTTTTCTGTGGGGATGTACCCGGAAGATGGTGCTGAGGGACTTCCGTTTGGCATTTAGGTTACAGTATTGACCTATGGTATTCCTCAAGGTAGACTCTAAGACTGAGGTGAAGCTTGTTCTTGATAGTATTGCATTTCTCCAGAAAGAACAGGTTTACAGTTAGGTGGCTCCTTGTCCCTCATCTGCCCCTGGATATGACTGTGGTGAAGGTGTGTTTGCATATTTATGACTAGTGCACCAACTATGGCCCTTCCTGAGTTAGTCAGACTTAATTATCCATAGCTTGGTTACAGCCCAATTATTTTGAGGAATTATTTTAATTTTGGTTTTGATTTTAATGCCATTGATTGTATTATGTTTTACACTGTTAAGTTTTATTGTTGCCAGCTACCTTGAGTGTTGGAATAAACAGAAAGGCAGAGATATAAATTCAATATAAATAATCAAAATAAGATTGGAATGATGGCATGTTCCCTGCGATGGTAACACATCTGTACCAATATAGTTTGAAAAATAAATTCATGACCATTAGATTTACGTAAAGTCTAACTTTAAGAGCATATTGCCATGAATTTGGGCTATGCAACGCGTTTTATGTGGGGCTACCATTGAAAAGTGTCCATAAATTGCAATATATGGTAAATACAACAGCAAGGCTGCTGACTAGTGCAAGGTACAAGGGTCGTATATGCTTGTACTGAAAGATCTGCGCTTCACTTTATGTGGGGCTATCAGTTACTGATGGGTACAAGTTAAAATGTTGGTGTAGGCTTAGGGCTTGAATATCTGTGAGACTGCCTCTCCCAGTATGAACTTGCCCAGTTCCTTAGATCTCCTGAGGCTCTCCTGAAGATGCTCCTACGGCCTGGAGCTGTACTATCAAGTGTCCAGAAAAGGGCCTTTTCTTGTGTGGCTCCTGGGCTAAAGAATGTGTTCCCCAAAAAGCTGTATTTCACTCCCACTCTCTCAGTATTTAGGGAGACAGTAAAAACACATCTTTCACCAAGTTTTTAATTATTAATTATTTTGAGGAATTATTTTAATTTTGGTTTTGATTTTAATGCCATTGATTGTATTATGTTTTACACTGTTAAGTTTTATTGTTGCCAGCTACCTCGAGTGTTGGAATAAACAGAAAGGCAGAGATGTAAATTCAGTATAAATAATCAAAATAAGATTGGAATGATGGCATGTTCCCTGCGATGGTAACACATCTGTACCAATATAGTTTGAAAAATAAATTCATGACCATTAGATTTACGTAAAGTCTAACTTTAAGAGCATATTGCCATGAATTTCAACTGAATGCTCTCAGTGTCGGTTGCCTTGGGTTGTTATTGTTAGAAGAAAGTCACACTGATTTCATCCTGAAAGGCAACATGTGTGCTTTCTATTAGCATCAGATGGAACAAATGCCATTTCTACATTCCATTTCTCTGAAATATGCATGAGTCCTCCTCACATAAGTACCCAACAATTAATTTGGAACAAACTTTAATATATGAGTAAAGCTTAGCTGATTAATTATAGTAATTAATCAATTACTATTTTAAAACCTTTATTCAGACTTTATTCAGGCCATATATTTGCCTTTGAGAACTAAACTACATTATTACATGCAAGTAGCTATAATTGCAACTTGTCATCCTTTTTTTTAAACCCACTTTAGGAGAATGCAGCTGATTGTGGTGACAGCAGAGTATGCCCAACTCTTTTTCTATCCATTTCCTCATTGCAAATCCCTAACACCTTTTCTCCCTGAACTTTAAATGCGCACAAACAGTGCTTATTTATTTAAGGTTCCCCATATGTTCCCAGCAGAGCTTAAGACTGGGTAGAGATTATGGTGTGAACGTAGAAGACCTGCCCACGGTGAGCCTCTGCTAGTGGGGCTGTCTCCTGATTTAGTGACTGATCCTGGGGAAGGGAGCCACCAAGCCAAGTGCCTGGTCCCCAACCTATGGGAGCAAAAATGCTCCTTCTGCGGTCGTGCCAACTAATACAGTGGTACCTCAGTTCACGAACTTAATTCGTTCCACAATTCTGGTCGCCAACCTAATTGGTCGCCAACCGAATCAAATTTCCCCATAAGGTTCAATGTAAATAAGGTTAATCTGTTCTGAACCATATGTGTTTTTTTTTAACCACAAAAATATGAAACAAAGTACAGTGCAGTATGAAGAGAGAGAACACTAACTTTGCTTGAGGCGACACTAAAAACCTTCACAGCAAGTGTCTGTCTGCGACCGCGATCTCGCCTAGAGGAAGCCACGACCACGTGTCAGAGCAGGGAAGATGGCCGCAGGTCGTGTTCGTCACCCGATGCGGAGTTCGCGAACGGAAGCAAAATTTTGTAAACACTGCTCTTCGCGAACCGAATTGTTCGTGAACAGAAGCATTCGTGAACCGAGGTATTACCGTAACTCAGGACCTGTGTCAGCCATGAACTTACCAAATTTTTGGTAGGTGGCAAGTGGATATCAACTCTGCCTTTTCATTTTTTTTAAATCCGCACTAAAGAAGTTTGGAAATGGCTGCGCTCCCTCACTGCTGCCAGCCTTTTGTCCCATAGGGTTCTCACGCCACACGCTTCTTCCCTCACAGTGATTATCAGTCGGCAGCAGCGCCGTGTGCAGCTGATGCGGATCAAGCAGCGGGAAGAGCGCAAAGAGAAGAAGAAGAGGCGGCCACACTCTCACCCCCACCTGCAACACAAGGCCCACCCACCCGAGCCGGCCTACCGCCGCAAGCCTAATCCTGTGCGTCGATTTGATGGGGATGTGCTCTCCCCGGTGAGTAAACGCCAGGGCCTTCCTACACAGGGGCAGAGTGGTAGGAACCTCAGCTGAAATTGCCATTAATGGGGTAGAAGAAGCTGCTGGAGGAAATAAGCTGGCTCCTGTTCTTTTCCTCCCAGGCCCCCTGTTTGTTTCCACCATTCTGCTCACTATCCATGAAGCACTTCCACGGTGTATTCCTAGCACTTCACTTTTTCAGTAGCCTTTTCTTGCAGCATGGATGTGTTTCTGCATCGGCTGCTTTCCATGCCCCCCACCCAGTAATTTGGGTGGAATTTCTTTTGAGATGCAAGGAGGAAAACAGAAATGGAGAGAGCCCAGCCCCATTGGCTGGCTATGAATTGATGCCTTCACATTAATCAAGGTGTTGCATATATCAGGAGAAGATGCTCAGAGAAAATGTATTCCAATTCTGTTCTTGGCGGTTGCATTTGGAAGGCAGGAGTGGAGGAGCATCTTTCTAACTCTTCAAAATTTATTTTTAACCAGAGGAATGTCTGCCTTTTACCAACAGTGTTGCCATAAGGCTCTTGTGGAACCCACCTAATTAAAGTACATGCAGTGAGGTTTCCACCCAAAAATGATAAACATAGTTAACTATGCCAGCCAATGTCTATTTACACTTTTGTAATCTGTGCTATTTAGTTCCCTAACTACAAACAGCCTGGGCCAAACTTTTCTTCTGACAAGCCACCCCCCTGCTACTGGGGTGCCTAAATGCAGTAAATTGCAACCTGTTTAAAGTGGCAAAATGAGTGAAAACTCTAGCAGCTATAGAAAGTGATAGCTGTACTGCAATCATTTGTGACAGCTCAGAGATTATTCCTTCTCCCAAGCAGATCAGGAGGTGAAGCCTGGACTTACCCAAAACACTTTGGAGCAAGACAGCAAAGTCAGTTCTTCCATACAGTAAAATTTCAGCAAGAAATGGGGTGGAGATTTTTTTTTATTTTTGGTAATTTTTAATCATTTTAAAAACATTAAAAAAAATTTTTTTTTTCTTTTCCTAGAGCTACATACAGAGCTTCCGGGAACGGCAGACGGGTTCCTCTCTCAATAGCCTCCTGGCCAATGCTCATGCTGCCATTGACATAGACTATGACTGTGGCTCCACTGTGCCCCTGACAACCGGCTCAGGCCCTGCCATGCGAGTATAAACCAGCACCTCCCCCCAGAACACAGGTGCTGTCCCCTGTGGTCACCTGGGTCAAGCCATGTGGCTATAGCTAGCATCTGGGTTACCACCAGGACTTGAGGATATTCTTCATTGGTATTTGTGGCCTACGTGCAGATGTAGTTCAGCACCTCTCAAACTGTGAAGTCTAAGTGGAATTCTTCCTAGTGCTTCACTGGCTCTGTCTAAGCCATCATGCAACAAGGGGCAAGGAAGGAGTTTGAGCAGGTGCTTGAGGCAAAGGGCTGAAGAGGGATCTGGCTGCAACCCACCCCGGTCAGGAATGTGAAATGCAGAACTTGGGGGGAGGCCACTAAAGAGAGAACTACTCATCTGGAACAACCCCCACAACAAGCAATGGCAACCTTTCCTACCCATCACTTCTGGAGCGGGCTTCAAAAGGGAGGACTGTTGGGTGGTTGTGTGCTCTCTTGCCACAACTTCCTTGTCCTGCAGTCTGTCTTTGCATGCACTGACCCTAAGGACTGTTTCAGGGCGCAAGTGCCATCGTGTACTGGTAGTGGAAAGTTTTGACTCAGTTCACTCCAGTCTGGTGGGAACTAGCCAGCTCAGGGAAATGGGGCCCTCTGGCCCTGGGCCCCTTGCCCATACCAGTGCCTGGCATTCTGTTTAAATGGGTGACTCAAGGAAGAAGGGGAGGAGGGTGGGGGCTGGCAACCTGGGCTGGGCTTCGTCATTGTTGAAGTATGCAAGCGTGAGTGTGAGTCGGTGTGCATGTGGTGGCACTGGAGCAGATACAGACATGTGACTGGTATCCAGGCAATGAACCTTTTGGATGCCCCTCCCCCCTCCACTTCTGATGCTGGAAAGAGGGTGAGGTAGTAATGGAGCTGAGGAGGGGGAACCCATGTACATAGTCTTGTGACAGTTATTTGTATTAATTTATTATTGACCAAGAGCTGGGCCTGGAGAGTTTTGTCAGATCCGGAAGATGGAGAGAGAAAAGGGAATAGGATCTTAGGCCCAAACCATGTTTTCCTATCTAATCTCACGAAGCTGGGGGAGGACAGCGATGGAGGTGTTTCCCCTGCGCTGGAGTTGGACAAACTTTAGCAGCTCCGACATTTGGGTTTTGACTTCCACTGTTGTCTCTGGGGCTGGGGCTTGCTCAGTATCTCCAACTTTAAGGAGACTGGAAGGGGGGGAGGATTCATCAGCCATTTATTTCAGGGGAGGCAGATAAGGATCCAGCAAGGCTTCTCTCCATTGAGAAACTGCATGTGTCTGTCACCAATCATCACTGTTGTCACCCCAGAAACTTTGCACTCTTGTTTGTTTTGTCTCTCTCTTTTTGTATATGTGCCAAACGCTGCCGGGCTGTGGCTGCGCAAGTAAAAAAAAAAGCCTTTTAGGAGCAGTGCTTCCATCAATGAATGTGCTACAAGCATCACACTAGAACCAAACCACTGTTTCTTGCATGCGCATTAAGATAGGACTGGAGATGATTTAGAGCTTAATTTGGAAGGAGGAGAATGAAGTCAACCCACATCTTGAAACATTATTTTCAGCAGATATATCTAACAGAACAATCTTGAATTTTGACATTTTCCTGCTTTGTAGGCAAAGGCATAATGCAGCCCAAATAATTGCTTTAAATTATCCATTTGTGTTTTTCCTCCAAAGGAGGTTCTTTCTCTTTTTGACTTCAGGTCTTCCTTAAGGAATGAGGTTTGGAAGTGCAAGTAATGCACTTTGTGTATACTGCACAATGGACATATCTAGGCATACGGCCTTTCATTGAGCCTATTGCTGTTTTATATGAAGATCTTTGGAGAAGAGGGGAATGCAGTACATACCATGACATCAATTCATCTGGGGGGGGGGGGGGAGAAGAAAGCAGAGCAGTTGGCCATTCAACCAAAAAGCAACAATATTTTTTAAAAATCAGGACTTAAGAACATTTAATAAAGCAGAATGTGCTTCCCACGTCATGCAGAAGAGGAAGAAGACAAGATGACTTGTCTTTCTGTATGTCAGTTCTCGTGATTGTTCATAAAATGGTCAAACTTGTTGTCTTTGCCTTTCCAAGCTTAAACTTGGCTCCACTGTATTCAGGATTTTCCTGATGCTAGCACTCTGTTGAAAAAAGCAAAAGTTGCTACAAATAAATCTATCAGGACTGGGGAACAGTTCAGCCACTTCCCCTTCCCTCAGTTGTATATTCCCAGAGATAAGAATCTATAGTCATCCAGATGTTGCTGAACTATAATTCCTAGCAACCCTAGCTAGCATGGCCAGTAGTGAGGGATCCTAGGAACAGTAGTTCAACAGCAAGTTTAGAGATGGTCACTCTGAATTCAGTCTTTTCTTGGACCAAGTACACAGCCCATTTCATCTTCTTTGAACAGTATCCCAAGTGTGTCTGTGGTAATGTCCAAGCCATAGAAGGTCTGGTCCATTTCTCACATGATTTCACATGGTTCAGACTAGTCTTACAGCCAAGCCTTTTAGAATAGGGATTTGCTTACATGTTCTTATTCTAGAATCAATTTCACATTTTCCCTGCTCCCATCCAAACACATCAGACAGATTTACCTCGAACTGTGAGATGGGCTTTGGAACGGGCATTACCAATGGTAATCTTCACCATCCCACTCATGTTAGGGGTAGTCTTGTAGAGCCTCAGCTTATGGATGTGTCCCATGCTCTCCATTTGCACCTGCAAGCCAGGCTGCAGCTCCTCCCCATTGAGGCTCCACTGGGGAATGAAGTCTGGAGGGGCAGATATTTCACACTCAAACTGAGCCTCTGAGGGAGCCACCACTTCTGCATTCTTCAGAGGCCGGACCACCTGGATTCCCTCAGCTGCAAGGGCAGAGAACAGCAAGAGTTGTTCATCGACACAGCAGCCAATCTCTAAAGAACGAGGCTGAAACAGACTAACAGATCACTGGATAATTTGCCATGGATTAGCAAGTTTCCAATTCTTAAGTGTCAGACAACAATAACAACAGCAGCAGCAGCAACAACAACAACAGTAATGTGGCTCCTTCCATTGTGTTAAAGCTAGAATAATAAGGCAAAGGCTATTAGGTGAAAAACTCAAAAAAGGATGATTACTGCTTTTGTACGAAAAGACAGTCTAGGTAATGAAAGCAAACTCGAGCAGAGCATATAACTCGGGCTGCGCAGCTTTTTATTTTGGATGGCTGCAGTGGAAAGAATAATGGCAGAAAGTGAACTACATCTTGCAAAAAGGGAGGGGGAGGGTTTTGTTTGCTTGCTGGGGGGGGTCTTCACACATTTATTTATTTAAAGTTGTCAATCCTATTTTAAGGCTTCTGCTAGTTGTCATCTATTTGCCCCCTCAAAAGTTGAGAAATCACGCCAGGTTTAGGGTAGTGTCACCAAAATGTGGCGGGGCAGTTAGTAGGGCACCAGAGGCTGCCGAAAAGGGCTTGTTGCCATGCAGCTGCAGGTTGCCCATCCTTATTCTAATTTTAGCTCCGCTTCTGCCTCTTTGGCCTTCTCAATCTGTTGCCGGCCGGCCACACCCGCTAATCATTTCTCCGCAGCGTTGTCTTCCTTAGGAGTGTGCCATCTCCCCTCCCTGTTGTTCTTCACTGCACTCACACCCTTACCCTCCACTAGCAGGCGGGCTGTGGAATGGTCATCCAGCGCATCGCAGGTATACAGGCCTTCATCTGCAGGCTCAACACAGTGAATAACCAGAGTTCGGTAGCAATCCAAATTGCAGATCTCATACTTAGGCCCAGCAAAGATCTCTGTGTCACCACGAAACCAGCGCACACGCCCTCGAGCCTGAGACACCGTACATTCCAGGGTGGCTTTGTGGCGCACCAGTACAGTTTTATCCCGCAGCGGCTTCACAATGCGAATGGGCAGCGCTGTAGAAAGAGCAGACCCAAAGGCTCTGAGAGGTTGGCTTCTCCCCTCCTGACCCCTGACCCACTTTTGCGAATTGATAAAGGAGATCTGGGTCCTTACAGAAAACCCTGAATGGCATCCTCAGAATCTTGCAGCTTTTGTAAAGTGGAGGAAAGCAGAACCCTGCCATAAGCTCCACCCCTTTCATCATGATGCATGTACAAAGGAGGCGGGGCTTGCATCACAGCAGTGGAATGCCACTTTTCTCATTTTGCTACACGATGAGAGTCATTGGATTGTAGTGGGATAGAAATGCAACAAATAAATAAGAGTAATTCTGACCCCACCTGTAGACACTGCTGTGCACGCACAGTATATACATAACATTTCTAGACTTATCAGAGCAAGGTAGATTACTGGAGAGGCCTGTTTGCTACAAACGTGCTTTCAGCTTCCCCTTCTATGTTCACATATAGTCTTTCCCAGGCAGCCACATCAATCTTTATCCTTTCCCTGCTCGTACTTGCGTGCACACGCGTGCACAAGGCCTGGTCTAGCTGCCTATAAACATACAATCCTTGTCATTATGTAGCACATGCTTCCTTAAATTAGAGATGCACAATCTGGGGCCCTCAGGCCAAATATGGGCCCCAAATCCTTCCCAGAGACCTTCAAAGTTGTTGCTAACTCACCATTTTTAATGTACAGTATCAGGCAGGAGAAATGATTAAATATGAGACTGGAGAGCCATCACCTAAACTACGCTTAATTTTAATTAAACATACATGCAAATGAAACAACATTTCTTTTCTGTCCTGACCCTACCCACTGCTTTTTGAAGCGCATCTTGCAGCATGCCCCGGAAAGGTCAAAGCAGCTTGGGGCAAGTAGTGCCTACAAAGAGACAGGCCTGTTCATCCAGCATCCCAGCACAGACTCCATCCTTTGCCTGCCGAGCCCAGCCCAGTCTTGCCCTAGAGCTGCACATGGGGCCCAGCTGAGGAGCAGTTTCCTTACCTTCCACTTCCAGCCTGGCTTCTGAAGCAGCTGTCTTGGCCATGAAACGGACCTGGCCTGTGTCCTCGGGGCGGGCAGAGCCCAGAAGCAGGAAGTGACGGGTTCCTTGGGGTGGGGGGAGGAAAAGGGAAAAAGAGAGTTTTCTGCATTCTTAAGGAGGGATGTGGGGGGGGGGGGGTTCTGGGGGGCCCTAGAAACAAAGGGGGTGCAGGATACTGGTGGCTCTGTCTTGCTCAGAGAAGTAATGAAAGGCTTGTCTGGGTATAAAAACACAGATACAACTGTATTAGTAATAAACAGCTGTTCCAAAGGATCACAACACAGCCTTTGTTGCTTTTTCCCAGCTGTTAAACCACAACATTCAAATCCTGGGGAAAAAAACTTCCTCCGCCTATTGCAATAAAATACAATGTGGGCTGCAACCACATAGGTAATTGGTGACTGCCAGTGACATGATTCTGTCCCCCGACAACGCTACTGTTTCCAAATTAAGGCATGGAGTAAGAACTGGGAGGAAGTCACCAAAGGGAAAGTTACGTGTATGCTTAATTCCTTATATAGATTCAGCAGAACAGAAAAATGTTTTTTTCATTGGGAGACTCATGTTCCAAGCCAAGGTTGAAGATCAGCAGATGCTGTTTTCACCTCCCAAATCAGGGTTACTCTCTAAACTAGAGCAGACATCTTTCGCCATCCTTGCAAGTTTCTTGGCTGGAAGGCAGAAGCTTCCACCCGCATTGCCACTCCAAGGCCAGCACTTCAACTACAGACAGGAAAGAGAGCCTCCTGGATGGAAAGCAAGGCTTGGCTTTCTTCAGACATCTCTTCCCATGAACTGGGGGCAGCAGGGGGGAACCACTAAAATTATTGATAGGCTCAATAGGAGATAAAATGTTTTTGAAAGTAGAGGGGCTCTGTCACTGAATGGCAGCTTCCCCATCCCTCCTTCCTTGTTTTCTTTCTTCAGTGCTAGAATATCACTCTCTTGTGAACTTGAAATAGGACTACCTTCTAGAGCATTTACTTTACAGTCCAAGAAACTAGGGAGGGTCCCTTCTGAGACGTTTGCCACACTCCCATTGCTTCTGCAGGCTAAGCTGCCTCTTATCAGACCGTTGTTTAGTCTGCGGCTCTTCCTCCTGCCTCCCAAGGTCATTCCCACATACCATTACAGAAGGGGCCACAAAGTAAGAGGGAGCCAACATGATGTTTTCAGAGCAACTGCAGTAGGTTCTCTCAAATATTTTCTTAGGATCTTCACTGTCCCCCAGTTTGCTTTCTCACTCCAGGTATTGCCCCATATACTTGGAAGTCTGTCTTTGTAAATTATAAGGGTTAGGAGCTTAGCTTTCAAAAAAATCTGAGAGGAGTACTTATAGCACTTGATTGTTCAGATTTTTAAGGATATTTTTTGCCTTTGTTACAATCTGAAATAGAAGGAGGATGTGCTATTTGTTCAGCTGACATTTTCCCCAATTTGTTTTTAATCCATGGGCAAATCATCGGCCACATACTATGGCATGAATGCACCTTGCTAACCATTTTTAAGGGACATGACATTGTCTCTGTGTCAACCACACCGTGCTGGAGGCATCCAGAGCTCCACTTCAGTTGATTCACTGTCGAAGGGGGTTTTCTCTCCCCCCCCCATACAAATCTTGCTGTTTAATCTGTGATGTCTGATAATGATATATTCGGGGTAGGATCTGTCCACCAATTGTCGGCCATTTAAGTCTTCTGCAGACATGCCTCCTCCCCATTTGGTCACTGTCAGGTAGTGCCTTCCATGGCCATTTTGACTGGGGCTGTGAAACAGACCAGACACCCAACTCGCACAGCTATTTAGCTGTTGTTTCTGGCAAGGAAATATTTATTTCCTGGAAGAACAGCACTTTGTTTTTGTTATTCACCAGTCAGCTCTCCACCTTTTGGTCTACAAGGGTCTCTGCCACACCAAGCAAATGCTGTTTTTCCCGGAAATTGTGTCAAAGATGTATTTGTTTGTTTATTCTATTTAAGTATATGCCACATCTCACAATTTTTAGCAGTTCATATTATACCCATTCTCTTTCTCTTAGTTCCATAGGCACTCCTTCCTTCCTTCCTTCCTTCCTTCCTTCCTTCCTTCCTTCCTTCCTTCCTTCCTTCCTTCCTTCCTTCCTTCCTTCCTTCCCTCCCTCCCTCCCTCCCTCCCTCCCTCCCTTGTAGGCATGGGCAAGAAACAGAAGCAACAGGAATTTCAAATATGCTCTGTACTGTAGAATAACAGAATCTTGAAAGCCTGTCAGAGTTTCTCTCTGCCCCATCTTATACTAAACAAAATCAAGGTGGGGTTATTTTGAGTTTCTTTCTCACACTTTCCTCTTTCCCAAAAGTGAGTTGCCTTTCTATCTCCTTAATGGTTCATTGTTCTCTTTCCCCTCCCCAAGGCCAGTTCCTACATTTTTTCACACTTTCTTTAATCAATTCATGCTCTTTATAATTTATCTCTCTAATATTCCAAGTTGCAAACTTCCATATCCATGATCATCACTAGATAGACCTCACATAACTTTCACCGCACATCTTGACTTTATTACACTTTTTACATACATACATACATACATACATACATACATACATACATTTTAGTACAGTAGAGAAGGTGTTACCAGCTTTAGTTGCACCCATGCTACATGCAGCATTTCCTGCTAATGGTAAGAACAGTATCAGTCAGTTTGGGCCAGTATGCCACAAGTGCAATCCAAGCCCAGTTTAACTCCAGCTATGTTCATGCTATTCTGTGCAAGCTAGGATCTCAGATGGGATTGTTGCCTTATTTGTTTTGTCATCTACTGTCCAGGTATAACTGTTTTTCTTATCTACCTTTTCCCTTGTAATCTAATCAGGAAATCTCGTATTGACTGCCATTGCAAGAATGAAAGAGTACATTTACCTTCTTGCCGTATTTTCACGGTGCTGGTGACTTTGATTCTCTCTCCATTATGAAACCATTCACCTTTCACCTCCACCAGAGACACCTCACACATGAAAACAGCATTCTCATTCTCCCGTACACAGACGTCCTCCAGCTCTCGCACAATCTGGACCTGACGTTCTATGGGGGAAGAAAGCCCATGTAGTTAGGATTGAAGAGTTTTTCCACAAGTGATATTTGGACCCATGTGGATCCCCCGAAAGGACTACAGGTAGTCCTCACTTAATGACTGTTTGTTTAACTACAGTTCAAAGTTACGATAGCCTTGGAAAGGGTGCTTTATGGCCCATACACAGAGGGGAGGGGTACCCCTCAGCAGTCTGCAGGAACAGAGTTCAAATCCTGAAGATTTGAGCTCTGTTCCTGCAACCCGCAGAAGATTTTTTTGTGCACAGAGGGGAGGGGAAACCCTCGGCAGGCTGCAGGAACATTTGAAAGTGAAAGGGCTGCCTGCCAGGAGGATTTCAGTTCTGCACAGAGCTGAAATCCTTCAGCAGGTAGCTCTTTTGTTCTGTCCACTTAACAACCCAGGAGATCACTTAACAACCGTAACCGGGACTGCCTGGATTGCAGTCATTGAGCAAAACAGTCACGTAGGCGTATCGCTTAACAACCACTTTGCTCAATGATTGAGGTTTTGGTCCCAATTGTGGTCGTTAAGCAAGGACTACCTGTAAATTAAAACTCTACCCTTGATCTCCTTCAGCTGTGACTAGAACAAACAGATGTCATCTATGCAAAATATATCACAAGTCATGATTTCATGAGAAACAGTAAAGACATTCTTTAAGATTGTAGAAGCTACCAACTGTAATCTAGTCACAAGAACATATCAAGAACTCTGCTGGATCAAGGATAAAGTAATATGAGAACAATTTACCCTTCCAGACACCAGAACATAGAGTTCAAAGTGGCTGTTTTACAGTAAAGAAACTACAGTACACCTTTGCCACCATTACTGAGTGAGAGGCTGCAAAACTCACATTCATCAAAAGGTTATCTCAGAAGACCTTATCAAACACAATGGGTTTTTAACACATTACAGTTGCTAATTGATGAGGTACTTGTAATCTTTCTCACATATAACTTGCATCTTCCTACCCAATCTTTCTTCATTCAAAATCCTATAAGGATGCTTAAATCCTTCATCAGTTTAACAACCAGGCCATGCATCTGATGAAGTGAGCTGCAGTTCACAAAAGCTATGCTTTTTATTAAAATTTGTTAGTGGGAAAAAGTGCTGTCAGACTCCTCCTGATTTTGGGCTACTATGGATTAACATAGCTCTCCTTCTATAATGCCTGCTGGATCAAGGGAATCATTCATCTATTGCTCCATCCTGGTTTTCCTACTTTTAGGAAGCCCCAAGCAGGACAGGAGAAAAACAGCTCCTTAGTAACAGTGCTGTCCAGCAACAGGTATTCAGTCAGAGTGGAAATGCTCTATGTCAGTGTTTCTCAACCTTGGCAGCTTTCAGATGGATGGACTTCAACTCCCAGAATGGGAGTTAAAGTCCATCCATCTGAAAGCTGCCAAGGTTGAGAAACAGTACTCTATGTAAACATTATTTCATAGCCTGTTTCCAAGAATGGCCAGGCAGATGTTTCCAGGAAGCAGTGTTCCTTTTTATTTGTCATGAAGTTCTCCATTTCAGGCATATACATGGAAATGCTACCTAGTGACTGGGTTAGTAACCATGGATTACGTAACTCCTTTAAAAACCCACTTGAGCATTCATTGGGCTCCCATCTCTATCAGACATAGGAGTCCAAATGAATGAGTAAATTAAAACAATCTTTCCTTATTTTGGAGGTACTGGGACTGCAACTCCCACAATTCCGAGGCAACGTTATTGAACTATGTGGCTTGGAATCCTGGGAGTTGTAGACTCAACATATCTGGTGAAAGTTGGAGCATGTTGTCAAAGTATTACCGATCAGTATCATTTTCTACTAACTCCCCTCCAGATCTGGTAGCCCTAATCCAATACGTTGGGAGTGTTGTAGGGTGGGTGTTTTCAAACTTTTTCAGACTGTGGAACCTACTAATTAAAGAAACAACAACAACAGAAGCCCTGATAAAGAGACAAAGCTCTGGTGACAGAAAATTGGCTGTGTCATATGAACATTTTCCCCCTTAGTCTCTCCCAGAGCCCCATCAAGTTCTCACAGAACTCTAGAATATCTACATTAGGGCTACCATATCTGGAGTTCAAAAATTACACAACTACTAAATGAAAGCAAAGAGTTTGTATTTCCTGTACCTTTTTGCTACCAGGTACTTGTTCCAGTTTTTGCAGCCTAAACATGGTAGGCAAAATCTGCACTAAAAACATATTGGTTTTAAATCCATACAACTGTAATTTCTTCTGTACTATGCTTGGAATTGTAGATTGGTGAAATAGGTTGAAAAGTTCAGAGTTTGCTAGTCAGTCTTCCCCTTCCCCGTCACAGAAGTACAATTCACAGAGTCCTGTGAAGTATGTAAGGGTTGATCCCCAGCTGTTACCTTGCCTAGCAAGATCTGTGGCATTTAATTTCAAAAACTCAAAGGCATGGGGTTTCAAGAATCAGCTGGAGTGATTCAAGAAAGTACTCCAACTAAATGGTAGTCCTCATTTCAGTTGTGGAATTGTGTTATGGCTTTCTGACTCACAAGGCAAGCTCCGGAATTAAAAAGTCAAGGTTGAGCCTTCCTTCAGTTTAGACTGAGAGGCTGAATGGTTTCTGAATATTGATTATGTCATCAGACAGTATATTGTCTTCTGCAAGTTTTCATCCTGACTTACAAAGAGGGAATTGTACACCGCTCAGAATTTATTCTTATTGGAGCAGCCTATAAGCTCTATTTTTTTTTCCATCTTAAGCCTTTCCCCACAGCCTGCTTTCTTCACAAACCTGGAAGAGTTTTTGTGTCAATTAGCTTTAGTCTTAGTCTCCTATCCTAAGACAGGTATCCTATACTTGGAAAAAAAAACAACTCTTGACTAAAGACTACCAAATGTTCATTGTTAAGATTGTCTCCATGGGCCTGCTGCTGAAATGCTCTTATAGTTTGGTCGATTAAAAATGAAGTCTAGCTTTCTGTATGAGCCTCGCAAGTCTAAAGAAGATTCCGACTCACTATAGCACACTGTACATTGGATGATAACCAGCCTGCTCCAGGCCACCAGAGGCAAAAATCAGGGAGGCGGAAAGGGAAAGGGGCCTTACCCTCATCCAGAACATGATAGGGAGGGTGCTTTGTACAGGGAGCACCATCCCAAGCCTTGGCCCCCATTTCTGCTCTCATACCCAGCCCAAGCCTTCCATACCAAAGACCCTCAGTTTGGCAGAAGCACGGCAGTCACCAGCATCACACATATATTCGCCGGCATCTTCAAGGCTGCAGTGGCTGAGCTGCAGGAGACGCCGACGCCCCACTGAATATACGCGGCAGTTGGGGCCCACCTGGATCTCCTTGCCATCCTATGAGAATTAAGAAGACAGAGAGCAGAGGGTCTGCTTTAGAGCTGAGCAAGGCAGGGGTGGAGAAAGGACTAAGGGCAGCTCTCGGGTGTACTGAGAACACAGAGGGGAGAGATGGACCAGGTCATATTAATCAAGAATGTTCCCTTGAATAAGTCAGTTTTTCAGGAGAGCCCTGTTCTTGGAGGTATAGAGCAGCTCAAGGAAGGGGGGACAATGCTAGAGGTAGCACCCTCACCTTGTACCACTTTGCCTCAGCCAGGGGTCGGGACAGCTCGCACTCAAAGGTAGCTGAGCCCGTCTCAGGGATTCCCAAGTCCTGGGGCAAGCGCAGCATAGTCACTGGTGGCTCTGCAGAGACAGATAAACACAGAGTAGCTTGCAGGTGCACTATCTGGGAGACTAAAATGACGTAAAATCTTCAAGACATGGTGCTTAGCCAAACCACACCAGCTTGCATCCCTTATCTGCACTCAGTTTGAAGGACACCAATTTATTTATCTACTTGTCCTACTCCCCATGTCCAGTTTTTCCCAAGCTGCCATTTCTATCAACTGCTTTGCATTTGACAACACTGCAGATACCTTGAGTTTTGGACATTAGATCTGTTAGAAGGTAGGACTGAACCAAAGAGCATCTAGTCTAGCATCTTGTTTCCTGCAGTGGCCAGCTAGATGCCCCTGGGGACATTACAATCTGGGCATGATGGCAATGGCCTCCTCTTATTTTATTTCCATCACCAGCAAGTTGCGTTTCTGCTGCCCTCCCTCCACTGCTCCAGTACCTCGGACTGTAAGGCGGGCACAGCTCCGCACAGTATCAGCAGTGAAGACCACAGTCCCTGTGTCATCTAGTGTGAGCCCTTGCAGCGTCAGGCTGTGCACGCAACCATTGGTGCTCATTCGGCAGGTGGAACTAGGCTTTACACGGATGCCATCACGCATCCAGACCCCCAATACATTGGGGTGGGATAGCTCAAGCTCAAATGTCACTGTCTCCTTCTCCAACGTCTCCACATCCAATAGCGGTTTCTTCACTGTCACCTTCCGGGCTGAAGGACAAAAAAATCTGTGATAGATTCAGTTTTGTCATGAAAGGAGTTTACTTGCTCCTTATAAATAAAAGCAAGTTACCAGGAGGTGTATATATAGTATGAACAGTCTAATCCAGGGGATACAGAATCCTAGGATAACTCTCATGGGGCTCCCACTAGCAAGAAAATTGTTTGCTTCTCTGACCTACTTGGGCAGGATCCACATTTACTTCTTCTTCCTCGTGCATTTATTACTAATAGGGTAGAAGGTTCTGAATGGAATCAGCACAATTATCAGAAATCAAGATGAACTAGAATTCAAGATGATTCTTCCTCACAAGAGAAGTTACGAGCACCAGGGTAATCTTGACGAGTCTCACAAAAGCTAAGCAGGGTTGAACTTGGCTAATATTTAAATGGGAGACCAACAGGAAACCCTGGACTATAGAGTAGATTGGGATATTTAAAAAATCTCAGAAGAAGGCAATGGCAGTCCACTTCCATATTATTGCCAAGAAATTGCTTTGGACATGTCACCAGGAATCATATTCAATTCAAGTGAACTTTGGATAGAAAAATGAAATATAAGCAAAGGCAACAGTCCTATGCAGTGTCCACTACTGCACTTTGGCAATTAGATATATATCTGCTAAAGCCCAGATTTCAAAAAAGGCAAGGATAGGGCCAAAAAAGAAAAAAAAAAGATTACAATAACTGAATTAAAAACTTCTAGTTAAAAATAATGGCCTGTAAAATAATGCACCATATTTTTTAAAAAAATTGATCTCTTCTCTGTGTATACCAAGTTATTTCATTCATGCATAAATCACTCTTACATCCATAAATATGCAAGTAGATGTATACAGATACTGTCATCTTGCCTTCCAGCATAAATAGGAAAGAAAGAAAGAAAGAAAGAAAGAAAGAAAGAAAGAAAGAAAGAAAGAAAGAAAGAAAGAAAGAAAGAAAGAAAGAAAGAAAAGGAGGAGGAAGGGAAGGGGAAAGGGGGAGGGAGGGAGGGAGGAAGATGAAGATGAAGATGAAGATGAAGATGAAGTGAGAAGAAAGGTTAGCTGCACTGGGAAGGAAAGGAAAAAAGAAACAAAATTAGATGGAAATGAAGCAAGGGGAAGAGGAACTGAATATGGAATGAAGCTCTGTTTAGGGTTACAGAAAGGGTTAAATTCACCAGGCATGCAGACCTTCCCAAACAATTGGTAATATTCAGCTAATCCTTGTTAAAGGAACTCTCACATTCAGCAGAGATGTCAGTGGGGAAAAAACCCTAAGGTAAAGTGACACTGACCCTGTCTCAAGGATTTACAGTACACAACTGTGAGACAAAATAAGAACAGGATAGAAACAAGAAACTAGAAGTTGGCACCTACGTTCCACACTCAGTCTGGCTTGGGTGCGATCATGCAGGCTCTCACAGCGATAGGTGCCTCGGTCAGCAAGCTCAACATTGTGGATGGTAAGGGCCCGTTTTGGCCCTTGCACCTCCATGGAGTGTCTTGTGTTCTGCTGCAGCAAGATGCCTTGCTTCATCCACTGCACCTCAGCGCTTTCCAAGCTCAGCTCCACTTCCAAGCGTACATCCTGCCCCTCCTCAGCTGCCAAATCACGCAACGTTTGCACAAACAGCACCTGAGCCTCTGCAGAAAGAAATTCTCAAAGGTTGGCTACTAGCTGATACATCCCTAACCCAAATGCATTCCCAGGCCATGATCTTTCCCTCTTTACAGAGGGAGAAGCCAGGATTCAAGGAATGGGTCAATTAGGTATGTTTACAAACACAGATTTCAGAAGCCCGAGAACCCTAGCTTTTATTTTTCAAAAGTACAAGTTCAGAACCTGCAGGGCTATAAAGTTTTGAAAATTCGACATGCTGTGCCTAGACAGATCTTCAAAGAGGAAGGGTAGTCAAAGTAGAATTTCCAAAAGAGATTCTATTATATTCCCTATGTGACTAGGGAAGCAGCATAAATTATGTAAAATAAGTAAGTAGAGACCATTATTTTGAGCAAAGAATTTACATTTTCTTAGCGTGGAACTGGGGAGACAAGCAAGGACGCAGCCCTAGCATTAGCTGATTACCCCCTTGAAACTCTGCCTATTACTAACACACAGTAATTCTGCCCAAGTATCTGCATTTATCAAAAAGCAACACACCTAGTGTTGCCTTTCCTCTTACCTTGCACACTGAGTCTGGCTGAACTCAACAGACCTTCCGCATGGACAGTGACTATGCCAGTGTCACTCAAGCGACATTGTCGTATGGTGAGGGTATGGCAGAGCCCATTCTTGGTTATAGTCAACCGCTCATTAGGCACTACATCTTGTCCATTCAGCTGCCAATTCAAACTCACATCATCTGGACATACCACTGCTTTGAAGGTGGCATCATCCCCTTCCAGCACCGTTAAATTGTGCAGCTCAGAGATTATCTCCACCAACCTAGGGACTGAGAAAAAGGTGCCATGTAGGTTTAGAACCAATCCAATACGAGACCCCAAAGCCCACCTAACATAGTATCTCCATGAGATTCATCTCTTAGGACCTACACACTTGTCTCTTTGTAGTCAAGCTTAGCTTTATTGCCGTTCATTCCCTCTATATTTTATCTCATTCATTGATTTATGCAGATTTATGGACATCAGTTCTACTGTATAGCAATGTGCAGAGAATTATAGAATTATACTGCTGCATGGAGGGGTATGAACATGGTATTATGAACAAGAAACATAGCTAAATGACTTAAACAATTTCCTAAGACTGTGTTCTTCCTTAATTTGATGTCATTGGGATGTGTTCAAACAACTTCAGTCCCCTTTAATCAGTGGGGCCAAACGGTGGTTTACATTAACTGGAAGTTGTACCTAAAGATACTAGAAATTGAAACTAGACCTTTTCCATGCAAGGCATCTGCTCTCCAACTTCTCCAAAGGACTCACTTTGGACTGTGAGAATAGCCAAAGTACGGTCATCTTTACTTTCGCATGAATATTCGCCAGCATCTTCAGGCCTCACGTTGCTGAGTGTCAAGGAACGCTCTCGCCCCTCTGCTCGGATCTCCAGGTGTGTGTTGGGCTCCAGCTCCTGCCGATCTTTCAGCCAAGTTACATCTCCCTTGGTTTTGCACAGTTCACACCAGAACAACACTGTGTCACCCTGCAGCGCTGTCACATCTGAGAGACCCCGAACAAACTTCACCAGCAGTTCTGAGGTGTGTAAAGAACAGTATGGTTATGATGATCAAATCTTGGCAACTGGTAGAACTCATGCCAAATTGTAGGAGGTTTAGAACAGACTGGAAATCTTCAGAGCGTCCCAAATATGCCACAACTCACAGCTTTTGCAGACTTTCAAATTCCTAGTTTGCTCTCTTTCTGAACTTCTAGACCTCATGACTACAGTTTACTCTGGCTGAAAAATATCTAGGAAAGGCTTCTACAAAAAGGAGAAGGACAGTCCCTTCTGTCCCTTCTCAAGCTCAGTTATCCTTACCTATGAATGGCTCTAAAGATTATGGCTATAATCCTCGCAAGCTTGGGCCTGTTTATTTTGCCTGGCACAAGGAAGTTTCAGGAAAGAGGATTTCACTCCTTCTGTACCTTGGGATCTTTTTAACTGGAGATGACAACAAATATGCCTGAGACTTTCTGCATGTGCAGAAGCTACTCGGTGACTAAGTTGCAGCCACTCCAGAGTCAGGTTAACTGCATCAATCGTATATGAAAATCCAAAATTATTGGTCAAAATATGTGCACCTAGAAGAGAACTTTGAACATTGCTGTGTATCACTGAATAGAAACTACCTTACTGAATCAAATGGGTTCATTTCACCCTGCATTACATTTTCAACAGCGATCAGACAGACGCCTCTGAAGCCTCCCAGTAGGCTATAAAAGCTGTCCCACTGCTTGACCACAAGCATATGCTAATCAGGAATATATTGCCTCTACACACTGAGAGTCCATTTAGCTCTCATAGCTAATAACCACCAATAGTTCCCTTGTTGAAAAAAACAGGCTACTTCTTTTTCAAACAACCAAACGTTTTTATAGCAAGAACTACTGAAGGGATAATAGGAAACTCTCCCCTCCTCCCAACTGCTTGAGCAACACATTGGGAAATTATCTTTAAAGTTTCCACACTGCAGACAAAGGTTTACTGCCCAGTTTGTTTGCTGCATGATCACAAGGCTCCCTCTTGCAAAGAAAGCTAGTCAGTCTGTAGAAGATCTAGAGTCTCCTTAGTCAATCAAGCTAAAGAGACAGAAGGTCCAGCTGGGATATACAGAATCCTTAGAGAGACAGGTTCTTTTTGTGATTGTGTTGTTGGGAAAATTTCAACTAGTATGGCTTAGCCCATGGCTGAATGCTCTACCAAAGGTCCCCCGTCTGTCAAAATACTTGTTTTAATATAACAGAAAAACTCATTCCATTTTGACCCTAGTCATCCTTCCTGAGCAGGCTGTATTTTATTTATTTAGTGATCCCATAAGATAAAGATGCACAACCTGATGCCCTAAACATTGGACGTGGCCTCTGGAGGCCTCCCAAACTGATAACCAAGAGGAAAAATTAAATTGAGTACAGTTTTTGTCTGGATCCCATCTCCTACTTTGTGGAGCACAACCTCTGGCACACTACCCAAGACCAAGTAGGAGCCCCCTGCTGTGGGCCCATATCTGATTGCCTCTTGAATTGCCTGGGCTGCCATACTGAACAGCTTCTGCACAGAACTCTTACCTTTCACGCTAAGCTCAAAATGCAGCTGGTCATGAGAAGAATGGCATATGTACTCTCCGGCATCAGCTTTGCCTACATTACTCAGCAAGAGGCTGTGGACCCGTCCTTCTCTGCGCAGCTGGCAGTGCTCCCCTGCCACAAGGTTCCCTCGGGGTCCTTCCCAGCTTACCACAGATGACTCCTTGGAGACAATGGCTGAGAGCACTGCACTGCCCCCCTCCAGCACCAGCACCTTCTCTGGATGCTCTGATTTTGGCACAAACAGCACTGGGGCCTCTAGAAGAAGAAAAGGAGCAGAGAGAGGAGCACTTGAAGAAAGCAAGGAACACTCAACTACATCTCTAATCCACTTCCATCATTGTGACCATTGAAGCTGCTACTCTAACTAGCCTCTCTCTACTCCCTCTCAGCAGATGTTGCTTGGGTATCATCAAAACTCTCCCTTAGAGAATGGAGCTGGAGAAACTGGTTATTTATTTGCAACTGTGGTTCATAGGAATATTCCAGAACTTAGAGATTCTGGGGGATTCACCCCACTCTGCATACCATACATACTCATAGAAGTTACTCTTGCTAATCTCTTGTTTTTGAGATCAACATAGCAATCCTCAAAACAGACAGGTGTTATATATGCCATCAGCACTGAATGGGGATGGGTAGCATAAATTCACATATGACCACTAAAAAAAAAACACAATTAAAAGTGAATAATTAGCTCTTCATCATGGTCTCTATGACTAACACACATGGGTCATTACTTAGCTTTATTAACTGAAGGAGGTAGCAGTTCACAGAAGAAAGCTCTCTCACATCTCCAGGACTGAAGATCAAGCAAGTTGAGTTGAATAAAGGCAGACAGCTGTTCCCAAATGTTTCTTCAGTACAGTGTGGGCAAGAAAATGTGATTAAGAAAAGCTGCAGTGGCTGCTGTTGCCCTCCTTGAGTATCCCCAGTTGGCAAGTAGGCACTGATACTTAACTAAACCATAACTTATGACAGCCATAACTCATTTGGAAAATTTCTGAGTCAGTAAACCTAAACTCTTCTGAGCCTCTGAAAACACACAAATGGGTGCTGGTTTCTCCAGAAAGCAGTCAGTTGATACAAATAAAAAGCAACCATTCTGTAGATATCCAAAGCATGCATAAATCGTTCATCAGCATCAAAGAGTTTGGCGGGGGGGGGGAGTTGCATATGTCTTGATTTAAGCAGGAGGACTTCAGCAGGAAGGAAGGAAATATCAAAATGCAAATCTAACTTGTTCTCTGCCTCAGTGCATATTGTACATAAGGGATTCACCTAGTTCATCTGCCTGGAGTCACAGCTACTATGAATGTAGGGTTTCACTGCAAAAGTGGCCATCAGTTCAAATGGCTTCAGCAGTAGCACCATCAGGATCAGTGACATGCTCCATGTTGATACCAGCAGAGATAAAAGCAAGTACAGCTAAAGCAAGTATTTCATGAAACATTTATTTAACAAATGGATATAAAACCAGAAAAAAGTCCATAACCAGTAGTTGACTAGCTATAAGGTATACCCCTAACACCACTAAAGCTAATCCGCTACATGGAAAGCCAGTATATGGTGAGTATCACAAGCATTATATACTGAATAATTTGATAGGACACACAGCTATATTCTCTGAATGTCTGCCTCTCTAGGGTAGAGTGCAAATATCAGAGTTGCAATGGATGCAAGTGGGTGAACAAGGTGACAAAAGTAGCTGTTGCTATATGTCCAAGCAATTGAAGGATTGTGCAAGTATGCATCTTGCATGTGGGAGTGAAAGTGTCTGTGAGGCACTGGCAGGAATGTGTGCTTGCCAATGGGAGAAAGATTCTGTCTTTTCTTGATTCTAGAACTGCCCCAATGAACTGCATCACCTAGGAAGAGATGAAATGGACTTTCTTGGTCTGAAGTCTATAGCTAGTCAAGAATATATTGTACATTTCAAGTAAATATCCCATAGGATGCTCCAACAATAAATCAACTGTCCAAGTATGGATAGGCAATAGTGTGCAAGTGAAAATTTGTCACCATTATGGCCATATTTTTTGAAAAAAAAATTGGGAGGCCATGGCTGTTAGGATGAAGAAACTCAAAACTGATCATCCAAGCCATTTGTGATAAAACAGAGATTTTGATAGTGGTAAATGATGACAGAGATACATAATAAATAAATCTTTATGCAAGAAGGACAAAAGGGTAGAGAGTATAATCAGAATCAAAAAAGATGGAGGAAAGATGGTCATGCAAATCCTGTATGGGACAGCTCAGAGTCCAGAGTCTTCCCCAGCATCAGAGACAACAATATCATGCCCCAAGTCAATTGTGAATGATTTTTCTGAGGCTGCCTTAGACATGTTGGTTGTTGCCTAAGATATAATTAGACTGAGAGACAGACCACATTGTCTTCAAGGTAAATGCATTAATTGGTCCTGAATCAGCAGATTTCATTACCTGTTCCTGAAAGGTTGTTCTTCAGTGAGAAGAGTAGCTTAAAAAAGGATATTATATAAAGGTCTGGAAACATTAACAGACATCCACAACATGTTCCTCTCCTGGCACAACAGGCAGAGATCACAACCATGAGAGAAGGTAAGCTTGGCAACATTGGCAATTATAGAAAGAGGGCTTTGAGGCTATGCAGACCAAGAATACCACAGAATCTCTTGTCTCCATAAATCATACTAATAGATTTCAGTGAAACAAGAAATACTGTAAGCAGATGAGCACCAGACAAATTAAAACCAAGTAACAATAGAAACACATTTAAAGGGAAAGGCAAATATCCTGGAGAAGCAAACCAATGTACTACTCCTGTGGCAGTTGAAAAAACCTGAGGATATTAGCAGGACCTCAGCCTATGAGCATATCTAGTATGCAGAGGAGGATGAACCTTCAAGAAAAAGCCTCTGGGTTCTGTGCAGGCAAAGAACCTCATATGTGTGAATCTCAGAAATGGCAATATTTGAGAAATGGTCAAATCTGTTTCAGCCCCATCATTCCTCCCTGTCCACACCCCAAGGGTCATCCTATGATTCATAGCACAGTCAGACTCATAGTCCTCTTATCACAGTACCTCCTGCATCCCTTCCCCTTTTCTAAGGCCTCTCACTCCATTCCATGAGCTCCACGACCCCTTGTCCCATATATGACCTAGAACAGGGTTGTCATACAGTGACCTTAGTCTTCCAGGGATGGAAGAAGGATGGAAGGTTTCTGACACCAGAACAGCTGGCTTGAAATCAAGACTGGTACCCTTACCTTGTACATTTATTGTGTAATGCACTTCATCATCTCCAGTATTGCAGCTAAACGTGCCACGATCACATGGCTCAGATTGTTGGATGGTTAAGCTGTGTAACAGCCCCTCACTGCTCATAATCATTCGTGGCCCGGGACAAAGTGGCTGCATGTTCTTGAGCCACTGGACACAAGCCTTCTCTTGAGAAAGTTGGGCAACCAGTGTCACATTCACTCCTTCCTGGACTTCAATAGGCTCCCGGGCATCATCCTTATTCACAATGCATACAGGGGGTGCTAAGAGAAAGAGAGTTCCCTGAAATCAAAGCTGGATATGTTTCCTGTCCTATGACAGCAAAAGTAGTCAGGGACACAGAAGATGTGGGCTACCACTGAAGTACAATACGTTATAAATGTTTCTGAAACTGTGAAAAGAGGACTATATGAACTACAACTACATCTTTTCTGCTTGGATACTTATTTTATTATATCTTTCTCCAAGAGAATTGAAATCACCTTAACATTAATTCAGCATATCCAGGCAGCAGCAGCATCAATGTGAGTTCCTTCTATTAATTATTGTTATATGCTAAAAATAAATAATAACTAGACAACACTGTGACTTGTTGGGTCATCCTTTGAGAGTAAGGTAGTGTAGTCTGATGTGACCAGAATGAACATTACATTTTAGTCTGACCATATTTTTTTTTACCCCAATGCTGGACAGTCCCATGATCATCTAAGAAGAGTATATATCATAAACAGAAAAATAATTGTAGTGGCAAATGCACATCAATAATAAGTCAATATTTACTTACCTAAACAGATAAACAGAATGACCACGGGAGGGCAAAAAAGCAATGGGAGTGGGAGCAACTTCCAACTTCCTGCCGGCTTCCCCGTTGACTTTGCTTGTGGGAAGCTGGCAGGGAGCATCAGAAAACACGATCACTTGACCGTGGGGATGCTGCAATGGCCACCACTTTGCAAATAAAACTGATCTGAATATCGTGCAAATTTCAATTCCGCAGGAGTAATGGGCCCTGGATATTTTACACGTTAAGTTGGAGGATTTTGAGTACCTTGATTCAAAAACTGTTGCGATATAATGCTAATTTGAGAGTACAAACAGACAAACAAACACAATGAGAGTTTTAATATATTTTATATATACACACACACACACATATACACACACACAAACACACATACATACGTATATATATAATTTATTTTAATGGTATGTAATAATATTAGGTGGAGAGGGGAGGGGGAGGGAGAGGGGGAGGAGGAGGAGAACTGGAAATATGGAATACAATTTAGATTTTCTGTCTCTTTTTAGGACCTCTTCATATTACTCTGGGGAAACTGAGTAAAAATCCATTACCAGTGGCAGGATACCACCGCTGCTCTTTGTTCTTCTGCATAACCTTCAGAAACAAATAGCTTTTAATTAAATATAATTTACAGGGTAAATTAAATTGTTAATATCCACAATGCTCTGGATAATGTTGTTGATGTATGTGATTTATCTTGCCTCCTCCACAGAAGGATGCTGTAGAAATGGAGCTGAACTTTTGCCTCAAAATTCATTGCTATTCTAGAAATGTTCCAGTGTCCTCATTTCCCCAAAGGGCCCAGGATCTAGTCCTAGATGCTGAAAGATGCTGCTTTTCTATGCTGCCACCTCATCTTTTGGCAAGGTCTGATGAGCTATTTTCTGCTTCTCCTCAAAGCATCTGTCTTGGTGCTTCCCCCACAGTTTCTTTCAAAGTCTGTAGTCAGTAATATATGTATTGCTTTCAGTCAGGAGAGGAATTACAGGCAAAGAATATAGAAGTCTTGGTAACCTAAGAGTCTGACCAAGTTACAATCAGCTGAGCGCAGGCATGTTCCCTTCATTTGTTTTATGTCCTATCCCACTGCTGGACCTGAAAATGGGAAGAGGTCCAAGACTCAATTTCCAAAAAAGTTCAGAAACATTGGATCTGGCAACTACTGAGATAGAATCATTTTTTCACCAGAACATGGGTGTCTGTGATGGGGGCAAGGCAAGGGGGGTGCAAATGATTGCATGCGTGTGATGACATAATCACACAAATGTTAATCCTAGTGAAGTACACTACTGTGGAAGGCTAGCTCCAAGCCCTCTTAAGGTCATTCAGGCAACTAGGCAGCTTCTCACCACATCATCACTAATGCCATTGCTGAAGCAGCAGAAATCATGCTTATAGCCAGGCTTGTGTCAGAAGATGGAAAACACAACCTTAACATCAGATCAGCTAAATATGGCATTAGGCAGCTTAGCTCTGGGCTGGAGATGAGACAAGGCAGCATCATGAGGACATGTCTTTATAAAGAAAAATTGCCAAGCCATCTTTGAGCCATAGTTTAGGGGACACATGGATAAGTACTTTGTCAGTCATCTGTATTACAGCCATCAGATAGCTATTATTGCCTACTACAGTTGACAGGGTTGAGGATGAAAGATAACGGCTTCTCTGTGATACTTCATAAATTCTGAGCTGAGACGGATATGGAACCAATAACTTCTTGCTGAACATCTCAGACGCAACCATTACTCTACACCAGCTTCTCCCCCATAAGCTACAATTTGTTCTGCCCCTTCTGTGCTTCCTCCTTTCAACCCTTTCCCAAGTGTGTCATTTTTTCCCCTTCGATTCAGTCTCACCTGCTACTTCTATTGTGGTCACCCTCTGGTCTGTGCCTGCGTCACACACGTAAGAGCCTGAATCCCCTGGTCTGACACTCAGGACAGTGAGTTGTCGGCGCCTACCACTGGCTTCTGTGAGGATGCGCTTGCCAGCTACTAGCTCCTCGCCATTCCGGAGCCATCGCACAGCAGCCGTAGGTGAAGATGTATCACAAGCCAAGATTAGATCTTCTCCAGTTGCCAAGGAGCGATGCTCTGGCATCTCTGTATCTCCCACGATGGAGATGGGAGGCTCTTGGAAACCAAGAAAAAGAAAACACTGTCATAAAACAGGGCCCAGACGGGGTTTGATGGGCCTCTTGTCAGTCTTCAGAAAATATCAGTGTACTGTAACTGACCCAGACAAACAGAATTGCTCCTGAAAGTCACTTACGGTACTCCAGGAACTAAAAATATGTAGCTGCCTGTCTCACTTCCCCACTCAGGCCAAACCCAAGATTTAGCATTAGAGTCTTTTAAATGGGCAGGCCCCCAAAAGCTCCATGGCAACAAAACCTTCCCCTCGATGTCACTTGAGAGCAAAGGAGAGGACAACAAACATCTCTAATGCTGGAGGCAATATTGCCATCATGGCAAGGAAGCATCTACAACCATGTCCTATATAAACAGTGTTACTTCTCCCCACAACAAGCAAAAGTGGAAGACATTATATTAAATAAGCAAAGTGTTGTGTAGCTACTGCACTTGATGTACCTCAATAATACACAGCATTTCTTGATGCTAAATTTTGATCTTATTTTTTTAAAGAACCAGCTCTCTACAGCCTAGTAATTATTGATATAATTACTTGATATTGATATATAATTAATTGATATTGATATAATTGCTAATAATTATATTAGTAATCTGAATATCAACAGAAACAAAGCTCATCTGCTCAGACCGATAAAGCTATGTTTTATTAGTGGGATTTCAGATAGGTGTTGGAAATGCAACTCAGTAAAGATTAATTATCGTTTAAGAGTCTTTTTAGATTGAAGTGGTATATACAACCTATAAATAAATAAATAAATAAATAAATGTACAGTGGTGGTTCTGAGAAGATATTAAATCATATTGGCATTAAGTAGCCAAAAGCTAATGCCAATGTACATATACAGTGCATATATGTTGTGGAATGTGCATTTTCCTGTTTATGAATAGTGAGGATCCCTCTAAGACTCTATTCACAAAACAGCAGGCACAACTATCACTGCCAGAAACAAGAGACAAAGCTACTGACTGTGAATAAGCTGACCTTTTTCAAATGTAAGTAGCAGAACAAGTTTGTACTGAATCCTTTATTTCCTGTACTGAATATGAATTACCGAAATAGTATTGAACTAATCTGGAAGCTGGAACATAATGCTCTTTCCGTGTTATTCTTGATATTCTTGCCTTATAAAGTTGTATTTTTTTATAAAAAGAAATTGTCCATGAGTGGTCTTCCCCTCCATCCCCCCCACACTCAGACATTACCTTCAACCATGACATAGAAGATGAGGCTGTCATCACCACTGTCACACAGATACTCCCCAGCATCACAGATTTCCACTGATGAAATCACCAGTGAATGTCGTGTTCCATCCTGTTCTAGCCATGCACGTTCTGTGTCCTGCAGTTTTTCCCCATCCTTGTACCACTTCACCTCTCCTTTGGGGCAAGACAGTGTTACAGACAGCACCAGGTCTTCAGAAACCAAGCAATGGTGGTGAGTTTGCAGCTCATCTCGCCCCACTATCTGAACTGGAGGATCTGCCAGTACAAACAAATGTTAGTTAACTTTCTGTACCTGTTCTAATTTTAATGGCTGTCTTAATGAGGGGAACACTATTGTGATTAACCTAATAACAATATCCTATCTTAATCCTCTCTTGTTTTACATAAAAAGTCTCCTAAGTGGTGCACAATTTGAGAGAAATTGGAATGATGTGATGAGCTTATCCCAAGAATCTAGTCTCCAAGGGGAATCCACACTTAAGACTCATAGCTGAAGGTAAACTTGACCTTGACCTGAGAGAACATGCTGCTTGGAGAACCAAATTTCTCCTATTATACCCTTCCATCGTGTTAGATTACATTTCTCACCATCCTCAGCTAGTTTTAGAACCAGCCCTCATTTTCCAGAGAAGCACTAAGAGGCTTCTTGAGCTTGGGAAGAAATATAATAATGATTAGTCAATGTTTTCTAACAAGACTATGTCAATCATAAGATTGGCCTTTTGAATCAACAGGCATGCAGACAGTCACAGGAGTTTAAAACATGCTGAAGTCAATTGGATACCCCAGACACAAAAGAAACAAAGGATGTTATCATTTTCATTTGTAAAGCTTCAGTAATTTGGGACCACTCTCCCCTGGTTTTGTAGCATCCCATCATTGTTCATACAGAAAAGATAGCAGGGGAAAGGTATCTGTAAGACAAACAAGCATCCTATCCCTGTAGCTTTTATTTTCCCATTACAAATCCAACTGAAGAGCTCTTTAAATTGCATATCCTCCTTTTACTAGATGCTCCCTAGTAGTTTCCCATACAAAGGTTCTCTTAGACTTTCAGCAGGTCTGCAACATGAGGCACCCTGGAACATTCACTGGTCCCATGCGAGCAAAATGCCGGAGGATGCTCTGTCCCCTGAGTTTGCACGTTTCCTTTGTTGCCTTGCCTTTTGTACAAATGCCTCTTCTATCAGAGAAGAGGCCCTTAAGCCCCAAATCCCCATAACAAATGTGTATCAAAGCATGCCTTTTCCCCAAGACTAACACGTTATAGAAGCTTTCCCTGTTTAAGGTGGTGTATTAAGGAAGGCAGCCTTTGAGAGTGCTGTATCTATTTCCTACCTCCTCTCAAACAACAAAAAACAAAATCAGAACCAAACAACAAGGATCCTGTCTCCTGGCCGCCATCACCGCTGTGTACACTGAATACCCTTCGGCTGCCAAGGCTGCCACAAAGCCAGCTCCACCTAGTGGGCAAAAAACCCACAGCAGCTCACTTATGGCTTTTATTGCACACCCACTGGGGTTAAACTCATTCAGCTTCTGTAGCAGCTAATCTCTTTCCTCCAACAGGGAATTAAGTCCCGTCCCCTCCCCAGGTTTGTGCTCAAAACATACTTGAAAAATATATTGCAGATTTTTTTCTCCTGTCCTCAATTACCCAGCTAGGACATTCTTACACGTGGCTGGTATGACGGATAAAGTTCCAACTTGGCCAAAGCAGCAGTGGCCGTTCTCTTGCAACGAGTATCACTTTCCTACAGTACTTCCCATTACACTTCTTATTTGCTAGCAACTGTGTCTCTTCAAAGTGATGTATGGAAATGTAGCAGATTGATCCCAGATGTTTTGCTGCCGAAAGAAGAACATTGCTCATGCCAGCCTCTCAAATCAAGGTGTGTAAGAACCAAGCTGGTCAAGTGATTCTGGCACTGTGTCCAAGAATCCAAGCTATTGCAACAGTGACCGAATGAGTAACTTAGGACTGGCTGTCCTTTCATGACAACTAAAATGCATTGCTTAAGGCAACCTCCTTATTTTGCCTAATTGTGGGGCAGGCCCTGACCTACAAAAGATTTTTGACACCAAAAGCTACATTCTGAGGAAACACAAACCCTGAATCAATGCCATTCATACCCCAGTTTAAGAATGCAGAAGCATTTATCAAAGATCTCCATTTTTAAAAAGCAGAGCAACCATTCTATTAATAATACTTTCTCTAAGTGAAACAGCACACAGGGGAAGGAATCCAATTTTCTGTCTCAAGAAAGCTCAGGCATGCTCAAGTAAATGAAATAGCCTGAAAATGAATTCATTGTACCCAGCCACCTCCTTGGGTATTCCAGCTGCCGCTTTAGAAGGAAAGCTTTAGTCAAAGATTCCTCAGAAGCAGCAAATGATCGGATGGCCAGTTGGGGGGAAAACTTCAGTTGTGTGACATTGTGTAGGAACGTAGCAATTTGAGATATCAGAGAGGTAACTTTTAATCAGAAGGGAGACTGGACCACGTGTAACTACACTACCCTCAGAGCTTCAAGAAAGTTTATCAAACTAAGAATTAAATTTCAAAGGAATGGCCAAAAAAGCTCAGTACTTTAACAGATAAAGCACTTCTTACCACTTGCATCTACCAGACAAAGTTCAACTAAGCATTAAACACAGAGAGATTCTGTTTGTACCATAAAAAGCCTACAAGAATCCTAAAACCAGAATTTGCAAGTTAATGAGATGTATTTTGCAGGAACACCAACAGATCTGAGCTGACAAGTAGAAGATGGGTTAAATTTCCTCCTATCCTCAAATATAGGCCATGGGAAAGTTCAGATTCCTTCCATCTGCCACACTTTGGCTAAGGACCTTGGAAACTTTTTATCTGGTCCAACCACATTTTTATAAGCTGTGCATTTCTGAAAACATAAAACACTTCCAGATGCTGATTTTTCCTTGCTCCTTGGGCCCCAACCCCCCCCCCCTTAGTAGCACCACATTGTCCACAAACCAGCATTGATGCAATGCAAATTTCTAAAACCTCCAGATCCTCACCACTTTTGGATAACCCATTTGCATTCTCTTTCTCCCTCACTTCAGAGACAGATAAAATTAATTTTCCAACAAGTTCATCCTCTGTTTCTGGCCATTAAAGAGGCTGCCTTTAACATTTCCCAGCTCCTAGCCAATATTTCATTCAGCCTAGCTGGGGAAAAGCCCTTAAATGCAATTCTGCTGAGATGCCACACTCTAACAGAGTTTGCTGCCATATACATTCTCAGTTTGCAAGGTTTGCTAGAATGTTACCTCATCTGCCACATGAGTTTGGTACTATGGTGTGCAGAAAAAGGCAAGGGTTGCTTGTTAATTCTCAGAAGAATGGATTGAAAACTCTGGGGATAGTCTGCTCAGTGATTAGACAATTTGAAACAAAAAGATGAGCAGCGATTGACTAGTGTTCATCCCTGAGTATTACTATTACTACTACAATTATTACAGAAGAACTATTAAATACATTATGGCTTTAACAATCTCAAAGTCTCTCTCTCAATCAGGCCATTTCTCCCTCTCTGTTGATAGGATTGTCTATGAGAAAAGCCCCAGTTATTTTCAGTCTATGCTACACTTACAAGCTTGCAAACATACTGTAGCCAATGATTGTAAGAAAATGTACTCATTGTCCACAGTCAATGAACAATGAGCACATAAATGTAGTGGGAACACTGAGATAACACACGGAGAAAACTTAAACAGAATACTTTTAGGCCAGCAGAATAGCCAATAATCCACTCCAGGCTAACAGAAGTCAATATGTAGGGCAACTGAAATGCCTGCAGCAAGATGGTTTTGACTCATTGATAGTGTTCATACCAGTCCTCAAATACAGTCTGTCACCAAACTTGTTCAAGGCCAAACAATTGCAGACCTAGAAATGTTAACCTGCTTGGACAGTTGGGCGTAAGAGGTTGCACTTTCTGGCTTTCTTGCATTATCAAAGTATACTTTCTTTGAATTAGGAGATAAATTATACTTATGTCCAATGTACCAACTCTAGGGATCGGATAGCCCTGGCCTTTCAGAAGCTCTGGGGTGATTTTGCTCAAGCTTTGTATGGTGATGCTTTGGACTATCTACTCAGAGAAAAAAGAAGCTAAGGTCTGACACAGAGTAGTATATCTAAATGATTCAACCAATGTTAGACAAATTCTCCCAACAACCCCCCACCCCCAATAGTAGGTTCTCAGCTCCTTTTCCTAGCACTACCAGCTTCCCTGAACGCTGCACTCACCAGACACCTGGACGGTGAAGGTCATGGTATCGTCAACAGCGTTGCAGATGTATTTCCCAGAATGCTCTGGGCCAGCTGCAGGGATGGCCAAACACCGCCGGGCACCCTCTTCCTCCAGGATAAGGCCGCTGTTGGCCTCTATTGGGACACCGTCCTTAACCCAGCGGACAGGCGCATTCCCATGGGAGAGCACACAGGCCAGAGTCACTGTATCCCCCGTTGAGGCCTTCAGGACAGAGGGAGTCCTGCGCGGCTGCACGATCTTCACAGGGGGCTCTGGAAGGAGAGGGCAGGTAGCCCAGGTTTGAAGAGGCCACAGGCAACATTGCTGTTGCTGGGCAAAACTGCAAACGTTTATGGGTGAGAGAATACCTTTGCAACAAGAAAACCTTGTATCTTGGGGAGAGAGAGGGGAAGCCTTGGAGATACTTGGGATCCATCTTTTCAGTAGATACATTATGATAAATCCCTTTTCCATTTTGCCCTCAGGTTGAAGGATAAGAGATGCTCTTCCTGCCTTTCAGAAAAACACTCAGAAAATTTATCCTCTGTTCCACCTAAAGAAGTGCTTCAAGAACTCCTCTCTATCTTGATATTTTTCTCTATAGAGAGGAAATCAGCAAGATGTGGATTTCAGAAGGGAAAGGGGAAGGGAATTTGTTAAAGTTCGTCTTTTCTGCTGCCGCTAGTTGCAGCTTCTTTGTTTGTGTGCTTCTTTGTGTATATTTATATATGAAATATCCTATGTATCCTCTGTAAAAAGTAAAGATGCCCTCAAGTTGAAATATCTCCTCTTCCAAGATACGTTTTATTCCCAGCTCTAGCCAGTCGTTTTGGTATTTCATGGTGGTCACCCATCCAAATACAACCTTACTTAGCTTTAGAGGAGATCAGCCAAGATCAGCAAGGTGCTGCGACCTACTGACATGGGTAGTTTGGCTCAATTTCCCAAGGTGTAGGTTATCATTGTCTTTGCTAGTAATAATTAAAATCCCATTTTAAAGAGCTGCTATAGCTTAAAGCAATATTTTGCAACATTTTTCCCACAGCTCCATTAATAAACCCAGGTATGATATTAGCCATTTATGCTGCATCCTCACACTGGCAGCTTAGGCACAACCATTTTTCTCTGAGCTGCATACTCATTCTATAGGTGTTGCCCCTCCTATATAATGGTCAGGATAAAGGTGTGATAAATACCACTGTAGGGATGCCCTTATGCAAAATGTTGCTGTTTCACCAAGCATCTTGAAGATTCTGCATTTACTATTACTTTGGGCAGGTGTTCCGCAAAGTTCTAGCATTTCCAGCACTATGCTTAGTCAAGGCTTCAACAAGCAAAATCTCCTGTATGACATAGCAAACACTGGTGATTCAGTACAGTTTTAAAGACCCTGTAAATTTTAGTCAACGAGGATTCTCAAAGCATAGCTAGCCGAATGGTAGTCCGTTTCAGAGCAAACCAATCCCATTGCAAATATATGCAATGCATGCATACATTTAAGGACAACTTTTTCTGCATTTGCTTTTAACAGGATTTATTTTCACAGCAATTTTACTTATCCGTTTAGGGACAAAAGATTGTAACATTTGATCTCGTCATTATTTTTATTGTTTTAGGCAAAAAGCAAGCAAGGAAGGCATGTGAAGAAATGGGTAAGATTTATGCATGGTGTGGGAAAAGTAGATCAGTCTCTCAGATCCCAGAATCATCCAATGAAACTGAATGGCAGGAAATTCAGAATGACAAAATGAAGCATTCCTTTACACCTGCTTAGTTATGCTATGGAATTATTTCCCATAAAATGCAGTGATGCTTCCTAACTCAGAAGGCTTAATGGGGACTAGCCAAATTCAGGAAGGAAGCTGTTCACTATACCCAGTTTCCAACATCAGAAGCCACAGAATCCGGGCAGTAACCAGTTGCCACTGCTTTCATGTCCTGCTGTGTGGCTCCCCTCGGATATCTGATTGCCCACACTAGAAAACAAATTGCCATCACTTGACACAGATGTAGCCAGCATTATGCTTGTAGCATTTACCCCAAAAACATATTATTATTTATGCAACCAAATAATAAGTTTAGGTTAAGGAGAGAGATGCATTCTTGCTAAAATTTAATAAGGCCTAAATGTCCATAGAGGCCAATTATATAAGTTACCTTCATACTTGGCTCTCCCAGGCGCTGTACATGCCTGATCTCAGTTAATCTTTCCTTCCATTCAATTTTCCTTATTCTCCCCCACCTCCCCATCATGAACTGATAAAAGGCAAGGTTTGGAAATGAGTAGTATAATATTTATCCCATACTTGGTTGCACATTACCATAAAGAATGTAAAAAAACAACAACAACAGAGCAGAGCAGAGCAGAGCAGAGGAAACTCCATGATTTTTGTAACACTAAATTCATTCCTATTATTAATTCAGTTTGCAGAGGTTTTATAGGCATTACATAGGCTGTCAGCAAAATAGCTGTGAAAACACATTCCATATTGGGATAAAAGTAGAAGTACAAGTATAGACCCAGATTCAGGAGTGGCAGGACAGATAGACTGAAAAAGCTGCATTTATAGATTAGTTAAATTAAGGTAGGCTTTTGTGGGATTGATGGTTTTGCAATTTATAGTCTTGCATCAGATTAGGTTTTGGATTATTAATTAATTTGAGAACTGCAGAATCAGGGCTGGAGAGCTCACCTGAAACCATGACATCAAAGGAGACAGACTCATCCTTGGTCTCACAGATATATTCCCCAGCATCTTCAGCACTTGTCCGTAGGATCACCAGGCAACGTTCCGGACCTTCTGCATGAAGCAACAGGTTGTCTGTCTCATCCACCTCCAGGCCATCTTTGAACCAACGTACAGGGGCATCAGGAACGGACACTGTGCAGCTCAACTCCAGGCGGTCGAATGCCCACACCTGTTTCTCCAGTGAACATTCAGTTGGCTGCAAAATCTGCACCAGAGGCTCTGGTAGACAGACATACTGCATGAGTATAGGAGGTCACACTGCTGTGCCTAAGATCAAACCATACATCACATACATTTAAATCCAATAGCTCTAAAGCAATTAATATTGGAGTTCCTTTTGCTAGATGGGGGGGTGGGGTGGGGTTACAAATTTGTTTAATAAAAAATAATAAATCAGGAGGGGCAATTTTTAGGAGGGATGTCCCTAGAGAGATGCTAAACAACACACGAAGGTGGAAGAGAGGTGGTTCCTGAAAGTACTTTGCCAGGCATCAGTGGGATTTCTTTTGAAGAATCATTTTTATTTTATTTTATTTTATTTTATTTATTTGCTAAGTACATTCTTATACTCTTCAACATCTGAATGTCAGACAGCTACTGCTTCTAGAGAAAAGCAGCTACAGGAGAAGATAGTTTTCCATCAAGGAGCATTAAACTTTTTCCTGCTTCTCTTCTGATTGTTTCTTTCTACTCAGCTGCTTTCTCTCCTGCTAGATTTCAGGTACACTGAAAATCAGGGAATATATTGATGGGGTAGAGAATGGCAGCAGAAAAATGAAAGGGAGGAAACAGTAAGCACTTTCCAACCACTGCTTCTCCACTAACAATTGTCTTCCCTCACTGCCCTTTTCTTTAAAAGAAATCGTTCCTACAGTATCTGGATAGTGTATAATGATGATTTTGATATTTACGATGCCCCCTTCTAATTTCAGTCCAAGCCATGCCAGCAAGATCTCACACTTAAGCACAGGACTGTCCTTTCCCCTTTCCTGTTTGAAGAAGCTCAAATCCACATCATGCTGGAAAGCTCAAGAGCAACCAAAAATGCTGGAACCAAAACCTCCAGATCTGACTTCTTCTCATCAAGATACGAGCACCTTCAGGAAGTGCAAAGAGGAAACAGCCCACATCTGCAAAGTCAGAAGGGGTTGGTACTATTTATTTGAATACAAAACATATGTAGTGAGGTCAATCCCCAGAGAATTCCTCACTTGTGACGGTGACATTGAAGAAGATGGAATTGCCAGCAGCATCACACATATACTGTCCTGTATCGTGTTCCTGGGCTGCAGGGATGACCAGATGATGATGGGACCCCTCATTTTCCAGCAAAAAACCACTGTTTTCCACCACCTCCTTCCCATCCTTATACCAGCAAACTGCAGCATCTGGGCAAGACAGCTCACAGGATAGCACCACACGCTCTGAGGCCTGGTAGAGGTGAGCTGCATCTGCATTGGTGTGTATAACACGGACAGGCACCTCTGCAAAAGGAAAGACCATGATAGCATAGAATATGACATTTCCCAAATGAGCTAGGTTAGTGGAGATTATGAAGGAAATGTTACTGTGCAAAGAAATTAAATAGTTCTGATATGACAAGGAGATGGTGAACCGGTGTCTCTGCATCCCATATGCTAGCTATAAGTGAGAAGCAGAGATCCTGGTGATTGCTTGGCAAAGTTTGGTGTAATACAATCTATTAATGAACAGAAGTAACTTTTAGGAATCAATTGCAAGAAAATGGTGAGAGGGTAATGGAACAAAAGAACAAGCAGAAGTAAGACCAGTATTAAGGAGAAAAACGTAATCCAGGACCCAAGTTGGTGATGGACAGAAGAGATTCAGCAGTAACCCAAGATGCTTTCTCTTCACGTGGGAGTAACCTATCAGAGCTATGGGTTTACTCATGCACATTATTCCATCTTTTTGCCTCAACTCACCTTCCACGGTCACAGCGAAGTCAACTGAGTCATCAGATGTGCTACATGTGTATGTTCCTGAGTCCAAGAGGCAGGCTGAATGAATCAACAGTCTCCGAATGCAGCCCTCTGATTTAACAATGAGGTTATTATCATCCATCAGCACAGGATCTCCATCCTTGAGCCACTGGACAGAAGCATCAGGTGTGGAGACTTGGCACTCTAGAAGGAGTGGCGTACCAGCCAGGATAGTCTGGAAGCACTGAGCTTCTGGCATTGGAGAGATATGTACCTTGGGAGCTAAAGAGATACACTGTGAATGGGTGAAGAATCTTTGTTCTCTGATGGCCGAGTGAATTAGAACACATCCTCTCAAGGTGTTTTTTAAGCAAAAGCATGCTATGAATAAATGGAACTTCATTGTTAAAGGTGCTCCAACATTAAATAGCAAGAATGGGGACCTTCACGTATTGCTGAACTATGACTCCCATTACTCTGATCATTGGTCATGCTGACTGGGCCATGAAGGGCACAGATTATCTATCCTTCTTGCAAAAAAAAAAAAAAAGTTGTTTCTGAAAAGAGAAGTGCTGGACTCGAGCTTATCTGATCTGCGCATCTGAATTCTGCACCAGTGAGTTTAATATATTCATTAACATTCTTTGCCCATGTTTATGAATGCATTATCTTTCTAGTCCTCAGATTTCAGAACAAAATCCCAGCAGTGAACACACAGTGAGTGATGCTCTCTCTAAGGTGTTCTGGCCTCAATGCAGTTTGCTTGATATCTCTTGTTGCCAACTGGATGCTAATGAATAATAGGCAAATAAAACTTGCTCCAAAAGCTTGTTACCTCCATCTTCCTTCTCCCTTTCTCCTTCTCAATGAGTTCAGCTTATGCTAGAAGAACAGTTGAGTGGGATGTATCTCATATTACAGCCATTTATAATGTTGGACCAAGAGTTTTCTGTGAATTGTATCTTGGAAAAGATCCAAAGCTAAACTCAGTTTCTCCATGAGGAGCTTATTGGAGAACTCATGAATCTGACAGACATCCAAAGAAGTGTAAATTAACTTTACTGAGAAGTTAAAATGAAAACACAATATGTAATCAAATAGGTATTGAATAAAAAATTGCTATTCAGAGAAGTATGCAAAAGGTAATTCAATTTAGACCTGGCTACAGTCACTTTTAGGTATGTTGTAATTCTCCTCTCTATGAATGCCCACTAGGAGAAGACTTATTTTATCATTAGTTTTTATATTGCTTTCATCTTTTATTATGGCTATAAGTTTTTCAAGATATGTTCATTATAAATTTGAGAGAGAGAGACGTCTGCGAATATAAGGTGGATAGTTGTGAAAAACCACAGGCCACACAAAGTTTGTGTTGGGAGATAAAGACATCATCAATCAACAATTCCCACTGCTCCTATTGATGTTTCCAGAACATCCTCAGTCTCAATTGAGAGCTTTGGAAGTAATGGATTCCCATAGGAAGTAAACGCAATGTCTGATTATTTTCCAGGGTTTTAAATCTCCTTTCTGTGTCCCTCTCCAGCTTTTTAATAGGCAACCAGGCAAGTGCCTCCCAGAGATCAGCTGGGTGGCCAGACATTTGCCTCCCCAGAATACATAAGGATCTAAACTCCTTCTTCCCTGAGGTTTTTCCCTTCGGTGGATCCTTGCTGGAAACCAATTACTTCTAGGGGTTCCTTTTTTGCATCTGCATAAACATATTCAGAATTTATCTTTCTTCTTTGCAATAAACTAAAGCCGGAGCTGTACTAACAATTTGTTCATTGCAAAGAATGCCTGCTGCGGTCTCCAGCACTTATTTTTATATATATCTTCAGGCTGAGTAGTTTTATTTAGATTTGAGCCAGCTCAGTAAATACCTTAATACTGCATTGTCACAAAACTGGGCAAGTTCATTAATAGGTCACTGTTGCCTGTAAGTTGTGCTTAGATATACTAGACCGCAAAAGAGCAGAGAGGGCCCTGGAGAGCAAGCAGCTCGCTGAGGGGAAATAAGGGATCTCCCAATTCCCCGCAACTGAGACTTGGGCTTCTTTCATGCTACTGGAAAATCGGAAACTGAATCCAGGCACAATTGCTCAGACATAGGAACTAGAGACCTCAGATGAAGAAAACATTGGGGTTTTGTTTTTATTCTTTCAGCGCCAGAGGATGTGCACCTTCGAGGATATGACCTTTACCCAAATCTTCCCACCCGCTTCCCATTCTATTCAGCCCTCTAAGCTTGAAAGGTCAGGGATCCCCACACAACTTGATAGACCCAGGGAGGGGGTGGAGGGAAGATTTAAGAGAAAATGCACCTTTGTAATGATGGGGGGGGAGGCGTTGAATGAGTAGAGCAGGGTTTCTCAACCTTGGCATCTTTAAGACGTGTGGACTTCAACTCCCAGAATTCCCCCCCCCCCAGCAATTCTGGGAGTTGAAGTCCACACGTCTTAAAGTTGCCAAGATTGAGAAACCCTGGAGCAGAGAGAAACATCTCCATTGCTTTGACCCTCAGGGAATTAAGGAGATTCAAGCATGGTGACCTGAGCTCTTCCTTGTTAACAGCCTTGGGAGTGAAGCTGCCATCCCATAATGGAAATGGGGAGCTGGTGCAGGTCTCTGAAGGCCCATGTCCACAGAGTGAGCTCTGGTGGAGAAGCTGCACTACCCCACTGCCCCCATCGTCACCAGAAAGCCTCAGCCGGGCCCTTGCATGTAACATAAGCGTGGAGAATGGCACAAGGCCCATATTGTGCATTAATCTAATGTTATAGTGAGACGGTGGAAGGTCAGGTTCTTGGTCAAAAAGTCTGCAGTCACTCTGAGGTCATACAGATATGGCAAGAAATACAATATATACAAACTGTATTCCTTTCGGCTATTTTCATGTTTCTTAATTTTGTTTTCTCATGAATATCTCTTTGTCTTTCAGTACATATTCAATTACACGTTGTCCTTTTGTTTAAATTTCTCAGGAAATATCATGTAAATATCTCCAGCTGTCTCTCAAACTCTTGGACGACTCATGAGAGGATCAAAAAAAATTCAGAAATATTGACAAAAATAAAACTATTATTTTATTGAAAGCATTTTTATTCTGCTCTAGCTAGAAGGTCTGTCAGAACAGTCTACAAGCTCAGGACTATGCTCGCCCTGCTTATAATCGTGACACACAGAGGAAAAATGGATGGAACAGGAAAGAAGCATGTTTAGGCATCCATTTCTTAAGGTTATTGGTCTTACAAGAACCACGCGTGCACATGCAAAGGAACGTATACGTGGGTCCAGAAGTGGCAAAAGGCAGAGACAACCTAAGCAAGTTACAAGGGAACCAGGAGCCCCAGAAGGGGAGCCAAGAGTGCTTGTACCACTCTGATAATTATCATACAGTTTCTTTTCATGACAGTGTCATGCAGTTATTAAGGTTTTGAATGGGGGAGATGCAGATTCAAGTCTCTACTCAGCCAGTGAGCTCCCTGGATGGCTTTGGGTTAGGCCATCTCTTTTACTTCAACCCACCTCACTAGGTTGCTGTTACAGAGAAAGAATTAGGGGAAACCCTCATGTCCACCATCTTGAGCATGCCAAAACACAGGAGGATATAAATGCAATCCTCAGTGGAGACTGGGACTCTGCAATCTACCCAGCTGTCAGATGCACTAGGGAGATGAGGCCAGGAAATTAACTCCCCAGGAAGACTAAAACTACTTTAACTGCAATTGGCTGTAACTACAGAATCTTGCAACTCTGATTGGGCTGTACTTCCTCCCTCCCTCTTATAGTTCACTGAATTAGGGAGGTCTTTGTCTGAGCTGCTTCCAAGTGTTATCTGGTTACTCTGGACTTAAAAAATGTTTTAGCCCCTTTTGCCTAGGTAACGGCGCCTGCATTTCTCTGTCAAGGTCATCTTTCTTACTCACTACACCAGCCAGGCTGCCAAGAGACCAACTTTTTTTCTCCTGGCAGGACTGCAACACTTTCCTACTTAGGGAAAGGCAGACATTCACCATGCATACTTTTCTGCCTCTCTGGAAAAGCTTCCCCCGTTGAATTTCTACCTTTCAACACTGTTCAAAGATAGTGAGTCATTCTTTGCAGGGAACAGAGAATATAAGAATTTTCATTCATGGCTTCCCAAGATAGAATTGCCATCCTTGCTAAGAATATCCAATTACAGCAAACAGGTTCTGTATTTAAAAATAGTTGCTTTTTAAATACATATTCCTGAGAACAGGATTTCATTGCAGAAGGAAATGGCATCGTGTCAGGCAGTATGAAGTAAGGGAGAAATAGGAGAGGGAAGTGAGGTGGGGGAAGCTGTTATTTAGCACCATTAAGTGCAAACATCAAAACATTATTTCAGGACTCTTAATGGGGCTGTGTAAGCAACTGTCTCTCTAGCCTCAGAACTTCTCCTTGGACTGTTTAATTCTTTCTATTAATACCCTTGGCCCTTGCTGTTCCTGTTGCTCTCCCCTCCTTTCAAGACATAATTAATAGAAATCTGAATCTAACCCTTTTGTTGTTGCTGCAGCACTTTTCATCCACCACTTTCAGCAGCATGAGAATGTTTAATTATTTTGCCTCTCCCCCCCACACATAAAAAAAAAGCTGTGTGGTTAAATACAGGTAGTCTTTGTTTAGTGACCACAATTGGGACCCACAACTTGGTTGTTAAGTGAAGTGGTCTTACTTCAGCTTTCCTTTGCTTTACAGACCTGTGAAAGTCTTAAATGCAAGAATTTATTTGTTTGTTTATGTATCATATTTATATGGCCACCAATCTCACGAAGCATGACTCTGGGTAGCATACAATCAAACCATAAAAACAGTTGGTCTTAAAGTTACTTTTTCATCACTGTCGTAACTGTGAATGATCGCTAAATGCAGACTGACTGTAATGTTCTAATCTCAGCATCTTTGCCTCTGATGGACTGTGATCCACAAAAGCTTTTTCAGTGATAAATTTATTAGATTTTCAGATTGCGCCCCCCTCCCCAAAACTCTTCCTAATGTAGCTTCCTGGCTGAATGGCTACCTACACTGCATGCCAAAGATCCAAGTTCAATCTCTACCATATAAGGCCATGGCTGGGAAAGGCTCCTATGGAAAGCCACCTCCTCAGTGTAGGGAAAACCAAGCTAGATGTCATAAGGCTGTTTCTCATCCTCCTTTGTGAGAAAAAAAATCTTCTTTTTGCGGGGTGTAACCCAGGAAAGCTGAAATTATTCTGGCCACAAAGCAAATGATACTCTGACACTTATCGATGAGGAAGAAAATGGGCACAATGTAGATTGGGAGAGCCAAATACCTGCCTGATCCCTAACACTGAACAGAGTTATACCAGTTCAGAGTATTTAGCTCAGAATTGTTTCCTCTGAATGACAAGTCAGAACCAAACTTCCAGCGTGACTCAAAGCAAATATATTTAATTTATTGTAATGGGCCTAAAGGAAGACTCATGGCACATTACTGACCTGCAACTGTAATGTTGAAGAAGGCAGAGTCATCACCCACATCGCACACAAACTCGCCAGTATCTTGCACCTGCGCTAAGGGAAGGATGAGTCGTCGGTGGGGCCCTTCGCTTTCAAACAGCAAGCCTTCACCTTCTTCTAATTCCTCCCCATCTTTGTACCAGTGGACAGGGGCGTTGGGGCAGGACAGCTCGCAGGTCAGCACCACGCGGTCAGAAGCCTGATAAGCATGAAGTGCTTCAGCGTTGGACCGCACAATTTGCACAGGGGGTTCTGCAGGAGCGTAGGAGACAGAGAAACCAGAAGGAGTTTCAGGAGAACAGCTGTATACCTGCACACTCGAGGTGTAGGGATGAGGCCTGTAACGAAAAGGGCTCCCACGGGTGGAAGACCATCCAGTGCCCTCCAGATGTTTTTTAAAAGCAATTCCCACATTCCTGACCACTGGCCATATTGGTAAAGATTCATGGGAATAGTAGTCCAAAACATCCGGAGGGTACCTGCTTGCAATCCCGAGTGAAAAAGCACAGACCAAAACCCAGGAGGAAAGAGGAGTTGGTGCACCATGGGAAATGCATGTGTTCTGAAAGCTATTTTGTGTGAAGCAAAAAGGAAGGAAAATATTAGAGAAAATATTCACTCCTTCCCATAACATAAAAATTGAGGATCATCCTCTGAAGCCAATAGAAAGCAGGAGACTTAAGAAAAACAAAAGGAAGAATTGCTTTTCACAAGGCATAATCAGTTTATGATATTCACTGACAAGGGTTGTTGTGACGGCCGGGCATTTAACATAAACAGTCTTGTAGAAGGATTAGATAACCAGTAGAAGATAGACTGCCTTACTATGCAGAATAGCTTACTGTGCAAGTCCTACATTCCCAGTCATTGTATCTCTGAGTGACCACCAATTACCTGAAGCTAAGAACTGAACATGGAAAGCACAACTGCTACGCTGATCATAAAGTTCCTATGTGCTTCTGTTTCATCATTCATCAGAAACACGGCACAGTATAAGTGGGTCAGGGACCAATTCAAGTCTCCTTCAGACCAAAATACACCCATATAGCCTTTAAAACAACTCGGTGTGCAGCAGCTCACATTACACAGTGCATTCTAGATGTACTAGACTTTAATTCCCATAACTCTCAGCCAACCACAAACTTTGTTTCTGCTATATGGAAGTTCTAAGAGCTGTAATCCAATCCACCTAGAAGACACTTGGCAGGGGAAGAGGTGAAAGTACACGGTTTGGGAAGATGGCCTTTGCCTAGTAAGATAAAGTAATCCTCTTGCCTGTGACAGTGATGTTGAAGAATGCAGAATCGCCGCCTGCATCACACACAAACTCCCCTGAATCTTGAACTTGAGCCAAAGGAATGACCAGCCGACGATGGGGGCCCTCACTCTCCAGCAGGAGCCTCTCGCTTTCCTCCACCTCTTCTCCATCCTTGTACCAATGTACTGGAGCATCAGGATGAGAAAGCTCACAGGATAACACCACACGTTCTGCAACCTGGTAGGCTTGGGTCTCCTCGTCACTGGAGTGTATGATCCTTACAGGACGATCTATGGCAAGAGGATACATTCTATGAATGAGGATCAGCAGAAATAGGATTATGAAACATGTCCCCCCCCCACCCCATTTGTCTATCCATGTATGTGGCTTTTATAAGGTGCCTGCTCCAATGAGTTTGAAATCCAATATAGGACATGTTGGTCTGGTTGCTATATTGTGGTAAATCATGGTTTACAATTTATTGAATGAACTATAATTGGCTGTGTTCACACATACGTGCTAAGCAAAAATTGAACAAGCTACATTTAATGGGTTCACATAGTATGCTCAACCCTTAACAAGAACTTTTAAATCACAACTGCAACACTGTCATAACATATAATACCCAAATAAATAAATCTGATTTATACAACACACTAAGACAATGCCTGAGTTCCTACAACATGCTGAATCCCAAACTACCTATCTTCATTTTGCCTAGCCTAGCAGGTCATGCAAAGCTTGTCATTATGGCTCAGAGTGATTGGTAACTCAGCTATTGAAAAGAGCAGAAAAGAAGGCACAAAAATTGAGAGATGGAGCAATGATGAATGCAGAGAACTAACGATTGTTGGAGCCAAATAATTAAGAATTATATGCAAATTAATATGCAAATCTGACCCCCTTTTTTAACATTGGTAACCTTACAATGAACTCCAATTGGATTAAAAGGATTAACTGACATTTTTGTATAGGACTGGATGGAAGGAAATCTGCAAAAAATCTAGATCAAATCTGGATCCCTTCAAAAGTTACCGATGAATGATTATTTTTAATATGACAAAACTATTACATAAATGGGGAACAAACAGAATAAGCAGATTATCTCACTATAGTTGAGCCCTATGACAATGTAACTTTTATGTGACAGGCAGGCTAGCTTTTTGTCAACTATGCAAAATTGCCAGCAAACTACTTCAGAGGTTCTTCTTTTATTTGGTTTGTTTTTGGGGTGGATTGAATTAGGCTGGAGAGGTCAGTTGTTCAGGTACTTTGATGTCAAGCCATTAAGGGTTTTACAAGTCAAAATAAGCCCTTGGAGTTCCACTCAGAAGCCAATAGGAAGCCAGGGAAGGTCCCAGACCAGCTGTACAATGTGCTGCTGCTAGGATCCACCAGCTAAAAACAGAGTGCTGCATTCTGGACCACTTATAGCTTCTGTGTGGTCTTCAGAAACAACCCCACAAAGAGCCCTTTATGGTAGTCCTGACCCATAAAAATGAGGGTAGGAGTTACTGACATGAGGTCCTCCTGCTCCAGGTACTGTATGTCTGCAACTAGAGCCCCAAATGCCCCACTGGCCACAGCAAAGGGCCCCCTACTCATGGCCTCCACCTACCCATCCCAAGTTGTAGCCATGAATCCAGGGGAAACTGCAGAATTATCACCACGAAAACCAACCTTCATGAGAAAACAGTTCAGCCAAGCCTTTCAAGAAACCAAAGTCCCTGTTGGGCTCTTGGTAGTCTCTGAGCTTGGTGTTTTCCTGCAGATGTTTCATTACCAGGCTAGGTAGCATCATCAGTGCGAGGGAGAGTGGGGTTTGCTGGCTGTTTAGATATACCTTGCCCTATCAGTCTTGGCTATTGGGGGATGGTTTCTTCTTTGATAGTTACTTGATTAGGACGCTCTTTTTTCCTGATTGCTTATCTGGGGCTGTTTCCTGCTTATCTGGGTATCAGTTGCTGGGGAGGATGTGCTCTGGGCTGGTTGTTTCTTTCCATGACTTCTGTTTGTATCAATAAACGGTATTGAAGGGATCAATATCTAAAGTGGCAATGAAGCAATATCTAAATTGGCAATGTTAACTTCATAGCTTTAGAGTATGCGCAGAGTTCTCTATAGCCAAGCTTCAATACTAACAGCACTTAGCGAAATTGCAAGAGGAAGCAACTAACCACAGATGAGCTAGCTCAGATAATAGGGACAACTCCTCCCGAAGAGACTAAGTCTGAGGCCTGATAAGGAGGGAGGACCCAGAACAAGGGTCTGCAGGGACTGACAAGGTATAAGAGTTAGGGGGAACTCCTTTAAATTAATGTAAGCAAACAAGGGCAGGGAATAGAGTTAATGTAAGCAAACAAGGGCGGGGAATAATGTATTCTGCTAACGTTTCTTTGACTGGTTGTAAAACTCATCTTTATTATCTGCCTTTTTAAAAATACTATAAAAGGCTGTGGTTTTGTCTCCAAGGATGTGCCACCCTGCTCTCTCTTGGTGCATGGGGTGGGCACCCAGACTTTTGCTTGGCCAAATAAAACGCTGCTTAGAGAAGTCCCTGCTTGAAGTCTCTTATTTTGTGCTGCTGATTGATTTCAAGTTTTCTGGGTAGCCGAGAACCTTACAGTATGTAGATGAGGTTTATCTCTCTGGATCCCATGATGGCTGATTTGACTGTTTTGTTACCAAACTTGGTCATGAACCATCTGCTGGAAAACAACCAAGCTCAGAGAACACCAAGAACCCAACAAATCAAAGTCATCTAAAATGTGTAGGAAAGTGTCTGTCATGATTCAGCCACAAGTAAGATGAGCGTAGGAAAACTGGCAGCAATTTCAAAGGGGAAAGGTAAACAAGATGGTCCCTCCTGTAACCTGCTCACACATCTCCACTAAATGCCTGAGAAAAGGGACAAAAAGGAAGGTGACTGAAGTCTTCTGCAGCATCAGCTCCCTTGAGTTTGCTGAGCTAAATCAAACATGCAACCATGACAATTACAAAAAAACCCAGCCTTGTCTGAATTCCAAAACATAGTAGCTTTCTAAAGTGACGTGGAACATAGATTCTTTTTTAAAAGGTAATGCCTCCTTCAATTCAAGCTCAAATCCTGTGGACCACATGACATGCCTACATTGTTTTCTTAGCAACAGAATGGAAATGGTTTGTTATTCCCTTTCTATGGGATGTTTATGCAGCTTCCCAGTAAGCCCCAGGATTTCCTTGTGGTCTCCCATCCAAGACTGAACTAGGTCCAACCCAACTTAGCTTTTTTGAGATCAGCCAAGGTTAGCCAGGCATAGCCACCTGCTGTGGCCTTTTTAAGGAAAATGCACTTTAAATCCCTAAGAGGGAAAAATAACAGATCCCACTGACCTGAAACAGTTACAGTGAAAAAAACAGAGTTGCCTCCCACATTGCACACAAATTTTCCTGTGTCTTGCACCCGGGCTGAGGCAATGACCAGGCGGTGATGGGGCCCTTCACTTTCCAGCTGCAGACCTTCCATGTCTTCTACTTCTTTCCCATCTTTGTACCAGCGCACGAGAGCATTAGGACAGGACAGCTCACAGGCCAAGGTCACTCGTTCTGAAGCCCAGTAGGTGTGAGCTTCATCTGCATTGGAGCACACCACCTGCACAGGTGGCTCTGCAAGAGGAAGGGCACCAGATGTAAGGAAAAGACCACATTCAATAGCAGTGAGCAAATCCTGGCAACTTCAGTTATGGCCCTGTGAAGCCCTGAAGAGTTGCTGCCACTTTGGTTAAGTTCTATTGCACTAGAGAGACCATCTCAACATAATGCAGCTTCAGATGTTTTCCTAACAGGAGGGTCAGTAATTAGAAGAGTTCTCGAGCCTGGACCAAACCATCTTTGTAGCACAGCATGACGTTGTGCCACATCTCTGCATCAGGTATGATTGCATCATGTAGTCATGACTGATGAAGAGACAAGCAGAATCAGCCACTTCCACAGGAGATTTCCTGGGACTGCTCACATGACCCCTTCTTGAACTTCCCTCCAATGAGGAGAAACACCCAAAACTGTGGTGAGCTCAAGCACAGAGCTGAACTTTGACAGATATTGAGTAAAACCACCTTTTGAGATGTAAGAAATTGCAAGTGCCTCCAAGGATCGCAAACCTGGAAAAGCGGTGTTAGAGGCAACATAAAATAAAAGGGAGGTATATCCCAGCCTCTCTCGGGAAAGGAAAATGAGGAACCAAATATATCTGCAGTAACTTTGCTGAAGCAAAACAGAACTGGGCCTGCCGAGGGGTTGGAAAGAAGATTTCTTAGAACAGATTTTCCAGCTTTTCCCAATCTGAGAAATTCTGAGTGTTCTGGGAATTGCAATCCTAATTCATCTGGAGGATGGGAAGGGCTGGTTTAGGAACATCAGGTATGAGTCCAACTGAAGAACATTGAAAAATAGAAAGTAATTCTATATAAATAAAGCACGAGGCTGTTTAGAAGGGCTATTTCTGACCTGTGACGGTGATGTTGAAGAAGGCAGAGTCATCACCTGCATCACACACAAACTCTCCTGTATCTTGGACTTGGGCCGAGACAATGATCAGCCGGCAGTGTGGACCCTCCTTCTCCAGCAGGAGGCCCTGGCTTTCCTCCACCTTTTCCCCATCCTTGTACCAGCGCACAGGGACATTAGGGCGGGACAGCTCACAGGCCAGCACCACACGCTCTGAGATCCAGTAGGCGTGGGCTTCCTCAGGACTGGAATGGACAATCTGGACAGGAGTTTCTGTGGCACAAAGAAATGTGTTGGGAAGATTACAGTGCCTTCTTACCGCACCACTTCATCTGCACAAGTGGAAACTCACTAAGGGCATTTTGCATTGCATCCTTAAGCTGCTTCTGCTCTGTGTTCTTCTAAGCCACCTGAAGAAAATCCTGTCAGACTAAGACCCTTGGCAGCCACTTGCAAGGTCTTCAGTTTGGACTGTAGGCTACCATGTCTTCCCAATGGACAATTCTCCAGCTTCCCATTCCAGAAAAGCAATTGCCAGTCACTTTCATTCTTGTGGGCAGGTCCCACTGGCCATACATATTTTTACATATGTGTATGTGGGTGTGTATGTGCATATGCACACACATATGTGTATCTCGTTAAATTTATATATACAAACTTAAAGGATCAAAATGTATGTACATGTGTGTATGTGTATACACACATACACACACACAAACTTAAAGCATCAAAATGCATATATGTAGCTCCAGCCACCACCTTTAAAATAAATAAGTCTCCTACATCTCTACTAACTATATAGAAGAGGGAAATTCAGGAGATATAGCTTGACACGCAAATTATATATGGGAAACTTCTAGAGGAATCCAGCCGCTCTTGGGCCTTGGGCAAATCACTCCCTCAGCCTTACCTATTTCACATTGTTATTATTCTGATACTCAGATAAGCACTGTTAAATTCTTTATACATAAAATCTAAACAGATGAAAATAATGTCCCTCATAACAGCTTGTTCATATGTCTTACTAAGCCCTATTGTGGCTTAACAGTGAATGAGCAAAATTGGCTTCCCTTTGAAGTGGGTAGCAGGCTAACAAACAATGAAGGCTCTGCCTGAGGTTTCCTTAGTTCATGACTGAGCTCCAAATCTGTTTCTGGAGCCCAATCCCTCAGGATTCTCCATCAAAATTCAGAGGCAAACCCCCAGAAATAGCACAATTTCCCAATAAATTCCAACATAAAGAAACAAGGTTTGCAGATCGATCGATAGATCGACCGATCCTGGATGATTCATCCTTGACAAAACAATTAGCCCTTCCCACTTTTTGATGTCATTGCATTGCTGTCCACTCTTAAGTACCAAAAACATTATGTTAAAAAATGCAGCCTCCATCTGCAAAGCATTTGCTGACTCTGCTTTAGTATGTGAGGAGAACCATAAACTCTGGTATGTTTGAAGAGGTATAATCCAGAGAAGGAATCCAAGGAGATCTTTTGGAGATGCTTTCTTTGCTTGTGGCTCTCATAAAGAGACCCTCGTGTAGAAAACATGCTAAACAAACCATGGACACAACTACCTCTGATTTGTTAGCCATGCCCATTCGGGAAAGGACCAGTGACTGCGATGGTGCAGATTCACAGCTAAGCATAATATGATTTAGTGTCATATGTAAACACTGTCAATCCTATATAGGGTCCACAGATATAAACTTCCACTGAATTCAGTGGGACTTTCTCAGCCCTCACAACGCATCCTGTAAAGTGGAGCTACTGCTGGCATCCTGTGAATATGTGCCAGGATGGATGAAATGGATAAAATGGATGGATGAAAGGCTGCGAAGGTCCTTCCCTACGACTCACATTGCTCTCAATAGAAGAGAATATCTGTAGCTCAAGGTTGAACTGTGGAGTCCTTGGTGAGTCCCAGCCAAGCTCAGAGAACACCAAGGACTCCTTATATTGCTCTCCTTCCATCCTGGAAGGATGGAAGAAAACAGCGGCAGCAGGAGATTTGCAATCGCCGTTGCTGATTCCTATTCTGCTTCTTTTGCCTTTGCTCTGTAGCCTCCTGTCTTCCCTCCAAGGTGACCGGGCCTAACAGATTTTGCACACGTTGAAGCTGTCCTCAGACAGCCTCAGAACAAGAGGGAAAACATTTGTTTTTAACCCTAGCATTCCTTCGGGCGGCTTCAGCCTGCCTCACTCAAGGGCTGGGGACAAAATGAAGGCAGCCTCATCGGAACAGGGCAGTAAAAGGATGCTGCCAGAGTACGGTTACATGAGAGCAGAGAAGGACCAAAGGAAAAATTGCCTGAAGCAAGACAACACTTTTGCAGTGAGTTGACCCCAGGCTTTTAGGTCCACCGGGTTCAAAACAATATCCCTGTGGCTCTTATATCACATCACCAAAGGAATCTGTGCCAGAAAGCATCGGAAAGGCTCCCTGACCCCTTGATGAAGTTGGTCACATGTTTTTGTTTTTGTTTTAAATACATTCAGAGAGCACTCGACTTGCCCTCGGTTGTGCCTGCAGGAGCTTTTGTCTTTGAGGAAGAGGTTGTACTAAGTACCTGCTTCCACCCAAAGGCAACAAAACAAGCAGCCTTTAAAGGGAGGCTTTCAGGCATCTGCAGCAGCTGCTTCACTGGAGCTTCATACCAAGACTTTGGAATAACAATGTGGTTGAAGAGGCTTATTTTCTTGTTCACAGATAAAGAGGCACCATTTCCACTAGAAAGAAAAGGTAGAAAGAGATTCTTTCAAATCTCACATCTGCAATGAAATGGCATTAGGCCATTTCAAAAACAGCTCAACGTTTCAGATTTGTAAAATCCTACAAGTAGGCATCCAGGTTGCTGAGATCCAGAGGCACAAATTCTCCTGACTTTAGAAATCACTCCTTGCTTAAGGCATTAAAAACCAAGTCATTTCATTCTTCCGTAGATATAGACATAGAAAAGACAAGAGTTTTCATCAGAAACATGAAGTCAAAACAATACAGTATAACAAATAATTATTTTTCCATGTATAGCGAATATTTTCTTTTTTCTTCTTCCATTTAAATATGCTCTACCTAGCAAATTTTGAGAAATACCTAGTTTTGAAGTATCACAAGTCTTACAAGGCTTCTTCATGAGCCAATAGAAGTCTATGAATAACAGAATTTGGGCAGAGCAGGAATCACTTTAGTAGAATTCTGTTGTAGAACTTTTAAAGGGTTAAAATATGGTTAGACTGTTGACCTGTCATCTGGAGAGGCTACTGACCTGTAACAGTAATGTTGAAGAAGACAGATTCTCCACCTATGTCACATACAAATTCCCCTGTATCCTGCACTTGAGCAGAGGGAATGATCAACTGATGGTGAGGTCCCGTGTTCTCCAGCAGGAGGTCCTTGCTTTCTTTCACTGTTTCTTCATCCTTGTACCAACGCACAGACACATCAGGGTGGGATAACTCACAGGACAGCACCACACGATCCATAACCTTGTAGTTGTGAGCTTCTTTGGAATTGGAATGAACAGCCTTCACAGGAGGTTCTGTGGTGGGAAAGAGATGGCGAAGAGACCAAATGCTTCCAAGCTCAGGATCATTATGAATTTCCAGATTTGGAAAGAAAGGATCTGATTACAGCCTAAACCCCTGCTAATGCTGGATGGCCAAAAACTATGGACATTATTTTATGTGGGATCAACTGTATTCAAAAGCTTATGGAGCTTCATGTGCTTTATCTTTGGCACTAAGCTTTGTAGAAGGACATGCACCTTTATATTGTAAATCTCCCTGTTTATATCAAGGGGTTTTTTTCCACTTACCATCCACAGTCACAGTGAAGCTGATTGCATCATCTCTGGCATTGCACGTATATGTCCCAGAGTCCGAAGAGCAGACAGAGGGAATCACCAGCCTATGGTTGCAGCCTTCTGACTGGATACAAGCGCCATCATCCAAAGCTATGGGATTCCCTTCTTTGAGCCAGCAAACAGGGGCATCGGGTGTGGACACCTCGCATTCCAGAAGCAGAGGCATCCCGGGAAGAAGGGTTCGGAGTCGCCTGGCCTCAGGCACTGGAGTAATATGTACCTGTGGGGCTGAAAGCAGTACCTTTGCAAGTAAAACCTATGCATAGCAAAGCATTCATTTCATCTTAGGTTAATCTTGTGGCCACAGCAGCATTGACCATTTTGTACACATTCTGTACAAGGCCATGTGTGAAAAGCCACCCAGGAGACTCTTACATAAGTGGTAAAACAGAGCTGGGAGGTACCTGAGGCTTTGCACTGCCTGTCATTCAAAGAAGGCAAATGTAAATGTAAAGACTGAGTTTCTCAGATAGCCTTTGCAGTTAAATAGATCGTAGTTGCAAGCAAGCCATGGGAAAAACACAGGCCGCATGGCAAGTCAGACTTCACATGATGCAAGAAAGACACTATTGGATCTCATGATTTTTTGTTTGTTTGTTTACTTTGAAAACCACAGTGAGGGGTTCCACTTTTGACTAGAGTAACCATACTAGGGGAAAGTGCCTTTTATATCCCAGCACCAGTCAAGATTAAAATTCCACTCCCAAAAAGCAGGTGCTGTTTACTCCATAGCAGGAAAACAGAGGGATCTGCCCGCCTCTCTTTCTTATATTACAGCCATAATCCTGTCCTCTTCCTGTTCCTAGAACGTAGCTACTAGCATGTGATTGTTTTTGATTTTCTAATCCCTGCTCTGTTCTCAGGGCCAGTTAAGAACTCACCTTGTACGTGTAACACTGCCGATTCTTTCACGCCATTGGCTTCAAATCGCACCTCGGACCCATTGGCACTTAACTGCACACCTTTGATCTGCAATGTATGGTTTACTCCACTGTGTATGATACGGTATTGCTGGTCTTCCTCTTCCTTTGCCAGCCTTTTCCCATTGAGGAACCAGCAACCAGACATGGGAGCTGAAAGATGGACTGAAAACGTGGCGTCCTCGTTGATACAAACCGTCACGTCTTGCAGTCCCTCTTTTATATGGGCTCTGGGCACTGTAAGAAGAGTCAAATATTGGGAGAGTAATGTCAGCCCTATAAGGTAGACCAGACTAAGAAACCAAGTAGACCTAAAGCTACTTTTATTAGAACAGCCATAGTAACAGTTTGAATGTGCCTCCCTTCCTCCCTCTTTTAACTTCATGTGAATTAAAGGGGGGGGGGTCTGTCTGAGGCATTTTCATAAAACACTTTCTTGGCCTGGACTCAAGCCTTGTTTACCTGACAGTTACCTTGGTAATGGAACTTCGCTCTGTCCTTCAAGGCCCTCCTCTATACTTACTACAAGTAATTTGAAAATAGGTGATGCAAGTAACCACATGCAGACTGACGTTATAATCATACTAAGCTGTGTATAGTTATATAGAGAGTAAGGAGAATGATCTTGACAGGGACTCCACAGATCTTGACAGAGCTATGCAAGATCCATTACCAAAGTGACTAGTAAGACCCTGTTATTATAGCTGCTCTCAGTAAAAGTCGTTCTAGCCTTCCTGTAATGGGGCTTAAATCAATCTTGCAAGTCTGATTGTGCTGTATCTCCTCCCGCTTCTTATACTCCTGTGAATTAGGAAGGGGTCTGTCTAAGTCTCTTCCACGTATTTTCTCTCTGTTGTGTTTTATGATATGTTTTATCCCTCATCGCTTTGGTAACAGATCTTGCATATCTCCATCAAGGTCATCTTCCTTAATCTTTACAGGTTTGTAGTTTGAGACTGTAAAGGTTTGTCTGTAAAACCTGTAAAGATTTGTTGATGAATCTGTTGTGATGAGTCTAGTCATTCTGGTTTGTAAATCTTGGTTTATAAGTTAGGAGTTGTACAGACCCAGATGATTGTACTTGATTCAATAGATGGTGTGTACACATGGCTCGCACAGTTTGCAAATCCAATCATACAGAATAAATTATTCCAATGGAATTCAAACTCCAAAAAAAGAAAGGTATTCAGCAAGCTGAATGTGTAAGAAGGGTGCAGATGCAGAACAGCCAGTTGGGAAAAGCAGACTAGTGTACTAGTGCAGTGGGAAGAGGAAGAAGGAGTTGACTAATCAGTGCCTGAGGAACTAGCCAGACGTTCAGCCACAAAGCAACCAAAGTCACAAGAGGGAGATGCTTGGGACCCCCACTCTTATGCAGAGACAAAGCCCACCCCTTAGGAGCAGGGAGGCTTACCAAGATGCACGGAGCCTGGGAATTCCACATGCTCACTGCACCCATACTGATTGGCAGAGCATACACGGAAGCGGTAGTCAGCCTCCTGGGGCACACCATCCCCCGGAACTTCAACCATGCTAGCAACATCAGTGGTTAGACAAGGCACCCATTCAGCCTCTCCTGCAGCCTGCCTCTCAAGGACGTAGCTGCTTGGTGGGCTACGATGCAGATCTGGTGGTGGGCACCACGTCAGGAGGGCAGCATTGCTACGTGCTGTGCACATCTTTACTGCCACAGGTGCACTTGGTGGAATCCTTTTGGCACCTAGAGAGAAGAAGTCCTTATTTATTTATTTATTTATTTATTTATTTATTTATTTATTTATTTATTTATTTATTAAATTTATATGCTGCCCATCACCCCCGGAGGGTGACTTTATATTATCTTCTTCCTGTATTAGCCACCTGATCCCCATAAACCTATATTGTGATGTAATTAAAACTTCTGAAAAATCTGCAAAGTACAGCACATTACAATAGCCAATCAGTATAGATTTGTTCTATCAAATATAGAACAAATATAATTGTGATTGGACTATTTCTGTCCTAAACGGACAACTAGGCGGCTAGCTTGTTAGCCTCAGCTTGGCATCTAGGGACAAAACTGGCTTTAGAGGACCCACAAACTACAAATATATTTCTATAGGGGAATAGAATCCCATCCACAGCCCGGAGACAGTCTTTGAAAAGTGAGCCATCTTCCCATTGAATTTCTATGTGGACAGGAATCTCTTTCAGATCGCTGGCTTTCTTCCAGCTCATTCCCAGTTCTATGCAATGTGTAGGAACTAAGTCTTTGCAGCTAACTGTACCAGCTCCTTATTGCTGCCAAGAAAGCTATAGGGACATGAGCACAAGTCACCAGGACCTGAGCTTAACTCGAAGCAGAAAATAATCTTTCTGGGCTGCAGCATATCCAAACTACAAGTGACATATAACCCCATTTTTTAGAGCCCAAGTTCACCCTAGTAAAATTTTAGTGGCAAACTCTCAAGTTATGGAGGCACAACCTCACAACAAAGTTAAGAAAACAAAATACACTTAATATTTTGTTTATTATAATTCATTTAACTAATTTAAATTGCTAATTTAAATGGCTAATTGTTATGAAGTAAGAAAGGAATTTAATTTTACTCAGTTGATTTAGAGAAGTGTACAATAAAATGAGCAGGCTTAAATTGTGGGCTATTTTGCACAGATGTGGAGTGGAAGGTTGATTTTTAAACGTGATAATAGCAGTGTATGATAGAAGTAAAGCATGTGTGATAATAAACTGAAGACTTATGGTTCAAATAACACAAGGATTGAGATGTCCCCTTGGTCACCTGATGTGTTAAATGTTAAATGTATAAGAAATGCTTGTGATGACATTAGAGGTGTGTTCATAAGGGCATGAATGCATGTTTAATTTTATATGGCAGACAATGCCATATTGTTGGCTGAGGACCTGAACAATTTGTGATGAATGTTAGATACATTGCATGCTGTAATGAGGCATATGAATTCCAAAATGAATGGGTCAAAGTTAGTTGACTTTGCATGTAAAATAGAATGATTGCAAATTATATGTAAATGGAGGAAAACTGAAGTATGCAGATCAGTTTCAATAGAATGTTTAATGAACATGGGAAATGTCTGGAAAATTTTTGAGAGAAGTGCAAATGCTGGACAACTTCCTTATTGAATGCAGCTTCTCAGAATACTTTTTACTTTTAGCAACAAAGGAAACTTCCCAAGTCCTCCTGAGGAAGCAGGAAGTTGAAAAACTGTTGGACTGCAGCAAAAACAGAAAACAAAGACAACTGGAGTTAGAACAGCTTTCTATCCATGATGAATTTTGTTCCCGAGACATTTCGAGTACAAGAACTCTTGATCAAGAGTTATTCATAGTTTTCCACTGAGCTCACAGTCTCTTACTTATATATAGCTAAGGGTTCTTCTTGTTTCTTTCTCCCCCCCCCCCCCGCTATTAAGATTCTAGAGCAGCATTCCTCCAGTTGAGTGCCTCAGGATATGCTAGGCTGAAGTCCTCAACCATCTCCCACCAGCAGTTCTGGCTTTGAATGATGGGAGTTGTAGTCCATCATAAATGGATGGCGCTATATTGGAGGAAGCTATCCAACAGCTATTTGATTTTCTTGTGAGGTAGATAATCAGAAACACAGAACCTATTCATAGGAGAATGGATGGATGTAAGCAGAAAATAAGAACCTAAGACTTAGGTCAGAAGAAAAAATAAATAAATTATATCTGTTGAGAAAGCCAGGTCTTCATGTTTCTAAATTCTCAAGCTTTCCAAGGGTATCTGAAATTTCAATTTGAGGTCACTTCCAAAAAAAATGTAAAGCTCAAATCTGGTTGATGGATTCTAAAATCAATCACATTGACTATAACCTTGCCAAATTCAATTCTATACTGTAGTCTTAGAAGAGGAGAATGCAGATTCAAACTGTTGTAAGCACGTGTGTGTATGAAGAAGAAAAAACTAATTGTGGTGGACGATCATTTTTAGAAATAGAATATTCAAAAATGCTTTAGTAACCTTAAGACCCCGCCCTATCTCTTTCATTCATTGCTTAGATGCTCAGGAAACTGATATCCTGGTTTATATGGGCCTTTGAATGGTTTCTTTCCAAGCATGGATTAGGACAACCACATATCTTCTGCACTGTGGCAGCGGCTGATACTACAAGTCATCAGCAGGAACCTGATCACAAGCAGTGGCCTATGAGAGAAGGTCTGATAAGTAAGATGATTGAGAAAAAGTATCTGACGTACAGCCAGACACAATTTGCACTTGTCAATGCCAGTTTAGGAAGTAGCAAAACCAGCAACATCTGTAAGCACCAGCGATATGGAAATATGTTTGTTAAAGATAAAGCACTGATTTAACGATCTGGAACAGTGCAGTACTAATTTCATGCAAGCTTGTCCTGATTTGACATCATTTCTATAACAGCTTTGATCAAATTAGATCATGATCAGGTCTAAATAATTGAGCATAGTATGAATCTAAATTTACTCTAGACTTCTGGAATATAATATGGCAAACCCCTTTTCTCCCAAATATCAGGCATTGTTAAGTCCAAGATAAGGGACAAGATAAATAATTGTGAGCCCCTGTAAGAGGCTTATTTTGTGAAAGATGTTTATGTCAAAAGCAAATGGAAATGTTGAATGATCTCTAGGTAGAAAAGAAGGATATAAATAAAAAAATAATAATTCCTCCTTCCCCTCCTCAATAGCCCCATCTCCATTCCCTACTCACATTTGACACGGAGCTGTGCTGAAGTTTGTGAGTCGCCCGCCATGAAAGTGATGACTCCAGCATCATGCCGTGACACATGTACCAGTACCAAAATATGTGTTTTACCAAAGCTCCTGATTAGTGTATGTGGTGCCTCAACCAGTTCTTGCCCGTTACGGCCCCAACTTGGTGCTTCCACAGGTTCCCGTGTCTCCACGTAGAAAGCGGCATTTTCTCCTTCCATCACATCCAGTTTTCGTGGCAAACGCTTTACAATTAGACCTGAAGGAGGGAGTTTGGTCAATTACTAACAGAATGGAAACCCAAATGCTATTTAGCTGTCACCAAGATAATCATGTTGCAGTCACTACCATATTAGGGTGGCCATTTACTACTAGCCAGAAAGAAGGACTGTGATTTGCATTATTAATATTACAAATAGGTACCACTCTGTTAGGTCTTCTTATATAGAAAATACCTACCAGGTAACAGTTTAAATTTTGGAATATTATGATGTACTGTACATAGAATGCTGTAACACAATTGTGGATTACTTAGGGTGGCAAAGACCAGAGTCTTTGTCCACATGTGATCAAGACTCTGGTTTTGGCCCACCGACAATTCACAATGGTATACTATGTTAACAGCGTAATTTTGGGGGGGGTGCCTACTGAATCTTCTGTCCAGTTGCTAACATCAGAGCTCCTGCCTTGATAGAGTTCTTTATCATTAAATTGAGTTTAGACTGCACAGGCCTTCATAGCCAAGGACACCTTCAAACAGAGTAGTGTCCTCTGACAGCTCTTCAGACAAAGGATTATCTTATTGTACAATGTACAAGGGCTGGGGCTGGCAGAGTTAGAATCCATTAAGTCAAGAAATCTCAACCGTCTGCTAAAGCCACCAAGCCACCCACCTAATATCCTTCTGAAGAGGAGGAAGCCTAGGCTTCAGGAGCACAGAGATGTAATCTCCGACTCACCGGGGCAATCAACTGTTGTGTTTGAGATTTCATTCCTATCTGCAATAAAGATTCTACTGCAGTCAAGTCACATCTGAGAATATGCTGCCAAGTCCAGCTGAGAGCTGATTAAGGTTAAATGTCTACAGACCTGTGAGGTACTGCTGAGCCCAGGTATGAAGTCTTTGCCAGCTCGCATGTAAAATTATTATTCTTTATTATTATTGAATTCAATTTATAAAATTACTTCAAACAGCTCACCTTGCACCGAGAGCTCCCCAACGCTGCGGCCCTTGCCCTCCATCTCACACAAGTAGATGCCATCATCATCAGCCCGGGCATCACGCACAGTCAGTCGCCTTAGTAGGCCCTGTTCCTCCATCAGGTACTTGGGACTGGGTTGCAGGCGCTTGTCTTCCAGATACCATGCTGTAGGAATTGTCTCTAGAGGCACCTGGCACTCTAATACTGCATCTTGATGTTCCATCACTTCTACATCCACCAAAGGTGCCTGGAATCGTAGCCGGGGTTCTGGAAGGCAGACACAGAAAGACCTCATGTGGAGACCTATGCAGAAAGTCCTATATCCTTAGACTCAGCCTCAGTCTTCAAGGATCTGGGACTGACAGAGAGGCAGGGTAACAACAGTTCCTTTGTTGCCACTCCAACCCTTCTCCTTCAACCCTTAAGCTTCTTCATATTTTATTTCATAATTCTCCTCTCACTGTCCACTTCGCCAGAGTCAGAACTCTTTTAGCATATTTAACTGCAGCACGATTATTATATGTACAATGATGGAAAAGCAATGAAATCCCCACAGTGGAGGAACAAATTGTGACAATGTCAGAGCTCGCAGAAATGGGAAAACTGACCTGGTCAGAGAAAAAAACAACAAAAGCTTTTTTGAAAGACTGGAAATCTTATATGGACTTTTTGCTGAAAGAAGAAGAAATGAAATGATGGCTTACGAGTTTGAAGATTAAGATAGGCTTGGACTAAAAGAGCAGCTGAAGGAACTTATATAATACAGTATCTAAGAGGGATTATAAAATTGTAACTATCTGTTGAAAAGGAAGTCAGAGATCATTATATTTCTTAATTTTAGTTCTTTTCTTTTTTCATTTCTTGCACTTCTTTGTTTTTGTTTTTCTTTCTTTTCCTTTCTTTCAATTTGTCTTTTATTATATGGAAAAATTCTTAATAAAAATAAATAAATAAATAAATAAATAACTCTTTTAGCATATTTAAAGGAGTGCTGCTGTTTCTTGTACCTCCAGAAGACCATGAGCTCAGTTCCTATGAATTTTTCTGGCATGTATTTGGCATCCTCAGTCTCCCTGCTGAGAAACTGTGATGAACCTAGCTAAACTCTGTAGGGCTTGCCCACAAGGAGCAATCAGTAATAGGCACAGGCTTGAATTAATACAGAATCTTTCTTAAAAAAATACCTTCACTTTCTAACAAATGCTGTAGCAATCTCCCATAATCTTTACAGAATAATTTAACATTAAACTAGAATATTTTGATTATGGGTGTAAGGGTGTAGGTTGAACCTAATTGTTTAATGAATGGTGGCACCCTCTCTCCCTTTTAGAATGTTTTGCATTAAACTGACAAAGGATTACAAGCACAGGCATTTAATGCCATTATTTTTAACGTTTGGGATTTAAGGATTATTGAGAAAATGCCTGTCCTACCTTGGTTTGCTTTAGGGGAAGTGCAGGAGTGGGGAGGGGGGGAAGGAGGATGGCCCTTCTCCAAAGGATTATTCTGAGAAACAACAGAGGGCTAAGTGGGTGGCATGTGGTATCTATAGCACTCAAGCGCCATACTGTCAGCTCTTTGGAGCCTACTGCTATGGACACCTGCCCACCCATACAGCAAGCCAAGGATCAGAGCACAGAGATGAAATTGCAGGAAACAGCAATGTCAAATATCTTTGGAAGGACAGGTGGGAGTTGTTTAGATGGCACAGCTGAGCCCAGTGTTTTTGTTTCTAGAAGAGAGGCGCCAGGGTTAAACCTTTCTGAAAAGAAGTCTCCCCTGATCTGGGAGCCCCTTCTCTTAATCAACAATGCATAGTCCCTCTCCAAAGTTACAGAGTGCAAAACAGCTTTATATTGAACTGGAAATCATTTCCATTTTTTCCTACCAATTTCCAGGGTCAGGGATTTCCAGGGTTGAGTAGATGTTGGAGCTGAGACCTAGATGAGCCTCTTTTCTTATCCTCAGGGTAATGGCAGTTACAATTCTTCAAGATGTCCACCCATGTTTAAAAGGGCAGAATCACCTTGGAAATAGTATTTTGAGCCTGCTCTATACAAGCAGCAGATGAAGTAAGATAGAGGAGGTTTTCCTGACTGTACCACTTCATCTGGTATTGGATAATATTTGCACACTCACCCTACAGGAAATTAGCATTTCTGGGAGAAGGCCAGGCTAAAGCTTAATTTCCTATATTTATTTACTGATGTGCTGTTTGCATTGCCCATATTATAAATAATCAATAGTCCGTTGGCCAATGCTTTACTGTATTCCAGTGTTTCTCAACCTCGGTGGCTTTATGATGGCTGGAGAATTCTGGGAATTGAACTCCACACATCTTAAAGCTGCTGAGGTTAAGAAAAACACTGGTTTATTCAATCACTGAATGGGGCTTTGGAGGCCCAGTTATTTCTGCTGCTATATGTACAGTCCCATCATTGTTGTTGTGAGCCGCTCAAAGCTGTTTTTAGATGGGCAGCCACACAAATCTTTTAAATAAATAAATATAAATAAATAAATAAATAAATTACAGTCTGCCATCTCCCTCTCTCTCTCTCTTCCTAGACTAATTTTTCTTTCCTCCCTTTGTCCACGCAGGTCCCATCATGACATATGCTATGCCTATTTTTAAAACGTGCAGCCACTCCAGGCTCTCTGCATGGCTATTCTACAGACAGAAAAACTTTCCTGCTATTTAATTCCTCTTTTTCCACTCAAGCCCATCTCCCCTCTTGCCTGACCCTCAAGAGGTTTAGATAACAGTCGATTCCCTTACCAAGAGCAGCCTTTGACATATAACTGAAGCCTGTTATCTTGCATCCACCCCTCTGACTCTCCTCTCCAGGCTAAACAAACTTTACTCCTTCTGAGCCTCACATTGCATTCCATAGGCTTTATCAGCTCTCTTGCTCTCCTCAGAACATTCTGCAAAATTCATGAGTTCCATGTATCACCCAAGCATCTCTCTTGAAACAGCAAAGAGCCTGAAATCCATCTATTGATATACCACACAGTGAAAACCCTTTTTATAACCCTATTTGCTCTCCCCTTGTCATTTGCCTCAGTTCCATTAACATCCCGCCTCTTCTTTTCCCATCTTCTTCATGGTGTGATCTCTGCCATTCTGAAGGTCTGTCCCAAAGTTGAGGCTCAGAGTTGTTAAACCTGGAACCCTTCTTTCTACTGAGGTGGTACTGAAGGCAAGGAACAATCCCAGGAGCATGTCAGATGTTGAAGAGCAACCATGTCTTAAACATCACTCTCTCATCAGACTGAAATCTGGCAGTAAATGGCAATTTTTTATAACTTTTTTAAAGAACCTTAAAATAGGGTATTAAATATTTGATAAACTATTTGGAATAAGAAAATTATTCCAAATCCCACCCCAGTAGATTGAACATTTCAGCCTATTTTGCATCATTGGCCCTCATAGCCCAATACATGAAAAATTAAATTAAATTAAATTAAATTAAATTAAATTAAATTAAATTAAATTAAATTAAATTAAATTAAATTAAATTATATCCTCTGCATGGAGGAGAGTAGCCCATCCCTACCAAAATAAAGAGCAGATATAGTGTTAAAATGTTTCTTAGGCTACTAGTTCTGACTGCTGGTGATACATCACACAATGATAATATTATCTTCATATTCAAGGAGGGAAGAGAACACGTCTTGCACATATTGAACTAACAGTTAAGAGAAAGAGAAATGCTGGTCTAGAGGCTCCCGCCTGCTTCTCAGACCCATCTTGTAATCCCTCTGAGAAATTCTTGCTCCAGGCCTCTTCCCATTCTCCCAAGTGGACTGGCCACTCTGGAGTTGCACCTCCTCTTGCGGTAGTCTAATTTACCATAGGCTGGATTGGTTTATAAATTAGTCCAAGCTCAAAATTTATGCCATGGCATGCCCTTCAAGCAATACCCATATATTTTTCTTTCATTCTTGTAGTTGGTAGGTATGTCCCCCTTTGATTTGTCTGGTAATAAATAAATAATTCTTTCCTTTGGAGTTGCCCAGACATACACCGCTTTCATCCACTAACACGCCACAGCTGGGCTTGCACACCCCATTTATCCAGATCAATTAAAGTTCCTTATGAGCCCAGTCAATGTGTTGCCATCCAGATTCAGTGCTATTCCCACATCCCACCACCCACCACTCTTTTTCCTCCCCATTGGTGGATACCTCTGACATGGAGGCTCACAGCGCTGAGCGTCTGGCCAGCCATGTTGCAGGCTGTGCACACATAGAGCCCACAATCTCGTGCTGTGCAGTAAAGCACCTTAAGGATGAAGTAGCCCTCCCTGTCCTCATAGAGCAGGTGTCTTCTTCCAGGGGACAACACCTTCCCGTCCTTCTGCCAGACGATCTCTGGCTTGGGCTTGCCAGTGACGTAGCAACGGAACTTGGCGTGCTTCCCTTCATTCACAGTAAAACACTTTGTAGGGGGGAAGCCGGGAAGCACTTCTCCATTCTGCCTGGCTTCAGACAATACCATCTGCCCAGGATGGTGCTGCTGCCTCTTCTCTTCTTGTGACTCAGGTGGCTTCTTGAAATGGCAGTTTTGGGGAGCCCCCTGAAATGGGTCATCATGAGGAAGGCACGCCACAGGATCTACCAGGAGCACAGCTGCAGCCATGGTCTCTCCAAAGCTGTTCTGTGCTCGACACACATAAACACCTGCATCTGGCAATCGGGCATTATAGATGTGCAGAGAATGCCAGTCCCCAGGCTCTACATCTATTTTGTAATGGCTACTCTCAAAGATGTCTGATAATTTGCGTCCATCTTTTTCCCATTCAAGCTGCCCTGAGACTCTACAGGCAAAGGTCACATCCTGTCCCCGGGTCACGCATGCTGAGACAGGCCTGTTCAGGAAGATGGGTGGCTGGCTATCAAGATCTCCCTTAGGTTTCAGTTCAGTCCCTGTCTCCACTTTCAGCAGGGCAGCTGCGTAGGTTTCACCCACACTATTCTTCGCTTTGCACACGTAGCGTCCACTGTCTGCTGGACCAGCCTGAGAGACCAGCAGACTATAGGCATCCCCATTCACCTCAACAAGCATCCGGCCAGAGGGCAGTTCCAGCGCAGAGCCGTCTTTCTCCCAGACAACGCTGGGACGCGGCTCCCCGGCCACCTGCCATTTCAGGACTGCATTTGTGCCACTTTGGACTGTGAAAGTGCGAGGAGAGGCAAGAAATCGGGGAGCTCCACCAAAAGCATCCATTGCCAACCTAGTCAGGATACAGCTCAGGCTGGGGACCTATAAAGAATCAGATCAAGACAGAATTAGAGTCGGAGGAGGAGGAGGAGGAGGAGGAGGAGGAGGAGGAGGAGGAGGAGGAGGAGGAGGAGGAGGAGGAGGAAGGGTTGAAAGAAGGAGGACAGTATCCTTCTCTTTGGTTCTATCTTGTTCAGTTAAGCTGAAATGAGAAGAGAAAAGCTACGTGGAGTAAACAGCTCAGAGCTCAGTTGGGCATATGTGATCCCTTCACATTTCACCCTCATTCTCTCGCGTGTTTATATGTTTCTCGATCTCAATCTCCATGTCAGTCTTGGCTCTGACTTTAAACTCACTGCTATTCAATCCTCTTCCAGCTTTGCCATGATGTTATAAAACTGGGTTTGAGTGGGAAGCTGGGCACCCAGTGAAGCTATTGCCCAGCTATTAGCCAGGGGAGCCCAGAGCCATTCCAGCCCATTACTCTCACTGCCCTCTCTGCAGCAAATGGCATCTCCAGGATAACCCCAACACATATTCTCATTTTACATCATCCTTTTTCCATGAGGCTAGCTCTTTGGGGGATTGTGCTGATCTCAACTGAGTTGGGCTAATCTGCATGGGGTCAATAAATAGACAATCCTATTTTAAAATTGGGAACTGGACTCCAGTGGATAGGTCCTGTGGTGAAAATAAGATTATAATAACATTAACCCTCCAAGTAGGGAGAGATTAAGTCTCCTTGCCCGAATCTTAGCAGCTGCTTCCCGGTAGCATGATGCAAGGTCATGGCAGAACTATGACCTTTCATGAAATTCTCTGTTTGCATAAAAGTGGCTGAAAAGGTTTCTCCTTTGTGTCCATATGCATCTTCAGCCACTTCAAGGTACGATTTACCTTCCTCTTCATTCCTACCTCATTAGTAGCTACAGGGGTGGGTAATTCTGGAGGCTACCCAAGAACTACACTTTCTGGTTTTCAGAGAGGTGAGGGCCGCAGTGAGGGCAGAGTTGGTGGGTTATCATGTCACACACAGAGTCATTTTTTAAAGTCACTGTTGTTTTCCCAGGTTTGGAGGGAGCCAAGGCATTTCGTTTTAAATCTTTTTAGGGCTTACACTACATTTTTAAGTATTTCCTACCTCAAAATGTCAGGAGATGATGCGATTGATTTTCAGCAGTTGTGTTCAGATGCGTTTCAGCAGCTGAAAAACAAAAAAAGAGGCTTAGGGGCCACATTATTTGTTTATTTGCTTGCTTGCTTGTTAGATTTATATCCCATCTTATTTCCAGAAGCTCAAGGCAGCTTATATGGGAATTTTGCTTCCTTTTTTAAAAAAACAACACATCAACCCCAGGAAATACACTGAACTAAGAGTCACTGACCCAAAGTCACCCAATGAATTCCATATTCAGGGTGAACCATGAGATGTTGTGACCTCATCATTCAAATTACTTGTGGCATTTACACAGTGACATCACGATGTGCAGGACAGCATTTTGACATCACTGTGGTTTGTAACAGATGCTTACAGGGTGGATTTGCCCCAGTCCTAGTCCAACCCCTTAACCAACATGCCACTTTGGCCTTGGGTTGTCCACCCCTGCTCTAGCCCATCTCAACACAGTGTCTGTTGAATCCACCAGAAAGAAGAATGCAGAGACCACACTAAATTTCTGATTTGCAAAATAGGCATGAAGGGGGCCTAAGGAAATACATTGTGTATACGTGCAACTATATTTCAACTAAAGCTCAAGGGTGGCTTGTAGCTCAGCCACCATCCCAGCATATTTCAAGCATTTGCATAAACTGGATTCCCAATATTGTATGATTGTATGTTATAGGGCAAGTGGGAACTAAGACAGATTGCCCGGGGACCCCTTAGTGAGAGGCAGAGTGATGCGAGATTTGAACTAGGAGCTTCCCAACTTGCTTTCTTTGCTGGAATGCTACCCCAGTGCTGAGAGGATCCAGTCCCCCCCTGCCGCACCCTGTCACCACAGCCTGCCAGGCATGCCTGCCCTATCATGCATTCCTCCCCTATCAGGCTCTAAATAGTTTTTCGCTGATAATAGGCTGCCACTCACTGTCGCACAGCGCCCCCCCCCCCACACACACACACACAGGAGGAAGCAAGGGGGAGAATCCCAGCAGGATTGAACTCAAACTTCTTTTTCCCTACTTCTCACTGGAATGACTCTAATATCCTCCTGTCAGCTCTTGGCACATAAGGACAGGAAAGTGCAGGGAGAATCCCCTCAGGATGGCAGCAACTTCATGGAGAGGAAGGTTGAGCTTCTGAGGCCCTCTTGGTTTGTCTTAACCCACAAAGCTTCAGATCAGGCAGGCCTGTAGTCATACTGTTTCCTCTTGTACCTCCGAGCCTGTCCCCAGATTTTCCTTTGGTTCCATTATTCACCAACCAGGATTGTATGGCCCTCATCACTCAGAAGCATCCAGAATACCCTCATAGATAACTTTACTTCTTCCTAATCCCATTATTCACACAGGGACACAAGCTAGTAAGGGGCATGAGAAGGGTCTCCCAGCAGAACCCCCCGCGTCTCTCTCTGGGTTCACTAACCTTGTGTATCCACCTGATTCTTGCTTCTCTTGGTCCCGTCAGACAATATCCAGCTGTTCAGTCATTTGTCGGTCTGGACTCCTGTTGTTCTCCTCAATGGTTCTATCTCTTCCTGCCCCATGCCCCAGTCTGGGCATCTCTGCTGCCTGACTGCCCACTCTTCATCACACACCCCGACTGCTGTCTGCCCCTCACATGCTGTAGGACCCTGGTCTCCTTCTGCCCTGCTCCCCAGGCATCTGTGAGCGGAGCAAAGCTGAAGCGTTACAAATGCTTGCAGCTGCTGTCCCCAAAAATACTCTCTGATGACATGGCTGGGCTGATAAGCGGGGGCTGGGATTTGGCTAAGTATAGATCCCAGCGGGGAGGCGCACACAGGCATCCCTCAGACCTGAAGCTGCCTCAGGCTTAGCCCACCTCAAGGGAAGGGAGTATCAGGGAGAACAGGGTCACCCCACCTCAAAGCAGTTTGCAGTATGCCTCCAATGGCCTGAAATTCTGGTCTTCAATGTCACACCATAATGTAACAGGCCAACATCTGTACCTGACCATCCAGGCAGCTCCTAAGGACTACCCATAACAATATCGACCATGAATCTTCCACATCAGGCTGTTGAGTCTGTGAGCCTCTATTTCCATGACACTGCATTGAGTGGTAATAAAAATGGCAGCAAACCCCTGGGCTTGGACTGCTGCTCCCCAGGCATGGAAGGTGTGAAGTGCTAGAAGGTTCTTTGCCATCAGATCTCAGCCACCTGAATTGTCCCTTCCCTGTATGATTAGGAAAGTGCATCAAATATAACTCACACAGCTGCACTAGTGGCAGGAAGTATTTCATTACCAAGGACTGGAATGAAGGAGAAGGTAGCGTCAGCCAAAACAGAAGTGGAAATCACACCCACTCACACACATATGCACACCCCACACAACCAGTTACTTCAGCAAGACTGAACTGTGTAAGGATAGTTATTTGTTGTCACAGATTCAGTAAATTGGAGTCTTCACTTTCTTTTCATGTTACAAACATTATCAGCAAACACACTGCTGCCATAACAAAAATATTCTTCCCAGGATTATTTGTAACTTACTTTCCCTGTTCCTCAAGATAGGATTTTTTTCATTTTTTTCCCCCATAAAGAACCTATTTCTAGGCAGCTCTCTGTTAATGTTCAGCTCAGGGACAAAATGTAGCATTAGGGCAGGCTATTTATTTATTTAAAAAATGTCAACACTTCATAAATGAAATTTCTCTAGAAACAGAATAACCAGAGAAAAATAGATAGGACTTGCAAGGAGAGATAAACAAGGGAAAATTTTACATTCAGCACAATAGGATAGCTTTTTCTCCCCTCAAGCTGGGTCACCTCTGGCTGCAGTTGAAAACTTACACACCTGAACAAAAAAATTCCACAGACCAAGCAAATTTAAAATGTCAGGATGCTTCTAAACTGATTCCTTTGTGGCATACCATTTTTGACAGGCAAGGTGTTAGAACTGAATTCATATTTGCAACAGGCTGATATTATCTTTCTTTCATAAAAATCTTTCCTCTCATAAGTAGTCTGAGATGACACAGCAACAATTTCCTGCTTATGTATATAGCTAATAAGAGAAGGTGAATGTTATCTATATCATCAAAAAGAGGAAGAAGGAAGATCTAAGGAGCTGAAAACCAGTCCATCTGACATCAATTCCCAGTAACATCTAGAGTAAATTATAAAGAAATGGTTTGTAACCACCTTGAGAACAATGCAGTTATCACCAAAAGTATTGTAACATAGATTTGGAAGACTAATCTTATCTGATTTTTTATTAGTTAATTTCTATACTAGATGGTGGGAATTTGGTAAACATATTATGTATTGGTCTCAGCAAAGTATTTGAAGTACCCCATGATATTCTGATTAGCAAGCTAGTTAAGTATAGGTTGGATGGCATGACAATTAACTGGATATATAGCTGGCTTGAAAATCACACATAAAAAGTGGTTATCAATGTGCTTGTGAAAAAGTCGTTCTTGGAATAGTCATTGACTGCAAACTGAGAATAAGTCAGTAGTGTAATTTGGCTCCAAAACTGCTAATTATATGTTCAGCCACATTAGTTATAGACATATGGTTTCCAAATTACAGAAAGACTCTACTGTAATCTGCAGTCAGACAATGAGGATTAGGGGACTAGAAAATTCTGTGAAGAGAGATTGAAAGAAATAAAAATAATTAGCCTTGAGAAAAGGCAGAAGAGGAATATAATAATACTAAATTACTTAAGACTTAAAAGGATCCCACATGGAAGAAAGTTCTCCAGAAGGAAGGACATGAAATACTGGATTTACATTACAGAACATCCAACACCAACTTAAGAACCTGTCAGTAAGAACACTTTGACAGTGCAATCAAGTACCCAGAGAGGCAGCAGACTTCAGGTCTTCAGATGGAAGCTAGAGAGCCATCTGGATATCCTATGTCTGGGATACTTCCATCTGAATTCCTGCACTGAGCAAGGGGTTGAACTCAGTGGCTTAATGCCCTCTACGAATTTTTGGATTCTGTGAACTTGATCTTCCTTAAGAGCACTTCAGATTCCGTGGTTTTGAAATGCTAATACTTCCTTGTACAGATTGGGGGGAAAGTGTTATCATTGATTCTACTGTTTGCTGTGGTTCTGTTGAATTCAGGGAAGTTCTTTCCCTTCCTTTGTACAAAAGGTGAGAAAGTTGTGTGGAAACATGTCCCTATGTCCCAAGTGTTGCCTGGCATTACTGTTGGCCAGTGTCCAGCAAATCAATCATTCCACACTTAGTTCCTGATGGAACAGATACAATAAGGTCCTAAGGCAACTTTACCACCATCCGCATCGTGGCATAATTTTAGAGTACAGTAAAATCTAACACAAAGCTGCTCTTACCTTCTCATGTTCAATCAAAATCCAATGTAGATCAACTCTATTTTGCGAGAAATTTGGATTATTATCTCTGCTTCCACTGTGGGGTATTGCCCTGCCACCTGATTATTTGCCTTTTCTTAGTTTCCCATCCTGTGCCTCTAGAGTAGGCAAGTACTCACACAGCTTTAAAAAGTAAAAGAAATGGAGAACACTAGTGATAATGTTAGCTTTCCCATATAGCAACATTCAGTCCTTTTTACATACAGTGGTGCTTAAAAGTGTGTCAACCCTTTCAGTATTTCTACATCAATATGACTTAAAACATGGTATGTTCTCCACACAAGTCCTAAAACTAGATAAAGAGAACCCAGTTAAACCGATGAGTCCAAAACATTATACTTGTTCATTTATTAAAGGGTGGGAAAGTTGTGGGTCTCCAGCTGGTTTGTTAAACTACAACTTCCAGGGTTCCCAACCAGTTTGTACAACATGTAAGAGATGCTTATTTTCATCCTCTGTTTAAAAAAGCATAGAATACTTCAGTCCTTCTGTATGTTTCAGTTTTTATCCAGTGTCTCTCCTTTCATTCTTATTCAATCCCTTGAAACAATAGTTTTCTCTCAATTCCTTCTTCACCTTACCATCAACAATCTCACAAACCCATTTAACATGGTTATAGCGTGGGATATTCTACCAAGCTAGAAGTGGCTCATACTGTTAACAACCAGCTGGTGGCCAAGGCAAACTATCTTCAGTGCTGGTCTGATTAGATCTCTGTGCTGCATTTGATACCTTGAACTATCAAATATTATTATCCCATCTGAGTTTTTTTAGTGCAATGGTTCCAGTTCTACTCATTTCTCTGACCCTTTTCTATTATGTGGAGTGGTTGTATCTCCTAACCTTTGTCTTCATCAGTGGGGGTGTCTCAGGCTTCAGTGTAAGTTCCCTTTTGTTTACTTTCCACACACTTCCTTTGAATTCTTTAATTTCTTCTTTTCAGTTTAATTATCTCATCTATGCTGACAATATCTACATATATTATTTTGTTCTGGATGACCCAATTCTGGATGCCCCCCCCTTGCAAGTGCTTTTGAAGGACCTCGGTCAGATCCCCCCATCTCAAACTGAACATGAGAAAGACAGAGATGTTTTATTTTATTTATTTATTTATTTATTTATTTATTTATTTATTTATTTATACATCACATTTATCTAGAGATGGTTGTGTTTCATACTAACTGTCCCACTCTTTCTATCTCCTGTCTTTTTTTTTTTCAGGGCTGTCAGCTGTGGGCCTGTTCTGTGGTGAGAAACCTAGAAATCCAGGTCAAGGAAGGTCTTCCTTTATGCACTAAAAAGCATAACTTTCCTTGAATTACTGAAAAGATCTGTTAGGTCCTCACCACCAAGGCAGCAAACAGCTGGTTCACAACTTGATTGTTTCATGTTGGAATTATTCCAGCATTCTGCTGGCCATCTTATTTTATTACTCTCTCCATCCCCTGATCTGGATCCAGTTCGGTGCTATTACACTGATCTGGATCTTCCCCAAAGCATCCCTCCTTCTCTTTATCACATGTCCCTACACTGGCTGGATGTCTAGAGAAGGTACCAGTTTCAGTTACGGGTGCTGACTCATTGGGCCTGATATAGGCACACTCAGTGATTTGAAATATCTGCTTGTGGCTCAGGTGCCTTATCCCTAACCTGATCTTGATCCTAGTGCTAAAATAGCCACAAGTAGATGAGAAAAGGTTCTGAAACCAGCTCTCTGGAACCAATATCTACCAGGTTATACCTGGAATCTGATTTATCAACATTTTAAAAGGGGCTAAAAACATTCCTTTTTATGGGCTTTCATAAAGGTAGTTTAAGAATCACTTCTTTATGTAGAATTCTTTTTTTAATATAATTTTTATTGAAACATTTTAGATAGATAAAAGATAAACATGAAAATATATAAAGAAAAATTAGAGAAGAAAAAAGATAAAAGAAAAAGTGAAGAAAGCAATACAGTTAAGGAAAGAAAAAGAAAAGAAAAACATATTTAAAGAAGCAACTTCTGATCTCCTTTGCAGCAGTTACAAATAAAGTTATTACCCCTCCTCCTTCATTCAGTTTACATTACAGAGATCCCTTCAGTCCCATATTCAACTCCTTTTTCAATCAGCAAATCCACAAATCACCATTTCACTTTTTTCCGTTTTCTTTCCATTTCCGGATCGTTGAGGGTGTACATGTTAAGCTGTGATCTCTAACTGAAATGTAGTACACTATTGTACCAAACTGTTAATGCTATATTTGGATTGTGCCTAGTTATGAAGATGACTGAAACTATCATTGAGATGCTGCTTTGAGAGTTGCACTAACTTTGACAGATGGAGTCCCTAAAACAGAAGCATTGTGCAGAAGCCTTAAAAAGGTAGGGCTCACTCAGTGAATGAAGAGATGTATTAGCTTTTTTCCTAATCATTGCTGAGGCATGCGCAGCCATACTCAGAAGGGAGGAGAGTAAGAGGAGCAACTTATAATGCTGAAGCAGAGAAAAAGCACTTTCTACAGCAAGTATGTCTAACATTTCTGAAGACTCCTGAACAGAGAAGTCGGCATAACATTTGTGCCATCAGTCATGGAGTTTGGCCCTCCACATTTGAGAAGCAGATTCTGTGGTAGTAAAGTTCACTTCAGTCAACTATATAGCACAAAGGGGGACAGGGTCATAGCTATTGAAAATCCCAGGTCCTGTCTCTGGATACTGCAGATGAAGATCCACATTAAAAAGATTGGGGAAGACCTCTCTTCATCGGATTGTATAGAAATACTGGTGACGTAAGTAAGGGTTCTGTATCTTGAGTGCAGAAACTGAAAAGAACACTAAATGGCAGCAAAGAGATTCACAGAACATACCTGTTTGGTGTCATCTAGTGGTCATCCAGATTTCTGCAACTGGATGTTAGTCCTACAGTACTGAGCTAGAGAAATCAATAATCTGAAACAGTACGAGGAGAGCTTCACATTTAGGCTTTCCTCTGGACAAAGGGCTATGAGAGCACCCAAAGATTTCTCTCTTTTAGGATTAAATACTCCATAGCCAGGCTAGGAGGCATTCTAGAATCAAGAGCAATGATTGAAAGAGCAACCTTAAGATGTGTGTCTGTTAGCTTTTAATATCCTGTAACCATCTCATTATATTCACAGGCAATTTTTACTGCTTTGTAACACCCATATTAAACTCTTACTCAGTGTGCTAAAGGGTAGAACTTGTATACCCTTTTTAATATATGTTTAAAGGTCATTCCAATGAACCTGAAGCCTTTTGAATGCTAAACTAGGGAGTGGTAGTGTGTGGATTACAAGAGTGTGAGGTTGTGTACATATGTGAAATACTTGTAAGCTGCCTACTAGAGTCTTTGATATAGTATTTGGTGTTATATGAATGATCTAGACCTAGATTGAAAACTGCCTGGGACTGAGAATGATCAGGCCCCAAGAACATAGCACTTTGACAACCCTGAATTTCAGACAGTCTAGGGAGAAACTAAGAAGAATCACCCCTCTGTCACTGCTTCAGTGTTGACAACTCAGGGACTACTTCCATCTCTCCTCCAGAGTACCCTGCTCTAGGTCCTGTCCCCTAGGCAACACTGTCCTTGCATTCCAGACGTCTCCTGTGTTTTGCTGCCCAGGAGATAATATTCATGGCTGGCAGACATTTGCGTCAGTGTCAGATACAGTCTCAATGCCATCATGCCCCAGCTTGGCTCAGTAAAGAAATCAGGAGGCAGAATGAACTGGGTAGGTTAGACTTCCAGGAGGCAACTGAAGAGCCAGACCACCTCACCCGCAAGGCAGGACTTCCCTACACACATTCTGAGCTACCAAGCAATATCTGGGAACAGTGCCTCAGCCTGAACTCTCAGACATATGCAAGAACATTTTTTTCTGCAGGAACTGCACACAGCCTGCCCATTATTCCCTTGCGCATGTTGGACCAGAGCTCTTTGAACATCTTGCCCATGATCAACTCCATGTTGATCCTGCAGCTCTTCTTGCTGGCTCCTGCTGCTGTTGCTGGCTGCAGCAGGGATGAAGTTGACAGGCATCTCATCCTGGCTAGAATCAAAGCACATTTCCTGGAGTCCCTTGGTCCTGTCCCCCATAGCGAAAAGGCCCAAGGGGGACAAAGGGGGCTCCACAGGAGGCATGCCTTGGGCACAGCAGCTGCTCATAGCTGGGAGGAAGAAGACACATCCCAAGTGATTGCCTTCCCATCCAAAGGTAAGCAGAACCATTATTGGAGGAGTCCTGGGTGGGTTGAAACCAAAAGAAAAGAAAAAGTATCCTGATGTACCTGAGAGAAAGAAAGAAAGAAGATAGGGCAGACTTGATTTTATCATCTAACCCATTTCATAAGATGCAAGGACAAGGACAGAAGTCAAGCACATGTCATGGATCCTGCACAGAGCAGGACTAGTTGGACTAGATGATCTTTTAGGTCACATCCAACTGTATGATTCTAAGAAATCATATACCAGTGAACTTCATGCCAGAGGCAAACACACACACATACACACACACATCTTGATTTTAATTCAGCTATAGCAGAAATTTAAGCCAGGTTCAGCAATTCAAATCCTGCTGATGCTGCCAGATCAGAAAAGTTTACACACAGTGTAAACAGAGCTTTCGGGCATTCTGGTGGTTTCTGAATATTTCACTTTTCTTGTAGACCCCAGTTTTCTCTCTAGTTGTTCAGAAGTCCCACTGAATTTAATGCAATTAACGATAAATCCTTACCTGTCTACTTAAACATAGGTCTAATGGAATTCAGTAGGACTTACTGCCAGATAACAAGGCATATTACTTCAGCCACAATTTGTAGTGTTATATTCTTTTATTTGAGAGTCGTTTCACTGAACTCAATGGGACTTACTTCAGAATAGGCAGGTAACACTGTACTGTGACTTAATAATGAACTTGCAACCTAAGCTTTTTGTTACGCTAAAATAAACCTCACTATTTTCAGATTCTGCAGGTACTTATGTGTAGGATTGCCTCCTTAGGGAATACCTTTGAAAGAGACTTTAACTTTCCGCAATCCAGATTATTGACCTGGGTTTGTGTCTGAACAGGAAATGAGATGTAATGATAGTATGCAGAAAAAATGGGGAGGGTAAAGGAAGAGAATCTAAATTCCATAAAGGGAGAAATGGCTCATTGGAAGCATATGAACTTTGATCATGTTATCTCTCTTGCACCCACATATTCTGTAACAGCTTTGCTAGGGCTGCTGCATTGGAGCTGCAAAAGTCTAGATTTTCATTTTACAGGACGAAAGAATTATGTTTTCTGCATCTCTTTTCTGCCATCTAGCAGCTGTCCAGAGTTTTGCAACCCAGTTTTGGCAGCTCTAGCTTGCCCAGCACTTTCTCAGGAATTTAGTATTAACATGCAGGTGTGCATGATGTACACATATATTATGTATTAATGAACAGATGAAAAACATCAAGAGTAAGCCAGGCAATATCTTTACTGGATCCAGTTTCTGCCAGTGCAAGACTTTGCTCTCGTGTTACATGTAAGCATATAATCAGAAAGAGTCCGGTAGCATCTTTTCTGACTAACAAATTTTATTAAAAGGCGTGAGCTTATGCTTTTTAATAAAATGTGTAAATCAGAAAAGGTGCTAGATGTAGACAGAGATGGAGAGAGAGAGAGATGGCAGCATGGAGTTACCAATTGGTTTCTAGAAGGCAGGAACAGGAACAAAATTGTTTGCTAAAATTCAATATGGCAAATAAAGGAAAATTCAGATGAGTCACAAGCTGACTGCTCTGTTTCATGTACCACCCAATGTTTTCTAATTTGCATATTTGAACATTCTATTGCAGGGCATGGCAGGAGTAGCCTTTTAACTTCATTGCTATTCATCAGTTAAAGCAATCACGTTAAGATCCACCCAGCATCAGACATGAATACCTGTGCTTTTCCTAAAAGAAGGCCAGATGCTCATTGCAAACAGCTTCTTGCCTCAGTGTAGCAGGCTAGGAACGCAAGGGGATTGTTCATACAGCACTTGGGCATCTTGAAAATCAGCTTTCCATTTTAACATCTTATTTATTTATTCATTGATTTATCAAATTTATATGACAGCAAGGAGATGATGCATGTTCACAAACTGCACTAAGTCATAATCTGATTTGTGCAGTTTTGGTTTAGCATTTGGGAGAACCCAAATGCGTGGCTTGTACACAATGTTTTCTGGATGTGAGTTCAGCTATTGTGGCTTATTATATAAAAGGTATTTAATAAACGATGGCTTAGTGAAATATACAAACACAGCAACTATCTTGTCAAAGAATGCTGGAGCAAACACAAGGCATGTTTTAAGATTTCATCCTTTCTCTCCCCCAAGAGTGCAAAATCAATGATAAGTCTAAATCAAGACAGTAGCAGGAAGTTCTTTGAAGTAAGGGTTGAACACAAACGCACATTTACAAGGAGTCATCAGCACTCCTTCTTTCTTCCTTCAAGGATCACTTCCCATTCTTCCAGTCTGGGAGAAACAGTTGCCTGCAATATGTAATGCCAATCGTCCCATTAACCCCTCTCCTATTTTGCAGATGTACCCTGTGAACCATCTCAACCGGATGAGCTTCTAGAGGATGAGGGAGTTTTCACCTACATTTTTCAACCCTCAATACATATCCTGAGTCGTGTGGTGACCTCAGCCCAGCTGTGGTTCTACACAGGCCCTGTGATAGTTCAGAACAGCCCCTCGGAAACTGCCTCCAACAGCTCCACACCAGAGGCAAAGATATTGACGCTCTCTGATGAAGGCCGGGTCCCACTAGCTACCATGGCAGTGCCAGCTCCTGAGGGCTGGACAGTCTTTCACTTCAGAACAACCTTCTTCCCTTACCTTGCCCGGAATATATTTGTGCTCTTTATTCGTTGCCTAGGCTGCCCCTGTGTGGCTGATGCTGAAAAAATGCCCTTCCTTGTAGCAACCACCAAACCCAGGGGCCGAGACCGGGCCCGGCGCTCCTCAGTGCCCTGGTCACCAGCTGCTCTCAATTTGCTGCAGCGGCCTTCAGATAATGCTGCAGTCCATGGCAACTGCCACCGTGCTTCCCTCAATATCTCTTTTGAAGAACTAGGATGGGACAAGTGGATCGTGCATCCTAGCAGCTTTGTGTTTCATTACTGTCATGGGAACTGTTCTGACATCCACTCACTCACACACAATCCCAACTTCCAGCTGTGCTGTGCTGCCTTGCCAGGCACCATGCACTCTCTGAGGGTCCGTACCACCTCAGATGGTGGCTACTCCTTCAAGTATGAGACAGTCCCCAACATCCTCACCCAGGACTGTGTCTGCATATAGCAAAGACTCAGCTTTAGCAGTAAAATGCTCTCCTGATGGGAAACTACTGTCTTGCTCAGATCAGTTCACTCTAGACCCTCAGCAACAAGTATCTTCTTCATATGAACCCAGGACCAAAGCACTTCTAGACAGTGCCTTATCTGCTCAATGTGAAGACTGGCACCTTTGCCCTTCACAGCCAGTTTTGGAGGCCCCACTACATCTCATTTGCCCTTGGACTTTATTAACTGAAGCTACAATCAGAATGGAAGACCAATACTGGGGTGAAGAAGCTGCTTAATCTTCTCCTTTTGTTTTGTCCACTCAAAAGTACCTCTGCTTAGCTGCTACCCCACCCATGACAGAAAAAGTGTAAGATCCACATCTTACACTTAAGATGTAAATTCAGGTTGGAGAGGGTGATATTCAGCAGACAGAAGGGATATAATTAAATAGTCTTCCTCCTCCTCCATTTATTCCCTCTTGATGACAGCCCCCAAGGAAAGCAAAAGAAGGCATATACAGTTTGGCCTGAGGGTCCTGGACCTGTGTCTCTAAACAGGACCAGAAATTCTCCCTTGGTCTCCAAAGCTAAAAGGGAGAGTTTCAGGGGTTTCATAATCTGAGGAGAAGAATAGAGGTGGTAGAGATTCTTATCAATCACAGAAAAGCCAAACACTCTTTTTTTGGATTGGCAGCAAGAATAGTACAACTATCTGAGCAGCATAAGGCCAGATAGGACCTAGAATCTGCAGAAAGAATGCACATGGAAAACATACAGACAGGCAGGATATTTATCTTGCCAATCATGCAGCTGAATGTGTCTCACACAGCTAGCTTGCCCTGCAAATTTTCTGAACTCTAGGGATCTGCAAGTTTGTTTCCCTTAAGAAACTGAGGAAAAAAATGCCCATTTTTCATTAATGATCCTCAGTCCTGGCATGCTACCTTTTCACTGTGTCTTTCCTTCCTCGTGTTCTTTCAGACACAGGTTTATCCCTGGGGCTCTACAAAGAGCAAGAAGAAACTTGTAGCAGAGGGCTTACACTTGGCTTCTCAGCCATCCCAGCTCTGATCTCTCTCCAGTGAACTGAAGGCTGGGGAATAGGAAGGGGCTGTTAGAGTGGACTAGCAGGGTTTTCTAGCCAGCATCTCTAATTCCCATAGCTCTTATCAGAATGCTGGGGGAGCAGGAAAGTGGGCCTATTTTATGAAGTATCTGATCAAGAAAAGAGCCAGTTAAGTGCAACAAGTATAGCGTGGTTTAGGAATTGATGATGCCTGCCTTTGCCAGTAGACATTGTCACTTGGTAAACATTCCACCCATGAAGGGAAATGTCAACTTCACTATGAAAATGGCTGAAAGAGAGGCCAATGGTTCTCTAACAAGCGCTGAGGATGGGATGAACCCCTGGAGCCCATTAGAAGTCCTGCCTGCAGCTACCGAGTATCCTTAATGAGAACGTGGTGAGATGGCCCGAGTGTAGGAGTCCCCTTGTTTTGTTAAACTATATCCTAATCAGCATTCATTGTAAAGGGCCAATTAGAAATGTTTCCAAAACAGTGACGGTTAAATAAAGTTTTTTTTTTCCTTAAAAGAAACCCCTCAGTACTATTCAGTATCTTACAAAAAAAGAAAAAGATGCCAGTCCTGGGACATCTCACTTTACTAAAGTGCTCACTTTACTAAACCGATGGAACACAGTATGATGCATGTAAGAAACAAGTATGTTTCAATCTTGATTTCATGTAGGCATTTCAGTGTAAATTCTTGCAGGTAAGTTTCAAAGTATTTGTTGAGGAGAAGGAAGCAGCCGGGCAGAGGATCAATTTGGCCTCAAATTCCAAGAATAGCACTGGGGAGCAGACACAGCAGTGTGAGAGCCAGCCGTGGGTTAGCTGAGATGCTACTGTACTCAAGCCGAGTTATGTTCTGCAGGTAATACAAGCTTTTGTCAATAGATGGCTCCCAAGGCAGATGAATAGAAAATACAGTCAGAGTTCTTTCATTTTGGTTCCCCTCCTTGGGAGGCAACATTGATTTTTGCGTAGCTCAGAGAAAGCAGTGTTTGTTGAAAGAGCAGAAAGGTGCAATTCCTTTTCCCTTTTAAGATTTCGCAGGCAGGGCAGAATGTCACTGTCCAGATATTTCAGAGGTCTCTGTGGCTGTTTGCTCAACCCCATTTCAGCCTAGCATACAGTGCAAACCCAACGTGTGTACTTAATGGCTCAATATACAGGATGAATCCAGAAGTTTCACTTGAATAAACCATGGTTCATTTAACCAAAAGGAAGTGTGTCAGGTGAACACCACCTATGTCTTCTCTAAGGTGACCAAAAAGTGTTTCTGTTCTATTATTCACATTAAAAGTTGCAGGTGTAAGAACAAGGGATTTGGGGGGTATGTTTACTGCATGGTAGGTAACAACACTGCCTCATTCCTTGCCCCCAACTCTGGTAAGTTATGCTGGCAGTGACTATTCTCCAAAATATACAAAGACTGCTGCACAGAAGAGCACTGGACACCGAACAATGCACAGTTCTAATCATCATACCTCAAAAAGGATGGAAGGTAGGATGGGAGAGCCATGAGAAAGGCTTCCCAACATGATTATAGTTTAGATTCTCAGCCAGGAGGCCACAGCTACTGTGGTCTTTACCTTGCAGGAAAGGTGCATGGGGGTTGATGGAAAAATAACAGAAGAGCCATCAAAGAGGGTTATCACCCTCCTGCCCATGCTTGCAGTAGGCTGGCCACTGTGACCCACAGAATGTTGTAGGAGAAGGGCCTTTAGTGTGACCTTACGCTGAAACCCACTTCTTTCCAGAGTTCCACTTCAGAGGCACTCTCCCTGCCATATAATAATTTTCAGGAAAGGCACTATTCTCTCTGCTAGCTTGTTCCGATTTAATAATAAACTTAAATGATTTATGGACTACCCTTCACAAGGTAGTTTTAAAAGACAGAGTGAATTGAACAAATCTGAATCCTCCACCTCTTCTTCTCCTTGCATGTGGCCCAAGTACCTCAATCCAGCCACTTCTCTATGAAGGTGAGGGAGAACTGTTCCAACAACTCGGCCTCCACAACCTGATGCCCATAAGATGTGTTGGACTTCCATAATTGCCAGGTAACATGATTTCAGCCACAGTGGCTGGGGAGCATAAAGGCTGGTCCAACACAGCCAGAAAGCAGCAGGTTGGGGGAATTCACAGAAATTCTTGCAGAGGAAGCAACACAAATCATTGGGGGAATTAGGAGAGCATTAGCAGAACTTTCATTTACTCACACTACAGGATATATTGAAGGAAAAAAGAGGGGTAATGACTATGATAAATTTGCTATGCATAAACACATGGTTGTATCCTGTTGCCAACTTCTAAGCGACTCAGTAAGTAAAACACCCATGGAAAAAGACAGCTTCTTTAAGGTTCAGCAAGCATGCCTACACTGGGTCTGAAACAAGTTTGCCACTTTGGATGGAAATGCTGCACCTCCCTAATACTTTACCTATATAATAAAGTCCCTATTTAACCCTGATATCTCCAATACTGGTCTTAAATAGACAAGTATTAGTCCCATGAGAGATTTTGCCAGTGAGGGAGACAAATGTCCAAACTAATAACATGTGGGACAAGATTCTAAGCTACCCTTTTCTCAAACAAACTTAGGTTTCACATGTGCCTATAATACTCTATGAGGGGAGACTGTTAAGTCTAACTGAGAGCGCTGGGGTGGGGGTGGGGGGAGGATGCCCTAGCAATTTACCAGGGCACAATTCTTTTAAGTATTGATCAGGCTTGCACAAGCAAATGTAGGGCATTGTCAAAACACACTTGGGCTTTCCTTCTCACTTTGCCTGTGCAAACCTATATTTGACAACTATGATGCTGCAAAATTTGAGAACCCCAAGATATATAGATTAAAATGTACAAATTTAATGCAAGCGGTCAACCCTAGCCCCAATACCATCCCACAATAGTGGTTTATGCTCTCATCATTTCTCAACTAGACTAAGGCAATGAGCTCTAGATGGCTCATTTTTGGCTCATTAGCTCCTTTGAAGACCACCCAGAAACTGTAATTGATGCAAAGTACATTGGCTCAGCCACTAGTGGATGTTATCCATCCAAAAGACATTACACCTGTTCTTCAGGCCCTATATTGGTTACCAGTAGGTTTGCTGATGCACTATAAAACCATACATGCAATGACTTGGCACTTAGGTACCTCCAGGATTACCTTCTCCTGCCTGGATTGGCCCATCAAATGTGTTTATCCCAGAAGCTCTTGGTTGTACCCCACTTTTGTGAAATGAGAGGAATAAAGACCACGAAGTACAGTTTCTCAGTTGTTTCTCCTACCTTGTCAAACAGCTTCCCCATAGAATTAAGACTTGTACCATCCCTTCTAACATTCTGGAAGCCACAAGATGGACATTTTTCCAAAGAATTGTGGTTGAATAGTTTGCTATTGCCATCTTTATTTTACTTTGAATTATTTATTATCTGTTATTGTTTTTGTTACAAATTATTTTTCATGTTCACTTTTAATATTTATCCTTGTCTTAATTATTGTTTTAATTAATCTTTACCATGAACACTTTAACTGTTAAATGGAGTAATCAACTGTTCTGTAAACTGCCATCAGCCTGTATTGATTTAATAGTATTGAAGCAGAATGATGGACTGACTGAATCATTTGTTTTATTCATGTGGGGGACACACCAATTCATTTAATATTTTAGGGGGTTGTGGTCCTATACATTCAAGATGACTCTTGGCTAGAAGCATCATACTGAGGGAGGGTGATCATTATGAGGGAGGGTGACCCAGAGATGCAATTTCAAAGCAACATTGCAAGTAAACTATCTTGGACTGATGCCTTATCGTTTAAATGCTGCTTTTCAATCAGGGCCCATTTCCTGCTTCCTCCCTGATATCATTATGACTGTCAGGAAGCACAATTTGGGAAGTCACCCAAAGACACTGAATCCTGGAAGAATCAGGACAAACAAGAGGATTTTTTTTTTAAACTCAACATGTAATTCAATTTTGGGATTTGCTACTACGAGATGTGGTGCTGGCTACCAGCTTGGCTGACTTCAGAAAAGGGTTGGACCAATTCATGAAAATCATAAGAGTCAGTGGCTATTTGCCTTGATGGCAGCATGACTGACCCTGAAGGCCATCTGCTGGGACACTCATGGGCTTCCTTGTGGTTGGCCACTGTGAGAACAGACTGCTGGACTAGATGGGCCAAGAGTCCTATCTGACAGGACACTGCCTATATTCTTACATACTGTTGCCTTGGCAACACCCTCCCTGAAAGATGCTACTGTGTTAAATGGGTCACAACTTTGACTCAGGATAAGGCACTTCTTACAAGACACCCCAGCCCCATCCTAAAATTCACAGTACATTTCATTGCTTTTTGCAAAAAGCAAGACTAAAATGGGTGCATTAAGCTTTCATGCATTAAACCTACTTTTTTTTTTAATGGAAAAGAAATAGCCCAAAATTATTAACTTTATCCTTCCAATAATACACATACACCACTGCCACAGCATTGGAAAGTCCCAAATATTTTAACAGTTCAGCCCAGCTGTAAATAAGGGTGCCTTCTCCTGCCTTACATTACTCATTAGCTGGGATCCCCACCTCTTTCGGCTTCTCAGTTAGTGAGGATTTAGAGTATAACCAAGGCATCCTAAAAGTCCACAACTGTGCAAAATTCTTACTAATTTGTTCTTTTTTTTTTCCTGCAAAAAGAGTCAAGACCTCAGGATTGCTATAAAAAATCTTTTTTTTAACCAAATATATATATGTATATATTATACATCCATATAAAAGAACAAAAATTCAGAACTGTTCCAGTAAATTATAAAAAAAATAAAACATAAAAACACATTTTGTGTCTGTCTCTGAGATGACTCAAACGTGACTCTGGTCCCCATGCCATTTAGGAGGAACCGAGCACAGCACCCCACAGAGGGCAAGAAAGGCAGATGCTGTTCATAAACCAGCATCTTGGAATGCAGCAGAATTATCTTTGGCCCAGCCACCAATCATTTCTATTATCCAGGATCAAGGAAGAGGAAAAGAAAATGAGGGAGTTGACTTGTGTACAGCTGAATCCTGAGGAAAATCCTGGGAAGTTGAAGACGTAAACTGTAATAATATAAAGGGGGGGGGCAGGGCAATTGCTATGTCGCTTTTAATCCAGTCCCATTGGAGAGAGAGAGAGAGAGAAAAGAAACAGAACACCCCCTAGGCAGAACAATAGTACCTCTACAACATGTATAAAAGTAAAAAAATAAGTTTCCCTTTTGGACTCATAAAAAGACACACATACAAAGACTTCTGAAAGTACATCACTACAGCCTCCCCACCCACCCAGATCTGGGATGTGGGGACTCATATTATCTTCTTTTCCCTTATCTTCCACAGAAGTAGGATCAGAGCATATCCTTGTCTCCCGATTCTTCCCTCAGGGCACTTCCACATATCAGGCTAATGAACACACGTATGCACATGCTTTCAGTTCCCCCCATTTCTTCTTGCCACCTGGGCAGTTGTCCAGCGCTTCAGAGACCTGGAAATAAAATGGAGGAAAAGCATTAGAGTTTCTCACTCCAATCCCTGATGAACAGACTCTGTCCCCCACACATGCATTTGCTCTTGGGGGGTTCCTAGCTAATCCCCTGGGGATATCTTCTTCCTATTCTGCTGCTTCACACCATATAGCAGCTGAGATTTAGCCATCAGCTTCCATGCATGTTTTTTTCTACGCCAGACTTTTCATGCCTGCCCTAGCAAACAGCAAAAATCTGACAGCTGTGGAAAGGGCAAAACAGCTCCAGCAGTTCAAACCTCATGGAGAAATTATGAGAAGTACTATTGTAATTATAATCTTTAATAAAAAGAGAAATTATGAGAAGTGTATGTATTACTGATGCGATTCAGAAGAACTACCAAAACCGCTCCAATCGTTTCCCCTCAGTGTCAAATTCGGCCTTCCACCAGGCTCATTTGCCGTACGTGGTTGCCACTCACCAACTTGAGAAGGGTCATCTGGTGAAAAAAATCTGACTGATCTGCTCTGTCTCAGGCATGTTGCAAAAGCCAGCCTTCTCAGCCAAGGGAGCCTAGAGGCACACTTGCTTCAGAGAGCCTATAAATGGACCCAACACCTAATAGCCCCCAAGAAAGCAACCATTCACACTAACTGCTCTTTAAGCATAACCATGTTTAGATTTAGAATAAGGGCTCTTGCCAAGATAGTCAATTCTTGCTTGTCGATGGTTGACTTTTCTAAGACACTGGCACTGAACTCCAAATGAAAGCCTGTTCCTCACCCCACTTACCACTAGTTCGTTCACAAGCTGCCCCTTCCTTCTCATGGGCCAAGTTGAGGCGATTCTGCTCCGCCGCCAGCCCATTAGATTCAGGGCTGCTACTTCGCAAAGGGCTGGCGGTACCCTCCGGCTGCAGTTGAAAGGCCATTTCTAGATGCTCCTGGGCTATCCTGAGGTGCTTGTGCAGTCGCTCCAATTCGTGGCCGGGGAGTCTTGATGCCACAGGGTAGCGCTCGGTAGCCATGCCTGCCAAGCTCTCTCCCCTGTAGCCCAATTTGTCCTTGACCAACTGGCCCTTGGAGGGCTCTTTTTTCAGAGAATGGTAGGTTGGGGGTGCAGAGGGATCCTTCTGGGCATACTGGGGCTTTGGGGGTGGAGCATCTTCCTTATTAAGGCCGCGGAGTGCATCCCGGATCCCGCCAAAGCCCAGATGGAAGAGCTCACAGACATTGAGAAGCAGGCAGAGCCCACTCACAGCATACATGATGAGGAGGAAGATGGTTTTCTCAGTGGGGCGAGAGACAAAGCAATCCACCGTGTGAGGGCAGGGGCTGCGTGTGCATACATAGGAGGGGTTAACCTCAAAGCGGTAAAGCACATACTGCCCCATCAGAAAGCCCACCTCAAATGCCGAACGGCAGAGCAGCTGCAGCACGTACGCAGTCATCAGACCATCGTCCTTGATGCGCCGGCGGCCATCATGTTTCTGGCTCTCGGACTCCTTCACCTCCCTTTCGGGCTCGATCTCCTCAAAGATCATGGGGTCCTCCTCACCATTATCCTCTGCCTCCTCATAATCACGGACAGCACCACGTCGCACCACAGGGGCCCGGCTTTTCCGAGGGGGTTGGCGTGAAAGCCGGTGCAGTGCAAAGCCCAGGTACATCACTGAGGGAGTGGCTATTACAATGATCTGGAAAATCCAGAAACGGACGTGCGAAAGGGGTGCAAAGGAATCATAGCAGACATTATCACAGCCTGGCTGCTGTGTATTGCAGACAAACTTGCTCTGTTCATCGTAGTAGATAGACTCGCCACCTACAGCAGTCAAGACAATGCGGAAAACGATTAACACAGTCAGCCACACCTTTCCCACAAAGGTTGAGTGCTGGTTGATCTCCTCCAGGAGGCGCGTCAGGAAACTCCAGCTCATCTTGGCTCAGCGTAGGCCTGCAGCCAGGAAACACAATAGGCAAAAGGGTAAGCTGAAAGAAATATGTCAGATGATTCCACTCTATAAGTCATGTCCCTTCCCCACTCGTCTCCCTCCACCCCTGAAAGCATAAAGCATTAGGGAAAACTGAAATAATAAAGTGTTGAGATAAGAAAATAAAAGGGAAATACTAAAGGATACAAGCAGAGCAATCCTGGAGTGGCAGCAGTAGGGAGAGTCTGCCTTATGATCTGTCCGGAACAAAGATGTTTTTCCCCCCTTCTTTCATCTCCCATTGCCCAGAATAAGAAGAATTAACTGCCGAAATGTCAGGGTTAGTGAATCTCAGAAAAATGCTTGGGGGTGATGTCAGTAGAGAAGGGGACTTGTGATCTATGACCTTCCCTGACACAACTCCAGAAGACTTTATTTTAATCCCCAATGGGGATGAAACAAGAGTTTTCTGATGCTGCATGACAGGGATCCCCAGCAACACATGTGCCATCCTGCCCCAAGGCCTTCTTCTCCAGCAGCATAGCATCCAAAACATTGGGAGGGAAGTAAGTGGCTCGCCTTCTCTAGTACTTTAAGGCTTCCTTCCTTCCTTTTAACAAAACCACATAAAACCGACATCATGTCATCCAAAACTTTATGTTTATGTATTATTATAAGCAATAACTTCAAGAAGCTTTTTCAAATGCTTGTAAGAAAACTTTCCCGGAAAATTCAACAGTTTTAGATTCTGAACGTTTCTTTTGAATCCTCATGGGCTTCAGTACATGTACAGGAACTAAAATACACTAAGTTCTTGCTTGCTATCTTGTTTCTTGATTTGAACTGCATATTTTTCAAAGGCAAATCAGTTGCATTCAAATGAAATCTAAGATTTCATGAGATGACCAACTATAATAAGACCTCAGTGGATCTACCTGATATCATATGAGATTTTGGACAAGGACCACAAAATTGATTAGACTTCACCTCCAGGAAGAAGTTAACAATAAACCACTTCCATATTGTTGTTAAGAAAACCACAGCGACATGTCTTTTATGTCACCAGAAACCAAGCTTGACTCAAAGCAGACTACTTTTATTACAGTTCATTGACTTATTTATAGGGAGCCATACAGAGAGATTATCTGATAGCTGAAATAATATTTAAACTTCCCTTTAGGAGCCTTACATTCTTATAATTAAAGTATTTAATCAGGATTTATCCAAACATATCTTCTACTTAAAAGATGGGGAAATTCTCAAATTTGAAAATGGTTTTTCCCCAATCTTCCCAGTTTCTTTCCCCAGGCCTTCACAAAGCACTAAAACAGAATGACATCAAGCTTAATTTCATTTCCTCAAAAAAATTAACTTCAGTTTTGAAAACATCTCTAATGCTCTGCCAATTGACCACCATACAGTCTCCATAGCAACTGAGTACAACTTTACCTTTTTAAATGTATTCTAGCCAATAATTATACATAAACACACATACACTCACATAGATGATTGGAAACACGAGAATTCATAGAGGCAAACAGACGAAATACAAAATTGGCCATGGATTCTTGCCAGTTTAACACATATTGGCTACCATACATTGTTTAAAAGGTGGCAATTTGTCACCCCCAGAATAGACTTACAACATATTTCTGAAAGCAGTTGCTGCTTCCCTTCCTCTTTTCTCACAGTTCATAGACTCAGCTCAAGGCAAATTCATGGTCTTCTATCACTACTGGCAGCTTCAAGGGATCCAACTTGGGTTGAGATATGGCACCTCGGAGGAGAAGGCATCTCACCTCTAGTCCTCACCTAATCTTCCTCTCCCAAATTAATATTGTCTCTAAAGGAAAAACAAAGGCACAATTCAGGTGCCTGTATGTTTCCTTGGGGCTGGATTCCATGTAAATTCTAACCCTCCCAGCTAATTGTAATCCTCTCCACCAACAATATCAGAAGATGCTTTTTTGTACTGAAGGCAAAGTGTAAGTTCAGCACAAGACACCATCTCCCTAAAAACTCATAGACTTCACAAAACTTCATACATAAGGCTGAAGGGATGAGTCAACCAAACTGGACAGAAGCAATGAACTGCAAGGGTGAATTTTTAGTAAAGTTTTTTCCCCCTGTTCCTTCACTGTCCATTTAGCCCTAACATCAATGAAAGAGGTTTGGCAACAGCTCCTTCTGTGAGTCAGTATGTCTCAGCTGTTGGATGGATGCCACATCCTGGTACACTGGGATGGGCATGACGCTCCAGTGCTCACATACAATGTGTCCTGAAGTAAGGGAGGTACCCATAAAAGGATGCCACATAGCAGGAGCCGTAAGCCTAGGGCATAGTTCTGTTCTGCATTTACACTTGCTTGCCCAGGTCAAAGGTAGCATGCTCCCTAATGAGCACCGCTTCCTACTCCCATCATCCAAAGTGAGGAGTACCGTAGTCTATTTGAGCATCAAACACAAGACACTGAGCCCAAGTTTCCAGATGGGAATACAGATCTGATCAAGGAGCAAGTCAAGACCCTTGACTTTGCCAATCACAAGAAGTTCTAGATTATCTCAGTTCCACTTGCAACTTTTTTTCCCCAAGAAATCTCTTTAATCAGCTAATCTTGGGTGATAAAGCCAGGTCATCTCAAAGTACCCAAACAGAAGCAATGAGAAATGCTTTCATTCTGCACTTTCCTTAATAGCAGGAGAATTTGCTTATGTCTTTCCACCCATTCCAGGAGATGATGCTTGAGGACATCATCAGTGCACAACTTAAAAATCATTCTTTGCTCTATTTTTTGTATTTGCATTTTTTTCTTACCCCTGGAAAGAGAAAGATCCTCAGGAGTAAAAGTGAAGGACTATTCCTAAAAGGTTCATGTAAACAAACAATGTCGTTGGGGAAACAGTGAAACATTCCACTAATTTTAAAGGGACAATCCTGGGAGTGTGCCAATTAACCCAAGGTTAATTCAGAAGGGTTAGGGTAGGCGCACACAGGATTGTTTTAGCAATGTCATATATTTGGAGGTACCTATGCATATAGAACACATTCTTATCAATTGTTCAGAAAATATTCTTTGAACTCACAGAAACTCATTTACTACAAGACTTGGATTCCCCCCAAAACTTGATTTTTTAATAATAAATGAGTAACACATGATGAGTAACACATAAAAACTCACAGTCTTTCCGGTTTCCAAATTAATTCTCAGATGAGTGTTCTACCCTAAATCGGTCACCTTAACATCTTTAATATGTCATCAAATCCAGCTGACTAACCCAACAGGGATATTATCACTTGTTTACCTAATCAGCACTAATCAGCAAAAGAACTAGGAATCTCGATGTCTGCCAGAAAATATGTATAGCAGAATAAAAATTAAATTTACCCAAAAGCATACATACAGATGACCAGATGCGTGGGACAGAGAGCAGAATGTCCTGAGTCAGGATGAGGGAGAGGGCAGAAGTCCAGGAGGAGTTCTGAGGCAGTTGCCTTTGGCTCAGATCTTTAAATATCTCCTTTAAAGAAGCGAGATAACAGATATTCTCCCTCACTTCATAACTCAAGTTGCACTTTAAGCTCATTTACTGATAGCAAATTCAAAAAAAAAAAAATTCAAAATACACTGGTTATCAAGGTATCTATGCGCAAGTTCAGTTACAAAAGCCTTGAAGGCATCCTAGTAAGAACTTGGAGTTTTCCTGTTTGCTGCTTCCAGAGGTGGGAGAAGACTGATTTGAATCTGTTGCTAGACAGCATCAAAAAATGACCATTACCACCAAGCACCCTGTTTCCTTAAACGACACATCTGAAACAGAAAGTTTGGGGGTAGCAACAGTGAATGTGTGTGTGTACGAATGGCTGTAAGCTTTGTTCTATTCCCAAGACTCAAAACAAGCTTGTAAATCCCATCAAATACCTCCCCCCCGCCCACCATCTCTGGATGACAGATCTTGGACTTGTAATAAATAAAGCAAATTAAACGAGATCCTGGGAGCCTGTGTCTGTCCCACCCCCCACCCCACGCTATATGGAAACTCCACTTAAACATTTCTAACGCAAGGAATATTTTATGCTCAACTATGTCCAAAATAAAAATCATGTAATATGAGAAGGCACGCTCAGTGTGAATAGCTGTTTCAGAGCATTCAGAACTCAATTACTTCAGTTTAACAAATGCACTTTGTGTGGACCCAGCATTATTTTCCTTAAGCACACAATGCAGGCACTTAGGAGCTACCCAGCTTCCAAATGAACTCTGGGCTTAGGCAGTTTTGCAATCAGTTCATGCTCCTTGTGGCTAAGAAGAATGAATACTATGCAGGGTCTAAAGCTCTCTGTCCAAGGAGAGTCAACAGGTTTCCTCTCAAAAAAAGGACAAGTGAATGGAGTCAAGAACCACCCTAGAAGATTTCTAACTTAACTTAAATGTATGGCTTCATTTACTGTCTACAGGTGCAAGTGTAGCAATAATCTTAAAATTGCAGTTTACAGTCTGGGATAAGTAATAACTCTATCCATTCAAATAAATCTTGTAAGTCCACAGAAAATTACTATCGTATTCTCTACTAGTCCTTCAGGCATGTAAGGAAATGGCATAAGGATGGCCTGAAAGAAAAGGCCAGGGGTGAGGAAGGGAAGAATTTTTCTTCTAGTTGCTTTAACAATTTTCAACTCCATATCACTAGAGTGGAAAAATTTGTCTCCTCTCCCCTTCATTCTTTTAGGAAGCAAGTGGTGAGTTAAAAAAAAAAAAAAAATTATGCAACATCAACAAGATCCCCAGGAAATGTCCTTACCCCTAGAACCGCAGTTTTGCTACCTGGACAAAAGTAATTTAGATTGTTCTGATAAGCCTTGTTTGCTTGATCAGATAACAGCATTCGCAAATACCAATTACACAGTCAGTTTAACACCTCCAGAAATACTAATTTGTGCAACTCTCCAGAACCAGATACTCTCCACACACCTTACCCTTCAGTGTTCAGAGTCCTTAGCCTGCACAAAGGGGCACTCTTCTTCAGAACTCAAGGCATCTGAAGAATAGGAATACTATTAAAATTCAAAGGAGGGGGGAGCAAGAAGCTGCCCAGGATAAAAAAAAATGGTCAACACCAGCCATGTGCCTGGAGCCAAGGAACATCACAGAACCGATTGGCTTAGACTCCTGCCCAAGAAAAGAGACAGCACGATTCTGCCAAGTAAGTGAGGGGTGGACTTTCCTAGGCACTCTACCTCAACCAGATGTACCGAATCCCATGTGGGTATAATCTTGGACATTATGTCCAGCCTCCTCTCACCCATTATTGTACATAATTTCAAGTACTGACTGCCAACTGGACACTTCCTACCAAACTGGGGTAAACATCTGCTTCATAAAACGTGAAGCACTTTAATATTTAACTGCTAGCTCTGAAGCCCCAGGTCGATCATTCTGCCCCCTCTCCAATTAAACGTTACTCTCTCTCTCTCTCTCTCTCTCTCTCTCTCTTTTTTTTTTTATCTTGCCCCAAATTGATTTTGTTCCCAGGGGAACAAGAAATGATTAAAATAAGCTTGGCGTTAAGGATGTTTGTGATTTGAATCAGGGGTGGGGGGAGGATGGCACCAGGGTCCGGAGCAAAATGAGGGGGGGGGTCGCGTTTGTACAATCGGGAGCCCAAGAGCACGATCGCGGGCAGAGGAACGGCACTGCGATCACGGCTCGAAACGATGCATTTCGAAGAATAGCATTACTGTCTCGCACAAAGAAATCAAAGTCTTCCAACGCATAACGGGAGAATCGACTTTTAAATCCTCCTCCTTTTCGGAGAGCGCAACCACCCCGAAACCCGAGAATGAGGGAAAGGCCATGAACCCGATCCTGTGGGGGCTGCTGCTCCTCCAACTCTCAAGAAACCCCAACGTGACCCCCACTCTTCCATTCCCCTCCCCGGGAGTTCCCTGTTAGCGGCAGAGCCCCTCCGCCGTCTCGACGCGCAGCGGGACTGGGCTCACTGCAGAGGGACCGCGTTGCTTCGGGAAGGCAGAACTCCCCCTACCCCATCCCATCCCATCCCATCCCAAGAGGGCTTCCCCAACATCCTGGAAACCCACTTACCGGATAACCGCCCGGCAGTCCTCACAAAGACGCGCGCCTTGTGCAATCGCGCTTCTCCCGCCCGCCCGAACAAAGGGGCTGCAGACGGTCACCGCCCCCCGCCCCTTTTTCCTCCTCCTCTCCTCCCTCCGCTGGAGCACCCGAAGCTGACTAATGAGAGATCGAGGTGAGCGGGCAAAAAGCCCGCGTGCCTCAACGGGTGTGTTACACGTCGACAGATATTCCCACCCCAGTTAGCGTGGTCGCACGCGGCCCGCCTTCTTTGTCGATCTCAGCGGCGCCGGGGAGGAAAACAAACTTTCCTCCAAGGAAAAGAGGCAGTTCGCTGCGGGGGAAGCGGGGGGGGGGGGGAGCCGAGACTCGCTCTTGTTTTCATGGCGGTGGGGGGAGGAAGTATCGCTTTTTGTTCAAGAGTAAGTTATACTTCGAACCAGTTCGGCGGCATTGCGGAATCCACAAAAGGGATAACCTAGTGAGTCATGCACGTCTGACAAACCAGAGTGATGACTGTGCGGACGGCCGTAACACGACGGGGAATAAAAGTAATCACACTCGTATGAATTGGGAAATGACCGGTCCAGACATCATCGCTGTGCTTTTGCCAGCTTCACTAATCTTTCGCCCTGGGAAAAGCACGTGCAGGAGAAAGTTGCGCCGCACAGAGGCGGGACTTGAGACGGTTTGCTCTCCTGTCGATTTCAGGAGCGGTAGGAATTGCGAGTGTCCGGAGAGCTGCGCTCTCGCCCGGCGCCCGCGGTCCTCTTCAGCGGCGGCTGCTCTTCGGTCCGTCGCGCTCCTTGTCCGAAAAAACTGGCTGAGCTACTTGAGACGCGCTGGGACTAGCTCAGCGTCTCCTTCGGTCCTCTGCCGCACTGGCACAGGAGGACAAAGTAACCGAAAGGGCAAACAAAACCTGCAGGCTAGTTAAAGGATCTGATATAATGAACCGGTCAGACCGTGGATTCCCTTCGAAAGAAGGCGGACTTCGCAGCATCAAGACGCTGTTTCCATACTGCAGCGCATACATTTCCAGACCCGGACCTGCGATTGCATGGCAAGGATCCAAACCCATTTAAAGCACAAACGCATATTTTTATGGTCGTTAAATTAACCACTGGTTCCTTACTGATCACTCCTCCATTAGCTAGAAATTGCAGAGGGTTTCATTCAAATTTCTCAGATACATTCAACCCCCCTTTGAAAATATGCATTGGGAGAGGGGGGTCTTAGATGTTAACGCTGAGAAAAGGAATTCTCTAGGCCATGCCCAGAGAAAGAAGTATGGAGGGCCTGTCGACCAACTGCTAGGAGCGACAAAGGAACCAGCGAAAGGGTGGTGGATTGGCTGAACCTTTTAGGCCAGGATCGCTCAGATCGGATTCAGATGTGCTGCTCTCCCACCCTTTGCAGGCTTAGATCAGAAGAAGGTTTGTGCTGTCACATCCATGATCAAGCTGTGCCTACTAAACCAAAGATCCTGAAAGCAGAAATCTTGCAAGCTCATGTGTATTCTGTTCTGCTAATTATTTAAGTAATAGTCTTACTTAAAGAACAACATGCCAGGCAAATCACAGAGAAACTGAAAAGAGACATGTATATTACACGTGCAATGTCATCCTATTATGATTCCTCATGAGCAAATCACTCAGAGTTCCAAGCAGAGTTGCATAGATGTGCTATCCTCCTCCTTGGCAGAACTCTGCAAAAATGCAATACCTTCTAGAAATGAAAACAATTCTTTTGAGGTATTAATTTTTTCTACTTCTCCTTCCTTCCCTTTGCAAACAGAAATATTTAAAAATATTTAAAATATTTAAAAGAGATTTTTTTGTTGGCAGAAATTTGAATTGTAACTATTTTTTCTCCATTCCCACATAAGTTTTCAAGCTAACACATATCACAATGAGCTGGGAAAATGCAGAGCTTATTTTCAACCAAATTGCAGAAGTATACTGAGGGGTAATAGATTTCCTTAGTCCACATAGGGAATATTCTATCAATTTAGAAATCTTACCCGAAGCATCAGTAAAAACCCTGGATGGCTAAAATGGAGCTGCAAAGTTTGGCATCTACAGCTATAGCAATCCTAAACGTCTGTACTGAGCAGATTGTTATTTTTAAAGCAATATAGGACAGGACCAGAATGCCAATGTAGAAAAGAATGTTTTAAGTATCGCAATCTATATATGTCATATGCTTTTGGATACTGTACTGGATATTAATAGACCATCAAATAGATTCCTTCTACTGTTTTTGTAAGCGTTTTCTTTGTGAATGACAGGATTTTACTCCTATTTCTACACATTTGAGTTCTGCTGTGAAGGAATTCTGTTCTCATTGAAACTGCAAGTAACAATAAAAAAGTCAAAGCTCATTTTCCCTGAGAATGATGTTTGAATGCCTGTAACTTACATACCCTTACCAAGTCCATTGCAGGACATTTTTTTAATTTTTTTAATTAATTTTTTAATTTTTTAATTAATTTTTAATTTTTTAATGAAAGCTGCTCATTTGCTAAAGTTACTTCTTCTTCTCAATCTAGCTTTAAGCACCAAATATCTGTCCTTTGACTCTAATACTGATTTCACATGTTGTAGTAACCCATGGTTTAAATAGGATTTATTCATAAACCATAATTGGCTGGGTTTATACACTGCAATGCATAAACCATGATCTATAAGTCACAAGGGCTTATGATCATTACAAGATCATACAACACATTAAATAAAACTAAAAAAAAAACCAGCACAGTGCAAAACCCCAGCCTTTTTAAAGGCCGCAATCCTGCTGAGCATTAACTATGTAAAGCCCAACTAAACAGTGAGATTTATTTCTCAGTGGATTTCTGTAGAATAAGTATTTGAAAGCCATAATAATTAAACACACTAAACATTCGTGCATCATTTGCAGAATATTACTGTCTTTTCTCGACATTACAGTTGCTACAGTAGGGATGTTTTCATACATTCCAAAAAAACTCTTTTTCATTTAATTCTTGCAACTGCAATTCAACTGAAGAATCCCAACATTGGCTCCAGTGCACATTCACTTTGAAACAGCTTTGTGACCACATATGCTAACAAATAGTACAATCAAATTGTATTTCAAAGCCAATGAACTATTGGATCCTTAATCTTTCTTTTATGCTGTGGGTAAACTCTGCTCTTAAATTCTGTGGGTAAACTCTGCTCTTAAATTCTACAAGGGTAGCTAGAGTCAAGTCATTTTTAGCAAGAACAGTTGCAGAAGCATAAAGTACAATCCAAAAAGTACTTAAGCAGGATTGTTTGCTACCACTGTTCAGCCAAACATTCAGTCAAATGTTTATTTGAATAAGTAAAAAAATGTCCTGTGTTGTTTACCTGCTTGACTCACGTGCTTTCTTAAATCACAGTTGACTGGATTCACAGTTGGCTGGACAATTGTGAGCCGCTCAGAATCAGATTTAGTTGGAATGATGTGCAAGCCTGGAGGAAGGGAAGGGAAGGGAAGGACAACTTGATTACTATCAGAAGTAGGCTGAATGTTAATGTAACTCTATTCAGATTTTTAAAAAACAAAGGTAACAAAAGTTTTTAAAAAAAATCTTAAAGGACAGCATTTAAAATGCTAATAGCTTGATAAGCAAGGAAGTAGCTAATTTACATTTTGCAGAATTTCAGGGAGCAATGACCATCAGGGAGGAGTAATCCTTCTGGTGAGATAGTGTGCCTTGGCCTGAGTGGGATCATATGACATCCGAGCCACATTTTTAAAAACATTAATATTTCTTAGACTGTTCTTCCAAAACTAAAAAAGAAAAGAGGCATGCATCTCTTGCAAAGAGACACAAAAACAGACAGATTTTCCAAATGGGAAGTATTCTAAGTATTCTCTTGATTGGGTTGAATTTGAATTCTGAACTTTGCACTTTGAAATAAATGTTTTAAGCCTTTGGGGGCGGGGCTGAATTTGTGACAAAAGCACCAACACTGATCTACTTAAAACTGAAGTAATTTCCATTGAGTTTATTTATTCATTCATTCATTCATTCATTCATTCATTCATTCATTCATTCATTCATCATATTTCTATAGCTGCCGGTCTGACAAAAATGAATCTGAGCACCATACAATTTTAAAAAGCCATAAAATAAACATTTAAAAATATTCCACAATTAAAAAACATCAATATTATTAAAAGATAGAAGACAGTATTTTTGATATTACAGGCAATGTTGCCACATCAGCAATTCATCATTTCCTTGAGATCCCCTTGATCTTTGAGTTGAATTAGATTTGTGTCTAGATTTCAGCCCAAGCCTCCAAACTGAGAGAGGGGTATAGATATAACACTGTGACACTCCAACTGATACAGAAGTGCAACTTTCTGATAATATAAACATGCCTTTTCCCCACATTAGCTGTATAGGTAAGGTTGCCTGGATCTTTCAGTATAAATTAATGAGAAAATAATATAACCTCTAGAACTTCACAGTGGAAGAATATTTTCTGTACAAAATTGTATGCTCCCAAAAAGGCCTAAATACTTGAAAGCAAAAGTAGCTTTCACCCACATCAGCATTTTAGCAATGACCTGCTACCCAGTCATACTGACAAGCATGCTGGGTGTAAAAATATCAGTTTGCGTGGCCATTCCTCATTTTCCATGGTTGCAACATCTTAAGTCTCAGTGTTGGTCTCAAGAACTTGAGTTTCCTTAGTTTGTTCAACAGCTGTTGCCAGCTGTTGAATCTTGGAAGTTGAACCATTTTAGTGACTTGCTATAGGTGTAGTTTTAACTCTCCCCACTTTAAGAGATGTTTGTATCCCCCTTGGATCTGGCAGGAGTCCAGCTCAGCAGTTCAATTCCATTCTGGAAGCCCAATCAGCACTTGCTTGATTTGCAAGACTGTCCTTTTCTCACAAGGACGGGTTTCAGATAATGTGCTAAATGACTTAAGAGGGAGTGATTTGGACTTAGCATGCTATGTGAACTCAGCCATTTGTAGTATATCTAACAAATGAGGGCTTAGCTTAGCACACTGTGCAAATCCCTCAAGGTTCTTGCCCACCAAGATTTCTCATCAGGTTTAGCTTTAGAGAGCACCAGAAGGCCTCTGGGGGCTTCAAAAGTCAGTGATATGCCAAAAAAATCCCCAAGAAGCTTCTCCTCCCAAGTCTATTGCTCTTCTGAGGAAAGAAGGAGGTACAGTATTTGTTTTTCAGTTGCTATGCAATCTTCCAAGGAAGAAATCTCTGTACAAACAGAGGACCGTCTTTTTGGCAATAGGCAAGTTCAGAGCACTTGCTTCCTGGTAACTTTGGCAGTCACTGTGGTCAGGTACAAAAGACAGCACAGCCTGGTGATTCAACATAAGTCAAGTTCATGCTGCTGCAAAAGCATATTTGAGGGGGGAGAAACCCCCCCCCCCGTCTTCTTTGAGGCCAGAGGTAGGGAAAGAGGGCTGGCTTTGAGGCCTCTCCTCCTGGGGTTTGCGGAACAAAAAACAGGAATGGAAAAAGTTGATCAGTCAGTTCTGAGAGAGGAGAGCTGACAACCAAAGGGAGGAGGTTGGTAAGGGAAGGGCTACTGCCATAAGCAGACACAGGAAGTGACTCCCTTGTGGTCTGCAGTCCAAGAAACTTGTAGAAAGCTTTGTTCACTTCCTCTCTTCCTCACCCTCTCTCAGCCATGTGCAAATACCAACCCTGTCTAAAAAACAGAATAGAGGTTACTAAAAGGTTGGAAGAGTGGAAGCCATGGAGCAGCAACTCAAGATAGGCATCAAATTCTTTTCTATACTTGTCTCATCTGCCCACCGAACTCTACCTCTCTCCCCAGTCTTGTTTGTTTTTCCTAATGGAGGTGAAACTGGAAATGGGCCCCATAGGGCGAACTAGGTAGTGCTGAAGCTGTTCCAGGGGGCAAAAATAGGGGGCAGAGGAAAGATTCGGCATCTGTTCTTCTATTTTATCTGCTTTAAAGCAATCCCAGTCTACCCACTGCTTTTCAAGCTTTGCAGCCCAAGCTTTTTTTTTTTTCAAACCTTTGCCCCCAAATCCAACGGATACTATTATTTTAAAACAGCACTTTAGGAAATAGCCCAAAGTTAGGGCACCTGTGAAACAAAGTCTCCTTTAGTGGAACTCAACTCTTCTTAAGACTTCTAAGTAGTTTTCTTGGTCTTCCGTTCAACTAATAATTAGGCCTGACTTTGCTTAGCTTCTGAACGCAGACACAGTTCACCAGGTGCTTCCATCTGCTGTAGTCCTACATATATTTTTTTGCACTCCAGCTCCAGGGAGTCCTGAAGTTTTGCAATAGATGAGAGTTGGAATCTGGAAAGCCACAGATTCCAATTCATATCTGTGGGTCAGGGCCTTTCCAAGTGCTCTGGCGCTTTGCCACAGTTTGGACGCTCAAGCTGTTCTTTGTATGGTATCATCAGAGTGTGGCAACACAAGAGAAGAATTAAATTGGAGCTACTAGCACTACAACTGATTCTGTGTCAGCCACATGATCCCTACTAGTACCATAGCCCAAAGAAGCATAAATAAGGCAGGATTGGGCATTGAAAAGAAGCCTTGACTTTTCTTTGCAACTAGTCTGTAATTCTAAAGTGGGCAATTAATGGGACAGTGTATTGCTAGTTTTACTAGGAGGTAAGGAGATAGCTTAAATAGATAACACAGGATGTTCTATCTTGATTGGTTTAGCAAATCAAGAATATCTCTGAAAAGGTTTTTAACACTAGCCGTAGTGCTAAATAGATGACAAACCTTTCCCAAGCTAATCAGCCCTCACAGAGAAGCACCCTGCTGTGTCTGTTCCATGCTTGTATATGAGGACCTTTCTCTATTTGTCTTCACTGAAATTCCATTTACATCAGATGCTTTTTGCAGACATTAATGGATGTGACTTTAACAGGTGAATAGACTACTTCATGGTTAAAAAAAAGAATTAGTGTGACTTTTATTCCATTAAGCTATGTAAGATAAAGTTGCCAAAACATCCCCAAACAACAGAGACCAGCTGTATCACTTTATGGCTGCAGGGAGCTCATTCAGTATGTCATCTTCTGAGATCCTCACAATGTTCTCGAATAACACAGGTAGACCCCACTTAATGAGTGCCCTGTTTAGCAACTTTTCAAAGTTATGACAGCACTGAAAAAGTAAGTTCATGACCAGTCCTCACATTTATGACCATCACAGCAACCCCATGGTCAGGTGATTGGCATTCGGACACTTTGCAACCAGCAGGCATTCACAACCATTGCAGCATCCCAGGGGTCACATGATTGCCATTTGTGCACTTCACAACCGGCTTCCAACAAGCAGAGTCAATGAAGAAGTAGGTAGTAAAATTGCAAGTCGCGGTCACGCGATGTCTCACTTAGTGACCCATGTTGATTTGCTTAACAACCACAGCAGAAGTGAGGTTGTAAGCCTGTTGTGGTTATGTGACGTTTTGCTTAGCAACCATGTTGCTTAGTGACAGAGTTGCCGGTCCCAATTGTGGTCGCTAAGTGAGGACTACCTGTAAAATATGAATATAAGCAGTTCTAATAACATATGAGTGAATGAGCTCAGTTATTGAATTAAGTCTGTGTAAGAAAAGAGGATTAAGCACAAGAATTTAGCTGAGATCTTTAACTATTAATGGGACTTCATGGAACGCTTTAGCCCAGTCATTCTCCCCCAATCTCAGTGATGGTATTTGTGCAACACTGCATTCCAACTGTGCTTTGACACACACTTCCAGTTATGCCCATTAGCTCCTCCCATAAGCAGGTACACAGAAAGAAATACAGATGGCTTTTTCCAATTACTTGCTTAATGGATAGTCCAAGGAAAGAACTCTAACTTGCTGCTCTGAGGCTCTGTGATGGTGGTGCCAAAGTCCCTGGTTTGGACAACCCGTAAGCAAACTGGTAGAGGAAGCCACCAATGATTTATTAATCACATTCAGCAGGAACTAACTGGTGTGCTCACAGCACTTTACATCTGAACACCACTTTGTTGTTAGGCTACATATTCTGCATATATCTTCATAACATTTCATTGTTATTAAAAGTCACACCAGTTTTATGTGCCATCCTCTTCTATGAAGAGCGAGAAAACCTTAAACAACTATCTTGAAGCTTTAAATTATGTATAAAAAATTTCAGCTCATCTTTACTAAGTTCCCAAAGTTCAGTGATATGATTAAGTAGTAATGGCCAACTGCCATTTTCCATTAAAAATCCTGTGGTTAACATTAATAGAACAAGCATGTGTTAACTTACAAAAACTATTATAGCTCAAAGCTAATCTGTTTTTAGAGCAGCCACATATCCATCATTCTGTTGTATACAGTTAATTGGAATAAGCATACAGTGGGGCAAAAAAGTATTTAGTCAGCCACCAATTGTGCAAGTTTTCCCACTTAAAAAGATGAGAGAGGCCTGTAATTTTCATCATAGGTGTACCTCAACTATGAGAGACAAAATGGGGGGAAAATCCAGAAAATCACATTTTTGCCCCACTGTATCTCTTTTTCTTGTTCCTCCATAAACATTCTAGAGATGAGTTGCTTTGAGGGTATATAAAAACACTGGATGTATTGAACCTCATACCTTGGAAAAGTGAGATGTTCCTACATAGAAACACATACTTTATTATAGGACTGCATACATGCTACAAGCCTTCAGGGTCCAAATACCACATTTTGTTGTGGAATCATGAACAATTTATCTTGTAAATTTATCTTGTAAAGTCAATTTATCTTGTAAATTCACACTTGATAGACTGGTGCAAAGAAACTAAGGGGAGGAGACTAAGAATCAACGATGGAGAAAAACCCATATTTAAAGCTATGAAGAAGACCAGTTCCACACTGTCTTTCTGCCCTCAGGATAGAGATCTATAAAATGTCCTATGAGATGTCTTTCTAACAAGACTGGCCATAAAAGAATGCCTGCAGTTTTTGAGGAATGCCAACTTGCTGAAACCTGCCGTGGACAGCAGCAGCACCGTCCCCCTTGAGAAAAAGTTGGGATATAAATTGTAGTTATTGCATAACTGCAATAACAAGAGGATGAAGACTTCACTGAAAACTGATGTTGTAACCTTAACTGCGAAGGGTTGAACATTTTTGTAAGTTCAGTATTTCAAAAAAAAAAAAAAAATTAGAAAAATTAGAGAAAGATCTCTGAAACAGACATGAATTACAGTTTTTTGCCTATCCAAGGAATAGTGAGTATTGGAGGATGTGAGCACAAATGTAATAATTTAATATGAAGATCTGCACTAGAATTATAAGCAGCCAAACAGCCTTTTAAGTATATATATACAGGAAAATGTCCATAAATGACTTATGGTATATATGTATGTGTAGCCAGAAATGGCAATATGGTTATTTTATGTGTGCTTACTCATAGACTGAAAATAAGTTTTCCTGGGATCCATATTGCAAAGCATTGTCCTTCCCTTCTAGCTATGCAGAAGGCATTTATAGAGGGATGATGTTTCATAAGGAAAGCAAAATTCCATCTCAAAACTATAACTCTAAATTTAACTTCAGAAACTCAAACAATTATATTTCAGAGAAGCACATGACTAAAATAAATGATTCAGAATGTTGTCTGCTTTGCTTTAACTTCTGATTGGCTCTGGAGAACCTCAAAAGAGCTGGACAATAGGTACATCGATACAAGGAAATAAACATCTTGATTAAAATGCTCAGACTTGAGCTACAATTCAATCTTTTTTTTTTTTTTCTTTCAGTGGTTACAAACTGGGGCCTGCTACAGAGTCAATTCTGTCATGACCTTAAATGCTATAGGTTGCTAAGCAGGTGTATATGTCCTGAGAGTTCAGAAAAGAAACTACAGTATAAGTAATAACCAATCACTATAATTTATTAAATGCTATTTGAGACTACTGTAGGCAGGGCAATCAAATAATAACCAGCTGTCAATCTACAGGGAATTTAACACCAAGAATTTTTGAAGCTAATGGCATACCAAACAAAAAATACAGTTCATAATTATGGAAATTTAGCACATTATTCAGTTAAATGAGAGATAAAGAAGGCAGAGACTAGCACATTCGATTCAACGAGACCAAGCTGAAGCTGAAATTCAGAGTGGCAAGAGATGCAGGGGAGGGTTCAAAAATGATTCACATTATACAGTGTTCAGCTATAGAAAGAGAAGGTAGGCAGCGAACCTGCCACATAAAGAAAGCCAGCACTCTTTAAGCTTCTTGCCATAGCAGAAGACAGAAACTTGCAAGATTTATATTGCCCCTCCCCCAAACACATATGTTGAAGAGGAGCATCTTTTGCACAGGCAGCAATTTGTTTGGGAATGGAGAACATAGTCAGTTTCTGAACTGAAGAGGGGGAGAGGCAGAGAGAAGGGGAAAGAATCGCCTTTCTTTTGCAGCGCTGAGCTGCATTAGCACACAGTTCCCAACCGACCGCAAAGGAGGGGAAGTTAGAGGCTGCTGTCAAGAGCTGCTTGCCAGTTCTTCTTGGCCTGGCTTGCTCAGTGAACCTACTTGGCTCCCTAGAAGATAAGCATCAGTATACTGGTCCTTTGTCTTATTCTGGATCCAGCTGATCAGGTGAAGCCAGATGGATCCTCCAGGCTGTGAAGCTCAAGTCAGCAGGGCTGCTTCAGGGACCCAGGAGGACCATCCTGGTTTCTCTCTGGGATAAGCAAAAGGTTGGCAGATGGGATAGGGAAATTCAAGGCTCGCTGCCCCTTTCTGTAGTTTCCTGGAAGAAAATTATTTCTACTCCAGATAGGCCCACCTGGGGAAAATGAGGGACAAAGAGGTGGTCAAAACTAACAATAGAGAAAGAGACAAAAGGGCAGGGGAGGTTGGGCCAGGTGACTGGCTTGAGTTAATGTTTACCTCCTGGTTGAACAAAAGGTTAATAGCCTTGAAAATGTTTCCAGACATCTTTTGAATTTGAGGTTCCAAGGAACTGCTGATGAGTCATTGAAAAGCTTAAGCCTTTTGCTTGTAACAAAAGGGAAGACCTAGGAAGAATGCACAGCTCTGGCAAATTAACTTACATAGATCTCTTTTTGCTACATCCACCATTATTTTACTAAGACCCAGCAATCAGCAATGAGAGGGATGATTGACCAATCTTAGTTTGGGAAAGTCACTCTAAGGCCCTTTTTAAAATCATTGTTATTCCCTGTTATTCCTAGAATTGCCGCACACAAGGGACTACAGACAGCATCATGCTTTTCTTCAGATTAAGATCCCTTTCCCAACTAACAATGTCTACCAGACACCTTCTAGTGCATAAGACGGTTGGGTTCACTTTGGAAGGGAACTGTTTGCTACAATTAGCATTTTTGAATGAGCAGCCTCAAATTATCCTACTTTGGACATATGTGAAGACCCAGTTTCCCTAGAGAAGGCTCTTATGCTGAGAAAGGTGGAAGGAAAGAGAACGACCAGCAGCAAGGTGGATGGATGCAGTTACAGTGGCAATGAGGGCACTGTTGGGAGACCTGAAGGACCTCACCTTTTCTAGATCATGGAAGGCAGCCAACAGTTATAACCAAGGCAAACTATAAAACAGTTAAACCCCAGTAAAAGCTGCTGAAATCATTATTAATCCAACTCAAAAGACCTGGCTGAAGAGGAAGCTTTGACTCCCTTCCTGAAAGGGAGTGGTGCATGATAGGGGAAGATAAGGACAATCCTCCAGAGAGGATATTCCATAAAAGATATTGTCTTTCTGAAGGTAGTGGCTCAGAAAGAGAACAATTGTACATAGACATCACTCTGGGGATAGAGTAGCCTTAGTCTAAAAGTTGGTTTGCAATGGCTGATCATGATTTCTGATGGAGAAACAAGCATGTCTTCATGTTAGATAGATTAGCTTAATTTGCTCAAACAAGGAGAAAGATGGTGTTCTATAAATTAATACTTGCAGTTCTGTGCACTGTGTGAAGAAATCCTTAAAGTATTGAAAAAAACTATTTTTAAATTCAGTCACAATTTTCAGACTTATTTGTGTTTAACTCATCTGCAGCCTTGATGAATCAACAGCACCTAAGAAAATCTTCAGTAATTGTTTTTCAGTTCATAGTATAATCTCTCAGTTATTAAAATTGGAAGTTGCATCACCCAGAGAGGGACAGCACTTTATTTCAAAACATAATTGACGTATTAAAATATTGATAACTTACACACTATCCTAGGGATATCAGGGTAGGTTACAATCCATAAAACACAGAGGATAAATCATTAAAGTGAAATAAAAATAAACAGCACTAAAAGATTAAAACAGTAATAACCACAATACAAAAAAGGTACAGGATCTAGCTAACACAGGCCTCCTATTTTGCTCTAGGGTATTTTCACCCATTAAGGTAAAATTTAAGCGATCTTGAGCTATCAGTCATTTTAATTGTGGGGGAGAGGGTGCTCTGTGCCCTCCTGCCAGAAATTATTGGCTCAACAGCTAGCATGGCCAAGAGGTGATGTAAGTTGTGGTAAACAATATCAGGAAGAATATAACTCCTGTGTCATTTCACATTTTTGTGAGATGGGTTGATAGATAGATAGATAGATAGATAGATAGATAGATAGATAGATAGATAGATAGATAGATAGATAGATAGATAGGCAGACAGACACACACACACACACACACACACACACAGGAAGAGATGTTCTGCAACCTACCCCTATTATTCATTTCATGATAAGTAAACACAGCCTTTTATGCAGCCTATTTCAGACCCTCCCAGCCATATCCCCTCCAGATATGTTCATTCCTGCATTTTCCAAATTAACTGGAAAAAGAAAGCAATAACTCTGGGGCTCAATTTCACTTCCTGCTTGCTCCATTACCAGTAAGGGCCACCCATTGCTTATTAAGTGTAGGAGTGGGTGACCTGTCATCCTCTACCCATTCCCAGCCCATCTTCCAAACACAACTGTGGACTGTTCCAAGACAAGATTTGAGGAATTTGGGGTGGAAATGATGACAGCATAGATGTACCCAACAACAGATTGTCACTAAACCTCCTAGTGCTGCCCTAAGTAAGCTATAATGGCATAAGGAGGAAGCAATGGGGAAGCAAACCACTCACCCTCACACAGACACAGGCATGTGATCTGCCAGAATTTTCCAATAAGGCTAACCTATTACTCTCTATCCCATTTTATGCTGCTTGGTTTATTACACTCCTATCTTCAAACAAGGATTTACAGGAGCACCACACAGTGGTTTAGTTGGGACATGCATCTTCTGATTATCTAAGAGGTTGACCTAACCTATGGAAAGTTACCAGCCCAGCTTTGCTAGTTAAAAAGTCAAAATTTGATTTTTCTCTATGCCCTAAATCTTAAAGCTGAAAAAGCAACAAGATCAAAAATTACATAGGCATATCTCTAAAATATGAATAAGGGACACTCTTAATATTAGTGATTTGCACGTTGTGCTAAGCTCTAACGTAGTTTGGTATTGACTTACAGTGTTGTGAACTCAACCATTCTTGTTTGCAAATCATAGTTTTTGACTTGGTATTCTGTGTGATCCTGGAGAAAAATTATCTATATGGTCACTAAGAGTTGAAACTGACTTGATGGCACATATCAGTTAATTCTGTATGAATCCAGTCAATTATGATTCCGTTAGTAAATGATGCTTAAACAAGCCATACTTTAATATAATCTGTGAACCAGGTTCTTCTTTGCCTACATCAAATCAATTCATTAGAAGCTCAGAGGCAATTTAGTTTTAGCATATGACTTGTTCTCATAGAAATTTCTCCAGAGTAATAGCTAAGAACAAGGAATTAGCTACTTTCACACATTATATTTAGCTCAGTTACTGAATCAACTTATTTTCTGAGTTTACACAATACACTGAACCATAAATTAATTAAACTGGTTGGATTACACCACATACTAAGCCACAAAAACTAACCAAGGTTAACACTAACTAAAGTAACATGTTATGCACATTTTTGACTGAGTTGATTCAGCATGTTGTCTGGGCCCAATGACAGTTGCCAAGACCTTCAAAGTAGAGATATGCTTGTACACTGTAACCCTGGAATGGGAATGAGCTAAAGTCAGTGCATTTTGACTTTATTGTTGTTTCCAGCAACAAGCACAAAAACACCCCCCAAAATTATTTAATGTCCAGCTTGTAAATGAAATGTTTTCTGATTAATAATTATGTTGATATTTCTGTAGACAGCCCAAATACAAAGATCTCAAAAATGTTTACAGTACTATTGGAAGTTATGGATGAGGTTATGACAAAGAAGAGGATACCCAAAACATGGACTGAAGCATATATCACACTTATACCAAAGGAGGACACTGACCCACAACAGGTTAAAAATTATAGACCTATATCTCTACTAAATTCAGATTATAAAATTTTTGCTTCAATATTGGCAGAAAGACTAAAAAGATATTTAAATAATTTTATCCATGCCGATCAAAACGGATTTTTGCCAAAGAGACAAATTAAAGACAACATGAGAGTAATTCTGGACACACTGGAATACTATGAGGCACACCCTGAAAAGCAAATGGCCTTGATATTCTTAGACGCACAAAAAGCCTTTGACAATGTGAATTGGCGATTTATGTTACTGCAATTGGAACAAATGGGCTTTGGTAAAAAATTTACCCAAGCCATTGAAACAATATATTATAAGCAGACTGCAAAAATCATGATAAACGGAGATTTAACAGAACAGATAGACATAACAAAAGGGACGAGACAAGGCTGTCCACTATCGCCCTTGTTGTTTGTCTTAACATTAGAAGTGTTGAATAGGAATATAAGAGAAGAGAAAGAAATAAAAGGAATGAAGATCAAAAAGGAAGAGTACAAATTGCAAGCCTTCGCAGATGACCTAGTATTTATACTAGAGGACCCATTGGAAACAGCATCTAAATTAATTGAAAAGATAGAAGAATATGGAAAAGTAGCAGGTTTAAAAATAAATAAAGATAAAACAAAGATATTAACAAAGAATATGCTAGCAAGGCGAAAGAAAGAATTGGAAGAAGTTTTAGAAATACAGGTCACAAACAGGGTTAAATACCTAGGGATATATATTACACCAAGATGTAGTACATTGAAGGAGGATAATTATGTTAAATTTAAACGACAGATTGCAACAGATTTGACAAAATGGGAGAATTTACAATTATCAATGATTGGGAGAATATCCACTATTAAGATGAATATATTGCCTAGGATATTATATCTATTCCAGACAATTCCAATTCGTCTAGGGAAAGAGTTCTTTGATGATTTAAATAAAATTGTATTGAAATACATCTGGCAGGGTAAAAAGCAAGAATAAAGCTTAAATTACTACAAGATGCAAGAGTAAGAGGTGGGTTTGCCTTGCCTAACTGGGAATTATACTACCAGGCGACAAATTTGATGTGGGTAAAGGATTGGATAACTTTAAGAAATAATAGATTATTGACCTTAGAGGGACATGACCTGTTGTTGGGCTGGCATGCTTTCTTATGGTATAAGGGAACGAAAACACAGGGCTATTTTAGAAGGCACTATATTCGAGAGGCATTGTTTTTAAACTGGGAGAAGACAAGAAGACAATATTATTTAAAAGTTCCACGATGGATATCCACTATCGAAGCCTTTTCTTATCCAATAACATATAAAAAGGAACAAACAGTTAGATATACTGAGATATTGAATGAAAAGGGTGAACTTAAAACTATGCAAGCGTTGGAAGAACAAGGTATAAAAATGAATTGGTTTTCATATTTGCAAATACAATCTAGATTCGATAAAGATTTTAAAGCAGAAGGTATCTATGATGAGCTGACTGTTTTAGATAAAATTTTGATGGGTACTGATGAAAAGGTGATCAAAAAACTTTATGGACATTTACTAGAATTTAAGATGGAGGAAGAACAGGTTAAAGATACAATGATTGCATGGGGGAAAAATTTTGGACATGGAATTGATTTAGAGAAGTGGCAAAAACTATGGTCTCAAAACTATAAAATGACAATGTCAACTGCATATAAAGAAAACTTGTATAAGATGTTTTACAGGTGGCATTTACCTCCAGCGAGGATTGCGAGAATGTATAAGAACAAGTCTGATAAATGTTGGAAGTGTCATCAGAAGCCCGGTACATATTACCATATGTGGTGGACATGCCCAGAAGCTAAAAGATATTGGATTAAAATCCACACATGGCTGGAAAAAATGACAAAACAACATATAGACTTTAAACCAGAGACATTTTTATTAGGAATTATACCGGAAACATATAGTAAAGAACTGAAATATCTGATTGTAAATGTTTTGACAGCGGCTAGAATTGTATTTGCTAAGAATTGGAAGAATGAAAAAGTACCTATGCAGGAGGAAGTTATTAAGAAAATTATGGAATGTGCAGCGATGAGTAAATTGACATTTGAAATTAGAGAGCAAGAAGACAAACAATTCTATATGATATGGGATCTGTTTTATCAATGGTTGGACGAAAAGATATAGTAATGCAATAGATCAGCAAATTATATAATAGAAACTTGACAAATTTATATAAATTTCTATAAATATATATATATATATATATATATAATCAATGGATAAAAATGATACAAATCTTATTATGAAAGCTGGTGTTATAGATAGACTAGTCACAAATGAATAATAATTGATAACTGATAAATATATAAATATGTGTTGGATAGATGACATGAGACTCTATATAAATGGTGAGTGAAGACTATGAAAGGATGGCACAAATGATTGGTAACTGGCTGACACACGGTTTAAGATGGAAGATGGTTTTTATGTTTTGTATGCTCTTGTTTGTGTTTGTTGTAAAAAATAAAAAAATTATATAAAAAAAAAATGTTTACAGTGTCTCTTACAGAATTTCACTGGCACTGTGTCTTCATCCAGAGAAATCTAATCTGACCGAACACAGATAAATGTAGAGCAGCTTCCCATCACCTGATGCCATCGAAGGGCGCCCAGCTACTGTCATTCCTAGCCACCATGGTCAATGTTTTTGAGCTTAAAAGGATACTGTGATGTGCCAATAGAGCAAACACAGCAGATCAGCTCTTACTACACTAGGAACTGTTGCTCTGTCTCCACTTACTGATCTAGCAGAGCCAATCAAAAGTCTGCGTACAAGGAGGGTTGATATGGAATTATCTTATATGGAATCAGTCCACTGGCCTGTCTAGATTAATACGGACCGGTAGCAGTTCTTCAGGGTTTCACAAAGGTGTCCTTCTGAGCCCCACCTAAGCATACAGATGAACAGCCAATCACTCATAGCTCTTCCAAGAGAAAAATTCTGGATGATCAATCATTGTAAAGAAGTAACTATTTTTTTTTACAGATCATCTCTGTAAAGCATTTTTACTGGTTCAAGAGCTACTTGAAGAGGACCAGGACCTTGTGGAAAATGCAGCTTTGCAGAGGGAAGATAGGAACTTGTTCCTAAAGCATTGGGTACTCCCTACAAGTCTATATACTGCTGGTATATTGCAAAAGATCAGCTGCTGTGGAGGAGGCCTATGCAGTATCCTTATAGAATCAACAAAAGCCTCAACTCTTGCAGTTTTACCATCCCCACTTCAGCTTTTTGTGAGCTGGGGCTGCAAATCAACACATCCTTTGTTCTTTAGAATGCAGAAGGTCAGCTAACTGGTCATGCAACATACTGTGATTTTTATGCTTCAGGGCACTGTGAAAGAACAGATCACACTTTTGCCAGGGTTCTTTCCAAGCAGATACAGGAAGAAAGTATTTTCATCTCATTCTGAATAGAAAGTTTCAACAGGAGGAGAAAAAGAGGAACAAGAGGAGAGAGGAAATTTGGGAAGGAGGTTGTATCATTCAATACAGTCCCAAGTCTGAGTAGCGCAAAGCTATCGATGCCTATCTGTCTCATAGTTCAACTGCAATGTTTTTTTTTTTTAAAGGCCTTCCAAGCAAGAAGAATCAAAGTCCCAACAGCTTAACACAGAATCAAAATGTAAACATTGAAAAGGAGTTTGGGGATCATCTGGTCAAATCCCTTGTCCAGTGCGGGAATCCACTGTGGTAGCATCCCAAAGAGATAGACATCCACCTCTACCAAAAGAAAAACCCCTCTCCAGAAACAGTCTACAGTATTGCATTGTTGAATAGCTCTTATCATTAGGAAATTCTTCCTGATCTCCAATCAAGATCTGCTTCCTTGTGATTTAAACTCACTGCTTCTTGTCTTTGGGTACAAGTCTACCTTGCTTTCTATGTGACGGTCCTTCAGATACTTGAAGACCTGTTGTCTTCCTGTTTTCTTCTCCAGGCTAACCATAGCTATGCCTCCAACTGTTCCTCATAAATGTTTCTTTTCAGGCCTCTTATTATCTTGATCGCTCTCCTCTGGTCTGCTAATTTTTTAGTGTCTTTCCTAAAATGCATTGGCCAGAATTGAACACAGTGTTCTAGGCATGATCTGAGCAATGCCCAGGACCAGTGGCTTCTTGTGATCTTGACTCTATACTTCTGTTGATGCAGCCTAGTATGGCATAGCCCAGCCCCCTTTTTTTCAACTTCTGTACTGAAATCTCATGACTTTGTCAAACATTTTCCAGAAGTCAAAGTACACTATGTTTACCACATTCCCATGATCAACTAAACGGTTCATTCTACCAAAAAAAAAAAAGAGAGAGAGATTGGGTTGACTTGATATGACCTGATAACCTCATGCTGGCTCCTGTCAAGCAATCATTTTTCTCTTCCCAAAATTCTCACAAGCCAATTGCTGAATAATCTGTTGCAGAGTTCTGTCCAGTATTAACTTCATGTCGATGGGTCTATAGTTACTTTCTCTCTCTCTTTTTGTTTTTTTCTTTTGGTGCCTTCAAGTCAGTTTTGACTCCTAGTGACTGCCTGGATAAGGCTCTGTGGTTTTCTTGGCAAGATTTCAGAAGTGGTTTGCCACTGCCTCCTTCCTAGGGTAGCGAGAGAATGATTGCCCCAAGGTCACCCAGCTGGCTTTGTGCCTAAACTAGGACTAGAACTCACAGTCTCCCAGTTTCTAGCCTGATGCCTTAACCACTACACCAAACTGGCTCTCTCTATAGTAACTTAGGTGCTTTTTTTCCCTTTAAGGTCCAAACAACACTTGCCTTTCTCCATTCCTTTAGCACTATGTCCATCCCCCACAATTTTAAACAATGACAGAAAAGGGTTCCAGGATGTCATCTTGTAAGCTCCTTCAAGACACTCATGTATAATTGATGTGGTCCTGGAGGCTTAAACTCATTCATAGTAACCAGGTGGTCCCTAACTTTGTTGGTTCTTGCTCCTTGTATCTCTTGTTCTGCTTATGTCATTAATCATAGAAGATGGAAAAAGTTGAAACTGAGGAGCACTGCCATCTCCCTGCCACCTAATACCATCCTACCATCTTCTCCAAGAAACAGGTCCACTCCTCCCTTTTTTCTTCTTACTAATGATATAGTGAAGTTTTAAGTTGCTTTTGAACCTAAGTTCTTTTTGTGCTTTAGGCTGACTTTCTTTCTACAGACATTTGCTACTTAATGGTATACCTTCTTGGTGATTTCAGCCATCTTTCATTTCTCATACATGTCCCTTTTAGCTTAGTTGAGAAGCCCCCTATGCCTCCACATTGGTTTCCTAAGCTGCCATTTTTTTTCCCTTGCATTGAAATGGTGCAAGATTGTACTTCCAGAATCTTATGTTCCCTTCTATAGTCTCTTCAAACCCAAGATGATATGGTCATTTCCTTGCAAGGTTCCCAAACTAGCCCTTCCCTACTGGATAGGATGAGATGTAGGAGAGCTGATCTTCTTGTCTCTACTTCAGTCTTCTGGAACATGAAGCGGTCAAAAAGACCACTTCTGGAATGTTTGAAACCTTGCAGCCTTAGATGATCTGTTTTTCTAACAAATGTCCAGTCTCCCATTATTAATATGTAATCTCTTCCATGAAAGTCCTGTAATCTGGCCCAGAAGGGCATTATCCAGATCTTCTGATTTAACACTCTGTAGCACAGCCCCACAATAGTACCATTGTTGGTTCTGCTCCTCTGTATTCTAACCCAAATGCTGTCAACTGAAGCCTTATGCTGAAATTCCTGGATCTCCATTTTCTACATCTAGGATTTCATATAAAGCTACTTACTCCCTTTTGTCTGACCTATTCCTTTAGAATAAATTATATCCTTGAATCGTTGCATTTCACTCATGAGTTTTTCCCTTCTGGTTTTAGCAAAGCCTACTAAGCAAAGCCACATACAAGTTTTATAAAAAAAATATTTTAAAATTACTTGTTAATCTTAGAAAAGTGAGATCACTACTAGGCTTGCTGCCATATCCTCCACTTAGTTCCCTATAATGCTACCGAAGTTCTGATCACTATTAAATGCAGATCTTTCTAGACTTCTATCAAGACCTAGAGATAACATTACACATGACTTAGGATTTCTTACATAAGCATCAGAAGAAGAGTAGCAGCATTAATTCTTTTCAAAATCTAAAGCCTAGCTGCTTCCACAAGTCTGTGAAGAGCACTGCTGCTAGCCAAGATTTTTTTCAACTCAATACAGGTAGCCCTCGCTTAGCAACTGCCTCATTTAGCGACCGTTCACAATTACGACAATGATGAAGAAGTAACTTTGTGACCAGTCCTTGCATTTGCAACCTTTGCAGGTCGGTAAAGCAAAGGAAAGCTAAAATAAAATCATAAGCAGAGTTGTAGTTTCAGTTAGCAACCACTTCACTTAATGACTGAGTTGCCGATCCCAATTATGGTTGCTAAACGAGGACTAACTGTAGTAGTAGTGCTCTCTGTATATAAACAATCAATTTTATAAAATTATCAAACATCAGCACTAGAGAATTTAAACTTTTATCAGGTACTGCAACCAAGTTCTTCCACCTTCACAAAGGTCATGGAAAAAGAAGAGTTTTAAGTGTTTTAAAACCTTGGGAATTGGCTCACCTTAGTGGACCTTTATGTAAGATAATCACTGAGAAATCCTGCCCACCACTAACTGGAACAAGTAAGTTGAATTACATTTGTCTGACAACACATGTCCTTGTTCTTGCCCCTCCCCTCTTCTCAGAAGGAACAAGCAGTTTTCCACTTGCTAGCCTTCTTTTGATGGCACCACAATATTTTCTCAAAATTCAGATATGGCCACTAGCCCCAAAATGTTCATCCAAATCATCTCAGAAAAAGCAAAGAGTTCATAAAAACCAGTTTTATTTAACACCATATATAAAAAGTTTACACTTAAAATTTAACTCTGTCCTGTCCAGGGAAGGCTATGGCTTCCAGTGACTTGTACCCTGAGTGCATGAATATCTCTGCATGCACAGAGACATAAATATACAAGAATTCTCATATCCCTATTCCAATAACCAAAACAACCCAGGAAAAGGTTCTTCCAGCACAGGGTCATAGATTCCAGCCTATATTCTAAACCAGTCTGGATAGTGAGTTCTGCATAATAAAGCAAAAATAGTCAAAAAGTTTCACAGATTTGCAGTGAGAGTTCCAGGCTCATGTTTCTGATCCATCATAATCCAGTTCTATGCACAGTCCAGAACCATCTAACTACTTTGCATAACTTCCACCACAATCTCCAGCAGCTGCTATCCAACAAAAAGTGACAAGTGCAGGATTAACCTTAACTCTGGAATCTCCTTCAGTACAATAGGAAGCGATCTGCCAGGCTGGCCTGACTCATCTCTTGGTTCACAGGATATGACCCATGCACAGTCACTGAAGACATTTTGCATACATCCAAGGGTCTATGATGTTGAGAAAGAGGATGGATGCAAATTATCCAGTTGCAGTTACCCAATGTTGCTAAAACTTCCAACCGAAGCAAAATTTAAAATTGTTATGAGCAACAAAGACTGGAAGGTGATGCAAGAACTATTCTTCTAATCCAAGAGGAACAGAAACACTGTAGTCAAGAGTTCTTCAATTCACTCTAGCACTTCTAGTACTGTCTTACGGAGAGCAATTGAGAACATTTCTTCCCAGGGCACACGTAGCCACTCCACCAATTCAGCCAGCAAGTCAGGGCATTCTGTTCGCAAATGCCAAGTGGTTTCCACTTTTAGGACCTGCAAAAGGAAAGATGGTGTTCAGTTTACTAGGAACTAGCCCCTAGACTAACCTCAGTTAGCAAGTCTCAGCTGGGAAGTGAAGTGTATTTCTCAATTCAAGTTCCATTCCAAACTCAAACGGAGCTAAATTTCCCCCGAGACCCTGATTCCCCCTGAATTATAATTTACCTTGGGCACAGTAAAAGATATGTAAAATTAAAGAGATAAATTAACCATGCAACAATGCTCATGTTCCTTTGACAGCCCTTTTTAATGGCACCCACACCTGTGAATTTTTTAATATCCCAGAAGGAAGCCTCATACATCATTTTTTACCTCATCATACAGTTGCAGCTTTACATCACAAGGAGAGAAACGGTAAAGTACTACACCACTGATGCTACTGATTGACTCATTTGCTTTCAGCAGGATGCAGTCCTTGGGCTGTTTCTCAATATCACTGCCTGAACCAGAAGAAGGCAGGACTTGTTGCCACTGATGATCTTCTTCCACCAAGAATATATTACTACGAGTGCTGAGCAAAGTCACAGGAAATGCAGAAGACCCTGGAAAAAAGAATTGCTTGGGCCACTTACAAAACTCCAATTACAAGACTATTGTACAGTTGAAAAAACAATGTAAGGAACACACAAACACACTAGTCTCCATACCTTGGATGAGGTATGTCAGTAAGTAGAAGAATGGTCTGGTTGAACCACTTGCAGCTTCTCTTGCAAGATCCTTGTCAATCAATGGCCTACAGCATAGGCACAAGTAATTAGCAATATATTGGTTAGTATATTCACCTTCACTTGCCTTGATCTGCCTCTTGTACAGGTTGAACCTCCCGCTACATATCCCAGGCATGTCACATCAACTCTAAGGCTACTTTTACTTGCACAGTACAAAGGCAATGAGCTTCTTACCATAATGGGTGCTGTGAGTTCATTTCTACTACAATGATTTCTGGGACTTTTCTCCTGCTTTTACTTGGCAATTCTTCTATGAGGTCTGCATGAAGACATTAAAGGAAGTCTTGATAACCTAAGGTGAATCTTCCAGCAAAGGGTGTGTATCAGGACTAGACTGTTGCCTCACTTCAACTGATTTTTGAAACCTAAACAGTTTACAGAAGTTCACTGATACCAACACTTGGTTAGCACTACTGTATCATACAAGCTATCTTCAGACAGACATTTCTCTCACATGGAACTGGACAAAAAGCTTAGATCATGAACGTAGCCCAATATCTTTTCTTACATGTCAAGCATTGGAGAAATCTTCTGCAGCGGCTCTGGTTGCGAAGTAGCAGTGTATAGGAGACACGGGGATTCACAAACTCCATATGTAAGCTTTGATGACATAATCCCACCTCCAAGCAAGAGAGATCAGACAGGAAGTGACAGTCTCCCTTCTTTAGCCAATCTGATGGTTGTCCCCTAGTAGATGAACCAAACAGCATGTCACCATCTAGCAAGGTGATGTCTACTCTTCCAGTAAAAAATAGAGGATGGTTTGTTTGGCAGATGGTAGCAGTGAGAAAGGTTCACTGCATTTTTATCAGTTTAGGAGGAGAATGCCTGCTTCTGCAACAAATCATTATATAAATGAGCTCTATATAAATGAGGCTCCTTGTTCTCCCATCCAAGGTATGGTAAGTGGTGATCAGACTCATAATTTTCTTAGTGCGCAATTTCCTCCTCAGAAAGGCTGGGTTGGCGTACTTAACATTCAGTGCCCCCCAAAATTGTTATTTTGACAGTTCTTCTGATACATTTAAACATTAAGGTGTTTGGTTTATTGGAATTTTATCTTGTTTTGAAGACTGCTCTGAAGAAAGGTATAGAAATTAAAAAGGAGATGAGAGACAGCTCAGTAATATGGTAGTTGTTTTCTATGAATAAAAATCCCAGTTCAGTTGTTAGCACCTCCTATTAAAAAATCTCAGGAACCAAGGGATGAAAAAGACCTCTTCCCCATGATTACAGTATCTGATTCAGCATAATAGAGACAGAGACAGACTGATTAGTTTTAAGACTCTAGTAGCTATAGCATTGTCAACTACCTTCAAGACACACTTCTAAGCATAGAGATACATCCCTAAAACAGCACTACTCACCTTATCTCTCCAGTTACCTCCAACACATGAAGTTGGACATCTGAAGCCACCAAGAGCACTAGGAACTCCCCAGGCCGTCCATTTTTCACAACTGCTACCTAGAAGGAGCATGCTAAAATGATTATGCCACAATAATTCCAGGTATGCTCCCAATAGCAACCCTGTGGAGAACTGCTTTTCATACCTTGAGAAAACATTTGAACTCTTCTGCCTTCTCAAAGACTTCCATATCTAAATAAAGTTTTAGCCGATGGTCCACAGAGAATAAGTCTCGCATGCCCAACATACTGTTGGTGGCTAAGAAAGGAAAGCGTTAGAGTTAATGAATTGGTTTCAATGGGTTGAGTGGTCAACAGCATCATTTAAGTTGACAGAGGGCTGTCATTTATTCCTACACCAAATATAATTACCAATTTTAGATCTTTTTCAATATGGCCATTAGTCCACTGCTTAAGTAAGAAGGGCTCAAAACTCCATTCAGTTAAACTGAGCGATGGCTTTTTGAAAGTGAAACTCCCCCTCTAGAGTGTGCAAATCTTCACTATCCAAGTCAGAGAAGCTTTTAGAAATATATGAAGCCATCACATCTCATTCAGAAAGATGCAAATGGCTGCCCAGTCAGATCAACACAAAACAATACCATCCTATGTGTATGTAGATGCCCTCCGCTCACAGTTCTGCAATAATGGATGTTTCTGACACATCAAAATTATGCCCTAAAACAAAGCATATTTTGTTACACTTGGAAACAGAGACAGATCCAAAGACAAATGCAGTAATAGTTGCACTCTCATTTTCTAAGATAACATATTTCTAAGTTAATGGCAGGGTACAGTAATAATACCACTGATCCGTTTTCATTAATTCAAAAAGCTGATCTGCTCTATTAACTACAAAAACTCTATTCTCAAATATAAATCAACTTTCCCTCCTTTTTTTTTTTTAACGCTGTACAGGTCTCCCTGAAAACCTCTTCCAGTAATCCCTCCAGCTTTTCTTTTCCTTGTTCACAGAACTGTCTGCACTCCATCTCTACTATCCTCTTTTGCTTCCTTAGTTTCCACTGTCTTTCCCTCTCAGATCCCACCACTCCCCCACTGCTGATTTCCTAAATGAACTTCATAATAGACATTCACTTCATAATTAGACATTCACTTCTGCAGAAGTTCAGACTAAAGAATTTTCCACATACAAGGCAGATGATTTTGGTTTGTGTGACAAATTCAAAGATGCATTTCTCATTCACACTTTTTTTAATGTAGACTTGCCTAATGCAAGCATGCCTAATTTTCTTTTTTGTAGTTTTAACCTCCTTTTGTCACTACCAATGTACATATAATTACTATTAAAACTTTAGCAGTGCTTTACACCACATAGTGAGCAAACTTCTTGGCTGCATTCTAAGTAACAACTGAAAATCATTAGACTTTTAAAATAATAGCCATACAATGCCTTAACTACCAGCAGGTGGTGCTCCTGTTCTATAGCTGATGCAAAATAATCCTCTATTTACATAGGAACACAATGTTGGGGGTGCTTGGAGGGAAGCAATTTAACATGTGGATTAAACTGACTCTGGGTAGAGGATCTTGCTTATATCACTATTGCTTCCGATGTCCATCAACTTCCCATAATTTATACCACACCAAGGCCCACATCAGATGTTAGTAGCTACTCACGGGGACTAAGGTTCCAATGCTCCTCTTGCTCTGAGCTCATGGACAGCTGGGAAGGGGTGCGGCCACGGGAAGTACCATAATGGTAGCTTCCCATCAGGCTCCCTCCATTGGTATCTATGTGGCTGAGGGAGGAATATTGACTCTTGGAGTTCAGATCCCTCCTGGAAGCATCAGCTCCTTCAGAACTGCGAGAACTGGAATGTGCTGTGCTGCCATGATCATTACTAAGTTCTTGAATTTGGGTACTGGAACTGGTTCCTGCTTCAGAGTTACTGTCATCACCAATGTAAAATTTTCTGGACTCTGCCTCCTGCTGGCTTTCATTGAAGCAATCCTGAGAGAGCATTGGTGCATTCGAATGCCTATCACACGGTAAGATGACCACATGATCACTAGAGCAACCAGGGCAGATAATGGTCTCACTGGAAGCAGCAACATCTGAAGAGAAAAGAAAACCATTTTTTTGCATCACCAACTTAGTCCAATAAATCAAACACCAGGTTCTTTTCCAAAGCTTCCTTGTCCAACCAACCTCAGGACCTATGAATCAGCCACCCTGCCTTTTCCTCAGAGACATTCCGCATCCTCTTCTTGAATCTCTGGCTAATTATTTCAAGAGTGCTTTACAGCGTTTTCACGTTAGCCTTTTACATACAATCCTGAACAAAGAACTTTTTTCTTAGAAATCAAATAGAGTGTCAGAGTATTTTTCTTCTAAAAGGAATCCATTCAAATGTTGCAGAAAATGAGTATATCAAATAATGCAATATTTTATCTCAGATGGAAAATAAATATAAAACCAGACAAAAATCTTATTCTTATACTTCACTACATTTATATCCCTCTTTTCTTTAGGAGCTCAAGGTAGCTTGTTTTGGAATCTTCCTTTGTTTTATCTTTTAATAACAATCCTGTGAGGTAGGTTGAGCTGGAATGACTGGCTCAGAGTCATCCAGTGAGTTAACATAGTTGAAAGTGGACCTGAAGCTGGGTCACCCAGTCCTGGTCCAACACTTTAAATGTTATTCCATCAGGTGTTGATATGTTCAGAACACAATACAGAATCAATGCATTAAAAAGCAAAAACCCTCCCTAATATAGGATATTAAATAAACTCAAAGGTTCCAGATCTCTAGGGATCTAGAAAGTATAGTTACAAACAAACGTTAATGAGAAACCAGCCTAGCAAGTAATTTCAGATTCAAAGAAGAACTGTACATGACTCTTGTTATCTGTCAGACCTCCTGTCTCACAAGACATTTTACATTAAAAGACTAATTTTTTTAAAAAAATGAAAAGGTGGCATACTGCACAGCAAAGCACCAGCTTAATTTTATTTCTAAATATTAATCTGGGGCTTAAATGGGCCTCATGCTTTCTTGGAAAATAATGATGGGTGGCAGCAACTCAGTGGTTTGTTTAGAGTGTGTCTATTTCCCCAGATCTTTGTATACAGAATGCTAATTATTTCCTAGTATCTCATTCTTGATATATAAAGTTTAAGCAGAAGATGACTTTTGGGAATACTATGGACAGCCAAGAAAACAAACAAATGAATCATTGAACAAATCACCCCAGAGTTCTCACTTGAGATACAAATGACCAGGCTCAAATTATCCCACTTCAGATACATTATGCAAAGACCTAGTCTCCGAAGAAGACTCTAACGCTAGGAAAGGTGGAGGAAAGAGAAGAAGAGGACGATGAGCAGCAAGGTGGACGGACCGAGTTACAATGGCAATGAGAGCACCATTGGAAGACCCAAAAGATGAGTTAAGGGACAGATCGTCATGGAGAAAATCTATCCATGTGGTCACTAAGTATCAACAATGACTTGATGGCACATAATCAATTTCCACAGAAAAAGGACAAAGATAAGCAGGGATATGGGTGATGTAGTATTTTGCTACATCATCTGCAACACATGCTCAAAATTCTAAGAGAGCTCTCTAGGCTTAAAGGGTTAGTGGCTGTTGCCATCAGTCACTGTTCCCTCACTCCATTATTCCAACAGCACAGAGAGGAATCATGTTGTAAGATGCAGGATTTTAGCCCACACCATACCCCATACCTTGCTCAGAGAAAGCTATACTCTCTTTTGTAGAGACCTGTCTTTGTAACTGAAGTATCTGGAACCCAAGGAACTCCTGTTTGCATTTTAGACACTGGAGCTTTGGACCTTCTGCCAATCCTCTGTTCTTCCTATTTTTCTCCAGGGTAGGTGCCAGCACTCTGAGCAAATCCTGGAAAGAGTGGTAAGACTTGAGTAAAATACAAGGCAATAACTACCATATTTCATGTACTATATGATTACATTTTATAACAGCTCTGAATAAAGAATGCATTCTATTGGGGAAGAGGGTAAAGGATACAAGTGTAAATACTGTATTAATGTCAAAATAAATTCCAGACAGAAAAACGCCTTGTTTACAGAATTTGCTCAACAAAGTGTGAATGGTCATAATTGCCATAGATGGCTTCAAAGAAGGATTAGAGAGACGCTTATCAGTTATTACAGGACCAACATGCAGTATGCACAAGGTAGGCAGACAGGGAGTTAAATAGTAGAACATTTTTGTCTTCACTTCCTATTGTGGATTTCCCATTTGTCCACTGTGGATCTGAAGCAACTATGCGTCTCCCAAATTCAGTAAGATTCAGACTGCCCCCACTTTACTTTCTCTAAAAAAATGGGCAACTTTCCCTTCTAGAGTGGCTTTGTGCTCACCTGCATACGCAGTTCAGGATGGTCATCCAATACTACATAGCAACGTTTCTGACGGTCCTTGCAGATATAGTTGAAATAGAGGGTAAGAACAGGAAACTCACGCTCCAGGTCCTATTTCCAAAAAGAAATAACTTTCCAGTCAGAAGAAGATACTGACTCCAGTTTTAAAAAAAAGCCATAATTAAGTATCAGTATAGATATAAGCTATTCAAAGTTCAGGGAGCAGCAAAAAGATCAGTGTTGCAGCTACTCACTTTTCCTATGGATAAGAATGTGCTACTCTGTGCCTGACTGCCACCCAATATCTTGTCTGTGGCTGTTATAAATTAAGAATTTGTATTATACATTTTGCTTCTGCCTGCATTAATAATGACTAGCAATTTTACCTCCTCAAGGTGAAAGAAAAGTTTCCCAAACTGACGATTTCTGTTTCCAGTTTCCAAGTACTTACACACTGCCTTTCTGTGAATGATACACAGTTCATTATGTCTCCAAGAAAGTCCACTTTTAAAAAACCCAGACAACTGAGCTGTATGCATTCTAATCATACTTCCAAATAATATGCAGGCCACAAAGCAGATCTAAGCTATTGCAAAGCCCAAACTCACTTTATGGATGTCAAACTGTCAGGGTTTAAAGATGTGCCAAGAAGCAGCACTGAACAGCAGGTGGGAGGAGCCCAAACCATAAAGGCTTTCTCTACAGCTTCCAAATTCCTACAGCCACCTATGCAGAAACTGCCAGGTTTAGCTATGAACTTCCTAGTTTTAGCTCTGAATTTCCTAGTTCTAATGCAATCAGTGGAAGTGAGGAAACTAAATCTTAGGCAGAAGAACGTGAAACGCCAAGGAAGGAACAGCTTCCCTTCAAGAAGGAAAAGATTTTGATTAAGTCCTGCAGTATCTACATTACAGTGCAAAAATGAGAGGTAAGCAAGACAGCGAACCTATATACTGAGACCATTAGCTCAGCACCACTGACTGCTCTAGGGAGTGCCTATAGGTTCACAAATTACTTGGAGCCAAAACTAACTAAACGACAAAACTTCTTGATTCACACAAAATAAAAGCTGTAAGCCACAGCTTACTAACCACTAGGGCCAGATACACACAACTCGCTACGCCAAAATCAAACCAAACACAGTACAGCTGAGCTCAGCATGCGAACCAGATCTTCTGCAGGTATTCCCAGAATTGCAAATCCACGTACAGATCCAGTTAACCATTGGGCAGTGACAGTCTGGGCTGCATGATAGTCAGCTTATTAGACTAAATCTTGCATGGAAACAGTTGAAATCACCTTTCTTCTCCAGCGCATTTCTGAAGTCTCTACTTTCTGAAGACTTTGTAGTTCCAGCCTGTGTAAAACCTTGGCTGCTCTCAGCTCCACCTCCATAACATGTTGCGCAGTGACTCGCAGGAAGATCCAGTCTGGCTCTGGGTCGCCATCGCCCTCTATCTGGCTTACTAGCACAGGCTGGCATAGATCCACTGCCAATAAAAATATACGCATTAGCTTCCTCTGCATCCTATTCAGTTTTAGCAGATAAGAATGCATGAAATCCCAGATCTTTAAAGCCTATCCACAGAAATTGGGGGGTTGCAAAGACCATGGAAAATGAGACAGCTTTGAAATTTAACAACGATATGTGATGCAATCAAAGATACTTTTGTGACAGACACAACATGATTTTGCTTGTATTACAATGCTGACTTTGGGGTATTACCAATGTACTTGGAAATTGCATGACAGAAGGAACTAGACTCCAAAAACTGGTTTCTAACAAATAGTTTCAATATCTTCATTTAGTATGACTGAACAAGAGCATTCTTTATAAACAGCAGAGGAAAACTGCAGCTTCATTTACTCTGTAAGAAATATCCCAAAGGCAAATAAGATCAAAGACACAATTTGAGATCTCTTTTAATGAAAGTAAAGTATAAACAGCATTAAGTTTTGCATTTCTCACAAAGTGTTATTTGCTTGTATGGGGTGTGTTGTCCTTCAAAGTGCATCAACAACACAACATGATTTGTTGAACGAAGATTTTTTGATAAGCTGACAGGATTTGACAACCCATGTTCTCTGGCTGTGGAACTTATTTTTAGTTTGTTTGGCAACATTTGAGATCCTGCCATCACAGATGAGGGAAGCAATAAAAGCTCACTTGCAGAACATTCTATTAATAACAGTGGCAGATTCCAGAAATTGAGAGGAACACATTTACACTTAGTAAAGGAGCAAAGAACTGAAATCCTCACCTGGTCACAAACTATCACCATCTTGGTTGTTCACAACCGTTTACTTCAATGGAATTAAAACATACTAGACTTCACTAAAATGTGTTTTGTGTAAAGTGTTTAACAGGAACTGTTTGACAATTACAAGTGTTCCTCTAACAATGACCCAACATTAAATGTTAGATAGTCTTATTTCACAAGTTCTTGAATTTTGCAGGAAGCTACTATATACACTATTCTAGTAAACCCCTACAAATTCCCAGGCTTACAGGTGAGCTGTCTTTACTAGAGGATCACAGAACAAATTTCTCCAGAAGGACATCCATAATAAGAATAAGGGTATTTTTCAAATGGAGGGCTGCCCCCATCTCATATTCTCTGAGAGAAGAATAGAAGAAAACAGAATGGGAGAAAGTACTTATTTATTTATACAATTCAGAATGACCACAGACAAAGATGCTAAAAAACCTGAAAGCCTTTGAAGATTAGTTTCAATTGGAGCTGCTTGCCTGCTGAACTTCAATGTTGAATTTTAATTGTAGTGCTTAAGTCTCTCTTTTCTTTCCTTCCCTATTCAGTATCTCTTAATCTACCCCATCTCTATTCAGTTTTGTTCTTACACTCTTTCCTTCCCAGTGCAGCAATTTCTTTCCCTCATCCATCTCCATCAGCAAAATATGTGTGAGTGTACCTGTTTTTGTGTTCAAGTAGTGGGTACATAAGAGAGAATGTTGGTACATGCAGATAGGGATCAATCAATGTTATTTACAGGCAATTGATTCAATAGTTAACTCAATCAATATCTATTTGTTGTCCCTGTGCTGCTCTTTTCTGTGTGACTATATCGAGATAGACACATGCTTTTCAAAAATTTTAAAAGTAACAGTAGTTATTTCCATTTTGGTTCATGATTTCCCCCTCAAAACTTTTCCTATCATTTTAAAATTAGAATTATTTCAAAGCATCCATTTTTCATGATATCTAAAATCAAATTTTAATTTCTTTCCCAATAAGACCCAATGGCTTGAAACTCAACATTAAAAAAACTAAGATCATGGCATCTGGACCCATTAATTCCTGGCAAATAGAAGGGGTAGAAATGGAAGCAGTAACAGACTTCATTTATTTGGGCTCCAAGATCACCGCAGACGGAGACTGCAGCCATGAAATTGAAAGACGCTTGCTCCTTGGGAGGAAAGCTATGGCAAACCTAGACAACATATTAAAAAGCAGAGACATCACCTTGCTGACTAAGATCCACATAATCAAAGCTATGGTTTTTCCAGTAGTAATGTATGGCTATGAGAGCTGGACCATAAAGAAGGCTGAGCGCCGAAGAATTGATGCCTTTGAACTGTGGTGCTGGAGAAGACTCTTAAGAGTCCCCTGGACTGCTAGGAGGTCAAACCAGTCAATCTTAAAGGAAATCAACCCTGACTGCTCATTGGAAGGATTGATAATGAAGCTCAAGCTCAGATACTTTGGTCACCTAATGTGAAGAGAGGACTCTTTGGAAAAGACCCTGATGCTGGGAAAGATTGAAGGCAAAAGGAGAAGGGGATGGCAGACGATGAGATGGTTAGATACAGTCAGGTCCAGAAATATTGGGACATCGACACAATTCTAACATCTTTGGCTCTATACACCACCACAATGGATTTGGAATGAAACAAACACAATGTGCGTTAACTGCAGACTGTCAGCTTTAATTTGAGGGTATGTACATCCAACTCAGGTGAACGGTGTAGGAATTACAACAGTTTGCATATGTGCCTCCCACTTGGTAAGGGACCAAAAGTAATGGGACAATTGGCTTCTCAGCTGTTCCATGGCCAGGTGTATGATATCCCCTCAGTACCCCAATTACAATGTGCAGATAAAAGGCCCAGAGTTCATTTCAAGTGTGCTATTTGCATGTGGAATCGGTTGCTGTCAACTCAAGATGAGATCCAAAGAGCTGTCACTATCAGTGAAGCAAGCCATCAGTAGGCTGAAGAAACGAAACAAACCCATCCAAGAGATAGCAAGAACATTAGGCGTGGCCAAAACAACTGTTTGGAACATTCTCAAAAAGAAGGAACGCACCGGTGAGCTCAGCAACACCAAAAGACCCGGGAGACAACGGAAAACAACTGTGGTGGATGACCGAAGAATTCGTTCCCTGGTGAAGAAAACACCCTTCACAACAGTTGGCCAGATCAAGAACACTCTCCAGGAGGTAGGTGTATGTGTGTCAAAGTCAACAATCAAAAGAAGACTTCACCAGAGTGAATACAGAGGGTTCACCACAAGATGTAAACCATTGGTGAGCCTCAAAAACAGGAAGGCCAGATTAGAGTTTGCCAAACGACATCTAAAAGCCTTCATAGTTCTGGAACAACATCCTATGGACAGATGAGACCAAGATCAACTTGTACCAGAGTGATGGGAAGAGAAGAGTATGGAGAAGGAAAGGAACTGCTCATGATCCTAAGCATACCACCTCATCAGTGAAGCATGGTGGTGGTAGTGTCATGGCGTGGGCATGTATGGCTGCCAATGGAACTGGTTCTCTTGTATTTATTGATGATGTGACTGCTGACAAAAGCAGCAGGATGAATTCTGCAGTGTTTCGGGCAATATTATCTGCTCACATTCAGCCAAATGCTGCAGAACTCATTGGACGGCGCTTCACAGTACAGATGGACAATGACCCAAAGCATACTGCAAAAGCAACCAAAGAGTTTTTGAAGGGACAGAAGTGGAATGTTATGCAATGGCCAAGTCAATCACCTGACCTGAATCCCACTGAGCATGCATTTCACTTGCTGAAGACAAAACTGAAGGGAAAATGCCCCAAGAACAAGCAGGAACTGAAGACAGTTGCAGTAGAGGCCTGGCAGAGCATCACCAGGGATGAAACCCAGCGTCTGGTGATGTCTATGCGTTCCAGACTTCAGGCTGTGATTGACTGCAATGGATTTGCAACCAAGTATTAAAAAGGGAAAGTTTGATGTATGATTATTATTCTGTCCCATTACTTTTGGTCCCTTACCAAGTGGGAGGCACATATGCAAACTGTTGTAATTCCTACACCGTTCACCTGAGTTGGATGTACATACCCTCAAATTAAAGCTGACAGTCTGCAGTTAACGCACATTGTGTTTGTTTCATTCCAAATCCATTGTGGTGGTGTATAGAGCCAAAGATGTTAGAATTGTGTCGATGTCCCAATATTTCTGGACCTGACTGTAGCATCACTGAAGCAATAAGCATGAAACTGAGCAAACTCAGGGAGGCAGTGAAGGACAGGAAGGCCTGGCGTGATATGGTTCATAGGGTCACGAAGAGTCGGACACGACTTAATGACTGAACCATAAGTGCTAGAAACATCAGTAGATTCCTACCACAGTTAGAACCAAAACTTTCCAGGACTTCCATGTTATCAAGTAATAATATTCACAGTAAGACAGTTGAACCCACACATTTAGTTTCATCCCTGTTCCAATATATTACTAGTTAACAAAAAAAACTATTTATACGCTTTGAAATCAGGATTAAAACCACAATCTTCATATGAAAGCAGTAGCTTTAAAAGAGAAATACTAGGTGTTTGCTCCTTCTATAAAAAAATTAGTCATTAATTGAGGTTTTGAAAAATATTTAAGAGGACTAACATACTCATTGCTTTCAAAATATTTTGAAAGTCATATACAGTCTAGAAGTCATATACAGTCTAGAAGTCATATACAGTTTCACTGCATTTATCCTTCCCTATAAACTCAGGGTTTTATAATTTACTGAAAAACAGCTGAATGGCAATATATTCAGTTAAAATGTCTGCTATGCTCCTTGTTTGGCCCTGAATTTTCAGCAAACCCTGAAGCTTCAGAACTTTTATCTGCATTGGAGTTTTTACAAAGGCAAAACCAACAATTTAGATTCAAAAACTAAGAAATTAGCAATATGTGGATAATATACAAATAACTTGGAATACAGAACTGGAGTATCATATATAGAAAATCTATGGCTTGAGTGTTAAGAAATGTTAGAACATTTCTTATTTTTTAAAAACCCATTTAGTCCAGCAAAAAAACATTTTCTGACATATTGGACTCCTTAGCAGTTGGTTAAAAAAGGTTGGCATCTATTTTAATTATTAATTTAAGTAATGAATTTTGTGGAACATTACTACATTTGCTTTGAGCATGTCCACAGGTAGTTTCCTTATTAAAATTAATATTATGGTGGACCAAGTAAATTTGGTTCAATTAAATATATCACCTCTCAGCCTTTGAGATGACTTTGTACTGGCAGAGAGGCAAGATCAGAAATATGATTTCCATAGAGTCTAGATTTCATCCAATGTTTTGTTTAACTAATTCTGATAGTTTAAATGAAATGAAATTCAGTAGTTTTGTTTGCAATTGTTATTAAGTGTAACATCTTTATGTATATTGATTTAAAAATTAAATGTTTTTTAAAACAGTACACACACACGCATACGAATATAGGTATGTCATGTGCACGTACATGCACGTGGGGGAGAGAGAATCCCTATGTGGAATTTAAACATCTGAAGAGTCTCACTTACCCACAGAAATGGACAGTGGCCCAGGAGCAGCATTATTTACCTTCCAGTATTTCTTCCTGATCTTTATCTTCATTAGCTATCGATCTATCCCTTTCTGCTGTTGCTTTGGGATTTTCCACCACAATTTCAGGATCAGGCGGTTCCAGTTCTTTTCCTTCTGCAGCATCAGGAAGCTTCTGCTCCTGCATGGTGCTCTTGCTCTTCTCCGATGTCCCACCTGAGCTTCCTAGAAAGTCTCCTGTGGGGCTGCTAGAGTGGACAGTAGATCTTCTGGGTCCATCTGCTTCCAGGTGTCGCCTATACAGGAGCCAGTTTGCCCCAAAGCGATCCCGAACATTGTCCATGCGCTCCATCTCTGCCTGATGTTGCTGAAATATACCTGTGAGAAGACAGACCCAACCAACCCAAAGATCTGAAAACAGTTTCAATGCATATCCTATCTCAAATAATAGGTCCATAGTGATTTAAGTCTCACCTTCTGAGAGAGGTTGAGTTCTGTACTCATGTTCTGTGTCACTGGGCTCAGAAATACTGGCCCTGCGCACTTTAATTTTCCCCTGTAACAAAACCAAGTTATAAATAATGGCTAAAATTGACTCTCCCATGTTCTTTACTTAAATATTAAGTTACACTAACCTCACCATATTTGTGTCACACCTCTGGAAAGAAAGAAAGCATTTTAAAAAGTGTTTGGGATTCCAGTCTACTGTAGGGCTTTCAGCTGAAACAGTCACACATTTAAGGGATGGCTTGGGAACCTTTCCATAATCCCAACTTCTTTAAACAATTAAGGATATTCTCATAATGTTGCATCAGTTACTAGATTAATATTAGATCTTATTCAAAAAGAGTTGCTCCACCCTTCCAATCACTAAACACATAGTACTGAAGCTCCCAGTGGAGAACAAAGACCTCTTCTATCTTCCTCACCCCTACCAATCCTGCCAGTTCCAAACCCTGAGCACGTATAGTGGCAGAACCACCTTCGCTCTCTTCCGAGATGACAGTCCGACAGATGTGCTGTCTTTGGGGGATTGGCTATCACTTTGGTCTGCAGCACATGAACTTTCCAGGGCATTCCGGTTTATCAAGATTCTCTCTGAGCCTGAAGTGCAGAGTGGTTGAGCAACTGCATGATCCAGCTTTGAGTGGTGCTGAAAAAAATAGAATAAGCTATAAATGGGTAAGAAGATCCTTCCTGAGGCTTTACTTCCTTTTTTATTATTAATATTATTTTAGTGCAAATGCCACCTTAGCAATTCTGAGGAACTACTTTGTATCACCACTAAAGTGAGATTCATCACGCAAAAGGAAATGACTTTGCTTGCGTGGACAAAAGTATTATTGGTTTCTAGATATTCTACAATTCAGTAATGAAAACTCAGAACGGAACTACTTCAGATGAAAGGAGATTTTGAACCCAAATTTTCACTGTAATACAAACCTGAAAAATAAGAGTTTAGGTATGTCTTCCTACCTGTAAACTGGAGACAGACAGGGGTTCTTCATCAAGAAGGAACTGGTATTTCAAAAAAGTATGTATCAGTAAAACATCCACACACTCATTCCCTGTCAAAATGAAACCTATAAGAAAGCTGTACTCCACTTTTCTTCACTTAAAGAAAACAAAAAATAAGGAACAAAACTCTTTTGAGTCAGCAAATAAAAATCTTTTCCCACATTATTATGTGGAAACATATGGTAATCACAGAAAAAATAAAACATAGGAACAGAGCAGCTTACATTTCTTGTCCTCTACATAGTGCCATATAAATCCTACTTTTTCAGCAAGCCCACCAACTCCTAAATATGCAAAGTAGAATTTGTGCTAACTCTATATTGAGAAGACAAGTTACAGTTCTCAGTTATAGAATATACAAATTCAGCCCTAGGGTCAACTTGCTGCTTTAAGCTGGTGTGTAACACTGTTCTTCTGGGGCACTGCACTTTTATTTTATATTTCTGGCCCTCAAAGGCCAAAGGGACTACAGGTAGTCCTCATTTAACAACCAAGTTATGACGGTGTTGAATAAGAGGGACTTACAACCGGTCATCAGAGTTGTGGCCATCACAGTGTCCCTGCGGTCACGTGATTGTGATTTGGGTGCTTGGCAACCAGCTCACGATTATGACATTGCAGCATCCCACGGTCACGTGATCGCCATTTGTGACCTTCACTGCCAGACAAGCAAAATCAATAGAGAAGCCAGCAGGAGGTCGCAAACGGTGAGCACGTGATGTCCTTGCTTAACAACTCACAATGATTTGCTTAATGATGATGATCACGTGACCACGGGACACTGCAACTGCGCAGGATTTGCCTAACAGCAGCAACTGGGACTGCCAGAACTGCTATTGTAAGTTGATGCAGTCACATGATGTCACATGTTATGACTGTGTCGCTTAGCGATGGAGTTCCCAGTCCCAATTACCATTGGTAAAAGAGGACTACTTGTAGTGATATGACGATGCCAAGTGGTGCAGGCAGGGCAAACATTTTCAGCCCTTTCTTTATAATGGAAAAGCTAGGTATGTTGTCCACAGTCACAATGTTGCCATTGACTTTGGTAGCATAATCCTGGGGAGCTCTGGGAGCTATAAAAATGGGGCTGGGAGAAAACTTGGCCCGCAGGCTTCCAATTCCTGCTGCAATTCATCACAAAAACATCTAATAGCTAACAAAGAAATATCTCATTTTAGTTGCATAAGTTTGTTTTCCCCCATTAACCTAGTCCTTTTTTTTTTTTTTTTTTTGTGCCTTTAAGTCAGTTTTGACTCCTGGCAACTGCCTGGACAAGTCTCTGCAGTTTTCTGGGCAAGATTCCAGAAGTGGTTTGCCCTTGCCTCCTTCCTAGGGCTGAGAGAGACAGACTAGTCCAAGGTCACCAGTTGGCTTCATGCCTAAGGTGGGACTAGAATTCACAGTCTCCCAGTTTCTAGCCTGATGCCTTGACCACTATACCAAACTGGCTCTCATCCTGGTCCTAGCCCTACTTAATACTTACACATTTTGCAGTCCTGTGTTGACTAATCACTTTAGTTCAATCTCACTTTTAATTATTCATAAAAAGGTGATGACATTCCTGAATAAATACAAGTTACATGTCTGGTTCGTACAAATAATAATTTCACCTTATGCACTTATTAGTTGCTTGACCCAGCCATACAGCTATGCTGCTCCACTATAATAGAAATATGTAAGTCAGCTGCTATCTAAACACAGGACTTGGTCTTATTGGCAACTATTTTAAACAGATGAAGCTACTGTTTCTTCATACTGCAATTATGGGAACTGACAACTCAGGCTGGATACTCACACTGCAGGAAATAACCCTAGGAGATAAATGCACTAGAGTAGCAAGCCGGTGATTCGGATGGAACCATAAAGGATTTCCTCCCAGATGCAGCTGAGAGAGAAAAAAAGAGCACTTATATTCATTCCCCCAAACTCACCCCTCTCACTCCGTTTTCCTGAGATTTAAAAAATACCGTACTGCTGTGATCCTTTATAAAACTGCTGTGTATCTTCCCCCATATTGCTCAAGGTAGCATTTATAAATCTCTTCCCTACCCACACACGGGTTACTCTGGGAGATAGTTTCATGGCAAAGTGGAAATCTGAAACAGCATTCTGGGCCCAGCTTTCTCACTACTACAGTACATTTGCTTGTTTATCCAAGACTGAACTCATACAATAGTGAGAGACTCCTACCAACTAGTGCTTTGCAATTACTGCTGACAAGTCATTCTCCAGATTCTGTAGTGTTCAATTTTACACAGTGCTTACTGTGGGCCACTGTTTCCCTTAATACTCTAGCATAACAATAAATACTCACTCTTTTCATGTTGTGCAACCAAGCCAACGGTGCTAGGGCAGAGTGTTCCAGCAACAAGTTATAGGCAATATCTAGGTGCTGAAGATTTGACAGTTGTTCCACACCTGTGAAGATGCAAGCAGAATAAGTACAAACAGAGAGAAGCAACTTTTTGCAAACTATGCTTCCTGTCTCCAATCTACTCCAATCTTTTGTGCAAGCCTTTGGCCCTTCCACTATGGTCTTACCTCTAATGTTGTCTAGGTGGTTGTACCGGAGAATTAGGGTCACCAGTTTAGCCCAGCTATGTAGTCCAAGTTCAGGCACCTTAGACACGAAATTATAGGCCACATTTAAGTATTCCAGCTCCGTCAGCACCTGCACAGAGAAGAGGGGAAATCTCAGCATTCATACTCTTTCCCATTCTCTTTCTCACACTGAAAGTAAATTCTCCTTGAATCAAGCTCAGTTCTTGGCAACTTCATAGCCACATGTCATTCTCTCAGCAACAACAGTCATTTGCCATTGCCTTCTTGTGGAATTTTCTTCTACTTTTTACTTCCCAGCTTAGTCCTATTGGTATTTCCCATCCAAATATAAACCCAGTTCCAACTTTGCATAGCTTTTTGTGATCAGTCAAAGGTAGCTACATGCTGCCACCTACCTGGGGCCTCAGGCTAAAAACACATAAAAAGTATCCCCCATCAGCTAGTCATATCTGATCAAAACTGTTCATGAAAGCATAAAAGATTAAAATCTTTAGCAGAGCACTTTTTTTTATCTTAAAACATTTAGATACTCTGCCAATGGTGCATATGACCTAAACTCTGTTCTTAGCCAACTAGCGCATGACAGCCACATGAGGTCCTTGGAAATAAGAAGGGCAATAACTACATAGCAAGAAGATACCAGTAGCCAAAGAGGACTGGCAGTTCTCCCATCTAGGAAGCATTTAGTGCAATTGCTAATTTGTTTTACTATAATCTCTGATTTCTTGATGAAGATACAGATTTTAAACATTGAGTGGGGGCAGACCCACTCAAACTTAAATACATTTGCTGTAACCCTTACAAAAAGAGATTTTTTTTTTTCTTTGCATGAACTGCCCTCATCCCCTAAGATTATCTAGATCATCTTCCCCAATCTGGGCTTTCTTCTGAATGTATTGGACCTCCTTTCTCATTAATGCCCGCCGTATGTTACAGCTCACGTGGGGTCTTTCACGTACAGGTCTTTCATATACTTCACCAAAGACTTCAGAGTGTTAAATCAGCTGGGAATGCAGACCAAAAGTAGCTTTCACCCAGAAACGGTATGTAAAAGGTGAGGCTCAGATTGAGCTAGGGAGCAGGAGGCAATTGGACGACTGCTTTAATCCCCTCTGGTCTGTACAGAATTCCAGTTCTAGAGTAACTTGCTATTCTCTTGTAGAGAATATCCTTACAATTTACTCAGTGACCTTTGTTAAGGAGATACTGTTGGACAGTACACAGAAAACTATGTTCAGGAAGCCTGCCCTACCGAATTTTACTACCTTACCCGATTACTTGTTTTTATTTAATATAAGAAGAGTATTAGATAAAGATGTAGAATGATGTGCCATTAGTGCACTGATAATATCCAACTGTTTTTCATTCTCAAGAAATCCAAGAATGACAATCCACTTATTTTTTTAGGGGCACCTGACTTGCTAATCACTGCTGGAACACTCTGTTGGTCCAGATACAGCTACAGCCTTATTGATCAAGGCTTATGGAATATTCCTGTCTCCAAATACTCAGAGCAACATATCTAGTTCTGTCTCCTGGGTTCTATAACCACTTTTCCAAATTCAGCTACCAGCATTCCTGTTTGTCCAGTATTTCTATAGTTCTATATTCAACTGTGATTTAAATGCTTTGTATAGTACTACACTGGAATGGTAGGCTTGATAGGTTTTTGATCTTCCCTAAAATATTTATTTATTGTACTTTATTGCTTCTCCATTTTCTTGCTATAAATAATTAAAAACATTACTTAATGTATTACTTGAAGTTTTAAGTAACTTTGTAATCCACGCAGAGAACTTCACTAATGGGGCAGATTAGAAGCAAAATAAATAAATAAGAAATAAAATATTGGAAGTGACAGCATCAATGCAACTGCCCACCCCCACTAGAAAGGTGAAAAGAAGATACTGCAAAAATCTATGAACAGCTATACTCACTGCTTATTAGCTTTCAGGTTTGATTCAAGATAATAATTTTAACCCATACAGTCCTAAGAATGACCTAGTACAAGAGAATTCCTAAGGCATATGATTATCCATCCATAAATCACAAAGGGTACTAATAATATTATGGAGTAGCACAGCAAGAAAGCCAACTGTTCCTTAAAATTTGTCTGTAGCATAAAATTAAATTTGAATTTACTATAAGCCCCTATTCTTATGGGTAGGATACATATTTAATCACTAGGTGATGTTAACATTATGGGAAAATTAAGAGACTATCGTGACATAAAGTTTATGAATATGTAGATTTCAAGATTTTTATTCTATATATTTTTAGATGTTGTAAACTTCGAATTAAAACAACTAAAATGCCTTTCAATTTAAGCAAATGAAGAATAACCACATGCATTATTATCAAACTGGAGTTTTGTGCTGGGATTTTTATTAGATCATATACCTATAATTAAGTGAAAAAGTAATAGACATTTAAAATAGCCTCCTGCCAAACAAAAATTAAATAAACATTTTTAACCTTAGAAAACAGAAGGCAAGATAGAAGCAAATCAAAAATGGTAGTGTTGTGACAGTGTGTTTTCAGACTGCCAGAATAACTCTACCTTTGGTGTATATTTTATCTATTCAGAACTGTCTCTTAATTCCAGGAAGGAATATATTATTGAATTTGATAAAATAAGTTGAAAAGATATAAGGAACTTTAAAGAGAGTTTATAGAGCAGAAACACAGGAAATGGAGTACTAAGTGGCAATAGAATGTCTCTGAACACTTCAAGGAAATTTGGTGTTTCCTTTGATTTGCCTGGGATGCCAGCTGCAGATTGTGCTTTAGCAGAGTGTTATCATTAGAATCAGTGTAAAAAAGGGCTGCTTGTTAACTGGCATAATTGACTTCAGAAAGGTAGCACTGAGCTCACTGCCAGATACTTACAGTCAGGTAGTGCTGGCAGTCCTGGATGAGATTATGACTAAGATCCAAAGCCTTCAGGACATTCAATAATTGCTTAATAGAGAAAAGAAAGAATAAGAGCTTAATGATGACAAATGGATCAAACCCAAGGAACAACTAGTCCAGCGATCAGGTGGCAAGTTATAGTACAATCATTCAGAAATCCTTCCTACCCCACTTTCTGAGAAAGATAGTAACTAGGAAAAAGACTATCGACAAGACTATTATTAGACTGTGTGCTTATTTCTAGCAATCTTCCTGTTACAGTATTCCATTTAAAAAAACTAAGTTTTCACCACTTGCCATACCTTACTTTCACAACGTACCAGTGAATCATCCAAGGTTCCAATAGAATTATAGCTGAAGTTGGCTGTCTGTAACTCCAACCAAGGAAGTGCAGAACTGAGATCTCCTCCACATGCAGAAAGGATCTCCTGTAAATAAAGAAGATGAATAACAGGGTGCTAAAATTAAGGTGGCCACATGTGCCTCTCAGCAACTTGCATTTAAGTTTTTGCTTCAAGATAGAAAGACATTTCACACTAGGAAGCACTTTAAATGTCCATTCCCTTGGGAAAAAAACATGGTGGTGCTCGAAAGTACCATGCATAACTATGGACTCCTTATTGCCCAATGGCTTAGACACTCATAGACAGGACAGACCGTGCGTAATAAGGTGTCTGTTTAAAACAGGGATGGGCAACTACAATACCATTTTTGCAGTCCCAACAACCGCACTGCTGAATTTTGATGACAAACTGGCAAGAAATCACACTGCAATTTTCCACGAGATTTTGATAGAAAAAAGGCACTTTAACTCTTCTTTAACATATCATAATTCATACATTCATAGCAAAATCATCATGTTATATAATCTAGCTCTCAACAACTGCCACAATTTTGTTTTTACAAAAAGTGTTCGTCTTGTCAAACAGCAACCTATCCTCCACAGCATGTAACTGCATTTACTATTAAACTATACATGACATTCATTACAATTCATTAACTTTCCCAAAAGGTATTTAAGAACAAGAATAGGGCCAGATCAAATACAGGAACATACAATTTGTAGAGGAAGTTCACTGAGAGAGAAGGAAATGAGAGAGATTGAATGCCATTTTTTTCCTTACCAAAAACTGTTCCTTGTGGGGCAAGAAGCTGCCAGGAGGAAGCAATTTTATTAAGAAAAAAAATTCCCTCCCTTTTCCTCTATGTGAACTTCAGCTTAAAACCATGGTGTTCTATAACACTCATCAGGAAAATATTAATGCAGGTGCCTCATGATAGTCTCTCCAAGATGCATAACTTTTGCCAACAATTCTTTTCCTCCCAAGGTAGAAAAAAAGTCCAATATGGAATATCCCCACTCACTTCCAGGGAGTTCACACATCTGGAACAAGTCAAAGCCTCCAACTGGGAATAAACAAACCTCAGGCCCCGCAGACAGTGCAGAGGAACACACCTCAGCTAAAGTAAGGAAACAAAGAAGCATGCATATAAAAGAATATCCATTGCAGGTTCAATAACCCCCTCTCTAGACATGAGAATACATATTCTAGACTGCAGTAAAGAAACTGTTTCTATCCAGATGTTGCCAGCATCTGGACAACTGCCAGCATCTCTCATCCACGCCCCTGCTAGCTGTCACTTCTAAAAGCTGTATTTCAACAAGTTCTGTAGAGTCCAGCTCTGGTATAGTAGGATCCTGTTTATTTCATATGTATTCTTTCTTAACTCAAACAGTACCACCTTGCAAAAATACAGTTGCATCTTCGTTATGCAATGTTGTGATCTCTTTGAGCCCTTTCTTCCACACTGTTACATAATTGTTATATTAAATTTAGAATGATTCATTTTAGATTGTGCAGCAAACTAAAATTAGTTTCAAATACTATGAAAAAATCTTAGCTATGAAATCCCCACTATCCAGCTTTCTATATATGCTTTTGAGAAGCACTACTTTACCCCACAGAGCACTTACTCTATACTTAAAAGGACTCCACAGCAGTATTTGAAACTTACCTCTAAACGTCGCAATGATTTAAAGGGGGAAATCTTCACAGGAGCTGATGGAGAACAATCAGGAATATATATAAGCTAAAAGAAAGACAGAGTAACACCAACCATTAGCAGAGGTATTCAATACTACAAGCCCATGTATCCCCAAATATGCAGTTCTGCCTCCCACAAAGTTCTATGAAACCAAGCTGCAGCCATTTCAAAATGTTCATCCTTACTCTGAAAAAACAGCAAATGAAAGAATGAATAACCATCAGAAGTAAACACATACTCTGTGTAGGCATAATGTTGCACCCCAAGTATGCAGTTCCAGAGTTCCAGTGTTCTAATCCAGCCATAACTTGCATGCTGAACAATAGATGCACAGAGTCCTAAGGCATACACTTCCACAGAGTCCTAAGGCATACACTTTTGCATGAATATGCTATCTGAGCATCTCAGAGAAGCAACAACAGGGTACCCTAAACACCCTGGTAATTCAGCCTGTGGGTTCATTTTCCCTACTTTATTTTCTGGTTTTCCACATTAAAACAACTTATTCAGGAAGACAAACGGCAAAAATGAATAGAAATGGGATGGATATAGATTTCATTCAGGATTTATTAATTACTCTTAGATTTCCAACAAACAAAATAATGCATTTAAAGCAGTCTTTTATATCATATGAAACTACTTATCATGCCATTCCTTAACACTTTTTTCATGAACTCCTAACTCACAATGCATCAATAATTTTCACAATTTCTCCTACAGAGGTCAAAGAATATACCTAAATTCTACATTCTGTTAAGTCTAAAACCAAGGTAAGTCTAACACCAACTACAGACAGCAGGCATACGATACAACCTGGAAGGCCCCAAACTCAATCTACAGCCAAAACAATAGCTATGATAGAGCAAGTTCTGTGAAGAACAAAGTGGAACAAAGATGATTATTTAAACTGATAGGAGACTGCAACTGGAATCTTATGATAAAGTCATCATAAAAATATATAGGCTGACTATATGCTATTATCTAGTTAAAATATTTCAGAAGAAAAGAAGCTTTGAAGGGGGGCAAAGGTATGCAACAGAAGCTCTTACCAGCACATCAAGTGGTGTATAGTGATAAATTGACATGAGGACTTTAGATAATCATCGAAGGATCTGTTCCATGACAGGAGGTTGAAATACCATCATGTTCCCTTCTGCTTTGTTAAAGAGGTTTCAAATTTTTAAAAAAGTGAACTCTCTCTAACAATTCAAGCACACCTTTACCCAGACAGCAATTTACCTGGTCAGAGTGGAGTGTCCACCATGCAAGCTTTGTATGTTCTCATAGACCACCTGCTGTAACAAATAGGTTTCAAGAAGACTATCTCATTTCTAATTTAAAGGTTTAACTTGAATTCAGATTCTTTAAATAACAACACAAACACCACTTTTAAATTAATTTCTTATACTAAATTAAAGAGTTCCACAGCATAACCATCTCAAAATAGGAAGCATATTTCAATCCCTTCCTGTACATAATCCCTGCTCTTGCTAAATGTTTCATGACCATCAAAGCCTGAACTTACTGAAAAGATTACAAGTCTTTTGCCCAATAAAGCTCATTTCATAGAAATAAGATTCTCTTTGACAGGAAAAAAACCTTACAGTTATTAGCTCAAGTTAGTGACACAGACTTAACCTCTTCACATCCCTAACCATTCTTTCCCACCCAATATGTTGCTACTTTGCCTAACAAGTTAATTGATATGCATACTTATAAATTATAAGCATAGTTAGCAATTATAGAGGAGAAAAAGTATAATGTACAAACCACCTAAATTTCAAAAGGATAAAGTATGGTACCTGCCCAATTTTGATTGGGCTGCTTCAGACCTACTGCCTCTAATGAAGCCTTATATGACATATATTCCCAATGAAGTTTCCAACCTTGACTCTCTTCAACACTCTAGTAGATTCTCCCCCGTCCTCCTCAGTTTGTTACTTGAGAATTTCTGAATACCATGGATGGGATGATTCTATACACTTCCTTATGCAGAATCTCTAGCCTTGTAATACCCAAGACCAGGAGATACAACTAACATAGCAAAGAAAATTTAGACTCCAGAGAATAATAGATAGTCTCTGTTTTGATTCAGATCTCAAAAATAAAATGTATCACTTTTTGTGATTATTAAAAAAAACCTCTTTCATACAAGTTATTCCTGATAAAGTTTAAAAATAAAAGGAGCCACATACAAGTCCAGTATTTAATGAATAGGAACTTCCCCCCCAAAGGACTTTTCTTTTGTCATTTCCCCCTGCTGAAAACAGTGACAGAAGGAAAAAAGACACAAAACTTCCTAGATCATACTATTAAAATATATCTGCAAGTTCAGTAAGTGTAAACACTGTTCAGTTTAAATCTTTTATGCAGACAGCTGAGATCTGCAGAACAGAGTTGTAATACTGTACTACTGTTCAAGACCTCCACCTTCAATCAGATAACTCATATTCACTTTGCCTTGTTATTTACCACTACACATCTCTTCAGTTATCTTAAGACCAAATTGCTAAACATTCACGAACAGAAAATCCAGCACATCCCAAATCCCCAATCTGCTTTTTGTCTGCTTGAACAGATGGCATGGATATATACTTGCAGCCAAGAGGAAGCTAGTTCCTTTGCCAATTGTTCACCACCTCCTCAGTCTTATGCCAGCTAGACCTGGCAGAAACTGCTGTTGCCCACACAGTAGTTTCTAAACAACAGAACAGAGAACACTCTAGACATATTGTAATTTCATCAAGGACATCATCAACTTCCATACTTTTTTTTGTGAAATAAGCCTACTTAAAGCAATTTCATTATTTTTATTTTATTTATTTATTAAATTTATATGCTGCCCATCTCCTCCAGAGGGTGACTCTGGGCGGCTAACAATTAAAATCCAAAACAGTAAAAATATAAATATCCATATTAAAATTAGCTAAAAAATAATTCTCTATTAAAAAAAACTATATACAATTCAAGATGATGGGGGAGCAGTATCAATTATTCCACCAGCCAATTCCAACAATGCGAGCCCCCATCAGGCCCCCAGGTCATCTGGCATAGCCAAGTTTTCACACTTTTCCAGAAAGCCATGAGACTGGGGGCAGCCTGCACCTCAGGTAGTAAGGTGTTCCACAGGGTGGAGACCAAAGCAGAAAAGGCCCTCTTCCTAGACCCCACCAGCCGAAATTCCTTGACCAGTGGAATCTGCAACATGCCCCTTCTGCCAGACCAAGTGGGGTGGGCTCACATAATGGGGGCAAGATGGCTCCTCAGATAACCTGAGGAGGTCCTGTGTCATGAAGGGCTTTAAAGGTAATAACCAACACCTTGAATTGGTCCCGGAAGCAAACCAGCAACCAATGCAGCTCACATAACAGAGGTGTTATATGTGCCCCCTTGAGGCGTTCAAAACTGTCTATGCTGCTGCATTTTACACCAGCTGTAGCTTCCAGATACTCTTCAAGGGTAGCCCCATGTAGAGTGCATTGCAGTAATCCAAACGGGAGGTGACTAGGGCATAAGTGGTCGTGCAGAGGGCCTCCTGATCCAGGAAGGGGCGTAACTGACGCACAACACAGAGTTGCACAAAGGCCCTCCTAGCCATGACTGCCAGCTGCTCTTCAAACAGGAGTCATGAGTCGAGGACCACCCCCAGATTATGCACCAGATCTGTCTAGGGTAGTGCAACCCCATCCAGAACCAAGGATGATAAGCTCCTAGATCTTGAGGCTCCCTGTACCCACAGCCACTCTGTCTTACCAGGGTTCAGTTAAAGCCTGTTGTCCCCAGTCCAGGCCCCTACAGCCTCCAGGCACTGCGAAAGGGTAGCCACAGCATCACTTAGGTCACCTGAGATGGAGATACATAGTTGAGTATCATCAGCATACTGATGATATCTCATCCCATGGTGCCAGATGATTTCACCCAATGGTTTCATGTAGATGTTAAATAGAAGCGGTGAGAGCACCAAACCCTGAGGCAGCCCACAAAGTAGGGGCTGTGGGTTGGACCTCTCACTCCCTATCAACACCGACTGGGATCAGCCTTGGAGGAAGGAGCTGAACCAGTCCAGTTGAATCACCATTGCTTCTTAAAAAGATTTTATGCAGTATGCTTCCCTGTAGATCTCACAGAGCTAGGACTAGTCAGTAGACTAAATGGACTAATAACCTAATTCAGACTAAGAGGATTTCATGGGCTAATAATTTCCCTCAACTCTGAATATTTAAGATTAAAGAACAGCCATGAAGAGCTTTATACTATCTAGTTTAATTTACTCTTTACCAATTTGCATTAGGGATCCTTCCCTTTTCTCACATTTTTATTTAGATTTGCAATTTGTGATGCTTCTCAGTGCTTGATGTTAGTAAAGAGATTGTTAAGATTTCAGAGTATTTGAAACAAAATGTCCTATGTGAAAGCAAAGTTAACATTTCTAAGATGGAATTTCAACAGCATTGATCCAAATTTCTGGGTTGGGGAACATATGGCGGTCTAGAAGTTGGTGGAGAAAATCTATCTTTGTGGTTGCTAAGAGTCGAAAATGACTTGATGACACATAATCAATCAAATATATTGCTGAACTGCAACTCTCAGTATCCCTCACCATTGGTTATGTAGGCTGGAGTTGTTGAAAGTTGCAGTTCAGCAACATCTGAAGACCACAGATCCTTTACTGCATCATAATTATACAGCACAGTTGTAACATACAGTTATATCAATACAACCCAAGTATCCCCACTGCAAGGTATAAGCTTTTTCCCAAAGCAGATTATCTACTGCACAGAACCTCACATTTCAGGACACACCTTCAGTGAGAGAGTTTTTTGCAAGACATCAAAGAGAAACTGGGCTTGAAGAATAGCAGATGTTTCAGCAGGATGTGATGAAAGTGCAATGAAGCCATGATTCTGGTTTCGTGGTAGTAGATACTGCTCAAAGATCTGATTGAGAATCTGAAGTGTGGAAGTGAATAAGGTCAGGGTGCTAGTACCATCTAGAATCAAGTCCCCTGAAGAAAAAAAAAAGATTAACATTAACAGATCAATGTATACTCACTGCATAGAATAACTGCATAAAGGAAAAGTTAATAATATAATGTAAAAGTGTCATATTTGCCACCCTTGATGTAAGGGATGAAGCTGGCAAGGGAGGAACTAGTTGTTAGTTAACTAGTTGTTAGGCTAGACAGAAACATTATATACATACTAAGCAGATGCCTCCCAACCATAAGGCTGGAAAGAGAGCCACACTTTATCATTGTATTGAAAAGGCAAGAAGGAAAGGCCTAACATTTAAACCCTGGACATACAGAGTGAAAGAGAAAGACTGCACTTGACTTCTGTGTGTGTGTCTTCTACCTTATATGCAATAAAGCCATGTTTTATCTGTGGACTTTTACTTTAAACAAATTTCTGAATACTGGGTTGTGTCTGGAGAGTCAAGATCTACTGCTATACTTGGCATAAAGTCTCACATTTAAAAGCATAGGGTGCAAACTACAGATTTCAACTGATGTTATCTAGAAACAAAGATCTTATTCTACACACTCCACAGAGTGATATACAAAGCATATTCCACTCTCCTGAACTACAACCCCCTTATATACTTAAAGTATTACATTCACTACAATGATTGGGGGAACTGTCCCAGATTGCATAGCTGGATAACTGGAAAAACTGCAATTAAATTTCCTATATATGAGAAGCACCATCAACAGAAATGCTTTGCAGAGATGAAACAACATTTATTCTTTGGGAAATGGCACTTAGGGAAGTCTGGAGCCTATACTTCAGAACCTTTCAGAAAACATAAAGGTGTAAGTACAGTTATACTAAGTTAAATGAAACACTGTTTATTGATCTAACCCAATTTTCTGGGTTCATACCAATCAGAGAACTATAAGCTAACCACAAAAAGCAGTTGGGCAATTGGGTTTCATTGTGCTGCCCAAACACAGCTAACAGAATTTGCCTCAGTGAAGAATGAACAGAGTGAAAAGCATATCCCTGGAGAAAGTTATTCAAAAGAATACATGGGCAAAACCTGGTTCTAATATATCTCCATTTAACCTAGTACATGCATCATAGTTTGGATTAGCTTGGATATCTATTACAAGTACACACTGTGAAAAAAACACTCATTGTGTTTTGCTCAGTAACACTAACCATGAAAGTTCAATTAATTGTTTTCTCCAATCTAAAACTCTGCTGCACCTGAACCTACAGCTTCAATATGCAACCATTATTATTAATTTAAGCAGTAATTGCATAGGTACATCCCATGACAAAAGAGCAAGGCAAACCCAAGGTTGTCCATATTTATTTCCATCCTGAGTAGAGCTAAGACCATTTTCCAAATGTTTCAAAATAGAGTTCTCCACACCACTAGAACCTCACCAGAATCCCGTAGTAACTGTGCTAGGCTCTGAAGCATTACTTTCTTGCGCACAGAGGGTGCCATCTGCAAAGACAGAGGGGAAAAAAAAGAAATAATGATAATTTCTTGGGAACCAAAAAATCAAGCCATATTTAGATATCTCAACACATGCTAATTCAAAAGAACTGTAGTTAACCAACATGCTCATGAAAGCAGAGATTGGCGAACCACAATCCCTGCCTGAGAAATAGTCAAAGCCCAGTGAAAAAGTGATTGAAATAAACCTCTCTGTGCAAAGACTTAGAACCGCCAAGCACAATCTGGAGCTAAACTGATTCAGGCTTCAAGGCCAAGTCAGGCACTTCCTAAACCAAATGTTGCAATACTCACATGGAGGCGCGTGACAGGGACCACAATTATCCAACCCGGCACCTCCCTCTTATTTAAGCAAGGGGCAGCAGCCCTTCTTCCACTTAACCCCTCCAACGAACCCTCAGCGACAGAAGCCCAGAGGAAATTTTTTACCTACCCTAAGGAGGCCGCAGAGTACTGTACAGAAATTACCAGGTTTCCTTGCGTTCTGTGACAGGAAAGGGAAGCCTGGCGCAGGAAAGACAAAGCAACAAGCACATGATACAGGCAGCGCCAGCCGGCCTGGAGGTAACCATGGTAACGCTCGCGCAGCCCCTCCACCACCTGGAAAAACCTTAAACCCGCCTCTGGAAACCGATGCAACTCCACCATAGATAGAAAACAAGGTACACAGTCCTTTCGTCGCTTCCGCGTTACCATAGAGCACGTACAAAATTGTAGAGAGTGTCCTCTGGCTCCGCCAAATGGAGGGAGTTAGTCCCGCTCCTGGTCTCGTATCGTACCTTCCCAGCCGCCCCGCGCCGTCGGCTTAGTTCCTTGTAACGGCGACCTCGCGGTCTTGTAAATTTTCCCAAAGCCATCAGAGCCCTCCTTCTCCATGAGGAATAGCCAAAGCTCATAATAGTTCCATGCCACTTCGAACAAAAAACACCCTCAGAAATACTCCCCCCCCCCCCCCGGCATCCGAATAGCAAGCGATGCCCCAAGTCGCTGGAACCAAATTTTCAGCAGTTTCTGGGTGTCTGTGAACTTAAGCCTGAAAGTGATTTTTACGGCGGTATTAGCCCCCCACTACCTGGCATAATATCTTTAAGCATGTGCAGAGAGCTTGGGAAGAGGACTTTCAGTGCTTTCCAGAACAGTAAGTAGGGCTCATGCATTTCGGATGGCTTACTTTGCTCCATAAACCTAGCCGTAAAATGGCTGCAGCAAAGTCTCAGGATTCCCTTTTTTAAAAAACCGATTTATAACGGCAAGTCAAAACTAGATTATTATTTATATTAAGAAAAATTCAATCATTTTTTCTTTTATTTACATCCATTGTAAACCACAATTCTATAATTTTAATATTCATGACCATATTCATCTGTTCTTGTGTACTTCCCATTTTAATTTTGCTATTGTCTTCTGGTTATATAGCGACGGGTAACCTGCAGCTTTCTAGATGATGCAAAATTACAGTTCTCGTTCATAACCATTGAGCATACTGGCCCTCAACACGTAGAGGACCACAGGTTCCCTTGCCCCATTTTAAAATGTGCAGTTTTAAAAATTAAAAATCAGCTGCCACTAAATTGTGTCTGAAATTGCTTACTTAGAAATTGCTCACTATTTATATCAATGAAGTATGGAAACTATGTATACTTATTTATAGTGCACCACCCCAAACAGTTTATAATTATATCCACTAATTTTATCCATAATCCGTATTATCTAAATTACAGTCACAACAAGCAGAGAATAGTAAGAGCTCGGGTCCCATATTAATGAGCATAATATAAAAATAAAGCATTTAGCAAGCTTTAGGAAAAGAGATTAAAAAATGGGGAGAAGAAATAATAAACCAATTAGCTGAAGGAAAATTGATAATTTCTTGGTCCCTGAAACACCTGGGTGCTTCTCCATGTGATTCTGCACTAATCTGGAAACACACTAGATTTCTGTGTACTCATGATGCCAACAGTGCCAAAGAGCTGAGCTAATTTATTCTGATTCAGCTGCAGCTTGGTTTAGTTAGTTGAAACTCCTGGGAAACCAGTGGCTTTCTTTCCTCATTGGAAAGATCCCTACTCCTGTCTCCTGAGCTTCAGATCTCTGAAGGAAATTCTAGCTTGACAGCTTTGTAAGCTGTCTTGTGCAACTCAGACAAAAGGAGCAGGGTGAAATTGAGGTGCATTTTGTCAGTGTTCCCTTCTCTTCTGCTCTGCACTAGCAGTCATGCAAAGCACCAGCCTGTTTTTATTTTTGTTTTTTCTGGTGAGGGTTATTACAGGACCTGCAGGAGCTCAGGACAAGCAGTTATTTTCATTCCTTGTTACTAGTATCTCAAGTCTTTGAATGACAATCACTGATCTCCTTCAAACCACTTCTGAGGACATTTTCTCAGGCTTCATTTCCACTCTCTACTCTCTCCAAAGTAGTCTGAAAGTAACCCACCAATGATCACTCTGCTGACCTTAGGAGCTGAGATCACAACCAGTGCTCTCCCTCCACATGACCAATAACAGCATGCAAAAATGTATCATTCAATTAGTGCACCATGCAAAGTAACATTAGGTCTAGAGCAACAATAACAAAAATCTCCATTCCATCCAAAAGGAAGTGGAGTTAATTTTTAGAATTCTTTGTGAACATTTGTCTGGTAATTTCCCTCCCCCCCCCCCCGCCATTCAGGAAAACACCATGATTTTTGTGGGTTGATGCTGTCTGGCTAGCATACATTATTCCTCATATTATTAAAAGTCCCATTGAAAGCTGTGAAAATAGCATGTCATCAGATTTTCAGCCAACCATTTTCCCAACAGAGGGCTAGTTTGGGATAGTGGTTAAGGCACCTGGCTAGAAACCAGGAGACTGTTAGTTTTAGTCCCACCTTAGACACAAAACAAGCTGGGTGACCTTGGCCCAGTCACATATTCTGAGCCCTAGGAAGAAGGCAATAGCAAATCATTTCTGAAATCTTGCCAAGAAAACTGCAGGGATTAATCCAGGCAGTCACCAAGAGTCAACACTGACTCGAAGGCACACAAAAAAAACCCCTTTCCCAATGTTTCAGACCATGGTTGCAGACTGCAGTGGTGGGAAAAAAGAAACAGTAAGTTATAAATAAAATCATACCTTTTAGGCCAAAGAAAGTTATGGAAAAGGCACTTCTACCTTAATTGAAAGTTTCCGTTCCACTGGAATATCCCAAATCCCTTCACTCAATGCAAAAAGGAAAGAATTAAAAAAAAAAAAGCCCAGGCGCATGTTGCTGTGCGTGTCTAACACATTTCCGTCAAAGAGAAACAGGAACAGACCAGTCCACCGCATCTCAGCACACCTGTTAAAGGGCCTATGATGTGGTTGAAACTCAGGAGCCAGAAGGAGAGGTAAAGCAGAATTCCTCCAATGGTGAAATGGTTACTCTGAGAGTTTCATCGCTGTAAAAAGACTGACAACTTTTTTTCTGTGATCTGGGTTACATTTGAGTCAGAAGAAGATTGGTTCACCTGCCAAACCTCTGGGATTCACAGAAGTCTTGAATTGCCTTGTGTAGAAATGCTCTCCAGAGGATTAGGGAGTAAATGTAAAATGCAAAAGCAATGACAGGTGGAAGTGCCCTTAGAATCCTTAATATGTGATCTGCTTCATCTGTTCCTAGAGAAAAATTTTGAGTCTTCATGTCAAGGCTTTTCTTGTTAGATGAGTTATTATAAGGCACCAACAGTTGCTCCTGTCATTTCTGTTTATATCCTTTTGAGAAAATAGCTGAGGGTCAAATTACCAGCTCTAATTTCCAAGGGGGCAAAACTGCATGAATAATTAGATTCTAACAACAAAGACAAAACAAGTATTGTCTGGCCAGTATGAAGGACTGATTTGTTATTACAACTGATAATCAAAATACCCTCCCTTCCGTAACTTCTAACCTGGCTTCAGTATCAGGTTAAAACTAGAAGCTGCTTTAAATGTACACCTATGCATGTGAATGCATTTATAGTCTATCAGCAAGAATTTTCTATTGTTTACAGCACATGTCAGTATAATTCTGTAATTGGTTGATTATTTGTATTACAAATGAAACTGTTACACATGTTTAAATGCTGCGCATGCATCGTCCAGTGATCATTCTTACAGCAACCCTGAAGGTATTTTTATCCCTCATGGTACATGGTGGGGAGTGCAGATTGAGATAGGCAACTAAAGAATTCCTAAGAGGAAGCAACATTCAGTGATTCTCTGGCAGCAGCTTAATCAAAGACCGTGATAGCTCTCACATCATATATGGAACACTGTACACTGAAATACAACACACACACACAACTATGTGGAACTGGGAGAATACATGAAAGCATAAATGAGTGTATGCTGTGTTGCCTACCCATAAAGTGCATAGGGTGAGCCCAGTACCATGCTAATTAGGCACAGTGATGCCAATGTCACTGTATCAGAGAGGCTACTTGTGACCCTCCCTCCAACCTCCCTCTCCAGAATAGCCACTTGCTCAGCTGCTGTCTGCTTCTGCAAAAAACAGCGAGTGACTCATAGCCTTGCAGCTCACCATCACACAGAATTTCAAATAAAGGAGAGGAGCAGCCAATGTGCAGCTCGTCTCTAAGCAGAGCCCGTAGCACTGGATGGCTGCCTGCAGTAGGAACAGAAAGCTGCTGCACTGAAGAGGAGGAGGTGTCTTAGCACAGCCGCCCTACCTGAGCCACTAGCAGGGAAATGGACACATGTTGAGTGATCTTCAGCAGGAGGAAGGAGGGCAAGAAAAGGGCAGTTGCAGCAGTGTGCATTCTGTGGACCCCTGGCTGGAGGCAAGCAGCTCTCCTTCTCAGCAGCTGCAAGGTACTGTATAACCTCTTTTCCTCCCCACCCCCACTCCTGTCTCCCTCCCATTCTGATCCAGCATCTCCATTACCCTGACATTACCAGGTGCAAGGCAGAGATTTCCCCCATGTAGCAGAGCCCAGGTTTCCATGATAGGATCCATTTAGAAGAGCTTTTCCTCTTCTCTCTGCCTTGTTGTAGAAGAGTTTTTAGCCTCCAGTCATCAGAGTGTCAGACCTTTTCTGCGAGAAAGGGTATTCTAAGTATCTCTCAGGGTAGTAGACTGCAGGATGTAAGTGTGCCTTACAATTGTTCAGCAAATACAAGAGAGAAAAGAGGGGGCTGAGGCACACATATGTGTGTGAGAGAAGTGTATGTACACTCCCACCTCTCAGCAGCATATGATCCAGTATTTCTGGCATGCCAAAAGAAGTGCAAGTAGCATCCTGCTCGTTAAATCTGCAGTCCTCTGACAAGACGAGAACCAGTGCATCCCCTCAGGCAAGGAATCACCATCTCCTTATTGCTCATAAGGATTTTATTTGAGGTAAGACTCAGCTCTGGAAAGTATTTTCAATGGCAGGTCTCAGTGACAGAAAATGTAGAAGTAACAAAGAATAGACTGTCTTTGAAGAAGTGTAAGGTACATTTCTATCATTAGCTCTGCATATTTGGAATTAGTGGCCAACACTTCCATTTCAGAGGGTGTGGTTGTGAGGTGGGTGTGAGCTCCGGTACTACTCACAGAAGGCAATTCCTATTACCATAGTAAATGTAAAAATTATCTCTCTCTTGTCCCTCTGTGCATGCTGTATGTCTTCATCCATTTCTCATCAGGGTCAGATCTGAACTTCAGATATGCACAATGTGAGATTTTGAGCAATTGTTTCTTGCCATGTCGCATATTCAGTCCCTCTCTCCTTGTTTCCTTTTGGCACCAACAACCTATAATTTGCGAGTGACGTCTGTCTCTAATCAAATCTGTCCTCTTCTTCCTCCCGTTGCTTTTCCTTGTTCATTACCATAGGTCTGAAAAACCTAAATTACAAACAGTGTTCCTACTGCATTCAGCAGTGTATAATTGCAAAATAAAAATATGATATGCCCATAGTCTGAATGCAAAATGGTCCGATATACAAATAAGAGTCTGGGTAATCAGTAAGAGAATATCAGTTCATATGAGAGAAAGATAAACTGCAAGCAAGACTAATATGCCTTAAGAATCAGTAACTATTCTGTAAGTTGTGTATTTTCTAGGCCAGTGGCCCATCTGGCTCATTAACAACAATTTTTAGAAGAAGTGTCAAAATACATAATAATAAATTAACACATTTATTAATACATTGATTGTCAATCGGTTATTTAATAGAAGTATGCATATCAGGAACTCATCTGTGTTTCTTAACTCTGTACCTCATGGGTCAATTCCTGGCATCTCGTAGTCGGGCTAGAAAAACTCATGCCTGCAACCTTGAAGGACTATATCAGTTAATGTTGACAGTATTAAGTTAAATGACCCCCCCCCCCCAAAATAGGGCAGCTTCCTATATTTCTAAGCATCATTTTCTCGATTTCTGCTTATCAAGACACAGGAGCTCTACCAGGAAAAACAGATAGAAACCCTATTTTAAAGAGAAGTTCCCAATCATCATCTAAAAATCTTCATTTCGTTAACAAAAAAACACCTCTATTGCTACTGCTTCTCACAGAACCCTTTTGTCTCCTGATCTCATAGCTGTCCCTTTCCTGCTTCCTACACTCTAGGCCATTATCTCAGGATTTATGTATCAAGGGTGGGGTTTCCACAGTTCTATGTACTATTGTTAGTGATACTCTTTTTCGGCTCCTTCTCTCTATCCTCTGAGTGCCTGCAGTTCCAAGTACCCATCATGGACAAATTTTCAATGATTAAATTGCTGCCATTTAGAACAGTTACCATTTGAACCTTAGCTTGTGAGCATGATGTATAATATACTGGCCACTGATTTTTTCCTCCCAGTCCTATTGCCACACATTTTCAGCACATCACCACAAACTCTAACACTCCACAATGAGCCCCACCATGCTCTCAACTGTTCTTGCCTTTTCTTTCTTTGAACTCCAACTTTCAAGTGTGCAATTTGCAAAAAAATGTCTTTGGGTGGGATGGCTTGTGGATGCCAGTGAAGAAGTCTGAGAATGCCTTGGGGGCTGTGTGCTCAAGTAGGAGACTCCTTATAAATCCATTTATGTTATTAGTCATTTACTACATTCTTATCCCACTCCTCCTCTAATGAGTTTAGGACAGTGTATATGTCTCCAAACAGGTATGAGATAAAAGCTTCCAAAAATAGGAAGAGAACACATTTTATTTATTTTTTTCCCCACCTAATATTATAAAGTCTTTCCTTTCTCTGCTATGCAGTTGTAAAAGCCTTAGGTTTAACGTTAGTTGCTGCACTTTATAAAGTAGTGAACGTGGCTATTGGAATGGGAAAGGAAACATGATAGTCTTATTGCGTGGTATCTTCAGAATTTTAAGAAAAGAAAGATCTTTGCCTGAGTTTCTGGAAACCTATTGCCAGTCAGAATTGACAATAGCAAACTTCATAGAATTAAACTTGCATAATAATAATGCTTCATATTTTAAAATATTAGAACTTGTGCAGTGCCTGCAAAATACATGATTTTCTAATCCTATCAGGAATGTTGGTGGGAATCTCTAACAAACCTGTCAGAATACAACATCTGAATCTCAAGATTTGCTGTTTCAGCACATGGGAGAGAACATATCAACAGCAAAGAAAATAAGATCATAAGCAGATGTTAGGGATATGAATACCTTTGGCTAAATGAGTGGTATTATGTAAAAGAAAGCTCTGGAGTTGTACTTTGAGCATTAGTATCTAAAATGATATAAGTGGATAGGAGACCAATGTTTAATTTTTGTTTTCAGGACCGCGTTCACAAACTAGAATTGGCCTGACAAATTCAATCTTGCTGGAAAAAGCAGCTGGTAGTTCCCCACTTTTGGGAGGTTTGGCAGTGGTGAGGCTTGGAGACACTGCCCTTCTGTAGCAGCGTCAGTTCTCTAGAATGGCCTCCCACTAGAGCTTAGATTAATCTAAGACTAATCTTAGAGTAATCTGACATTAGCTACCTTGCAGAAACAGCTGAAAACAGAGCTCTTCCAGAGGACATTTGGGACCTCACACCTGTTTTTGGGGGGGAGTGGAGTTTGGCTCTTGCATGTTTTTAAGGTTTCTTTTTTTAAAAGGAATGCGGATGTTTTAGTTGTTTGTGTATTCTTGTAAAACCACTGAAAGTCCTATGGGAATACGGTGGTATAAATGGATGACTTATAATAATATGACCTTCTAAAATGCCAGAACAAGTAAGTCTTAATGTAGCACTTGAACGATTATAATATTTGTGCCACTTGTATCTCTTGGAGGAGGATATTTCCGAATTGGGGTGCTATCATTGACAGCATTATCATTAGTGCAAGAAGTCTATAGATGACATCCCCAGAGCAATATCTCTAAAGTTTATGAAGCTTCTCTTAGTACTATTTAGGATGAAATAATTTATCAACAGCAGGCCACACTATTATAAACCTTATTTGGAAGTTTTTAAGTGAATCAAAACTAAAAATAGAATGCATTTTTAAAAATTAAAGTTAGCTATAGTTGCATATAATGTAGAAAACTGTATGGTTGTGTCTCTATGGTCATCAAGAACAGAGCTCCACTCAAGTATTCTTACCTTTAGAGCATTATAATAAAATAGTGTTGGTCTTCTAGACAATATCTATTGTTGCCCAAGGGAAGTTTTTCTTGCCCAGCAAAGCTATTACTGTCTTAATTTAAGCATTTCATAAAATTCTTCACACAGTCCAGGACTTTACAAACTTGTATAGATATGTTTTTTAACAGTTGCTATATAATGAAGTGATGCTTTTAGATGAGCTGATTGCATGGCCTTTTAAGAACTCTAAATTATTTCTGGTTCAGGTCGGCAAACTAGAAATCTAAAACATATGTGTATAATTAAATTTATTTAACCTTGTAATTTGCTTACTTGGAAAGTCTTTACAATCAGTGTAATGTGTCCATTTGTAACAAACAACTCCATTGCTGTGGGACAGTTGCTGTTCTTCTAAAGAAAATAATAGCTCCTGATTCTTCTAGAGAAAACTATCTATAGTTATTAACTGGCCTCCTCTAATCAACTTACGGAAATACAAACTAAAAATTGATCAGCACCTGATCTTGAAACAAATCATAAAATAATTAAATCTAGCCCAGTGGGGAAACAAAAAATACTTTCACAAGTCCTTTTTAAATCAAAGATAAAGCAATTCTATGTACTCTGCAACTATTTTGAAGAACAGTCAAAAAATCCCAAGACAGCTATTCAGAGACTAGTTGCTGCTCTGTGAGACCCAGTGACTACATAAGGATTACACAAATGGAGAGATTACTCAGCTATGCCTCTGATTAGCTATAAATGGCTGCCATTTAACTCTTGTATTATTTGTTCCCTTTATTGTTATTTGCAAACATCTGTTGTGGGATCTCACTTTGTTTCATTCCCCAGTCTATTCAATTAACTCTCAGGATCATCCAGTGGGCATTCACTCCCATTCCCCTCATTACTTCATGGGACCGGCAACTATGATGGCACATGACTTTCTGAATTATTAAATTATTACTGTGCTATGCATTCCTTGTACATCCTAACACTCAGCCGTATGCAATATGAGCCAAGCAAGTTGCTGAACTGTCCACAGCAATATCCAGGTTCCTTTTCTGAGTGTTTATAATTAATTTAGAACTCAATGTCATGCATAAGAGTGTCGCATGATTCTGAACAGTGGCTCTTACTTTCCATTAGCTCGTAATCATCACAGCTGTAGCTACAATTTCCTGCCATTTCTCTGATCCACTTGCCAATGCTTTATGTCCTTTCTCCACAGGTTATGCCACGTCTCAGACTTATTGGATGCCTGTTAATGAAAGAGAAAGGTTGATACTTGCCCAAACATTGTATGACGGCCCATAGATCATAAACTAAAATGGCAGCTGGGAATACTGCTCCTTTGGGAGGCATCTTCACCAATGTACAGCAGGTAATTTTTAAAAAATGCCTTGACTGATTTTCAAGCATTACAAAAATGAAAAGATATGGAAACTGGAAATTAGGAAAATGATTAAAATACAAGCCTTTTAGCTAGAAGTTGCTCACATTCTTCTGAGTCCAAGCACTTTGTTAGACTAAGTAGTTTATTGGTCCCATCATTGAAAAATACCACTAGTTGTTTTTATCAGTCTTATAGCACTTTAAAGATTTGGAAGTCTTGGGAAAAAGTTGTGGCACTTTAAAACCTAAACAGATTTATTGAGACATTAGCATAGTACTAGTTTTTTGAGTCTTTAAAGTACCATAAGAGTTTCAATTGATTTTTCCTGCAACAGATTAACAGTTTACTCCCTGGAATTCATTACCAACATTTTGCCTTTTTCATATTCAGAAGTGAGATATTGGCAATAAACAGGAAAAAGGTTTATTGTCTTCTTCTCCCTGCAATCATCTGCATTCCCCAAAAATCTTCCCTAGAGAGTGGAGGGCTCCCTTAAACAGTATGGGATGAAGAGGTTTTTGGGAGAGAGATGTGCAGTATAATATTTAAGGTGCAGTCTTATGTTGTAGTTAAGGTAGTGGAAATCTAGGTTCAAGTCCACCTTCAGTCACAGAAGCTCACTAGATAACTTTGGGCAAGTTGCTATCTCTCAACCCAATTTACTTGACAGGGTTGTGGCGGGGATAAAACTGGGGATGGAGTGGAATGTATGCTGCCTTGAGCGTCTTGGGAAATATGGAATATAAATCTAATAAATAGTAGTCTAATAGGGTGGACCTCAGACTGATTTTTGGTGATTCTTCTCATTCCACATTGCTTAGGAAGTCCACCTGACCCTCAGGTTTTCAGGCAGTACAGATACCTGCAGGAAAGAGGAGGTCACTTCCTTTTTCTAAATTTACATTGGTATGCTTTCCTTGTGCTATTTCAAAGATTAGAAAGGTTAACTTTCTGTGAATAAATAATTTTATATAATTGGCTGCATTCTATAAAATCTTACACTGCCTGTCTTATTACTATTGTTTTATAATAAAAATAATAGTATTACATACAAAGCAGTTGGCAAAGAATAGGAGAAACTGGTATGTCATGCTATATAATGTTGATCTGTTGCTAATATGGCAATTGTCTACAGCTTAATTCAAGTCAATAACAGCTAACTACTTGGAAGGGTAGGTCAGTCTGCAACTATAATGTTACCCTGTTGCTACGCTTACAAAATTGCCCCTAGTGAACAGGTAATGGGATTCATTTTGTGATATTTAGTTCAAAAATGGATCTTATGCATTTTTGATACAGAAAGCAAACCACCCTGAATTTGAAAAACACACTTATGTAAGAAATGGCTGACCTTTGTTTCATTTTTAGTCCCCAAATTAAGTCCTCTAAATGAAACCATTAAGATGTAATTTATGACATTTGGAGTCTCTAGCTCTATGGGCTCTCTGTAATTTTCCAGAAGAAGGAAATGTGATGCTGTATCAGCCCTGCACCTTACACCAAAAGCAAATTGACTATTTACTGATAGGCTGCTTCAAAAGCCATCAGATATACTATTACAGAGCAGTGTTGAATGTCTAAAGTAATGAGTCAAGGGGTTGAAGTCTCTGTAGAATACTCACCTGTGTGTCCTTACCTACAATCATGTTATTTCTAAGAAGGGGTGTAACTACTCAGTATGCTCTAAACTATGTGCTTTATATCCCATCATAATTTATACATAGTGGGAATCAGTTTTGTTGCTGAAAACCAGTTCCAAGGCTGAGCCTTGACTTTAATTGAGAATTCATGGCATTGTAAATACAGTACTAACAAATCTATAACAGGATCTAGTAAGCTTTCACAAACAACACTCCAATTCCTTAGATGTCACCAAAATTTATGCCGTAATAAAAGTGTTACTCTTTGAAATGGCACAGGATTCTCTGTTACTTCTATGGCAAGAGATTAACCCAGCTTCCCCCATGGAAATTGTCTCTGATTAAGACCGCCTTGCCTTTGTGGCAGAAACTCACCTGTACAGGCAACAGAAGGGCAGAGTCTTATGAGGGTCTTCCCCTTCTTTCTCGAAAGCTAAATGTTTCTGGCTGCGTTTGGAGAGCTGAGACCTGTTTTGCTTCCTCTGATTCAGCAAAGACCTGCCATCGCTGGGCCTACTGTGTTTCCATAGTAACTGAGGAGTCCACAACAGCTTGGCACCAGCATTTCAGGCTAAATTGACAAATGTTTTTTACCAGTGGCTGGAGCTGAAGATCTGAAAGGGCCCAAACTGAGAGAGCTCCCAGGATTAAACTTTCATGATTGTTTCTTCCTATCCTCAGTTTATATCCTTGGGACTGGGGGTGTGAAGGCCTATAGAAATGACAAAAAAGAGAAAGACTTTGGGGTACAGCAGAGGATAAGACCTGGTATCTGGGCCCTGTGGTGAAGACTCGAAAAGGAACCAGAGGAGATGGGAGAAAAGGGCTGGTAGGCAGCCAGCGGGATGCCCCCAGTTGGTGTAATGTGGAGTATGGTGATCTACATTGCGTATGTTCCTCTTCCAGTTGTATATTCCAGGGTCAATCTACGTGTCCCTTGACCCATGCTATCCCTGCCTACTTCCCTGAAGAGCGGAAGATCCCAGGGTCTCCCTCTTTCTGGAATGGGAGGGGGATGGGAAGGAACTCGACAGTTTAGATATCAGATTTACTCATATTCATCCTAAAGAGAGTGGAGAATGAGGGTGGTGAAGGAGGGTCTCGAACTGATACACCCAGGCACAGTCTCCTCACTTTTACAGTTTTAGGATATCTGGACAGACATCCGAGCAACCACCTCTGCTAGATTCCTAATCTGGGGATGAAGGCAAACCAGGTTAGAACAGTCAAATGAAGGGTCCAAGTTTGAAATTGGGATTGGGGTCAACAATCCTACAATGCCTTCTCAGTTCTTCTGTTCTGAAGCTGTACAGTGGGGAAACCTGACCGAGGGCGTTATTTGGGAAAAGGAGGCAAAGGGAGGGGATCTGCACTTTTGATGCCTCTCTCGAATAAGGGATGATGGTACTGAGACACTCCTTTGTTTTGTTCATGATATTATTGACTGATGTGCAGGATGGTGGGGATGATGAGGCAGCCTTTCCTGGCACAGAGGACGACGAGGATTTGGACAAGACCTTGGCTGTTGAACGGTTTGGAGACCTGATCAGCAAGTCTGCATTACGAGACCAGGAAAAGCAAGGCCGCAGCTACTGTGAGACCGACTTTGAATGTACGTAAGTCTTGTAAGCTGGTCCTAGCTTACTGTCAGACCACAGACCAAGCACAGCCTTCAGGTAGGAACAGTATTTAATGATATGAAAGGCCTGTGCGCAAATACCAATTATATGCTATGAAGCAGATTAATAATTAGATTATCCCACCATAGATTACTATGCTGTTCTAAACAGTGTATAATACAGTGTAGCATACAGTATATCCATCCAGGCTAAAACTAAAACAAATGGAACATTTAAACGAATGTTAAACTTTGAACATAGAAAAAGCTAATGTTAAGAATTTGAGACTGTGAAACTTTAATGGTGAAGCAGATATGTATATGTTTTGGTCCTAAAAGTTCTGTAGCAAATCCCAGATATTGGCAATGAAAGCTGATCTTAAGAAAAGTACGGTTTGAGAATGCAAGTTTCACATATTTGGCATTTAAAATACTATTATATTTTATTAAACAATAATTGTGCAAAATATTTTTGTGGACCTGATCTGCATTTTAGACCTTCCTATCTTTCAATCAGCATTTTTTTCTGTCTTACTGAGAAGCAGACAAGCATACCTATAATTATATCTGTGGAAGACATGACCGTGGAACAACTAGAGCTCCCATAACAGCTGAAAAATACTGTGAATTTTGTTGTTGTTGTTGTTTTTACATTATATTTATCTTTATCCTGATCCTAAGATTGTTTTTAAATTAGTTTAAGATAATCAGTTAGGTAAAGAACCATCAATATGGAACCTATTTGAGTTCTAGAAATGTTACTGCTAAAAGAAGGGAAGATCTGATTTCAGTTCCATCCTGTTTACCTTATTGCCACAGACATACGCACACAGAACTCCAGATCTATTAAATGTTAGCATTTAGCTGTGTAACCTCCACCTACCTGAATCTCATGGAATTTGATTAGAACAAAACTTGCAAAGATTTAAATTGCAAAATGTTTTTTAGTTAGAACCATAATGCAAAACAATAATACAGCAATAACAATAATACCTTCAGGTAGGAACAATATTTAATTATATGAAAGGCCTGTGCCCAAATACGTATTATATGCTGTGAAGCAGATTAATAAGTGGTCTTGCGTACAACTTTATAATCAGCCTGTCCAAATGTTGCTTAAGGTTTATAAAGGTGCTGGAAGCTTTAGTTATTTTTCTGCAGACTAATTCATGCACATCTGCAATTACAGTGCAAGAATAATAAATATCAGAAGTACAGGAATAAATTTCAATTCCCTTTGCAATTAAACCATATAACACATATCAACTTGGTTTATCTTATTTGAAATAATAATAATAGTAATAATAATTTATTATTAAATTTGTATGCTGCCCAACTCTCAACAATTCTGGGCAGCTCATAATTATTATTCAGCTATCTCACAAAATTAATAAACTCTTTCCTTTGTAATTGTCTGTTGAATGATGACTCTGCCCTTTCAAGTTTAAACCAATGGGATCTTGGGACTGTATCGGTAATTACCCAGAGAGCTTTGCTGGCAGTGATATACTAAAGCTATTAGTGATATCAGTCTCTCAGGGTAGATCCACATCAGCTTGTCCCCATTACTAATATAGGACACCTACCACTTGAGTGCAGAAACAGATGACGTTGTCTTCCATCTACTCCCATTGCAAATGCACCCCCTGCCTGTGTTTTGAAGCTTTGCTTTGCTTCAAAACTGCTGTTTTCTGTCCTATGTTATAAGCCCTTCTAAGCAGATGGTTGGCAGCACTTCCTTCTCATCTAATGAAGGGCCCACTCTGATTGGCTACAGTGCCTGGCATGCCCCTTCCACTCCAGTGGTTAATCACTGCCCAGTGCTGTCATTTTGTCCTGGACTGCCAGGCTCCATTGATTGGCAGCTGCCATTTTTTCTATTATCTTGTGGTTGATCCAACAGTGGCCCATTAAGTCAATGAACTTTCTTCATTCTGTTTTCCTACCCTCTCTAGAAGCTCATCACTCCATTCAGCCCTTACATCTCCCAGACTCTTTTGGTTTCTGTCCAGACTGGGTGAAACATGCTCCCCTTGCCTACCCCCTGCTCACAGTACCACAAAGCTAATTTCTTTTCTTGTTTTTCTCCTAAATCTTGCAACATGGGTATATTAGGGTGAAATGATTGAATTCAACTTTTGCTTCTATAAAGCTGAACCAGAATTTCTCCCTTACAAAGTTCCCATGGACCTACCATGGAACATAGGAACCAGGGAATGATCCCTTTCCTTTCATTTTTACAGCATTAAAGCAGCAATGGCAGAAAAAAGAAAAAGAAAAAAAGATAGTTTTTTTCAAGAGAAGAACAACCTGCAAAGGGGAAATGAAGGCAGCCATATGTGCAAACATCTGGGAAGTAAAGAAAAAGACAGATGGGGAGGGAACAATCCCTAAAAGGAAAAGCCAGGACCTGGGAAACCTGCCCACACAGAGGCCAGCCAGTGAGGCCTGCCTTCCCTGCATGGATGGGAAGGGCAGGAAGGAGAGGAATGACCAGTCAGAACCTGCAGTAGGTTGGTCATTTGGACTGAATGCCACCCTGGTTTCATTGCCAAGCCACTGCAGTCCAGAATGGACAGCCTTAGGAACAGCAGATTAAGCTGCCATACAGAAACAGTTTAACTTGCCATCTGGAATTGCCCTCAGTTCCAAGCACGAATGACTACTAATATACAGTGCATAGGAAAAAACTGGTTCTGAAAACAAATTTTCAGGAGAGGTGGGCATGTATTTTTCCTATCAAAATCATCCTCACTCGATTAATCAAATATTTCTTTGTGATGTGGCCAACTTGCTTTAACTTGATGCCATCCAGATTGCTTACCCTGCAATGGATATACAGACTGGGGATGATTGGAGTCTGGAAGCATCAGATGGGGAAACAGTACCATAATACATTGCCACACTTCAATATGATACATTATTGCACTTAATGTACTTTCGTTCTCCTTCCGGTTAAATGATTTTGAATGTCAGCAACATTACACAATTATTTTACTTACATCATAAAGCTGATTATTGTATGTCAAAATTCTATATTTCCAAATGAAAATTCTAGCTGTGATGTTTATTTATAAAACAGTTATAGCCCTTATCCGTGCTAGATATTACCTGCATGTACAGGCTCTAGAACTGATGGGATAGATTTATTGCTATTAAGCTGCACAGAATGTCCTTGAAATTTGATGAGCAGGCATTTATGATTTCTGGATCATATCTGATCCTTTCAGTAAAGAAATTAGAAGGAATAGCAATTACTGAACAGTGACAGACTTCTTTTGCATTCATTTTTTGACTAACTCTTTTTTTATCTCTTCAGGATGATTGTGATATATTAGAAATGGCAATAATTTTAAGACTTGAATCCCTGAGCAGACTCTTTTTTAAAAAAAGTTTTATATTCTGTCTTTCCCCCAGGAGCTCCTCAAGGTGTGTGCATAGTACTCCTTCTTCCAGGGAGTCCCCAGAAATAATTTCAGTAGGCTGCCACCAATCAGACTGAATCTTCTGTCTCAGCTAAGTCTGTTCAGGTGGGAAGTTTTTAGCTTTCTGCCAGGACTTCTCCTTTTAGCTAAACTCCAGAAATTATAGAAGAAAAGGTACTTGGATCTTCCTAACCAAAGCCCAGAAATACAACACTTAACAAAATTTTGGGAAGATCCTGTGAACACTAATTATAGATACGCAGTTCTGCAGTCTTACACATGAGAAAGGTTTTAATAAGACTTTCCATTTAAAATCATATAGCCAAATCTGGATATAAAACAGGATTTGTTTGGGAAAGACAAAACAGAAAGCAAAGCATCAATCTCACTTGCAGAATTCCAAATAAATTGAATATTGAAAGTTTAACTAAGCTAGTTATATTTTACCTGTATGAGCAGAATCTGCTTGGATATTATTTATCCTTGCCCTTCTTATGGTTTCCTTCTGATTTTTCTATACTTCATTAATAGCATTTATTAGCAGAAAGGTTAATGATACAACACAAGCATTCCAGCAAGTACTCTGCTTTCAAATGAGACACGTATACATAAGCAATTAGGACAGCAACACTCTTGTTAGGTTCCTCTTAGTTTTCCTATGAAGAGAGCTAAAAACTGCTCTCTTTTATGACAGCTGGTCACTTACATCTGTTCCCTGTTTTGATAGCAGTCATTCCAGTCAGCAGGAGAAGAAACTCTTACATGCTGCTTTATACATTGCATTTAAACATCTCTCAATTTTTGAGAATTTAATCAACTCCCTCCAACCATGATTTTCTTCATCTTTATGCCCCTTTCAACCCATTGACTTTGCCTGCATATATTTGTTTTGCAATTTGGTCCTCATTCATTCTCTAAGTCCAAACCACCTCAACATACTTCTTTAGAAATGATTACCCATTTTTGTATTCAATCCACATTCATCACCCATTTATTCTTGACAAACTCTTCTGGTTTTACTGTACATTCTTTTTAAAATACTCCATTCCCACTGAATTCAGCTTAGTTTGATGTTTCAGCTGACTATCTAACTTTCACTTCCAAATAAAAGAAAAATAGAAGAGTTCTGTCCAAACAAAATGTACAGAAACATGCTGTTATACACAGCCATTTTTCCTCTTTCAACGTTCATTCATCACAGCAGACCAGATACTATCTACTACTTTTCATTTGCATGTCAACATTTCACTCTCAATTTCCCATCTTTAAGAAGTATTTCATCAAACAAATATACTTTCTCAACTTTTCTCCATGTGTAATTTGCAATTGTTCACTAAGTTTTTTCCTGTCAAACCCAACTATCTTGCTCTTTGATATAGTAATATTCAGATCCATTCTCCTTGTCATTATATCATACAGTCTATCTAACATTCATTGCAAATTATTTGCATTCACAATCAACAACACAGCATCACCAGTTACAAAAGACGACATAAATTCCCATCCACAGCTAATACACATATGCAGTCACCACAAGCATTCCTTGTAAATTTATCCATAAATACCTTAAACAATCAAGGGGACATTACACATCCTTGTCATTCTCCTTGCTCACTATTGTGGCATTCACTAAGCATTCCATTTTGAGAAAGCTGATTCCTATAATGATAAGGACACTAGCAGCTATTTCCAGAACTATCTCTAGGTGCAGCCTCCCCTCCTTCTCAAAAGAAACAAACTTCTTTTTCCTTATATTGAAAAAGCACAAGAAAGAAAATAAGAAGCTAGCTGCTCTGAATTGCCTATATAGAGGTTTAATAGTGAAACACTCATTGGAATTCTTGTATTTTTACTTCATCATTTTTCCTACTAGACTTTACTGATCTGAGCTCAGAAAGGTATGTGATTTGGATTAACCTTTTCCAGTTTTGGTCATTAGAGATGCCAGAAACATTTATTCTCAGGCATACTTTACTTCCGTTATATATAGCTCTATCACTTTCAGCAACCACACTTCTGCCCTATATTCTTGGAAAACATTCCATAAATCAAACCAAATCATTTTAATATATACTTTTTATAAGTCAACAAATGTGCTTAAACATTCTTCCTTATATTAATATATTTCTCAGTGGCCTGCTGAAGTGCAAATATCTGGTCTTCATTCCCTCTGCCCAGCATAAAGCTGCATATTATCTCTCAAATTTTGTTCATTATCACCTTTTATACCCTTTCAATCAGAATTCTGCCTAACACCTTCCCAGGCACACATATGAATCTTCCTATAGTTTAAGCATTCCCTCTTGCTATCTTCCCTGAATATAGGGGAACGATAATGCCATTCTTCCATCAACAGGCACAAATGCAGTCTTTACACACATTAAACAAAGTCACACAGCTATTCTATAGGCAAACCACATCCATATTTAACATTTCTCCAGTTATACCACCTACACATTTAACATATTTCAATATTACCACAGCATTTCTTGATGTGAAACACTGAAAAATTAAAACATTTATAGCATTTGTTTCAATTCCATTCCTCAACATATCACTAGCATTCCCATGCAGATCTTTAAAATACTCCTTGTAGCATTTCCTCACTTCAGTTTCCTCCCAAATAATTTGATCACTTTTATTTTTAATTCCATTCACTCTAGCTCTCTATACCCACTTCCAAAACATTTTATATAATTTTCATCAAAATCACTCTGCATGTTCTCTGCCTCATTTAATTTTAATTGTTCCATGGTGCCCTTGAGTACAGTCCTTGCAAATACAATAAAACCCCCTTTTTACATGCTTATTGGTAGAAAATGTCTCCATTATTTACAAATGTCCATTAAATATGCAATTACATCATTGTGGCAGTTGTGTCATTTGCATAATGTCTTTATGTGTATAATACTAAATTACCACAGAAATTTGGTCCATTTGCCTCCAAAATCATTATATCAAGGTATATTAAATCGAGATTTCACTCTGTACACATTATGTAATAGCTTTTGCAGCAATCATATTATTTGCATTTTTTCTCATCCACAGCTTCTTTCACTTCATCATCATATCAACTATCCTTATGCATACTTCTCATCAGCATAATTCCAGACACTTCAGTGACCTGACATAGCACTTTTTTTACCCTGTTCTTGCTCCAAGCAGCTTTCCTATCCTCTTTTCTTGTGTCCATTATCCTTTTTTTCTGTTGGGATATTGATCTGTCATTCAGTACTTTTCCAGAATTAGAATCAGTCTTTTTCTACCTGCAGTCATTTTATTTTCACTGTTGTTCCTTTCACTTCTTTCCTTTTTTCCATGTCCATTTTATCCCAAATTCTACTACCAAAAATGGTCAGTTCCACTTTCACAAACTTTTATCAACTTTGTATCCTTCACAAATTCTCTCAATCTGCCATCATAAACAATGACATCAATTATGGTTTTCATTATGTCTTCATTCCTTTGCCATGTATATAAATGTTTATATGTTTATGTTTAACAGTGTATTTGAAATGAACAAACCCTTTCCTAAGCAGACTCTCATTGGATACCATTTTATTCATTCTTGGGAATCCAAAAGGTCCAATCATATTTTCTGTACTCTATCATGTTGTTTGCATCTATCTGTCCATCCATAACACTTAAAAAATATTCCCTCCATCTCATTCATTCAGAATGTTCCGTAATTTTTCCCAGAGTACATCCCTGCTTCCTCCATTATTGGAAGAACATGCAACAGCCAACAACAGTCAACAACCTAGATTATATCAGTTCCTACCTTCTGACATACAGTATATTTTAGCCTTCATGTCTTTGCATGGATTCATCAACTCCATAAGATCAGACCACCTTCATTCAGCTCTATTACAGCCTTCTCCTTTCTCTTTGTTTCAGAGACGCGTAACTTACCTACTTATTTTCCTTCCATGTTGCTTGTTAATTCATATTCTTTGCTATTTACTCTTACATTCCAAGTTGTAATCTTCACTATTCCATGGTCATTATTAGGTGGGCCCATACAAACTCACTTCTGCTGCCTGTCATGGTTTTGGTGAATTAGAACTTTCACACAATACATTTTATTTATTAATTAGGTTTATTACCTGATTTTCATTCAGGAATTCATAGTGGCATATGTAGCACTCCCTCTTATTTTGCCCCAGAACAACTCCTCTGTGAGATACAGTAGGTTGTACTTAGAAGGGTTGACTGGCCTAAAGTAACTCAATGTGCTTCTAAAGCTGAGGGTAGACTAGAACCCTGCTTATAGTTTGATACCTTAACTACTATTCTGCACTGCTGTTAGATACAGAAGATGTCTGTTAGATTATTAATCTTAGTCATATCCATTCTACATGCAACATACCCTTCTAATGTTTGCTAATCAGAATCCAGTTGTACACCAAGTATGCTCATATTATTCTATGCAAGATAGGATTTCCAATCTAGAGGCTATCTTGCAAACATTTTATTTATCTTATCCTATCACTTAGGAAGTACGTGCAGCATACTTACACTATGGATGCATTGTTATTAGTAGGAATAGTTGTTTCTTGGAAATATTGTACAAGTTGCTCATAACAATAGTGTACACTTTCCTCTTATAGTCCCAAATACAAGGACTTTGACTACTGGAAAAGTTTTAGTTGGCACCTCTGTGCAGATACTGCAGAGTAGTGGAGAACAATGAGTCTCTCTCGCTCTCTCTCCCCCCGCTCCCCCCCAATCATTACTATGGCTAGTCTTCAAATGGACAAGTGGCTTTCTGATAGTACATGAGATTTTTCCTATTAGCTTGGTAGGTGATTCAGTAAAGTCACGTTTGACTTCTAGAGTGGGAAAATTGGCACTTATGGTTGACATGGTCATATCCAAGTAGCCTCTCCTGCTAGATAAGGTCATATGAGCCTTTGATTTACAAGGGAGTATGGCAATGAAGCAAATTGAACAATAATAAGAGGAACATTGGTTAAAAAAAGGGTGCCAGTCCAATTGAACATCACCTTCTCAGGATAAGCAAGATTATTCAGTTCCTCTTCCCTGCAGATACTTCCAGGTACTGATGTGTCCATGATAACAGACTTGTAGAAAGTTTCTTCTCAAACCATCACCATTCCATCCAGTACAGATTAGATGTACTATATGTGCTCTGCTAAATGAGTCATGAACTTGAGCCATTCCTCAAGGTGATTTACACATATAAGTCGAAGTCCTGCAGAACAAGCTGGGAGGACTCCTGCCTTTCTTATAAGACTATTCTACCTAGCTTAGGAAGGGAGCCCACTGGGTAGTAGGCTGAAACTATATAAGATTCCTTACCCAGAACACTTTGCCTCCTCTGTATATTAGTAGTTACTTGGTCCCATTGACTGCTGCTAATTCACGTTCTGTCTGTTTCTTTATATATTACTGTTACATATTTTCTACATACTCATCTTTACTTTAGCAAAAGTGTAGACTGCCATCTAGAGTCATGTACTGGTAAGGCTGTCCATGTTTTCTGTTCCAAACTCTTGATTTGCATGACATAGCTTAAATCTTAGAATGAAAAACAGATTTAGGAGTATTTAATTGTTGACAAATGTTAAAGACACAGCAAGCTTCCCAATGCAATGGTTTCTAGATTACAGCACTGTATTATTTCCAGCTACTATGTTACATTAGTAAGATTATCAGTTTTTTATATCTACATGTGAAGAGTTATCAGCATGGGAAAGCTAAACTCAAAGATTTATTTGATTCAAATATTGAATCAAAACAAAATGAACAGTTGATTTCATGTTCAAATTATTTTCCGTAATAAATATATTATATTACCTATATGATCCACTGCCAAATAGCAAATTCACTTGTAAGATCCCTCCCCCAACCATTGTATTAAGGAGAAACATAGACATTTTATCTTTCAGTATCTTTAGGTTGGAGGTTGGATTTGAGACCAATACCTAATGCAATGTGAAGCTTTGAGATATTAGGATTTGCTAAACTTATTTCAGAAAGTTTAGAACCTAGTAGTTTTGCTAATACATTAACATTGCTGGAGTATATATTTTTAGACAAGTTTGAGAACAGTAAATGCCTTTTTATTACTGATCAATCAGTCAATCAATCTATAAGCTACTCTTTGAAACATAGTGGCTGAAAAATGCAGTATAAATCAATACATATGATTCTAGTATATTGTAATCAATACATATTTTTTTAGTGGTATTATCGAAATCCCAGTAGGGGTAAGAAAAACCAAATTTCTTACTAGGTGGATATATTTCCTCTCTTTCTTCTCCTTTTCCCTTTGTCTTTTGAGCTTTGGAGGAAGCTTTTTCTTCTCTCTCCAAAATACAATCCCTTCCCTGTTTCTTTTCCACAGTCCATCGCCAAACATCCCACCACATCCATCACCCCCTGTCCACCCACCTCCCTCCACCCCCCAAGACCCAGAAGAGGCGTCTGCACTCTAATAGGAAAAAGAAAAAAAAGAGAAAGGCAAGGAAGATGTCTATGCCTCCCTCCAAAGTCACTCCAACCATCCAGGAAGAGGAAGAAGAGGAGGAGGAAGAAGAAGAAGCAGAATCTGAAGGGGAAGAGGTTCTAGAGAAGGAAATCTCAGCAGATTCTGACACTGAATCTTCTCCCAAGGAGAGGTCTTTTGGCACATTAACAGCAGGACTGACTGAAAGAAGTGTTGAGGTGAGAGACTTCTAATCCACACTGCAAGAGGAGTTATGGGCTTGAGATTCATGCACAAGAATTAGATATGGTGGAATGAAGGTTAAAAGAATTCCTGAATCCATATATCAAGAGGTATCAGGCATTGTGTGTATGGTATGTGTATGCCCCATTTGTCAAAGGTAGGAGTCTCTATAGCTCAATGTAAGTATGAAACTGTTGGCTGATAAAAAGCAGACAGGAAAAAAAAATGGGATCATTGCCATTTTTTCCCCTGGTATTAAGGGTTCGTTGTCCCTTGTTTTTTTCAACTTTAACCAAAGTAATAGGAAGATTACTTTCCTGGATATTGTGTCATTTTGACCCTTTGCATTGCTTCTTTCAGTTTACCATTGGGACTGAGGAGGCTGAGGAAGAGGAGGAGGAAGCTCATGGCACCCAATGCACTTTGTCATTTCATGTGGCAGAGGAATACAGTAATCTCTCCCCAGTCCCATGTTTCTCCAGCCTGCTGCCAGAGAAAGGGCCTACCTCTTCCAGTAGGTAAGATGAGATTAATTATGTTTTGGAATTCTCCTAGGCTGTAGGCATGCAGGACAAAGTAGTAGGATGCCTTCCCTGTTCAGGTTCAAGAGTTCACTCTGGTAGTATAGATGGGATAAGCTTAATTTGAGACAGAGCTCATCCAGGTTTAAATTTAATATGTATCTTCTATTCTAGAATGTTTAAAGAAGAGTGCATATTCTTTCATTACTGAGGAAATAATGTAATGTAGCCAGCATAGAACAGTATGGATGTCTTTTCCTCCTCCAACCAGGATGATAGGAAGAAGGCCAAAAGAAGGAAAATGCCTTATTTCTTCCGTTAATTTGAAAAATACGAAGGCATCTTAAGTCTAATATTGGTAGTTAATCTGCAGAGGTCTTGACCTTCCAAGGAATATTACCAGATTCCAACTTCCCAAGACACAAACTAATACTAATATATTGGTTTAAAATAGTATTTAGAGTGTATTAAGACACACAGCTACAAAAGCATGTGTAGGTATTTGGCTTCAAGAAAAGGATTAGAATTCAAAAAAGCAGATGTAAACAAAGGAAAATGGGTAGGGCCATCCAGAAGAAATGAAGCCTCAGAGAAAAGCTAGTTTTGGAAGAAAACTGGGCAACTTGCCTTGAGCCCATGCAAAATAAAATCAGTCCTAATATACCTCTGATTACTTCTACCTCTAGAAGCCTGGGTTATGTTATATTGTTTCCTGGATCCTGGAAGATGCAACTGCACAAGCTGAAATTCCATCTTTTCCTTCCCAACAGTTAGTTGCTTCTCCTGGGAGGAAAACAAACAAACAAACAAACAAGCCTCCAGCAAACTCTTCCATGGCTATTTAACCTCAAGGAAACTTGGTTTTTTTGTCAGGAATTTAGCCATCTGGCCCTCTAGGCTTTCTTATTATACGTGGGAGGGATTCGTTTACAGGTAAATTGTCTGTAGAGAGCCATTTTGGCATAGTGGTTAAGGCATCAAGCTAGAAACCGGGAGACCATGAATTCTAGTCCCACCTTAGGCATGAAGCCAGCTGGGCAACCTTGGGCCAGTCACTCTGCCTCAGTTTAGGAAGCAGGCAGTGGCAAACCACTTCTGAAACCTTGCCAAGAAAACTGCTGGGACTTGTCCAGGCAGTCTCCAGGAGTCTATACTGACTCTAAGGCAAAACAAAAACCAATTGTATATGCATTCTGATCTAGAAGAAATCTCTAGAAGCTTGCATTGCTAGAGGTTTACATATATACTCCGAGAGTCTTTGGTTCAAATATTTACATGCAAACTTAAACAGTGAGGAATACAGGTAGTCTTCAGATTACAATGGCAATTGGGACTGGAATTTCTGACACTAAGTGATACGCATAAAGCATGAAGTAAAGTCCCAGTTGCCATTGTAACCCCAGGACCGTGCGGGCCGTTAAGCAGGAAGTGGCAGGAGTCCCTGGCAAGAAGGCCAGTGGGTCTCATCTTGTCTCGTGTCAGAAATGCAGGAACTAGAAAAGGGAAAATTATTAATCTAAATTTTAAAAAATTAAAAACTTTAATAAAAGTATAGATTTATATAATTCTTGCCTGTGGGTGAGAGCTATGGACAGATGGGGAGTGCCGCAGGCTGGTGCTACAGAATGTGAGCAGGTGTGCGGGGGGGGAGTGCTGCAGGTAGGCACTACGGAGCTCAGATGGGCAAAAAAGTGACAAGGATGGGAGCGACTTGCAACTTCTTGCTGGTTTCCTCATTGACTTTGCTTGTGGTAAGCCGGCAGGGAACATTAGAAATCACGATCATGTGACCGTGGTTCACTGTGACATCATAATCATGAACCAGGCACCAAGCACCTGGGTCACGATCACATAACTATGGAGACACTGCGACAGCAGGAGCTCCTAGAACTGCTCATAAGTCCCCCTCATTCAGCACCGTTGTAACCTTGAACGGTCACTGAATGAGTAGTTGTAACCCGAGGACTACCTGTATGATTTCTAAAACAGAACCTTAAGGATGTCATAGCTGCCAAACTAACAAGAACTATCAACTGAAGAGAGAAAGAGCTTTTCAAGATTTATCTTTTCAGTTAGGGAATATTGTACTTCAGATTAAGAAAGATTTAGAAACCTGCAACCTGGTCCTTTAGTCGAAGAATTCTCTAGGACAAAGATAGGCAATCCGCAACCTAAGACTTTTATAGTCTTCAACATGATTTCAAAAACCCTCTCCAAACACTTAGTTCACACTTCTGGACTGAACTAATCTATTATTTTCCTGGCAGGCTGCTACTTCAGAGAGAGAAAAAAAGAGGGTGCCAGAAAGTGAAAGGGGGAGGGAAAGAGAAAAAAAGTTGTCAGAAAGAGAGAGTGAATTGGACCACGCAGTTTGGTTTCTGGCACCACTTACCACTTGCTTTACTGCAAGTGGAATTGATGTGTTGCCCTCCAAATGTTACACTTGACAGAATGCAACCCTTGACAGAATAAAAATTGGTTACATCTGATTTAGGTTAAAAGAGAAGTCAGAGCAACTCTCTAGTCTTGTTCCAATTTCCTAATTCTGGAAGTACACTTTGCCTACGAGGAATAAGTCCTCACTTTCAATTATTCAGTTATTATTTCTGTGCCATCATTGTGCTCTTTCTTGCCTCCACAGCTTTCCTGAATACAGAGATAATGTATCTCGGGGATGGGATAAACGCAGACCATGGAGTCAGGTGCCAAGTGGGCAGCGGTCAAACTATGACCTGAAGGAGAGAGTGTGCATTGGCAGCATGACTGCTGTAGAGAATGCCACATACCAACGAATCCCCACTGATGAAGCTGAAGCTCAGATGCTGGCTTCTGCTGACCTTGATGATATGAAAAGTGAGATTCAGCTTTGGTCCTTGATTCTGTCCCTAGTGGTGGTGGTAGTGGTGGTGATGGCTGCAGTGCTTGTCTGCTGGAATTTGCCTTTAGTGCAGCACTGAGTGAATATGGGAGGGCCATAAAAACATCAGAGTAACTACCCTGCTACATTAAAAACGAGCAACTGGATTGTGTAATAGTTTTAATGAGAGGGACAGAAGGATGTATGTAGACTTTTAATGCTCAGGATACCCACTTGATATACTTTGGTATATTTGTAGTCTGAAAAACATTGTGGTTTTGGATATCACAACATAGCCATTATATTAATGGCCATGCAACATAATGTAATACTGGTTTGTTTTTGTTTTGTATTAGGTAGATCATGGCCCAATTATATTCATCTTATTCCCAAATATCCTTCTGGGTTCACTGATATTTAACTTCTAAGTAAATGTATAAAGGAATGTAAATAGAAAATAGCTTATTTAGTTTCTCTGTCCGCACAAGTTGCAATTTTGTAAAATTCTATTTGTGTTCCCTCTGATCATCCTTTTTTTTTATTAAGATAAAAAATCTAAGTAATTCCTTAGATTCCAGTTGTTTACTTTGCTCTCTGAAGTTAGTTTAAACAACTCTGACTTGCATCTATTTCAGTAAAAACATACATCCAAAACATAGTAAGCAATATACTTCTTTTGAAATATTGTCAGCTATGCTTTCAATTCCCAGAAATAATGTCATTTTAGGACTATACTAGGTATAATGCACAGGAGTCTAGAATAAGAGGGAGATACATGATTTTAAGTTATAGGATATTTTGACTTGTGAGGCTTTAATCAATTATGCCTAAAATCTGAAACATGAATGTAAATTCTGCTTTTTAGGACTACGCAGGGGATTTTTCTTGTTATGGTAGGAATCTCACATGTGATGTGTTTGATGCAGAAGGGAGGGAGGGAGGGAGGGAGGGATAAAAGTCAGGAAAAGAAGACAGCAAGACTGGTGAAATATTTTGACAAATTGCTTAGGCACTGAGGATCCTACAAAATGTTATAAATCCTACAAGATGTTATAAATCACTGTACTCAAAGTCTATTATAATGAGGACCCTCTAGGCCTTACTTTGTTGGAGAGAAAATTCTCAAATACTTACCTTGCTTTCCAAATTTGACCATGCAATCTGCAATCCAATATGGTCTTCTGTTACCTGAGAGCTCAGTTTTATTCTCTTTATATCCTGTACTACCACTCATCCATAATTTACTGGATGGTATTTAATTCTCAGATGCTAGGTCTAACCCAGTATCTTCCTTGCTGAACCTTTAGGATTTTGCTTTCTCCTTCTTACCTTAAAATTATCTTCGCCTTTTGTGTTCTGAGAGAACTATGTGTTTCAATTTCTGGAGGGAGTGGCTACATTTGAGTTGGAATCTGCATCTAATGCAGGGTCTATCATGGTCTCAAATCGTACAAAGTTTCAGTGTGTCTGGGACTGACATTATATCTATCTACTGCTATGTTCTGCACTTTCCCCCCCTCCCCGAAAGCTGAACATGCTAGTTCTCTCATTCTCTCAATGCAAAAACACAGAAGGGACGTCATGGAAATGCAGTTTTGAGCCTCAGGACACAAAGATGTCAATAGGCTACTTTCCAAGCTTCAGTAGATGAAGATATCAAAAGCATGTGAAGGGGCACAGTAGGCTGTGTCACAAAGGAAAACAGCACAGCAGCACATCATGTATTGGATCTCCTACAGAACCCCCTTGCTGGCTTTGGCAGTGTGCACGAATATATTCCCACTTGGATTCTAAACAAGCAGATGCAATCTCTGTGCTAGTTTTTTCACTAGATGGTCAGTGGGAATATTTTTTATCAAATCCTATCCAAAATTACTGGGCACTGGATGTTGTGCTGTCTGAAAAATTTCAGAGAAGAGGAACTCATCTCCTACCTAAATCCTATTTTTTGCCACATACCCAAGACTTTTCATCTTCTAAAGAACATAGCAATGGCCATTCCAAACAGAAAGGAGACAGTAAAGGACACTGGAGTAGGAGACAGACCAGAAATAGAGATAGCTGTCTGTGCCCATAATTCATTTGATTACGACGACTTTGAGGAGTTTGCTCTCAACTTTGAAGACTATGATTTATGGGAGGCCATTCAGAACCACTTGAGTTATCCCAGTTTGGAGCCGACTCGTAAGTACTGCAGTTGTGCTAGGATTCATATGTACAGCTATATATATGTGCATCTTCTCACACATTTACTCTCAACTTCACTTAGACTGTTTTTTCCCCATTGGACAATCAGATTTAAAATATGACAAACTTCATTTATCTTGAATATATCTTATCACTATAGGTTGTACCTTTCAAAATTCTTTTTTCTATTACTTTATTAAGGGTACAGCAATTTTGTCCACCTGTGCTTTTAATGATTCTTTGCCCATACAAAGTTATTTTTATTTGCTTAACTTTACCCTATCCCAAAGGTTTATTTTCAGATTTCTCTATTGTCCTGGAGGCTACTTGTTCAAATATTTTGGAGATGTGAAGCTGAAGGCATTTAACTACAACCTATATTTCCTCACTCATACATCAGACACACACATCCGTGAACGAACTAGCAAGATCTTTAGTTCTCACTTTGGTGCCTAACTGCAATTTATCTTTCCTTCAACATCCACCATCCGCTCATCCACCCACTCCACACACACACATTGTACATTATGAGCTATGACATGTTTCTCTTACTGAAGATAGATGAACTCATTCATAAACATATATTCATAGGTTGAAAGCCCATTAGAAGTTGCTATTATCAGTGTTGAGCAGGCTCACTGGTTAAATGTGCTGAGAGTGGGGATAGAGAGTGCTCAGATTTGTCCAAAACTCTGTCCTTTAGGGCCTAAAACCTTTCATTTTGATCTTCATGAATATCTATGACAGAAAGCAAATGAGCAATATTATACACAGTGTCCAGAGTCCTAGTTAATCTTGAGCACGACTTAATCCAGTGTCTCAAAAGCTGCTATTAGCCCGACTGGATGGAAAAATATAGGCAGCGTACAACAATCTGCATCTTTCCTGCTAAACTTTTTCGCCCTAAAACAAATCGCTCTGGTGTGGATACGTGCAATTAGACTAAAAAAAATAGCTCTGTGGAGCAAGCTGGTTATCTCCCATTCCTGAAGAATAATTGCTACAATCTGAAATGGATTCCACAACAGTTTTGACAATTAAAACATTAGATTTGTTTTAGATTACATCTCTCTTTTTTTTTTTGTAGAATGAGTACTACCCATCATCTTTCTCAAGGGGATATCAGGCACTTGAAGAGGCCACAAAAATAGGTGAATAGCACCCTATAAATTGGGTACAGCTAATACTACTCTAAATGTAGATAATAACACTTGCACCCACGCCCACTGTTCATCACCCACAAAAGCCACAAAATATATGCAGCACCCACACATTCACCCATTCATTCCCTTGTTTCTTCATTCTATCAGTCAGCTATGTAAATCTCCAACTAAAATGATGACTGTCAGGTATAATTGTACACTGTAACAGTTCTAATTAGTTTCAGTGCTTTATTACTGATGAATAGTTATTGGTTTTTGTCATGTGCAGCTGAAAATGGGAAAGATTGGGATCTAGTTTTCACCAGGCCTCAAATCAGGGACAGAGCCACTGGGGAAAACAATACACTCAGCTCATATAGATTTAATTTATATTTAACTTAGCGGCCTGAGTTCCCAAACTGAAAAGCTATATAATGTCAGCATTGCTTCTTCAGGAGAATGAATTGGTGGATGAGGCAATAGGCTTCAAGCTATCTGGGCTTTCTAATGTCTTGAGGGGGAAAACAGAATTCCCAAGAATTGCCTTTGGCTTGTACCACCCACTTAATCCACCCTTCTCAGCTGTTACTTATTCTCATTTTATACTGGAGGAGACAACTCTCCCACACTGCATTGCAGCATTTGAATCCAGTGCTTGTGTACTCAGAGGTTGCTTTTGTCGTTATGAAGCACGTTAGCTTTTGATGGGGTACCAAACAAAATGCAAGATTATGCCTTTCGCAATTTATATTCATGAATGGGAAAGGAGCAAAGAAACAGGGAGCTAAACATATTGCAAACTATTTAGTTATATAAATGCTTATGCCATCTAATGAACCTATATCTAAAAGACAACATGCAGTCAGCTCATCGATTTATGGCTCTTCAAAGATTTTTCTCCATTCCCCTGTAAGTAATGCTCAGCAGAGGGACTACACTGGATGAGCAATCAGCAGTGGTCAAAATGTTTGCTGTGAGGAGTACTACTGTGTGGTTATGTAATATAACACAATTAAGAGTGCTGCATTAGGATCAGAGAAACTGAAAGAAGGGTAGAGTGGAAAACTGATGAATATAATAATAAAGTATGTATAGTACAGTGAGTTCCCTTTCTGCTGTCACTAACTTGAAGGGACCCTGCTCCAGATGCTTGTTTTATTAGAGATTTCTTATTTAAAGGAGCAGAGGAGAGAACTTTCCTGTCCAACTGAAAAATACCTTCCCCAAAGGGGCCCACTCATGTCTGTGTTATATAGTCTTCTGCAAAAAATGTTTTTATGTACCCAGAAGTTTGAGTTTTAAAGGATTTTTATCTGTGCTTTTATATTCTGGATAGATTTAGAACATAACTGGTTATATGCTGCTAGCAATCTTATTATGGTGGTACATACACCATAACAAGCTTTTTCTCTCACTCCCCATAGATGCAAATGAGACTCCAAGGGTTACACAACATAATGCTTCCACCTTAGATTTTCACTGATGTTTTTGTAGCATCTAACAAAACAGGGGAACAGAGGTTCTGCTATGCTTCATGGAATACATGACAATACTTGCATATAGCTGTTTTTAAATAGGGATATTTTGCCAAACACTTGTAACTGCACCTGTTCATACAGGGAAATAATTGTGAAAAATGAGCTTCTGGTGGCTACCTCTGTTGCAATAGCAATTTGTTTAAATGAAAATTGAATGGAAGGCAAAAGGCAGAGATGGGGTATGGCTCATCACAGTGCTTTGCATATGGAAAATCTCCAGATTCATCCCTCAACGTCTCTAAGGATAGTCTGGGTGGGAAAATTCTACTGAGAGTACTGCTAATTAGAGTAGGAAGTACTGAGCAAAATGAACTGATGGTCTGACTCAACATAAGACAATTCTCAGAGACAGAAGCAGAGGTGAAAGAAATTATGAGAGAAATCATATATACCAAGCTCTACTTTTTTAAAAAAAAATTCATCATTTTATTTAAGGTTTCTCAGATTTGGCTCTGAGAAAGAGGTTTTTGTGACTCATAAAAATAAAATAAGTAATATATATTTGTATATTTTTTATAATTTTATTCTGGATTTGATAGTTACTTTGCTCCAGTGTTATAAAACATGATTCTTCTGAGTTTTCATCATGCATTACAAAAGTTATACATTTCTATATCTATGCATTACTGGGAAATGGGGCATTTCTTGAGCACCGAATTCTGTTGTCCTTAACAAAGATCTGTGTTTCCATTGAGCAGTTAATGGCATTCATGCAGCTCTGGTTATAGAAGGACATTTCTGTTTTATGTACCCATGCCCTATCCTGCCTTTATTCCAGGCCATCGTTTTGAAGATAATCCAGGAGTAAGGAGACATCTGGTTAAGAAACCATCCCGGAGCCAAACTAACAGATCCAGCAAAACATCTTTGTCCTCGCAGTCTTTCAAGAAAAAGAAGAAAAAGAAGAAGCTTGACCGAAAACCCCATGAGGTACCATAATGGCCTTGCCCTCTTGAATCCCGCAGTGTATGGCAACACCAGCACCTTTATGCATTGCTGAGTTTATTGCTTGGTGGTAAATTGCTTTCCATAAGGGCAGGAACAACAAAGATGATAAGATTGGTCTGTAGGAATTAGCCTAAACCTAGTTACCAAGATTATTGCTTTAGGGTATAGACAGGCAGTCCCAGTCTAATTTTGCTATCTGGTTCTCCATAAATAAAACGAGACAATGTGTTCAGGGAGGAAAAATGGTCTGGAAGGGAAAATTATAGTTATAAGTTGGAAGTGTACAGCCTGAAGTCCTAGGGCCAAGTGTGGCTCCTGAAAGCATCCCTCAGAGTGATCTGAAAATTTCAATATTTCATGTGAAAGAAGGGAGAATTATTAAATGCATAACTAGAGAATTATCATATAATATGACCTTTGTTTAATTTTAATTAGCTATAGATATAAATGACATAAAATCAAATTTCGTTTTTGTCCTAGCCTCATCCACTAACTTTTGGAATGTAGTCCTCCAGCACACTATTGGAAGAGATTATACACTCCTGTTATAGACTATTTAGGATGTGAATCTAGGCTACCTTCTCTTACATTATGCATGTCTTTGGCACATCTTACTTACTTATTTATTTAATACATTATATGACTACCCATCTCATACATGACTCTGGGTGGCTAACAATTGAAACAAAAGAAAAACAAAGTAAAAACACAACCAATAATTGAAAACACAAATAACATAAAATAACAATCAAGAACAATCACAACATCCCGCAGTCAATATAACCAAGAAATGGGCTCACCCACATTATCAGGGCCCCAGGCTTGACAACAGAGCCAGGTTTTTAATGCCTTGGGAAAGGCCAGCAGGGTGAGGGGAAGTCTGATCTTGAGGGGGATGATGTTCCAAAGGGCAAGTGCCATGGCAGAAAAGATCCTCTTCCTGGCTTCCGTGGATGGGACCCAGAGCATGCCTCTCCTGCGAGATTTAACAGGATAGGTAGACTCCACTAGGGAGAGACACTCCTGTAAGTAACCCAGCCCCAAGCCATGAAGGGCTTTAAAGGTAACCACCAGCAACTTGAATTGCACCCAGAAGCACACTGGTAGCCCATTGTCAGGCCCAGCCCAAAAATAACGATGAAATAGTCCAGTCAAGTACAGTTCCTTTATTTGCTTACACCTTATAGACAGAATCTTGCCAAACTAAATCTATACTACAACAACTAGCGGATATACCCTGGGAGATTCTAGAGTGTGGCTATCCTAAATCTCTTACTCTTCTCACGCTCCCCCTGCAGACTCTGTTGTCTTTTGCCTCCTTTCCCTTCCTGGAATGCACCCCCTCCTTCCTGATAGCCTTGATCTCCCACATCACTCTCCTCTTTGTAGTTACATCCCATCACACCCATGCAGCTCGCAAAGCAGAAGTGTCGCATGTGTTGAAGAACCAGCACCCATAAATGCCCACATCGCCACATTTTGCATGGCAGTAATCCAGTTGGGAGGTGACTAAGACATGAGTGACTGAATCTGCATGAAGAGATAGGCAATGGCCCGCATTTCATCTTGAATTATACTTCTGATGCTGTTAAGTATCTGTCATCTACAGAATATCTGGTGCTGTCAGGGCAGAGCTAAAGAGCACTATTTCTTCCCTGCAGCATCCGTATAACAGGGCAGTTAGGAATGCCATTCTTATAAAGAAAACTAATAGCAAAAAATGGGCAGGGTACTGGAATGTAGCTGTCTTGCTTTTCTTAGGTGTTTGTGGAGCTGAATGAATTAATAGTGGACAAGAACCAGGACATGCACTGGAAGGAGACAGCACGCTGGATCAAATTTGAGGAGGATGTGGAAGAGGATACAGCACGCTGGGGGAAGCCTCATGTTGCCTCACTCTCTTTTCGCAGTCTTTTGGAGCTCAGGAAGACTATTGCCCATGGTGAGTAACCCTGATGAGGTTAGACTTTGGCTTGAAACTTATATTGACATCAAGCTGCTTCTTGACTCAAAGAAACTTTTTAAAGGCCTAAAAGGAAGAACTTTTAGGATTGAAATAAACTTGTTTATAAAAAGGAGAAAATGATCAATGGTTGTAGTCACTGTCAGCCTAGTCCTGTGGCAGAATGTAACATAAGCTGTAATAATGGAAGAAGAAAAGGACACCAAATCATTAAATGTAGATTCAGCTTTGTTTTTCCTTATCTTTTTTATAAGACTCTTGAACCCAAGTAAAGATTCAGAATTTTATAAGATATTACGTAATATGTGAAGGCCAGTGTGGTACAAAACCTATGCAATGACAACAGATTCATTCATATGAATAAACAATGCTTCTCAAAGCCTTTACTTGCCTATTTTGCAGGTATTTCTGATGCTGCTAACATAGTATGAGTTCAGTATGTATGTATGTATGTATGTATGTATGTATGTATGTATGTATTTATTTAGCCTAGAGAAAGAAATAGAAGTAAGAGTAGAAGGAGACAATCTGCTTGAGAAATTTTGTGACTATGAAATAATTCCTGTGCCTTTCCACTATTGGTTTTTCTGATCTCAGGAGCTGTTTTGTTGGACCTGGAACAAACAACATTACCAGGCATTGCTCATCTGGTGGTAGAAACTATGATAATCTCAGATCAGATCAAGGCTGAAGACAGAGCCAATGTCCTGAGGGCCCTACTGCTCAAGCATAGGTAGGTGGTGCGGTATGGAATGGTGAAATTAGAAATATAGTTAATTGGGGCTGTGGATAAAGATATAATAGAAAAGGAAGAACTACTGAAGTATAAGTAACTATGACATAGTACAGAAATTTGCATCCTAAAGATTAAGCAAGGTCCAAGGGATGATAAGAGGCAATTGAGGAGAACAAGAGAACTTTTTGGTGAATTTTTAAAGAAGTTATTGAATAGAGGGTGCATAGAAGTGCTGGCTGGCCTGAAACAGGAAAAATATAACATATATGAAGTTCCAGAAAACCTACATACATGCAGGAAAATCAGGGCTCTGTAATATGTAGAGGGGCTGGAAGGTAGATGAGCAGAGATTTGCTGTTGTGGACACACCAAGAGTGAACAATGCTCTCTCTCCACTTCAGTCAGGTTTTAGGACAGCTATCTGAAGAACTTTCAAGAGCAACTGTTTTCTTTAACTAGAGAAATCAGGCCAAGGTTCTTTAGCTTCTTTAATATCCACATTGTTTCCTCAGCCACCCCAATGATGAGAAGGAGGCATTCTTCCCCCGGAACCATTCCAACTCCAGCATGAATTCTATAGTGGGAAACCATCATCTCAATCACAATCACACAGTTGACACTTGCATGCCATTGATGGGAGAAGAGCGGATTGAGATGACAGAACCGCGAATCCATGACCCTGAGTACAGAGAGGTGAGTAACAACAGGGATATGTCAGCTCTTCAAGGTAGACCAGACTAGGAAACCCAAGTCATGCAGGCTAATACTACTTCAATTACAAGTAGTAAGTTTATTATAGAATCTTGCAACTCTGAATGCGCTTCCCCCCTTCCTCCCTTTATCTTTATGAGAACTAGGGAGCATCCTGTCTGAGACATTTTCTCAGGTTACAGTTCTGACCCGCACTCAGATTTCTTTTATCTGACCGTTGTCTTGGTAGTGGCTCTTCCTCCTGTTCCTCAAGGTTATTCCTTCTGCCCATTACAGGATCAGATTGAATTGATTGTAAAACTAATTTACAGTGGAGTGTAAGTTCAAGAAAAGTAAGTATATGAATTATGAATTGGTATGTGTGCACTGAAAGCAAACAAACAAAAAGATTTTTAAAAAGCTTGTATCAAATAAAAGCTGGATTTTACCACTAGTGCAAAATTGCACATATTTCAGGGTCTTCCATAATTTACTCCATAAATTTAAGTTGGAGAAGTGACTTGATCAAGAGTATGAATATATGAAGAAAGTGCTATTAGAGTAATTAGTATAATATAGTGGCCTTGAGAATGAATTGAATGGATGAATTAATTAATGAATTTATTAACAAATGAATGAATGTGTAAGGGGGATACAGTCTTTAGACTTACCTTAAATAAACATGTAGAAAAGCAAGGGATTAAAGTCTGTACCTTGTAGGACCTTATTAACTAGAGTGTAGCTTATATATTATACAAAGTCAAGGGCTATTCTAGCATCATGGCATATGAAAGTCATCACAAAGAGACAGCTCAGGCTAATTAAAATATTTCTTGTTGAGACAGAAAAACATGCACCTTCACAGCTCTGAGGGACATCGTGGCAAATACCTCAAGTTGATGGAGAAGATTCCTGATGATGCTGAGGCCACCGTGGTGCTTGTTGGTAAGTCAAAATCCAGTACAAAGACCTTAAGAAGGGCTCATGGAATCAGGGTAGTTGAGGTATTTCCAACTGTGTTTATACTGTCAAATTTTAGTTTTATTCTATTCTGGGAGGTGTATAACTTGTTCAGAGTCAGGCATGATTGGAGCAGCATATAAGTATAGTAAAATCAATAAAATAAATGAAATGAAATAAACACTCCACTCTCATACATTACCAGTACAGAGACCAGTAAGTAGCACACACTGCCCATATCAAAGTAATTAGATAAAAGGAGGGAAACAGAGCACATAAGGGAAACCACAAATCATTCACTGACAGTAGTAGTATTACCACTGGTAGTACTTTCATAAGGTATGGAAAACAGGAATTTGAGCCCCACCAGGAAGCTAAGCATGGTCCCACTAATTTCCATGCCTGCCCAAAAGCATCATGTTAGAGCCAGAATACAGGTACTGTCAATCATTGTGTGTGCGCGTGCACATTTGCAGAATTGCTAGGGCCCAACTTATGTTCCACTGAAGTAGTAAGACTTCAGCCAGGAACCTATTAACTATGAGCTTGTTCTGAAACCTTAGCTCCTCAGCCAGAAATTCTTAACTGAGAAAAGCCAGTCTTCCAAAAAAATTAACATATGTGCTGTTTCTTCTTGGCTGCATTTATGTATGTAGGAAAAAAAAGTGCAATTTCTGAATTGGCTTTGCTGCATTGGTTTTTCGATCAGAATAATTGCACACTGATAAAGTTTATTATTTTTAAATTCAGTCTTCGTATCTCTCTCAAAAATGTAGGACACACTAACTGCCAACTCTGAACGCCCAGATAACTTGAGTTGCCTATATTAGTTGCAGCCATGTATTAACAGCAGTTGAAGTAATAAGGCATCACTAGATGTCACTTGAAGCTGACTGTGCTATGTGCTTTCTGCCTGGACTCCCCAGTTTGGATACTTGTCAATTAATACTTCTAGTTACAAAAATAATAATGCTTCTTGTTACAAAAGGCTTATATGATCCAGTACATCTGGTTTTATTCTTCCCTTCTTCATAGGTTGTGTTGAATTCCTCGAACAACCATCAATGGCTTTTGTCCGTTTAAATGAAGCTGTGTTCCTGGAATCAGTCCTGGAAGTTCCAATTCCTGTTCGCTTCATCTTTGTCTTGCTAGGGCCAAGTCAGTCCAATGTGGATTACCATGAGATTGGACGTTCAATCTCTACTCTTATGTCAGACAAGGTAAAGACTTGGCTATTGGTTCAGGCTGAAGCTCAAGCATAAATGGAGATCTTAGCAGCATGAAGGGGTGTGTGGAGTGGTATAAACGACACCTCAAGGGCAAGAGTGCAGTGTATGGAGGAAAATAAATGTCCTACATGTTAGATTTCTGAGGGAAAAAAATGATACATTCTACATGAACACCTCCACGTTAAACTTACGTCCTTTGAAGTTAATTTTTGATGGCAATTTTGATGGCGTTAATTTTTGACAGGATTGATTTTCAAAAAAAGCTGGCTTAGAGCTGCAGCTATGTTTTAGTTTCTATTTTCTTATTCAGTTATATGTTTTGTGTGAAAAGTGTCCTTCCAAATAATCACAAGGGTCTAGCAGGAGAAATTGAGAGGTAAACCACTGTGATAAGAAGTATATTTCCCCCCATTTCCTATCAGGCCAGCTCTGTCGGGCAATTGATCCAGGGTTTCTTTTTTTGTTTTTTTTTATTGGCACATGCTGTATGTGTCTATTTGCTTTCAGCAATGTTTTTATGTGGATGAATCTTCTGGTAATAATTTCTCCAGACTTCTGCTGTACATTAAGTGTAGTACTGAAGAGGGAGAAAGATGTTGGTGGATATGCACTTTTAGATGCCCAAGACTACTTAATAAATACTACATAGCAGTTTCATTCCCTCCATTGTTTGAGAGCGAAAAACAAGCACTTCTGTGTACTTTTTAAATCCCAAGATCACTATTTCAATTCTCTCCTCCCAATACTAAAATTTCTGAAACTTCTTTTCTACCTGCTTAAAGTTTTGCTTATTAATTCTGAAATAGCCTGTTTTATTTGATGTAAGGGTACACCAAACTGACCAGAGCAATTTTATTTTATTTTTCTAAGTGTTTAATCTTATAACAAATCTCATTGTACTTATGATAGAGCAGATGTTCTATCTGTTTTAAAGCAAAGAAGAAAAAAATCCACTTGTTCACTGCCTCCCTCCCCCCGTCCCATGATTGAAAACAGAGCATTTTTAAAACTTAAGATATACTGGAAAAATGAAATTACCATATAACAAGTTATCATACTTAACAGTTGAATATGAATCTTATTAAGTTACACTGTGTGAAAAGACTGTGTGTTTAATCAGAGATGGGAAACCAATATTACCCTAGAAATTGCTGAACTGTAATTCCCAGTATCCGTTATTGACAAGTTGACTGGGGCTGCTGCAGACTGGAGTTCAGCGACAACTGGAAGATCACATTTTTCACCTCAGCACCAGATGATGCTTTATTGTCAATACATTTAATTGTCTATGTACTGGAATCAAGATTACCTTTAATTGCCTGTGTACTGAAGTTAACTTTAAAGACTCTAGAAGAAAGTTAGTAACAATTTTTTTCAATAAAATTTTAAAGAAATGCATGTGTGTGCATGCATGCATATCCACACAAACACACACTTTCCCCAAACGGCAAAATGGGAACGAAATGGTAATAAAAGGCAAATATCAGATAAGTAGGGGCAGCTGGAACATATATAGTTGGCATCTCATTGAATCAGAACTATGTTATCAGTCTGAATTTAAAGAACTAAGAGGAACCTGTGGTGATCCTGGATCAGTACTGATCTCTGAAAATGAACTGAGGGGCCTATCTTGAGTTGGGGACTACACCACCAACCAATAATATTGGGGTGGGCAGAGACAGGTGAAAAGATACTGTCAGTGTGTCTCACTATGTTTCCCCATTGGTTTTTAGCATTTCCATGAAGCTGCTTACATGGCAGATGACCGCCAAGATCTGCTTAATGCCATCAATGAGTTCCTAGACTGTAGCATTGTCATTCCTCCATCAGAAGTAGAAGGGAAAGATTTGCTCAAATCAATTGCCACCTTCCAGAAAGTGCTGCTGAGGAAGAGAAGAGAGCGGGATCAGAAGAAGTCCATCAAAGAAACAAACTTTCAGGAATCCAAAGGTCTCTTCTCTCCTTGCCTATTGTATCTAATTCTTCTGATTCATACTGTAGCTAGGGTAGGATGGGTGAGATATGACATACTCTTGACATATTGGTGATGCTATTAAAAATTGACGCAGTAACAAAGTAGATGTTGAAGGCAGACTTTATAGCAATTGGTAGAAAGCAAATAAGGGAAACCTCAGTCTGAGCACCTGACTGACTACAAACAATAGGATGTTAGTGTGCAAAGATGTTTTGTCTCAAGCTTCTCTGACCACATCCCTGCTATTCTACTTATGCCTTTCCAGAGCTATGTGAGGTGAAAGCTGAAGAAGAAGAAGAGGGCGAGGAGGAGGAGGATGACCCTCTGAAGCGCACCGGCATTTTCTTTGGTGGTTTGGTGCGGGACATAAAGCGCAGGTACCCCAAGTATCTGAGTGACCTCAGAGATGCCCTGCACAGCCAGTGCCTCGCAGCCGTGCTATTCATCTACTTCGCTGCTCTCTCTCCTGCCATCACCTTTGGGGGACTGCTAGGTAACAAGTCCGCCCTCCTTTTTCCTCACCTCCCACTTCCCCACGCATTTTCTGCTCAAGCTAGTTCCCGTCTTTCTGTGCTGCCCAAGACGCTGAGCAGGAGGTTGACATTTTGCTTCTGTTAGCTGAGTGACTGGGACTGCTTCATGTGCCTGTCTGTGCTGGCCTAGCGGATAGGCTCCATGTGGCTCTTGCTGCATTCAGACAAGTTTGATCTGTTTCACCCCTACTTGGCTCTAGGGCTTTCTAGTCTACTGCATGTCTCATTTTCTATGGCAACCACAAAAGCTCTATCACTCCCTATGTTGCTAAAGTGGGATTTCTGTTAGCAAACAACCCAGGGGTCTAAACTGGGAAAGGATAAGGGCAGGAAAGGAGAGAAGTTAATTTCTATCTCTTCTTGTAGACAGATGAAGGAAAATCAGAATAGACTCCTACCTTATTAATCATACATTATCACAGTGCTAGAGGCCAATGAATGCACGTACATTACCCAACAGCAGTGAGAAGTATACAGGCGTTATCCCTTAATCAGCTATCAGTAGGAGAACACATTTTTCTGACGGGGGATGTCCTCTTCGCCACTGAACAGTTTTGGAGGGGAGGAACCTTGAATCTGGTTCTTCTACTTTCCTATTCTGTGAATGGTCACAGTTGCCAATATGTTTATTACTTGCTTAGTATCAGACATGTAATGTAACAACAAATTAAGCAGTTCTGATTCTGAAAGGGAGATTTCTTGGATTCCTTTATGGAGATATAATTATATATAAAATCATTAATAAATCTAACAAAAGAAATAAAAACATCTTAAAATAAGCTGCTACATTATATTTTAAAAAGCTGCCATACTTGGGAGAGGTATTATTTTTTTCTCTTTTTTTCCTAAGATAGTTCAAATTGTTTTCCTTTTATTCTATTATATTAGGAGCAACCAGTTTAAACAGGAGTGTGGTTTTTTTCCTACAACCAGGGATTGACTTTATTTATACACACACATCAAATTGTTTTTTGGTGGCTACTGCTGCAAGAAATTAGAGTAATGTCATGATGTTATATAAAGATGATGAATAAATAAATAAATATTACACACAGTGGTGTGACATCACTGTCACACCTCACACAATAGGAGGGATTACTTCAGATTTTTTTTTTCTTTTTCTAGATGTTTTATGTATGGTGAGGCTATCCAAAACTTAACTCATCTCATTAGTGCACTGGACGTTGCACTTGGAGGTGCCTGGAAAATTGTACTGATAATTAGATGCCATTGGAGGAAAGACCCTTTCTTTAGTGCACACTGTGTCTAATGCTTTTTCTGAAGAAGACATTTAAGAAGGTTGAAGGCCTTAAGACATGGGCAAGCTGGTATAAGTATTTGGATCACAACTTTAAGTCAGGGATGAGCCTCGCATGGCAGGAGGGCCAGGAGTGGCCCTCAGCCTGATTTCAGAAAGCACAGGATTTCTGCAATCAAGCTATTCAGACCTCTGGCAAGAGCATCCCTGTCTTGACTGCTGCATTGGAGGATGGGGAGGAGGTAAAAAAGGGGCAGCAGAATAGAAATCAGAGTCATGTGTGGCCCTTTTCAGTTTTGGCTTTAACCCTCTTTCCCTGCTTGCTTAAGTCCCTCCATTGACATGCACCTCCCTACAGATTATTCCCAAAGGAATGGGGCTGTTGAAAGAAAAGAGGTTGTCCACCTCTGATTAAAGAATTTAAAGGTAGGTACCACTGCATTGAATTCAGCTTGGAAGCAGATAGACAATCAATGTAGTTTGTTCACCGTATGATTTTATCTTGCTGAATCAGCTCAAAATCTAGCAGCCAAGTTCTGCTCTAATTTATATTTTTTTTCAGGAGGGTTTCTCTAATTCACACATATGGATTTTCCCCTATACTTTGGAATATTCCAGAGCTAAGGATTTTGGTGGGAGAATGATGTAAGTCCTGCCTTAAAGACTGCCACAGGGTGCCAAAAAATTAGCTCTGAAGCATTCCTGACTGCTTATTGCACAGGCATAGAACATGACTGCTTATTGCACAGGCATGTGTGAATTCACAGATGACCACTGTAGAATCATAGTTACTGGTAAGTAATCAATTCTTTTGAGTCCTCTTCAGGTTATTTGGCCCTGAGAACTATGCATAGAGGTTAGCTTCATACATTGCACTAAGCCATGATGTGGTTTATTTGGTTAGACTCAGTATTTTATATGATTATTTTATATGATTCTAGCCATTCTGGCTTATTAGCCATGAATTATAACTTAGCACAATATATAGACCCAGGCAATAATGGATCATTCAACAAGCTGTGGTTAAATAAATCAGGCTTAGTGTGATGTAGGAACCCAGCCAGAGGTGTGTATGTGTGTGTTTTGTCAGAATGTAATTGTGGACCTCATGCAATCTATTCCAGAATCCAGGTGTGGTAGTAGAATAAATATGCATGGATGGACTCACTGACAGTGGCAACTGAGAGAAAAAGATAGGATTTTTTTTATTTAGGACCCAGATATGAAAAGGAACTGTATGCATATTTATATGTGCAACACTGTGGTGTGTCCTAAAGACATTGCTTTCTTTTTACAGGTGAGAAGACAGATGGTCTCATGGGTGTTTCGGAATTGATTATCTCCACATCAGTGCTGGGCATGCTCTTTTCACTTCTGAGTGCGCAGCCACTCCTTATCATTGGTTTCTCAGGGCCCCTGCTGGTCTTTGAAGAAGCTTTTTACAAGGTACCTGAAAATAATTTCTCGCTTGGTTTACTTCAACAGTCCTTGATATCACATTTTGCTTCTGATGTGTCTCTATAGCACTTCAGTGTACATATTTGTCATCACCCTGTAAATCTCAACTATAGTCTAATTCACACATTATCTGGATATTATAGTTGCTGTCAAAATACTGAACAGATAAGACCATGTGAGAAATGGTTTGTATGAAGTGTTTCTCACCTGTACTGAAACAATTTTTACTTTCTCATTGAAGCTAGCTACAAATGAGGGAGTTTTGCTTCCAAACATATAGCAGTCATTCTACACAAAGACCTTTCTGCTATTTTCTGCTAACATGTTTTTATGAAACTATCATACTGCTCAAGTAACATCTAGATTTGGCCTCTTTAAAGTTAGTGATGGTTCATATTGTAAAAAAAATGTCTGATAATCACTACCAATGGATCCCATAGTTGTCTGTAGGTCTAATTGTGTATTATTCATATTTCAGCAAATTGGGCATAGCAAATTATGCATTGATCTCAAAGCCATAATGTAAGATAAATGTGTTGCCTTAGCTAAGATGGCAGTGTGTTGCTTTATAATAGTGAACAACAATAGTTGACCAACATGGATGCTTTTTCTGCTGCTTTGGATACTTTCTCTCTTTGCATGCAAGGAACTTTGCACACAGAGGGTCCCTCTGTGACTTCAGTGAGCTTGGCAGTTATGTGGCTAGGATTCTATATATTATATAGGGAGGAAGGTTGGGTAGGTAATGAGCAATTCTATCTCTAAGCAACCTGGTAAGGCTTAGATAGAATAAGGCAGTGGATTTTGGGAAGTACTTGACCAAAAATGGGCTAAGTGGAACCCATTGTTGGTTCTTTGAAACTTGCTCCACATACAAACTGAGGTTCATACTATCTCTACTGCAATTTTATGCAGTGTTCCGGTAAACCTCAGTGATTGTTGTCATTGCAAGAAACTATGCAATGTGAGAAGGCAGATTTAGGTGATGTCTCTAAGCTCCCAATTTCTTTTTTGCCAGTTTTGCCAGAGCCAGGACATCGAATATTTGACAGGTCGGGTGTGGATTGGCTTCTGGCTCATTGTCTTTATTGTCATCATTGTAGCTGCTGAAGGCAGCTTCTTAGTGCGCTACATTACGCCCTTCACCCAGGAGATCTTTGCCTTCCTCATCTCCCTCATCTTCATCTATGAAACATTCTACAAGCTGTACAAGGTAAGCCTTCTCCAAGGAGTTTGGGGCTAGCTGCTCATACCAGCTCTTGGATTCAATTTAAAATAAATGGTAGGCATGTGGCTCTGTCTCTTTACTAATTTTTGATCTATTTTTTACCAGCTCCTCTCATGTTGGTTCTGCATAAAAAGTTTTAACAGCTATAGTTTCTCTGGCTGAAAGGAGTGATACAGTAGTAAATGCCTTTCTTTCTTATACTGCATTCCCAGATATTTGCAGAACATCCTTTGCTGCGATTCTATCCACCGTATCTTCAAAGAAATCTGAATTCTAGCGTATTACCTACTGATTCTATGGCTCTGGATATCCGAATGCAGCCCAACACGGCCCTTCTGTCCCTCATCCTCATGTTGGGGACCTTTTTCATTGCCTTCTTTATGCGCAAGTTTAAGAACAGCCGTTTTTTGGGAGGAAAGGTAAGCCTAAGATCTGGTTCCAAGGAGAAATATATAGTGGCTTTTCTCCCATGCAGCCATTTCAGTTGAGTTATCTGTCTTCTTCATTCTGATACCCAATGAAATTAAAATTCCCCAAAGTAATGTGAAGATAATCCTTCTGAGGCACTTATTGTGTAATTTCTTAATAGATAGCTTGGCCAAAATCATAGCTATGGAATCAAATGGTACTCCCTCTCCTTCCTGCAATGCTGAACTTGAACATGTCTCTATAGAAATCTGGGTATTCAAATTCCATTATATTTAAAAGTGAAAATGCTCTGGAGTTGTTTTAAACCTGGAGAGCATTCAAAATAAATCATCTTGAATCTGTCCAGGTAGCTTCTATGGGAACTGGCAATGTAGAGATAAAGAGACATACAGTATTAGAGATGTATCCATTATCCTTCAGAAGGTGTATTATTTACTACTATACCGCCTCACCAATGTATTTTTACTGAGAATCATCCTTCTATGTCATGATCAGCATTTTTTCAGAAGTTAGAAAAAATTGGGTTCAGAAGATCTCCCAGCAATGTCTCCAATTTGTCTTATGTTCATTCTTCCATATTTGTTCTGTAGGCCCGGCGAATCATTGGAGATTTTGGAATCCCTATCTCCATACTTGTCATGGTTCTGGTAGACTATAGTATTACCGATACATATACACAGGTTGGTGCTGCATGTCCCAAGTATTCTCATGGGAAATAAGAGACATTGATTTTTCTAGGCATTTGGGGTTAACCTGAGTCTGCTATTGTGTGTGCAGAAGCCTGTATTCATGCCTTTTAATCAGCATTCCATTCACAAGGCTGCCATGCAGAAAATAAAGTGTGTCCCAGTCATGCTGTGAGGTATATCGATTAACTGACCTCTGTTTCAGTGGGATCTTTTGCTGAATGTGGAGTCATCTAAGGACAAACAACTACTTGTTTGTCTGGGCTTCTAAATAGCGCCAAATGCTGTTTTGTGGTGTGAATCTAGATAGTTAGGGTATTAATAGAACAGAATATATGTAGCTCAGGGTTGAACTGTGGAGTCCTTGGTGTTCTCTGAGCTTGGTTGTTTGATTGCAGATGTTTCATTACCTGACTAGGTAACATCATCAGTGCTAGTGGGTGTGGGGTTTGCTTCCTGTTTATGTACAGTAGCTTGCCCTGCCAGTGTTGGCGGGGGTGTGGTTTTCTCCTTGGTAATTCTTTGATTAGGGTATTGTTTTCTGCTTGATTGTTTGTCTGTTTGACTGTTTGTCTCCTTGGTAGCTCCTTGATTATTGTTTTCTGCTTGATTGTTTGTCTTGTGTTAGTCCCTTTTTATCTGGGTGTAGGCTGCTAGTAAGGATGTGTTCTGGTCTTTTATTTCCTTCCTAGCTTTCTTACTGTCTTTTTTGAATGGAGTGTAAATGTGGTTTATCTCCGTGTATCTATTGATGGCTGATGTGTCTGAGTGCCAAGCTTCCAGGAATTCCCTAGCATTTTGGACTTAGCTTGGTCTAGGATGCTCACAGTTTCCCAGCTGAAACTATGGTTGAGTCTGTCCATGTGTTGTGAGCATATAAATTTAATAAATAAATAAATAAATAAATAAATAAATAAATAAATAAATAACTTAAGGAATTTTCAACATGTCTTCTGACTGCTAGTTGGTGTTCATGGATGCACTCTGCTAGTCTTCTGCCTGTCTGTCCTACACAGTGGCTGTTACAGTCCTTACACTGTTTGTTGTAGACAGCCACATATGGGCAGACATAACTGGAGATAGGCGGTCCTGCAAATAACCCAATGCTATGCTATGAAGGGCTTAATAGGTGATAATCAACACATTGAAATGCATCCAGAAGCCTATAGAAAGCCAGTGCAGCTCCTGAAGTAGTGGTGTTACATAGATCTACTACAGTATGCCATTGCATTCTAGACCAATTGTAGCTCCAGATGGTCTTCAAGGGCAGCCCAAAGAACAGCATCCTGCAGTAGTCCAAACAGGAGTTCACCAATGCATAATTGTACATGAGCAGGATCTCCCAATCCAGAAACATGTATAGTTGATGAATTAGACAGAATAGTGCAAAGGCCCAGACCACCTTTGTCTGGTGAAGTGTAACCCCATCCAGAACTAAAGAAATCTCCAGATTGGGGTGGGGGGAGGCATAAGTCATCTATCTCCTGATGCCTGGGGAGGTAGGGAGTGAGTAGGTGTTGAGAGAGGTAGAATGTTGGAAGATTCAGCTTTGTGTTCCATGTGGGTTTCTTTTCTTTTCTTTTCTTTTCTTTTCTTTTCTTTTCTTTTCTTTTCTTTTTTCTTTTCTTTTCTCCCTTTTCCTGTCGTTTCTTGTCATCTTTGTCATCTTTTATTATTTATTTTTGTTTCTTACTGTAATTTTTAAATGTTTTTGTTTGTGAGCTTCCCAAAGTAATTCGGAGTCAGCAGCACACAAATTTAATAAATAAATAAAAACTGCCAAATTACTAGCTTTGTAAACCTGAAATGAGGGAGTAGGGTATTGAGATATTGTGGGCTTTGTACAACTAGCCTTTCAGTGCTAGACATGGCAACTTTTCTGAGTAGTGTTTCACTGGGGCAGTTTCTATTTTACACACACACGCACACACACAGATTTCTTTTTCAAGCAAGATTGACTTCTGTTATGAAGATAGGCAGTTAACCCCATGCAACCTGGTAGCACAGGTAGCGTTAGGGTTTATTAAGAACTGAAAATCTGTGTATCTACATGTGTGCTATTATCCCATGCAGCATCTTAACATTTGGTGTGTTGATATTTTGTATTCTCACTACAGAAGCTGAATGTGCCCTCAGTGCTGTCAGTTACAGCCCCAGATAAACGGGGTTGGTTCATCCATCCCTTAGGGAGCCAGCAGGCCTTCCCCCTCTGGATGATGTTTGCTTCTGCCATTCCTGCACTGCTGGTCTTCATCCTTATCTTTATGGAAACCCAGATCACCACGTAAGTGCCAGGCCTTCATGTTACAGATTGGGTTACTCATATTTATCATCCTGTGGGTCCTAAGTAAATGTTAAAAATCACAGTTTCTACCACTGGAAATAGTGAGGAAGTCAGAATCAAGGCAATGAAGAATTTAAAAATTCTTACTATCCACATTGCACAAAAACGTTCCCATCTGCTTCCAGTAACTACAATTTGCATAGTACACAAGAAGCTTTATCTGCAGTGTAGAATTTAACTGCTGGCTCTGCTTTTTCCTTTATTACCAATATGCCCCATCTCTCTCCTAACTAAAAAGAGCTGCTGCAAAACAGTTAAAACCATGCCTTCTTTATACTCCCCTTACTAAAGCAAAACAATGTTAGACTGGCCTTGAAGCTCATACATGTTCTGCTGTCATCTTCTTTTTTTCTAGTCTGATTGTCAGCAAGAAAGAACGGAAGCTGATAAAGGGGTCAGGCTTCCATCTTGATTTGCTGCTTATTGGGACAATGGGAGGACTTTGTGCCCTTTTGGGGTTGCCTTGGCTCACGGCTGCCACTGTCCGCTCCATCACTCATGTCAATGCCCTCACTGTAATGAGCAAGGCCATAGCACCGGGTGAGAAGCCAAAGATCAAGGAAGTGAAAGAACAGCGTGTGACAGGAGTGCTCATCGCTGGCCTTGTTGGTGAGGTCCTCTCAGAGGAACATGTTCTCTGTGGTGATTATGTTCATTTGATGGAGTTAATGGAATCTGCTCTGCCAGCATCTTCTGTTTAATTACTCTCTCTAATACTTTAGTTGGGTTGAAGTTTTGAGCAGATGATTTTGTGAAAATCATAGAAACATGAAAATCAGCAGATCTTCCTCTGCCTTCCAAATTATGAATCTGTATATCTGTATGTATGCCAGCTCCATTCTTTTGAATTCCTTGGAAAGTTACATGTGTGCCATTTTCGGCGTTGTCTCATACTCTCACTATGGTTACATTGGTATCTTTGAAAGAGAATAGAACATTGTGTCCTGTCCGCAGGTCTGTCCATTGCCATGGGAAATATACTGCGTCAGATTCCATTGGCTGTGCTGTTCGGGGTTTTTCTGTATATGGGTGTGACGTCATTGACTGGCATTCAGTTATATGAACGGCTCCTCCTTATCTTCATGCCATCCAAGCATCACCCTGATCACGTTTATGTTATCAAGGTAGTATATCAAGGGAACTGTGAAGGTAAAGGATGAGTCCAGTGGATGGCAAAGTGAAGAGTGTCTATAGGTGGAAGTAGTGAGTGGAAGTTGGGGTGGGATACAAAGACAATGCTTTTATTAAGAATATAGAGACTGTGTATTTGAATAACAGTTACTGTCTGATGTTTCTATTCCTGTTATCTTCTTTCTCCTACTTCCCATAGTTTTCTTTACTGGGAGTCACTGGGAGTCGGGCGGCATATAAATTTATTATTGTTGGTTGCACAGTCAGCCAGTTGTTTAGACTGGATTTGGCATTTTTATCCACCTATCGAGTCCTTCCCAAAGACCTGGATAGGCAGATGTTGTTGTTTGATGGTGTTAAAGGTATTGTTGCAGGATGTAAGCTGTTCTAAGTAAAGATGCCTTCTGCATTTGACTGATGGTGGTTTTGTAAATGCCAATAGTGTTCAAGTGGTGCTCCAGATGTTTTGGGATTGTACCCAAGGTGCCTATTACTATTGGTACTATCTTTGCTTTTTTTTGCCACAGTCATTTATATGATGATGATGGTGATGATAATGATGATGATGGTGATGATGTTTGATCGCACAGTCAGCCAGATGTTTAGCCTGGATTTGGCATTTTTATCTACCTATCGAGTCCTTCCCAAGGACCTGGGATAGGCAGATGTTGTTGTTTGATGTATTAAAATTATCGTTGCAGGATATAAGCTGTTCCAAGTAAAGCTACCTTTTGCAATTGACTTTACTTGGAACAGCTTATATCCTGTGACGATACTTTTATCATCATCATCATCATCATCATCATCATCATCATCATCATCTCCAAGTATCCCTTCTTCTTGTTATCAACCTTCCTTTGTCTTTTATACATTTTGATGTACTGTACTGTACTGGCATTTTATTGCCTCTCTAAAGGGCACAGGAAAGGTGACAGGTATATGTGCAATTTGCTTAGCCTAGCTAACGCCCTTCCCTCCTTCAGGTGAAGACTTGGCGAATGAATCTCTTCACATGCATCCAACTAGCCTGCATTGTACTGCTATGGGTGGTAAAATCCACAGTGGCATCACTGGCTTTCCCATTTGTCCTGATCATGACAGTTCCTCTGCGGCGATTCCTGTTGCCACGTTTCTTCCAGGAAAGAGAACTCAAAGCGGTAAGATGCTAAGACAACTAATCTCTTTTTGACCATTATACATGTTTAATTTTGTCAAGTGGGTCTCATGTATTATAAAGTGTGCCATGCAAGTGCCGTTTGAAGAGGAAGAACAAGCAATTTAATGTTACCTTCCTTACTGCACTGGAATAGCAGTTATGCATTTTCCCAGAGATCTCTATACCATCCTCCAACTTTCCCATGCCCTGAGGCTTTTGACTTGTAACAAAGATGCCCACCGTGATTGAAGGGATACTTATTCTTGTCCTTCCCTCTCACTTGCAGCTAGACTCAGAAGATGCAGAGCCAAACTTTGATGAAGATGGGCGAGATGAGTACAATGAACTTCACATGCCAGTATGAGCAAGCTGGTATGTGTCTACTGGCCTTGGTTCTTTCCTGGCTTTGTGGGATAAGCTGTTTTCCTCATGCTCTTCCTGAATAACCACCAATAAGCAATGGCTTTTGAACTGATCGTAGGTCTAGTCCAACCGGCAGCTGAGTCACAACCCTCCCAGAGGCTCCAGACCACAAGAGAACTTGGGCAAGGCAGAGCAGGAGGAGTTGCTGCCTTCTTCTGGACAGACACAGAATATAATTCCAGCCACTGTCACCCATGCTCCTTCTGAACAGACCTTATTGTATTAGTGGTGTGCCATATATTGACCTGAGTAGACACCTTAGCCAGTTGTTATTAGCCTCCTGTCTGGAGAAGTCAAGCAGATTACACTGCTTTGCAGTGCAGAAAACAGCAGCAGGTTAACAAAGGAAGAGGCAACTGAATCTTCCAGAATGTTAAGCCCAATGCTATTCTTTCAGAACTAAGAGTTTTCTGGGGTGGTGGCAGGAAGTGGAGGAATAGCTGGTGTTTCCTTATTGAACTTTAGCCATTTAGTCTCATAACCGTTCAAGAGAGTGCACTACACCTGCTCTTCTGCATGATATCCTTGCCTGGGATTTCGTGTTCATGGGAAACTCTGATCCTTTCCTTTTGAGGAATGGCAGTAAGGATTGTTGAAGACCACAAATTGCAGTGTGTACCAGCAAGGTTTTCAGTACCCTGATCTGCTCAGCGAGTGGAATGTGGTATTTGTGCAATATTCATGGGCACATGCATCTGTTTGGGCACAGTACTCTGCCATTTCTTTGGTTGTCCAAAGAAGTGCAAGTAAAATTTGATGGTACAGCCTGGATACCAGGAACAAACTGACTAATGATGGAGTAAAAATTGTATGATCCATATAGTTCTAACAGTGAAATAATCCAAAAAAGATTTTATACTATTCTCAAGCTGTTTTTCTCCCCTTTTTGGCAAAGGGAGTCAGACATGCAACCAAACAACTAGGGATCTCAGGAGCTAAGGCTAGAACCTAATCTGATTAATTATCTGATCCACCAAGCCTGCTTGTTGTACTCAGTCACCTCCTTTCCACTTAGTATTCTTCCATGCTTTACCCTCCTTGCTCTTCTTGTGTTGTTCATTGGTCCCTCCATGGTCATTGCATTACTCATTTTAATATTTCTTTAAGCAGCCCTAGCTGGTCTAACAGAGTCACATCTCCAGAAAAGCTACTGATACCTTGGCCTTCACAATTAGTGAACTAAGATGTCTCTAGGGGAGAGCTAAAATATTCTGCATTTGTAGTTTTGAAGCACTGTATTGTATGAGCTCTCTATAGGGATAAAGGATTATCTTCATTTGCTTCTTGATATGGCAAAGCAATAGTTCCTACCTCCTGGATTTTATCTGACCCTAAAACCTTCTGCCTTTTTCTCAAGCCCATATCATCCTTATATCTCCCACTGACAACTGCCTAGTTCTCTTTTTCTTTAGTCCTGCTACTTTCTTCTACAACTGCCATATAAAGATCAGATTTTGTAGGGCTAAACTGCATGAAAGATGCATTGGCTTTGTAGACTAAATTTGAACTTTCAGAATCTGAAAAGCCTGCTCCTTTTTCAGTTGCATCCGTTCAGTCATGGACATTGCATTTGTGGCTTGATCCATAGGCTAAACATATGCACAAACACCATGCAGCAGAAGTTCAGCGCAAGATTCGAATAGTGCTGTCCTACTGGGTCATTATGCAGGGACTCTAGTGAACTGTGAAGTCCTGTTCCATAAATCTGTTCTATGAGATTATGTAAGTGGAATAAAAGGTATACTCAAAAGGGCCACCATGACTCTTGCTTCTAGTGAGGCAGAGAACCATATGGAGTAAGAATTTGGTTCATGGCACTACTCTGGTCCATTGCCTCTCTCTGTTAATAAAATGGAGGCTGTCCCTACCCACCTACCTCAGGGGTTGCCTGTTGAGGGCTGGATTGTCATGAAACCATATATAGATTCCTCTATTCATTCCCAGCTGGCTGCCAGCTTACCCCACCCACAGACAGTGACCTCCATCGTGCCCTGTGTAGCAAACCTGAACTGTTGGGGCAGAGACCCCAATACAACTCCTCTGAATGTAATAGGAAGGATGTGGCTGCACCAATAAACTCTTCACTGGTATGTTGTACCTGGCTCCTTTTCTGAGCTTCTGAAATGGAAAATTCAGCAACAAAGCACCACTCAAGTAGAATCAGAGAAAAAGATTCAACTAAGGTTGTTCCTTCCCACTCTTACATGTGGGCATGCATTCTGAGTTGCCTTTTCTACAGATGGTTATTAGCAAGGTTGTTCTTGTGTTCCTTAAGCCTCAGTCCAGTTTATAAATAAACGATGTTGCCATTTCCTGTACCAGTTCAGATCAGAATAATCTACTCTGACTGTTGATGGCTCTCAAATGTCTCGGCCAGGCACCTGTCCTTGGCTTGCCAGCAGAAATCTTGTAATTGGAAACACACAGAATTGAATCTCTTGATTTTATGCAGGCATAGCATGTGTTCTGCTCCCCTCACCAAAGAAGCTATGCCAGTCCTATTTATTTCTGTTGATTAAACTGTACTCCAATTTTCATTAAAAATGTACTCCAGTTTAGGATCAAAGAAAAGACAAATGCAGAACTCTATAAAACAAAGTAACTTTAAGTAACATTAAAAAACTTATCAAGGCTCTGGTATGGGTGCAAAAGTTGCCAACTATACATTGTGTATGAATGCTTATAATGTAAGCAAAATTTAGAAGATTGCTCTAGATGAGGAACCAGAAAGAAAAAATATCCCCAGGACCTTGTGAAAAGAGAGAAACAGCTTGGAGAAAAGGGTGAAGTATCCTTCTGCACTCCATATCACCCCCCTGGAACTGCTTTTCAGGCACCCATCTTGATTTTGTTAGAGAAAGCATGTCCATCTTAAATAAAAACATACTCACCTTTTAATGAAATACCTTGAGGCACAAGTTTTATAGACAAGTTTATTCAAACTGTGCCCCCCAAAGCCCTCTCCTCCTCTTTTTCTTGGCAAATTTTACTTTTAGGAAAAGGAGCGAACAGTTGTGAAATGGCTTCTAAATTATTAAGAGCAGTGTCAGCAGAATATCAGTTTTAAGATTATGATCATCCTTAGCATTTGTACCAGGGGATCCACAGCAAGCCAAGATTTCATCAGAATGACAAAACACAGTCACAATGCATGCTCTGCCCTTACTTGTGTGCAACGTTACAATGCAAGTACAAAAGAGGTAGAGTTTACCCTGCGATATCATAACACGTTTCATTGTTTACCCCCTCCTTGCCTCCCAGTGGAGGGAGCATGCATGAATATAGCTCTTTTCATAAGTTCAAAACACATTCTATTAAACTGTTATCCTATGAATTGTTACAACAATCCTGTAAAGTTGGCCAATATCATTACTTCCATATTATAGCCAAGACTAAAACTGTATGATGGTGGCCTGCTTATATTATTTACTATACCTCAGGTGAAGTTTGAACTAAGGCAGGGCTGGGCAATTTCTTCTGGGTTGGAAGCTGTAACTTAGTCTCAGCCTCCTTGTGGGCTGCAAAATGCCTTTGGAGGACAAGGGGCAGGGCTTCACACAGTGTTTTGGTTGGTTTGGAAGAGTTGGTTTTCTAACTATGGGAATGGAAGTATTTTGTCTTATGGCTGTGCTCCCAACCCTACACTTAAAATAATCTCCAAATCAAATGAAAACTGCATTGCTAGAAATTGGCCATTTTGCTGCTGAATGTTGGTGCTGTCATAGGGCTCATCCTCATGTTCTTTTGACCATAGCACAAAGACATCTCACTAAACATGTTTAAATTATACGTCATGCCCCCTCTGTCTCATCCCCAGCATGCTGCAGAAGAATCCAAAGTCATCTTCAGTTGCAGAACATAGGATTGTAAATGTTAAACAGGGAAAGAATCAAATCCTGAGGTACTATATAGAGGGCTAGACCATCAACACTGATTGGAATTGACACTGGAGGAAGGATAAGAACCACTGTGCCTCCTACTCCCAACCCCCTCAGCTGGTCCAGAAAGATACCATGATCAAAGGCTACTGAGATATCAAGGAGGGCCATGATGGATGCACCGTCCCAGGCCTATCATAGGTCATTTACAAGTGTAATCAATGCCATTTTGGTACTGTTCCCAGGCCCGAAGCCCAACTGAAAGGGGTGCAGATAATCTGCTTCTTCCAGAGCCCTCTGGAATGCCAGCTGACTGCTTTCTCAGCAATCTTCCCCTAAAAGGGAAGGTTGGAGACGGGTTGGAAATTATACACCATTGATTCCAGCAATGGCTTCTTGAGGAAGGAATGGACCACCACCTCCTTAAGTGCTGATGGAACCATTCCCTCCCTAAAGAATACAATCATTACTACCTGAATCCAACAACATGTCACCTCACAGGAGGTCTTGACCAATCAGGAAGAAGTAGACCTAATATTCAGATCACCATGCTTACAGCTTTGAGGCCCACTTTCTCATGGCCAACAGACTCAAACTCTTCCCAAATAACCTTGCTAGACTGTACCTCAGTCAACTAACCAGACCTGCACAGCTGGAGTCCAACTCAGCAAATCCAGGCAACTTTATTTGACAGATGCTTTGAATAATCCTCACAGTGGTCCTTCAGATGGTTTTCTGATCCATCTTTCCCTGAGAGGGACTGGGTCACCTTATACAGGGTTGCCAGATGGCAATCCACAGACACAATAAAAATAGAAAAATGACTATGTTTTGCCACTCTTATCACCACAGTGAAATCTTTAATAAAGGCTCTTACCCATGTTCAATCAGTTTTGCTCTTCTTTCTCTAGCAGCACTCTAAGTATCTTTTCTGTTTCATCTACCAAAGTTCCTCTAAAAACTAGGGACCCTCCAGGATTGACATGCAGATAGAGGGCATGCAGCCACAATTTGATCTAGGGTCATTGCCATCTTCTCATTACAAGAAGTGACTAAGGATTCAGTCAAACTGTGTACCAGATCTTTAAGAACTTCCCCAAACACCCTCTGAAACCAATAGGTATCTGGGGCAGACCAATCAAATTGTCCTTCCTCCTTGTAGTGGGGAGCAAATATTGTAAAGAGAAGAAAAGGTGACCTTGACTGAAATATGCAGGAAATGTTATCTAGGCAAAAGGAGCTGAAGCAATTTTTAAGTCTAGAACAACAAGATAACATTTGGGAGTGGCTCAGGTAGATGCCTCCCTAATTCACTGAACTATAAGAAGGAGGAGGAATACAGTATAACCAGACTTGCAAGATTCTGTTATTAAAACCAATCTCAATAAAAGTAGCATTAGCTTTCTTGGGAAGTTGATTTTCTGGTCTGGTCTACCTAGTTGAGCTGACAAATACAGAAAACTCTAGAGTAATCAAAAGGTGATCCGTCCATGACAAAGAACAAATAACATCCCCAACTACAGACCATGTTGCCACTGCCCTGAGACAAATGTGTTACACACATACACGCACGCACACAACCACAACCACACACCATTGTGCACTAGGCCCTCAAGGACTTGGGTCAGGTCTATAGCTGCTATGGTGGCCATGAACTTCCAAGCTGCTAGGGAAGGCAGGCTGATATTTCACGATACCATAAGCCTGGGAAATGTCACTGACAACCCTGCCATGACATTAAGCACCTCAACAGGAAAGCTGTTAGGAAGTAGGGGACCAGAATGGTAGGAGCCATCCCATTTGTTTCCTAGAGTCCAATTTCACAAACAAACCTGTCTTATAATCTGGTTATCTGTGGAGCAGCACCTCTGAAAGCTGCAAGAGTCTTCCAGGTGACAATAGCTACTCCCCGCCCCTGCCTTTGCCTCTGCCCTGGGGTCACAGCTGATGCCACATTCCAAACCCAAGTGGGCACATCTTTTGATAGGGGAATATACATTCTCCATGCCCATCCAGGTCTTGGGTATACACACCAAATCAGCCCTCACATCCTTGATAAGATCATGGATAAGACTGCCTTATTACAGGCTGTTGTTGTTGTTTAGTCGTTAAGTCGTGTCCGACTCTTCGTGACCCCATGAACCATATTGCGCCAGGCCTTCCTGTCCTTCACTGCCTCCCTGAGTGTGCTCAGTTTCATGCTCATTGCTTCAGTGATGCTATCTAACCATCTCATCCTCTGCCGTCCTCTTCTCCTTTTGCCTTCAATGTTTCCCAGCATCAGGGTCTTCTCCAAAGAGATCTCTCTTCGCATTAGGTGACCAAAATATCTGAGCTTGAGCTTCATTATCGATCCTTCCAATGAGCAATCAGGGTTGATTTCCTTTAAGATTGACTGGTTTGACCTCCTAGCAGTCCAGGGGACTCTCAAGAGACTTCTCCAGCACCACAGTTCAAAGGCATCAATTCTTCGGCGCTCGGCCTTTTATATGGTCCAGCTCTCACAGCCATACATTACTACTGGAAAAACCATAGCTTTGACTATGCGGATCTTTGTCGGCAAGGTGACGTCTCTGCTTTTTAATATGCTATCTAGGCTTGCCATAGCTTTCCTCCCAAGGAGCAAGTGTCTTTTAATTTCATGGCTGCAGTCTCCGTCTGCGGTGATCTTGGAGCCCAAATAAATGAAGTCTGTTACTGCTTCCATTTCTACCCCTTCTATTTGCCAGGAATTGATGGGTCCAGATGCCATGATCTTAGTTTTTTTAATGTTGAGGTTCAAGCCAGCTTTTGCACTCTCCTCTTTCACCCTCATCAAGAGGCTCTTTAGTTCTTCTTCACTTTCTGCCATTAGGGTGGTATCGTCCGCATATCTGAGGTTGTTGATGATTCTCCCTGCAATCTTGATTCCGGCTTGTGATTCTTCCAGCCTGGCATTTCTCATGATGTACTCTGCATATAGGTTAAATAAGCAGGGTGACAGTATACAGCCTTGTCGTACACCTTTCCCTATTTTGAACCAATCGGTTGTTCCATGACCGATTCTAACTGTTGCTTCTTGGCCTGCATACAGATTTCTCAGGAGACAGGTAAGGTGGTCTGGTACTCCCATCTCTTTAAGAATTTGCCACAGTTTGTTGTGATCCACACAATCAAAGGCTTTTGCATAGTCAATGAAGCAGAAGTGAGCAAGACTTCCTGAGAGTGGCCCACCCCTGTCTCCCACCATATCTCCAATCACCATCTCTCCCCCAGGTGCAAGGATCCCATCTAACTCCCAGATGTAAACCAAACACTCCCAGTCCAGATAGCATATCAGAATCCTTAGCTCACACTCTCAGTGGTATTTCAGATCCAGAGAAACCCTCTGCCCTTCCCATCATAAATATCAAAACATCCACACCACACCCACTTCTGAACCTGCTCTCACCAGGACTAAATAGTATAAAAACCATACTGTCAACATCAACTATAGACTAGAATGACCTGAGAGGATACCACTGCCCACCCACCCCATTTCACACCCAGGGGAATGCCCCCCAACTCAGTCTAGTCCAATCTGAAAAAAAAATATCCTTCTAACCCCGGATCAAAAGTCTTTATCATCTCAATCTCCAATTTCTCTGATGTTGTTGATATACCAAACTGAAACAGGTTTGGAATATAAGGCAGCAGGATAAAATCAACAAGACTTCAGTCTGTTTCCGCTTTCTCCTTGGGCTTGCCCTGAACACTAGTCTATCAATTTTCAAAAACAAAATCTCCCATCTGACAGGTCTATGGGACCTAGGCAGGGTGCAGGATGATGTGGGAAGGAACCCTATTGATAGGCCTTTGGGCCTGCTCCTACTCCATCCTATAATCTCCCCCATCTGTCTGCTGGGATATCTGGGGCCACAGGAATATTGATTATCTAAAGGAAAGGCATTCCTGTGTCCAAACAAACAAGCAAACAACCCCAGCTGACTAGTCAGTGGAATACAGGAGCGGGTTGGAATGAAATGGGAGGAAATTTGACCATAAGGATACTCTTGCTCCACCCCACACTCTCCTCCACCTTACTGACCAGAATATTTTTGAACATGGGAATACTGATCTTTGGGGAAACTAGCATTCCATGTCAAACCCTCAACAGGCCTGTGCTTGCTTGGATAATGAAAGGTAACTAAACCCTTCATCTTGGGCACCTACTCAAAATCCTGCCAACCCCACCCCACCTCGCTGTATGGTGAGCAGGGAAGGGGAGGTAGATTTCCTGCTTACTAAGTGGGTAATGCTGGGTAGAGGGTGTAAAGAAGTCAAGGAATCCCCCAATCACTGCCTGAAACTGTCCTGCATTAAATCCATAAACCTGGCTATGGGGGTAATACCATTTATGTCAACATATTTTTCTACTGACTCAAGGATCTGAGGAATGCAAACTCTGGAGTGCTACAAGAGAGTACGCAGCCCCTGAGTTGCCCACCCTTGAGCTAGGAACTTACAGGATCACATTCCTGCAAGGTGCACCAACAGCTTGCATTTATTATGACAGTGAGGTTCAACGGATTGGAAGCAGTGGCAACCTTCTCAAGTAAGACAAGTGAGGAGTATTTCTTGCCATTCCAGATGCAGGAGTAAATCCTAGAACACCCCAGGGCTACAGATCTAAAATACCCCGACAAAGGGTTGAACTTTGTCAGCAATGTGTGTCTCTGCTTCAGCTAGCTCAGGAATTTTTTGACTGCCATGACTTTAAGTCATCACTGATTTCATCAATGCCAGCGACTACTTCTTGTTTGAGATTTAGTTATCTTCAGCACACAGCTTTTGGTTCCTGTTTTCCTTTCCTCTGCTTGACCAAAAAGCCTTTTGGTGGATGAAATTCTGTCCTGGGAAAATACTTCCTTGTTACCAAGGAAGTGGTCATTTCAGCTGCAAGACCAGTTTTGCAAACTGAGCATACAGAATGCCCCCAAACCATGAAGAATGTCCCCTTGATAAATGTAGCATTCCAGTAGAAAAAATGACTTGTCTAACCACAGCAAAGCATCCCAATTATACATCTTTGATTTAACAGAATGTCTTACAATCATGCAGCCATTCTGTACCACACAAACTGTTTGAAAATCTGAATTATGTCCCAGCTGAAGTAGCTGAAACAGAACTAGAGAACAAGACCAGGAATTTTAACTGGGAAACTGTCAGCATTTTAGACCAAGCAAAATCCAAAAATGCAAGGGAATTCTTGGAAGCTTGGTATTCAGACAAGGCAGCAATTAACAGACACATAGAGATAAACAGCATCTACACACTATTCAAAAGAGACAAAAGATCAGAACAGCTCCTCACCAGCAATTATCACCAAGATAAGCAGAGGTTACAGCTAGGCACACAAGCAAATAGCAAACAATACCCTAATCAAGGAACTACCAGAGGAACAAAACAAACCCTCCCCCCCCCCACCAACACTGGCAGGGCATGCAAGAGTATATAAACAGAGAGCAAACCCCATCCCATTCCAGCACTGAAGGTGTTACCTAGCCGGGTAATGAAACATTTACAGGAAAAGAACCAAGCTCAGAGAACCCCAAGGACTCCACAGTTCAACCCTGAGCTACACATATTCACCTCCATAAGTCCAGGAAGGACTTCTGTTCCAAGCAGCAGGCTAGTTCTTTCCAGGACACGAGAAAGACTCTCATTATCTGGGTTCACTTTCCAACAAGCAAGATACCACAGTAAAATATTTTAGTCAGTAGTTATATACTGTATATAGTTGCCCTATTCCAAAGTATCAAGAATATCAACAATGAATTACTATAAGCACATAAATTATTTTATCAGGGATGATAAAGTAAGGTTTTCCTAGTTGTTTTTTAATTATAATTCCCAGCATTTTTCACCATTACTCTTATTGACAGAACTCCTTAAAGTTGTAGTTTAGCAACATTATCTACATCCCTGATAAGGGATGTATTGCTAAGTCTGCATCAGCTGCAGCTTCCAGACAATCATCAATGGCAGCCCTTAGTAGAACACATTACAATACAGCTTATGAAGCTAGGACTGAGGTGATATATTATGTGGAATAAAGATGAGGGAAAGCCAGATGGGGCATTGCCCCTGAAACCAAGTGTATATTAACAATATCACTGTAGGCTAGAGCTCTCTTCCTTCTCAAGAACAAGAACTCAATATGTTCAGACCCACTGAGTTGCAGGAAGAGTGTGAATCAATTCTATCAGCTGGCTGGAGATCATGTTGAATCTCTTCTTTGGCTTGCAACACCCTCATAAGCTTCTGGCAGCGTTCCTGCAGCTGGAAGGCAAACAAAAATGACATGAATCTTTCACATGGTATTTTCTGCAAGTCTAGCAGAATTAAGTAATTCAGAATAGCCCCTTTTGCCTAACAGCCTCACCTAACAAAAGGGACTCATTTTCTTCATTCTTTGACACAAGATCACTAATACATTATGAGAAGGCCTCTATATCCCCCAATGTAGTACACTGCCCTTTGAATTTATTCAGGACCCAGTTCCCCACAGCTAATGGAAGGTGTGTATCTTGTTCCAGAGCTGGCAGAACTGTGACCATCCTTGAGTTTCCACAGCTTATTAACCTAGACTCTTACTGTATAAATTGGTCGTATAAGGACTGGCCTGACCTCCAACTCCAGTAGCCAATCTCCCTGCAAGATGCTCTTGCGGTATTCCTCCAGCCTAAGCTGCCTCCGTAAGGCATTCAGCTCACAGAGGTCTCTTTGGTACTGTGCACTAGATACATTCCAATTGCCTTTCTTTAGTTGTTGCTCAAGGGCTTCTAGTTCATTTTCCTTGGCCTCTTGCTGCACATGCAGATCTGAAATCCTCTGGTTTACCTCCTGAATCTCTCCTTCCAGTGTCCAAGAACGTTCCTCCCGCCAGAGCAGGGACAAGAGCTCCCCATAGGTCTCCTGCAGCTGATTCCTTTTCTGGATAATTGTTGTCTTATACATGTCCCTATTATCGTTGTTGTTGTTGGCTTTAGGTGGTAGCCAGGTCTTCATATAGTCATGATGGTTTAGAGGTAGTTCAGACTGGCAAAAGGATGCACCATACCAGTGATGGTCCAAACTGCCTTCCATCACTCTTGTGCCATTGCACCTCCGGATTAGGATGGGATGTGAGTGTTCTTGGTGGGAGCTATGCCTGCTGGCATGGTATTTCACCCACTGCGTAGCAAGCTCAGCAGCTGCTAAGCTCTTGTGAAAAAGATCTGGGACTAGCCTCATGATCTTCACAAAGGGTTGGATATAAGCAAAGCCCTGCAGATCAAGGAGGCTCTGGGTATGGAAGGCTTGCTCACAGATCAAGCCCTTTTTCAGGAGCAAGGCCCATTTCCTTCTGAGGGCAAACAACTGCCTGGCCGTATGTGCTATCGACACTGTGGCATGAGGCCTGCGTCCTTTCATGAATCCTGAAAGCAATCTGTCCAGTGAGTCATCATTAACATAAAGGTTCTCACACAAAGGAAACACAACTTTGGCATCAAACTCCTCTTTCAAAGAACCTAGATAGCTCACATAAGAGACAAACCAAGAAATGTAGTTGGCAATGTCAGATTTATCACCACTAACTGTAATTCTCACAATATCCTGTCTGTTACATTTCTTGGACTTCACAAGCTTTTCCAGCTGCTCAAGGCTGTGAATCTCTACTACACCATCATCTTCATGGAGCAGCAGCAACAACACATTGTAAAGAGTGTGAATGTCAAAAGCCTGCTGGCAACATCTTATGTGCTTCTCAAAGGACTGGATCTCATCTTGAAGAATGGTATACAGAGCTTCCACAGGTGCCATAGGTAACCTGAGAAAGGAAAATTGTTGAGAAAAAAAATCACTGGGCAAAGCTTATTGCATAGCTACAGAAACCTATTGGGAAAATCTTTCTCTTGAATAATTGCATCTTGGGACAGATCAACCCCCCCACCAAAAAAACCCTCCTCAAAACAAAATAGCAGAGAATCTTATGCCTCTTTAAAAATTAATCAATGTACATACAGTACTGGATAAGTTTTCATAAACTAGATGGATGAAACATTATCCAGAAAAGGGAAATATATTTTGTCAAGTGGCAAAAATCCAGAAAGTGTTGTTTGTGAAAGTCACTGCTACATATTTTTTTCTATACCAAACTTTGCAAACTTCCCACTACTCTCCATACACACCACATACGTACAACTGGGTTCAGTATTGCATACATCTGATGAAGTGGTCTTTATCCTATAAAGGCTACACTCATATAAATACATCAATTCTCAAAATGCCACAACTTTAATTTTTACAGCAATAAGTTAACCTGGCTACTTCTCTACACATTGTAATCTACAAGCTGGAACACACAACTGCAATACACACTGAGACATAAAGGAAAGCTTTTTGAGGGGTACTTAATAAGATGCCATCCTCTGACCCTTGTCTCTGTATGAAAAATACACTTACATGTGTCTTAACTTCCACCTTATTCTCTGAAGTTCAGAACTTACCACCTCCAGAAACAGTGCCCACCTTTAGGAAAGAGAACCTGATTACATTGTACTGAGCAGAAGAAGAGATAAACAGTGTTTGCCATGGACACAGCATGTTGGAACTTGCTCTCGGGGCTCACTGCCAAGGAAGAAACTTAGTCCTTGTACTATGAGCCATTAACAATGGAAAACAAGCTTTCAATAGACAGAAACTCATTCTCATTGGCAAGAAAGACTAGGAAGGGTAGAAATTCTAACACCACTACAATATCAAGGAAGACACGACTCCTTTACTCCTCACATTTGGACACAAGAAGGAGTTATTCAGGGTTGCAACTCAAGCTGAACCTGATAAAATTTCAACTGGGTTCACGTAATATACTAAATCAAACTATCCATCTCTGAAGTATCTGTTTTATTGCACCTAATAGTATACCTGACTCTAGGTGGAGAAAAGAAGACTTGCTCTATCTGTTCATCATTTGGTATTGGTACAACTATAGGAAAAGTTTATTTCTTACGTGCTAGAGTTAGGATACTTCTTTTTCCCGTACCTGGACAACTTGAGAGGATGTGTCTTTTTGCAGTTTTGAGGTTCAGTGGTATTGGGGAAGGAGAGATTTTTCCAATACCTCAGTGACTGGGCTCACACACTGCATTAAGCTATGGTTTGATTAAACATGGTTTATACAGTGAGCCACAACTGGCTTGGCTCACCCCACCCACCAAACCATAAGTCAGGATGACAAATCAAAGTGACTGAATTTGCACAACACACTGAACTGAAACTAAGCAAATTACACATTATGATTTAGTGCAACATATGAATGCTGTTGCTTTTTGTTGCATTTTGTTGTACTAACACAACATCCTGTGCTTCCCTCCAGGGAGCAGCAGAGAGCTAGACCTGGCACTAAAGCTAAGAATGGGGCATACCAGCAAAAGGAGAAAGGGAATATATACATAATTCTTCTTTAATCTAGTGCTCATTGCACTGATTTTTCTTAATGGTCTTTGTCATATATTCTCTCACATTTTAAATCACAGTTAAATTGCCATATTTATCCAACATTTTCTCTTTATAAACCCAGAGTGCATCCTGAATATGTGGGAGGATATCTCCTAGTTTGTAGGACATGGGCAACAGCATGTTGATTACTGTTGCAAAATAATCTCTATACTACAGAACCTAGCTTGCATATAATAGTGTGGGACAAAAGTGTGCTTCATGTGCCAAAATTGACTTGTAATGCCCTTACTGAGCAGAATATGATGCAAGTGGCAGAGATAAGATTGGTGACCTAGTTTACACTTTCTCTATTTTACTGAAAAGAATTATCTGAAAGCCTTTGCTGACTAAAGCTATGATAGGTGATAGAAGTCAATATCTATGGACCATCTGGTGATGATCATGGCATATGGAAGACTGAAACTTGGAAAGTAAGAGGATAAATGGTAAAGAGCATGAATTAATGAATAAAATGGAAGAAAGAAAGAAAAAATGTGTCTATGAAACTAAGGAAAAGGGGAAGGATACAATAGATGCAAATGAAGATAATCTCCACTTGTTTCTGCCCATTCAGTGGGATCAAGCAAGGTGAGTGCATTCCAAGTCCCCTTTATTAAATAATGTCATCTTGCAGGACCCAGGAGGTGTGCCTACTGATTTGAAGCACCTGCCTTCTCAAATGAGATCCCCTCAAAGATTTGTGCAACTCCCACCCTTATGACATTTTGTAAATTACTCAAAATCTGGTTGTTCTCTCAGGTGTTGGATTAAGGTGGTTGTGTAGCCCCTTCCAGTTAGGCTTAGTTTCGTTTAATTTAAGTTTGGGTATTCATTCTTCTGATCAATGGTGTTCTTCTTTTTATATGTATTGTTTTCTTTTTTATTTATAAGCCACCCAGCGTTGTCAAGGAGTTGTAAGGCCTTGAAATTTAAGGAAATAATCTGATCTTGTGGAGTAGAGTTGTGGAATATATGCAGGGAAGTGAACAGGTTGGTTAAATTATGAATGAAAGGGCTAAAATTTAGGTCAGAAAGAATTAATGCTCTCCAAATTGTTATAAGAGGGTTTGATAGAATGTCTCCATAGGTTGGTGATTACTGCATGTTATGCTTTAGTAAATTATGATAATGGATGAAGTAGGGATGAATTGGAAAAAATTGTGAACATTTTAAATGAATGTGATCCTGGGGAAAAACTATTGTGCTATTAATTAGTTAGAATGGTGTCCGGTAGTTATCTGCATAGAAAAAGATCTGTTTGTTTTGAATATGATTGTTTTCAATAAGCGTGTCTATTAATATGTATATATGTCAAAAGATTGAATATAAATCTAAGAGCATGAATGATTTGTTTATTATGAAAGATTGAGATAATTAATGATAGATACAAGAATGATGAGAGCTTTTGAATGTTGGACCAATGTGTCAGTAGGGAATCTTGGGGAAAAAGAGGAGGAAGAAAAGGAGAGAAATGAAAGAAACTAGAATGAAAGTCAAATGACTGCATCCTATATGAACAAAAATCAGAAGTTAATCTTCCTTCCAACAGAATGAAAGGAAAGTGGACATTAAGGAAAGAGGATATGAAACTCTTGGAACAAAGTGAAAAGAAATGTGTGGAGTTATGCTAATGTAATGGGAACTATGAAAAAGGATGCTTGAAGGAATGATGAGGAGGAAGAGGCTGTGGATGAGGAAGCAATACATATAAGAGAATGATAGCTGCAGAAATGATGAGATAAAGCTACTGTATAATATGTACATAAAGAGAAAAGAATAGTTGCAGAATGTTAAAAGAGAGCAAAGGTTGGTTCAAATTAAAAGAAGCCTGAGGAAGTGCAAAGCAGTTTTGATGTGAATACAGGACAGAAGTTTGAAAGTGGGTATGAAGGAGCCTCTGGCAGAACCAAACAAATTAAAAATAAAAGTAATGAACTTATTTGGGATGAAATTGAAGTGCGGAACTGCTAACAGTATTTGGACATGGCACTGATACGTTGAAGAGGGAAATTGAAACCAGTGCTGTACATGTTATTGCCCAAGAAAAAAAAATGATGAAAAGGAAGTCCTAATGCTGTGAGAATACAGGAAAAAAAGCATATAATGGAAGTAAAGCGTTCATGAAAACATATGAAACCTTTGCTATTTATTCTCATGCGTGCTTTACTTCCATTAGTTTGAACACTGAGCAGGGACTGAAACTGATGTATGATGTCTTCTTGCTTGATTAATATATTTATGTTTATTAACACATATGGAATGGTTGTAGTGAACATACTGATGGGTGGGATGGGGATGTGAACGAATGAATTATGTAGATGATGGCCTGCTATTGACTGAGCACCAAAATAATGTACACCAAATGTTAGATTTACTGTATAGTATGATACAATATGGAATATATGGCACTGAAGATTCATGTGTCAAAGATCAAGGGAGTTGTGTTTGACAGAGAAGATGGAGTGAACAATGGCAAGTTATATATAAGTGGTGAAAAATTAGAGCAGGTAACTGAATTTGTTTAGCGTGGAAGAATATTTACTAAAGACGAGAAAACAGATGGAGAATTTTAAGATGTGCAGATGGAATGCTGAGAGAAAGGTAGTAAATAGTATGTGGTCTATTGTGGAAAGGAAAAATGGCTGTATATAAGACCATGCTTCTGCTTCTTTTTTATATGGGGTGAGAGCTGGGTATATCAGAAGGAATATAAAAGTAAATTGAATGCAGTGGACATGCAGGGGGAATAGGGTACTTAAGAGCATAATAAAGCAAAAAGATTTGAGAATAAATGAGTGATGAACATGAACTGAACACAAAAGGAGTTTCCTCATACAGTGCGCATGAAGACTGAATTGCAAAACAAATATAGGAAGGAAGAGCGAATGAGTTTAGGCTGAGAAAACTGGTTGGATCTAATTGATGAGATGCTCAAAAAAGAGAGGTAAGAAGTTTAAAAACAAAAAGTGATATATGGATCAGCTTATGGACAGGTACAGTTAATGGTATTGTGTAAACTAGATTTTACTATATTATTTTTTCTTTTTTATCTTATGCCTTTAATTTCTGTGTTCTTGTTATTTTTAAGCTACTTGTGTTTGCTATTTTGTTTTTCTCTTACTGTTTTACTTCTTTTTAAAGTTCTGCATAAAGTTGCTTAACCCAAAAGAGAATAGAGTAATGTTGAGTAGAGTAGAGTACACATATGATAAAAATAGGACAGACAATAGACAGTTTCCAAGATGTGATTTCCTAGGTGTGATTTCAAGACACACCAGTGAGGAACTTCAAAAGGCTCTTTGTCTATTACCTGAGTGGGCATATTGATTATTACCATTTCCTCCACTTTTCTGCCCTGTCAGATTCATGTGCCTTAATAGCTTTGTAACAGAGAATTTCTATCATCTATGCCAGGAACCACTATCTAAAAACTATCAATCTGCAACAGAAGTCTGAAAGCCACAGAAATCTTGACAAACCTACTCTATATCAAGAGACTTGATTAGGACAGTGCTCAGGGCCTGGGCACCAACTTCCCCAAGACACCTCTGTTGGTACTCAAAAGGTTCAATATCTCCCCTGAGATAAGCATTTTTAATTTAAAAAATCAAATGAGAAGCTAGCATGTTATCAAGCAAAGGACTAGCCACAAGCATAACCTTTATTCCAAGAATGTTTCCAGGCCTTGCCAGTACTTCAGAGGCACTCTTAGCAAATAAAATTATAAAGGACTGCAACCCAGTCCAGTGTTTTCTTTGCATGCTTTGTAACTGGCCACACCCAAATGGCAGCCATTTTGTGACTGTGCCCACAGTATGGTCTCAAAATTCTCTATCTGGCAAGCAGTTCAGAAGGATTGGGGATTTCTGGCATAGGGTAATCAGCAAGTCCCCAGACTCCAGGCTTATTGATAGGATCTTAGCACACAGCTTAGCGGGGGGGGGGGAACCTAGACAAACAGTGAAGAGAAAAACCAAAGATGTAGTCCACACTAAGTCAAGCCAGCCCAGCCCCATAAAAATGCTGGAAGGCTTGATGGGGCTACCTAAGATGGAGCAGCTGATGTACCCAAAGGACTACAGTACAGGAAGCTGATGTGGTAATAAGACAGCAATCCCACACCCTAAACATCTGACATGCAACTGTATGGTTCACGTGCTCTGATAAAGAGGAAGAGTAATCTGTAAATGTAAAAAACGTCTTAAAGTCTCATTCCAGTGCCAGTCAATCTTGCCTCTGAAGATGTCTTCATAGCATTTCACAGTCATTCCCCTAAACAGTGAGAAGTTGAGGCAGCTTTAACCAGAGGTCAGTATTCTTTCGGTATCTTGCCTTGCGTGAATGAAGGACTTTTTGACTAGCATAAAATCAACATTGCATATTATGAAAAGGAGGAACTGAACTTAAATGTTTTTTCTGCCAACAAAACCCGCTCTAATTTTCCAAAATACCCATCCTATCTAACCACAGCTCAGATGAGAAACATTTCAATGCACAAATTCTCACACACACTATGCATGACAGAAACCAGCTGAGAATTACATTACCAAATCTCTTCCATTTGGCTTTTGTATATGAGCTACGCAATGAAATATGATTTAAATAATATTAATAATGGTGGATGGTACCATCACTTTCAAAACTAATCAGCATTATGAATAAAAACTGCAGGCACAAAAGCCTATCACCCCATCCCATTCCCTATGCCAAGAAAGGAGAGGATTAGTATTAATTTAAGCAAAGAAACTTATTTCTTCCACAGCAAATAACTTTTGGGTACAGTGCCATATTCCAGGAATGAGGAAATCCATGCAAGATACTGTACTTCCTAAAATGTTCTTACATGAAGCAAGACTTTCACCCAAAAATGCATGGTGAAGTCATCTACAACCCTGGGAAACTGAAGTGAGGTTATAGACCCCAGATAATTCTATGAAACAGTTGTCAACTGAGGATAAACTGAATTAAGTAAATCAAATTCCAATTTAATTAATACCATTTTGGATGGGCCATGCTCATCTCACATGGAGGTAATCATATTAGCAATATGCAATTTACCCTGCCAATGTTAACACCAATTTTGTTTTTAAAGTTACAGCCTTAATTATACCTTTTCATTAGAAACTATAAGAATTCTGGATTTAGAAGTACCAGAATCCCCAAAATACTCACTGAAAGTATACCCAGAATCAATGGTTCCTCTAAAAGCTCCCTTGTTGCAAAAGGCAGTCGTTGCATCATCCCTGCTTGTTCTCAACTTGTGGTCAGAATTTTTTAAAATCAGGATCACCATCTGGCAGCTCTGCCTGGGATAGAAATGTCCTTCCCTCCCTCTCTGTGAGAGCAGGTGTTACCTTCCCCAGTGCGATCCTGTAAAAGCTCTCACACCCCTAATTCTCATTCCTCTGGAGCAACGGCCCAGCTGGTGTGTGAACAGGGTCCTCTCCCAAGGGAGAAAGATGTAATTTTTATAAAAGCAACAGTGAAGAGGATAGAAGGAAGCTGTGGGAATAACTCCAGAAAAGGTCACTGAGTGAAAATTGCAAAAAATTAGTGGAGGAGTCTCCTCACACATACAAACACCATCCTAGATCCCTGACTGAGCATGGGTGCACATCCATAGCATCTAAGAGTACAGTGGAGCCAGACAAAAGTTCCTGGGTCTGCTGAATATTGTTATGCCTCAGAACATAAATGTTCAGTACAGGCTGGATAAAAATCCAGTAATAATTGTCAGTTTAAATAGATGTTTAAAAACAGGTACCCAATATGGCATATTATTGTTCGCTCAATATGTTCAGGTAATAATAATATAAGTATGAGAAATATTTCTGACAATGAACATGCTACCAGCTAAATATGGCTCTGATTCCATAGTGCAGTCAAGTTAATAAAATATATTCTAGTTTTAAAAATATGACTACTCTATGATATTTTGATATGTTTAATAAATTGTATTTTTTTGCTTACAACTCTGCATGCAAAGAGATAACTTTATTTGCCCTGTGCTCTAACATAACAACTGCAGAGCAGAACCTAAGACATTTGTCACCGATATTAACCATGCAGAAGAAAACATTTAATGTTAGGTGTAGACTCAACAAAAAGAACCGCAATTCCACGCATTGCTAGGCCTGGTAAGATCAAAACATAAACCCAAAGGAAATGCAATCCCCTCTTACGCACCATTACCACATAAGCTAAACAATCTCCTGATTAGCTGAGGTGGACAGGCGTAAAAAACATCACCAAAGGAAAAGACAAATTAGCAAGAGTGAAATGTGTAAAGCTACTTCATTACCACTTCCATTCCAGAGCTTACCCCTGCTAAGTCTGTTGTTGCAAAAATAATTAAATTCTACTGTAACTTTACCACAGTATTTATTTATTTATGCATTTATTATTATTATTTATCTAGGAGAAATAATAATCCATTAGTCTTTCAGGTATCAAAAACTGTCGATTTTGCTGCACAAGTCTAACACGGTTATCCCTCTGGAAATCACTGAACTCAAAGGAATTACTCCTAAAATGTCTTCTTATTGGGACTTATGGATAATGAATTAGAGAAGACTCATGGTAAATTGATACTGTATATGGTAACTGCAGCAAGATTATTGTATGTACAACAATGGAAGAATAATGAAATTTCCACAGAGGAGGAATGGATTGTGAAAATGTCAGAATTTGCTGAGTGAAACTGGCCTGTTTGGTCATGAGAACAAGCAACAAAAACTTTTTTGAAAGACTGGAAGCCTTATATGGACTTTTTGCTGAAAGAAGAAAAAAAATGAATTGATCATGTATTTATTTGAAAGAAAGAGGAAGACTAAATGATGGGGTAAGGGATAAAATATTTAAGAGGGAGGAGAGACAATAAGAATGTAATTATCTGTTGAAACGAAGGTTGGAAGTCATCCATATGTTTCTTAACTTTGGTTTTCTTTATTCTTTTTCTTTTCTTGCACTTTTTTTTCTTTTTTCTTTTGGTCTGTTATTATTATATTAAAATTTTCAATAAACATATATATTTTTAAAAAGGAGTTATTCTTAAGACGGTGGCCTGAGCTTTTCTGGATTAGAAAATATGTCTGACATGGGTGGCTCTACCCATGCACCATACGTGATCCTGTTCTAGATGACACATAACTGATTCTCACATCAAAGTACTGAAGTAGTCCTCATTGGCACGAATTTTGAGGATTTGGAAATTACTAAGAAACCATAGGATAAACAGGAAGAAACATCTCCAAAATCCACAATAGGCAATATCTTTATTAGATCCAAACAAAATATCACAAAACAGTGAGAAATTTTGGAATTCTCATTAATTTTTTGCTGACAGTTTGGTCAGTTGTAATATAGGCTTTATCCAGCTATGAATTTTCAAGATTTTTTTCCTGGTGGACCAGTATGACCCTCATTTTTTTCTATGAAAGAGTCATGGTCATAAAAAATCAAAGTATGATTTCAAAGGCCATACATATTGCTGGGTGTAGACTTGGGCCAATAGCTTGACCTAGCTCACAGAATTTTTGTGACGATAAAAGGGGAGGGGATATGAGATATTTGGAGGAAAGGCAGATATAAATGCAGGAAACTAGCCAACAATCCCAAAAGTTAAAGTGTATGATCAACTGCATATGAAAATCAAGTATATGACCAACAATATACAAAGAAAAATAACCACTGAAAAGAGAAATATATATTTTGTCACAAGATTCCCATGATTAGGCATGGTAAGACTGAGTTAACACTCTCAGGGATTAGAATGCAATCTAATTAGAAGCAAAAAATCCCAGATCTAGTACTATGTCTCTCAGGGCAGGGCTTGAAAAATTTCTGCCTGGAACCTTAGAGAGTTCTGAGGGACCAGAGGGTTGTGACTCAGAGGAAGGCACTTCCTAAATTCTTAAACTAATCCTTTTTATCAAAAACGGTAAGGAGAAGCGAGCAGAAATCTGATAATTATGTTGCACAATCAGTGTAAGACTAAGGAATGGAATAAACAATGAACCTTGGGGCAAACATTCTGGGGTTATGACCTCCCACTTATGGTACACAAATGCATCATGAGTAACACAGTTGTCACCCACAGAAAATAGTTTCCACTTATATTCTGATAACTGGTATCTGACTCATGTGGTCTCCTCTACTGGAAAACCTAAACACCTGGGCATATGGGCTGGCATGCGTCCATACTTTGTGCTTCATGAAGCCTTCACTAGAAATTGGAAACACCCAGAGAGGAAAACATAGATGCAGTCCTGTGATCAGAAAAATGCATTTGTACTGAGAAGCCCACTAGTGCCTCAGAAGTGCCCCAGACTTATTCCCTTCCTTTCTTTCCCTTCCCCCACTTCTCTGACATCACCTAAGAGGTTGCAACAGGAAGGCAGGAAATAGATGCTCACAAGGTCCTTTGATGTGCTGATAGGCTTGTGTCAGTGACCAAGCATCTCCAGCCAGCTGCCAGTTCCAGGCAGACAGGATGGCTCCCTTCCAGCAAGGGAGAGTGTCCTAGATACCAATCGCCTATTTATCATTCAGCATGCGTGATAAGAAGTATTCCAGAAAAAGAATAATTAAGGAAAAATGCTTCATGTTCTAACAGACTTAGCTCTGGGTCCCAGCCTCTACCATAAACCTACCTTTTAACTCCTTCCAAGACTGCAGGTTCCTCAATTGCTTCAAGATCCTCAACCTTATGTCTATTCTGAAATTCATGTTTTCCGCCCTGAGCAGTCCTAGGGTATCTCTGAGCTTCCTCTGTTTGCAACACCTACCTATCTCTGTGGCATAGTCTCTGATTCCCATGCTGTAATTAACTGTAATTTATTTTTAGGATTGCTTTTATGTTGTATTTTAATAAATTTTTAACTTCGTGTAAACCACCCAGAGTTGTTTCATGAGATAGGTGATGACAAATTTGATGAATAAATAAACAAATAAACAAATTTGTGCAGTTGCAAAAATCACACAAACTTCAAAGAAAGGAAATTTTTACTCATGAAATTCTTGCCCCCTTTCCATTCCTCCATTGTTTCTCTGGGTCAAACTTTAAACTGTAAGCTACTTGGGGCAGACATCTTTATATTGTCCATAAAGCATTACTCCTACTAATGAGTAATTCAGTAACTATGACAATAACCTTAGCAACAATAGTAACATTTTCTGCCCTGATCCCACAATGAAAGAATGGTTCCTGTTATTAATGTTATTTGTAAATACTTGAATGTTGCTTTGGTACTATATATTTATTGGTGTATATGTATATGTATATGAATTAAAAGATCCCTTCCTGGTCTAAAGGATGGCTAAAAAAAAAGTGGACTAAACTGAAGAGTTTAATTGTTTCAGGTATTGGCCCTGGCTGGAAGCTGCTGCTTGGCCATCACAGCCAAATTGACATCTTCACTGCTACCTCATTCCTGTGGCTTTGTGGCTGCTTTTCATGAAGGAAATGGGAATTGCCTCATCAACAATACCAAAAACCTCCAATTGTACTGAAAGCCACACTTCTCATTCACTGGTATTTCAGGGCCTCTGTCTGAGCCGGAAACAGATTGTCTTTGGGCTGCCTCTCACAGCCCTGGCTGAGGGCTTGATTGGAAAAGAGAGAGAGAGAGAAATTTTATTTCTCTTTCCAGTCTGTAGCATATACTGTTGTAACTAACCCACCTGCAGTCACAATGTGACTGGGTTTTGAGCAGGTTCTAGAAAGAAGCTGGCTTAAAGAAAGGTAGGAAGGAGGACGCAAGACATTTCTGTCTCCAGTATCTCAGCAAAGGCTGTTCCTCGCTTTAGCAGGCAAACCTCTTCAAAGCTGCAGGGCCATGGCCGCCCTCACAGGATTATTCCTGACGTTCTGCGCAACTGCACCATGCTTTTCCCTTTCGACAAGGAGAGCCAAGTCCTAAGGCAGCAACTCTGCTGTTGGTCTCAGGGACTGAGCACCACTCTGCGCCTCAGAGACCACATCATGTTTCTTTTTTAGGGCACCCGGCTGCAAAACCGTTGAGACTTATTCCTTCCAGAATTAGCGTGCCCTTGGACCTTTCCAAAATCAAAGCAAGCCCACTAGGAGCATGTCCAAACAGTCCTGTTTTAACGAGAGTTGATTTCCATTTATTTTAGGTATTAGCAGAGTCTAGAATGGCCTTGTCTTTAGGGAGGGTATCTTCTCTTCAAAGGGCTGCTTATTCCATGTCCAGTTTAAGGAAGGGGCCAAGCAGACAAAAGCCATGGAATTAACAAAGAAGCAGATTGAGCAAATGCACTTACTAAATCACAGCCTTCCTCAGTATGATTAGATATAATTTAAATAAAAATACAAGAAAGTATTTCAAAATTTGTATCTACACATATTATCTCAATCTTTTCTGTAGGCTTTTCTTCTCCTTATATTTTTCCATTCCCTCACCCCACTCTGGCGATACATGAACAGTCATCGCAAACAGAGGTGAGCGCAACACTAAATATACAGGCCCTCGTGCGTTCTTAGGGAAAGGCACTCCATTTGATCACACAGCTTGGCTGACAGAATGCAGTCCTTTTAGTTTCAGTCTAAAGTTGTTGGGTTTTTAAACAAATGTCGGACTTTTAGATCCTCCCGCTGCTACTGACCTTGGGAACTAGCTTTATTCTGTAGTTGTTTTAATGCTTCAGGGGTTTTTACTTGCTTTATTCTTTATTGACATACGTTATGATTTAGACAGTATATTATGTTACCCAGATTGGGAAGCATACCAAATAATAAATATTGGATCATTGTTCTGTTTGGCAGAGCATTTAAATATCCCCGTTGTCTTACGTAAGTTCTTGCCTCAATAAAACATTGTGCATATCTTGGTAATATATGTTTGTCTTCTACGTGCACTTTAGACGTTCCATCTGCTCCATCTTCCCCAATCTCTTGGGGACCATAAAGCGCTTTCAAACAGCACAAAGGGTAGAGGCACTTTGACAGGAAGCTGCTCTTATGTTCTTCCTGTGTGAAAGAGTTGGTGATATCCTAAGTGCTGCCAGTGCTATCCAGCAAGTTTGTTTGTTCACTGATTTATTTTTGGATGCTTATAACCCATCTCAGTCAAGGTAGAGCCTGCTCTCAGTCCTGAGGCAAGTTAATTTGAGGCCACTCGTATCTGATCATTTTCTCTAAGATTTCATGATCTTTGCTGTTACCCTAGGAAGCTTCAAGGGACTACACATTTGCTACAAACGTCTCATCAGCTTTAGCAGTATGTAATTATAAAAACATTTGAGCCTTTGCATTTTACAGTACAATCTTTTACAAGAGTCTGGCTAACATTTGTACAACATGAAGGTAAGGAAGAGGGGAGAAGTTATGGGTGAATGATTTAATCCTCAAAGAGAAATAATTATCAAAGTTCTGGGTTGGGTGATGCAAAATATAAAAGAGGCCTCATTTGTGTTAAATGTGAGAAGACATTGTAATCAAAAAGAGGAACCATATGAGCAACCACAATGCAAAAGCTTGTCAGCAAACTTATATATTTATGCACCCATCACACACTCATACGCAAATTTTTCATCAAGACACTCAGTTTGGTGAAGCGGCTAAGGTGCCGGGCTAGAAACTGGGAGACCATGAGTTCAGGTCCTCCCTTAGGCATGAAAGCCGGCCAGATGATTTTGGCCCTGTCCCTCTTAGCTCAACCTACCTCACAGGATTGTAACTGTAGGAAAGTAGGAGGTGGGAGCATTAGCTACATATGCTGCCTTGAGGTGGCCAAAAATAAAAGTGGGATACGAATCTATAAATAATAAATAAATAAATGAATAAATAAACCTGTATGGGTATTGCAAATGTTTGACACTTTTTTTCCACTTTTTCTTCACTTGCTGCAGCTCTGTGTGGGGCTGAGTCCAAAGGCATGGGAAACCAGAGATCCAGTTCCCTATTGTGGCTGTCCAGCACCCTCAGATGGCAAATGCTGGTCCAGTATGGAAAATCTGAGAGAGTTATGATAGTGATAGGAGCCATTGGCCACCCTGAGGCCATGGTGCACATCAGATATCCCTATCTCCACAACTCCTTCATTAATTTCTGAGCAACTGGGGTCACTTCATGTCTAGGCAAAGTAGCTTTTATACTTCCACATATGATATTATTGTTACAATTTGAACTTTTTATCAATTGTCATCCTTAGAACTGTTAATACTCTAATTGTGTTGCACTCACAAAGACAATGATTGTCATGTGGGGTAGTCTTTCATTTGCTGAAACAAAAATTAAATCTTGAGGCACAGATTTATTGTGAAGTTGGCATACTTTCCACAGACTAAAACCCAATTTATCAGGTATCTAATTATCTCCACTTAAGATATAAATGCACAACACAAACACTCCAGGATGTTTAATCTGTAATTCTATATCGTTACCAGGAGTAAGCTCCATTTCAATACTAATCAATTAGATGCCAGTTTTAGAGAAATGCCACTCATTCATTGGCCTATTGGAAGAAAATTGCACTTATCACTGCAATGGCATAGTTTGATTCTTGCTGGCCTAATGGGGCTTTTTTCCATATGTAATAGACAATAACTCTCATCCATAGCATCGATCAACGGACCTAAAACTGGATGATGAGGTTTGTAGTCCAATTCTTCTGCTAGATGCCAGATTAGGGAAAAAAAACCCTATAATCGTTTCCTCATTACTGGAATTTGAGGACAGTAGGATACCTAAACATATTTTAGATATTTTAAGGATTAACGCTGCTCTCTAGATTTTGAAACCTTTTCATTTTAATAGCAGTATTTTGACTAAATTGCAGTTGGAAATTCTAACTAAGGTTATTTCATTCTTGTCTGAATGAAAAAGAAAACACTCTTCTAGACAATGCTTTCTGTGGCCACTCCAAGTAGTTTTTTGCTTTTAGTGGTTTTTCTCTCTTATGAAAACTTAAGCAGATGAATAATAAATTATTTAAAAGTCTTTTTAAAATATTAATTTTTAAAATGGGAAACAGCAGTAATATATACGCACATATCAAACATCTATATACTTGATGTGTTTCCACTCTAATTAATCACTGGTTCTATTTTATCCTCTTCGGGATCCTTCCTTTATAAATGATAGTCTGAATTAATAACATTGTCTGTTCCCGGGTCTTTCGCTACTTCCCCAGGCCTCTAGCGACAATAAATCTCTATAAATTTATGGTTGGTGCATCTTTTTTTTATTAAAGCTCACGTAAAATACGCCAACCCTCGTAGAGCATACAACGAACAGCAGACACAACAGCTGCAGGTGGGTATTCAAACCAAAACCCAATTAGAGAGTTTCCCCGCCCCCAGTCGCGTCTGTATTTTAAGCAAAACAACACATTTAAAAAAAAAAATCACTGGAAGAGAAGCGATTATGTATTTAAATCAATACAACACGCAGCCATAGAGAAACGCCTTTAGTGAAAGGTTCTCGAAGAGACTGCGAATTTTAAAATATAATTAGTATGCTTCTCTTTGCACCCGCGAAACATCGAGGAATCAAAAAATTCAAAAATTACGCGGTTTGAACCTCCGAATCTCAAATCCTGGATCGCATGAAGCGCTGGGCCTGGAAGCAGTGCTTCTGAGCGCGTACAGAGTGCCTTGGGATTAGAAGGACGGTTTTCCCCATCAGGCTCTTAATTCCCCGAGCCTGGAGCGCGGTCTTTAGTGACCTCGGATCGCCCCTCGGCCACGCCTTGAGGTGGGAGAAGGCAGAGGCGCTGCAGGGGCCACAGGCCGGAGCTCTCGCTAGAAAGACACCACGCAAGGCTCTCCCGCGCTCCAATCAGACGTGGCTGAGGCGGAGCCGAGGCTGGGGCCGGCCACTCGCTTCGCCCTGCGTGCGGGATGTTGGAGCTGCTTAGGAGCGCGCCCGGTCGGCGCTAGAAGGTTTTGTCGCTGCCGCTCCAGACCGGCTGCAGCCGTGCCAGGCGGACGCCCATGCGATAGAAACACGCCTGCCTCTTGGCTCGGCGGGCAAACCCTCCTCTCCTCCCGGCAAGCGCCTCCGAAGCAGATGGACCCTCAGCTGCAGGAGGTAAGAGCGCGCGAGGGGGTCTTGACTGCTATCTCGCCACCTCCGAGCGGTTCGTCCCTTGGCGCTGAGATTTTCCTCTTCCTCGCCCCCTGTTTTCGGGGGTGGGGGCAGAAGGCCTGGGTTCTCTTTTGACCTGGGCAGAGGTGGCTTGCTAGCCAAATAGGTCGGCCGCCCCCCCTGCCGGACTTGGATGCCCCCGCCCCCGCAGCTTGCTGGACCCGACTGCCTCGAAAGGGCTGAGTAAGGCTGCCAAGGAGACTCATTCTGCTTCAAGGAGTCGAGGTTGGAGTCCGAGGCTGGTAGCGTTTTCCATTTGAGATGGACGTCTACCAGCTGACATTGCCAGGGGGCATCCAGCTTTGCCTATCCAAGATGCAGGAGATGTGCCTTGCTTCCACCTCCCTCCTCTGCCAGCACATCCCAGTTCCTTTGCACCCAGGCAGAAGGAGGGATCTGTCTGCCTTTGGGAAGAGAAGGGAAATCTGCCCAACCCAATTGCAGAACTGCTTTTAAAAAGTGTAGAACGCAACATAGTCCAGTGACTGATTCCACTAAATTTCAGGAGTGAAGAGTGACCTTTTTGCTACAACAGGGTTGTGCTGTCAACCCTTAAAGAAAAGATTAAAAGGACCTTCCCATCCCCAAGGCAGTCTTAGATAGGTTGGATTACAATTTCCAAATATCCCTGATAGCATGACCAATTCAGTCTGATAGATCGGGGTTGGGAAAGGCTGCTGTAAAAGCTGAATGCTTGGATTGGGGAATGATGTCTGCTTTATATATGCCAGAACTATAGCAGAAAAATGCTGGCTGACTAGGCACTGATTGGAGAGACTAATGAAGTTCTGTGTTGGCAGGGTGAGGTCTAAAGACTAGACTAATATAATATGTGAATCCTTTAGTGGAGAAAATCACAGCTTCAGACCAGGGCTTAACTCTGGAAGGGGGAGAAGGGTATTTTATTGCTATGGTTAACTATCAATATACAATTTACTTCGGGCTAGAGTCTTCCTCCCTTGTGCCAGTATGCCTAGCCTGCTTTTAACAGGGACTATGCCTCTCCAGTTATGACATAGATGGCTTTAAGCCTTGAGTTGCTGGTACTTCTTGGAGACCATGTGATTCTTTCCTCCAGCTGTACATGCTGAGTGATTTTACTGTGTAGATTTTTATCTTTTGCCAGGTATGTTAAAGTGGCATCCACTTCTGTGTATGGAGGGGGGGAAAAAGAGATGAAATAGTAATTCCTTGATTCAAAGTGATTGTTGCATGTTCACCTTCCACAATCAGCAACTTTCAGCCTTGTGCCTGATAAATTTCCATCATAACAGCAGCAGAAACTTTGTGCATGGACAGATAGGTAGAGGTGCAGGTACACATGCCAGTATTCTGAGAATGTGCACAGTGGAACCATGAGACAAAAAACGATGGTAGATGCAAAGCGAACAAAGTACATGTGGGTAAATTTGTCCTGCCTATTAAATTTCTAGGGGGAAAGGATTACAGTTAATTCCCATTCTAAATGTATTCTCCTTGTAATAATTCAAATGGGTTTTGACAGTAGTAATAGTACCAAGTTTTATTTATTATACATTTACAAGTAAGCACAGTATAGATGGAATTCATTTCCCAATAAACAGGTTTAAGATTGGAGCCTTCTTTTAATTTCCAGGTCATGATGATTTCTATGTGAAACTGTCTTTTCTTTAAGAAATTACAGGAGTCCAGCAATGGGGAAGGGTGGCGCTGTTACACTAGAGCAGGGTTTCTCAACCTTGGTAACTTTAAGACATGTGGACTTCAACTCCCAGAATTCCCCAGCCAGAAGTCCACACATCTTATAGTTGCCAAGGTTGAGAAACCCTGCTCTAGAGCATCCTTGCTCTTTCATCCTATTAGAGAAGCCATGCTATGAACTGTTTTGCGCTTTCCAGTCTTATTTCTGTGACCTCTGCATTCAGGAGGTTTAGCCAGGTGCCCTTGAATACAAGCTAAAGTTGCCTTCCTCAGTCTGGTGATTTTGGATGTGTTGGAAATGGTAAACCCAGAGTTGGGGAACCAGGGTTTACCAGTGTTGAGAAAGGCTAGACTCTTCTGCTGCTTAATTGGCTTCATGCTCTGTGCATCCTGATGCACATTTACCTTTTGTGACCTGCCTGAAGCCATTTTCTCCAAAGCTTTGGCATGGTCAAATAATTGAATCTATATTCCCCGAAGCTGCAGCCAAGTGCTTAACTTATTCTGCAAGGTCTATCTGTACTGACTCCTTTCTGCTCCTTGGTCCTAGCCCAGAAGCTGTCCAGTGAGCCAAGAGTTGGTAGTAACCTTGTTGTGATTATAAAGCAGGATATTGCACTCTTTGTTGGTAGGCAGTCCCCTTCCCTGGAACAATGGTAGATTACTGGGCAGTAATGTATAGATATAGTTGTCTCTTCTTCTGAGGAAAGGAAGGGGCCCAGCTGGCTTACCCAAGCCAGATGACTTTCTGGGGGAAGGGCTGATGGGGTTTGGAGGCCACTTTGGTCTTTGCTTCTCCTTGATTATTCTTGAGGGGTTCCCACCCTTGGTTCATTTCTCAGCCATTAAGCTCAGTGTATGAGCTATCCGTGCATTAGAGGAACAGGAGCAGAAAATGAGTTACTTCTTGCCCAATCTCTCTTGGTTTACTTTATCCAAGCATCTGCTTGTTTTTATGGAATCTATATTACCTCCCCATCCTCACACAGCAGGCTGTGTCTGTTGTTGCCTCCCCCAGATTCTCTTTCTGCAGAATGTGATTAGGAGCTGCTTCACTCTTTAACTGATTAACCTAATCTCTGCAGGTCATCTGGTGCCTGGCTGTAATTGTAGGAAGTCCATTGATTTGCATGAGAGCATCTTCACCCATGCTTCTTTTCCAATAGCTGACATAGCCACTCTGGAAAAGGTTGGAAATGTGGATTGGTATAGCAGGAGCATCCCTGCCCCACAAATGGGTTCTACTGTTTTATATCCATGATAGTTTTTTTTTATATCCATGATAGTTTATTAATACATACTTTTCCTTCTCTTTTTGCCTACAGTATGTGGAATAGAGCCTAGTTATTTTGGACAGGCAGTGATGGAACCAGGACTTTCTTTTAATCTACACACATGATCTTTGTGGCAACGTCTTCCTTTGGATTAATTCCTGTGTGAGAAGTATAAGGCCTAAAAGGATCTGGGTAGAGTATCTGAAAGGGGCCAGCAGTCTAGGTCAGACCTGCAGGACTATCTGCTGCAGATCTTTCAGCCTGATGGATTTTGCCACTCCAGACAGCAGTAGATTTGATTTCTCTACTCTGATCTATTTGCCTCCTCTCTGCCTCAGCATGGTCCCTGGAGTGTCAGAGTATTGTATGTGAGGCTATACTGTATATCATTTTGCTGTATCTTTCATCTCATAATAAGGCATGATGATGGCCACCAATTTAGACCTTTTAAAAGGGGAGGGACAAATTCATTGAATCCAGGCTATTAATGTATGAAGTACGCTGATTGCTTGTTGGGTCCAGAAAGGCATCCTGGGCATCGTTATTATGATTTTGTATTGTTAATACTCTATAATTTTACATTTCTTTGTTGTTACTGTACAACATATTCTGGGGTTGAATCCTAGCACAAATTAAGACAGGTAACCAATAGTTTAGCTTTGTTTGTATGTTTTAAATATATTGCATTTTTATTGAATAAAAAGCCCAAGTTGGCAACAGAGATACCAAGTACATATAAAAATAACTACAATAATAAAAACAATCATGGAAAATGTAAGCAGAAGAAAAAATAAGTCCAATAAGAGACAAAATAAATCACCATCTAAAATCAATTGCATTTTTTAAATTGATATGGCCAACCAATAAACAAACATTCTTTTATTTGTTGAGTTTACTTAAGTGCTGAAGGGCAAGGAATGAAATGGCAAATGAACATCTTCTGAGGGATGAAGGTTCCTAAGTCTTTTGTGTTAAATGGCTGAAAAGAGCCCATTCCATGTCTCCACTTGCATAACATCCAAAGAACCTCCACTAAGATTTCAGAGAACAGATAGATTCGTAAAGGGGAAGGTTGGAGCTAATGATAACACAGCTTCCAAAGAGAATATTTCCAGGATGGTAGGATGAACAAGTTGTAGAGAATGGGCAGAATAGAATCAACAGTGGTTGTGTTTTGATTAAATATTAGAGTGGGATTGGTAAGACCCAGATTTAAGTCCCCACTGGACCACAGAACTCAGTGGGTGAATTTGGGCCAATTACGATCAACAGGATGCAGCAGGTAGCAGCATCTAGTCAACCATGGCTAATGTCAAAAAGTGAAGCAAGGTTGAATCTGATTAGTACTTGGTGGAAAAACCACCAGGATGCATGAGGACTGAAGGCTAGGCAGGGAAGTCGAAAAAGCATCCAGGAATGGCAAGCCACTTCCATATTGTTAAAAAAATAACTCTGAATTGAGCTTGACTTGAAATAATCTTTACATTTTACATTTATTTTCTAGCATCCCAAGTTTTCTCACAGAGTCATTGCTATGACAATAATATTAGAGGAGAATGACCCCCAACCCATGTGGGTCTCCTTAAACTCTCAGAGTCAAGTTGGGAAATAAAGGTGATAACAAAAACGAATAGAGTGGACTAATCAGAGAGCCAGTTTGGCATAGTGATTAAGGCATCAGGCTAGAAACCGGGAGACCATGAGTTGTAGTCCGGCTTAGGCACAAAGCCAGTTGGGTGACCTTGGGCTAGTTGCTTCCTCTCAGCCCTAGGGAGCAGGCAATGGCAAACCACTTCCAAAAACCTTGCCAAGAAGATTGCAGGGATTTGTCCAGGGAGTCGCCAGGAGTCAACACTGACTCCAAGGCACCAACAAAAAACAACCCCTCCCACATATTAGGTAATTAGGCTTCAGGGAAGATTAGGTCTTCTTTTCCTATTTGATGGTATGTTTATTTTTATTTTGTAGAAAATGTATCTGCTGCATTTAATGTTCTTATACATCCCAAAGCAGTTTATAATAAGATAATAAAAAATACAAGAATGTAATGCAAGAAAATATATTAAAATCAATCAATGCAAGTTAAAAGCAATTGACATTTTTTTGTTTATGACCTTATGCCGAAGAATGACATCCTGAACAAGGTTTGATTGTGCAGAGCTTTCAACACAGGTGTATGTTTGGTAAGGAGTCTTACTGCACACCTGTTGTGTTCTACCCTGCTGCAGTGTCTGATTCACTAGAACACACACTGGAGAAAAGCTGTGCAATGAATAGTTTGGGGCTGAAGTGGGGATACTGAGTAAGCAAGAGCACATGAATCCATATTTAAGGGGTGCACCAAGATCATCACTGCATCCCTGTGTCCTCACAATGCTGTGGGGCTTGCAAAGAGCTTTGCACTCTGATCCTGTTAACTTCCAGCTCAGGATATGCACTCTGGAGCTTCTTTTTAAGATTTTTTTTTATCCCTATTTCTCCCTCGTCCCCCTCCCTTCTGAAGTCAAGGTGTCATTGCGTCTTGTCACCATCCCACTGTCCTTCCCAATTGGTCTTTGGGATAGCTTTGCTTCCCCTCTATCTGCAATTGCTAGTTTATTTTTTTTCTCAGATGTAAAGGGCTAAGAAAGGATGAGGAGTGGAATGTTGGTTAGAGTGCTGCTCTGGCTCTCCTCATTGGCCAGCTGAAGGGAGCCCTGGTCTCTCTAAAGAGTTTGCTCAGTAGCAAAGTGGGGATAGCACAAGAGCAGTGGTGAGGACTTGGGTGGCCAAAATTTGTAGCTGTGAGGAAGCACCCTTTGGAGTGTGTGGACATGGAGCTGTTCTAGGTGCTTCTCTGTTAGTTGGCTTTCCTTTTATTACTTGGCACTTTGGTGGTGGTGGTGATTGCTATTCCAGGCTGCATCCTTGGCTTCAAGTAGCAGATCATTGCTGTGTTTAAAAATATTGCTTAAAAACAAACTCATTCATTTGAAAGGGTATCCCGATGGGGAGTAGTGGCACAGTGCCCATTGTGCCAGCTAGTTGACTACCTCAGCATATGCTGCAGGCAGGCTGCCCTGCTCTCGAGGGACTTTTGCCAGCAGACTTGGGCAATTCCAGGTTGAAATTGAGAGCAAATTTTAGAAAGCTGTTTTGTTTTACTTGCTTTCTTTAGCTCTCTTAAGAAACTACATTCTCTGCAGGGAGCAGGGGGTGAAACTGAGCTTTAGCTACCTACCCCATTTTCTCACTGGACATAGCCAAAACCTACTCAACCAGAGAAGGGCAGAGTGTGGAGAGGAAGGGAGTTGCAATTTTAGGGAAGGCAGAAATTTGCTTCTATTGACAACAATGACTATCGCAGAGGGAGAATGACTGAAAGAGGCAGGAGGGAGTAGTGGTTGGGAAGGGAGGGAGGGAACTGGACCTATGATAGTGCTTTGCCTGCCTGTCTGTGGACAAGAAATGAGTGAAACAGAGGAAGTGACTCTTTCTCAGGTGTGTGTGTGTGTGTGTGTGTGTGTGTGTGTGTGTCAGTGGCTTTTTGGGATGAACAGGGATATTTGAGTCAGGCTCTGAGAAATGTCTTTCTCCAGACTAGTTACATCTGGCCTGAACTAAGTGGCTCCTGCTGCAGATTCCTAGTTTCCTTTCCGGTGGGTAACCCTGTGGCTGATGGCTGCCCTGGCAAGCATAACCCTTTCCATGGCTTCTTAAGCTTCAAGCAAACCTCCCTAAATAAAGGTTGCGCATTCTGGCTTGCTGATGCTGATATTTCTGCCTTTTCTGTGATATGCTGCATTGCCTGATAGCCGTGATGGCTGGTGCTTTGATAATAGGACATATATATGTGTGTATCTCTAGGTGTGGCCCTAGCAGGAGCAGAGTCTCAGTCAAACCAAATGGAAGATTGCTGTCATCTTTTGGAACCAGGTTTCAAGTGTGAATAGGTTTATTGCTCTTGGATTTGTCTGCTATTTCAGTGGTTTGAGCCTTGCTGAGCTGACTCTCTGTGTGCAGTCTGAAGAATGAATAGCTGCCTCCTTTCAGAAATTTGGTTTTGGGTGGGAAGACAATGGAGTCTCAGGCATTCTATAGCTGACTCATTTAGTTCATAATGCTGCCACTATAGGCTAACCCATAAAGTTCCATGTAATGAGCTGGAAGGTGATGGTTATAAATGGTCCATAACTGGTCAGGTAATTGTTGCCTTGCCATATATGGAAGTGGTTATGGAATATGTGAAAGTCTATTGTTATCATAGTCTCTGAATTCTGTAGGAAGATTTGAGTGACTTAGCTGGCGAATCCAAATCATAATAAATAGAACTATTGACTGCCTGGTTTTTGTAACAACTGACTCAGCTGGACCTTGATCTGCTCTATTATTGTCTTTGCAGTTGTATACCACTATTTCTTAATGAGACCTGGGTTCTCCCATCCTATTTAACTTTACTGCATTCTGTAAGACAGGCTAAATTAAGAGAAAAGAGAGGGACTGGCCCAAGATCTCCCAGGTAACTTCACGAATGAGGGCAGTGTTGGCAAATTAGAAAGAATTTCAGCTAGATACAAGAGACCAATGCTGGGAAGCATTCACTAAGAATGAAGGAGCAGAGAAATTTCTGATGGAGGAATTTGTAATCAATACCTGAACTAATTGCATAAATATTCAATTTCTCTCTCCCCTCCATCTTTGACATACACCGTATTTTGGGGGATGGGGAGGAGGCTTTTCTTATAGATGCTTCAAGTCTGAAACTCTTACTGATTACTTCAAATATCCAAAGATTTGCCAGTTGAACTTGATCAATCCAGGGACCTCCAGTCATAGTCCAGTAGTAACTATCGGTTCAGAAGGTTTATGGTTTTATATATTTCATAATATTTAAAAGCTTACATATTTATTCCAAAAGATGCTAGTTTGGATTTAGTATGCTATGAAAATCCAGGCAATTAGGATTAGAGTTGTTTTTTAACGAGATGGGTGGTGACAAATTTGATATATAAATAAATAAAATTAAATTAATTTATTAAACCTTCATTAAACAGCCATGGCTTACTGTGATGTGATCCAGTCACACCCTGGGAGAAATAACTTGAATTTGAAATATGCCTCAGGAATAAAAATTGCTCATATAACTGCAGATGTTTCCAAATGTTAATGTACTTTATTACAGTTTTAGGATGCAGTCATACCCAGAAAGGCGTTGCTCATTTGCAAAAACAAGTTATAACTCTCTTGTCACCAGCCATAGAAAGATAGTCAAACATCAGCTCACATACAAATGATCTTCATCTGAGACAGTTAATTTGTTCAGTGGTGAGTATACAGCTGATAAGATATTAATGATGAATATCAATATCTACACATAAGTGAATCAACCATTACAAATTCCTAGAAACCTTTTTTTCCCTTCTTTTTTATGTGCCTACAATAAGCCATTGTAGGCACACTTAACTATTTGGAAATATGACATTTCTAATAATTAAAAGAAGAATCACTTCAAAAATGCAGTGTAAAAGTCTGGGAAATCATCTTTCTTTTTTAAGTATATAAGTGAAGCACATTACATGTGCTGCTTTCTGAGTACAGACAAATGTGACACAGTTTAGACTTGCCCATGGCAGAGTGCCCTGGTGTACTGGTATTACGGGGTAAAAGCCAAAGCATTCCATTTTGGCACAGACTTAGACATTCTGCTGTATCACAGTTTAGATCTACACAAATGGCAGCTTGGTTTAGTCTGAACTAGGAATTACAGGTAGTCCTCGTTTAGCGACCACAGTTGGGACCAGCAACTTGGTTGTTCAGCAAAGCAGTCACTACTTGGTATTCTTGGCCACATTTTTGGAAGTGGTTGCCATTGCCTCCTTCCTAGGGCTGATAAAGACTGGCCCAAAGTCACCTGGCTGTTTTGTGCCTAAGGCAGGACTAGAACTCTAGTTTCCCTGCTCCTAGTCCAGGGCCTTAACCACTAGACCAAACTGGCTCCTCTTGCCCCAAGTTCTTGTTAAAATCAGTGGTCAACCAAGAATCTAATCCCACCTTTGCCAATTCCATCCCCACCCCAGTATTAGCTTTTTCCATCTTTCTTTCCTTATTAGATTTATATCCCGCCTGTTATTCAGGAGGTCAAGGCAGCGTGCTTAGTGCTTTCTCCACCCCACCACAACAACTCTGTGAAGGAGGTTGGACTAGAAGTCAACTGGTGAGCTTTCCTGGCTTAGTATGGGCTAGAATCTGAGTTTCTTAGCCCAACACTTAACCACACACAATCCTTCTCATTTTATATTTTATAAGAATCCCTGTTTGGATTTTATCAAGGCTGTTTTTGAATTACAGTCATGTCCTGTTCTAGTGTTTGACAATGCCTGGGATTGAAAGATGAATGGACTTTGTTTTTATTCTGAAGTGAGAGACTCCAGCAAATGAGGAACCTGTTAGGTTGGCTTGATTTCTAGCCATTTGCTGGAACAAATCACAAATCTCAGTTGAAGGATAGAGTCACGGAAAGAATAGTGTGGTGTAAAAAGAGCCAGCACAAACAGGACAACAGCCATTTATACCATCCAAACATGTCCCTTCCAGTTTTGAAAATGTGTCTGTTTTGATCTGTGCTGGGAGATGAAAAAGGGATGCAGTTCAAAATGTACTTAATCTTCAGTAGGGCATATTGGCAGATCTCCATGCTATGAGCTCACACAGTAGCTCAAAAATGTATTACCCCTAGTTTCTCTGAACCCACATTTTCTTACCAAATTGCACCCTGCTAGTATTTATTAATATGAGTGGCTTTTATAAAAATAACAGCTAAACATTATAATACTGTAAACTTTATTTTATTGTGCGTGAAGCATCTGAGATTGTGCTTGTGTTTTGCTGAAATCTTGAATACAGATGCCCTTTGCCCCAGATGTTCCTTATATGAGATGATAGACAGATAACTCTCAAGTTATGAATGCCCTTTAGGATCAAAGTTTAAATGCTAGTTTTTGACTGTAATAAATGAAAGAATGTGTAAACAAATTACTGTCACATTATTAAAGAGAAATGATACTGAATAGGATTTAAGGAACATCAATTATTTTTCCCCCCTTCAGTCTTAGAACTGGCATGCTTTCACAGAGTTAACTGATAACCTTTAAGTGTCTTTATTTTGCAATTTAATCGATAGTCTATTGGGCTTGCCCCTCTTAATATAATTAAAAGATATACATGGGAAAATACTACAAATGTTTCCAGAAAATAGTTTATTCAATTTAGGTTTATAAATATGAGAATTGGAAGGCATGTTGGATGTAATCAAATCTAAGGATAGGATGTCGGTGCCCTCCAGATGTTTCAGACTACAAATTCCACAATTTTTTGCCATTAGCTGGGTTGAAAAGGATATGCAACATCTGGAGGATACTAGGTTGCCTTCCCCTGATCTGTTCAAACTACTTTTTCATTGCATGAACTTTACTGCATAATTCTGATACAGCTTCCTTGACACATAACTGGCCAACATTTGCTTTTGTATCTCCATTGAAGGAGAGTTCACCATGTCTTGAGGCAGTACGATTCATGATCAAATAAGCATCAACATTAGGACTTTTGTTCTGATCTGCTTTCCTGTTATTTCTACCCATTGTTTCTCATCTTGTCATTTGGAGCAATAGAGATCAGTTCTGCTCCATCCTCTATATAACAGCATTTGTCAATTTTTTTCTTTAAATGTGGTACCAAGAAATGAATATACTACTCCAAAAATCGCCTGACAAATCAGAATAGAGTTTTATTTCCAGTGATTGGACATAATAGTTCTTTTAATGCAGTTTAAGATTGAATAAGCTTGTTTTTGCTAAGTTTGTGATCTACTAAAACACTTAGATTCCTTTTGTATGTTCTGCTTCCAAGTGACATACAAAATGTCACCCCCATTCTATCTTGTGTCTCATTTTTTAATTTGTTTAATACTAAACACAAGAGTTTACATTTATTTGTGCTGGATTCCAGAGCATTGGTTTGGGCATGATATTCAAAGTTGTCAAGATTTCTTTTGAAACTTGATTTGACTTCCATGATGTTGGGAAACGTGGATTCTTTGTGTCACTTGACAATTTAATAAGTAGTCTCTTTATAGCCTCACTCAGTTATTTATAAAACAGGACACAAGATGGACTCCTAGAGCATCACTTGAGTCCTTCCTCCTGGTCAAGTCAGAGCACTTGTTGGAAATGGCTGCTTTACCAGCTGCTGATTTATCTAACAATAGCACCCACCAATCCTTACTTTGCTTTTATTTAGATATGTATTATTGGAATCAAGATATATTATACCACAGCGTTCCCATGTTCTACAAGTCAAGTAGTTCTCTCAGAATAAAAGAAATACAGTAGTCTGGCACTATTTGCTTAATCACTTAATAATCTATTTGAGAATTTTGCCTAATACTTTTTTGAAGTACTTAAAAATTGAGCATTCTAGATGCCCTTCAACCCCCATGCCACAATTGCTTTAATGCCACCTGCTGCATTCATTTTTATTAGCTTATGAATATGTAAAGCAACAAAACTTTCACGTTTACAGCTGTATGTATGTTGCCTTCCATGTGAGCCAGGATTGTACATTATCAAGGTCAAATTCATATAGAAAGTAAGATGGCTTCAGTGCAGCAGAAATCCTGTAAATGTCTACAGGAACACAAGTAATTTGATTGACATTGGCAGGGAGTGGAAGATATTCAGAGTTCTTCCATGTTGAATGTTTTGGATAAGAATGTCTGAATGGGGCTGCTGATATCAGCTGAAGACAGAAATACAATTCAAAATGATCCTGATAAGTTAGAGAAATTGATTGATAATAACAGGATGGAATTTAACAGAGATAAATGCAAAATTCTTCCTTTAGGAAATTAAACACTCAGGTATAGAACAGAGGATAACTAGCTTGACTATGGTACTTGTGAAAAAGATCTTGGAATAGTGGTTAATTAAATTGGAATATAAGCCAACAAGTTGCATCAACAAAGGTATAGTTTCCAAATTATAGAAAATAATAGTTCATTTTATTAAGATCCCACCTTGACTGTTAAGTCCAGTTCTGGGCACCACACCACAGGATGAAAAATAGTAAGCCAAAGAAATTAAAGGCATGAGATAAGAAAAGGAAATACAGCTAAATCTAGGTTACACCAAAACCATTTACTATACCTCTTTGTATCTTTATATTGTTGTAAACTATCCTTGTTTCCACCACATCTCATTAATTATTGCTTTCTTTAAACTTCTCATCTCTCTTTGAAGATTTCATCAACTCAATCCAACCACAACTTTCTCTACCTTTCCCTTACTGATGACCCATTCACTCCTTCATATATTTGCTTTATAATTCAGTCCTCATTCATACTCTTTATATGACCAAACCACCTTAATATACTTCTTTTATATTAGTCATTCCCTTTCGAATTCAGTCTGCATTTAGTCATCACCCATTTATTCTTGCCCCTACTTCTTGTACAATATACAATTAGTTCGTAACCATTTCCACTGCATTCAATTAACTTTTATGTTTTTCTTGACGTACCCATCTCTCACTTCCATATAACAAAGAAAACTGAAGCACACTTTTATACACAGCCACTTTTGCTTTTTTCAACAAGGTTTTATTCTTCATCACAGACTACATATTAACCACTGTTTCCCATTAGTATTTGCATGTCTTAAAATGTCTCCATCTGTTTTTCCATCTTCCATAAACATTCTACCAAGGTACACAAATTAATCTGCTTCTGTCTCTCACCATTTATGTCACTTGCAATTATCTTCATATTCCCTGTGAAACATAATGATCTTGGTATTTAATATAATAATGTTCAGATCCATACTACTTATTACAACATATAATCTCTGTAATAGTCAATGCAAATTATTCAGGTTCTCAGCCAACAATATGGCATTATCTCCATGCAGCAATACATAAGCATTCACATCCTCAATTGTCCGCTCCTGCAAGGTAGGAAATCAACTCCCCAGGAAGGCTTAAATTACTTTTATTGAGATTGGCTTTATTTATTTAGTTATTTTTCAAATTTATATATGCCGCCCATCTCACTATACAAGTGACTCTAGGTGGCATATATACATTTGAAAAAGAAATAAAGCCAGAATAACAGAATCTTATAAATCTGATTGTGCTATATCTCCTCCTCCCTTTTATAGTTCAGTGAATTAGGGAGGCATCTGCCTGAACCAGTTTTGAATGTTATCTTGTTGTTCTAGACTTAAAAATTGTCTCAGGCCCTTTTGCCTAGGAAACTGTTCCTGCATATTTCTATCAAGGTCATTTTTCGTTTTCTATCAACCAGCACACCTCCACCATCACTACAAGTATTCTTTATACTTTGATCTCCTTTGTCCATCCCTTTTTATAAGGCCCTCCCTGCAAATTGCCACAAGCTGGATTTTTAAAAAGCAGCTTGGCTTGAGGATGCTGAGAGACATAGTGGATTGTGGATGAGTGGTAGAAATCCTGGCAGAAGGTAGCATTGGTGTGCAGTGTGGTAAACTGTGTGGCAGTGTCAGCAGGAGCATCTTAAGTATAGCATTGGCAAGAAGAGATAGACACTGGCTGGAGCAGCTCAAGGATGGCAGTGGTGATTATAAGAGCTGGGCAGAGAAAATCGGTGGCCTCACTGGAGTGTCAGAATTGGTGATGGAGGGATTGCAGTGGAAAACATCAGAGGTTGGACTGGGACATCATAGCTGGCAAACCAAGGGTAGTCGCAGACATTGAAGACTAAACCAGGGTGTTGCAGTTGGCTCTGTACCAAGGGGCGTTGGTGTAGCTGAGAAACCAGCAACAGCAAGACTCAGAAAACACACTAAAAGTGTAATAAAGACTGCAACACTAACAGCTATTTAAGGAGACCCTGGAAGAGATAGTCTGATGGAAGAAGACCTATGGTGGAACATTGGCAAAGGGTGTTTGAAGGCCCAGAAGACTGTCAGTTTCCCAATGAAGCTCATGAAACTGACAGTAACTGAAAGAGATGGAAAGGACTCTGCACCAGATCTGAAGCAGCAATCCAGAAAAAAAAGGGGGCTACTGAACAAGTTCCCAATAAATTAAAGTGTTGCAATAGAATATCAGCTATGCACACAAGTGCCCTTGGGCTAAAACTGACTGTGAAGGCAGGATGAAATGGAATAAAATAAGAAATATTAGAAAAGATCGAGCTAAAGTAGAATATTGTATAAAATCAAAAATAGGGTAAGTTATACAACAAGAAATAGAATTATAAGGAGAAGGTGTAGTTTGCTAGGCATAGGTATAGGTTGAAGATACTTACCTGAACAAAAGAGGCTGAAACTTCACAGTTGTATTAACATGTTTATTTTGGTAAAATGCTTGCAATAAAAAGCCCTGGTCTCAGGAATTGTCTCATCTATTACCATTCCTCAAATCAAGCCTACAACAGGAGCATCAGACTTCCTTGTTTTACCCTCAGTGTTGAACCATTTGCCAAGCGTTCCATTTGCCCTCATACAAACTTTACTTCTATCATATTCTGCTCTTAACACAGCCAGCAGTGGAACTTCATTTATACTTACGTGAAACACTCCATGATCAAGCCTATTCGTTTTAACAAATACTTTCTCTAAATCAGTAAACATGTCACAAACATTCTTTCTTACATTTATATATTTTTCAATGAATGAAAAACTGGTCTGCACGTGCCCTTCCCAGCATAAAGCCACAACATGCTTCCCAAATTCTGTTCATTATCACTTGTGATCAGAATCTGCCAATACCTTTCCAAGGACTTTTAACAAATTAATCCCACTGTAGTTTTTGTATTCACTACTACTCTCTTTCCTTTTGTAAAGGGAAGCAGTAACTTTTTCCAGTTGCCAGGTACATGTATTTCATTCATCCATTCATTTTACTATTCTTCTAGGCCTCTGCAGAAGACTTTAGTGCATATGTGTCAAACTCAAGGCCCGCGGGCCACATCCGGCCCAGCGTGTAATTATATCCGGCCCACGAGATCATTTTATATATTATTGTTATTAATGGCCCGGCGATATGAAGCGCTGGTAACACAATAAACTACAGATCCCATAATTCAGCGCTTCAGCTGCCTTGCCGAATGCTTCCCGTGTTAATCAAGTCTAACTTATGATGCTGCAAGTTATTGTAAAGCTAGCCCTCACAATGCCGAAGAGAAAAGTTGATTCTGAAAACAGAGCCTTTAAAAACCGATGGGAGGCTGAGTATATGTTTACTGACGTTGCCGGTAAACCCGTGTGTCTCATTTGTGGAGCTAATGTGGCTGTAATTAAAGAATTTAATCTAAGACGGCACTATGAGACAAAACATCAGGATAACCTGAAAGACCTGAATGCAGAGCAGAAGATACAGAAAGCAGAAGAGTTAAAGAAGAATCTGACACTTCAGCAGACGTTTTTTACCCGTGCAAAATCACAAAGTGAAGCTGCTGTGAAAGCAAGTTTTATCGTGGCAGAGGAGATCGCCAAATCAGCCAGGCCATTTACCGAGGGAGAATTTCTGAAGAGCTGCATGATCAAGGTGTTTGACGTCTTATGTCCAGACAAAAAGCAGATGCTGGCAAATGTAAGCCTGAGTAGAAATACGATTGCTGATCGAGTTTGTGAGATGGCCACTGATTTAAGAACACAGTTGAGTGAAAGAAGCAAAGACTTTATTGCATACTCTCTTGCTGTGGATGAAAGTACTGACATGACTGATACTGCACAGCTGGCCATCTTCATCCGTGGAGTGGACTCCAATTTGCGTGTTACAGAGGAAATAATGGACATTAAATCGATGCACGGGACAACGACTGGAAAAGACATTTTTGAAAATGTATGTCAAAGTATAACCGACATGAAACTGCCCTGGGACAAACTTATTGCACTTACAACTGATGGAGCACCATCTATGTGTGGTGAAAAAAGTGGACTAGTGGGAAGGATGTGAGTAAAGATGCAGGAGGAGAACTGTACTGGTGAGTTAACGGCATATCACTGCATCATACACCAGGAAGCACTATGTGGCAAAGTCCTGAAGATGGACAATGTAATGAGCACTGTAACACAAACCGTAAACTTTATCCGAGCTAAAGGTTTAAATCACCGGCAATTTCAGTCCTTTATGCGGGAGATAGATTCAGAGTTTGCTGACATTCCTTATCATACAGAGGTGCGTTGGCTAAGTCGGGGAAAAGTTCTCAACAGAGTTTTTGAGCTCAGCAACGAAATCTGTCAGTTCATGGACAGTAAAGGAAAAGACTCCACTAATTTTAGGGATGAAAAGTGGAAATGCGAGTTGGCATTTCTGGTTGACATAACAGCTCATCTCAACGCCTTAAACCTCCAGCTCCAGGGACGTGACCGCATGATCACTGACATGTATGACACAGTGAAGGCATTTCAAGTGAAGCTGCTTTTATGGGAGACACAAATGCACCAGTGCAACTTGCCCCACTTTCCCTGTTGCCAAGTAATGTTGAACCAAGTCGGCACAACGGTGTTCCCAAATACGCACTTTGCTGATAAACTGAGCCCACTGCGCACTGAGTTCACACGGCGCTTTGGTGACTTTGAAGAACAAAAAAAGAATTTTGAGTTGCTTCTCAACCCATTTGCCGTCGATGTGGAAACCGCACCTGTGCAGATTCAGATGGAGCTGATTGAGCTGCAGTGTAATGGTACACTAAAGGCAAAGTATGACGCTGCATGGCCCGCACAGTTTATTCACTCCATTCCCGCAGAAATGCCCCAGCTCCGTCTACATGCGGCTCGAACCTTGTACATGTTTGGTAGCACATATCTGTGTGAGAAGCTCTTCTCAGTGATGAAGACTAACAAAACAGCACACAGGAGTCGTCTCACTGATGAGCACCTGCAGTCCATCCTGAGAATCTCCACAACACAGAACCTCACACCAAATATAAATGAACTTGTTGCCAAAAAAGATGCCAGGCGTCCAGCTCTGATAAAATGACATAAGAGCAAAGACAACTGAATGATTTGATTTGTTATTGCTGAAAAGCACAAATTTTATTTATATTTCCAGGTTTTGTTATGCAGCATGTTCATATTTTGAATTTGTATAATTTTAACAGGATATATTTTTATGGAGAGCAAAATCTTTTGGGATATTTAAAATTTAAGTTTATTTTTTATATAAAATGACATAAGAGTAAAGAAATTTGAATGTTTGTTCTTTTAACATTTACTTTATTTCTAACTTGTATAATTTAGACAGGATATATTTTGGAGAGCAAAATATCATAAGTTATTTAAGGTTTGAGTTGATTTATTCCAGAATAATATTCCTGTCTGTTTTTATTCATATTTATGTTCAAAAAAGTTAAGTTTTAAAAGTTTTAAAAGTTTAGTTTTAGTGTGTTCAATAAATGTTTATCCTGTTCGGCCCGCGACCTAAAGTGTGTTTTGGATTTTGACCCCCTGTGCAATTGAGTTTGACACCCCTGCTTTAGTGGTTTACAGCATTTCCATTAAAACAATAAAAGCAATACATAATCATCAGTAAATGAAACCCAAACTCCCCAGCATCCATTAATAGCAGTTTTATATTATATACAAAGATATAGCAGCTTTATATTATATACGATATAGGGATTCAGAAAATAAGAGTTTGGGATATAAAATAAGTCCGTAAATAACATGCTTACTAAATGCCTTAAAAAAGGGCTCAGCCTTTGTCACCTTCCTGTGACAAAGGAGAGGGCACCGTGTGAATTACCTGGAATGAGGAATTCCATTCTTCAACATACAGTACCTCTAACCCTCCCCTGCAAATGTTTTAAATACTCTTTCTTGGATTCTTTCATATCAGTTTCATCCCAAATACTGTAACTTCATCTTTTTTTTTTGCTTTTTAATTCCATTCATTCTGCTGAAGGTTTGTTCTACACTGATTTCTAAAACAATTTTTTATTTCCATCAACATTGCTCTGCATTTACTCTGCCTCTTGTAATATTAACCATGCCTTACTCTCTTTGATGGCATTATTTGGAAGTATCTTTTTCTCTCTACTGTATAAACATATGATATTTCATCTTCATTTTTTTGCAGCAATCATTCTGTTATGTGCGTTTTTCTTTACCCATAGCCTTTTTCACTTCATTCTACCAAACATCAATTTTTCATACTTCCCTTTACCATAACCACACACACTTCTGTGGTACTACTTACTTTCATTCTCTTCCAAGCAGTCTCCACATCCTCTTTTCTTAATTGTTATGTCTACTTTCCTTCCATTGCTTTGGGAGATTAATTTGTCTTCCCATAATTTTTGAATGGGACTTGGATATTCTCTTTTTGTAGCCCGTCTACTTTTTAAATTTTCCTTTTCTTCCATGTCCATTTTTTCCCCCTGGAGCCACTCTTAACTTTAACAAAAATGGTCTACCCCACATTCAGAACCTCTCAACATTTTCCCATCTTTTGACTTGGGTGTTCTCTTCCTGCAGTCATTCTTTCATCCCAGTTTCTTTTATTATTTACCTTTTCTTCTGTGTCCATCTTTTCCCAAGATCCACTCCTGATATTTCCAAAAAATTGTTTTTTCCCACATTCAGGACCTCCCAACATTTTTGCATTCTTCATTAATTCAATCTTTCATCAAAAAGAATCAAAGTAAATAGACATTTTAAGTGAAGGAACTGCCTGATGGGTATCAAGGGAAGAATCTGTAGGCATAATACAGCCTCAGGCTAATATTACCTATTTCTGTTGTGGACTACTGCTCCTAGTATGCTGATGAAAGCAGTAATAATGTAACACAACTGAAATGTTCCAGGTGTGGATGGTTGTTTTATGATAGATTAGCATACTGTTGAAGAAGTATAGGAGAAGGTTAACCAAGTTTTGTCTCGCTCAGTAAACAAAAGATGGCTTCTTGAAGCATATGTTTAACAAGTATGCAATATTGCATATTTTAGATGAAAAGAGTATCTGGAACTAATACAATAACTGAATGCCTTTTCTGATACAGAAGCAGATGGTTTAGTAAATAGACAGAACTTTTTGAATTACTCATAGTGAAATAATTGGCATTCCTGAATAAAGTTTAGGGATACAGAAAATAACAGTTTGGCATATAAAATGACTCCTTAAATAGTATGCTTACAAAGTGCCGTAATTTAAATATCTTAAAACAGGAGAGGATAGGGTGCTGTGTTTAATTACTTACTGGGGTACAGTTGTGCGTTCCTTCATGTGAGTTACTGGATCTTCAAGTGGCTGTAGTAATCAGGAAAATAAAAACCTAGGAGAGTTTCAAGAATAAGAATATCCCTTCTCAGATCCCTAGAATCTGAGAGTTTGATGGATTGAGTAATGTGGAATTAGAGGAGAGCAAACATTTCAAATATGAACTGTTTCATGTTCAAAACGCCCCACTTTGAGTATGAAACATGTTTGGGGTGTGAAGCAGACTGTTCCAAACATTTGAGAAGTGTTTTAAGCACTGTGCTTCGTGCGCAAACACTTCCAAATATCCAAGGCAGCCCATTTAGAACTCAAAACAGGACATTTCAAATCTGAAACTCTTCAAATCTGAGGCCTTTGGAGATCTGCATTCAGAAACAATTATGGCTAGATTTGTTCTCATTTGGTGCAGTTTTATATCTCAATTAAGAATCAGGTAGGAGTGGCCAAAAAAATTGTATTCACAATTATCGCCAGTTGTTGTTGTTTAGTCGTTAAGTCGTGTCCGACTCTTCGTGACCCCATGAACCATATTGCGCCAGGCCTTCCTGTCCTTCACTGCCTCCCTGAGTTTGCTCAGTTTCATGCTCATTGCTTCAGTGATGCTATCTAACCATCTCATCCTCTGCCGTCCTCTTCTCCTTTTGCCTTCAATCTTTCCCAGCATCAGGGTCTTCTCCAAAGAGATCTCTCTTCGCATTAGGTGACCAAAATATCTGAGCTTGAGCTTCATTATCGATCCTTCCAATGAGCAATCAGGGTTGATTTCCTTTAAGATTGACTGGTTTGACCTCCTAGCAGTCCAGGGGACTCTCAAGAGTCTTCTCCAGCACCACAGTTCAAAGGCATCAATTCTTCGGCGCTCGGCCTTTTTTATGGTCCAGCTCTCACAGCCATACATTACTACTGGAAAAACCATAGCTTTGACTATGCGGATCTTTGTCGGCAAGGTGACGTCTCTGCTTTTTAATATGCTATCTAGGCTTGCCATAGCTTTCCTCCCAAGGAGCAAGCGTCTTTTAATTTCATGGCTGCTGTCTCCGTCTGCGGTGATCTTGGAGCCCAAATAAATGAAGTCTGTTACTGCTTCCATTTCTATTTGCCAGGAATTGATGGGTCCAGATGCCATGATCTTAGTTTTTTTAATGTTGAGTTTCAAGCCAGCTTTTGCACTCTCCTCTTTCACCCTCATCAAGAGGCTCTTTAGTTCTTCTTCACTTTCTGCCATTAGGGTGGTATCGTCCGCATATCTGAGGTTGTTGATGATTCTCCCTGCAATCTTAATTCCGGCTTGTGATTCTTCCAGCCTGGCATTTCTCATGATGTACTCTGCATATAGGTTAAATAAGCAGGGTGACAGTATACAGCCTTGTCGTACACCTTTCCCTATTTTGAACCAATCGGTTGTTCCATGACCGGTTCTAACTGTTGCTTCTTGGCCCGCGTACAGATTTCTCAGGAGACAGGTAAGGTGGTCTGGTACTCCCATCTCTTTAAGAATTTGCCACAGTTTGTTGTGATCCACACAATCAAAGGCTTTTGCATAGTCAATGAAGCAGAAGTAGATATTTTTCTGGAACTCTCGTGCTTTCTCCATGATCCAGCGAATGTTGGCGATTTGATCTCTAGTTCCTCTGCCTCTTCGAAACCCAGCTTGTACATCCGGTAGTTCTCGGTTCATGTATTGCTGAAGCCTAGCTTGTAGGATTTTGAGCATAACCTTGCTAGCATGTGAAATGAATTATCGCCAGACATGGTTTTAAAATCCTATAGTGAATAACTTGCCATGAAGTCTGGTATTTTAGTAAAGGAGGCATATAATCAAAATAGAAACAGGTTGAGTTATGAAATAAAAACTAAATGGATTTCTGTATAAGGGCATTCCCTCTAAATCTATGTTTGTAATTGCTTGAATATTTAATATTCTGTAGCATACCTCAAGTTATTGGTTTGGAGAATGGTTGAACGTACATTTGGATCATAATGTAGGCCTTCCTTGTTCAGTTGGTGTGGTACAGATCATATGTGTGTATACAGATTGTACTCAACTGGGCTTAACGTGTGTGGTGGAAGACCTCAGAAAAGTAAACAGTTGAACTTTTCTTCTACAGAAGAACTTGCCACCAATGTCCTGTTTTCTCTCCCTTATCAACATTCACTGTATCTAGATTAGTCATGTGGACAGTATAAGTTAACTGAGGTAAATTAAATGATAAGGATTTGTGAACCATCTCTAGCAGAGTCACAGTTCTGTATCTACAGCTCAGCATTGGTATTAAGTTCTTCTTTGGTTGAGAACAGATGATGGTCAAGGGGAAAACTATGTGCTATCTAATTTCAGATTAGTTAGTTAGTTGCCATTGAGTCAGGCCTGACCCATGATGATTATATGGACAAATATACCATCTAGAGTTGTCCCCAGTGGCAATCAGTAGTCCTTTCAAGGACATTCTGGTGAGTCCCTTGAATGTCTCAATCTTCCTTATCCATTGCCTTCTCCTTTTTTTACTTCCCTCTGTCTTATCACAGCCATTCAAAAAAAAAAAAATTGCCCATTGTATAACATGCCCAGAGTATGTGAGTTTCTGCTTACTAATCATCACCTCAAGGGAGCATGATTTTATTTCATCCATGGCTGATTGATTTGTTCTTATTGCAGTCCATGGTACTTTTAGTAAATGTATTTTGGATTATTTCAAAAATTACAGTATTTTAAAGATAATGAATATTTTTAACTTGACTATACAGTACTGTATGTTTATTTGCAGGAATGCCAGAATACCCATATTTACTTTCAGCTAATAAAGTGGTATCACCTGAATATCTGAATATGTTGGTGTTTCAACCTTCAGTTATATATCATCTGTCATCTCTTCTGGTCCTGCCATTCACTTTGCAGTTTACATGGAATGGGAACTTGTTTCATTCCATTTCCTATTCTGAACAACTGTTTCTCCAAATTCAGCTCTTACAATAGCTTCCTCATTGTAATGACTCCTCAGAAGAGTAATCAGATGTTTCTGGCACACCATTAGCTTTGATATATTCCACATTCTGCCATGGTCTATACAATCAAGGGCCTGGCTATAAAAAGGCAAACCTCCTCCTTTAATTATCTTGCTCTGTTCATTATCCATTTTATTTAACTATCTCATCTTGTGTCTCTCTGTCTTTTCTGAAACCTGTCTTCTCATTTGGCATTTTTCTTTCCATGAGTGTCTCTGTTCTTTGTAAGATATTAAAAAAAACTTTGCATGAGGAAGTGGTGGAATGGTTTGGTAACTTGCACATTCTCTAGTATACATTTTTCTTCCATAGTACAACTGTACACTAATCTTTTCTGTTCTCTAATCCACACAGTTTTGTTTCATATTTCTTAGATTTATATTCTACCATTCCTTCAGATGAAGATGGTATTTTCCATCTCCCGTTTTCCCCACAGCAACAACTCTGTGAGGTACATTGGAGTGAGAAGAGTGATTGGTCCAAAGTCACAGAGTAGCTTCTGTAGCTGAGGACTAGACTCTGGATCTCCACAGTTCTAGTCCAACATCTCAGTGACCACATTACACTGATTCAAACATTTGTTGATATAAAGTCCGTGCTGTTACTTTATCTTGCTGCTTTAAACAATTCAGGTACAATAGGTATTTTATATACAGTATGCCTTATGTTTTTCTGTTTGACAGTTGGTATACCTTTTTTATTGAATATGTTGTCTACAAATGCTTCTATCATTCCATAAACCCATTTGTAATAGGTCTCACAATAGTCTTTCCATCTTCCTTTAACCTTCTGCATCAGAAGTTGTTCTGACTGGATTGATTTCTTCATCTTCTATTTCCTCCCATATAGTCTAATTTGAGGTTCCTGCATTTCTCCAACTTTGGCATTCCAATTGCTCATTCATAATACTATGTCCTTCTAGATGTTGTGTTTTAGCATCTCTTGCAATTTGCCATACAATTATTCAGTGCCTTCCACTACTGCATGTATGATGGGTTTGACTGTCTTCTTCTGGGTTTGATTTTAGAGTTATGGGTTGTGGTAGACCACAATGCTTTGAATGTCAGAGGCTTTAGTATCCTTCAGATTTCTTACCTTAGAATGAAAAATGTCCTGCTTGAAACCCTGGAAAGCTAGTCAATGTTGATAACATTGGGTTAGATAAGTCAAGAGTCTCATTCAGTATAAGGCAATGTATCATATTTGTTATTTATTTATTTATTTATTTTCAAATTTGTATGCCGCCCCCCAATGGGTGACTCTGGGCGGCTCACAATAATAAAAAAGAAGAAAAAACACAGGACTCTCCAGACATGGACATAATCTATAAATAGTTAAAAAACATATATTAAAAATGGCCTAAAAACCTCCTATAATTTGGCCCCAAAAAACCTGTAAGATGCTGGGGGGGGGACAACCCCTCACCCCACCAGCCATCTCCACAGGTGCGGGCCCCCCTCTGGCCCCCAGGCCTTCTGGCAGAGCCAGGATTTGATCTCTTTCCTGAAGGCCGTGAGGGAGGGGGCACACCGCACCTCAGGTGGCAAGATGTTCCATGGGGGGGCGCTACAGCAGAAAAGGCTCTCTGCCTAGACCCCACCAATCGAAATTCCTTGACTGGTGGGGTCTGCAACCTGCCCCTTCTGCTGGACCGAGTATCACAGTGTTGTCAAGGTGGTGGTCAGGGACACATCATTGTGTAGTTTCATCCATATTATACTAGTATTTTATCTTGAAAATAATTAGGTAGCCTGTTTTACCTTTGTATAACCTAAGTTCAGTTCTCCTGAATTGTAAAAAATAGGAGAAATTAAAGGAGAGCCATCAAAGAACCCCTCTCCAGTCAGGCTGCTTCTCCTGTGGTTGATTCATTGGAGAATATATGTGTGTGTATGTGTGTAAGTATATGGACAATGGTTTTACTTTGATCTTGTAGGCATTAACCCCATGCAATATAACTAATGCTCCACATAACAGCAAGGAGCATTTGTACGTTAACTACTATTAGGTTATTGAATAACTGTGTTTACATAGAAACCAGTGAGAGCAAGAGAGAGCCTTTGTATAAGCAGATTAAATGAACACATATGGTTCTCTTTCAGCAAAAAAGCTCCCAAGGTATTTTTGCTCCATCTGATCTCATTGCCTTGATGCACTGAGTGGGGTCTTGTTAAATACTGCTGACTTTGGGCAGTTGTACAATATGTAGGTTAACTCTGCACTACATGTTCTCTGCAAGGGTATACTGTGCAGATCTGTCTTTCTGTTTGGGAGGAAGAGATGCATCTGCTCTGGCTGAAGCTCTTCTGCGTTAGTGGAGTAGGACACTAGAAAGCATTGCTTGACTTCTGTTCCCTAGGGCAGCATGTCTCCAGACAAATCGTACTGTATGACCTTGTCAGGACTTGCAAGATAAGCACAACTAAGAGGAATAGGTCTCTATGTTGCAGGGGAGACCTCCAAGATAGGAAAGGCAATGTCAGCTGGTTCACTTTGAAATGCAGCCTTTCATTACAGCTGACTTTTTCATTTCACATGTGATTTCTCTGTTACTTACAGACAGGACAGCGCCTCTGTTTCATACCATCAGCTCTTTATTGCAAGCATGGTATCTTATTCCTAATTTTATTCTGAGGTCATCCCATTATTTTTCTTGCAGAGTGGGAAATTCATGTTTAAAAAATGTTGCTGTTCTCCTGATCGCTGTGCTATGCAAAACTTGTCAGGTTGGGCAGTGGCTGAGAAGATAATTTTGTTGATGTATCCTACTGCCATGTAAACTTAGTTGTGGTATCATTTACTCTGTTCCTATGCTCAAGAATGAGCACTGTGGATTATGTTGCTAATATGGCACCAGTCAAGTGCAAAAGAGAGGTACAGGTAGTCCTCGGTTGATGACCCTAATTGAGACTGGCAACTCTGCTGCTAAATAAAGCAGTCACTAAGTGGGAAATTACATGACTGTGACTGAGCTTTCCAGCTGGAAAGAGACAAGACTACTGAACTCAGGTTCACACCTTCAGCTTTCGTTTGCCTTGTAACCGCTTCCCCGCCCTTTGGAATGCTCAAGTGCCTGCTTACTGTCTTGTACACATTGAAAGCAATGCAATCGCGCTGCAGCCTGGGGCTGGGAGCCATGGGCACACTACGCAAACAGCTTATTCTCTTGAAATCCCTTTGTGTCCAATCTCTCTCCTCTGCGGGGGAGGGGGGAGAAAAAAAGCAAGCAGTTTCTGTAGGCAATCTCTCATTTGCTTGACCCTTCCCCCCTCCCACAGAACAGAAAGATTGGAGAGGGATTTCAAGAGAGTAACCTGTTTGCTCTTCTACATATCGAGAGCAATGCAATTGCACCAGCACCAGAAAAGGGTCAGACAAAGGAGAGATTGCCTACAGAAATTGCTTGCTTTTTCCCCCCCCTCCCCCTTGCAGAGCAGAGATTGAAGAGGAAAGATTTCAAGAGAGTACTGTAAGTTGTTTGTGTAGCATGCCCACAGCTCCCAGCCCTGGGCTGCCAGCATGATCACATTGCTTTCGAAGTATAGAAGAGCAAACAGCTTACTCTCTTGCAATCCCTTTCTCTCCAATCTCTCTGCTTTGCAAGTGGGGGGGAAGCACCACAGGTCAGGCACAGGACAACACATGACTGAGGGATGCTGCAAGGTTTGTGAATGGTTGTAAATGGTCCATAAAGTTATTTTTTCAGCACCTTTGTAACTTCAAACGGTTGCTGAATGAATGGTCGGTAAGTGAAGACTGTATTGACAAAGTGAGTAGAAATACCACCCAAAAAAATATTCAGGAAAAGAAACACGGGGGTAGTAGCAATGGAATTTGCCCACTGACCCAAATATGTGACTGAGGTTTTGGAGAAAAACCAGGGGAGGAAGAAAGAATAAAGTAGGCTGAAGAAACACACATATACACACAGTTGGAAATGTGGACAAAAATAAAAACTATATGAAAAATAATAAGAGGAAAACATTTTATCCTGCATGGTAGACTTGTGAGAAAGCTAAGAAATGTTGGATACAGATTCATATAATAATGCAAAGGATCTTAAAGATTAATATTGCTAAGAAACCAGAACTCTTTTTATTGGGACTTATGGACAATGAATTAGAAAAGACTCAGGGTAGATTGATATTGTATATAGTACCTGCAGCAAGTTTATTGTATGCACAGCAATGGAAGAATAATTATATGATTGGATTGTGAAAATGTCAGGATTTGCAGAAATGGTGAAACTGACCTGTTTGGCCAGAGAACAAATAACAATTCTCTTTGAAAGATTGGAAACCTTATATGGATTTTTTGCTGAAAGAAGAAAAAATGTATTGATGATTTATGGATTTGAAGATTAAGAAAGATGCGGATTAAAGGAGGGGGTGAGGAGATTTGCAAACTATTTAAGAGGGAGGAGGAGCAATAAGATTGTAATTATCTATTGAAAAGAGGGTTGGAAGTCATTTATATATTTCTTAACTTTAGTTTTCTTTTTCTTTTCTTGTACTTTTTATTTTTCTTTCTTTTCCTTTCTTTTTTATTTGTCTTTTATTATATGAAAAAAATGTAATAAATATACATTAAAAAAAGAAAAAGAATAAGAGAAAAGAATCCAAACATTAGAAAGCACTCTATAAGAGTGCAAATTAATTCCCCTTTTCCAATTTACTGACTACCAGATTGGTTGGATTCAGCACCTATAATCTCTTAACTGGTACATCTGAGGGCACCTGAGTGGGAAAGGCTGATTTCTTTAATGTGTTTTTACAAATCGGGAATGTGAATATGATAACAGTCACAAAGACAGCAACGCGTGAGCTCTATCCTTATCATGAATTTAGAATCTCTTATGAATTACCAGTTCTTGCTTCCTTAACAAGAAACCAATCCGGTACCAGCTTCACTGTAAACATTATTTGCAGTACTGTATTCTAAAAACAAATAGTTTTCACCCCCAAACTCATTGCTATTGCTGATAATGGCAGTGTTCTTATCAAATGGTGGGCCAGTTTTGTTTAAAATGCTGGTTTGTCACTATTTCAAATCCTGCTGGTACTTACTGACCATCTGCTTGGCTCCACCTGCAGATGGAAACAACCACAATATCCAGAAACACATGTCCAGTCTAGGACCTCCCACCTCTCCTTTTAATGTCAGTATTAAAAACCAGGGTTTGGGGTTGACTTTTGGACCCTGGCTTCTAAGAGAAGTGATAAGTCAGAAGCCGGATTTAAACTTAAAATTAAGCTTCCAGTGGGTTCTAAATTCCTGGCTATAGATACCACTCCTATATAGGAAAAACTAAGCAGAAACAATTGAAAAGTGTGCTCTTGCACACTTGCTACTTCCCAGCATGTCAGAATTCTCAGTAGCTTACTATTTTTTGTGAGCACTATCTAATGAGCAGTGTGCATTAATCTAATTGCTACACTCATGTATAGCTCTAGAATTAGAGAAAGTTACTTGAGATAGCCATATTAGCAAACTTTTCCAAAAGTAACATTTTCCATTTTGAGTGTTGATAAAATATAATACTTGTACCTCAGAAGCTCATGGAAAACTATCTATTTGCATAGCAAATGGATAAGAATTGCACATGTATTACATTATGTGATTAACCGCTTTAAAAGTCTAGTTTTAACAATTACTGCCTTTATGGAAGGATAAAGAACTTATCAGCCATAACATCTGAATGGCCCAAGATTTCCAATCTGTGCCTTTAAGCCTACACTGATGTTAATGTTAAGTCTGTAGTCCTTACTTTTAGAGACTTGGGTCTTTTGCATGCTCCCTCCTTTGCTTTCAGTTGAGCTTCTGAAGCTCATCTACCTGTTCCATTCATCACATTGCTTCCTCAAATCAGCTTCCTGTTAGTTTTCCTTTGAATATTTCTGTATTACTGCATTTATTTGAGAGCTAAAATGGTAGGTTTTCTTCAAATAATTTGATTTCAAAGTGGGAAGGTTGTCTTAAATTTGCTGAGAATGCAATAGTGGAGGCAGAGAGGTATATTTCCCCTATCTAGTCTTATTTTTATAGGTGGAATCCTCCTAAGTCCAGGATCTTCTTACTGTACTTTTGCCAAAATAGAACACTAAAGAGTATTCTGCAGCTTAAGAAAACTTCCCATTCTGAGATAGAGCACACAAGTTGAAATTTGGAGCAGCACTTTTGGCTTTCCCAGTACAGAAGACCCAAAAGCAAATAGTTGATAATGTGAGATCAGCCTGTGGCAGAAGAAAAGCACATTACTGCTCAAGAAGTATCAGTGAAAGTCCTTGCCCATGTTCTATTTGATCTCCCTTTTATGAAAACCATAATTGATTCCCCCCATTCTGCCTCTTTCTTGAAGACTGATCAGATAACCTCTTCTCTCTTGTGGATTGGGTAGATGTTCTTCCACCTGCTGCACTCTCACGTCTGCTTCCATTAGCTAATTTCTGTTTATATGTATCCATTACTTATTCATGATCCTCTGGATCAATCAAAAGAAGCATTTGATGAAACTTGATTCAAGCCTTATCTAGAGGTTATGGCCTCTCTCACCCCCGCCCCATGTTGAAGCCAGGAATGTAAGCTACCTAGGTTACTGCAAGGTTTGTAATGCAGCCAAAGCAGAATGTTGATTCTTGACTATTTGTGGGCACATAATACAAGAGAGAGAGGAAGACAAGAGGAGGAGAAGGAGGAAGAAGGGGAGGAGAAAAAAAGTTTCATAAAACACATATAGTAATTTATGGTATTTAAAGCGGCAAAGTTAAGACTGGTCAGAATAGGAAGCCAAGTTCTTCTTCAAATAATCTATGGCTGATAATGATATATTTTCACCATAGAAATACTAGCTCAAAGAGCGCATGCTCTAGAAGGTCCTAGATTTTATCATTCACTGGGAAAAATCCTAATATTCACTGTCCTTTAATCTAGTGATTTTTTTAGCTTTCTGGACTCAGAGAGGCCAGGAATAAGCTAATAGCAACCAAAAGACACATTTTGGCTGAGTCAGGATTCTGTGATATTTCAGCATTTTGCAAGACCATGAGATGATTTCATAAGAATTCCTTTTGTTGCATCTTGTCAGCAGCTCCTCTGTGGCAAGTATCCATCACTCTGGAGAGGCATAAAACAAGCAGGGGTCATGACAATGATTGCTTAGCACACAAAGTGATATCCTGGCTCTCAACCAGTCCCTCTTCCAGGTTGCCCCTCTGCTGCAGCTTTTGCTATCAATCCTTCCTCTGTAGACTTCCCATGAAATGGAAAAAAATCTTATCAAAATCTCTTTTAGCAGTGATGCAGAGCCAGCCATGATTTTAACATTGATATTTATGACAAAGGTCATTAAATCTTCTTCCTCGAACCTCCATCTTAAAAATTTCTGCAGAAGTGCCCTACATAGATCAGGCTTTTCTGATAACAAAAGCCCGGTCATTTTGAGCAAAGAAGTGGGTAGTGGCAGAGAGGGGCTGCTAAAGCTTTTCCCCAAATGCCACTTCTCCGTTCCAGTTTTCCCTCAAGGTGGGATTTCCTCTTGTTATTACAAAACTGTTAAAACTACTAAGCATTCAGCTGTCCAATTCATTTTCTTAAAGCTGGTTTGTGCTTCGCCCTTGAGTAAAATAAACATTAACCGCTACTGTTGCTCTAGTGGTGCCTTCTCCCCCAAAGCATTGCTGCACACATGCGCGCGTGGGCATGCACACACACACACACACACACACACACACAGTATCATGGCCTGGGTTGACTGAAAAAGATTTGTATTTCTCTTTCTCAACAAGAAACATATTCCAGAACAAGCCCATTTTATAGGATGTCATGCAGCCCCTCATCTGCCTGTGTATTTCAGCCACTTTTTAGAAGTACTGTAGTTCCTGTCAGTTTCTTCCTATAAAGATGACAGAGACCCTCCCTCTCTGGCATCTGTGATGTAAATTGGCTGGCCCTATCCTTTTCTCCTCCTCTGGTTGATCAGTTTGAGCTTTTACCCTGGCCAAGTTGGACCCTTTGTTTGTGTGAGGAATTATCACAAGCTGATGTACCAAGATGAATCCAGCAGTAATTTCTGTGGTTATCACAAAACACTTTTCTAGTCCCTATCGCATTGCCAGTTTTCATGGTACATAATCCCCTGGTAAAGGAATCTAAAAATAATCAGGATTGTATGTAACAAGGTTACAAAATTAATTGCATTTGTATCGCACCTCCCTCTAAGGAGATCAGAGTAATATTTCAGCTCCCTTTATGTTAGGTAGCTTAAGGTAGCATTTTTGGACTCATAAGACTTGGGGAACTGAGTTAAAGGGAAATAGCAAAGAGTTAAAAAATTAATTGAAGCTTTGAGCCTGGAAATCTCACATGTCAGTCTAACACTAGCCATAAGTGAGCAAGGACTACACAGAGTTAGATCTTGTGGTATTGGAAATGGGTGAAAACCATTGTATAAACCCAGCTGCATGCTATATATCAAGGGCGCATGGCTTTTAAGCAAAGACAGCTTTTGCCTGGTTTATTCAAATAGGTGACAGATTTTGGCACAATTCAGTAATGCCTTTGAATGTGGGGCAAGCCTGGGAAATGGGAAAAAGTTAACTATTGAAACTGGAGGCAAAGTAAAGCTTTGTGCCTTCCACAATATTTGCAATGTAACTGCTTAAAAAGAAATGTAAGAATGAACCAAGTGGGGCTCTTTCCATTTGTCCCAGTCTGAACTGCATCAGGCAGACTGAATAGTTTATGTGTCATTCTTCATGATAAGTTGGGGATCCAGTAAATGCAGACTGTAGAAATTGGAGATACAGTGGTACCTCGGTTCACGAACTTAATTCGTTCTGCGACTCTGGTCGCGAACCGAATTGGTCGTGAACTGAATCAAATTTTCCCATAAGGTTCAATGTAAATACAGTTAATCCATTCTGACCCTTCCGAATTTGGTCGCCAACCAATTTTTGATCGCGTCCTGAATCAAATTTTCCCATAAGGTTCAATGTAATTACGGTTAATCCGTTCTGAACCATATGTATTATTTTTTTTTAAACCACAAAAATATGACACAAAGTACAGTACGAAGAGAGAGAACGCTAACCTTGCTCGACACGACTTCTGGCGTGGAGGACAGGAAGGCGGGTGGGGAGGCGGTTACTGCTTGGAGGGAGAGTCCCCCTCCCTACAGGAAGCTGCAATCATGGGTCACGGGAGGGAAAATGGCCACGGATCCTGTTCGTCACCCGATCCGGCGTTCGCGAACGGAGGCAAAATTTTGCAAACGGAGCTGTTCGTGAACCGAATTGTTCGTGAACAGAAGCGTTCGTGAACCGAGGTACCCCTGTACTTAAGACCTGATATGCAACAGTGTTCAGCTGTCAGATATATGGTGGGAGGCCACAGGTTCCACCAGTTGCTGTAACAAAGTGTGCACATATCTATAATATGCTTATGCTGGTCTGTTTGTAGACAGTTTGGGGACTTGGATGGGATAGAATTTTCTGCCATAGTTCTAAACCCTGAACTTATAAAGCCTTCTGAAAGGGACTATAAGAAATGTCATCCAGTCCAGCCATCCTCCCTGTATTCCTATGAAAACTGTTTAAATAAAAAAGGCAAAAGTGAAAGATTATCAATTCTCTGATTATCTTGATCCTGATTCATACAGGCATATATATACTACCTTATTTGCAAGGTGGGGGGAGATTGCCCCTTTGTGGTGGCCATCTACATGTTTAATTCATGTACTTCTGCTGTTGCAGCCATTTACTGCTGAATATGCACATTAAAAGTATTTCTGGAAATGACATACTTTTGCAGCTGATTGGCAAAGAAAGGAAACAAGAGCAGGAGTGATCACTGAATATGTACAAATGTAAACATGTGTAGACTATATGGTTGAACTCTCCTGTGACTGATTACAGGGAACACGTGTGTGGTTGCAGGAACAGGACTATATGTGGCCCTGCACTCTTGGATCCTGTGCTAATGGCTCCATGCTCCTTACTTCAGACTATGGTGAGGTAAGTAAAATTGAAGACTTCAATGAACCACTGAGGAAAGTACTCCTGGATAATGCTCCTGCCCATTTGAGGTAAATTTAAAAAAATAAATAAAAATTGGGAGACGCAACTGATGCCTAACATGTAGTGCCTAAGATGGCCAAGTGTTGAGTGTTGGCGGTCTCATTTTGCCTGGACAGGTATATTTTTCTTAAGAGTTTGCTCTCCACTCTCACTTGCAAATTCGTTTCCCTGAATTGCATTTCCGTTCTTTGACCCTGAAACAGAGCCGCAAAGTACACAGGTTCTCAGGAAGGGCAGCAACACACCTAAGCAGACTGGGGGAGGCTCTTGAAGCTTCCAAGCGATTCACACTCCAGTAGTTCTGAAGCTGGCTAGCTTTGAAATTGGAGATAATCCCTGTAGTAATATCTTAAATCAGTCATCTTCTCCTTTCTCTAGGCACATCCTCCTCCTTCCAAATCTCTCTGGTGTATTAGGGAGGGAGGCCTGCGTCCTTCCCTGCATACATAGACAAGATGACCTAATGCAGATCAGTTATCTTTTAATGTGATCTAACAGCCATTACAGCATCTCAATGAGGCTTGCTAAAAGAGCAATAGAAAGGTGGATATCCTTTCAGTGTGTGTTTTTCTATATTAGCAATTACTAGTATAGAATCAAAGATGGAGATGCAGGAGTTTGATCTCATGAGTGTCCTTATGGCATCTGACAATTTGTTATAACATTTACATGTTTGAGGCATGAAACAGTGCAAAGAGCACTGCAGTGCTTAAGAGCAAAGCAGTGACCCAAATCGTAAGACGTTTCTACACTGGAACCTTCAGCTGCTTGTCTCCTGGGTGTAAACCAGCTGGAAAGGAAGCCAATTTAAGAAATCCCTTTTCACATTTCAACCCTTTCCTCTGTTTCAGCCATGCAGACAGCTTGGCGTTCTGTCTGGATCACATTTACCATGACCCCTGATTGGCAAAGTCCCTCACTACTTTACCATTCCTGGACTGGTAAAAAAAGAAAGAAACCCTGTAGTTTACCATTTTTCCTGTCTCTTAGGCCTAGAAAGTGACAGAAACTTAGCAATTTCACCTAGTTTTTTTTTTTTTTAAAGCCCAGTTTTTCATTGTTTCACTGGTGAATTTATTTTAAAAAGTGGTCATGGAGGACAATAACCAGTGACTGGAAAAGAGAGGGTGATCCTGCCAAGTGCACAGTAGCTGGTTCCAGTGGAGGTATTTGCCTACAATAAAATGAGGCACAGTAGGTGAACAGTCCACTTGAATTGGCAGAAGTAAAAAAAAATACTTTTGATGTGTAGCATAAAATGATGGGCAGAGATTGCCTTTCCCAGTGGGCTAGGTGTGGGTAGCAGACAATGTCGTGTGTTGCTGCCCTCAAGAAACAGTCAGTGGCCTGTATTCACACTGGGTCAGGTTACATACAGATTAATTCTTGGTCACTATCAAATTACTGTAGATTATTGCAAAATGTTGCGTATGGGGCTACCCTTGAAAAACTGCTATGGGCACAAAATGGACTACCAGAATTCTTCTGTAGAATCTGTGTCTGTATTCAGGGTCAAAGGCTCCACTTCATACTACATCACTTTAAAAAGGTTCAGTTGATAGGAATATGAGACAGGGTTTTAGCTGCAGCGGCATCTGGTTTATGGAGTTCCTTCCAAAGAAGTTGCCCTTGCTCCATCCCTGATGGTTTTAGGTGGTTAGTAGTGTTTTTTGTCTTTAAATGGTAGCACTGCATATATTAATGCACTGATGTCATTCTCTCTGGCTTCTAAATCTGAACTTGATTCTTTTTTAATATTGCTATGGTGATTTTATTAATTTTGATTGCATTATAAATCACCTTGAGAGTTCTTTTTAGGGCTACCATATGATCCTGAAAGGTTTGCTTAAAGGACATGTGAATACAAGAAACTCATATCTGCAAGCATGCATGATTGCTAGCTGGCTTACCATACCCTTGGAGTATGAGTCTAACACAAGTCCTTTACTATTACATCTAGTTCAGCAGATGATAGTCACCCAGGACATGCAGTCATTTTGCAGTTTTCCATCTCTCTATGCAATTTTTCCCTTCCCACTAGGTGTTCTGCTATCCATGGGCCTCTCTGCCAAAAGAAAAAATTCTGCCAATGCATCAGTCAAGTGTAGAAGGTGTGGAGGACATGTCCATGCTGGGAGACCTGCATGAGGCTGCCATCTTGCTCAATCTGCACCAGCGCTACAAGCAGAACCACATCTATGTGAGTGAACAAATGAGACTGGTTCTCTGCTAATCTCTCCAACAAGGTGCTAGACCAGAAACCTCCCCAAAAGAGGACTTATCTGCATGACTGTATCCTCAGGCTATGATAAGTAGACTTGATATCCAGGTTTGCAGGAGCCGTGCCTCTCTGAAGTGTACTTTGATGATTCTAAGCTGCTCTGTACATGTTTGGACCATGAGCACAGAAGCTTGGTTAGAAACCTCTGAGAATATTTGGATAGTTTCTTAGTAAAACTAGGACCATGCCAACCTATCAAATAGAGTCAGATAGTAGAATGAATTGGTGGGATATATACAGTGGTACCTCGGTTCACGAACTTAATTCGTTCCACGATTCTGGTCGCGAACCAAATCAAATTTTCCCATAAGGTTCAGTGTAAATAAGGTTAATCCGTTCTGACCCCTATGAACGTGGTCGTGAACCGAATTGGTCGCCAACCGAATCAAATTTTCCCATAAGGTTCAATGTAAATAAGGTTAATCCGTTCTGAACCATATGTTGTTGTTTTTTTAACCACAAAAATATGAAACAAAGTACAGGCGATCTCACCTAGAGGAAGCCACAACCACGTGTCAGAGCAGGGAAGATGGCCGCGGGTCGTGTTCGTCACCCGATGCAGTTCGCGAACGGAAGCAAACTTTTGTGAACGCTGCTGTTCGTGAACCGAATTGTTCGTGAACAGAAGCATTTGTGAACCGAGGTATTACTGTACTACATTTTTGAATGCTCACCCAAGTATAAAAAGAGAAAGCAACCAGCATGTAGGTTGAAACACAAACATGCAAGTTTATGTGCATGCCAAATTTCAGCCTGCTTCCTGAGCTTTAGTCTTCTATCTGCAAAGAGAAAGAAAGTGCTTTCATATAAGGGGGAGTTAACTAAGTGTGCCCCTTTCCTGTATTCCAAAGGGGTAGAATCCATGCTGCAATCCAGCGATTCTGCCATCTCATTCCTACTTCTGGTATTAAACATCCGATTTCTCGCTGCTTCTGCAAATGTAGATTGGAGATGAGGAGGAGCAGGCAATTCCGTATCGAGCAAGGTGACTGTGAGATTATGGGAGTGCAAGAAAGGAGATGAAGCATGTTCCCTTTTCTTCTTACCTGCACTTGAGTGTTTTTAAATTCTGATATTGAAATGTGGATCTTAACACTGTTGCATCGCAACGGTTACTAAGGCAACAAGGACTGAAGGCATTTTATATTCCAGTAAATGATCAATTAAATGACCTGTTTTCTAGGAAGCATCTTCTATTTTGAGCAAGCAAGGGACTTGCAAATAATGCATTATGCTGTCTAGTGGTAACCTATTTGTTTTTTACCATCTGCACCCAGCTCATAATCTGTGCCCCCAGCCCCTCACTCTCTCCCCAGCAAAGAGATCTTTACAATCCAGAGCTCATAACCCACCAGCCTCTAAAGCAGTAATGGCAAACCTATGACACGCATGTCAAAAGTGACACGCCACGACATTTGGGGTGACACGCCAGCATTTGCCAACACCCGACAACAACTATTCTCCCTGTTTGAGTTACCAAAAAAACTGAGTTTGTTTTAGCCGTATTTCATTTTTGTAATTATTCGACATTTCTTCATATAATACATAGTGCCACACGTGATTGGACTGTATTTTTTTAAATAAATGAATATGTAAAGAATTGTTTCTCTTTTGTTCAAGAGGGGGGTGACATGCCAGCAGAGTCATTAGGCATTTTCTGAATTTTTGATACACCGAGCCCAAAAGGTTCACCATCACTGCTCTAGAGCTTTCATTTGTCCACTACTCTTTTGCATCTGATTGCCTCTCCTCTCCTCTCCTCTCCTCCTCTCCTCCTCTCCTCTCCTCTCCTCTCCTCTCCTCTCCTCTCCTCTCCTCTCCTCTCCTCTCCTCCTCTCCTCCTCTCTCCTCTCCTCTCCTCTCCTCAGAAAGAGAATGAGAATAACAACATTTACATTGTGCTCTTTCCAGATTCAGAACCTTCACGTACATTGTCTAAGGGCCAGATAGAATAACAGAGATGGATCTGTATCCGCTTCTTGTGTCTTGCACTTTTGTGTGTGTGTTACATCTGATGCCAGCTGCTCTACACATAATGAAGTGACATCACTATACTGCTCATTTCCTTGGCCCTACCAGGCAATGCTATGAAGGGGGGCGCGGGGGCACTGCACAATTTATTGCTCGTGTTAGATATCAGTAGGAAGAAAAATGGCAGCAGTTCTAGGTGTCTTAAAAAGTATCATACAGCAATCCTGTAATACCTGGGATCAGCCAGAGAGAATGCTTCTGCAAAAGGGTTTTTTAGTTTGTTTGTTTGTTGTGTGTTTTTGGTGAAAGGCAGACCAAAATCTTTCCTCAGGGGAAAGAGATTCTAGAAAATTTAACAGATTTTTTTTAAAAATAGTTTTTATTTGCTATTAATCATTTCCCTGGAGGAAAAATTACAAGACATAAGGAAAAGCATGTAATTTCTCAAACGAATTATGCTTGCATGTTGTAAGGTGGAACAGTTTATTTCAAAAAAACACTACTGTAGTGGAAACCATTGGTGATCAGCCAGTCTTTTTTAACGGGGAATTTATTTCTAAACAATCCCAGGCATTTAGTCATCTTGGGGACCAGAAGTGGCCAGAAGACTAATGGATGTCACTAATGGATGAAATTAGAAAGAACAGGCTTTCTGGGTGTTTGATAAGATCAGCAAAAGTGATGAATGTTGCAGCTCTGTTTAAAAACAAGAACAACCAAAGATCTTGAGGGCTGAAATCTTCTCATGTTTATTAATAACTCAGAAGTAGCCAATTTTGGTACACTGCTGAGCAGATTTGGAATTAGGGGACCCTATTGTGGGCACTTTCACAAAGTGATTGCAATGGTTGGCATGTCTAATAAAAAGTTACCTAGCACTCTCTGCCATTCCCTCTATCTGTTCAGAAGACTCTTTTGTTGGGGAAAGGGGGAGGGTGTCTTTTTTTTTTGTCTGTGTGTGATGTTGAGCATACTTCCAAAGAAAGCAGAGTCATCGCTTCCATCATCATCTTACTTTACACAATGCTTTTGAGCCTTCCTAGGCTCTATAAGCTTTTGTAGCCCACTGCTTTGTTTTCCTGACCATAAAAAATACAAGGATAATTCAAAATAGAAGAGAGCATCTGGGAGCTCTGGACTGAGTGACAGGGAGCAACTGTATCAGTTAGTCTTAAGGTACACTGGAGTACCTTAATCACTGTTCATATTTGTTACAGCAGCTACTTTTTGAAGGCATCCTTAACATGTTCTCAACATTCCAAATAAAGCCACTGGACTAGTAGGGTGGTCTATCCCTGAAATAGCATAATGTAGATAAGAAAATAAAGAAATGGGTTATTAGAACTCACTGCCTGATTCTTAAACACTTACAGGCATGAGGCTTTCACTCCAAGCTGGGACTATGGAGACACATACACTACTTTCTACTTAATGTTTTCTGTTTAATGCCCCATTTCCAGTTGCAGTAGTTTCTGCTTCTGAGGAAATAGGATGAGGTCCTAAAAATAGAAAATGTGCCCTGTTTCACCTTTCATGACTGAAACATTCAATAAAGAACATGTATTACAGCAGTAGTCCTTAAAAATATCTGTTTGAAAAGTAATTCAAATTCTTGGCTTCCAAAGATTTATTCTGCAGATGTATACAAACTATACTTTCATCTATTAAAGAAGATACTCTGATCTTCATCCTGTATTTGGTTAATGAGAGTTTATATTATATTCTGGTTTTCAGGATTCTTTAGATTTATCTGTTGCCTCAGACTGTGCAGATTCTAATAGCTTCCTTCAGCAGTGTATTTTTAGAAACCTGTAATATACCCTCTTATATGCCCTTTTTTTGATTGAGCTGCTAAGGCTTGGTTCTTTAACATTTTACTCAATATATTATCTCCACTTACACACATTGATTTTCCTCCTGTCAATGATGGAATCTCCATTCTCAGATAATAGCTTTTGATGTATTTAAAAAAACCTGCCCAAATACCTCCTGGTCAAAAGCTCATCACTGAATCCATGCCAGTTCTACAGATCAAGCTACATACAGTGGTACCTCGGTTCACAAACTTAATTCGTTCCACGATTCTGGTCACGAGTCGAATTGGTCATGAGCTAAATCAAATTTCCCCATAAGGTTCAATGTAAATAAGGTTAATCCGTTCTGACCCCTACGAATGTGGTCGCCAGCTGAATTGGGCGCAAACCGAATCAAATTTTCCCATAAGGTTCAATGTAAATAAGGTTAATCCGTTCTGAACCATATGTATTTTTTTTTAACCACAAAAATATGAAACAAAGTACAGTACAGTACAGTATGAGGAGAGAGAACGCTAACCTTGCTTGAGGCGACACCAAAAAGCTTCACAGCAAGTTTCTGTCTGCGACCGCAATCTTGCCTAGAGGAAGCCACGACCACCTGTCAGAGCAGGGAAGATGACCGCGGGTCGTGTTCGTCACCCGATGTGGAGTTCGCGAACAGAAGCAAAAATTTGCGAATGCTGCTGTTCACGAACCAAATTGTTCGTGAACAGAAGTGTTCGTGAACCAAAGTATTCCTGTATTATGCAGGAAATTGCCACTTTGCTTAACTCTCTTCAGAACCTCAATGTGTTTTCCCACTATGGGACAAAGATGAACAGGAGTGGTAATTTCCATTTTAAAAGCTCCCTGGGAGAAATAATTAAACAGGCCCAGTATTATGACCCCCCCCACATTACAAGAAGATAAAGGCCAGGGGAGTGTCTCAAATTTGTCATAGGAGTTCTGGATCTTTGAGGAGAGCTTAATCTAGGATTTTGATCTGGTTCAAAACACTGTTTGCTTGCCCCTGCAAAACAACTGAGAAGGGTATGTGTAGCACTGGTGGTGCTCTGCTGCCATTGTTAAACACAAGCAGACTTTTTTAAAAACAGCTAATTGAGTAAAAGTGAATATTATTGCCTGATTTATTGTGTGTATCATGTTTTTCATTCAGGAATCCCAGAGCACTTTAGAAGAACAGTTTTAACTGTTTCAGACTTAGTAAAGTTTGCATAACTTAAAGAAAAACATCATGGATCTCAACTACTTAGGCCACAGTTATGACAATTGTTAAGGAGTCTGAAGATAGATTTAGTTTAAAAGGGGAAGTTGCCACCCATGACTTAGCCATAGGATGAATGAATGAAGCTAATTATGGACTGTGCTACTTTCATGTCCATCTAAGTCTCCCCTGTTCTGCTCCCCATTGAGATCTTTAATTTAAAATTACATTTCAATGGAAAAGAATTAAATTGCATTTTAATACACATTTAAAAACAAATTTCATTCTTATTTTTCTTTAAGGTACATGTTGTTTAGATTTCATTTTGAGCTAAGACTATAAAGAGTTGCAGTCCCAAAATGTCTGGAGATAGCCAGGCTGAGGACACTAAGACAAGACTTTGTAGTTTGAATTCCTATAGCTTCCTTGTAGCCAACATAGCCTGGCTTCCATTTGGCTTCACAATTTGAATGACAAATAAATGTACCCATAAATTTCATGTAGGCTCTGGCTCAGCTACTAGCTTTATTCCTCCCTTGGCCCATGCTGCTTATTTAAATCACTTTATTTAACTGCAGTCCATCACTTTGTCACTATTATTAATACAAAAGCACTCCTAAATGCGGTACTATTCTAGATGTGGGGGAAAACTTTGGTGATATCATAGGCATAAGTCAGTCAGTTATCTGAAGGACTGCCTCTCCCCGATTACATCAGCCCGTCCCATTAGATCTGGCAAAGAAGGCATGTAGCAGGTACCATCCGCTAGGGACTTACATTGGTGGGTCCCAGGAGGTGGGCCTTCTCTGCCATGGCGCCAGCCTTATGGAACATTCTCCCCCCTGAAGTCCAGTTAGCTCCATCCCTGTTAATGTTCCGGAAATCCCTCAAGACCTGGTTATATTTTTAATTTTTAATAATATTTTAATTTTTAACAATGATTTTTTTTTATTTTTATAATGATTGTTTTTACATGTTGTTTTATTCAGTGTTGTACGCCGCCCAGAGTCATTTCTTATGATATGGGCAGCTATATAAATTTGATCAATAAATACATCAGTCAGACTCATGAGGAACTGTTTATCTTCAAGAGCTGTATTGAATCTAGTGAACACCCTTTCAGATTGGTCCCACTACCTTACAAATTTAGGAACAAATCATTATAGTGTGCTGAATGACATGGGAATGTCTCTTCAAGAGTGGTATCATATAGAGTTGTGCCATGCTAGTTGGGGAATAATGAAAGTTGTAATCACGTGTATCTTGAGTGTAGTATATTAAGGAAGGCTGTATGAAGAAACATTAAATTTACCCAATGAAATTAAGTTTGTGGAGTCCCTGGTGCTCTCTGAGCTTGGTTGTTTGATTGCGGATGTTTCATTACCCGACTAGGTAACATCCTCAGTGCTAGTGGGGGTGGGGTTTGCTCCCTGTTTATATACAGTAGCTTGCCCAACCAAGCTCAGAGAGCACCAAGGACCAAGTTCAACCAAGTTCAACCCTGAGCTTCATATATTCTCTTCTACTGGAAAGTAAGGTTGTAATAACTATCAGCAAATGCTTTTCCTTCTGCTGGATACAATAAAGCAGCAATTCCTATTGCTGATACAATAAAGTAATAAGAGACAACATTGTTCTTTTCATTACTTGGTACTCTGTAGGCCTGGAGAAGTCATCCTATTTATTCTTTAATGGCTTCTCTTTTTATCTTAATAGTCCAAATCTTTATTTGCTCTTCTTCTTGATTGGGGTGCCTGGCTTCTGGATACTCCACGATCCTTTATATAACATGAAAGAGGCAATTAGGATGCAGCCTTAATTTTATGGTGCATAATTACCCATAGTTCTGTATAGTAGGAAAGGTGGTGGCAGAACATGGGGAATTGTATATCCCAAGCTGGGCTGATGGGATTTTTAGTTCAACAGATTAGAAAAGCATAAAATTGTGGAAAGCTGATATAGTACCATGGGTACCAATCTATATTGGTTCCTAAAGAATTACTTGGAGGTCACATAATACACCAGGCTTTGGGTGAGTTAGGTGCTGGATGGCAAGGCCTGTTCATATACAGTAATACCTCAGTTCACAAACGCTTTTGTTCACGAACAGCAGCATTCACAAAAGTTTGCTTCCGTTCGTGAACTCCGCATCAGGTGACGAACACGACCCGCGGCCATCTTCCCTGCTCTGACACGTGGTTGTGGCTTCCTCTAGGTGAGATCGCCTGTACTTTGTTTCATATTTTTGTGGTTAAAAAAAAAAAATACATATGGTTCAGAACGGATTAACCTTATTTACATTGAACCTTATGGGAAAATTTGATTCGGTTTGCGCCCAATTCAGTTGGTGACCACGTTCGTAGGGGTCAGAACGGATTAACCTTATTTACATTGAACCTTATGGGGAAATTTGATTCGGTTCGTGACCAATTCGGTTCGCGATCAGAATCATGGAATGAATTAAGTTCGTGAACCGAGGTACCACTGTATGTCTTTGTATACACAAACACACAATTTCCCCGGCTTGTTCTTTTCTATACCAGAATCACTAAGTGTTCAGGTAAGGTTTCTTTAACCTCAATTCACCCCTCCCCCCAACCCACAGCAATCCTGATGAAGGTTGCTGGTTCCTACCATGCAATAGCCATGGAGAATGCAGGTCTTCCATTCAGGGTTTATTTGCAGTAGACCAATCTAAGATCTCTTTTCCCAGAGCAAACAATGGCAGAAGCTTTAAGGTCTTCCCTCCCTTCCAATGCTTCTATGTTCCTTGGAACTAGCATTCAGCTTCCCTGTTAATTTTACATACCACATTTCGTTCTGAATTATCAGTTCTTAAGGAAACACAAAAGCACTTAATTGCCTTGCCTTTGTTCCCCTCTCTTGCAGACAAGCATCGGTTCTATCTTGGTTTCTGTGAATCCCTACAAACCCATTTCTGGGCTGTATGATGCATCCGCCATTGACTTGTACCGACAGCACTGCCTAGGGGAGCTGCCTCCCCACATTTTTGCCACAGCCAGCGAGTGCTACAGCTGTCTCTGGAGGCGCCATGACAGCCAGTGCATTCTGATCAGGTGAGGAGGAACGAGGCCACAAGCTGCTCTTCCTCCTTTGTCCCACTTGTGGCGCTGAAAGATGCCTGAAACCTTCAGAGTCCTTCTTGCCATTATTAATTCCACTGGCTGGTCCTGACTTGAATTATCTCTTTTGGACTGTCCATTAATAGTGGAGAAAGTGGAGCAGGAAAGACGGAGAGTACCAAGTTGCTGCTGAAGTTTCTGTCTGCCATGAGCCAGTCCTCGCTGGGTAGCCCTGCTTTGGAGAAGAGCACCCATGTGGAGGAAGCGATCCTGGGGAGCAGGTAAAAATCCCTACGGCCCTAAGGGGTTCCTGTGAGTGGGAGGCAATGGGGAGATGTTGCACCTCTGGACCCATGTCATGAGCAGGTGACTGGAATGACATTTGACATCCCCCACGTCAAGGGCATATAGTCCCAGGTTGCAGCTTTTATTCCGCCTTTTTGAGTGCTCTGTTGCACAGAAGCTCTGAGAAAAGGCAGGTTTCTTATTCCCTGGGATAGTGCTGCACCCAGCATGGAGAATCATTTTGGGGAGTTGTGCCAGCCTCATGGAATTCTCCCAGGGACTTGAAACAGCAAACCAGCTACCCTAAAACAAGAACTTTTCTGCACGAAGAAAGGATGTACAATATGTAAAATGTATGGAGTTTAAGAATATTTGCATATCCTTTCTGCTTCTGTTAGTTATAGAACAAGTAAGAGTCATGGCACACAAATGTTTTATGAGATGTTATCATGCATTTTTGAGGTGGTTATTACAGTTTTCAAGGCTACAAACTTGCTTTTAACAGAAGCTTTGTCAAGATCTAAATGGTCTCTATTATACACAACCAGGCTTTTATTCTGTTATAAAATGTATTCTGTGTAAACTTATCTAATGCTCCTGCCGAACAAATCTATCAATTTTCTTTTTTTCTCCACAGCCCAGTCCTGGAAGCTTTTGGAAATGCCAAGACAGTCTATAACAACAATTCTAGCCGCTTTGGCAAATTCATCCAGCTACATTTTTCCCAGCATGGGCATATCCAGGGAGGGAGGGTCACAGACTGTATCCTTTACTTGAATTGCAGCTCTTCAGACATTGCTCACCTCTAGATTAAGAAAGAATGGAGCCGGTAAGCCATCTGTGTAGTTAATTTAAAGGTGCATAATGGGGGGTAGTTGCAGACTTAGGAAGATGGCAATGATGAAACATCCTACCGAAAATTCCACCAATGAGGTGGAAAGATTACACTGTAAGTGCCTTTTTGTGAAACTCCCCCTGATTTCCATCAATCGCTATATTCTCTTTCAAGCATTCTGCAATAAATTGTAGTTCTTTAACTCATTAGATTCTGGAAACTCATATAATTTAGGTACAACATTTGAATTCATTTCCAAGATTATTTCCCAGCTATCAGAGAGTATGTTTATAAGAGGATCTTAATTGCATTTGTTTCTTAACTTGTTGCTCAGATTTACTGGAAAAGGTGAGTGAAGTTTGTTCTGCTCTTGTTTGTTTTTTTGTTTTCCCAACACTCCTCTTGATATGGATGATGTAAAAGCAGCCAGGGAACGATGTTGAACACAGCGCCATTGAGTATTCTCTGCCAAAACTAAGCTATGTCCCTAGCAACTGGCAAATGTTTCCTTATTTAGTTCCATTTCTGATTAGTTCTTTATCATTTCAGTAACTACTACAACAAGCTTCCAGAGCATGCTTCCCTTTTCCAGGATAGTATGTTTAACTTCTCTATTGCTCAAGGAGAACAGCTGCACCCCTGCATTGATTCAGACATTCATCAGTTCCAGTACATTTTATTTTAGGACTGAAAAAGGCAAAGGAAAGATATCTGGAAACAAGAATCTGAGAGTCTGAAATACTTCTCCTTCTGCTAGCAAGTAGGCAGGCAGGAAGACAGGCAGGCAGACAGACACTAATGTCTAGATCAGTGTTTCTCAACCTCAGCAACTTTAAGATGTGTTGCCTTCAACTCCGAGAATTCCCCAGCCAGAAACACTGGTTTAGATGAACAAAAGCAAGGAGGCAGCATGAATAAATTCACCAAAACCAACCAACCTGCTTTGCAACCCCTATAGTGGAGATGCAGTTGTAGGAAAATCTCAGTGAAGGATAGTGAATGTTTTCATTCTTTACCCGTCCTGCAAAAAATTGTTTACTTTTAATGAAGAACATAGTTTGATACACAAGGAGGGAATGGGCATTAAGAATGGGCCACGAGTTGTGATTTGGAATTTACTCCTTCCTGCATGGATATCTGCCCCATTTAAATGAAAAAAAAATACAGACACAGTTCAGGATTCTTGTATGCTGGTGGCAGAGTGAAAAGGCTGTGAAGGCAAGGTGCTTCACTTTCCTCAGAACCCCCAAATTCTGTGCATAGAAATATTGGGAGCCTTGCTCATGTGTATTGATTTTCTGATTTTACCTGCTTTCCATTTTTCTTTTTCAGAACAGAGTTGTTCACCAAAACCCAGGAGAACGTAATTATCATATCTTCTATGCATTATTAGCTGATGTCAGCGGGGAACAAAGAGGTAATGGTATTTCGTAAAGGTGCTCATTGCTGTACTGTGGAAATCAACCTCTTTTATAATAAGAGTGCCCCATAAAAATCCTCTCCTCCCCCAAATTCAGGGAGAAAAAGGTTAGAACCTGACAGACAACAATTTAGACAATCTCTGGTAATTGTAGTTTGGCAATGGCATTGCTCCTAAGGCTTTATGCAGAAATGTTGGGGATATAATCATTTTCATAAGATATAATTATGTGTTGTATTTCCTGCATTTTTATTTATGTATTACATTTCTAGACCCCTGGAATCCTGGTGGGCTCTCAGTAGCAGTTTACAAGATAACATACATAATACACAATACATAATCAAAATACATAACTAGAGGGTCTATAAACCAATTAAAATCCTAGAATAAAATTAAATAACAAAGCCAAATGATAACCCAATGAAGATGGAATAATGAACCCAAAGCCCTCAAAAAAACCTGTTTTGAAATGCTTCCAGAAGGCAATCAGGGTGGGAGCCAACTGGATAACCACTGGGAGGCTGTTCCAAAAGACCAGCACTGTCACTGAAAAGCAGCACCACTGAACCTTGCCACCCCCCTCCCCTCACTAGTAATTTCTCCCAGGTAGATAGAATTGACTGGGCTGATTCCAATGTGAGAATGCAGATCTGCAGATCACTTCACACCAAGCCATGCAGGGCTTTATAGGTTAGCACCAGCACTTTAAATTCATCTGGAAGCCTATTGGTAACCAGTGTAGGGCTTATAGCACTGGTGTAATGTGTTCCTATTGGCGAATGCCAGTTACTGTATGGGTCATTGTACTCTGAACCAGCTACAGCTTCTGAGCGGTCTTCAAAGGTAGTCCCATGTAGAGCATGTTGCAGTAGTCTAAATGGGTGCTGACAAGGATGTGAGTCACTGTAGGAAGGTCCTCCCATCCCAAGTAGAGCCACAACAGGTGCACCATGGGCTACACTTGCTGTTCTAGCAGGAGCTGGAAGTCCAGAAGGACCTCCAAGTTGTAGACATACTTCCTCAGATATAGCCTAACAAGAGATACCCCTGGAGCCGACAGAGAATCTTAACAGACAAACAGGAACTTCATCTTGCTAGAGTTCAGTTTCAGACTGTTCTCTTCCATCCAGGCCTTCATAGCTTCTTAGACAATGGAACAGAACTTCAACAGCATCACCAGTCTGGGCTGGGGTAGTGATATAAAGCTGTGTATTTTCAGCATATTGATGATTACTGTTAGATGACTTCTCCCAGTGGCCGTATGTAAATGTTAAATAGGAGAGGAGAGAAGACCAACCTCCGTGGCACCCTACAAGAGAGTATCCACCAGGCTAATCTGTCCTTCCTTACTGCCACTGACTGGAATCAGCCACTCAGGAAAAAGCAGAGCCAGTCCAATCCTCATCCCCCACAGGTAGTCCAGAAGAAAACTGTGATCATTGGTATCAAAGGTCACTGAGAAGTTTAAAAGAAGTAGGATCGTGTTCACTACCCTGATCCAAGTCCTGGCAAAAGTAATCCACTAGTGCAACCAATACTGTCTCCATTTCTTGTCCAAGCTTGAGGCCTGACTCAAAGCATCCATGTAACCTGTTTCCTCTGGACTGTTCCACAGTTGACTCCCCACCACCATTTCACCAACCTTCCCCAAAAAGGGAAGGTTGGAGACCAAGTAGCGGGCCTCACCACAGGTCAAAAGGAATCACCTGTATCTAAGCAAGACAATGACCCTGTAATCAGTCTGGACCATGCCCATGTGATTCATTCGTCTTGCAGGAGAAATGAAAGCAAGGGAGCCTGAAATCCAGCTTCTATTTTTAAGTTTTATCATTGCGCAATACCTGAGGGGCTATGAGGGTTGGTTATAGCATTGCATATTATCACAATTCCCATCTTAGGTCTCTTCCAAACAGTGGTGAAGTCCCAAGTCCCAGTCGTGAGATGAGATTACTCCCCCACTGGATTGCATTACACTGTACCAAAACTAAGCACTGACCAAAGTTCTCAAAATATTCCCATCAGTCACATTTTATCCATTGACTAGGAAATGCCATTTCAAGTAACTATCACTAGAGAGTGTATGTTTAGGTATGCAAATGAAGGGATGGGACAAGATACTGTTACTAGCCAGCAAGTGATCATGGATTGGCTGAATGTTTTCTGCGTTCCGCTATTGGTTAGGAAAGGCAGAACTGATTGGCTGCCAGTTCTCTGTGAATCCTATAGACTCATCAATGTGTAAACAGGCTTCTGATTGTAGCATCTTGATGTCAGCAAACAAAACAACTGAGATCAAACCCAGCTGTGTTTTAAAGTAGAATCAGAAGTGTAGAGAAAATGAAACAGGTAGTTACATACCCTGCCCTTCAAGTCACTTGCAGTTCATTCCTTCTTGCCTTGAATTCCCATCACCTGGAGGTGTTGCAGGGTGTTTTTTTTTTTTTCCAGAAGCTCCTTCTTTTCCTAAAAAAGATGGAATTAGTCTGCCAGCTACAGTATTCTGCTATATGCTACTTTTTTCTCCTACTGCTTTGCTCTCTCTTCATAAATATGTTCAGATAAATGTATCTGAAATCCTATTTTCTATCTTATATGTCATATTATATTAACCACAGTTGTAAATTTACAGGAAAAACAACAGTGTTGCTTTGGAAACAAGAAAACGTTACTAGAATTATTGGTGGACATGCATTAAAATTCACACCATGGATGAGCTCTGCTTATTTAGGCTGATGGCTCTCAAAGTTCATGACCAAGGCTCATGTCCCAGAATTATTTGTGGATATGTCTCAAGGCACATGTCAAATGTAGGGCACTGTTGAAATCAGACTGAAATTAGTATTATGACAAGTATTGATTAAAAAAAAAAATTGGAAACACATCTAATTCTTTCCTGGGTCAGCCTCTGATTGAGGTGCTGTTGACAGAACTAATCAAGAAGGTATCTGCATTGCAGATTTGCAAGGATATTTTCCAACATGCCAGTAAGTAGGTTTAGAGGTGTTTTCCAATTATGTGCCTGGAGAATGTTGTGACCTAAGTGCTAGAAGTTTAGACAGTATCTCACCCTGAAGGCAAACCAGCCACTTCTACATGAAAACAGCTTCAACAAGTGGCATTTTGAGTTGAGGAACCATAGCAAGAGGAGATGCTTAAATCCTTTATCTACTAAAAAGATTTTTCAGTTAAAATTCATCCCCTTTCCAGTTGATTTTACCAACCCAGGAATATATACTTCCACAATGAAGATGGTGTCCTGCCAAGGCTGATTTTCATTTAAAATGAAACTAAAGAAAATTATTTGTCTCAGTTTCATGCGTTTATATGTAACAATGCTTTTCCCATTAGCAGAATCCTATCAACTTTCAGAAAAAGAGAGCATTGAATGGACTATTTCATTCACTCAGAGGAGCACCTTGACTGATGGATTGATTATATGCCATCAAATCAGTGTTGATTTTTACTGACCACAGAAGTGGATTTTCTCCAGGAGTGGAACACCTGACCATCCTCTTTTCTCTACTTCAGTTTTATTTCCCTGCAGGCAAGACATTTACTTCAGCACTGCTGGCCACACAGGACTACCACTCTGTTTTGCATGCTTTGTTTCATTCTGCGTTGTTAAACTGGGAGTGCTATCTATGCCACTTTGGGGGTGAGAACATGAAAAAAGCGAGTTGCCTACTGAGTGTCTTGCCTTTGGCTCATGTCTGGGAGGTCTCCCTTCTCTAAGTTCATTGCCTCTGCTTCTGTTCTCTGTCCTTAACTGATTCATTTCTCCTTCTGGGAGCTGCTTCTCTACAGAAGGTCTCCACTTGTTGGAACCCAAGAGCTATCGTTACCTAAACCAGTCTGGTTGTATAATCAACGAGGACCTGGACGACCGAGAGATGTTCAGCAAGGTTATGGTGAGTCTCCTCCTTGATTCCAGGCAAAATTTGATGGATAGATTCTCCTGCCCCCCCCCACACACTTTTTAAAGAAAAATGTGCCAGTTGCTTCTTTGCATGAAGACAGAATTATTTTGGGGGAGCGAAATGCCCACAGGCCAAGAGGGTTTTGCATTCTTGAATGTAGTGCCTGATAATGATGTGCTTTGTTTAATGACAGTTAAAGTCTATTTAGACTGAAGTCATGTAATTTGAAGACAAATCTCATCTTCCCACCAGCATTTGTCTTTTTGTTTCTTGAATGTCTGCTTTATCTTGCTTGTTCCTTTCACTTAGGGGAAGAATCTGAGGGAATCATTTAGTAATAGTAATAGTAATACTATTTTTCAAGGTGGGGAATATAGTAATCAGACATTTATTATTTATAGAGTGCTTTAAAAGCAGAGTGCAGCATAGAATCTAAAAATCAAAAGCAGGCAATGGAATAGGGACAAGAAAGTGGCATACAGAGGAGAAAATGGAAGGGATTACCCTAAGCAAAAGCCTCGAAAACACAAGTGGATCTTATTGCAATTCCTTTGCATATCTAAAAACCATTAGGTCTGAATGCTCCCACTTAATAAGATGCAGTTTTGATCAGTTTTCATTATAATTATTATCTCCTTATGTGATTCAGTAAATCTGTAGTAGCTCAAGTATTCATTATCTCCAGAAAAAAATCAGGAACACAGAAATCACAAAATGTGAAGTCATACCATTGCTGGCGTGGTGATTTTTTAAAAATATTAGCTGAATAAATTGAGGTTAGACTGTAATATTTATGTAGCAGCATGACAAATATTCATTGATTGTTTACTATCTGTGTTACTTGAAAGTGCTGAGAATAAGTATCAAACAAAAGAAAATAAAAGGGGGTAAGGGCTTTGACAGGGATTTTTTTTACTCCTTTTTTCCTTTTTTTTAAGGATACTTTCCTAGGATACATTCTGGCAGTCTGTTGGCGAGGATTAAATAATGATTCAAGGAAGCAAGCTGTATGACTCTGCTACTACATCAATTACTATTTGGCCATAATCCATGGAAATCAATTGGTACCCCTACATACCATGAGTAGCTAATTCCAGGATCACATTATTACTTAGTGCTTGGAAATTCTTAGCTTTGCTCTTTATAACAAACATGAAAGTTGTAATAAGAATTTAGGAACATGTGAATGACAGCTGTGATACTATCTGGTATTATTCAAATATTAAGGTTCCATTCCATACTACTCAGAGTTATATAGGATATTCCTTAAATCTCTTGAAAGTAAATTGTACTGCATACTGTAGTGCTCCTTCCTACTAAGTGTGTTAGGATGTCTAACTTTAAACAACATTCTGCAGAGAACTCTCTTAATATGTTGTGGAGAAGATTAGCATAGCTTTTGAATTTTCATCTAATATCAGAGTAAGAGCCTTTATTCCAAGCAAGGCTTTTATTGTGACTCCTCATTCATGGAATTTTTTCCCAGTGCTATTTTGCATCATCTTTTTAAACACGTGTCAAGTAATTGGAAGCACTAGCAGTTGTCTGTATAGAAGCACCTGGCTCCTTAAAGGTACCCTAATGATTCTAATGTGAAAAACTAACTGAAATGTGTTTTCAACAGACTGCATTTGAAGTTATGGGATTCAGTTCTGAAGAGATCAGAGACATCTTCAAACTTCTATCTGGCATTCTACAACTTGGAAACATTGAGTTCATGACTGCTGGAGGAGCTCAGATTACCACAAAAACTGGTACGTGATGCCTCTTGTGAATGAATTCTCACATGGAATCTGCTTTTCTCTCATAATTTTGGTGCATACCAATAACTAAGCAAGTAGGCTATTGTGGCCTTTTTTATAACTTTCTGCACTGCTGACAAGTAAATGGATTCCTAGGAATACAGTTGATGTTTTCAACACAATTTAAAAAACAGAAATAAATTCCAAGTTGACTTATGAAAGGGTATATGTAGGTATGCCCTATCTGTGAATCTTGTCTTTGTGGTGCTGCCTAACTGTTCTGTTGTTACATGTGCTTCTCTGTCTCAGTGGATCAATGTTCTCTTTCCATTTAGTTGCTTAGCAAATGCATAAAGTATTTTAGCATCAAAGTGAAAAAGAAGGGTATGTCTTTAAGAGTATAGGTTGCTGGGAGCAACTTTCTTCCATTCTGGAATGCCGTGCAACTGTACTTTGGGTTTTCCACCTTGAGGTACAAGAGTCTCTCAATTAAGTTTTGGGAGAATAAATATTTCAGAGCTGTTGTCACATATTAGTAAACTCTTCCCAGCATAAGATCCTCACCTTTGATGCTTAGTGTCCACTTTGTGAAGAAGTTCATGTGACTTATGCTTACTATCAGACAGAGAAGTAACATCTGTTATTGTCAGTTCTCTATTGTCCTGTCTCCTAGTGCTGAATAATGTCAGTGAGCTACTTGGCTTGGATGCCTTCCAGCTGTCTGAGGTACTTACTCAGAGGTCCATGTTTCTACGAGGGGAAGAAATTAGCTCTCCCCTCACTGTGGAACAGGTGAGTTAGTAATTAGCTGCTTTGCAGTTTATATTTGCTATGGAGAGAGATTGCCCCTGGATGGCAGCATTCACATGAGTATCAAAGGGAAACAGAACTTAAGAGATGCCTTGATTTGATGATATTTTACTTATTCCCAGAAGAGAGGGCTTCCTGGAATATGCTTAGTGCTTCAGGAATTAAGAATAAGTTTAGATAAAGGCAGGCATTGGAATGGAGGAGAGAGTGGGTTGATCAGCTTTGTTAATAGAACCATTGCCATGGATGTTGTACAGTGTAAGCCGGGGGGGGTGGGACAGTGTTTCTGAAGAAATTAATAGACAAATGTATTTTACAGAACTCACTGCTGCAAAATACACTAGTAAAAACTCTTTTCAGAGGATGGAGCCTTTTACACTAGAAGAATTCTTCTGCTTATGCGTTGGCTGAGAACCAAGATGGATGTGATATAGTGCATCTTTCTCTTCATTAGCCTTCCTCCAAAGCAACAGGACTTCAATATTGTTGTTCGCTTTCATCTAGCTGGTAGAAGCTGCCTGTTAATATACAGCATGGCAACGTTTGATGTAGAGTACTGTCTTGTGGCTCTAGTACTTGTGAAGCTCCAGACTCCATAAAGTAAATAAGTTCAGCGGATTTTGTACGTGTTATAGATTCTAGGCAAAGAAAAACAGTGCAAAATATTTCATTAGGAGCTCAAAGAATTAATTTAAGGTTTGGATGAGCTCTGCAGTTGAGACATAATTCTTGTTTACCTGAGGGTGAAAGTCAAGAGGTCCTTGAGTCAAGCTTGACTCCTGGTGGTTTTACAGACACATCCATGTAGTTTGCTTGCGAGAAATATGGAAATACTTAATTGTTGCCTTCTTCTGGAGTATTTTTCATTTTCCCAGTCTAGCCACAGTCCTGGTCATTCTTACTCATACTTTACCTAGCTCCTAAAATGTGCTGATTGCATAGAAAAGCTAAGGCTCTAAAATCACCATATTCTAGCTTCTGTGCTTGTATGGAACATGAATATGAGCAAGAGTATGATACATAACTCTTCCCATCCCTGAATGGTGCAAAAATAGCAAGCTGTGGTTGATCATTGTAAGGGTAACCTTTCCTTGCTAATTAAGCTTCCTGCTTGTAAATGCCATTTTCCTCCCTCCAGGGATGGCAGCCAGCTGTTGTCAAATACCATTCTAGGCATGGGAGGGGAGGATGTGGAGATCTTAGTCAGCTTGCATTGTACTCAAAGCTCATTACCATTCCAAACTTTGACATTTGGAGTATGCTAAGCAGAAGGAGCTAAGTACAGTCAGTGAAGGCTTTGACAGAATGCCTGTGTCCATGTGTCCCTGCTGCCCCTACTTTTATCCCACTGCGGGAAAGAGAGACACTCATTTCTGAAAGATGTAACAGAGATGTTGAATGACTGTGCAGTCTGGCCACTAGTCTTCCACTTGTCTTTGTACTTCATTAAGGGAATTGGCTGAGGCCTTAAATATGTAGCTGTCCTGACCTGGTCCCTCCCCCATATATATTCAGTAATGTTAGTTAAAAACATGTCAAGTGATATAATTTTGCCCAATTCTTCCCTGCCTTTACCTCCATATATTGCAACCAATGAATTGGAGAGAGTGGAGGAAAGCTCTTAAAGCAAAGGCATGATGCTGCTTCTTTCCTTTTCTTTGAAATTAATTTTTAACATTCTATAAGAATATAGTAGGTGTACACTGCTTCTGGTGTGACATTTACACCTCAGAGCAGTTCTGGTATGTTTCTTGATTATGGCTTCCTATGAGAAGCTGGGGCCCTTTAAGTTTCTGGGGCAGAAAACTATGGATATCTTTGGTCTCTCTCTCTCTCTCTCTCTCTCTCTCTCTCTCTCTCTCTCTCTCTCACACACACACACACACACACACACACACACTAGTGATGAGATGTTTGAGCTGACTAGAACTTAGTTCTCACAAATAGTGGCTGAACTAGTAATTGCAATGTCTTATCTGAACAAATTCAGATAGCAATTGAGGGGGTCAGCAATTGAATAGTTGGCCACACATACTAGGAAAAGGTTCTGCTCATGAAAGCCTTATATGTTAGGGAGAACACTAACCTAGTCTTCTAAGTGTAGAGATTTTTCAATTATAAAGACTTCCAAATATCAAGACTTCAGTCTGTAGTATATTAATCTAGCTGGGCTTAGTTGGGATGAAAAGTCTTGGATGGTGAGAAGCAATTCATTTTGGGCACCACAGGCACTAAGTTTTCGGATCTTCCCTCTTAACAATTCATTTCCCAATAAAAATGTTCAGATGTCAAAGTTTTGGTGGCTATGTCTACTTGGTGAGGCTCCTAATGATATGCTACACTCAGTTGCCTCAGCAGATGGCAGCACCAACCTTATCTGGCTTGGAAGCTAAACAGGCTCTGCTTTGCTTAGTATCTGGATGGGAGGCCAGCAGGGATTAGTAGGGCTGTAGACTAGATTGGGATGCTGAAGTTGAAAAAACATCTTAGAAGAAGGCCATGACAAACTACTTCTGTATTTTGCCAAGAAAATTATATGGATGTATCCATGAAGTCACCATGAGTTCAGCTTGATTCATATAAGACTTTACTGTTTTTTCCTAGCTCTTTTTCAAGTGATATAATTTATTTTCCATCATGCATGACCATGATAAGTGATAAACTGATTTCCTTCCTATTTGCTCCTAGGCTACTGACTCCAGAGACTCTCTTGCCATGGCCCTTTATTCACAGTGTTTCTCATGGATCATTGGAAAAATTAACTCAAAGATCAAAGGGAAAGAAAATTTTAAATCTGTGGGAATCTTGGATATCTTTGGTTTTGAGAATTTCCAGGTCAGAAATTAAGATGTTGTAGATTGTAGCATGGACAAAGATAGTATCAGTGCATGTAGAAAATAAACTCAGGTGATATTTGGAGATGGGGTGGGATGGTGGTAATGATACAGAGGATGATCAGCAAGATAAGGTCCCCAAGAGAATTCCACAGCTTGGATAATGTGAAGGGTTTTTGTTCTATGACTGTATAAATAAATGCGCAATATCTTATGAGAGTGATTCATAAGGGCATTTCAGTTCACTAATAATACGAATATTTATTATAGACTTCCTACAGATAAGTTGGAACTGCAACTGCCAGTTCTCACTAATATAGCCATAGTTACATGATGGCTTGGGCTTAATAGGAGTTAAAATCCTGACAAATCTGGAAGGCAGAAGATTATGATAGTCTAATATAGTAGAAGTCCCTCTTTGGGTATATGCTGTGTGCATGAATACTGCTTTAAAGAGTTGAGTTTTTTCCTCTTCCTCAGGACTTACTATAGCTTTCATTTTCTATCTTGTATTCTATGTTTTGTGAAGTTTCGTCCTGAGGCTTCCAGGATATAGGCTAATAGAAACAGGTATAAGTTGATGTTAAGCACATCTGCCATCCGATCCTTGTTACCCCAATCCTGTCATCTTTACTGTCGTTGAAGGAAATAGAGCTTTCCCCAGATCAAGACAAAAGGAATTAATACTGGGTTTTTTTTGTCATGAACAGGTAAATCGTTTTGAACAGTTTAATATTAACTATGCAAACGAGAAGCTCCAAGAGTACTTCAACAAGCACATATTCTCCCTGGAGCAGCTGGAATACAACAGGTAGCAAAATGGGACTTTCAAACAGATGGGGATATTTCTTATTCTCATTTCTCATTCTGGCAATTAGGAGAACCCTCGCTCTCAGCTAAAGGATGAAACAACTGCTAGAAGCAGGAAGAGCGTTTCACATTTGGTCACATATTCTACCACGTGAAAGAGAGTATTATATTAAGAAAATGGTACTGTATTACCCATTTCTCCACTGGCTGGAAGTTTTACATACTTCAGTTTTTGGTTTTTGTTTAGTTTAAAGGTGGTACTGTACATTTATTCCTTTCTTCATTTTTCTCTTTCTCCCTGTTGTAACTGCAATGATTTGTGTTGTTTTTTTTCCACTATTCTCTGCAAATGCATGCTTCATTGGCTTTGTGTTTTTGTTTGGCAGAGAGGGAATAAGCTGGGAAGCCATTGATTGGATGGATAATGCAGAATGCCTAGATCTTATTGAGAAGGTAGGTCCCTCAGGCTGAAGGTATTGGGGGTAGGGATGGAAGGATTATTAAGACTTTTCTCCTTTGTGTCTAAACTTATGTCTAACCCTTGATCTGGAATAATAGGACACACTTCTGTTCAGGGCATCCACAGGTCATGAGATTTGGTTCAGACCCCAATTTGGTGATTTATAAAATGGTCCACTTCATCTCAGATTAGTTGGGAAGCTGACCAGATCAACCTGGACTCTTTCCTTCAATGACTATTAATTAGTAATCAACTAACTTGTAAACATTCTTTTTCTTTGACATAATTGGATGACCCTTTTAGGAATAAAAAATATTTATGAATGTATTATATATCAAGTTATACACCTATACATGTGCATGCTTTTGTCTCATTTTTTAAAAAAGAGGCATTGCTACAATTATTTCAATTTCTTGATGAAACTGGAGTGAAGTAGCAAGTAATATTAAGCCTCCTAAGAGGATAATGCTTACCAAATTAAAAAGATGGGAAGTGAAGTGATTCATGCCCTAATCACCTCCTGCTTTGACTATTGCAACATGCTCTACATAGGGCTACCCTTGAAGACCATAGGGAAGCTACAGTTTGTCCAGAATGCACTCGTGTGAGCAGTTATGGGTGTTCCTCACTTTGCCCACATAATGTCTCTGCTCTGGAAGCTGTATTTTTACCAGAGGCATTCCAGGTGAAATTCAAGTGTTGGTTGTCATCTATAAAGCCTCACATGACTTGTAGCCTGCTTAACTTTGGGACCAACTTTCTGCTGTTCTTTTTGCCTAACCAGTAAGGTCTGACAGAATTTGCAAGTTCCAAGTCCTGTCTATAAAGCATTATCACCTTTTGAGACCTAGGAGACATGTCTTGCTGTAGCTGTATCTCCCTGCAGAACAACATTTCTGAGGTTCAAATGGCTTTGGGCTTATATAAACCCACAAAAACCTGGCTCTTCCAACAAGGTCTGGAGTAAGATGTAATGATTTATTCCCTGGTAGTCTATCCTGATAATTTAAAATCTTTGAGTTGTTTATGTAATATTATTTGTTTTGTTATTTCTATTCCTTTTATTATTATTTTATATTTTAACCCTAGTTAAAATAATCGTGAGCCATCTAGCATTACCTTGATGATGGAGGTGGCCAATAAATAAATAAATAGAAGGAGCAACTAAGCATAGGGATAGCCAGGGGCTTTAATTTTATTAACACATCTTGCTTTCCTTGATGCATAACTTTTTTTCTTTTTTCTTCCAGTACTATTATATATATGCACAGCATATAACAGTCTTGCAGGCATGAGTGTCTAGGATACACTGTTTTCACTTTCATTTTTAATGTTTAATGATTTATTTCTTCCCTCTCCCTTACAAGTGAATCTGTGTTCCAGGCAGCTAATAAAAATCAGAAGGTTATCAGCTGTGTTCCCTACATTTTCAAAAACATCACGTTATTTTTCCCTTTGGGAAAAACATCTGGGACAGATTAGCTGAACATTGAAAGCTTAGTTTCCCCTTTTAAAGATTTATAAAATCAGGTGAACTTGAAGTATACTTGTAATTACAGACTTTTTGTCTTTTTCTGTGTTTTTGTTGTGTTGATTTTTTCCCCTTTTTCCTTTGTGGTCCGTTTTTATTTTATGTACGTTTGTTTGAAAATGGACTAATAAAAATTAAAAGAAAACATTAACAAAAGTACAGTAAGAACAATTTTAAAAAGCAGCAGAACTTAAAATGGAACAAAAACAACAATAAAACATTTAAATTCAAACAAGAGGATTAGGAATGTCAATGCTTGTTTTATTAAGTTGTGTTTGTATATTTGCTGCAAAAGGGCAGAGAGCAGCAAGCTCTCACGTGTGTGTGCTCGCTCTCATTTGGCATCTCAGCTAATTGCATAAGTTATAAGTGTACAACCTTACCAAGCAGGGGCCTTACTTGGCCTTGAGTGGCATGCCAGAGGCCAAAAAAGAGAACCAGTTTGGTGTATTAATTAAGGTGCTGGCCTAGAAACCAGGAGAGTGAGAGTTCTAGGTCTCCCTTAGCAAGAAAGCCAGCTGGGTGACTTTGGGCCAGTCACTCTCTCTCAGCCAACCCACTTCACAGGGTTGTTGTGGTAAGGAAAATAGGAGGCAGGAGTATTAGGTATGTTTGCTACCTTGAGGGAGGGAGGGAGGGAGGGAGGAGGGAGGGAGGGAGGGGGGAGAGAGAGAGAGAAAAGGGTAAGGGAAGAAGAGGAGGAGAAGCCTAAACCAAATTAGATTTAGAAGCTGTTCTTTGCAAAGAAACTTTTAGTAACAGGTTTCCTGAGTTACTAAGAGAGATGAGCGTGCAAAAGGATTGCCTCTAGATAGCAGTGGGTGGGAAATTATTAGTAAAAAAAAAGGTTTGCAGACATTTTACCTGCTCATTTTTCCTCCTCAGATTTAAAATGATCATTTGGGCATATTTTGGATAAAGAACTTTCATTTGCAGGAAGATTTCCCACCTCTTATCAAACAAATAGAAAAGTATTTCTTCTTTGAAAAAGAAAAGTAAGGCATGAAAGTGGTTTCAAAGTGAAGCTTTGGTATTTTTACATTTTGGAATTCCAGCGTTGATTAAATGAAAGAATACACATACAATTGTGCAATTGCTCACAACTAAGTGTTAGGAGGAGGACTGGAGCAAGAAAAGAGCCTCGGGTGCTGATGTCAGGGCCAGCCGAGTCCTCAAATCTATAAAGTGGAAATACTATGAAACCTTTTAGGACTTGCTGTTCGGTTCTGGCTGTGTCTGCTGAAGTGAAATATTCCCATTAAGAGAAAACATAAATGAAGAGGAAATAAAACTCAAGTTGATGACTGAAGAATGATGAGGTTGTCTGAACACTCTGTGATATGAGCATTACACACTGAAAAACCAGTTGAATCTTTATAAAAGATTGGAAACTCTTTATGGACTTTTTTGCTGAAAATGGTAAAATGAACTGGTAATTTCAGGATTTATTGATTAAAAAGGTCTGTTATGGGGAGAAGGGAACAATGATATGTAATTTGGGAGGATGGAGAGGGCAATTATGTTTGTAACTGCTGCAAAGAAGTTTGGAAATCACTTAATCCTTCTAATACTCCTCCCCTTACCATATTCAACAGCCTAGTATCAGAGGTAGAGTCCTTCAAGTTCCTGGGTTCTATACTTTCCCAAGACCTGAAATGGATGTTTTACATTACAGCCATTATTAAAAAGGCACAGCAAAGGATGTTTTTCCTGTGGCAACTTAGGAAGTTTAAATTATCCCAGGAGCTCTTGGTACAGTTTTACAGGGGAATCATTGAGTCTGTTATCTGTTCCTCTATAATTGTCTGGTTTGATTCTGCAACCAAACAGGACAGACTCAGACTCCAACGGATAGTTAAGTCTGCAGAAAGGATAATTGCAACCCGCCTGCCTTCTATAGAAGAACTATATACTGTAAGGGTCAAAAGGAGGGCAGAGAGGATATCTACAGGACTCTTCTCATCCTGGATATAATCTGTTCCAACTTCTTCCTTCAGGACGGCACTATAGAGCTCCATATGTTAAAACATCTAGACATCGGAATAGTTTTTTCCCTTGTGCCATTGCTCTGTTAAATACTATATGATTTGATATGTATTGGACAGTGGCTTCTTCTTTTGGAAAAGTTATTTTACTGGGCAGTGTTACTGTTACTGTTTATTAATTTTCTGTTGTTATCCAAATGCACCGTTGATCTTGCTGTTCGTCACCGAAGACAAATTCCTTGTATATATTTTATACTTGGTCATTAAAGTATTTTATATTTGTATTGTATTTGTATTGTAGATATTTTTGTTTTCTTTTTGTTTTCTCTCTTGTTTTCCTTCACTTTTACTTTCTTTTCCTACCTTTTCTTTTATGTTTCTCTAGTTTTTAAAAATTATGTAGAATCTTATAACAATCATTTTAAAAAGAAAAACCAATTGAACCTTTGACTGTTATATTCTTATGTCTGCTCCTCACTCCCAGCCTGGTGAAAATGCTTGGTTAAATGGAATACAACCGTGAAGGTATGGGTTTTAGCCAATACAAGGCTTCCTTTTTCTTCTGAAGCCTGAATGTGGGCATTAGTCAGTTTGAAACTCTTCTAGGATTAAGATTTGACTGTGGTACCCAGGATAATTCCTTTTAGTGTATCTGCCTTGCTGTTCTAAAAGTCTAGTTCCTCTTTGGCTTAGCAACCCACCGTGCTGTTTGTGATGAAGTGTCTGCCTTTCTCCTTGTGGTTTGACTGCAGAAACTTGGTTTGCTGGCATTAGTTAATGAGGAGAGTAGATTCCCCAAAGGCACAGATGGCACCCTCTTGGAAAAACTCCACAACCAGCATGGGGTAAGTAGGCATGCATACACACCAGTGCATTTTTCAGTTGTTTAGTTTGGGCTCCACCATTTTAAGAACATAAACAATTGAAATGCTGAGTTAAATATTGCATTTTATATGAACAAATCAGACATGGAGGGAGGAAATGGATCAGACCAGAGTTTCTTGAAAGGTAAGGTTTAGTAGAAAGGCATCCCAAGCTCTCTCATCCATCTGCCAAGCAGTCCAATGGGATGAATAAAAAAAGGGAAACATTTAGGAGGAAGCATTTCTTTAATTACATCAGACCCATTCAGAGCTATAAAACTTCAAAACCAGATTTTGAATTGGGCCTGGGAAAAAGTGTAGTCACTACAATTATCTCTGTGACTGGCATCAGCAAGTAGCGTGTCCTCTTGAGCAGCTTACTCTTTACTCTAACCACAAAGATAGGGTGCACTGTGCCAATATAACCTAGGTATTATTGTGTATATTGAACAGGAACCAGTTCTGTACATCTTCATTCCTTGTATCTGTTGAACAGAGGAGAAATAGGAAAATAAAGCCAGGCTAAGGAACCCATTTTGGCTCGCAGGCTGGGCACCTTCTGGAGGGACGCTTGACCTCTCTTGGTGGGGCCAGAGCTGCTCCTCCTCCCCAGAGGCTGCCCACTGTTACCATGTGGATCTCCAGAGTCTCACTGCCCTTGCTTGTCTCAGTAGGAAAAAGAAGAGGCAGGCCCCACTTCAGAGCACTTCCCAGGGAGGAGATAAGAGTTTTCAAAAGGGTATAATCTCAATGTTCAGAAAATGCCACTCATGCTGTAATTAATGGGAAGAGAAACCTTCCAGGTATATAATATACTTGATTTCAATACTTTAAACTTCCTCCCTTTCAATTTGGCTGTTTTTCTGGTGGTCATATAATATAATATGACCTCCCTCCCTCTTCAGAACTGTGTGGATTTTTCAAGAAGGGGGCAAAGGGAGAAATCAAGCAGAACCTGATATTCACATTTAATCTTTTCTGTTTTCCTTGGCTGGAACCCTACACCAGCTCTGTCATATGATAAAAAGGTTGCTCAGGCGATAAAGTACAATTAGCGCTCTTCAGAATAAAGCAAACAGAGATCTCCCTTAAGCAAATGACCCTAAGAAATGAAAAGCAGCTAAGATGCAGTGGGTGGAAGTTAAAATTAGGTTAATAATTCAGGCTAGAATAGACTTCCTTGTTTAGTTTATTTGACAAAACTTAAAAGACATGGAGTGGACTTTGTGAAGAACATGTTCTGAGGAATCCAGGAGAGAGTGGGAATGCAGTTAGCTGAAACACTTTGTGGAGAAGCAGAGGTTCATCTAGAAGGATCCATCCAGGCTCCTCAGAATGTGCTGGAATTCTGCTGACAGAGACCTTTGCCATTTTTCTTCCTTCATCAATCTATTTTTGGCTAAATTGTCATGGTAACTAGAGGAAATCTCTTCAAGTAAAATGGCACGCGCCGCACCCAGACAAGTGGCCCTGGACCATTTCTGCAATGTGCTGCTGTTTGCAGGTTATGGGATTGCGAAGTCTTTGGTTAGAAAATGTTACTTCAGGTGCGTCTGTGATAGCAAACATATTTCCCTCACTTTCGTTTCAGAACAACCAATATTACCTGAAGCCCCGAGTGACAGATTTCCATTTCGGGATCCAGCATTATGCCGGAGAAGTAGGTGCATTTTAGCTCTATAGCTGAGAGGAGGCTGGCAGTATTCAAGGGCTTTTGAACAATTAGGACTAAGCCCACAATCTGCAATTCAAAGTAGACATTTTTATGGCTGCAGTGGGCAAAGGGCCAGAGTGTCTCGGGTTTCTTTAATTTGAACAAATAATAGGCTTGTTGAGGACCAGAGTGCACATTACAGTTGCTATGGCTTGGAAGCTCTTACACACGATAATGTTTTGGGCTTATATGCATACCTTTCATATCCTCATTAACTGCTGAAGGTGGCATACAGCCCAGCAGTGTGCAAGTGAGGCTCCCTGCTTTAAGACTGCGTAAGCTGGGCAGCCCTTCCTGATCTGGCGCCTGTGCTGACTGGGCAATCGTGGGAATCAGAGTCCAATACATCTGGATGGCACCGGGTTGGGGAAAGTAGCTGTAATGAGTACTCCAAGCTACAGCTACAGATTTTTTATTCTGGAGGAAGAGGCTCTTTGGGTATTGCCTAATTGGGCCATATGAACTGCATGCACTGTGTAGGTTCTGTGGTGAGTTTTTGGTCATTACAGCCTGAAAGTAGGCTGTGGTCAGCACAGAGCAGCTTGTCAAAGAGCTGATGGGCTATGGAACGGATTTATCTGTAAATGTTTATTCTGCCCTTCCTTTGAGGAAGCATGGTGGCCCACACTGTCTCCCTCACCTGCCCCCGGTTTTGTTTTCCCCTTACAACAACTCAGTGAAGTAGGCTGGACTAAGAAACAAGAAGTAGTTCAAAGCAACATGGTGAGCTTAATGACTGAGTTTGGATTTGAATCTGGGTCTCCCGAGTCCCAATCCAGCACTCTGTTCATGACATTGTGTTGGCTCTGCTGCCACAGCTGAATGAGAGTGGAGAGATCTCCATTTGGTCTGATGTTCTTTTGGAGAGCTGCATGAATTGTTCAGCAATTTTTCTTCTTGTGTGTATCTGCTCAAAAAAAAAAAAAAGTCCATGCATGGCAGGTTTGGTTATTTGTATCTGAAACTGTTCCCTACAGGTCCTCTATGATGTGAGGGGCTTTCTGGAGAAAAACAGAGATACCTTTCGAGATGACATTTTAAACATGCTGAAGGATAGCAGGTAAAGAAGCTCCAGCCATTTCCACTGAAGGAGAATTAAGTGAAGCTGCTAATGCTAAGGAGAGGGAGTAAAAAAAAAATTGCATAGGGAGAGTCACTCCTTGGCTGCTCAGTAATGTGGCCCCAAAGATGTGGTGGGGCACAGGTTTCTAGCACTCACTGTGGCCGTTTAGTAGGCTGGGTACTCTGTGGACCTCCAGAGCCTCTTCAGGGCCGCTGGAGAGTTAACTCTCCTATGGTTGGTCAGATCTCTCTGCTGGACTTGGTGCTTATCTGCTCTTAAATTGTAGCCCTTCACAGTGGCCTTCTTGACTCCTACATTATCCCCAGGGAGGAAGCATCCATTTCCTAGTTTAAAGCAGTGCAAGCAGCAGCATATGAGTTCTTGCTTTAGAAGTTAGTGTTCCGTGGCATCTCTCTCTTATACTCCTCTTTCCACCCAGGTTGGATTTCATCTATGACCTCTTTGAAAGAGTCTCTAGCTGCAACAGTGAAGACACTCTGAAGTTGGGAACTCAGAGACGCAGGCCAACTGTCAGCTCCCAGTTCAGGGTAGGAGCAGGAGGCCTGCAAATGTGCATGTGAAAGTGCCTTTAGAAACATTTCAGTAGATGTGCTTTTTTTTTTCTTTAAATCCAGTAAATCAGAGAGACGTACCGCCGGTGTATGTAGATGAGGATTCAGATTGTAGGCCTGCATCCTTCTATGCTTCAGGCCCCACTTTTTAATTTTTTTAAGCTGCAACACTTAAAGGGATTGGGAAAGGAGACGTGATGAGCCAGTCAGTGCAGTGCATTGCCCACTTCTTCTGTAGACTGTCACAAAAGGTGTTCAGTGATGCCAGCCTTGAGAGAATGTCGATTATCCAACTAGTACCTTGCAGTTATGCTTCTAGACCAATTCCACCACGCTTTTCATGGCTGAGCACCAGTTGTAGGAAATATCGGATGATGTGACAGCTGATGCTCGGTAGTTTCTTCTCCTTCCTCTCACCTTTTTTTTTTACATCAGAATTGTAAAAGTGTCTAACGCGCTTTCAGAATGATAGTAAATGTGGTCCTGAGAATGACATCTACTGCTCTTTTCCAGGACTCCTTACATTCCTTAATGGCTACGCTCAGCACTTGCAACCCACTGTTCATTCGCTGCATCAAACCAAACCTGGAAAAGGTGACTTTCTGGAGGTGGGGAATGCCAGCTGAACAGGGAAGGGAGGTGGGAGCTTCACCGTGATTTTCAGTGGCAGCTAAGCTGAAGCTTTGCTGACTGGAAAGGGTGTTTCTCCTTTTCTGTGGGATTCTGGATTCCTAGAAGTTTGTGTCCAGGGATAGCACAACGGATACAGAAGAAAGGGCCAGTTTCTCAGTAGACTTTTCTTAAAAGGGCTGCTGCTATCTGCAACTCATATACCCATTTAATGCCCTTCCTGTAACACATTTGGAGATAAATCTTGCATCTGAATTTTTTCCTTAAGCTTAGTGGTTGTTTAAAATCTATTTGATCCCCTCTGTGTGTAGGTGTTTGTGTGCACATTGTACATATATGTGCATGCAGAACTAATTGATTGAGATGCCAAGAATGACTTTTGCAATGCTTAGGTCAAAGTAATGTTTGTCATACAAGCAAATCACTTAAGTTGCTATCTCTCATGCTTGGTTGGTCTCCACTCTTGACTTTTCTTTAGGCTCCAAATCTCTTCAGTCCAGATGTTGTGTTGAAACAGCTGCGATACTCGGGTATGCTAGAGACAGTGAAGGTTCGGAGAGCTGGGTTTCCCGTGCGGCGTCTTTGTCAAGATTTCCTCTGCAGGTAAAAGAGAGACACTGCAGTTCTTAGGAATGAGGGTTGTAGAGAAACCAGATATGACTTTTTTGTTTGCTATGTCTGGATTCTGTGGAAGGTGAAATTTAGGAAAACTGCTTCTGCCTCATACGTTTGAGCAAGCTACCTCTTTTTCTTCCATAAAACCAATTAACACAGTATTATACTCTTCTTACCTGCTCAGAGGCATTTACATATCTATGTTTGATTGGAGGATGGAAAATAATTAAACATCCTTTCCTCCCTGGACCCCCTGAAAAACATACTGAATTTATTATCCTGCAATCAGGTTAAATTTCATTTTATATGTGTAATGTGTTTGCACCAGTAAGAATTATTGCCATTCCCCTTCCCAGATGCCTCTTGTGTTGTGGATGTTTGGAAAAGTTAATGGATTCAGTTAAAAGACCTTTTGCCCTATCACAGCTCAGAAGCAAAAAGAGAGCTGGAAAAGGAGAGCGGCCAATTGCATCCAATGTGGAGGAAATCTTGCTTCACACCTGTTTCTGATCAAGAGCTTTTGTTTGTTTATTACAGATACAAAATGCTCTTGAAGAATTGGAACAACCCAGATAGTGCAAGAACCACATGTGCAAACTTTCTGCAGATGTATGACAACACCCAGAGAGAATGGAAGCTGGGAAAAACCAAGGTAAAACTAATTTCCCCAAAGAATCCAATGGAGAAATGCTGTGCAATAACATTGTTCACAGTTACCTGCATGTATGATGGCTATTAGTTTTAGAACTTTGGGATCTGCCTCTACTTTAATCCATTGACCTAGCCAGGCTCTGGACCTGTTGAGTCTCACGTATTTTTTCATCACAGAAGTCTGAATATATCTTCCTTTCTTTCTCCCAGCAAGCCTGTTAGGAGCATAATATACACCCTGCTGTTCTCTCAAGAGTGTATTGGCATATGGTCTCCAGGTGTGATTGCTTAGCTGACTTAACACTGAACAGAGCACAAAATATTGTATTAGAAAATGTAGTTAAAAGTCATTAGTTCAGGAACAGTGGGGAAGCTGTGCTGACCCACCACTCCTCTAGTCCTGCATGTTATAGCCTCTTGACCCCCAACCTGCTCTCTTCCTATCCTATCCCCCCATCCTGTGATGTAAGTCAGCAGGCAGTTAAGTTTATTAAACACACACAGAGAATGAACTAAATGGGTCCAGGAGTGCATTAGAGCACCCATTTCTCCTAGATTTTGCTCTTTTTCAAAAGCAGCAGCACAGCTGTTCGGCACTCTCCCTTGCTTGACTATTAAATAATTTCTACTGAAATTCATTCTCTGCTGAATTTTGATTAAAGTCAGGGAGGATATTGAAGTGCCTATGCTTTGTATTTAAACTCATACTTCAGTTCCTGGTATCATCAATTAAAATATCTTCAGCTAACTGCGAAAAGGTTTTCTGAGATTTTGGAGAACTGCTGCCAAGAGCACTGATTACAATTTTGGATTGGATATTTCTGTTATCTGATTGAATAGAAAGCAACTCCTTATGCTGATCTCTTGCCAGAATTTCATTGGTAACTAGCTAGTCATCTGTGGTGCAGGTGGGTGCCAAGTAGCTTCCAGTGCCCAAGTGGCCTAAAAAGACATGCTAATGTGATTCCAGCTAAATAGACCAGAAATGGTACAAAATATTTTCCCCTCTCCTTCAGGTTTCCAAATCAACACAATTACAACAGTAATTGCGCTCCTAGTATAATTTTTTGGGTAGGCACATATCTAATGAGAAGTTTGAAGATAAATTATAGTCACATCCATGCCTGAGCACAAGTAGTCCTCGACTTACAACCACAATAAGAACTGGAAAACTGGTTGTTAAGTGGTGCAGTTGTTAAGTGAGGCATCATGTGACCACCTGATTTTACAACATTTTTTGGCGCAGTTGTTAAGGGAATCACACAATCATTAAGTGAATCACACGGTCCCCATTGATTTTGCTTGTCCGAAGCTGTCTGGGAAGGTTGCAAATGGCAATCACGTGACCCCAGGACGCTGCAACCATCATAAATACATGCCAGTTGCCAAGCACCCACATCTTGATCACGTGACTGTGGAGATGCTGCAACTGTCGTAAGTGTGAGGACTGGTGGTAGGTCACTTTCAGCACCTTTGTAAATTCAAACAGTCGCTAAACAAATGGTCGAGGACTACTGTAGAGAAGAATAACAAAAGTTGTATTGAAAAGAATGTTTAAAAAGTTAGGACATTATTGCACTGAGGAATAACTAGAAATTAAATATGCCAAAACCAGGTCTAGTTTGGGGAAATGGCCCAAAATCTTTCAGCGGCTATAGAACAGTATAAGCAGTTTAAATATCTAGGAATAATATTTTATTTGTTCATTCGTTCATTCATTCTATTTGGAGGCTGCCTGACTCCCAGACAAGTCTGGGCAGCTTACATCTCAAAAACAAGAAAAAATAAAATAGAGAACAGATACATGCATGTCCAGAAAAAAACACAACACTACCAAAAACTGACAAAAAGAACTGGCAGGGGCTCATAAACCACCCTAACCTCAGGCCTTGGAGCAAAGCCAGGTTTTTAAAGAGTTGTGAAACAACTGAAAGGTGTTTAATAAAACATTATTTTGGAAGGCTGACACAGAGTACAGTGATATAGTGCAAATTTAGCAAGCAGTGCCTGCTGACTTCCAATATGTTTACTGGTAATTGGAGTAATACACTAGTGTTGAATGGAAATAAATGAATGGCATTATGCTATTTTTCAGGGTCACTGTACAGCACTTTCTCTGTATTAAGGATGTGCAAAACCTTCTGTGTATAGATCATTCAGTGCCTAGAACAGTCAGGTTCAGGTGGTCCATGACTGGACCAAAACACACATGTTGCATGTTTCATCTGGACATGGAACATGTATGTTTGGTCCAGGCACAGACCCAAAATGTGTGTTTCAGGTTTAGATGTTAAGGGTGCTGAAAAGACAAAGCTGGCAGTGATGGGCAGGCGGATACAGGCTCTGGGGAGATTGGGAGAAGGAGCAGGTGAGCCGGTTGGGTTATGCTGTGCGTGACATGAAGTGTAGCAAAGGAAGTGAAATGAAGGCACTGGGATGATGGGGGAGGGACTAGTGGATGTGGCAGGTTGGAGCCTGTTGCATTTGAAATCCATTGCAGGAGACAAGAAAGGGGAAGGAAGACAGTGGGAGAACCATTTGGAGGACTGGTACACAAATCATGCAGAGGAGGACAGGGAGAAAGGAGCCTTGACCTACTTGTCTTGCAAGACCTGCTCAGAATTTGTCTTGGTTAAAACCCAGAACAAGAGGTTCCAGGTTTCGGGTCAGATGGACTGCAATCTCCTGGCTAAACTCCCAAGCCGCAATTGTGTTTCATATGTGGAACAAGGCACTTTTCCCCCCCATGTTATGTACGTCTCTACACTGCATGTCTACCAGTGCTCCTATTGCAGGAGAGATAGAATGATGACTACTAAAATTAGGACAGAGGCCAATTAAATGCAATTAAGAATTCCTGCTGCTACCAGCATCACTCTCTTTATTCCACACAACAAAGACCTCTTTTTCCTACAAAAGGCCTGTACCAGGTTTTCCCCAATATTTTCTTTAAGACTATTTTAGATGTTCTAAATCAATAAAGCCACTGGGGAACCCAGTTCTTTGGGGCGGTAATTAAATAAGTAGCCTAGCAGTAGCCTGCAGTCCACAAGGCAGGCCATATTCCTTCATTAAACAGCTTCTGGTGTGATCCAGGGGGCTGCCAGCTTTTACCCCTGCAAGTAGCCTTTAACCCCCCAAAGTTGTAAAAATCCAGGAGAAGAAACTGTAAAGCAATGGGACCCAATCAGAATAATCAAGGACATCTGGAGCTATTATAATTAGTTTCTGTGGATTTTCGGTTCTCTTCCCTGTGGCATTAGATTGTTATTTTCTTGGGACTAGGCAGACTCTGACTGATAGTATGTTCTGCAGATGGGGCTGCCCGGAGCAAACTGGAGAGGGAGGAAAGCTCAGGCATCAGAGTAGAAAGGACACTGCTGTCTTTCCGCCTGCTGAGCACTTGAAGTTAATAAATCAACCTTGGAGCCATTAAAAAGAACAGGCTCCAAGCGACTGATGCATAGATAACTAACCTTTGATCCCCCACCCCCCCAAGAACAATGGGACTTTCTCTCTTGTACACGTGTTGCTAGACCATCTGAAAAGGATTGGCTGTCTCACTGTCCTGCATTGGTACAAAGCAAACTAGGCTGTTTTTGGCAGCTCTAGAGCCCAACTTTATAGGCTTCTCATTGCAGAATGAGCAAGGGGAGGAGCATCAGGGTGGGTGAAAGATGCTCTTCTTTCCACAGAATGCTTTGTTCCATTATTTGCAGGAATAAGACACAAGCAAATAGGGCCAATTTTAAGAAAGATATTAGCAGGTAGAAAAGACAGCCATATTCATGACCAGACAATGAGAGTTTACTCAATAATGCTCAATGATTACACAAAAACAGGTCCAAATTGCTAGGGCACAGAGCATCCTTTTTTCTGAGTAACATGGAGATGACAAGTTAAAAACCTTTGGGAAGTGTCAGGTAGGTTAAACTTAAACTGCAAGTTGTTCTTTTTTTTTTTTTGTACCAAAATAAAGTGGTGATTTTTCCAACCCATTTGGATTGGAACAGCACATTTGTGCAATAGCTTTTTGTGCTATTGGGGTAGGAACACCTTTGATGTCAGTTTGATGGGATATGACTGTGATAATCTGTAGAATTAAGGATGTGTGAAGCATTTTTTTAAACCCATGTGATTAATACTGGGTTGGCTCTCATAACCCCTTTCATTAGGGGAAGGCACTTGTAAGGCTTGAGCAGAGTATAGCTGCTGAGGGGGAGGAATGTGAGTTGTGTGGGGTTTCCTTCTTAAAATTAGCTGGCTGTAGCTTTGACCAGAAGATAGATCAGAATTTATTCCACCTAGCAATCTTCCCCAACCAGAGCACTTTCCAAATCTAAACATTCAGCTCCTACAATTCACAACTAACATAGCCACAACCAGCATGGCACCAAGACTGGACAAGACTGTTTAGGGTAGTGTTTCTCAACCTTGGCAACTTTAAGCTGTGTGGACTTCAACTCCCAGAATTCCCCAGCCAGCAATGTAGATTGTAGATAAAAGTCAACACCAAGTCAGAGTGTTATAGGAACATTTTTCACCCCTTTGTACTGCACACATTACATGGGAGAAAACCAAGATTCACTCCTCTATAAGCACAGCAGATTCTTTCATCCAATCCTGGCTCTCTGGTAAGAATGCTTACATAATACATATGCCCATATTGTTGTGTTATTCATATATTACTTGTTTAGGTGCATTCCTTTTTTTAAAAAAGAAATCTTATTATTTGTCTCTATCGTATGTCTCATTTTACTGACCCTCTTTTATGTTTTTTAATAATGGCCTGATCCACAGGAATTAAATGTATCCTTATATAGAAGTAAAAACTTAACCTGGCTGCATTTCTGTTTATCCTGCCTGCTGCTCACAAGCACAGGAGCAGGGTAAGGAAGCAGTTGGCAATTGTGGCTTAGGGCAGCCCAGGCACTCTTTTACCTCAGGTTTCTGAAAAATGAATAGGCCTTAAAGCAGTCCTGAGTTTGTCTTGTGAAACCGGTCCCTTTGTTTTGGCCTAGAGCAGTGTTTCTCAACCTTGGCCACTTGAAGATCAGTGGACTTCAACTCCTAGAATTCCCCAGCCAGCATGTGGCCAAGGATGAGAAACACTGGCCTAGAGAATGGGCTATAATTTTCTCAGCGTGAAACAACGGGGAAGCATAGTGTCCCCCTTTGTTTCTTGAGGTGTTATGAGATTGCAGGTACTGTGTCCCTGTCCGGTGAGCCTGACAGGCCTGCTGTGTTCCTGTTCCTGCCTAGGGAAGAACAGGGGGCCCTGGGAAGTTATGCGCATGTGTGACTATGGGCGTTGGCTTCAACATGTGCTGGGCAGGATGGGAAAAGGAGTAGGAAATGCTTCCTGCAGCATGTATTCAAGGGGTATTTCTATACTGAGCAATTGTTTTGGGGAGGAAGGAAAAGGATTCGTGTAAGGAATTGTGGAGCACAGGAAAGGAAGAGGAAGGCAAGATGGCCTTTGTATTTCTCATTAGGAGCAGAGCAGCTGCCAGTTGTCAATCGTGGAGGTTTGAATTTTTTCAGGGTCCTAGTAGAAGTACAACTAATCAGCTCTGTCCTGCTTCAATGCCAGCTTTGCCCATCACACCATGGTCTTCTGGTTTTCTTCCTGGGGCGATCTGAAATACACCTGCAATTTTATTTCTTGCTTATAAAATGAATGCTGCTTCATCAGTGCATAAAAGCAAAATCATATACCCAACAATTGTGCTTTAACATTTGTGTGTGTACAGTGTTTGCATCCAAAAGGTTCTCCTTTCTCACCCCTCCAGCCTCTGGAATATTTTAATGCAGCTTATCTAACTCCCATATGCAACTCAGTGATGTGATACCCATACTGATCTCTCCCCAATTCCCAATATAGCCTTTTGAACAATATACATGTGACTGTGAGTTTTTTTCTCCACTTCTGAGGCAAAATAGGAAATGCAGAATTCTTTAGAAGAGGAGATAAGATACAGTGATAGAAAACGCTTGTCTTGATACTCTTCCCATTTTAGAGCATTGTCAGAAGATTAGCCAGGTTAAGGGGATTGGAAGGCCAAGTGCACATCTAATCTCAACAAAGTTGTGGGGAATGGAGCCCCATAAAGATTACCCACGTTATATCTTCCAATTGTGTTGCTGAGATGTCATTGGACTTCTCTTTAGCTGCTTCTGAAAGAAACAAATGTGAAATGCAATTGCATTTATAAAATTGAGTTGTGGTGCCTTTACCTTACTTGAATGTGAAAAATGGGTCATGCATGTAGTCACCAAAGAAGAGTTCTGGGGTTATGCCATTAACTCCTTTCATGCTTCCTTAGCCCCCAGAAGAATGCTACATTCAAAATATCAAGTTCTATCTATCTTTGTCTCTGTGAATTTATTGCTTAATATACCTGGTTGAGTATATTAAGGTCCATTATTGGAAGCAGGTATCAGTGAATAAATGTAGTCACCAGAACCAGAGTGGGTGAAGAAACCATTATGGCTCCACAGAACATGGCCCAAGGCCATTTTTTAATGTCTCACTTCTGCTACATGTTCTAAGACGCTTTTGCATCCTTTGTGGCATTGCAAAGAATCCTGAGATTCACCTTTTAGACTGTGCATTGCTTCACTATGGATAAAAAAGTATTGGTGTTTAAATACCAATACCTCCCCCCCCCCCTTTTCAAATAATAAGGCAGGAATGAGAAGCAGGGGAGGCAAGCTAATGAATTATTTCCAGGCCCTGCAGTTGGAATCTTAATACCTCATCATTAGAACATCCACTGGGACTTATGCAATACAATTCTCTTTATTGATGTCCATTTAAGAATCTGATCTGAAAATTTCAGATTGTGAATTTCCAGTGGCCCCCAGATGCATCTAAAACATGGTAACAGCCATCTGTTAATGTGCATGTCAGAATAAGCCTGGGTCTTGAGGGGATAATTGTAGAAAAAGCAATACAAAATAATTCTCCAGCTCTTTTTAGCAGACAAAAAATGAGGGAAAGGCTGATATGGGGCAGAAATGCTAATCAGCAGCCAGAGGAAATGTGGATGATTTAGTTGCAGTGCAGGAATTGGTCTTGGGCACCTCTTCTTTTTGGTCCTTCTTTGGGGGGATGGGTCTCTTGGCATAATTGAACCAGTTTTCCTGTGGATTCCTCTCACTGTGGGCTTCTCTCAGTCCTTATATGCAGGTGGTATCCTATAACTGCTTTAGGAGTTTTAAAGGGCATGCTCCAATTACCTTAGAAAGATAAGGCTATGTCAGGAGAAGGGTTAAAGAGGAGTTGTAAAAGCAGTGCAGCCTCCACCTCCTCCCCCCCTTTCCCTCTCCTTCTCTCCACCCCCCCAATCCTTGAGCACAGTGCGGGGGCTGGGCTGACCGCTCAACTTTTCCCCTGTCCATCCGTGCTGACACCCGGAGGGAAGGGCTGGCGGAACAGCAGGGACGGCTCTGCTGCAGGAGCGTAAAAGGAGCCCTCTGTGTCTGGTTACTCTGAGCAGGCGGGCTGGCAGGCATGGGATCTGCTGGTGCTGCCTGGGACTTGCTGTTTCCTCTCTTTGTGTTTGGCGAAACTCCTCCCCGGGGTACTAGGTTTTCCTGAAGGAGGTTCTGGAACAAAAGCTGGAAAAGGCCCGGGAAGAGGAGCTGAAGAAGGCGGCCACCATCATCCGAGCCCACGTCCTGGGCTACATGGCAAGGTCAGTGCCTGAATTGCCTGCTTCGCTTGGCTGCAGGGCTGCCTGCTGCCTCTCTGTGCCCTGGGCTTCCCCCATTCTTTCCTTCCCTCCCCATTCCTGCTCCAAGGCCTCCAAGTATTTCTCAGAGGCAAAGTTAGCCACTTGCTCTGACTTTCTCCTGTTGCATTTTTCGTTCTCCATGAAGCTGCCCCTGCCTAGATCCCCCGCCCTCTCCTCTTTGCCATTCATTCAAGATTCCTGCCTTGATTCGGAACTGCTCAGCATTAAGGCCATGACAAACTCTGTCCAGTTCCTGCTTCTCTACAGGGGTCTCTTGGTAGAGCTGTAAGCAGGGTTGTGTTTCATCCCCGCTCTGTTGGCTCCTTACCTATGTCTCTATTTTTAACTTACTGTCACCTCTTCTTCCATAGTGAGCTGGGCTTTGTCTCAGCTTGTTCAGGCAAATTGCACTATACTGTATGCCCATTGAGACAATCACCTGCATTCATAGATACAGCGGTGTTGCTATAAGGACAAATAGACAGTATGTCTTACAGGATAGCAACGTAGCAGCGTAGAAATTAGGACTAATTCAGTGCGATTTATATAGGTTTGTCTTTTTAAAACATTTTTAGACTTACTTAACGTTGCAAAGAAAGACTGGAAGATCCGTGAGCGGTGCCTAGTGAAATCCCAGACACCATTGGTCCAGGTGAAACTAGAAGGAGAGAGGGAAACTGTTCAGAACTGCTAAGGGTGGGGTTTTTTCCCCATAACTGTCAGAAGCAAAATAGAAGTCTTCAGCTTTTTTTTACACAGTTAGTAAGTGTACTAGTACTTACAAAACTTATAGGAATACTTTAAGTTTTTGCCAAGCAAACTAGAACAGGAATGTTGATGAGACCTCACACCAGGGATAGATAACCTGGTGCTCTCCAGATATGACTGACTAGAGTTACTACAATCTCTTGCCAATGGCCATGGTGGCTGGAATGGATTGGAACTGAATAGTTTCCAGTTACGAACAAGACTCTACATTTTGTATAAACCAGCTGCAATTTGAGGGAAGCCTAAGCAAGGTTTGGTTCTAGTGCACCTAAACTTTTGTCTCGCTGCTGAAGCTATTTTTGCCACTAGCACCACTCCTATAATTGTCGCACAAAATAACTTTTTAAAAAGTGCGCACATGTATGTACAGTTCAAGTTATTCTGCTTCTATTACTGCTTTAGAGAGGCAAAGAGCCATATAGAAGAGAGATCTCATGGCACCATTAACGAGCAACAGTTGGTTAATTATTTTATTTATTTTTGTTATTTTACTTTTTCTTGGTGGTGTTATGCTACTTGGATTTTTTGTCCAAGCAGCCATCCCACCTGCCAGTCCCTGGCCATATGGGTGGGTGATATGGTTTCTTGGAATTTAAATGTGGTGCTGGCATTACTGGCTATTAAAGCACAACTTACGTGGAATGGGAATAAAGCTGGACTGGGGATGCTTTTAAAGCAGAAACGCAAGGAGTGGGAAGGGCTGTTAAGTGTTTTCCCTTGGTAGAGCTGGCATGGAATAGCTTGGGGATGCGCACTGGGATGGGGGAATTTTGATGGAGCATGAACAAGGAGGGTTCAATATCCCTTCCTCCCATTTACTGTTCTAGTGCATGAAACCAAGCCTTTCCGTTCCCCACTCTATCAGTTTGATGCTAGCCAGAGTATGGGCCTCCTACCGATGTGTCTGATTTGGACCCTGGGGTTTCACCAGGATTTGAACACAGTTTTAAAATCTTACTTTTATATTCTTAAGGATAGGAAACCTTTTTGGTGGGAGAGAAGTGAATCCATTTTTTATTGATTGAATTAGTATTTTAAGGGAGTTTTGATTCTCAGAGTTCTACACGATATAGTCTTAAGGCTGCAGAACACTGCTGTTACTATTTACTGGCACCATTTCTGAGGTTTTTTGCAGGGGTTTCTCTTGCTAAGGGGCACCAATTTCTTAGCTCTTGTAAGTATCTTTTCCCCAGGTAATGCTTCTGTTCTACACAAACATTCAGGAATGTAGTGTAAGGTCTATTAGTTCTCCTAATTGATCCCCGTAAAAGAAAAAAGGTAGCTTCATCTATCATGGATTCACAGAAGCAGGTCCACAAACATTAACACCCCCCACCCTCAGCTCTAGATCTTGAGTTCAGGCAAGGACAGGATCTGTACCTAGAACGTTTCAATGATTCCCATTATCGACAAGCTAGCTATCAAGAAGACTGCTTCTGAATATTAATAGGGTGCCTGGCCTCACTGCCAAGCAGCAAATGATTTTCTGGAAGCTGAGGTCCATCGTAGTTTTTATTTTTATTTTTAAAACTGACTACTGTCATTTTTTAAGATAGCAAGCAGGATAACAATCTCTGCCTGTCTTTATGGGAACATTAAAAAACCAGACTGATGTAAGTTAGGAGAAAATAAAGATGTGAATTGACTCTGTTCGGAGAGATTTAAAAATGCCAGTTTGGCATGGACAGGGTATATTTTGCATTGCCCCAAAATTCTTCCATTTGTTGTGCTTAGCAGAAGAAGATCACATGCAGAAACTGGAAATGAATGGCATTCTCAAGACTTGGAAACCCCATAGATAACAGATTGAGGGAGAATAAGAGAATGGCAAAGTGGCTTCTTGGAGCATTGTCTATTTGGAGAGAGTGTTGAGTCATCAAATCAGGCATCTCAACACCACAGGGCAAAATAGCAGCTGGAGAGACTTTTGGAAGAATGGTGATTATGTTGATGTGGCCTCCATGTTTATATGCCTTTTCATTCAGGAAGAAGTATCAAAGAGTGCTAGCCAGTGTTGTGACCATCCAAAAGAATTATCGTGCTCACTTCTGGAAGAAGTCTCTCTTACGCCTGAAAGCCTCTGCCATTGTCCTGCAGAAGCATTGGCGTGGGCACCTAGCTCGCAACCTCTACCAAGACCTGCTGCAAGAAAAGCAGAGGCAGAAACAGGAAGCTGAGGAGCAGAGGCGACAAGAAGAAGAGAGGATTAGAAAGGAGGAAGAAGAAAGGCAATGGCAAGAAGAGAGGGAGCATAGGTGGAAGCAAGAAGAGAAGGAAAAGAAAAGGTACAAGCCACCATAGTTACATTTCTGAGAACTGTTTTTCACAAATGAGATGGTAAAGCCAGGTCTCGCTTGGTCCATTTTGGACTGCTAGAGTGAGGGAGCTCCATACAAAGAATTCTCTGTATGTGGAATCAAGCTACTATATGAAACAAATAATTATATTTTTATTATTTATCATAATTATAACAATTATTTATATACTTATTCTTATTCATTATAATTATCATATAGAAAGCCAGTTTGGTCTAGTGGTTAAGGCTCCGGCCTAGAAAGCAGGAGATGGTGAGTTCTAGTTCCACCTTAGACACAGAAGCTGGCTGGGTGACTTTAGGCCAGTCCCCCTCTGTCAGCCCAACCCACCTCACAGGGTGGTGGTTGTGGGGAAAATAGGAGGAGGAAGGAGTACTAGGCATGTTTGTTACCTCGAGTTATTTATAAAAATAATAAAAGCGGGATAAAAAAAATCTAAAAAAAAAAGTGAAATGAATATTCAGTTCCCAACTCTGAGGCAACCTAACATTATCTTTGCAGGTTGGTGATCCTGAAGGCAAAGATAACTCAGAGATTGCAAAGCAGTGGCAGCTGCTCCTTTCTGAGTTACTTTCTCTGCCATGGGATCTTACTAAAACTGAACTATATTTTGGGGAAACATTGCTGGAGAAGAGTGTCCTTAAAAAATTCAGCTTTTTTCAAAAGTTCTGCCACCTTTGATTGCACATATCTTTGTTTTCCCCATCCAGTTTCCCAGCTAATTGGGGAATAGGCCTAAGAGAGTCTTTCTGTTCTATATAAGCCTAGGTGTTTGCCTGTCTTAACCTAAAGCAATTGCTTCTTAGAATTTAATTAAATAATGTTTTTTATGATGATGAATTGTTATCCATCATGAGGCAACCTATTTCTTTTAGCTAGCCACAGGCGGTCTGTATTGTGAATCGTCCACATATATCAAGTAGCAGTCAGTTCCTGCTCTGAAACCTTTAAGAAAATCCAACCTTCTGAAAACCCAAGCTTTTAATTAAATGTCCTATAATAAATTCTATGGAGTTGAAGGCTTTGTAGCAGCTTTTAACCAGGACATAAATAACTAAGGCAGCTATACTGCATTGATTTTCAGTACTAGAAACTGAAAAGAAAGACAGTGTGACTGTCTCTTACTTCTTTGTGAAATCTCTGGCAAGCTGGGCTGTGGATTTTATTGAATAACTGTGCTTCATTTTGAACAGAAAAAAGGAGCAGTTGGAAGCAGCACTGCAGATGGCTCAGGTATGTTCTTTGTTGCTCCAACCTTCTGCCTTTTCTTCAGGGTCACCAGCAGAACCCCAACCCACCACATGACTTGTCTTTTTCTGAGAGCACTGTTAGCTGTGTGCATTTCTTTGAAATAGCTGTGGGGTGCATTTAGTTCACAGTTTATCACTTTTAGACCAAAATCTTTGTGATGCTAAGTGGGAAGGGAAATTTAACCTTTTCCTCTTATGACCATAATTGTCTTAAGTCTATATACATAGTACCCAAAGCTGCTATTTGACTTGAGAGGGAAGTTTCTGAGAGTGACAGCTGATGCTTTCCTTTTAAGCCAACCAGCAACAGAGGGATGATTTTTCAGGTCATGCAGAAGGTTTCAGGAAATTGTCAAAAATTGATTCAATTTTTGAATACACAGCACTGGATGCTGTGCAGTCATATGGAAGTCTAAATAAATCTCTGTCACACATATAGTGAGATCTCTTGCTTTCTTGTCTGAAACCCTACTTTCAGAATTTGACAGTGCTGAAATCTTACAAAATTTAGAAATTTCACAAGATTTTGACTATTTAATTTTTTTAAAAATGCTTTAATTTTAGAGGGCCACAAAGGCTATTTAAATATGCCATGGATAATGTGGTAGTTGCTGGGGCAGTGTTACCAACCCTGCCTGAATAGGACTGTATATTGGATCAGAACCCCATATATTCATAGAAGAATTTCTGTGAGTCCAACTTGTTGCCCCTTAATTTGGGGCTGGTTGGAAGGCATTAAGATAAAGTTGGTTCCATCACGGATAGAGCAACAGGCCTCATACAGTAATTGTCTTTGGCTGACTTTTTTTTTTTTTTTTTAAATACCATATAAATACTAGTGTATCAAAGGAGATACACTACTCATGACAATCTTCTTTTGAATTACATTCATCTTAGGGGGATTTAATACATATTCCATACTGTACCTTTGAAAAGTTAGAATAAAGAAATCTTGTGGACTCAGGAGCAGTGAAGCACTACTCGGCCATTAGGATAGCTCCTGAATTTTCAGATCTGTTGATGCCTGCCAAAACTGATCTATGAAAGTTTGTTATTTTCTTGCATTTTTGAATCAGATGGAAGTACTAAAAACCCAGGAGGAGAACCATCCACTGCAGGAAGAGGAACAGCGTCAGATGGAGGAGATTCTGCGGCTGGAAAGGGAAATTGAGAAGCTGCAATGGGAACAGAAGACAGATCATGTGTCCATTGCATGTGAGAATACCAAGAATGAGATGAAGAGGCAGCGGGAAGAAGAAATACAGAGGCTAGAGAAAGAAGCATCCAGGGTTGCACAGGAATTCTTAGAACTTCTAGATTTTGGGAACCTGGATGAAAGTGTACAAAGCTTGGAACGGTCCCTGTCTAATGAAGGAACTCTCAACATTGAATACAGCCTTGTTGCTCCACTAGCTGAGGAAGAAGAAGATGAAGGTTTTCCTGCTGATGAAGAAGGCCCACCAGTCCCCAGCCCAAGTCTGTTGAACCAGGACAGCAGCACCAGGACCAGTGATAACTATTACTCGGAGGAAGATACATCTCCAAATATGCCAGTGTCTGGGGAGGAAGAAAACAGAGAAGGTAATGCTCTGCTTCTTTCGACAGAGAGGGCTGGAAGCCCTCAGAAAGAACATCTGAAAAGCATATACTGGATAGGCTCAGAAGTAATGCAGAATGACACTGTGGAGGTGGAAGATCCAATTTACAGCTTGCCTCCAGATGTGGAGTCAGATTATGACCATGAGGAATTTGATGGCATTGTAGATGTCAGCAGCACATCAGTTGAGCCACTGAACAGGGAGGAAGCCCTGAGCAATTCTCATAGCAATGGCGTGGATTCCAATCGTGGAAGCTTGGACTCGGTGAGAATGTTTCATAACCACTGCAGTTGAATATCCCTGTTGTTAACCTGTTTCATCTTGCATAAATGATATATCATTGATACTTCCCTGATTGGTGTCATTGTCAAATTTAATTCATAACTTCCAATGAGCAACATTGGCTTGAGTTCCATAATGGAAGAAAGGCAGGATAAAATTATATTTTCACATGCCCACACACATATCCATAATTTATTCAGTCCATTGTGATATGTCTTTAACTCTGTTGGTTAATCTCTTGTGACAATACATTTGTTTATGGCTTACTTATTATCAGTCCTGAAGAACTGTTTGAAGCACTATTGTGTATGTATATCCTAGGAATATATAGATTAGTCTATGTGTGATCCATGTCAGTTTTTTATATATTCAGTCATTGGGCTTTTTTTTCCATCACAGTTTCATATTTTCCTGTGAAACTATGCTTATGTGTGTGCATGTATTGAGATGAGGACCATTAATGGTAGAGAATGTCTACCATTGTAAAAGTGGTAAGAGAAAGGTGATGTCAAACCTGGCACACTTCTTTTGGGCTTGGAACAGTGTTCAATGGGTGCTTCTAATAACTGTTCAGATGTAATGTTGCCTGAACCAAAGACCAGTCTCTGTGTTAAGTTTTTGTGTAGAGGTTAGCATTAATACTCTAAGTCTCCCTCCAACTAAGTAATCCTGAGGTCATTCTCAACAGTTATTTCCCTCCCCCATCTCAATATATTCTTGCTTCCTTCTTGCCGGAACCAAATCTGGTTTCATATTCTTCTTGTGGACTGCATGAGAGTTTGAGTGAAGAAATATTTTGCACATCAAGAAAGTGCTAGATTACTTCATGCAAATTTTCCTTATCAAATTATTGGCCCTACTATTATTTTTTAACTGTGTGTTTTTCCTGTTCCATCAGCAACATGAAAAGTACTCATCACATGGTGCTCTGTAATGTTTATTCCTGTTAAAGAGATCTCTAAAGGCATATAACTCAGGCAATTCTAGGCAACAGTGTGGTGTGTTTGGATATAATCATTGGTACATTTATATTTTCTTCCATCCTGTTATTTATATATGGCTGCTGTGATTGATTGATTGATTGATTGATTGATTATGTGTGTTAAGTCAGTTTTGATTCTTTTTTTTAATAATATTTTATTGAAATTTTAAAGTTACAAATTTAAAAGTTAGAAATAAAAAAGAAAATTGGAAATACAAAATATAAAGAAAAGGAAAAGAAAAAGTGAGATAAAGTAAAAAAAGAAAGAAAAAAGATATGAAAAATAGATAACTTCCAATCTATCTCTGGTCTTAGGAATAATAAAGCTATCATAGGTGCTAGTTTTTAATACATTAAGTAGGAATAATTCTTTGTCAAAACATATCCCATTACATTTATAATCTAATCTTCAAATCCCCATGTAAGCTTCACCCTACCTGCATTTTGCAAGTCAGTTTTGATTCTTGATGACCACATAAATAGAATTTCTCCAGGATGATCCATTCCTAACCTGACCCTTCACTGCACTGAGTCTATCCAACTTGCCATTAGTCATCCTATTATTCTCATTCATTTTTTGAATCAGTTTTTGAATGAGAGGTTTTGAAGCAACTTCTGTATAGTTGTTACTATATCTAGGGAATCAGTTTATCTAATCTGTAATAGAAGTGGGATAGAATTATCTGAAGAGAATAATACCAGTCATAAGTCTATGTATTTGTTTGCCAGATTACAATAATTCATTTTTCTCCTAGTTTCTAGATAGCAAAGATGAAGGGGATACTTATATGGACACAGATGAAGAATTCTGTAGCTGCCGAGTCACTGTGCTCAATGGATCTGGGCCAGCATATTTTCACAGCTATCTCTACATGAAGGGTAAGGAGCTTTCTCAGTGCCATGAATTCAGCAGGTTCTCTGCTTCTGCAATCACATCTCATCTTCAGTGATTTTTATTTTTTTTTTGGTTACTTGGTCCTGTATTCATTCCAGTATAAACGTTTTATCTTTTTAGAGGAGGGGTTTCAAAGGATTCCTTGCTCAAGTTGTTTCAGCGCACCTTGGAGTGATATCAAAGTGGCAGTCCAGATATTTTTTTAGATCTCGTTAAGCCTTTATGAGTATGTAAACTGGTTTTCACATTAGGATGAAAAAGGTCCAGATATTTCTTTCTCATACATACACCCCACAGGTACTCTATAAACGTTTTCCTCCTTTCCTCTCCTCCCCACCCCCCACCCCCTATTCATACTACACTCTGGCTATCTTTTCAGGGCTCTCTAGTGGCTTTTCTTACAGTTCAAACACTAGCACAAACATGCACACACTCCCCTTTCATGTGCATTCATTTGTAGCTAGCACTAGTGTGATCAAGTTACTGTATATGGCCAGTAGCCATAGGCACTGATTAGATAACGTTCTGACAGCAAGACAGTGCTTCCCACTCCCAATCTAGGTTTATAATTTATTTGTCATGTTTTTTTCCATCCCTTTCTGAAACAACTTCAGAGCTAGTATATGGGGAGGTTATCTTATTTCATCATTACAAGACTTCTGTGACTCAGGCTAAAATGAAAACTACATAATTTACCTAAAAGGAAGATAGCCCTGAACTTAAGATGAACCCTGCTATAAAGGGTAGAGCAGACAGAAAAAAAAATTATTCATCTTCATTACTATATTCTCAGTGAATCTAAGACAATCCTCCCATTTTAAAGATAAATTATTTGGAGGAAAATAAAAACCCTAGATCTTCAGATTTCCTAAAAGGGTATATGCTGAGCTTTGTAGATAGGGGAAATTAAATCCAGATCCTATACCCTTACCATCACACCACTTGGCTCACTGATTGTTTGTGAGCCAAGGTTGTCCAGTTGTAGCAAGCTTCTTCTATAACAACTGTATAGTAACACTGCAAAATCAGAAGGATTATAGCACTAATGCCTTTTTCCTCAAATCAACTTTGAGTCCCTTGCACTGTAGAAGCAAAAAGAACAGGAAACTTCTGTAGTGGTTTATGTTTTTTTCTTTTCTTCTTTAAAAAAACACCTTTATTTCGCTTTTCAAAGAAATGCATAAACAGTACAGGTATAAACAAATTATGGAATGTAAGTTTTTATTTTTATATTGGCAATTGAAGTGAATTGGGGGCTGTTCCCATTGGTCCCTTGTTATGGACAGATCACTCCCTGTTGGCCTTAGAGTTTTCCATGGCTGTATCCCACTGCAGGAGGTAGGTCCTATTCTGATGGCCCAATGGAGTCTATCAGCCCAGATGTCTAATGGATTCCATTGAGTTTCAGAGGGAGCTTGGGGTTGTTCCTAGGGTTCTGATGCATGGTTCAGTTGAGGTCTTAGTCACTGCTTGGAATGAAAGGCAATGATGACCTTGAATTGAGCCTGTGTGGACTCTCTATGTGCATGGATCCCAGAGGTCCCCTGGTTTTCAGAATTCATAGTCAGCCTCCCAAAGTGGTGGTAGCGAGATGAACAACCATATGAATTGTTTAAATACTAAGTGGATCTGAACCATACAGGATGTGTTTCATTTTTTAGGATAATCTTACAGTCCTGGGCAGGAATATAAATATATCAGTGTCTTGTCAAATACAGCTACAACAAAAGTAGAGAATATTTGATGCTTTTCCAACTGTGTTTGACTATGTTTCTTTTCCTTGCAGGGGGGTTGATGAACCCCTGGAGGCGGCGTTGGTGTGTCCTGAAGAACGAGGCCTTTATGTGGTTCCGAGCCAAACAGGAGGCCTTAAAGTCAGGCTGGCTTTATAAGAAAGGAGGAGGCATGTCCACGTTGTCTCGACGGAATTGGAAACGGCGCTGGTTTGTCCTGAGAGAGGCCAAACTGATGTATTTTGAGAATGACAGTGAAGAGAAGCTGAAAGGAACAATTGACATTAGGAAAGCAAAGTATGGAATGCTATTATTTCTCTCATTTCAAGGAAAACAAGGCTGGACCATTTAACCAAACTCATTATTCCATTATGTTCACTGTTGGAAGGAAGGAAGCAAAATTCTCAGCAGCCTGGTCTTGAGGGAAATAATTTCAGGGTCTAAGTCCCAGAGTACTTCAATATTAGCCCAAAAGCTGGAAGAGAAAATTGGTGTCTCTCTGAAGGAGGACATTTTAGGCTGTTGAATTCCAGTGTTATCAATAATGCAAAATTGCTCATCTTGTCTGAAAACCTGTTTTTCTCTCCCAGTTGATTTTGACTCACATTTTTCTCTCTGATGTTCATTACTTCTAAAGAGAGCTCTTTCCCCTCCTGTTCCTTCTAAGTTCCCAGTAGCTGCATCTTTGATATTGGGCTATTTTCCTATTCATTGTTCAAATTCTTTCAGTGGCTTTGTCTGAAGAATCAGCCTTCAGCACTGTAGCCCAAAACTATATCCAAATGTAACAGAGCAGGAGAGGGTAACTTCAGCTCTGAACCAATACCAAAAACAAATATGGTACCTAGCCATTTTGAGGTGGAAAACATATATAACAATACTATACAAGTACTAGATTGTAAATACCATTAACTGTGGTATCCCTCTGAATTGTCTAGCAGGATTAAACCTTGGGCATATAAACTTTTGCAACAGTTTATATCCATGAAATGGTGCTGAGACATTGCTGTTGACTTGTGGTGTCCCACAGAGTTGCATCTTGTCCCCCATGCTGCTGAATAGCTATATGAAACTGCTGGGGGATGTCATCAGGAGTTTTAGAGCGGGGCATTATCAGTATGTTGATGACACCCGTTTCTACTGTTCCTTAACCATTCAACACCAAGGAAGCACTTAGTATACTTGAATATTACCTGTGTTTAATAATGGCTAGATAATTAGAATAAGCTGAAGTTAAATCCAGACAAGACAGTGGTGCTGTTGGTAAATATGAAATTGGGCTCGGGATTGAGGTTCAGCCTGATTTGGATGTGACTGTCTTCCCCTGAAAGAGCAGATTTGCAATCTTAGAGTGCTCCTTGATCTTCAGCTGTCATTGGATTTGCTGGTGGCAGCTGTGGCAAGAAGCACTTTTAGGTCCCTGACAATGAAATGTTTGCTTACCTCATACTACAGTCTCCTCTGTTGTTCTCTCTTATCTGTATATGCTTGACATTACCAGGAAGGATGACCTGAGCTGCTTCTGTGAGACCAGGGGAGCTCCAAATTCCTTAATGCCAGACATGCCAGTAAGAGAGAGAAATTTTGTCAGATAGCTTTGGCACTCTGGTTCTTAACACATGGTCTTTTGCAGGGAAATTGTGGATATTCATGAGAAAGAGAATGCCCTTGATATTGTGACAGGTGATCGGGTTTACCACATAGTGGCGGAGTCACCAGAGGATGCCAGGTACTGGGCAAAAGAAAAGTTGTGTCTTTCTCTGAGCCTTTTGCTCTGCGGGTCCAGTCTCCTTGAAGTACCGGCTGTTTTTCCTTTATAATGTTGTAAGATCCTCCTTGCAACCAATTCACAAGCCCCATTGAACTGGCAGAGAAAATGTGTAATCTCTGCCAAGGTAACACATAAAGCGCTGATGCCTTACAGGTACCTTCAGTGGTAACTGTTACTTATTATGATTCAAGGGTCAGAAGATTATGCAGAAGACTTAATATCTGAATATCGGGTAGTGAAATATAGTCATAATGTCTGCTTACTGCATAGAGCTTTCATCATCTGAAGATCTTACTGTTTTGTATCTGTGCCATACTGTAGTTTAAATGGGGAGATTTTTTTAATGAAACTGATACATTGATGGCCTTTTTAACCCTTATGACTTGGTTGTTGCAGGTCACAGCTTCAGACTGTACTCAAAGAAAGTGGCCCTCACAATTGGCTTTTTCATAACCTGTTTTCCAGTCCAAAGTAGCAACTTGGATATAAATTTGCAGACATTTATCCTGTGTATGCAAATATATCCTATATATCCTATGTCAGAGTATGAGAACAACATACTGTACATTCTATACAGAAAGAATCACATTTGGTCCTTCTAAAAGATCTTTCATAGCAGAACTGAGAAAGACCTCTACCTAATATCTTGGAAAGTCACCATCTCTCAGTGACAGGAGTCATTCATTGCGTTATTCATCACATAATATGATTTGTTCGGTTTTGGCTCAGTGTGTTCTCTAAATCCAGGCAGTTTGTTGGTTAAATCACAACTGGCTAGATTCAACAAACTGTGATTAAAAACTCATGATTGATTATGCTTGAATGCATTCACTGGCCATAATAATGAGCAAAACCTGCTAAATGTAATGGTTGAACTTAGTATAAACTAGTTCTTTATAAAGATTCCCTAGAAGACATACATCTAGCTACTAATTGGTTAACTTTGTAGGAAACATTCAGGGAGAATAATTCCACAACATAATATTATGTTCTGTCTGCCTGGTAAATTACAGAAGCCTGGCATTGCTGGCCACCTAAAATGGATTCTGATTATTTATTATTTTATTTTGACAGTGACTGGTTTAATGTCCTGAGTCATGTGCATAGTGCCACGGAGCAACAGCTGAGGGAGATGCAGGATGAACAAGCCAATCCAAAGAATGCTGTGGTGAGTAACAATTAGGAGAACACCAAGCTGGGAAGATTGTGTTGTCTCTCATGAATTCAATAGTTGACTATATCTCAGTGGGCCAGCACATGCTTTGCCCACGGAGAATTCTGTGCACGCTCCTTGGTGACATGTGACAAGGCAAGAAGTGTCCCTGGTCTGAAACCCTGGAAAAGTTATTACTGATCAGTGTAGAGAAATGCAGAACCAAACATAGCAGTGGTCTGACTTGATGTAAGGTTACTTCCTATCTTCTTTTGTTGGACTAGACACTAATTATGTAGAAATAGCTGATGTTAACTACCACTGATTCTTGGTGTTACTAGTATTACCAGTAGTAATAGCTTATGTTATTACATTATGGTTCTTGAACAGGATAATTTAAAACAGCAAACTATTCACAAGCACTGTTTGGTAGGGAGTTGGGTTTGGTATAGAAGAAAGGTATATGAAGGAGCCTTGACCAATTTGAGGGCAGATATGGCAAAAAAGAATGGGATTATAGTAAAGAGAATAATGTATTAAAAAACAGCCTAACAAGTCAGGGCAGTGTTGGTGGAAGGGTATCAGATTAGCAAGTTGGCATTCAAGCACATGGAAATAAACTATGATCTTTGGTAGGGCTTGTTTGCAAGCCAGTGAGATTCCAGGGGGTTTGAAGTGCTCAGAATCAAATTGGCATAACATTTTAAAATCTTATTCCAGATACCACCTTGAATTAAAGTTGTTCTGCAACCTCACTCAACTGAAAGGTGTTTCAAGTGGCAGATTTCTGAACCAGGATGTTTGACCTTCGTATGCCATACAGAGATAATGCTGATTGCTGCTGATCAAAGTAGTCTAAATGGTATCTCACGGGATCAGCATAGAAGATCCAGTCCCCAACTGTAAACTAAAAACTCTCACTAGATGATACCATTAAATGCAACGTTAGGTGCTACAAGCCACCAGAAACAGTGTAAAATAGATTTCTTCAGAAATTGATGATAGATCCTTTTGTGGATCTTCTACACCTCAAATATAAGTGTGTTTGTATGTACATGATCAGTCTGATATGGTGTATGCGTGAAGAGAGTATTTGGGGTTCCTAATCTCCCATCTTGAGCAGAGACAGAGACAGTGCACATAGTGGTTTAACTCCAGTTATTTAAGAATCCAGCTAACTCCTAACCACATTGCTTCATTTTGGGTTCTCTGAAGCAAAGTGAGACAAAAAGGCAGGAACAGAAAATAAGTAGTTTTATAAGTACAGTTGTTCTATATTTACTATTATAAGTACCTATTGTTATTTTAAAGGGAACCCTTGATGTTGGTCTTATTGATTCTGTCTGTGCATCTGATAATCCTGACAGGTAAGTTTTGTATTTAATTTGATTGGGGTTGTTTTCTCCTTGGTTTTTTCTTCACATGTATAATTTTAACATTAGTTTAGTATAGTAGCATTGGTATAACAGGGAAATACATTTAAATTCATGAACCACACATTTAAATAAACTATAATTGCAACAGACAAAGAGCTGCTTAAAATACCTTCTCCCATTTTAAATATCTCCCAAGGGCTGTGGGTTTTTTTAGTGCATAGTCACTGATGCCAAAACCAATTGCTCTCCTCTTAGTAACGTTTGACAATCTGTAGGTTAGGGTTCTGCTGCTACAGCTTTTCATTCCTCAGCAGAGTGTTTGGAACAATCTGTATAGTTTGTAATCCCCCCAAATACTCATGTTTGAGAAGCAGCATTGCACGATTCCCCTTCCTGGGTTGGTTCCCCTCTTCTGCAGACCAAACTGTACACATCAACACATAGTGGGATGCTAAGACTGTCCTTGTACTTCTTCCACCACCATCCCATAGTGATCAGTGGCTTTTCTGGGTGGAGTGAACTTTGACCCCTTCTACATTCACCATATGGACCTGGAGAAGAGGCTGAAATTGTAGGAGGAAGTCCATGTTGGTCTATGGTGGCAAAAAAGTGGGAGTTGGACAGCACCTTTTCTGACTAACAAATGACAAACAAAATTTGATACAAAAGGTGCTGCCAGACTCCTGATTTTTTACATCCTTGAAAAAAGAAGCATAAACTCAAGGTCAATAAAATCATCTTAGATTTGGATTTCAGAAAAATGTTATTTTGAATACATAATGTTGATTACAATAATCATAACACTAAATAAAGTAAAATGTGTTAATGGTAGAGACATATTTTCTCTAATAGAGATCTCTGTTTAGCCCACAGTTAAATTGTCTGGGCTGGGGAGGGTCAACACAAGAGGTAAACTCCTGGCCAAGTGTTTTGGTCAAGACAATCCATTTGCCTTTAATCCCATTTTATCTGATTCTCTGAAAAGAATGCCTAAAGTTTGAAGAAGGAAGGAACCTGTGCTAGGGAGTGCTTGCTGTGCTAAGAACATAAAAACTACTTATCTCACTCTCTGGTTTGTTTCACATAATTCAGTGACTGTGGGAATCCCAGTAGCAGGACATGAGGTCAATACTGATATTAAGTTCACACCTCATGTTTCCCAGCCCCTGGTATTTACAACATATACGACCCCCAATAATAAAAGGCAATACTAAAGATACTTTTTCTAAATGACAAGATGGGAAGCTACAACTTGTAACTTTTCTTACTAACCATTTAGTCTGTGGGGAAATACTCTGCCTTGTCTGAGCCCCTACAGTTTGTTCATTTGTGTATTCATTCATTCAGTGCCTACCAGACCACAAACCTTCGTACAGCAGGTTTGTAAACTTCATGCTCTCTACTTTCCAGCCCTGGGAATTGGAGCTGTTCACTTCTCTTCCTGGGAAATAAATTCTGTGAACTTTAAATAGATGAGCACAGCAAGCCTTCCACGGCAAGGATGAGGTGAACCATCTTCCTTCTACTTTGCAGACCAAATTCCTTTGTGATCATCACGGCAAATAGAGTCATTCACTGCAACAGTGACATCCCTGAAGAGATGCACCATTGGATCTCTCTCCTACAGAAGCCCAAAGGCGAATCCAGGGTTGACGGACAGGAGTTTCTTGTGAGAGGTAAAAAATGACGATGCAGAGATGGCCAAGGCAGAAATAATCAGCTAAATCATTTCTCAGTGTGAAATGTTGAGCCAGTATATGTGTGGGAGATACAGTTCTCTTCTGGAAGTCATCAAAGATAGGAAAGGCTGAAAATAGCAACTATCAATTGAATAATTATCAAGTTTTTGCATCTTTTGTTACCTGGCAGAGTAGGCACATGGAACAGCCTACGTTCTGCTGGTAAAAGGATTCTGTTAGAATGCTATTTTCGGCCAGTCACTAGAGCAGTGTTTCTCAACCTTAGCAACTTTAAGATGTGTGGACTTCAACTCCCAGAATCCCCCAGCCAGCTTGCTGGCTAGGGAATTCTGGGGCTTGAAGTTCACACATCTTAAAGTTGCCATGGTTGAGAAACACTGCTCTAGAGTAATAACAGAGTGCTCAGTCTTCTCACGTACAGAGAGAGTGGCACTGGCAGCAGCTGAATACAAAGCTGCCAGTGGCCAGGAGACTTGAGACAATATCCTGGCTAAAAGAGTGAGCTATTAAATTCTGAGCCAGGAGTTCATTAGGTGGCTATCTGGCAACCTGCTGAAAGGCTCTACAGGGGGATTGTGAGGATTACTGTAAAGATACATGTGAAGCAGCTCAGGGGATTGAAGCAGGCTATATAAATGTTTATATAAATAATTCTGAACAAAACATGCTGAACTTAGCACATTGTACTTAGTTTAAAGCTCCCTCCCTTTTTTTTGTTTGGATTAGTATTGTTCCTCAGGAGCCATAGGTGTTTTGGTGTTATTCGCAATTTTATTTATCATTGATAGTTATTCATCTATGATATTGTTTTGCTGTTTTGAAGTTCTTACTGAAAGAAAGGAATGTGAGATGCTTACAGTCTCTCTGGATTGGAGTTGCATAGAAACCCCAGCAAATAAACAAACAAACAAATTAAAAAAATAAACATTGTTGCTTAGTTCAACAAAGTGCAACTGTTGGGGCAGTTGTATAATGCAATTTCATGTAATTGAAATTATATTAAATATAATTATTCCCCATGGGTTAATAATTATCCCCTTTTGTCACATTAAGAATGATTACTTGGTGGCCACTTTTAAAGGACACTGAAGACCATGCCCCAAACTGTTGGAAGCCAACTGCAGCCCTGGGAGCCTCATATGGTGCAATCCTAGTGCAGTTACTTTAAGTAGACAGTCAGAAGGTGAAGCCAGAAAGCAAACTGGAAGATCTGATGGTTCACCATAACCCCATCAGCAGCCATGAGCAGATGCACCAAAGGAGCACAAGTTTTCTCTTGCTCAGGTTCATGGAATCCTGTATTTTCTGTCAGGGTGGCTACATAAGGAGGTCCAGAGCAACAGCAAGACATCATCCCTGAAGCTGAAGAAACGCTGGTTTGTACTGACCAGCACTGCCCTTGACTACTACAAGTCTTCAGAACGCAGTGCCACCAAGCTTGGGACACTTGTTCTCAATAGCCTCTGCTCAGTGATCCAGCCCGATGAAAGAATCTTCAAAGAAACTGGTAAGAAATATGTAAGGAAGTTGCATGGTTGAATATCTCCAAGTTCTTCTGACACTTGCAAAAAGTTCTGAGAATTTTATTGCATCCATTATGTGCAATTATAAATAGGTGGAAATATCATGTCTGTATTTGCAATTGGACAAAGGCATAATACATTGTGGGCAAACACCTGTATTCTGCATGCAGAACACAAATGGGCAAATATTTATTTTATTTATTTTAAAATGTTTAAATAAATAAAATAAATTGCTACATAAAAGAAAAAAGAAAGTGAGAAAGGACGTAGATGAAAAATAAAATACCAGTAAATAAACAGATAATTTACAGTTGTCATAAAATTTAAGATTCATTATTTTGTTGATTAAATAATTAATTGATAATATAAAATTAAACTCATATCATCTTGAGAAATAATTGTAAACATTACAAAATGCTGAACATTATTATTCATATTGATGTCACCAGTTTTTTTTGGTTGTTCAGTCGTTAAGTCGTGTCACCAATTTATCATTATCTAAATTAAGTGCACATGATCTTATGAAAAAAAAAAAAGAAAAATAAATACTAAAAACAAATCCCTGAATAGCAGAATGTCAGTATTAGAAGGTGCCAGCGTAGCCAACAGACTTCACAGATATTTATGGTATAAAGATACAAAAGAAAATTTAAAAAGGACCTATTATGAAACAGTTTGATGAGGATATGGAATTCCACAAAAACAGTAAGTCCAATCTTGCCTTTAGCCTCACCCTCACCCTAAAATGCCTTTTATTCTGGATACAATTATTGTAGAAAAAGTGTAATTAGTATGCAGATATGGTGTATCCAGACTCTAGAAATAAACTAAATATCACAATTGGTTAAGATATATGCTGATAACCATGAGGACAAATTTAGCCCAACTTTCGAAAAGAGATACTTTGCTGACAATATCAGACTAGGAAACCAAACTTGGGAGATACACAGCACTGGCAAAATTAACAGTATACGTCCAGAACAGAAGTTTGACTACATTTGAGCAAGAATGGCTTCCCTATACAGTATATTACTTGTCACACAACAAGGCAAATTCCAGTACTCCAGTTACAGTTTTTAAGGGAGAAATAATTGATGTAAAGATAGTAACTGTATGCAATTTTAATGTTTATAAATAATTTGTTGTAATCACCAGTTGGATACAATGGGAGGGAATCTAGAACTTAATATTGTTTTTTACAAATGGACAGATCTTTTGCCCTTAGTGATAAAATGGGGCAGGAGGTTCCAACTAAGAACTGCATGCCCCTAACCAGGGCTACACCCAGTGAGTGGGTGAGTTCTTACACTAAAACACACATATTCTCACATATCATTTATTTGAAGTGGTTCAGGCACACAATCGGCTTTTCTTTTGTATAATCATTCACTTCTAGAGAAACAAAGCGATCTTTTACATTTTCCTTGAATGCTGGGTTAGGAGAACGAAGTCCCTTCTCATCCAGTATGGGAGGAAATTAAGCTGCTAAAAGAGAAACAGATTGCTCTGCTTTTCCACTAGCAACTTGCTTACCTTCCATGCTTGGCCAGAGAAAAACAGAAAAATATAATCAGATCTTAGCTCTGCATTCAGAACTGAGAAGGCCAGAAGTTATTCCTGAACTAATATTCTGCATCCTGCAGATCTTAATATTTCACCCACTAGTTTCTCGAAGCAAAACGGGCTCCCATGTTGGATGAATGATGGAACAGTCCTAATCAGGGAGGTTTTAATCAGCATTCTGATAGCTGAACCAATAGCTTTCAGAGCCTTTTGGCTGCGCATTTAACATTACATCACACTGCAGTTGAATGGTATGTTAAATAGAACATATTGCCTTCAGATCTTGGCTGGTAGCACCTCTTCCCTGTCTTCTCCACTGCCATGCTTGTTATTTACTGCACTGCAATAGCTTATATAACCCTCTCCCCTTGGTTGTGTTTGTGCCAGCAGGCTACTGGAACATCACCGTGCATGGCAGAAAGCACTCATACCACCTCTACACAAAGCTATTGAATGAGGCCATGCGCTGGGCCTCTGCCATCCAAGGAGTCATTGACAGCAAAGTTCCCATTGAAACACCCACACAGCAACTTATTCGTGACATTAGGGTAAGTTCCTCCAAATTTTAATTGAGCTCTACAGAGAAGTTAAGCGGAACTGGGGTTTATATTAATTGAAGCCACAGTTGAATCTCCTTGGGGATATGAACTCAGCTCCAGGGTCCTGGCCAGCCTTTCTTGTTTTTAATCACAAATGCACTTCATAATGTATGAACCTTCTTGACTCCCATCCCCATCATAAATGTGGGAATATTTCTAAAAAAGTTATACTAGATCCTTTTATGTCACAGGCACAAAACATCTTAAATCTGATGAACATTCCTTTCTCCCTTATCATCTAACCTTTTAGGATTAGTCCCTTTGCAAAAAAGTCAATAGATGAAGAAGTGCATCTTGCAGAATATTCAAATAATCTACGAGTAGAAATCTCTAAAATTTAACTCATGCTGTATATGTGAGATCTACTTAATTATAGAAAGAGGAATAGAAAATACTCTTTAGAACTGAATTTCCTATGGTAGTCTTCCTTTTTGCCTGTCATCTTCTAAGTATGTAGTTTCTCCATGCACTAACTGTAGAATAATCCAGTACAGGCACATGATTTTTTTTTGTATGTAAATAATAGACATTTGATAATATTATGTAGCTACATAGATATGCATTTTCCACCACAGATTTTAGCTACAGTAGCAGATCCCTCGTGGTGTGTGTTAGACACATATATGTACAGCATAATAAAGGCTACATATTTTAATGGGGTCAGGGGCTCAAATCATTAGTACAGCATATATGTCACATACAGAAGATCTCTGGTTCAATAGATGGTAAGTTCAGTGTAGGGAGGAAAAAAAGATTTGTCATATCAAGACCAGGGAAAGGCTGTGACTGAGACACTAGAAATCAACTGCTAGTCCAAATAAGCAGCACTGGCTTTATGGACCAGAAGGCAGATTTAATTCTCCACACTAAGAGGAATTCTTTGCTAATCTGTGCCACAGTTCTTGCAGCTTGTCTTCTCAGTAGCGGCATTTAGGGCCTCGACAGGGAGAGCTACTCTGCACATGCTCTCCCACACTGAGCCATTCAAGTGAAGAACCTGAGTATGCTTAGCCTTGAGAAAAGACAGCAGAGAAGGGATATGATTGCACTTTTCCACTAACTGAAAGGGTGTCAAGAATACAGAACACAGAATTTAAGTTCCTGGAAGGCAGATTCCAACTGCGTGTTAGAAAAAACTTCCAAACAGAGCCATTCTAGCACTGCAGTCCACTACTGAGGCAGATGATGGTCTTCCCTTCCTTAAGTGTGTTCAAGTGGAGGCTGATCGGCTGTCCGTCCGGGATGCTTTAACTTGAACTTGTTGGCCTAAAAGGCCTATTCCAACTCTCCTTCTCCAATGCCTGAGACCAAAGGAAGCTGATTCTTGGTACGGTCTAGTAAAAAGGAAGCCCCTCAAAGAAGTGCAACGTGGAAAAGTATACAAAAATACTACTTCAAGTTTCCTCAGTAAAGAATGCTATGTATTTTTTAATAAAAATCATGTATTTCTAAATATTTGAAATCTTCCCCAATAAAATGGCTGTGCTTTAGATGTTGTATTGAATACATTTCCACTGAAGCCCTCTGTAGATTTGTTTTGAAAGCTTCCCTGTGCTGAATTGTAGTCAACATGCACATCACATAATTGCACTATAGTCAGTGGGAGCATTTCTGCTTACTACTAGCAAATGTACAGGGTGTATCAAAAGTCAGGCCCCATAGATAATTTATTATATAAATTAAATGTTCAGATGGGTGGCCATTTTCTTCTGAACACTTCCCTATTTGTTTGACGCGTGACCTTTCAACATTCCTAAGTACAGTAATATTTTCTCTGAAAAAAATAATTAATAAAATGTATTGTGATTGGCCTATGGGGCCTGGCTTTTGGTAGATCCTGGATATTTGGAGGGAAAAGGCAAAGCTGCTGGAAACATCTCTATTACTTTCTCTCTCTCTCTCCCTGCCCCCTTCTGTTTACTTCAGGAAAATAGTACACATTCTGAAGTGGTAGAACAAATCTACCGAAGGAATCCCATCCTGAGATATACCCAGCATCCTTTGCACTCACCACTGCTGCCACTGCCCTATGGGGATGTTGGGATCAACAGTAAGTAACTGTGGCTTTGACATTTGGGAAGCCAAGTCAGAAGGTACAAAAGAAACAGTTGTCAAAATGTAGCTGGCGAGAGGACATGACAAAGTTACCGAGTATCAAGTCTCATGTCTAGAAGACTAAAAATGACCAGTACAATCCTATGGATATTTGATTGAAAAGCAAGATCCAGTAATTTTAGTGGGACAAATTCATAAGTGTGCATAAGAAGGAACAATGATTTTAGTGGGACTGTCTTTAGATTAAGCATGCAAAACTGAATTTGTTCTGTAAATAGGAGGAAACACTCTTGTATTCACAATGTTGAAAAAAAAACCATATATGCAATTAATAATAGTAATAATATTTAACAAAAATATATCTCACCCAAACAGATGGGAGCCATCATGAATTCTACTGGTAATTTGGTTCCCTTTTCCAAGCTGAGCTGAATAAAATCAATTTTATTATGCTTTTTTTTATTATATCAATTATCTTCCTAGCTCAGAGGGTCTTTTTCTGCCTTTCACAGCAGAGTAGAATCTAGTACCTTTCCAGATGGAAAAGAGAAGGCAGATGGTGGAGAACCCCCCTTCTACACTGTTTTAGAAGAGAAGTTATGCACACTATTCTGTGTGACTGCAGTGCATGAGTAGAGCAACCTTCCCCAATCTGGCACTGTCCAGATGTGATCAATTTCATCTACCACAATCCCATAATCTCTCATAGTTTTAGACATCTGGTGGATACCAATTCAGAGAAGCTAGTATAGACATTTGTACTGTGCTTTGCAACACTCTGAGGGGCATATATGTGATTTTCATAAGATTACTATGTTTAAACTTGAAACTTCATAAGAAACACATACTTCCAAAGGAGATACTTTGGTAACTGATCGCCCTCTACCCTGCCTTATTCTTGTGGCTCTTCTCCCCTTATAGTGCAGCAAGAGAAGGGCTACAGCAGTCTTCAGGACGAAGCCATGAAGATCTTCAACTCCCTTCAGGAAATTGAGTCAGTGTCTGACCCTATCCCCATTATCCAGGGCATCCTTCAGACCTGCCATGACCTCAGGGGCCTCCGAGATGAAGTCTATTGTCAGCTGATCAAGCAAACCAATCATGTGCCACAGCCCAGCAGCCCTGGCAACCTTCATCACTGGCAGTTAATGAGCTGCATGAGCTGTACCTTCCTTCCTAGTAGGGGAATCCTCCGTTACCTCAAGTTTCACCTCAGGAGGTAAGAGCTATTCTGCACACGCTTTACTGCTGCTTATTGCCCCTGGGTTTGGATCGCAGCTGAAAAAGTTAAAACTAGGGCAGATGCTTGGAGAGATTCTGATCCATGCTTTATTCCCTGTATGTTGTAAAAACCCCAATGCAGTATGGCTTTCGGTGTCTTTCCTAACACTCTATTACACAGTTGTGCCCTTTTTTCCCCAAAGCTGTAAATGAAAATGTAAATACTAGTCCTGAGGTCAGAAAGCCATAAATACCCTCTGGTGGGAGATGCTCTAATTAGTACGATTTGTTTAAAACAAATGACATAATCTTCTTCGTAGGTGGTAAGTAACCTATGGCCTTTGGATGAGTTTGGCCTCTCTTCTGCCCTGTACAAATGATTGCAGGGTTCTGGATCAAAATTTGCTATAGAGCACTGTACCTCTTCTTTTCCCTTCCCAGAGTAAAAGATCTCTTTCTGGGCACGGAAGTAGACCAATATTCTCAGTTCATCAGCGATTCACTGAAGAGAACCAAGAGCAGAGAATTTGTCCCCTCCCAGGAGGAAATACAAGCACTTATTGCTCGGGAGGAAATGACCACTACTGTCTATTGCCATGGAGGGGGTTCCTGTCAGATCACTATCAATTCTCACACCAGTGCAGGAGAGGTAAGAATACAAGCAGCTTGTGGAAGATTGGGCTGCCTAGGAACTCTATAATTGCTGTCTCTTCACTGACTGATCCAAGAAAGAAGATTAAAAAAAGCATTTACTTCATAGTGACAGCATTGGAAATGGAAGCTCTCTCTTCCTTTCTGATCCACAGACCAATTCATTAGAAGTTCTGCCTCAAATGTACATCCTTTGTCCAGTCTGTTTACAGCCTTTCCAAATCATGTCTTATAGCCTAGTCCCATTGTTGAACAATGATGGAATAACATGATTGGTCTCAACTTCCCCACCTTCTCTCTCTCTTTCCAGGTGGTAGAGAAGCTGATCCGGGGGCTGGCCATGGAAGACAGTCGGAATATGTTTGCCCTCTTTGAGCGCAATAAGCATGTAGATAAAGCCATTGAGAGTCGGGTGATTGTGGCAGATATTCTGGCCAAGTTTGAGAGGTAAGAATAATCACTATACTGTACTTGGACGTCAGGTGTGTAAGACATAGCTGTAAAGTTGAGTATCCATAGTGTGAAAACACCCATACAAATTATTCAGATCCCATCCCCTCTGCTTAAATTTAGTCTTTGTTTCTTGCTAAGAAGGCTGTGGCTCATTTGTAACACCATGCTTCACATATCTAAACCTGTACTCACACAAGGTTACAAATGTATCCTGGAAAACTGATGAGGAAGTTTTTTCAGCCCTTTCTGTTTCTTGGCCTCCCTAGATCTGGGCCACATGTTGCCCCATTACCTATAATGCCTGAAGTTTCTCACAAACAGCAGCATCTCACAAGTTTCCTTGTCCCCACTTCATACTACTATTCACAGGGATGTGAAAATGTTGGTGGTGTGCCATGTGCTGAGTTCTTCCAAATGCTACAGCAGGAGTTGCAAGAATAGTTTTCAGTAACATCCCTGTGACATCTTAGTCTTCTTGATCCATGACCCAAATGTCACCAAACTCTCCTCTCATGTTTAGACTTGCTGGAGCCATGGAAGAGGATGTGGACGGCCATTGGCAGCTGTATTTCAAACTGTATTGCTTCCTGGATGTTGAAAATGTTCCCAAGGAGGGAGTGGAATTTGCCTTTATGTTTGAGCAGGTAAGCCTTCCATGGGTTTGTACAACTTAATTGGGTCAAGGATGGGTTTAGTATGTTGAGCAAATGGAGAAACGTAATCAGCAGTGGGATAGGAGAGGTTTCGCCTTAGCCCCAAGAGCCCGAGGGTTGTTTTAGATTAAAGTATTCTCGGCTTGTCAGCAGTGCCAAGCAAATGCCCAAACCCTATCAACATTGGGCTAGTTTTTAAAGCACATCCAGTCAGTCCTGGATAAAAAGAATTAGAGATATCCAGAGGCTGAAAAACATTCTGAATTTCAGAATTCAGTACTAAGGTTAACAGCACAGAACATACCTCCTCAAGGTCAAGTGGCTACAGAGCCCAAGCCAGACCTATCGCTGCCCTCTCGGCAGCCAGTGGGAAAGGGGGCAGTGATGAAGACTTGCTTGTACCCCATTGGTATGAAGCCTTATTAAAAAACCAGACAGAACTGGAAAAAGTAGGTGGGAATTCCACATTCCCTAAAATTATAGTTCTTGACACAGTGAGAGTATGTACTGCCAGGAGGATTGATTAGGACTGGGTTAGGAGCTGACTGGGTTAAGACATTACATGAATGAATCAGGAGGTTGGTGGTTGGATGGATCAGATTGCATTGACCTGCTTTAGCATGTTGCTGTGGACAAACCAAATTGATCTACATTACCCGAGAAAACAAGATGTGAATCACAATGTTGTAATTACGATAAAATGGAATTCCAAAGTTAGAGCAAACTTTTATTTTGCTGAACATCTTCTAGATTTTAATCGTAATAGCTGTGAGCTCACGTTTTGCACAAAGCCTTAGTACTAGTATCACCTGTGAGGTATATGTCCTGAAAAGTGATACTATTTTAATAGAGTGTCCTAACAAATGTAAAATATAAAAATCTGGGAATAATTGTTACTTCTGACTTCAACAGGCTCATGAAAGTCTCATTGATGGCCATTTCCCAGGCCCAGAGGAGACTCTGCAGCACTTGGCATCGCTGAGACTGCAGTACCTTTATGGGGACTATTCCAAAATCTCCTGGTCCCTCGATAGCATCTATCCAGTGAACCGGCTGAAGTTGAAAATCCTGCAGTCAATGAAGAGTAGTGGCTCCAGCAGCCACGCTCTGGAGAGAAGGCGGACCAGCTTCCTGGAGGGCACTCTGAAGCGCGGCTTCAAGACAGGCTCAGTGAAGAAGCAAAAAGTGGAAGAGGAGCAGATGGCAGAGATGTGGGTGAAAGAAGAACTGTCAGCAGCTCGGGCCAGCATAACAGAAAAGTGGAACAAGCTGCAGGGGTTGCCGCAGCAACAGGCCATGGTGGCTTACATGGCAATCATGAAGGAATGGTCAGGTTATGGCTCCACTCTCTTTGATGTTGAGGTGAGAGGGACATAGAAGAGCATGTGGGTAAGGTACCGTGATACTCATCAGCACCATTATCTCTGTACATACCTTCACCTATAGCCCGAGCGTCCTCCTGATGTTTGTGTTTTTCCCCTCAATCCATTAATTGGTTTGTGGGGGTGAAACATTGGCCTCTATCCACCTGACATCTTAGAGCTCTCGGTCCCATATGGACTGAAACACAATCCAAGGAAGGAAACATAGCATGAGACAAAGGTTTTGCCCTTTCAGTACTCCCAGCTGCCAAGGAAGGAAGGAAAGGAGGGACAAGGTAAAGAAGAAAACTGGGATGGCAGTAAGAAAAAGAAGGAAGCTAGAGGGTGAACGTACAGTATGCATGTTTTTGAGTTGGTGATTCTAGATTTGTATTGTATTGTGAGGTTCAGATAACACCTCTTGTAATCAGGGTCTTCAGAAAGTTACTTGCTTTCTGGCATCACCTGCTTGTCTTTGTTTTGTGACTGGATGTGCCCGCCCTGAAAGCTATTTTGTGATCTGGCATTCCCACATTGCTACCATTTTGTCATGTGCCCATGATATTTTTTCAAAATCCTGCTAAGTCCCTTTGCTCAAAATGTCTGTAGACAATTCTTGCACCTGAGTTAACCGTTTCTAAAATATTTTTATTTATTTATTTTTATTTATTCATCAAATTTGTCACCACCCATCTCATGAAACGACTCTGGGCAGTTTAGAACAAGATAAAAATTCATTAAAATACAACATAAAAACAATCCTAAAAATAAATAGGTTCCAAGAAGATGGAAAATTGGCAAGTAATTGCAGGGATTTTTATGCATGTTGTTTCAGCCATCTTTATATATAAAAAAATCTTACACTGTTATATTATCCCTGTGATAAGGAAGGTACCTGTGATAAAATTCTACAATGACTTGCTGAAGAGCTCGTGCAATACAGAAGTTAAGATGCTCAACAGAGAACTGGAGATTTTCACTTCAAAAATATTCAACACTGAGCTAGGACTTTAATCGGGGATGGCTTCTTTCACAACTTGTTGCTTTAATTACAATAGTGGCTCTTAATATATCACTTCTGAACATGGACACTTCCAATTTTCTGTCTGGATAAGGACTATTTTTGTTGGGATAGGAAAGTGTGTCAAGAGTCCATTTGTTATAGCTGGACACTAGATGTTATACAGGGCACATGCACCTGAGCTAGTAGCTTGCTGGGGGGCTCTGAAAGACATCCCTAAATGGTAGATTTGTACTTGCAAAACATTTATTTCAAGTCCCTTTTCCCTTCCCTTTCCAAAGTTCCCATTGCTCCTTTTCCAACTGATCCTACACATTTAATGCCTCTTAAAATGACATCAGTGGCTAGAAACCCTCAGCACAAAGTGCAGAACAAGCTAAGGCCTGTATAATTTCATCTGCCAAACAATTGGCTCTCTATTTTCTTTTCTTTTGTGGGTGGAGAAGTCCTTGTATTAAAGGATAGCATAGAAAGTTTCTGAATAAATGAGCAATTTTAATTTTATTTAATACTTTTCAATTGATGTTTTGAGAAATCTTTGCAAAATTCATTAATGGAAAAAGACAAGGGTCGGAGGGGCCTGCGGGTGGGGTGGGGAAAGGAGCTGTTTATACATCATGTACTTCCTGTCAGTTTTGGCCAAGTGTGGTTTCCTCAGTTACACTATACCATCCCTGTTTGCTAACACTTCTTAATTCTTTTCCTGTAGTGCAAAGAAGGTGGCTTTCCAAATGACCTTTGGCTCAGCGTCAATACAGAGAACGTGTCACTGTACAAACGGGGGGAGCCGAAGCCTCTGGAAACTTTCCAGTATGAGCAGATTATCTTCTTCGGAGCTCCCCAGCCCAACACCTTCAAGCTAACTGTGGATGAAAGAGAGATGTACTTTGAAACCCCCCAGGTACATTTTAGGGAATTCTTGTCTCAAGAATTCAAGCAGCCTCAAGAATGACTCTTCTAAAGCAAGATGGGCTAGACCAGTGGTTCTCCAACATTTTGGACTCAGGGCTCCTTGACATTCTTAAAAATGATTGAGGACCCCAAAAAGCTTTGGTTTTTGTAGGTTCTATCCATCCATCCATCCATCCTGTATTAGAAATGAAAACTGAGAAATGTTAAAATATTTGACTTGCGGACCCCTTGAAAGGGTCTCAATGACCTCCAGGAGTCCCCAGACCACACTTTAGGAACCGCTAGGCTAGACAAAGTATATGGTATAGCAGCTAATTATGTAACTAATTGGGAAATTAGGTGGCTGCTAAGCACATCAGGCAATCCCTTCATAGACCAAGTTTTCCTTCTGCTGTTTGCTCCAAATCCAGAACAGAAAACAGGCTAAGACCTTCTAATATATCTTAGGGTAATCTTGGGTAGATAGGCAAGGGCTTCTGAATTTTTGAGCAATAGCAAGTAAAATAGTCTTTTAAAACTGCCATAACGTACTCTGGATATATTTTTGTATGTGAGAGGAGGAATTCCTTTTCTAGGATGATGATAGCCACACAGATTCATTTTTTACACGTTTATTTATATATATCAAGCTCTAAAATGGGCATTTTAAGCGTTTACTAAAAATTTGCAGAAAGATAGAATTCTAATAAAATAATGACCCTAAAAACAGTTTAGCAACAATAGTATCAGAAAAGAAAGTTTTAAGTAATTACTTGATTAAGCCACTCTGATACCTTCTATGTGTATGTTGAATTTCATCTTCCATTATTTCCAGCCAACACAATTGTTATCTATGCCTAATGGAAATTATGGATGCTGCATATCAGTACACATCTGGGGAATGCTAAATTGTGCATTGTAGGCTTACGTTTCAATCACGGTGTATAATGCTGATTTACAAAATTATGTATTCAACTTGTCTTTGGACACTATGAGGAACCACAGTGATTTCCTGGTCTACGAAAGGGTTCTGATTATTCTCTCCTCTTATTTCAATAGGTAGGAGAAATAATTAAGATCATGAAGGCCTATATCAACATGATTGTGAAGAAATGCTGTAGCATCAGATCAGCCACCAGCTTGGACAGCCATGCAAGTATCTGGATGAGGTGATTAGGTTGGTGGAGTTAATTGAGCCACTGAGAAAGCCACGTGCTGTGGCTCAGCCAGATTTGTAGCAGATTCTTTTTGTAAGAAAACATTACTTCATAACTCTCCTTCCAACATATTGCCTGAGAGATACATAAAGGGATAGAGTTGACATCCAGAGCTTTCATAATTAAAATTACAACCACGCAGGCCAGTAACCTGAGGCAGTTTTATGTGGGAGCCCACTCTTTCCCTGAGCCCATTCTTATGGGACAGATCTTACGGCAAGGAAAAAGCAAGAGCCATCTTCGCCTGAAGAATCATCATATGAAGACTTTTTCTGCAGTAAAAGCAGCAGAAGAATGCTAACCTAGTACCTGCAAGAATTCCACATCGGGAAGAGATGGAAGTTCTTTTGTTAGTTCTGCATTGGGTGGGGCTTGTGATTCCCCAGAAATGAGCTGCTACATTTGAACAGACTTCATTTTTGCAAGACTGTTACCATCACCGGTGGCTTCAAGTTGATGACTTAAAACTTCCAAATCTGTTTTCAGTACTACTTCTATAAGAAGCTACTTCATGTTCAGCAGGCATGGATATACTTACCGAGGCTTGGGACTCCCGTTATGTGGGAGATCAGCTGTTACACGGCTGCATAGATGTAATGACATGGCACTGTTCCTTCTTCAAGTCCTTTGTAATTTTTCATGCTGCATGTTTGGGGAAGTGCCACTTAATAGAAAAACATTTATCTGGTTCATTCAGAGGATAAGGTCACATTTTGTATCCTGTATGCTGCAGTTCTCTTTCTTCCTTGGCAAGGAGTTTGGACTTTATATTTTTAAAATGTTTTTCTGCACTGCCATCATATGGAAGCAATGGGAAGAAATGGTGGTAAGATGGACAGAAATAATGGATTTCTACTCTAAACTTAGCCTGAGTACATCCTCCTCTGGTCTGATGCCTCCAGATACATTGATGGAATTGTAACTGAACACAACTAAAGGGTGCCGGGCTGGAAAAAGATGCTCTCAGGCTAAGGTTAAATGTGCTTTGTGTAAAAAAATAGCACATTGGTTCACTTGCACTGAAAATATTTTTAAAAAACCCTAAATGAAATACTGTAATAAAATACTCCAAATTCCTTACTAAGAAAAGAGAAGCTCTGAACCTTCAATACAATTTGTGCAAATTAAACAGGTTTATCTTTAGATCTAATTTATCTGGATTTGGTAGCAACAAGAAATAGAAGAAATTAGGCACAAGATGAAGCTCCTGTCTCAAAGTATGAAAAACTGGCTCACCCGGTGCTGTCCAGATGCTTTGGATTAGAACTCCCCCAGTCCCTTTCTAGTGGCCATGGTGGCTGGGACTAAAGAAGAATCAAAATATCTAGATGGCACAAGGTTATCAAACATCTGTGAAGTATTCTTTCACAGTTTTAAGGGTCAGGATCTTATTAAATATAATTGGGACGCCCAAGCCCTTGAATTGTGTGCTCTTGCCCAATCCTGCATTTATATTACTTTCTGTCATAGTACAAATGTTTCCCATTCCAGAAAATCCTGATGTTTCTCACTCCTAATGCAGCTAAGCAACATCTCCCAAACTGGGCTTCCTCCTGATGGGTGAAGTTCAGTTCTTGGAGTTCCCCAGGCTGAGGAATGCTGAACTAGAGAGAGCTGCCTACCATCTTCTGGAAATGTCTAACAATGTCCAGGCTTCCCAGAACCCAAAGAAAATCCTTTGCAAAGGATTTCCCAAGCAGTGACCTTCCTTTCCCTCCTGTCCCTGGGATTACAAATGTGGGACCATGACCATGTGAAGAAATTTCCTGGTAACAGGATCACAATTGCCATCTTTTTAAAGAGATTCTCTGCCACAATGGAAGAACAATTAGGGGCACCCCCAAAGATTCTGTGCATGTTGTGTAATTGCATCAGTCAGGCTGGACCTAAACATCACAATTAATCTCTCTCTAGACGTTGCCTTAATATGCCATGCTGAGTCCCCTTCAGTTCCCCTTCCTTGCCTCTTTTCAGTTTCTGAAAGTGGAACAGAGGAACTGGTAGAAGAAACACTTGATCTTATTTTTTGGTCCAATACACTGACCAGGACTAGGACAGGCTTCCTCAACCAAGTGCCCTCCTAATGGATCCAGAATGTCCAGTCGGTGCAGCTGGTATGTTGTAAATTGGAGCGTACCAATTAGTTTCCACACATGTGGAGGGCACCATTTGGAGGAATCCCGGACTTCAGTCTTCTCAGTATATTCTTCTGCTCCCTTGAACCTGCAATACTACTGCTATACATCCTGGCTCATGGGTTGCTGCAGGCAGCTAAAACCCAATTGGGAATGTAACAGACATTAACTGTATTGCAGATTTGTTTCTGCACTTCTTTGTTTAATTTGTAACTGGCTTTACAAAATTGAGGTTTAATAAATTATTGATTGCATAATTATTTTCCTTTAGTTTTTTGTTTACAGGCTTGGTTTGAATTGCAGTGAAATACCTAATTTCTAGTGATTTTTTTCTTCGTGACTAGCACTGCTTTTCACACACGTATACTCCAAAGCATTGATTATATCTAAATAAAATTTGATGGAAAAATGCATTGTGATCAGGATTTGGCTGAGGCTATTAAAGAAGCTCTCCCTATGCTGGTGGGCCATATCTTTGTAATTTAAAAAAATCACTTCCAGGGGAAGAAGGATTAGCACAGGCTTACTTAGAATGCTGTATTTATGTTGATTTCCCATATGACTTGCTAAACCCCCATCTAAGCTCCTGAACAGATCAGCCTTATGTGACCTGGCCTCATCCAATTAAATTGGACTGTAACTTCTAGTTCATGCCTCAATTTTTCTTTATACCTGTTCATAAGTTTTTAGAACATTATGAATGCTCTTATCAGTGACAGCTCAAAGCAAAATAGATAAAACAGGCCCTAGGATGAGCACTCCAGAAATTTCAACCTTCTATTATCTTTCCACTAACATGTTTTGTACAGAACTCTGTACTGTTATCAGTTAAATGACAGTAAAACTTTATCATTCTTCCACAAGAGGATTTTTTTAATGTAAACAGTCATAATCTACTATATCGAAATGCATGGCAAGGCTGCAAAAACAATCCTGATGGTGTTCTCTGTCATGTTTCCACCATCTCTGCTCTCACCAATTCGTGTGCCAGGCTAAACTGACAGGGGAGCAAGTTCATAAGCCATGCAAGGCACCACGAAATGCACTGTATAGATCTAAGCCCCTGTACTTCACTTCTAAGTTGGTTGCCTCTCATTTTCCCTGAAAGACTGCTATTGATACAGGAATGGGCAGCCAGGAGGACAGTCCTGTGGAAGAGGAAGGTGCTTTTGCTAATGGCACCACTATCAAGTAAGACAAGTTAGTTTATTAAGGGGAAAACTGGAGTGTACTGTTAAAGAAGCCACATAGATAATTATCTGCCAAAGGCAGATAATAGCCCCACAGATAATATCCGAGAGGAAAATATTCTTTTAATTTGAACTGAGAAGTTACATGTTGCCTTCCATTAGCATGTGGAGGCTTCTGATAATGAGAGAAACACTTTGGTAATGGGTTCTCATTTCCATTACTGGCCATCCCTATAGTTCTGAAGATGCACCCACAAATGACACCATCATCACAGCCAGGAAACTCTGGTCCAGAGGCTATTGAAGCATACTTTTTATTCCACAAGAGCTCACAAAAGAAGGCACAGCAAATAGCAGCCAATAACTAGCATCTGGAGAGCAGCTCTAGCTATACAAATGCATCACTTTACCAACACTTGGGAAATGCACAGGGAAACCAAGTGTATTTTCTTCCAAGGAGCCATGGATTGGATTGAGATTAGTTTATTTGAACACAGGGGCTCCCTGGCCTAACAGCTAAAATTAAATAATGATGAAGTCCCCTGCAATTTAGTGAGAGAAATACACATAGACCAGATCTAATTCATGGCCCTTAAAGAAGGTGATGAACATTCTGAACAATTTTAGCGATAACATCGGTGAACTGGCAGCTTGTGGATCTATAGCTAATCTGGAAAGGCTCGCAGACGGCTTTGGCAACACAAATATTGAGGCAGGATGGAAGGAAACAACAATACAACCCTGTTCTGGTCCCCAATAGGAAACAACTCTCACAGTCTCATCCACCACAGGAAAGAAAAAAAAAACTATCCTGCTCTGCATACCCCAGCTTCCTCATTTGGGTCCTCTGTATGCGATTTCCAAAGGCAGTCCAAACTCAGCTAGACACACACACACATACACACTCCAGTTCTGGAAGGCTGCACGCACCAGACATGTCCCTCTTCTGGTCTCATTAGGGAATATTTTCCACTCTGCCTCCTGGCTGCAACCAAAACACACACACACACATACACACAGCCCAACCAGGTCTTTGATCCTAGACTGGAAAAGCTGCCATAGAATGTTTGTGGGAGGGGCTGAAAGGCAACCCCCCTCCCCAGCAGGAATAGCAAAACACTGCTATTCTCCATTACCTGGGAATGGGGAGTGGAACCAGGAAGCCTAGCTCCTGCATGGGCCTTCACTCTCAGCCACTATTCCGCACCATCAAAAACAAACAAGCTAGTCAATAGTGAGGCCCCAGCTTGCAGTAGTGGGGATTTTCCTGTCCACAGGGCTAAATCCAGCAAGGTGTTCCCCACCCAATTCCTCCAGCACGTAGCATGCCCTGGGGGAACTCAGCCACAGAGCTTTCTTTCTTGAGAGAGGCCCTGACAACCTCTCCGCAGCCCAAGCTGAGAGCTGGTTTCTGTCAAGGGAAGAACAGCTCAGGACTGCATGCCCGTCCACCCTCTCTCACTCTGCTGAAGGACAAAACTCAGAACGGACCACGTTTGGAACGAGGAGTGGCCACAAAACCTAAGCCCTGGGACTGCTTTGCCAGTAACTGCTACTGATGGAAGGAAAGCTGGCATTCAAGAAGCGATGACTTTAGGGCTGAGATTTCCAAAGCAGCCAGAAGCTATCGAGAGGTGGAGTACACTAGGCTGCTCCAGTACATAGATGTGACAGGCTAGCTAGGATCACCTCTGCCTCTATGGCTTCTACAGAAAGAAGGAAGGGAAGATTTCAGCCTATTTTAATTAGGAAACAACATCTGCCAGGCCACTCTCTCTCGTGTACCAAACCCAAGTAGTGTTGGACAGGAACAAGAGTCCCTTGGCAGGCCAACTGCAGCAGCAGCAGCAGCAGCCCAAGGCTGGAAGGCGACAGGATACACACGTCTCTTCAACTCACACCCAGCCGGCGCAGGATTCTTTACCCAGGGGTGAGCTGAGGATAGCTTGCCAGCACAGCCACCTCGCTACAGCAGACATGAGCTACTGTCTGCCCTCTGATACAATATGCTTTGCTTTCCCTTCTTAACCTGCACAGAGATGTTCTCTAAACTCCTTTTAGAAAGCCGAGTTGAGGGGGAGGGATTATCGGGTATAATCCTACACAGCCAAGCAGCAGCAAGGAGCTGGGAAAGGATATCAAATTGGGGTTGTGCCTGCGCTTGTGTGCTTCCATAGAGAGGGAGCAGGGAAGACACTCAAGAGCCCGTCACCTCTCAGCACTGTCATTCCTGGCATCCCCTCCTCTCTTGCCCACATCTCAGACGCGGAAGCCCCTGCTATTCCCAGAGGGATCTGATGCTCCTACGCCTGGCCTTTCCTCTCACAGCAGAAAGGAGATTTGGGAATGGAAGAGAAGCCTCGATTCAAAGCAAACCCTTCAGCCAGTAGCTTCTGCCAGCCCTTTCATAACACATCAGCCCAGGAAAGGAAGTCTCCTTCCTTGTGCTCAGATGACCCAAAGGCACCACGTGCGGCAGAACAGGAGAGAAAAAACAGTGACGGGAGAAAGAGAGGCTCACACCTAATCGGCGGATGCATTCGGGGCATGCTTCCCATCCACCCTGCCTTTGGCCTGGAGAATCAGAAAGGCTTTCTGCTATCTCTCACGTACTTTGGCAGTAGCAAATAGTGCTATTGGCATGGAGAGCACAGCCTTTGCTGGCAAGAAAAGCTGGCTCCCTCCAAGGTCGGCGTGGAGGATGGGGATACGCTAGCCCTGACAAGGAGCCACACATGTCACTTACACAGCCTCACCCGGGGCTCAAATAGTAAAGCCAGAGCTGTCCTGAGCAAGAACATCAGCAGCCGGTCCAATGACTACTGGGAGAAGATGCCTTTGAAACGGATCTTGTCCTCGTCGTCTTTTGCACGCAGGCGAGCCTCCAAGCTGCGCAGCTCCCGAGTCACCACCGGGGCCAGCGATGGATCCAGCTGCAAAACCTTGGCGAAGTCGGCCTGAGCCTCAGCTGCATTCCAGACAGCGGCATGAGCCTTGGCTCTCTTGAAGTAGGCCTTGACGTTATCTGTGGGGGGAGTGGCCACTTGAGTAACCCAGGCAGGCTCCACAGCCTGATGCCAAGGCCACCTGGGGCCTGCCCTAGTTTCTGCCTTGATCTTTCTCCTCCCCATTAGATCCCTGAGCCACAGTTTGGTCTTCTCTACCCTTCACACATACCGTGGCTCCTCTCTAGTGCACAAGCCTCCTTACCTTCGTACTTGTTGAGAATGGAAGAGCAGTGATCCAGCACCTCATAGTACTCCTCACTCAGCAGCTTGCACTGGCAGTAATTCAACAATAAAGGAGTGATCTGTTGATCCAGCTGGATCCAGTCCGGAGATCCTGGCTGCTCCTATGGCATGGAATAAGAGAAAAGTCACAAAGCACGGGTGAGTTGTGGCAAGGTCTGTCCCACAGACTAGAACGCTTGTAGGCTGGCCTGGGACAGAACTGCTTGTGGTGGCAGCAAGGTCAAATCCACGTGTGGCCAAGTCCTTATGAAATGAGGAGAGAGATGGAAGATATGGCAAATAGGAGGGAGGACCTGAACCTTTCCCACACAAAGCTGCCTGTTTGTCTTTCTCTGACAAGGACTCCATCCCATCTTGAGATGGAATGATGAGGAAAATTATTTCAGATGCCAATTTCTGCAGGAAAACATAGGCCAGGGAGGGGAAGGAAAGAACAAGGGGCAGATTTCATCCTGCACACGGGTCTGCTAGTATCATGTCAAATTTGGCCCAAGAGCCTTTTTAGGTAGGTGACCTGATGGAGAGAGAAATCGTGTGTACCTTGACAAATTATGTTACAGAGGGAATTCTGGCTGCTCCTCAGATCCTGTCATAGAGTTGCAGGAGTGAGGAAGAGTGCTACTGCTTTGATATAATTACTCGGGGTATACAATCCCTCTCTCTAATTGGAACTGAGCCAGGAGTGCCTCAGAGTAGTTGAACAAAAATGGTTTGGATGATTCAGGAGGGGTCCTTCTTACTGGGGTGAGTATGTGGAAAGTGGGACAGGTGGAGTTTAGGCAAGTTTTTTCAGATGTGGGCACATCTGGAATTTGGAGAATATGTGATAGGTACATGCATTCACAACAGAGCTGCCAGGGGAGACTTTTCTAGTAACAAATCCATTTAGGCACCCAAGAATTAGCAAATTAGCCACCTAGGATGCTACAGGGACTCTTTGTTGGGCCCAAAGGCCTTGTTGCCTAATAACAACAGCAGCAACAATGCACTTTACACTGCAGAATACCAATTTCCTTGGCTATTTTTAAAAAACTGAATAATCTTCATAAACTCAGGTGGGATAGGGAACTTGGTGGACCCCAAAGGTCACAACTGGAGGCACACTGGTGATCACAGCTGGCACTCCTCCTAACCCTGGTTTAGGCAAAATAAACCTAGTGTTGCATAAGTAGGAACTCGCTGACTGAAAGGAAGAAGTCTCATGGAAGCTCTCCCTCAGAGAACTTGTTGAATCTAGGGCGAGAAATTGTTCTGGGTCAGGCCGAGCTTTAGCTAGTTATGCACGTGACCTACAAGCTACATTTGTACCTGCACAATGAAAGTGAGTTAGGAGTTCTGCTAGATCTAGAGCGGAAGTCCCTCATCGACTTGGCACTGGCTCCCCTGAATGGTATTCTAGTGAAACAGCTCCCAGCTGGAGAGAGGTGCTGCAGGGCAGCCCCACCATCAGTCACCTTCATCTGCAGGTTCTTAAGGCAAGCGATAGCATCGTAGTACTTGGCAGCAGCCTCCTGCACTTTGCCTTCCTTGAAGAGCTCATTGCCCTCCTGGTGGATCAGGGGCACAGCCTTCATCTTCTCCTCATCCGACATAGCCCATGGATCCTGCCGGTACGTGCCCGGGCTTTCCACCTGGTGTGGCACAAGGCAACAAGCATGGTTAGATCACAGAGACAGAGAAACCAGGCCCCTAAGAAGCAGCCTGCTTTTGGTCAGAACCAGCACAGCGGAGTGGGAAAGGCATTGGACTGGCACCGGGGAGACCCAGATTTAAGTCCATTTTCAGCCACAGAAGCTGCCGGGGTGACCTGGGGCCTGACCCAGCCTATCTCACAGGGAAGTTACCATGAGGAAAAATGGGACGTGGGAGTGCTGTGTATGCTGCCTTGAGCTCCTGGAGGAAAGGTGAGGTATGTATGTAACTAACAAATGAGTAAAATAAATAAAAAGCTGTCTCAAAGTTGAAGAGGTTGGTGCAGCGTAAGAGGGAAGAAGAGGACTTGCGTTTCTTCAGACGGCTTCTTTCTCTCTGTAGGATGGCAAAAAGCATGCTGCCTTTCCCCCTTAAAATGAGACCCAACAAAAAGATGGCAAAATTCTCTCATGTGCTTGTGCCAGGAAAAAGACTAAGCCACACCACAGCTATCCCAACGTCTATCTGAAGGCATCTGCCTTCTCCTTGCTTCGTGCAGCCATGTGCTCATGTAGGTAAAAGACTCCCAAACACGTGAAGCCCAACCACCCTTCTGATTCTGTCTAGCCCAGAGGACCTCACCTTTCCTTCCCCCTCACCTTGAGCACTTCAATGGCAAAGATGAGGGGCTGGGGGTTTTTCTGGAGCTCATCAAGGTCTGGGTAACCCAGCGAATGATGCTCATGCATCTGGGCAATGCCACAGCAATGCCGCTGTCCCTCCAGTGGATCTTTCCCGGCTGCGATGTTCCTCAGGCTCTTGGACACCATCGGATATAAGACCACGTGCTGGGGAAGCAGGAGAGGGGAAGACAAATGGGACAGCCGTGAGGGAATGAATCTACCTCCCCAACTAGGAAAAATGAGCGGCAAGCGCATGATCTGAAAGAAGGAAACCCTGCATTCCTTTACTCATGCCAGAGCCAATATCAGATCGAGGTCCCTTTACGTTTGAGCCACAACAGAAGAACGTGGGAAGGGACTATTTTCCTACTCCTAACACTCACTAACATTCTGCACTGCAAAACTGTGTTTCCATGTACACCACTTGCTGCTTTCTTTTACACAGTCTTAATCTGTAAGGGGCAAAGTTGCACATATACGTTTTACGTCATTTTACTCTGTAAGGGACAAAGATGCACACATATAAGAAAGAAGTCATTCTTCCTCTTTACTCTGTATTAGCCAGACAAACCTAAAATAGTGTCCACCCCTGAGCATTGCGTTTTAGGGAGGACCTTGACAAACAAGGGTGACCAGAAGACAGCAACGTGGCCTGGAAGGAAAAACGTATGAGGAACAGTTGGAGATGGTGGACATGTTTAGCCCAGAGAAAATTGTGGGGACACCTGATAGCTGTCTTCAAGTATCTGAGGGATCCTCCTGCAGAAAATGGGGCAAAATTGTTTAGAGCTGCTCCAGAATAAGAAATAATGGGTTTAAATTATAAGAAAGTAGATTTCAGTTGAACATCAAGGAAACTTTTCTAACAGTACAATCAGTTCGATAGCAGCACAGACTGTCAGGGACATGGTGGAATTTCTTTCACTGGAGTGCTGAGATGGCCATCTGTCTGGAATGCTGTAGTCGTGGATTCCTGCACTGGGAAGGGGGTTGGGCTAAATGATCTCCAAGTCCCTCCCAACCTTACATGCTAGGACTGTATGAATTCTCTGCCAGATTCTCCCCAAAAGCAGGAATGGGAAATACCTTTGTGTCACACAAGAATTCAGCCACCTCACCCTCCTGCATGCTGTGCAAGATGGTTTCCCAGACAGGCAGCTTGAATTTCTTGCCGATGATCAGCTCCATAGGCTTGTCCCGGGTACGACTATCATCTAGAACTTTCTGATCTGAACTGCAAAGCATTGTGCGATAGTGGAAAGTAATCTGAAGAGAACCAGAAGCAGAGCAAGTGAGTAGGTCACACCACTGATCTACCAGAACAGACTATGTCAGGTATTTTAAGTCATTTCTAGTATGGAGTTCAAGGATGCTGATTTAATATAGAATTGACCACATTGCAAAGACACAGAACATTTGGTGAAGGTGAAAACAAGGTTGGGATTGTGCAACGCTCTGTCTCCAAAGCTGAAAAGATGCTTCAAAGCAGGCCATTTTGCAACACACTAGTTAGCACCTCCTTAAAGAATCTTCATCTTCATCTTGAATTCTCCTGGTAGCGTCACGATGTCAAGAAAATACGCCCTGGAGAGTTACTGAAGCAGTGTGTCCTGCTCACTCCGAAGCACCTAGTTGTACCCTGTTTGACTCAAATGCATATTTTTCTTTGATTACGTGGCTACTGCACTAACCCTGGGAAAGAGGTGGTTTCTTTAAGGACGTGCCAACAGGTATGCATGCACACCCATACCTGTTTCAGCTCTGGAACCAAAACACTGCATTTCTTGAAGAGCAACTAACAGAGATTTTTAAAAAGACCTGATGACTGACCTATCGATACCAAGAAATGGATTGCTCAAGTGGCAGAGCGCAGACCAGCCAAGTGGAACAGAAGCATTTTTGTCAAATGTAAAGAAGCCCAGCTGGCAGACTGGGCTGCCTCCTTGGGCCACTGAAGGGGAAAAACACTATCTTGGATGTGGAGCAAGAAAACTCAGTGAGGGTCACCTTCCCAGCAGCCAATGCCATCCATTCCTCCCCTCTGAATACGGCAGCTGGCCCATCCCAACACTGGGGCAAACAGATAGTGCAGAACAGCCCCATATACCACTCGAGGGGCTTTTCTGGCTGAACAGTATGGTATAAATTGTTCAAATAGGTATGCAAGGGGGCAGCTCCATGCTCACATTCACCCAAATTGATTCTAACCTTTAGGTCAGAGATTGGAGACAGCTCATATTTCAGTTACCTAGATGTGTGTGCAAAGAAAAAACTAAAGGGAAGCTAATGTGCGTGAAATGATCTTGAGATTAAAAACAAAAAACAGAGGTAAAGGTACTTCAAACTGAGGTTGACTTTTGGTGACAACATCATTTTCTTGGCCCTGTGACAAAGCTGGCTTGCTGCTAATTTCTTCCAGGATTTTTTTTTTTAACTTCCCACTTTAGTCTAGAGCCCTGGTCCTCCCTGGGGGTCTTCTGTCCTAGCAGTAACCAGGCCCAATGTCGCTCAGCAGCCAAACCCAGACAAGGTCAGCCAGATGTTATCACCACCTGAAAACCCCTCCTAAATTCAGCAGTGGCAGCTTTCAGGTGCGGGGCGGCTTGTGGCCTAATTTTGTAAATCTGGCCAGCTCTAGCCGGCAGGGCCACTGGTGAGGGCTGCTGGAATTGTCCAGCAACATCGAGAGTGCTGCCTCCACTTCTATCTACAGAAGGAAGACCTCCCTTGCTTACCCCAGATTTCCCCAATTTGGTATCCTCGAAATGTGCTGGACTACTATTCTCGCTAACCAACTGGGATGACACTGAGAGCTGACCAGATTTATCAGTATTCATAGTGGGAAGGAAGGGCGGATAGCGACCTATTTACGCAGGAATGGCCTAGAGCGGGAGCAAAGGAGTGGAAGAGGGCAAATCGGCATTGAACGTTCCATTTCGTTCACGAGGCCTCCCGCCCTCTTCGTCCCCACTCGCCCAGGTCCACAACCCATCGCGCACGCGCATTTTAGTCTAGCCAGTAACTCTTTCCTTTCTGTTGGCGCATGCGCGCTTCTCGGCCCGGTTCCGTTATTTCCGAGGGAACCGTGCACGATCTTTTTCACCTTGGTACCATCTTGGTAATCAGGCGTCGGTCCCCGGCCTTCCTGCACCAACCGCTTCTGGATCCCATCCGCCCGGAGCTGCGCGATCAGGTCCACCATGATGGCTTCTCACCGGATTCCGCTTCAATGTAGCCTTCGTGTATTTTGGATTGCCGAACTTTGTTCGTCTTGTTCCGGATGCACTCGTCTTTCCCCGTATCCGGTCTCGGACACATCCGTTAGCTATCGGGAACTTTCGGAAAGACTCGGGCGCAGCGTTTGATCTAACGCAAAGAGGTAGAGTTTCCGAGCGACGAGCGGACCGCAGGGAAGGTGAATCTCTAAGCCGGGGGAGCTGAGACGGCGGGGTGGTGTTACTATTATTCAGCCCTAAATAAACTGAGCAAACTCAGGGAGGCAGTGAAGGACAGGAAGGCCTGGCGCAATATGGTTCATGGGGTCACGAAGAGTCGGACACGACTTAACGACTAAACAACAACAACAAGGGTTCCCAAATCCTGAGGACGCTGAGCCTCGTACCCGCTTTGGCTTTCCCGGACAGGTCTGTCGCCTCTGGGGCTTGCTTCCCCTGCCGGAGTTGCGCTCCCGCTACTTGGGGAGACGAGTTCCGAGCAGGAGTCGGAACGTTTGCGGACTTGCTCAGCCTCGGCTCCGGCGACCAGATCCCCGTCGGTGGGGTTGGCTCAGGACTTCGATGGTCATCTAGCCCACCCCTTGCCGATCCCGGCGATCCGAAGCAGTGGCAGCCCCGCCTCTGCCTCAGTCAGCCCTTCCCACGGCGATCTGCTCCCCTGCCCGTCAGCCAGACAGGGGCGGCCAGAGGGGTGCGTTACTGGGAAAGGTGCTGCCGTTTTCCCCTTCTTAACGAGACTGTGAGAAAGGGGGGGAAAGGGGGAAGCGCTGTTTAGAGTCTGCCCTTTTCTGAGCTTCCCCCAACAACAACATTGAGCTCATCTATTGATTGATGGATTCTGCACCTTTATATCCTGCTTGTCAAGTACTCCAAACACATGAATGAATATACAGTATCTAGAACCACAGGCCACAACAAAATCTGCTGTTCTCTAGTTGCCACGAATAATGCAAATGCATTGGAAGGGGAAAACACATCTTCTAAATAGTGAAGGTGTTTAGTAATAATGCATGGATAAACCCAGAGTGTTTGTGAAAGACTAAGAAAGTGTAACTCTTGCTCCTTTGTTGGCTGAAGATTTATTTTATCATCCTGTTTTAAATGATCAGAAACTTTTATTGCTATTCTGTACAATAAAAGTTTCTGATCATTTAAAACATGGAAGTAAAACTGATTGCACTTCCAGGGATTGTTTTGAGTGAATACATAGGTTTATGGCTTTTTAAAAAATTAATGTGAGTTCTAGGCTTACCTTAGGCATGAAAAACCGGCTGGGTGACTTTGAGCCAGTCTCTCTCTCTCAGCCCAACTCACCTCACAGGGTTGTTGTTGGGGGGAAAATTGGAGGAGGAAGGAGTAATAGGTATGTTCACCACCTTGAGTTATATATAAAAGAGGCAGGATAAAAATATAATAATGCAATAAACATAGCAATAGTATGTAACCGTTACAAAGCATCTAATTTTTCTAAGGAGTGTATAAATATTGACAGATAAGAGAGTTCCTATCTACAAGATCCCTGGCTTACGGACAGAATTCTAAAAGAATAAAGGAAAGAGCAGGAAAGTGGAAAGCAGCCACTGTGTAAAGTTCAAATTCAAAAAAGGAGTTAAGTTCATTAAACCAGTGCAGTGTGTTGATTTTGTCATTTGGATCATCATGTTTTCCAGACTAACTACACATACTGATTTAATTTTTTGTTTAGTTTTGTAAGAAAAAAAAGTTGTTACTTCATGACTAAGCAGTGCATAGAATTCTTCCAAGAAATCATTTGCACCTTCCGGGTAGACCAGTATAAAGGAATACTCTTCAAGGCTAGAATTCTGCAAACCCCTCTGGGAAGAGACATAAAGGGGCATGCAGAGGTGGGCAGAACCATATAGGGAGGAAGAGAAGCTTTGGTTGGATATTGCTGGAGGGGTGGCTCCTTTCCACACTGAAACACAGCAACGTTGACTACTATGACCAAAAAAGCATTTGGAAACGAGGCCGCTTTTTAACATTCAACGTTTAAAATGTTTCTTTGTGTGTAAAGGGGTATGGAATCAAAGGGAAATGGCTCAAGGAATAAAGCAGCCACAGTAACTCTTACTATTTCTCTCTTCCTTTCTCTGGTGATGAGAGCAACTTCTTAGCATCTGTTTTGGCAGCTCAATCTGGAGGTTTAGTTTAATAAGAATAGACACTGGCCTCCAACCTTTTTCCAGCCAGTGCACTTTGTCACTTGCTGCAGGCCCCCTCTGCTGTATTGCAAGATTGTTGTCCAGCTAATACATTTTCATCAATATCAGTTGCATCATGTATTCAGGAATGGTCTCTTCTTGCTTGTCCAGCTTGCAGAACATTAAGATCCCATTGATATCTACCCGTCAAATGCATGTTTTATTTCCAAACAAGCTTTCACTTATGTAAGATCACTTTTCGCAGTTGCCAGTTCTTGCCTCTTTAAGTACTAAGTCCATTTCTGCCATGTCCTTGCTCACTTTTTCTTATTTGTACAGGGAAAGTAACTTCCACTCCCCATGCTTACACAAAAGATGAAGCACCACATTTCATTAAATGATTTTTGACAGACTTATGTGAGGAAAAAAACCCCCCGTCTCTGTATTTTTTTAGCCCATGAAGATAAAGTCTATTAGTTCTACAGCTTCTTTTCTACCTATGTACATTGGATTGGCATTGCCAGTCCAGTTGACATAAACTTTTTTTTTTTTATATTGAATAGCAGATTGGTTTTACTTTCAACAAGAGACTCCTTAAATCTTCCTCACTTCCAGCTATTCAAGTGATATCATAACAATTCATGAAGGGGGATACCATTAATAGCATACGTTAAAAGATTATTATAGAAGAATATGTTAATCTCATAGTCTCCGTAATTCCAAACACTAACAAATCAAATGTTACTGATTTAATTTCATTTTTTCCCAGTATTATACAAAACATCACATTATTCAATTTTAACTTGATATGGAACACCACTAAACAGTGAAGTCCAAAAATCTGATTAATTAGTATTTTAATCTTAAATTCCACCAATGCATGGGTAAAATTTAGGAAAAACCTATGGGAATGTCTACAAACCTGTAAATGTTGACAACATATTTTAAATAATTGAATGTTGAAGAACTCTTTTCAACATAAAAAGAATTTTAATGTTATAAATAAATGCAAATTAGTAAATTTCAGAGTGCAACTATATCAGATTTTATTTGGAGAAACAAATCCAAACAAATTGGGTGAGATAATCAGGTACTAAAGACATTTCTTACCTGGGTTGCTGTTAGATTTTGGACTAATCCTGCACCTATGAATTACATTTTGGCAGTGGATATTTTATTCAAGGAGAGTGTTACATACTTTTAAGTATTCATAATGAATCAGAGTACTTCTGAGATATGACCAAAGTTGGCTCCTAAAGAGAATGGATGCCACTTACATTTTTTCAATCTTAGATTGTTTTATTTATGATTCTCTTGCTCCCTCTTACTGTCCTGGTGTTTTAGCTGTCTTATATTTTTCTTCCTGATCACTCCAATAATTAATTGTTTTAATTTATTCTCTCCTTCTCTTACTTAACTGGGTTCTTAAAGTACTCACAATAATGGCTGGTATGAGAGGGACAAGCACTCCCAAATTGCAGTGGGACATTTCTGGGCGGATTCAAATCTCAGGATGCTGATGTACTATTTATAGGTGCAGAACGGTAGCTCCAGAGGGGGTCTTTAATTTCTCCCTTTCCACAGGCTGCCAGAGAATATATCCCTTCAGCCATGTTGGGAATTCAGTTGACGTAATAGGAGAGACCCAGAGAAGCACAGATCTGAAACTTTTTTCATAGCAGGAGCAATAGTATCTGTTAGAATACTGGGCCGCTAGTCAGAGACAACTGACTCTGGTTTGCAACAGATTAACATAAGGAGCTGTTAAATCTGTGAGGATTTACCTCACTGGAGTTCATACTAGCAGATTAAATGGGAAGACTTTGTAGTTGCATTGAGTTAGAGTTTGCATTTCAGCTGGCTGAAAATCTATCGAAGCATCTTACAAGTTGGATCTATAGTTAAAAGGAAGTATCATCAAATTCACTGTTTTATTTCCGAAGATTTATAGGTTTGCAATCATGGCCTTTAATTATTTGTATTTTATTTATAATTTGCATTAGATGTCTGTTTTGTGATGGAGTTATCAGAATGTTAGCTTCTTTGAGCATATTGGAACAGCAGCGTATTACCTGTTCTTATGCATAGAAATACAAGTCTCCTTATGGCTTTAACATTTACACATGCATAACAACATGGGACTTGCTTTCCCTGTGGCACTTTTCTATTTCAGTATCAAGAGATTTCCCTTATCTATTGGGGAATTTCCAGACATGGATTAGAATGACACTCATTTCATTCTCGGTACTGGAAGAACAAGAATAGGGAAGGTTTAAGGATCTGCCAGAGTTCCACTCCTCATAATTAGAGAATCGGTGCTTTTGTTCTGTAGAAGTGACTCCTCCGCCACTTCAACCTGCTGCTTTTCCCACTGTTCCATGCAGAACTCGGGAAAATAATTACATACTTTTTTTGGACATAGCAAGTTATTGCGGTAGAGTTATTCAGGTTTTATCTCTTATGTTACTCAAAGACTTGATTAAAAGCAAAATACTGATCAAATGAGTCTTCACTGAGGGAGTTGATCTCCCTCACCAGCTTCTAGCTGCCCTTCCAAGATCACCTTTAAGATGTGAAGGAAGAAGAGCTTTTGGGGCATACGATGAGTTTTTATTTTGACTGTTGAAAAACAGGTAGAGCTCTCCGACAATTTCAGGTTTTGTGGTCAACATGTAGCATTTGAATAGCCACTTGTGCTTTATGGTATTTACTCTGTCCTTGTTTCAAGATTACAAGTACATATTTCTTTCAGAATTTTACATTCTCTGAACTTTAAGCATAAGTTCAAAGGAAAGTTTGCAGCTTGTCAATGCCAGGGTTCAAACTAAGGAGAAAGAGAGGAATGTCTGTAATTGAATCCACATCCTATTTCCCCACATCCCCAATTTCAGTCAAGTCCTAATCTCCCTATAACCAGTAACTAAGGAGGCCTGGAGGTTCAATGATGTGAGCAATATCTAGAGGTAACTACAGGAAGAAATGAGTGAAATATGTTTTCTACAAGTCCCAGTGTCACATATGAAACAACTTTGCTTCCTTAATTATGAAGTATCATCTTTGGTGTATTGTCGAAGGCTTTCACAGCCGGCATACGATGGCTGGTGTGGGTCTTCCGGGCTGTGTGGCCGTGGTCTTGAAGTTTTGTTTCCTAACGTTTCGCCAGCACCTGTGACCGGCATCTTCAGAGTGCAGGAGCACAGACAGGAGCAGTTCTGTCCCTGGGCACAGAGAGAACTGCTCCTGTCTGTGCTCCTGCACTCTGAAGATGCCGGTCACAGGTGCTGGCGAAACATTAGGAAACAAAACTTCCAGAACACGGCCACACACCCCGGAAGACCCACACCAGCCATCATCTTTGGTCTTCAGACTGACAGGGAGAGACACTGATCAACAGCCCTTTTTCACAGCCTCATTTGCTCACCGAGTCATTTTTCCTAGAGAACAGCCATTTTTCTTCAGTTTCATAAAATCAAGAGAGTTGAAAGGAATCTCAAAAGGCATTTAGTTCAATGCAGGAAAGCCACTATTACAACATTCTGTTATGGAGCTTAAAAGCCTCTAGCTGAGAGCCCACCACTCTGGCAGAAAGTTGGTTTTACTGCCAGAGTTTGTATCTTCAGGAAATTACTCCTAATATTGAATAATTTATTTGAGCACTTGGCGTTGGTCCTCCCTATTGAAGTGATGGAAAATGAAGTCTGTATGGTGCTCCTTTATTCCTGACTCAGCACACCTCTTTTTGCTAGATTTGATCTGTAGGTCATTCATTGTCCTCTGGATGTGCTCTTGATACAGAACTACCCTTAAGCTACAGTACCTGAAAGCAGAACAAAGCGGTGCCATACTTCTGCTGACCAGAACATTACTCTTAATGCACTTTTAAATGGTTAAATTGGCCTTTTAAACTGTTATATCTATATGTACACTGTGGAAGATCCACCCGGAGATCAGGATGGCCCCAACCCTTCCAGCCTTTCATAAGGCACTAAAGACCTGGACGTTCCCTCAGGCACTTGAGTGGGGAGGCTGAACCAGCCCTGTTGGCGGGTTAGTTTTGGTCTGTATAGATTGAATATGGAAGGTTAAGGCTTGGGAGTATGCTATGCCAAATATTATTAATAATAATTTAGAGGGTTGTATTATGTTTTGTTTTTAAACCTCTGTGGATCACCCAGAGTCACTGTCATGAGATGGGCAGCTATACAGTTTACAGAAATAAAAATATCTTGCTATAAAAATACCATACCATCTCAAATGTAACTCACTGTACAGTAGTAGACAGCTTTTTGGGGACATTGACATATTAATGTGCAGTTGCTATCAAGTAATGCTTAGTTGCTTCTAAGCATTTTTTCGCTGCTCAGATCCAGGCTTTTATTTCGGATGAAAACCTGCCATATGTAGGTACATCAAACTGCAGGTCGCACTAAAAGCTTGGGAAGGAGACAGCTGGCAGTAGACTAGAAACATAGAATGTTGGGTTCCACTGACTGCAGTCCTGTATCAGGCAAAATATTCTAAGTGACTCTTGTGTAAGATTTTTAGAATGGGTGTTAAATTTTCAGAGCAGGCTTGAAAAATGCCTAGTAGCCAGAGCACTGCATGTCTCTTCTGCATACACAGATGTCAGCTAGAATTTGTACACTAGAAGAGACTTGCAGCAATCCCTCTCACAAGTACAATACCCTGACTTATACAATTCCCGTCTCATTTTTTTCCTGTGTTTTTCACATAAGAAATCCTTTTGAACAGTAGAGGCCACTGTTCTATCTTTTCCATGTCTTGCACAACTGAGAAATGATTCTCTCCCCTCCTCCACATGCCCACATCCCTCTTCTTGAGTAAGATGAAGGTAACCACATAATGGCTAGCTCATGAGCCAAGCCAACTTCACATCTTAACTACAGGCTTTATAAAAGACAGATATAGCTACATTTCGCATGACTGCTAGCTAAACACTCTGCAAAATGGGGAGCCGGAGCCATCCACTGCAGGAGAGTTGGATACGTGGAAAAGGACATTGCGCCTGGATCTAGAAAAATGCCAGAAAATTCAGTTACATGTTTTGTGTTCTTTTTAGCTTCAAGTGGGCATAAGATCATAATAAACATTTGTAAATTTAGAACCAGATTTGATCTTCAGGAGCAACTTTTAAGTGCTCAGACCGTTTCCCTAGCAGTTGTCTTCTGGTGGATGCCCCCTCTGAGATGGTGCCAGATTAGTTCTGAACTCATGCCAGTTCACCATGGCAAAGGCTATATTTAAATGGCAGTAGCAGAATTAGCCAAGAAATTACATAGATTACTTATAGTAAGAGTAGGTTCTGGAAGACACATCTACAATATGTGCACTGCTTATGTCACAGGAACAGCAAGTTCCACAAAAAATTAGGCCTTTGCTACCATTGCAAATTATGATGCCAGCCACCTTTCATTTTGATACTCTGATGACTTATATTAAAATTTAACCTGTACTTTGGCTACCAAATCACAAATTGAGCTTCCCAAACTTTCCAATGACAGAAATCATTGAATGAGATCTAGCAAGCTAGAAAGCTCAACCATGCAAGAATGTAGTTTCTTAAATATGTTCTGACATATTAACACTACTTTGGCACAGTCATAGAGGCTCAGTAAAGTGCTAAAAAAATTCAGTATTTGGAGATCCCAGATGTGACTGATGCAACTAAGATATACACTGTATAATATCTGATTTCTTACCGTAACATTCCAATTGATATCTACGTTTGTAAAATGCACAGAAAGTGCTTTGAAGACCAATAGATGCTAAGACAGTTTCTACTAGTCTGAATAAAACAAAACTGTAAGAATGTCTGAGGAACCATTTCTCATTTTATCAGTGAGAAAGAATAAAGTCACTATTTTTTAAGCATTAGTACAGTGATTCCAGGCTATTTAAACAAAGCCGTAGGGCCCCAGACTCTTATAGGAGCCAAGGACTAATGACCTTACCACAAGGTCTGGAGAACACATTCAGTTGTCAGAATTTACCAGAAAGATATATTCCTGTGTAGGGCTTTAAGCATCTAGCTTAATTCTTGAAACTACCTTAGCCCCTTCAAAATGTAAGCATCTTGCCTAAGTGAATCATACCATACCATAGTCACCAGCAGAATTCACAAGTATTTAGTGTTTCTGAATATCTCTTATTTCATCAATGTATCACACTCAGGGTGTTTGCTCATTATCTCTATTTGTTCACTTATTTATTCTATCCATCATGCCAAAAATAGTTGCTCTTTTCCAATCCAAAAATAAAACTACCTTAAATGCCATCTAGAGAGGTTATAAAGAGCATGTGTTTGGAATTATCACATTTGCTGGATTGCTGATCATAATATGTGTAACATACCCAACTGTCTGAAGACAACATACTTTGGAATCTGATACATAACATCTAAATGTCCCATCTATCTACAACTTCTCTGGGGACTGTGGCATAATCAAGTATGAATAATCTTCTCTTTTTAAAAATTGTAAGAAGGGACAGAAACGCTCTTCCACCAGGTTAATTACACAGTACATGATGAAGACATGGGACCAAGCTTACAGTCTATCACACTGGGTAGCTGGTAGGAGCATATTACAAATGTGTATCAATTATGTCCTCCAGTTACACTTACGGCTTTATTGACATTATAAAATTTGAATGGAATTTTAAGAGCATATTGAATTAACCCCATAACATTCTGCACTGCCAGTAAGTTTCCTGATCACATTTTTGAACAGCCATTTCGCCAGGCACAACTATAAGGGTAACTTCATCTCTTCTGGAGTCTCTTGTACCCAAAGGACCCTACTTCATACCCTTCCATCCTGTGGTGGAATCGCCATTTTCAGAAGATGGTTATTCACTTAGAACTTCTGCATGAATGCCAGATGAAATGCTCTTGTGCCCAAGAAGCTTTGGCACTCAGTTTTTGACTGAAATCTTGCAAAGGCTACACAGAATTCAATTTACATTAAAGCTATCCCTATGCGGGGGCTATTTGTGGGCAGCGTGGGAGACAAGTAATTAGATGGCTTTCTCCCCATAACCACAGATCTTCCTTTTTAAATATTTGTGATAGCTTTGGGAGAAAATTGCTTAATCCATACAGTGGACTACTAAAAGTGGCATCTCCTTTCAGTGGCCATCACGAGTAAATCTCCCTCAGCCATCTTGCAGAAAAAGTGAGAGATGTTTTCTGAATCTGCTCAGCAGCAGAAGACAGGTTCTATTTGCCCCTTGATAATGCTGAACCTTCTGTATAGTCAAGCAGGCTCATCTTCTGGCTTAACTAAAGCAAAATTTAACAATATGTTTGAAGGAATGAAGACTAAGAAATGACTTTGTCTCTGGGTAAGGAAAAAATATTGGTCCACTTTCCCCAAGTTGATCTAACAGCTGCAAATAAAATGCACAAGGCCAAATGGAACCCATCTCATTCCATCAGCAGCCTATTTCCAGAGAAAAAACACAGCTTTGCAACCAACTCGCAGTAGTAAGTGGACAACATGGCAAGAACATGAGGGGCACATGTTCTTGCCATGCTATATTCCCAGCACAGATGTTTCTCTCTGGAGAAAGTTTTTAAAAATCCCTATTCACAAGACAGTAAACCTCCATTTTTCCCCTCGTGGGAAGCTCCCAGTGGCAGCTTTTTGGCAATTACCCCATCCTCCCTCTAAATGAGGGAAGAGAGGTGGGGACAGGATTTCCCCTTCTACTTTTGTCATTAAGTCATGCTCGCAGTCAAGTCCATTTCCCAAGGTTAAATGATTATTTTAAAAAACTGTATAGAAATCAACACACTGCCATCATTCTGTGCATCTGGAGCAGCCACAAGAGGCTGCAGACTCAATGAAATCTCTTCTCTTCCCACACATATCGCTTTCCTGTAGGCACCTTCCGGAAAAACAGGGTGTTGCCTCGGCTCATGTTGCCCTGAATGAGAAGAAAATGAAGCATGTGAGAGTTCTGTAGAGACAGAAGATCAGGGCCCTCTGGAAGTTCACACTCTACACAGCAACTGAGGTTTGAGGGCCAGCTGGTCTGCATTCAGCAGGGTGTGTGTGTGTAAGGTCCTCCAAGCTACACCAGGACAACTTGGTTTGGCGTTTTCACTTGGATGGAGGTATGCCCAAAGGAGGGACTCTGCCTTGTCAATTTCACACCCATATCCAAAGCAAAACATCAGGATCCTGTAAGGAAGGACAGACATTTCAGACATACCTCCCCATGCAGTTGGCTCCAGCAATGTAACCAGGAGGTGTACGCTGGCGCATAAGGTGGGAGGCCAGCAGCGAGCCTGGAAAATAGAAGACAAGGTTTACAGAATTCACTCACCACCAGTTTTCAGTGCCAGGCTCCTGTTTGAAGATCACTTGAAGTCACAGCCTAGATGCCACTTCCAGAGCAGCCCCTTTTGGTCCACAGTGAAGCTGGATCAAGCAAGAGCCAAGGCGGTTGAGACAAAACTCAACAGGCAGCCTAATAGGAAACTGGCCCGCAACTGGCTTCTATATGACACAGCAGTCTAATAATCAACACATTATTTACAATGATAAGGATAGAAATTATAAATTAGCAAATTAGCAACCACAGACAAAAGGTTGCCCTCACCATTCCATAATGGCATTTGGAATGTCACCATGAAACTGACTGTATCATAGGAACTAACAAATCGAAATACTTAACATATGTTTTATTGACTTAGGCCATGCACACTTACCTTGCAGTAAATTATACTAAGCTAAACTGCATTTACTTCTGAACAGACAGACATCAAAATGCAGACAAGAGTTAAATGTAATCCCCACATTTAGGAGTGATATCTCTGAACAATGGATACTTGGCACAAATGAGAGGACTACTGTCTTCATACCCTACTGGTAAGTTTACTGCAAGGATCTCACTGGTCAAAACTGGAATCAAAATGCCAGTCCAAAAAAACTCTGATCCTGCAAATTTAGAATGTATCATTTTATGAGCAAAGCTATTGCCACAATAGAATATATCACAGGAAAGAAACAGTATCCAGGCAGTTTCAGACTCCAGAATTATAATCAAAAACTTAAAACTAGATTCCCATTCCATATGACTGGATAGTACCAAATGAAAGAGTCCAGACTGTTTTCAATCCTTTATATACTTATATAACATGAATTTCTAAAAGTGTGTTGGATTTGCTGCTACCCACAAGTGTTCAAACTTTCTGAAACCTTTAGCTCTTTCTCCAGCCACAACTATTTTGGATATAGGCAGGGCACTATAAAATAATAGTTTTTTTGGCCACTGTACTTTTAAATTAAAACCTTTGACTTCTTTTAGACTTTCCATCAACCTCCTAAAAAAAGGTCACAAACTTTTTTTTTAGCTCAGTTGGCTACAGTACAAACATTCCAAAGAGCAATTACTGAAAACATGAACAACATTGTGGCAAGGCGCAGCATACTGCTAAAATTCTCAATGGTTGATGAAAGAAAAGGGCCTGAAAAAGAAAGACTGAGCTTTATGTATTGTGCATCTGAAAACAAAGCCAAGTGAAAGAAAGGAAAATGTGCACTTACCCACAGCTATTAATGGCCATCAGGTTTGAAACCAGTACGAAGGGGTAGGTCAGCATACTGGCAAAGAACTGAAAGTACAATACAGCATAATGTACCAATGGAAACAGTATGTCAACTCTCCTTCCTCACAAATCAGGCTGAAAGATAGATAATGACAGATCTACCATTGATCATGCCCCATGCAGGTGAACAGCAACTTCATGGGCTTAACAGAAGGATAAAAACGTGTACTGATTACAAAGCAGAAGAAAGGAAAAGACTGGCAATTGCTCAGCTCAGCCCCCAAAGTAATCTGAACCTAGCAACAGCACTTGCTTAGCATTTGATACATCTCTAGTGAAGAGGTGGAGAATTCCAACATTGGACAGAGATTCTGAAAGCTGAAGATTGCAAGGCATTTGGAACAACATCAGTTAATTCCATGAGGTCTAGCATCCCTCATAAGACCATCAAGACCAAAGTTTTAAAAGTGAGTTATGAGGCTTGTGGTCCTCACAGAACCCTTTTCCCTTTCATTCCCCCAAAGAAAAAGAAATTAAATTATACACGCACTCCAGTGACAGCCTGAGAGTAACTCTTCATCTCAGTCATGGTGGAGACCTAGAAAGAAAATTCATCAATAAAACAAAGGTTCCTCAATAACAGAGGTCATTCCCAACATTTCACCAAAAGGTAAAGAAGATGCCTCCCAGGACTGTGAAGGGCTTCAGGTTCAAGGCAAGAAGATGCTTTGGTGCATGCAACAGCCTAAAGACAACCCTGACCACAACTCCTTAAACCCAAGGAGTTGTTTCCTCAGGATCATGCAGCAGCCACAGACGGCAATCATGGCTGTTTTAAGGAGATGCTGACAGAGGTTATGTTTATTTATGCTCCTGCATGCTTCAAAACGGCCCTTTGCTTTTGCAACCAAAGTGCATCACCTAAGAAACCTAACTTATCCCCACGAGAAGACATATAACTGACTTGGTACTAATATGCAGCCACATTTATAGGTTGTGAACAGCAAAAATAATACTTGACTTAGCTGATGCTTGTGAGTTGGGGTGTGTAAAGCATTCTTTGCACAGACCATCCTGTCTCTGGAACCAATACTTAATGTGGGTGGTCTGTGCCTGCACCAAAATCCATGTTTTTCACCTAGACCCAGACTTGAGATATGTGTTTGGTTTGGAAATGACCCAAAGGCAATTGTGTCCCATGCAGGGGTGTTAGGCGTCTGGGCATCAGCAGTGGTACAGCAGCAGCTAAATGGAGGTGTGAGAGCTGTTGGGAATCTGCAGGGGCAGACAGTGAACTATGTGAGGAAGAGGGAAGGATGAGGTGTATCAGTCTTGCCCTACTTGCCCCACAAGATTTCCTCAAATTTATTTTTGCTAGAGCCCAGAACAAACCCCAGAGTATCAGGTCTCAGTCCAATTGAGCTATGGACCATTCAGAATAGCTTGACAGAAATCCCAAAAGCACAAATGTTTCTTCCATGTATGGAACAAACCACATTTTTCATTTCATGCATGCCTGTACTCATGAGGTTGCTGCAGCTCAGCAAGAATGGGCATTTTCAAGGCCAATACCAGAAAGTTGCACTATGCCTCAAAGCCAGTCTCAGCTCAGCAGTCATAGCTGCTTCAACTATGGACTTTACAAGTAGAACACTTACCCCATTCTCCAGTACAGAGGTATTGATGAGGTAGGCCAGCATATTACAAAGCCACAAGGACAGGATGTCTCCAAGCAGGCGGGGAATAAGGCCCCTGAAAGGAAACAGCTGACTGAATAAGGCTGGAAAACATCAACACTAACATGACAACATAGTTGCCACTAACTCGGCTCACAGGGCAGGAGACTGGTCAAGCATGTGCAAGACTAGGATGAGCAACCCCAAGAAAAAAATGACCATTTTTGCCACCCACTTTGGGATGGTGTGTTGTTTAAGAAGAACACTGCTTCACCTAATCCAGCATCCTGTCTCCCACAACATCCAGTCAGATGCCTTCTGAAAGCATGCAAATAATAGCCTTCCTCCAGCAACTAATACAGTATGCAGTGGCATACTGTGCTCACTCTGAGAACATCCTCTGCAAAATCCATCTTATCCCTGCACTAGCCATTATGGCATGGATAAATGGTAAAAACACACCCTAGAAAGTACTCACGCAAAAAATCCAAAGATGCCCTCTTCCCGGTAAATGGTGACAAAAGAGCTAAACACTCCACTGAAAATTGAAGGGGAAAACAATCCATCAAGACTCTAAAAATAACATGTGGTTTCCTATTCTACAGACACCATTTCTAATTACAACAATAGAACACCTCTGACATCACACATTAATTTGTGTCCCAGCCCTCAATTCCATCCCTTGTGTGGATTAAAACCCCAATGAAACCAGCTTACAAATATGCAGATACCTGTACTTGGTCTCTCTGCCAATGAACTGCACCATACACCTCAAGGTGATCACTGAAGGACAGGGAGAGAGTCAAAAGGGAAAAACTATTGTTAAGGAAGACCTCATCTGCACTCCTCCCCAAATTTACATTTAAACAGGAGCATATAATCCCAAGATTCATAAGTCAAGATGAATCCAGACAAAATAGCTATGCCCCTGAATGATACAACCAATCGGGTAAAATGGGTGCAACCAGTATGGGTTGAAATAGCGCTCCTTTTGAAAATGTCAGTTCAGCATCTAGAATTCTTTTGGACCTGAAATAACCAGGTTTTGATTATGGCCAAAATTGCTTTTGCTCAGCTGAGGTTGGAATGTCAACTACAGACATTCCTGGAGATGGCCCATCTGGCCACAGTAATACATTCCTGAATTAGATTGCATCTGGATTACAGCAGTGGCATTTCACACTTATTAGAAAATCAGAATGGACAAAATCCTGTGCGAGGTTATCCTGAGGTGCTGCATTTGGGAGGACACAAAACTCTTACTGAATCAGCTATTCTGGCTCAGTTCAAAGTGCTGAGAAGAGACCTCTTTCTGTGAGAAGAAACTTGACATTAGGACACCAAAAGAACTACCTTACCCTATATTACCTGCCCACCTTTTGAGGTTATCACCAAGGGCCTTCTTGCATGTTGCAACACCTCTAGAAACCCATTTCACTGGGGCTCAGGTGAAGAGGGCCTTTTCATTAGCTGCACTCAGCCCATGGCACATCCCCCCCAGGTAGGTTCCTCTCATCACTGCCCCTCAAAGGACGTTCTCAAGCATGGTCAGAGTCTTCTTTTTAAGTGGATTTGACTGTTATGGTTAAATTTGTGTGTGCACAGTCATTTATCTTTTTAATTTCTCTCACTGCTGGTCCTAGTGTATTTGTCTGATTACATGGTAGTTTTCACAATTCCACCTTATTAGCTAGTTAATGCTCGCTGAGGAAGGCAGGGTGGAAATGTTTCCAACAGTTAATTATCCATCACTGCCAACTGTCTGCAGCTTAAGAGCACTGAAGTGGTAAGAACATAGCAGGGAAGGGTCAGGGCACAGCCGTCTCCTGTCTTAGCGCATAGCCAAACAACTGGTGGTAGATGGGAAAGCATTTCTTCTGTATCTAGGAGTTACAATGAAAGGCACGAGTCCATACATACCATGAAATGGGTGGGTGACTAGTGTAGCAGCAGAACGTGCAATCATCTCTTGAGTGGTCTAAGATGAAAAACAGTTGGAGACATATCAGCAGAAAGGCTAGCCAAAGAAAGGGCAAGATGCAAGATGTCCACCTATCCAGGTTCCAGTAAAGGGTTAAATAACTGCTGCTCATCATATATTACAATTTGAAGTACAGTAGTAAGGTTAAACGTTTTCATTAGTTATCACTGCTATATAGATCAATCTATTTCAACCAAGTTATCACTCAGAAAAAAATCACTGCCCTGCTATCACATTCGGCACATCCCCCCCATATACCCCAAATATATCCCAATATATCCCACTATAAAAATCTAGAAGACATCCTTCTATTTGTCTGGTTTATATACCTCAGTTGGAGGACAAGTGCTATAGATGTAAGCCCATTATGTTTAGATATACGTTCTTCTTCGAACAATTTGTAGATATTATTGCTTAGATAGCTAACAAAACTGGAGCCAGAATCCATGATGTCACGAAAGCAGAGAGACTGCTCACTTCTATGCTTTCCTATGCTAACAAGATATTCATGCTTCTCAACTTCATTATGACACAATCTGTAGTATAGCTGAACAGCCTGCTGCCTCATATCTCCTGGTTCCAGAAACAATAGACTATCATTCCAATCATCCACCAGCCAACACATTTGGAGGGCACCAGGTCAGGAATGCTCTTCTACAGGAACCACAGCCAGCCAATCCCCTGATAAATGAATCCTATACCTTACCTCCTTGATAACTTGATCCAGAGAGGATCCAGATTCTTTACGACTACTCCCTAATTCCTGGAGAGAAAAAGCAGGAAAGTCAGTCTCAAAAGCCACTAGTTAGAGCATCCTCAAGGCCTCAATACCAGGTATCTTGTTATATTATCAGTTTTACTGTACGAATTCTGCATAGCTTTCTACTCCCACAGATTGCAATACAGAGCATAGGCATGTGCCACAATCTATAATCTCAAAAAGAAGCTTTATCGGAAAAGAAAGAAGTTATTCATGAAGGAACTTCATGACATACCTCACTTTGGTCAGCATTCTGGCAGTGCTAGACAGAGAGAAAACATACAAATATAAGCTTCTAATTTATCTCCTCAATCTTTTATTACCAATAGCATTAAATGCATATCATCGCACTTACATTCCTTTCCTACAATCCTCCTGTAGTTCTTTATTTCAGTTGAAAGCTCCTTGGACCAGATTACAGATTACAGACCTACACTGTACATTCTATAACATATCACTCAAGCACCAAAGGCACCACAAACAAGAATAACTACAAATTCAACATATAGCTCACGCAGCCAATGAAGAATGCAAATACACAAACTCTGTCAAAATGCAAATCTGAGAAAATAGTTCAGTTTCTGAGGAAAACAAAAGTGTAACAACTACTCTACAAACACAGTTGAATCTCACTATCTGAACACCAGTGAAGAATTCCATTTCGTATTACCCGGCTTCTGATCCAGCCACTGTTGTACTTATAGCCACCCACCCTACCCCACCCCACCCACACGTACATTGCTCTTTCTTAACTCAAAAATTACTTGCTATACCGGCCCCTCTATTTTAAAACACTCTAGTTACTTGCCTGGGGGAAAAGTATCTTATTTTTAAAAGATTCCATTACTGCACTCTTATTAACCTAGACTGCTGAACTTTTTCCAAATTAAGTTACATTCTATAAACCCAGTAGCTAGGCTAACAAACCTGTTCCATATATCCAATTCATATATATACAAAAGATGGGTAGCAGAATTGATGCAAAAAGTATCTGCTCTATCTGTTCCTTTATTTACTAGAGATGATAGCTATGTTTGCCTAGGGCTTCTTGTACAACTCTGTTTCCTTGAAGAATAAAGCCTGCTTGGTAACAACTCATTTTCATTTTTTTTAATTTGTACTTTCTACTGATTTTACTTTTTAGTGACATTAATACTTTTTTTTTTACTAAAAAGCAGTTACTTATAGTAAATATGGCAACATACATTATGTTAAATACTTGCACATTATTCCTGCAATACAGGTAGTACTCGAGTTATGATGGTAATTTGGACTGGAATTTCCATCGGTAAGGGATGCAGTCGTAAAGAGCAAAGTTACGTGACTGCATCACTTAGCAACAGAAATCCCAGTAGTCCACTGCTGTTGTTAACCAAATCCCGCCAGTCATTATGCAAGGACCCGTCCCAATCCAAGCCACTCCCAGCTTGGTCCCTCCCAGACCCAAGCCTTGGTAAGGTAAGGGACTGCCTCCTCTTCAACTCCCCCATCTGCCTAGCTCCCCCCCATCTCTGCCCTTTTGGCTGCCCTGCACAGCGGCACTCCTTGGTGGCGCTGGAGCTGAAGTAGAGGCCTGCAGCCTTCAGCAGTCTCAGCCACCAGCTGCCACTGATTTGAAGAATGCTGGGTGCAGCCTTTTTGTGAGGTTTCAGAAGGCCTCAGAAGCCTCCTGAAGGCTTTCTGAAGCATTGCCAGAAGGCCGCGCCCACCGTTCTCCAAATTGTGCGGTTCTCGTGAGGTTTCAGAGGGCCTCAGAAGCTGCCTGAAGGCTTTCTGAAGCATTGTGAGAACGGCATGTGCTATCTGGAAAACAGCACGAGAGGCCTCAGGAAGAAGGCCTGGCATGGCCAGCAGCTGCTTCATATAGGGCCAGGCTGGGTGCATCTCATTAGCACCGGGAGGAAGAAAGCAAAGGTTAGCTGGGCGCAGCAGGGCTGCAGAACACAGAGCAGGGGAGGCTTTTGCCATGACACTGGGGTGGCTGGCCATGCACAGGGCTTGAGGGGGCATTCAGCGGCAGCAATGGGGCTGAAGTAGAGGCCCGGGGGCAGTGACAGCCAGCTGAGACCGCTGAAGGCCCCAGGCCTCTACTTTAGGCCCAGCGCTGCCGCCACTGAGGAGTGCTGCTATGCAGGGTGGCCAAAAAGCCAGAGATGAGGAGGAGATAGGTGGGTGAGGGGGGCTGAAACACCCCTGCGGTCATAAGTGTGGGTGGGCTGCCAATCGCCCAAATTTTGATCACATGACCTTGGGGGTACTGCAACGGCCATAACTTTGGGGACCAAGCGTAAGTACCATTCATTCAGCACCGCTGTAACTTTGAATGGTCACTGAACAAATGGTTGTTAAGCAAGGACTACATTTAGCATTACCTGATTGTGTGCTCTGTGCTTGTCCCAACATGTAACCTAACACCACTGCTAATATTTCTTTATAGGTTGGTCTAACAAAATAACTGCAGTAGCAATCCTGGCAGAACACAAACAAGTTTACATTAAGATCAAATAAAAATTGTACACCCTATGAATAAAAAGCTTTGATGACCAGAGAACTGAACATCAAACTGGTTCAGAGCTATGGGGCTTTGAGCTGTGACATGCAATCCTGGCTTGGAGAATGAATGCAATCACAGGTGGAGATGTGGAATTAACAGCAAACTGTGGATTGTGCTGAAAAGGAAGAATCTTATCCACATTTTGGGTTTTTAATGACAATCTCTGCAATAATAAATTTGTTAACAGGTTATTAGCAAAATTCAAGAAAAATTATCTACATTATAAAATAAAGTATGTGAAATACTTTGTATATTAAAAATAATATTCAACCAAATTATAAAGTACCTGTAAAACTTTACTGTGTACTACAGTGCCAATGGCTCCTGAGCAGAGTCTAGGAGCCAAACCTTTGAAGAGTCCAGCCCTCCCATCAATCTTCATAATGTGTTTTGCTGAAAACAGAAACAGAGGTAGGCATCTGTCCCATTATTGACCCTTCTCCCCAAAGTATCATATATCTGAATCTAACCCATGCTAGAAAGGATTCTGCTTAAAGCCATATTAGAAACACTGGTATTAACCACATTCATATCATTCAACTATGCACTGGCTGCACATAACATCTGCAACAGCATCATACAGTGTACTAGTCCTTACCGGACTCTATTATCTGCTAAAGCAAGGATGAGCAATCTGTAGCTCTCCTTATTGATTCTCAACTCTTATTACTCTGGCCAACACTAAGGAGTAACAAGAACTGTAATCCCAAAATATCTGGAGCACCATATCTTGCCATCTCTGCTCAATGATAACAATAGCTACAGTTAAAAATCACTGACTGCTTTGAATAAAGGTATGAAAAAACAACAGATCACAAATTGGCAACCTGATGGAAATTCAAAGCCTATCATCAGACAAATGCATGAAGAAAAGTCAAATCATAAACTGGTAACTAGGTGAGAGTTCAACACCAAAATAGCCAAAGATTAGAAACCTATAGTTCAAAACAGATATTCAATCCCTACATTAAACAGGGATTTTAAAAAATGTTACTGTATAAGCTGCACAATGGAGAAAATGTGGCATTGCTACAACATGCACATGCATTTGTAAATCGAATTAAAAACACAGTGCTTGAAAAGACTGTAGGCACAGGAAGAGATGCAACTGGCTAAACATTACTGACAAAACACTGCTTACTAGCTGGAATTCAAAAGTGAGTAAGCATACAAACTATTTTGACATTTCTTTTAAAATACCCAGTTTAGATATGAACCAAATTCAAAACTCTCTCTACTTTTCTTCAAAAGTTGTAAAATCTTTAGCAAAACTTATTATAATGTATCCAAAAAAGGTCTAATTCAAAGGCATATGTTTCTCACCTGCACTTCAGTAACTACAGCAATCCTACTGTGTTTTAGGCTCTTGCTGTTCATTTGCAAAATGCATACATTATATACTCACCATAAGCAAAGAGACCAGGCAGCTGATAGACTTGTCGTCCAAAAATATTTCTTCCCAGAGTTGGAGGGAGGGGTTCATATCCCACCTTTGAAATAGAGACAATCTATAGTGATCTTTATACAGTAGTCTACAGAGTGAATATCCCCTCAAAGAAACAGTTACATGCTTTTTCACAGCATTAATACAGCTATTTCATTAACAAGAAGTTCTTGCACGACCAATGCTTTAAGTATCAAATACCAAAACCACTATTTTTAGAAGCTGGTTGTGATTTTGCAATATGTGTCCAGTACTAAGGTAACCTGCAATTCAGGATATTGGATACTGACATTGTTTTTTATTATTATATGACAAATTTAGAACTATAATGCAAACATATATCCCCCATAGACACCTCATAGCAATCTTCCTTAATTTCAAACAAATTCTTCTAACCCCTTACTTACCCTTTTACTATATTTTGCTATTAAATTTTCATTATTTTAAAGCAGAAAATTTCCCTTAACATATCTTGCTGCCTCCAAATGTGTTGTAACTAGGATGGTTAAGTTATAAAATAACTAGGTGGTTAATTCTTAAGATGAAATTGCTTTGGTGATTCATTGATTGATTTGCTAAGAGCATGCCAGATGCAGACATTCCAGTTCACAACTTAAATTATTTAGGAAATCTGCAATTCAGCAGAAAGTTTTATTGGCAAGCAAATACCAAGTTTTCTGATTTCTCAGAGTACACAAGTGTACTCATCATACAGAGGATACTTTCCATACACAGACAGCCAGATATTCCCCTGGCCCTAAGCAGCCCTTGGTGAACAGTTATAAGATTAATAACAGTGTCTCATTTCTCTTTACAAATTTAAGGTTCAAAGATTTAAGGTTAAATTGCAGGGATTCATGTATTCATATCCTGAAAATAAAAATATCCTTTTATAGCTTGTATTTTTTATTAGAAGCTCATGTTCTGAAAGCACATTGGTTGTTAAATGCTTGAGGCAGACTGTAGTTTTTACACAACTATGGTTTTCAGCCAAGGATGAAATAAGTATGAAGACACAGCTTGCCAAAAACAACATCCAATGTTACTAAATAAAGAAGTTCTCAAGTCTGAAATTATTGGCAGTTTATCTGGGAGTGTCCTAGACACCACCAATAAAAATAAGACGTTGACACACTTGAATATGCGGTTGATATAAAACTAGAACATTGACTGGGATTTTGAAAATCAGCTTACTTGCAAAGATACTTGAGTGGAACAAACTAATTTGAAATTGGCTTAGTTAGAATTTGGCTTCTGCAATGAGGACTGCCCTGTGGCTTACACTGGGAATTTTATTCTTGCAAGAATTTAAACCAAGTATAGGCAGTACACGAGAGAAGCGCAGTGTCCTGGAAATGGTTCTGACTCTGTGGTGTTATCGGGACCGTCTGCAAATCCCACTGCTAGCGCTCAACCTATATGGCTGCTACTGTGGGAAAGGTGGCTTTGGGAAGCCTCTGGATGCAGTGGATCACTGCTGTTTTTTGCATGACTGCTGTTATCGCCACACCAGGCTCTCTCTGAAATGTCACAACAGAGTAAAATGGCAGCGCTACAAACTGCTGTGTAAAACATCCAAGACAGAGTGCAGGTCAAAAAGCATCTGTGGCAGAATGGCGTGTGAGTGTGACAAGCAACTGGCGGAGTGTTTGACGACAGCAAAACCCCAGCGGAAGCATTCTTTTTACAAACGCGAACTCTGTGAAGGGTCTAAGGGCACTTGCCCGGTCATCCACCACAACTGGACTGAAATCCTGCACTAAGGAAGTTTCTGCTATTACCTGAGTGCAAAACAAGGTTCTTGGGAAAAATTAAGCTCTGGAAAAGATCGAGCTGTGGCTCCTGTTCCCCAAGGAACCTCGTCCCTGATAATACCGGTGTTTCTAAGCAGAGGCACAGATTGCGGAGGTGCTCTGAGCAGAAGTGGGGGGAGATGAGCAGCAAGAGCCGATCTGTGTTCACAGCGGTGGCTTCTTTACCGCTTCTAGCGCGGCGACTATACACCTCGGAACAAGAGAGGTAGGCGAAGAGCAAATAAAGGCCCGGAGACTGAGGGTGTGGGGTGAGCCTGCTACGGTGAGGGCCAACAGCGACCCAGAGCAGAGCGATCGCCGACGAGGAAGCAATTTCAACACCCCGAAAAGAGCGAGGGGCGGCCCCTCCCTCCCGGGTGTCCCCTTCTCACGCTCTCGCACAAGAGGAGAAACTGAAGCGGCTGAAGGTCTCACCTGCACTAGCACCTTCACGTACATAAGAGGCTGCGAGAGCACCGTGAGGCCGGAACCCAGCAGCACCTGCGAGGCCGTGTCCGCCATGCTGCAGCCGCACCGGGCTCCGCCGCGGGGGGGGCAGAGGAAGGAGCTGTCGTGCCACCACCACGTGACCTGCGGTGGAGGACAAAAGGAGTCTCCCACGGCCGCTTCTTCCCCTCCTCTGTTCGATTAGTTCCGGTTCCAAATGGTTCCTGTTTCCGCCACCTTCAGAGCAAGTTAGGCCTGAGGAGGAGGAGCCGCCGCCGCTACGTACATATAGAATCAGAGCTTCCGATTTAAAAAAAAAAAAAGTGAGAATCGTCATTGGCCAAGATTCCCTGCGGCTGAATAGAATTATAGATCTATGTTGAAAGGTATCTCGAGAACGCTTTGAATGTTTCTGTCTCTATCGATCTAGCCTCGCCTTTGAATTTCCCTCTGACGCTTCCCAACTCGCGTTTCTTGAATAAAAGGTTCCATCGGCCAATGAAAAACGGTGTGTTTTGGGGGGCCAGGGGGTGGGAGGAGCCTCCGGTTACGTACCAGGCCCGTGCTTTTCTTCCAGTTTGGGGGGTGCCGCCCGGTCTTCTGAGGTTTATAGGCAGCTTTGAAAACAAAGGGCGCGTAAGAAAAATGCCTTGCGATGATTGCGCGGACACCTCCTGTTTAAGGAATCAAAACGGATTGTTTTCTGTACATCTTGCTATATATAAAGTAACCATTTGCTAGTTAGAACGCTCCCAAGCGAACAGAAACGCTTTCTTTTCCGACTATAACCATTCTTGCTTATAGGCCTGAAGGCCTGGCACACGATTAGGAAATCCCATGGCCATTTAATTCAGTCGAATCTATTTTAAGATAAATATATGCAGGATTACAGTAGAAATGACGCGAGCCTAATTTAGCAAAATTTACTGTTGCCGCTCTCTGCAGCTTTCAGTAGTATTTTCAGTTTTCTTAAGGATACTGTAAATAAATGGCTTATTTGCAGCCCAGCTCTACATGCCATGTCAAAAATATTGAGTTCAAACAATTTAATGTAAGTGAATAGAACACTGAATTCTGATATTTTCTTATGCAGACATTCCTGCCCCCTCCATTTTAAGTTCCCAAGTTATGTTTCTGGTATATTTCACCATGCAACCCAAGCTAGTTGGAGAAATCCCTGCCTTTTTATCTAGACTTCTTGTGCAATTATAGACCTAATTGCAATAAACCTCATAGGTCCTTTTACTCAACATTGATTTTTCTTTCATTACTCCCTCCATTCTGCTCTGCAGAGAAACCAGTAAGAAAACCATGTTTTATTTTCCTCTTTAATTGCATCATGTCTAACACCAAAAGAAAAATATACTCTTTCACTCTTCAGGACAGTAGCAGTTGCAACTGAACTGTTCTCACCATAGATGAAACTGAAAAACTCTTCCCAACAAGATGACAATAAAGAAAATTGACATCAGTGCAATGTCATGGTGTGTCACATAGATTTCTATATGGGATAGAAAAGTTAAAGTATTAAAAAGCCATTCCCAAAGATATGCAACTCTGTAAGGAAAAAAAGATGGGTGGTTAACAAATATTTCCTTTGGCAAAAAAGCTAAGTTCACACAAAAAAATGTAAGAAAATTGAACAATGATTGCTATGCAGTCTTCCTGCATGGTGATCAGTCAGTTAAAAACTTATTTGCATTCATATCTGATATTATAGGGCTCTCTTTTCCATAAGCACGCTAATAAAAAGAGGCAGGCTCAATGTATAGAATGTAGAATGGATGAATTTTTTCACAATCTATAAATGAGGACATCTGGAACTACAACAAATGATTACACAAGTTACATACCATGTGAGAATGCAAAGATTTTATTTTACAACAATGAATAGTCTCCATTTTTAAAAAAAATCAGGAAAGTGCCTAATAATACAGTTTCCTGGATTTTATTAATTAATAGGGGGTATACATCACATAGAGGAAGTACTGAATGAAACGTGCATCCCAGGATCCAAGTACAGTACTAAAAATGGAAGTGGGGAGGAATGCTCTAAAATGTGCACCAAAAGAAGTCAGGAGAGCTGCTTTTCACTAAGGACAATGAATGCATACTGACTAGCACTGGGAGGAAGATACACACTGATTTGAACAAACAATTGAGTAAACATTCATAAAATAGCAAGATACATTCAAGGGACTCACAATGAGTTTTATCAATTTTAAGTTCATGAGAACAAAAACAGTCACTGCATTCTAGCCCTCCACAACCCATGCTGCTTTGCAGAGCTGCCTTGACTCTCATCACTGGAACAAAGCAGTGCTACAACCTGGAAAAGTAAGGGACTCTGCTCTGACATCTCCAGTTAGTGTCAGGGAGGACTGTTCACTTTGCCAAGCCACTTCGTTTTGATAGAAATGTCTTCTTGCATTTCCACCAAGACCAATGAAGTGGCTGCTTTGATGCAGTGCAGTGCAGAAGCAGGATCTTTAATTCTGCTCAGCCCATGTGAAAGTGAGAGACACAGGATTTCTATAATTTATGCATATTTTGTTCATTAATACATTTCAAATTCAAATAAGCGTTTTTCCTTATTAAAATGGTGAAATCTATAATTTTAGTGCTATTTACCATTAAAGACTGAGCATAACCAGTCTTTTTTAGAAAATAAATTGGTTTTTAATTAAGATATGATTAAAAACTTTGTTTTTGAAAAAATCCTAGAAAACATTTCTAAAAATAGCCATTTTGTCAACAGAAAAAAATACTCAAGGAAGCCAAATTTAATCAGGTGCTTAGGTTCTTTGTGTGAATTTACTTAAATTTGGCCCATAAATCTTTCATGTCTTTTGGTTGCCATTACATTGTTTTTCAGTGAAACATATAAAATGACTGTTAGTCCAGGCTTATTATCTAAACTTCCTTAATCAGTAATGTGAAAGATACAAAGTAATACAATACTTCTGATACATTCATACATTCATGTACTTTTCAATACTTCTAATTTGTCAATTAAGTTGTATAGTTTCTTAGTAACAGAACAAAACCCAATGTGAACAAGGTTGAAAATCTGTCCGCCTTTGTAAGTTACATACAAACTTCATTAATTTTATACCAAATCCATTACCAAATGATAAAAGTTCTGATACATGGCTTCATCAGTAGATATTCCACCAAATAGTTAGTTATGGGTTAAAATTATTGTATGTCTAGTAAATATACTTTAACTGATAACTATTTAGTTTTGCCTGACTTTTAGAACATAAACATTATTTTGATCTTTACAGGTTTTTTTTTAAACCTGCATCCTCAGCACACATTTATGTACTCTAATGTACACACAAGTTTTATTTTTTTATTATGAGCTAAGAGTAATAAGAGACCCCAAGTCTGGTCAGAATTATCCTAAGAATGGGAGAGTGATAAGGTGACCCAAAGGATAAAAATGCAGTAACAGTTCTGCTTGCTTTTTTCTCTCTCTACTTTGTACCAGTAAACAGGTGTGCTCTTATAACAATAAATTCATTCCATAAAATTACAGTCCTTCATCGTAAAAGGAAAACCTTGTGTATACATTAGATAGGCATAATCTTTTTTCTACTAGAAAAGAGTTGAGTGACATTCTGCTGCAGGTGAGGAAGTCTCCTAAACCAACATTTGCTGAGGTAACATGAGTTCAGTAGTGGAAGAGATACTTGCAAGGAGAATCAAGAAGAAGGAAGAGCACTTAACTCTTCCTGTGTTCACTGAATTTGTTCTAAATCCATGCATCGATTTTCCCTTGAGCTGATTTTGCATCTCACTGGGGAGCAAATTATTAAAAATAATCAAGAGGGCATGAAAAAGGCAGAAACTTCTAGTAGGTTCATTAGGCTTCCCACTGGCAATTCTCCTTTGCCTCACAGATCTCCCTCCACACATAGCTCTCTATATTTCTTATCAGGAAAACAAATAGGTGGGAAATCTGTATGCAGCCTGTGTTAAGCTATCTTAAGATATTAATGAACAAAGAAAACCTCTGCCCTTCAGAACAGTTTGCTATTAATCTGTGAAAATAAGATAATTTACTGTCTTCTTAATCAAGTTCTCATTCACCAAAGATGTGCAGCAGTCTTTGCATTAAAGTCTTGTAACAAATGGTCAGAACAGGAGAGTGCCTGCTTTCCTATTGACCAGTTGTTAACTCAGTGTAGGTTATTCAAAGTTCATGGTTTCATGGGAGGAGACACATTCCTTGCACGCAAACTTGATATTTGGAATAACTTCTCTTCTATTTTGTGATGAATGTTTTTGACCAGTTGCTTTCTGTACTCCCTTGGCTTTGGCACAGTATTCCTTCTCTGTCTTCAGAAGTATGTGGTCAATTTGGAAAGGCTTCCATATGAATTCTCGGTGAGGAAGAACCTGTGACCTGCTTTGGCCCAAGTGCCACATAGGTCTGTTGCCTAATATATTCTGAGATTTCAAGGACAGACTTCGACGTAGCATTGAAGTCACAGACGGCAGTTCAGGATTCCACCACATGGACCTAAACAGGAAGAGGGTGTGTGTTAAAACATAAGTAAGAAAGAGTACACAATAATGTTTTCAAACAGATGGCTCCTAGTACTACCAATCAAAATACACTTTGCAGTTATTCCATCTTTTCCTCCTCAGTGGATTTTTTGAAAAAAAGGGTAGAACAATTGCTTGCCACATCTCCTCCACCTTTTTGAAGTACAGGCTCAAGGGGATTCCAGTTTCCTCATAGAAACAATGCAGTACTGATGGCTGGAAAGTTTAATGATTTTCCTTCATAAAGTTTTCCTGATCAAAATCCTTTCCACTAATTAAGGCTTGCCCTTAGGGAGAAATATAGTTAATCACTTTTCCCTCTGGAGAGTGTAGGATTTTGGTAAAGAAAATAGTGAGGGAATGGTAGAAAGAGGTAAATACGTTTCCTAGCACAACTGCTGGGAATTTTTTTTTTTTTTTTAATTCAGAAGCTCAGTAATTATTCTAAAGGGATATATACTACTAGCAGAAGGACAGCATAGAAAACCACCACTAGAAAGAATTGTGTAGCTCCTTAGCGGATTTTCTGTAGAAAGAAAGAGGCAAAGCAGTACTGTAGAATGGATATGGAAGCTGATGTTTAGGAGTTAAATTTTTTTGCATTATGGGTTTTATTAATATGTTTATTACAAAAATTATTGTATTTAATTTTCATTGTATCTTGGCCAAGAGTCAGCTGCATAGCATATTCCCAAACTATGTGCACTTTAGCCTATGGGATAATATTGTGGGACGCTAATCCTGAACTGACTTAACTGGTTTTTTCCACCCAAATAGCTGGGAGTTGTCTTCTCTGGTTTGGGGAGATTAACTCAATGGATATTGTCTGTATGTCTTCTATCCCTCAATGTACATATTGTCCTCTCAGATCATAACAGCTTGTTCCCCACACTTTTCCAAAAGTCTGCAGGCTCTGCAAGGAAGAAGAATGAATAGCTATGGAGGAGTGTGCCCAGATGGGAGGGTCCATGTGGTATGGGCATGTTTCATGTTTAAGTGCAAGTGAGGAAAGGACCAAAGAATCTGATGAACAGCAGTGGTTACTGTACACCAACAGCATTCCTATTTAAACCTAAATATCTAACTTCAAACACACACATCAAACACGGCTGAATGGGGCACTACATCAGGACAATATTAATTTTAAAAAATGCTTTAACTGTCTGAGAATTAAACCTCAGTGTGTGAGGCATACACAAGTGCCATTTCACTAAGCTATCATGATGAGTCCAGGAGTTGTGAAATAGGGATACCTGTACCGTTTGACTCCACGGCAGGATGATGGAACAGAGGTACCTATAGAGAAACAAACATACATTTTGGAAAAATATTTGCAAAATCATAAAGTAATAGCAGTAATGCATTTCTTGCTAAGAGATTTTTTTCTATATAGATGATATGGAGACATTGTTTATGATGCACCAGTTTTTGCTCTTACATAGCCTATGATACAGAACTGGTGACTGAGTGGCATTTCAATTATTAACAAATGCTCACGCTTTATTCCAAACTTTGTATGTTTTTTTTTAATCTGTCAAAATCTCTTCTTATAATTAGCCACACTTACAGTAGTACTTATCTCATCTCTGACATGCACCACAAAATTTGCCAGTCTTTTAGCCAGTCACTCAGCTTCTCATACCTGCATTCTGTTTCGCATTAAGTTCTCCTTTGGAATGCATATAAAATGGAGATGGATGCTGTTTGATGGCCGATGTTGTGAAGCTGTGTCGTTGTATTGGTGATAGTGGAATCGGGGATATCAGGAGGGGGTCGGGATTCTTGATCCTGAACTCACATTCAGTCAGGGGGACGATCTGTTTACCTATAGAAAGCTCTATACAGCAGATATTTTGTGGAAGGCACGTATCAATTGAAAATGTCTATCCTTTCTGCAGTCAGAAACTTCAAACACACACATCAAACACAGCTGAATGGGGCACTACATCAGGACAATATTAATTTTAAAAAGTGCTTTAACTGTCTGAGAATTAAACTTCAGTGTGTGAGGCATACACAAGTGCCATTTCACTAAGCTATGTGCTTAAAATCTCAAAAATCTCTAAAATATCCTCTTCTGCAATCAGAAAACCTCTACCAATTCACTTTAATATATTACAAATGAAATACATCTGCATAGATATTCAGTGGTTCAACACAATGCAGCAAAGCCTTTTTGTAAGATCTGAACGGTGTTACCCAGTTAGCGGTCTCAAGAGGCTGATATTTCACCACTTTCTTGCTCTGATTTGTCACAGGTAAAAAGTGATACTGAGTAAAGTCGATATTCAGTATCAACCACATTCAACATTATCTCATGCCCAAAGTTTACAAGGAATATCTCATCTCTACAATTAAATCCATGAATCATATCATGGTACTCTCCCTGGATTAGTCTGAGTATGGTTTGAGGTCATACAATTTCAAATATGTTTATAGAAACTCTATTTTGAACAGGTAGAAGAGAGCTTCAAGACAGGACCAGGCACATTATGCTGTGATTACTGAGTGCTCTTGAACAGTAATAGTCACTCCATCTTGAAATGTGTGGAAGCAATTTTGAAAATGATATATTATATGAAAGGCTGGGAAGGGACTATGAACAGTTTCTTTTCAATATTAAACCAACTACTAGGCTAGAACATGGTTGCAATGTGATAGTTTATTACTTATTAGTATGAGACTAAGAGGTACAAGCATAAATTAATAAGATAAAGATGTTGAAACAGGGAATTATAATAGTAGTCATAATCTCACATAAGCAATGAAGGAATTTTTCCACAATACATGTGCTGTGTTAATAGCTGGATATTGCATTCCCTGGCCTACTTAACAGTAAATAAATGCCTTACCTTGACACTTTTGACAGTTACTTAAGTCTTCTCCCTGAAAAAATGAAGCGACTGAATGATCCAGTTCTTGACCCTGTATCAGAAAAATGTATATGCTCACCCAGTCTCTGCTTTTCTTATATATTTGCTGATATTCTATGAATGAACATTACTTCTACTCTATCAAGCACATCCTGTAACTCACCCTAAACTTGCCTTTACTGGTCACTTAAATGCTGAAATTATAGAAAGTTTGAGATAGCATTTGCAATGTTAACATTTGATCCAACATTTTAGACATGTACAGTCAGATACAAATATATTTATATGCCACTTATACAGATCCAAATTAAGCAGGATTCATTTTGCTTTTTTGTTTATTTCTGAGTTTTAAAGTTTTTGTTTTGTTTTGTTCTTCTTGTTTTTCATTTTCAATGGCTTGTTGGTGTCTCTCTCTAAATTTGGGCTAAACCTGCTTCTAAACACTTCATTTTTAAATTGGGGATTTCTGGATCCAACCCAACTATTGTTTAAGAAACAATAAATTGACATGGACATATATCAACTTATTATTTTACTTATACCAACTTTTTTATTCTCGGCCACATAATGTGGTAAACCAATGGGTTAAAGCAAAACTTCAGTGATTAGTGGCTAAAATCATACCATACAGAAACAGACAATCTTTCTCAAAAGCTAGGAAACAGACTACAGATAACAAGTACAGACAGAAAATAACAAAACATGCTTCCTTATATGCTACTATGATTTCAAAAATGAAAAAGCAAATTACAGAATTCTTAAACTGAAATGGGAATATAAGACTAACAATCAGGTAGTCACTTTTTAGGATTAAATAGCTCTAGATCATTCAGTTATTCAGATACCATATTTCTGGCATTTTTAAAAGAATTAAATATAATGAGAAATGGAAATTATGATCTCACTGTGATCAGGTTCACATATATCATTCTAAATCATAATATAGTTTGGTTTCAGCTTAATCTATACAGTAATGTGGATCCAGCTAATTCTAGTCTAGTAAATATACTATCATTAAGAAAATCATGTTTAATGTAATGTGTGAACCTAACCAGAGTCAGGAAACTTGACTGCTGACAAGGTCATACAGTTATTTTGAGAACCAAATTTCTCATTGATCTATTAGTAATACATTTCATTTTGTTATTTTATATATATACATACGTAAGAATGCATAAAAGAGAAAATTATTTTAAAAAAATAGAGTCACTATAATTAGTGAATGATTCAAAAGATAATCTGCTAAGAATTTATTTCCAGTCACCAAATTTACTTACAAAGTGCAAAGAGTCTCCTATATAGAGTACAATTTTAAACTTAGGTACTACAGATGAGTCCATTTAATTTAGACCTTCTTGCTCCTGTGTAAAGTTGCACAGGATTGTGTCACATAGATTTGTCTTCTTATACTGTAAAGAGGAAGAATTACTTGCATGGGACCCCTGGAAACAAATGTAACTTTAAAGGTAAAATGCAAGTAATATCAATCAAAAGATACTGTGTAACAATTGATTCTTTCCTCATTTATTTTTTTTTAAAACTTGATAGATAGAAAAAAAGTAAAAGAAGCTGACTAAGAAAACAGCCTTCCCTCCTACAAAATTCTATGTCTGCGGCAGAGTAAGTGCATAATAAAGAACTTTTCTGGAAGCACTAATTGACAACATTCTCGAATATAGATTTAAGTATATAGATTCTTTGAGATGCATAGAAATAGTTGATAAACAATTTAACTTATGTTAGAAGAGCAACTAAAATAAAAATCAAAGCAAAATATTTTTAAAACTGTTAAAATAAGTTTGCATAATATCTTTGTCATATTAAAAAAAAAAGCTGCCCATGTGTATATCCAGAGCACTTATTTTTCTCAAGCTTCCATTTTAGATAACTAATAAACATGACTTTTGGGGTTTACAAGCTTTGCTTATGAATTTGTGTTCATTCTATTCAGTCCCAAAATTAAACTGCAACCTTGAGAAGACTGTTATAGATCTGAAACTTAAGTCATTACTTTTCTCAGCAACCTAGTTGAAGTGTACTTCTATATGAACATTATACTTCTGTGTATACCCATCTAGTATTGATACTATATATGTATATTTATGGCATGTATATATGTTGAGATCTTTATTTTTATATAAATAAAGCATTTTTTAACTTATAGTCTGCAATTAGTCTCTACAGACTTCCATTGTAAAGATCTTTACATCAGCTTCTCCCACTAGGGTAATTAGCCAGGAAATCTCATCTAACTTTATTAGGTGCTTACGTTTACTTGTCCGTCTGACCTTATCTATTGGCTGGGTATACATTCTCTTCACCACCAGATGATCTAGTGAATGCACTAATTTGCACATTAATGATGGCTGACCTATTTCTTATGAAGGTTATCTAGATCTAGAAAACTATTGACCCCAAACTGACTAATGTATAATATTAGCATTTTTCCAAACCATTAGTTAGGCAATCTTCTGCTTGGCACTTTATTCTCATCAGGCTTCCTCAGGAAGATAAACTTTCATACAAAGACTTCTCTTACATGCTACACTCACACCAGTTTTTCATCTTACTCTTTAGAAAAAACAATGTCATTTTTCTCAGGATAATACTTGATCTTTAAATAATCTTTGAAGTATTTATTATCTAAAGTAAATCCTTGGAAAATTTAAACCCCACTCAAACCCCACAAATGTTTTTAGAATTTCAAACATTAGTATCAATTGTGTTGGCAATATTGTATTGGCAATAAAACAATTAATCTCTACAGTGAATATTGCACACTTAACAAGAGAAGATGTTAATGATTCAACACTATGCCCATTTAAACATTTCCTAAACTATTTTTTCAAACAGGTATTTCCAGCACATTGATTTGTCTTATAAATTCAGGGATGACGAGTTTTCCAGATTAGCTGACTAAGATTATAGCTGGTATACTTAAGACTCTTCCCAATTTTGTCTGAAAAGCACTGAGCATATTGTGTACAATTACTGAAGATTATATTCCACAAATCAACCTGACATACAGAGACTACTCAATTTAAATTGCTTGGTCTTCTGTTGGGAAATGCTGTATCTCCGTGATTTCTTGGAAAGTCTATGATGCTTTTCAGGGCTTGGAGCAATTGTGTTTTCCTAGAGGAATTTAATAAAGAGAGCGTATCTTGGCTCACTTTTAAAATATAGTGAGATAAAAAGCAGAACTGGAGAGCTGAGCAAAATCTCTCAGTAGAGCACCCTAATTTCACTGAACAGGAAAAGCAGAGGGAAGTCCAGAAATCCAGTGCAGAAAGGTAGCCACACTGAGAACATCAGAATTCAACGCAAGACAATTACCACACAATAGAATTCTTAATAGATCATGAAGCTATAAAAGTGCATGATGATAACATATGACAAAAGATAAATATTTATGACTACAGTATCATCTCATTAGAAACATAAACGTGGCTTCTGGAAAAAAAAATTTACAAAACAACTAAATTATAGAACAGCGGGATATGAGGAATTTTATTGATTTAAGGTACCTGGCCTGTTAGAGAGCTTCAAATAAACCCACTACTAGTTGCTCAGAAATGCCCAGGAAATGTCATTTCATGGATTAGTTATTCATTCACAAGAACAGGATGGTTTACCAACATCAGATTATAGGACAGATTTACCTAGGCCTGATACTGTTGGGATTCGTTGGAGTGACAAGAATAGAAAAAAATCATGTTTTGTGGGCATAAATGTTTATATTGACTTAAATGAAAGAGTCTCAAAGTTGGGCTAGAGTGGCTACTTATAGTTTGCCAAAAAAGAAGAAATGAACCCAGATTTATATTTAATACTGTAAATCAACTTAATCCTGTCCATTAAGTCAGGATGAGTCACAAAGGATAGAAGAAGATTCACAGATAATAACACCCCATTTGGTGAAGTAGCAGTGTGGAAAAGATGGTTATCTCTCCAAAGAAAGGCACATATCAATCCTAAGCAAGGTTAAAAAAACAAACAAAAAGACATTCCTGAAACATGGACTGTTGTAGAAAACTGGCTTGTAGTTATACTATCGTTGCTCTTCTGTTGTAAGATAGAAAGAGAACTGTAAGGGGTGCTGCCATTTTTCTATGTGTGCATCTCACTACTATCCATCTGCTCCAATGGATGTGACTGCTGTGGGTAATACATATGTATCTAGTCTTTTAAGGCGTGGCAGAAGTGGTGGAGGAGTTTCTGTAGCAATTAGCATCTTCCCAGGCTCCAGTGAAGCTCAGTACCATGGTACTGCCATTTGGTAGGCTAGTTAATTTAAAGTGTTCCCAAAATGTCAGGAAAAAAGTGCTCTGTCCTATTTAGTGTAGAAGCGCTTTGGAAAAAGTGAAGTTAGGTCAGAGCATCATATTAAACTAAATGGACAGATAGTCTGACTCACAGAATTGCATATTCAGCTAAATGCATCAAATAAAATTAATGGACAAGTCAGTATCAAAACAAGATTATTTCTCCCATGAAAATATTGCTATGTTGAAATCCAACTTGCAAGCTTAATTTGTTTTCAAAGGCATATCTCTCTCCTTTATAATAAGCTGCACCCTAACATTATAAAGCTGAAGCCTTAACATAACAATTATTATTGTATATATATATCTTTAATAAATGTTGAAAAATTATTATTTCAAACCTGTGTAAATCATTATAATTGTGCAGTGAAATATGCTTTAAAAATAACTTATATCATGGGTTTCTGGAATAGCAAAACTGTCAAGATCATTTATTAATTCGTTATTTCATCACAAATTTCTTAACAAGCATTCCAATCATTTACTTGTCAAATCCTAAATAAATATATAACAGCTGCTTAACTGGGTTTTCCCTAGGCATACATATTAGGATGACCACTAAATGCAGCAAAGACTTATTCTGTATTTCTCTGGTTCCATCTAGAAGCAACTTCAATTTTTGCAGCTCCAATTTGGGAGCTTAGTTTTCCAAAGTGAACGTCACACCATCGTTAATCTCCTTATTCTTTCACCTAGAAAATGTCTCCCAAGTTGTTCCTGATATTCGTTTCCTAGCACTCCAAGCATTAACTGAAACAGCTGGGTTGTAATGATGTTCAGGCCTGCTTCATACAATATGAAGACAATATGGCTCATTCTCCTTGGGTTAGCATGTTGCATGAAACTTGCCATTATGGCTTGTAACTCGTCATTTATAGTTACTGTGGTCTGTGAACACCCATTTTATTGTGTTTATATGAACATATATGGCCTAACGTATATGAAGCCAGTGTCTACTACCGAGTGAATTATTCTGTGACTGGCTTTTCACACTGGACTATGTCTATTTTCTCCAGCATTGTGCCTCCAGAGATGTTGGGGCCCAGCCAATGTGGCCAACACCTGGGATTTCTGGGAATTCTAATTCAAATAAAGGGCATTGGGTTGGGGAAGACTGCATTAAGCCATAAGGTGATTTGTTTAGTTTTTGGTTAACCCTAAACCATGGCCAAGTAAACCAATGTTACCCAGATGTGGAAGCAGAGTCCTTCTTATGATAAAAGTTTAGGCAGGGAAAAAGAAAAAGATATTCTTGATATCAGGATAATCCTCTTAAATATCATCCTGTGCTTTGTGCCTTCCTCTTGCTATTTGGAATGCTTCAAAATGAATGATAGAATAATACATAGTTCTATGAAAATTCAGTTGTTGTTTTTAATCACAAACCCAGAAGGAGAAACACCATATATGCCCAGAGAATGATGGTCGAACTTTCATAAAATAATTGCTACACAATTCTCTAAAACATCTCATCGTACACCTACATACAGAAGGAAAACTATTGTATTTTTCCATGTATAAGATGATACTTTTTTCTAAAATTGTTACACTAAAAATTGAGGGTCTTATGCAAGGAAGTAAGCCGAGGAGAGAACCGCGCGGTTGCGAAACTGCCCATACTTAGTCTCTGCAAACAGGCTTCCTCCAAACACGAGCCTTATGTAACTGACGTCAGCTGATGCTGAACAAACCAATTGGAACACATCCGTTGGAGGTGGAGCGCGTGTAGACAGTGCGCAGATGCAACAGGGACCGGTAATGTCAGAGCATTCTGAGCCCATAAAGATGTCGGAAAATAAAAAAATAAATAAGCAAATGTCTTACTCTGCAAAATTCAAACTGAATGTAATCAGTTATGCAAAAGAGCATGGAAATAAAGCTGCAGAGAGACAGTTTGGACCTCCTCCCACTGAGTGTATCATGTAAATGTTGCCTAATTACTAAATAAAAATGTGTTCTGGTTTATCTTTAAAATATTGATTTCTTAATTTTGGGTTGGAAAAGTGGGGGTCGTCTTATACATGGGGTCGTCTTATTCATGGAAAAATACGGTAAGTATCACAACGCATTCCATTCTAATGTATTCTACTGGAAAACTTTTCTAGTTGACTAGCTCTGTCCAATAAAGCCACGTTTTACCCAATTTTATTTGCTTCTTACCAGAACTTTTTCCTTGTGCTTTAATGCATGGCTCAGGGCATATTTCTGATGCAAATCATTTCTTTCCTTCCTTGTTTGCAGATGTTTCTTCTTCTTTTTCTTCTTCTCATTATAATCCTCCAATAATTAAATATGTCAATTATCAAATTGTGAGAACTTAACCTATATCAAATCAGCTCAACCTTTACAAAACAGTGAATAAACTTTTGAATACATCAAACAAAGTGGTTAAAATATGTTTTGGGGTGGAATAGGAAAAACATAATTAAGGTTTTAGCTATGTCACCTCCAGGCTGAAATATGGGAATATTCTGAAAACATACAAATTGGTTCCTATGTTGTATAAAGATGTGTTAGTTTTTCCAAAGCTTGCTGGGATAAAGGAACAGGCAAGTAATTACTGGCCCCCCTTATTGAAATATAAAATTGTAAAAGTGTTACCAGCTAATGTTCAAATCAAATCTTCAAATATTCCTAAATATTATATCAATTTATAGATTGAAACTGCTCCATGGAAGTGAGGCTATAACCATATGCCCACTTAAAGTAAACCCTGCTGAATATCACAGTACTTCTGATTCAATATGCATAAGGGTGCAGAGTTATTATTCCATTATTATTACATAATGCTGCAATTCTCATTTATAAGTAGAATTCTTGGACTTTCACAGTGGTTTATCCTGGCTATGATGTGGACCAATCACATAGGCTATTTAGGATTTGAGCAAACTTTTTACCATCTACTTCAATATTATTTATTGAATTTATATCCTGACTCTGAGAGGACGAGCTTATAGGAGATCTGTCCTAAATTTTCTCCTTATGCCAACTGTTTGAGTTAGGTCTGTCTAAGAAAAAATAACTGGCCCCCAAATCCCCCAAGGAGTTCTGTAGTCAAGAGGGAACTTGAATCTGGGTCTATCTAGTCCAAGCCCAGCACTTTAGCCATGATATTATGTTGGTTCATTTATTTTGCTTCTTCGCTGTGAACAACTCTGTAATCTTAATCAGAAATACCGGTAAGCTGTTTTCTTTTCCCAATACTTTAACCACAAGAACTTTTTGCCTTGGAAATGCGTGCATTATTTTCACAGCCAAAGCAGACTCTGTGTGTGTGTGTGTGTGTGTGTGTGTGTGTGTGTCTGTCTGTCTGCCTGCCTGTCAGAAGCACCTAGTGGAGAATAGGTGCACAATCACTAGAGATTAAATTAATAATAAAATTTCCCTATGCCTTTTTTTTTTAAATTAGAACCTGAACACACTCATGGTGCTTTTGAAATGTAGGTATGTTCATGATGTCCCTTACACAGAAAAAGGGAAAGAAATTACCACCACACCCAAACATAAATGTCTAGCTTTTTTTTTTTAAAGCAACCTTTTTTTGCTATAGTGGGTATGAATATTCAGTGGGTATGAATGTACAGTAGAGAATTCGACAATATAATGTAATAATAAAACAATTTTGTACCACAAATCAATACTTGCATATCTTTAAAGTACCAATAGCATAGGTTGATTTACACTGGAGCCCCTTTTATTTCAGAAGCATGTCTAAGCCACCATTTTTTTCTAAATGCAAATTATGCTTGATAAAAAAAGATAGCAATAGACTACAGCAAATTATCCTGCCAAAATATTTGGAATGTGATCTTGTGCCACGTATCAACACATACTTTGGGAAAAGGAGGTAAGAGTTGGAAAAATCACACATTTTATAATTTGCATTTCTGGCATGAGCACAAGCCACGAGAGAATGCAACTGCAGAATAGATTTCAGACTACTGTTTCTTTCTTTTCAGTCAAGCAATCACATGTACTGCTCTGAATTTGTTTCTCTAATGGAGTTCAATTACTTCATAGTTTTATTTTCCATTGATGCTATTGTGCTGGGTTGCAGCTTTTCTAAGAAGCATGGTAACTGCAAGCACAGCTCCACCTTTACACAGGAATACAGCTTCAGAAATATATATTCTCCGACATTCACAGTTGTGGCTGCTCAGTTATATAATTATGCAATGAGAAATGGCTTCGGGGAAAAACAACAAGAAAAGTCATAGAAAATGTTATGAAACAGGCAAATAGTTTTAAAATTGTGTAACAAAAGTAGTTTGCGGGGGAAAAATACAATGCAAGGGAGAAATAGCACAAGAAGAAAGGTTGGGAAACTATGTGCCACCCATATAAGCCAGACATCAAAATATCAGATAAAGTGCTAATCTAAAATTGACTCCACATCTCCAATTGGCAATAAATTAATACAAAAGAATATAATCAAACGAACTCTAAAAACAGTGTGTATGACTAAGGCTGTAACCTGGTTCACTCAGTCTTATTGGAAAGTCTTATGTGAAAGCCTTGATTGACAAATACTGTACATGATCAACATGATCGGCATCTATGGGCCCATCTCATGATGGCCGTCTGATGATAGACTTGGAATGTAAGAAGAGTACATGGTAAAAAGCATGAATTAATGAAAAAAAAATAGAAACATAAATATGTTATGAACATAAAGGAAAAGAGAAGGATGTAATGCATCTAAATGAAGGTGTGGAGCTGATAAACACCTGCATGGAAATGAAGAAGTAGGTTTAATTATGAATGAAAAGGCTAAAATATCTGTCACAAAGTAAGTGCAACTTAGACTGCTGTGAGTGCATATGAAATTAGAAATTCCTAAATTTGTGAAAGTTGTATGTCCAGTGAATGGTGATAATGAAAGAGCCAGGAATGGGTTTTGGAAAAAGTATGCAACAGTCTGAATAAATGCAGTGCAGGGGAAAATATTGTTCTGTTGTTGATATGAATGGATGAGTGGGAACAAGATGAGAGAGTAAGAAAAAGTTATTGAGTTATTTGGAGACCAAGAATGGATAGGAATGGTGATGGTTTGATGAGTATCTGCTTAGAAAAAAGTCAATTTATTTTGAACATGTGCTTAAGCATATATATTCATGAGCACACATGGTAAAGAAATTAATCTAAAAACATGATTGATTTGATAGATTATGAGATAAGAGAAAAATTAGTGAAGGATACAAGAGTAATGAAAGGTTCTGAATGTGGGATAGACCATTTTTTAGTAAGGTCAAGTCTGGTCCTTGGGGGGAAAAAACTATATGAAGGAAAAGTCAAGTTACTGAAAGAAAACACAGTGAAAGTAGAACACCTCAGGAAGAGAACGAATAAGTCCTGTATGAAAAAGTATTAAAGGACAGATTAATCTCCCAGGAGAATGAGTGGAAAGTGGAATAAGAGAATGTGGAAAGTGCCAGGAATAAAGGGAAAAGAACTATGTTACAGAATGCCACAGAAGTATGAATACTTGATGAAATGATGAAGAAAAAGAGACTGTAGGGACAGCATGTTAGAGAATCATTGCTCCATAAATAAAGTGAAAGAAAGATATTGTATAATATATACATACAGAGAAAAATATAGTTGCAAAGAATGTAGTCTGAGACAGGAGAGAAGATTAAAAGAGAGAAAAAAGTTATCATTTCCATTACAATCACTTTTTTCTCTACCTCTTTTAATCTTCTCTGCTTTTAATCTTCTGAATTGTTTCAGAAATGAGTGAAAAGGACTAAATGAGAAATCTTCAGTGTGAATGGAATTAAGAATAAAAGTGATGAAATTATATTGGGATGAAATTGAGAGAAAGCAGAAAGAAATATTTCAGAGATTTGTACAGGAATTACATGATTAATTGAAGACTAGAATTGAAATGGATGCTATAAATGTTTTTGTCCAGGAAAAATGGATTGAAAAATAATTAATAAATGCTATAAACATGTTGAAAACAGTAAGACTGCAAGTATGCATTGTAACTGGAGAAATGCTAAAATATGGATGTGGTTTGCTTATAGAGGGGTATTTAAAATGTTTGTGAAAACTACTCCTGTGCCTGACATTTAGAATAATGTTATTGTTCCTATATACAAATGGAAAGGTAACAAGAGTGAATACAAAAACTCCAGGACTAATTTATTAAGTGTGGGTGGAAAAGTGTTTAGCATAATTCTAATGAGAGTAGAGAATACGAGAGATTATAAGGAATAACATTTAGGAAGTGCAGAGTGCCTTTATGCTGAGCCTCTGCAGACCAAATGGTGTGCAGACCAAATTTTTGCTGTTCAGCAGGTCATTGAAAAATATATGAACGTTGGAAAGACGTTCTTCATCTTTAGCAAAGATGTTTCTTTGCTAAATTATAGAAAGTATATGATAAGACCAATGGGCTTGACTTATGGAACTCTTGGGTAAATATGGAGCGGAAGGTTGATTGCCAAATTCAGTACAAGTGATATATGATGGAAGTAAAGCATGTGAGACAATAAATGCAATGTTTAGCTAGCAGTTATAATTGAACATGGAGTAAGATAAGGATGTGTGATCTCATTGGCTGCTTAATGTATTTATCGATACATGTGTCAGGAATACTTGGGGAGATATTAGGTGTTTTGGTATGAATGCCTCTTTGCTTGAATGCAGTCAGTGCCATGTGATTGGTGAGAATCTTTATGATTTACTCCAAATGTTATATAGATTATATGGTGCAGTAACTTAAAAACTAACATATCAATGACAAAGATAGTGTTTCACAGAGGAAATGGAGTGAACAATCACATAACAATTTGAATAAATAAAAAATAATTAACAGTAATAGCAGCTACTGTGTAATAAGATTACTGACTCCCAAATTTTATATTTTTCCATTCTTCCAGTCTGATTTATTCACCCGAACTGCATAGCTCTTACCTTTTCTACCATCTTGAGCAAATGTGCAGGAGGGCCATCTGATTGGGAGCTATCAGACCCACTTGTGCTAATTAAGAGAAAAGAGAAAAGCTATTCATGTGATACACAATAACAAATATTGTGATTTTATTGCTTCTAGCAGCCTAATTTTTCTAGGAAAGTTTAAGTGAGCATTGGACATAAACAGACTTGGTGGATATGCCTAAAGCTTTAAGACATCTTCATCATCAAATCATCTGTAAGGCATAAGCCTTAAAACTAATTATGCAGTGGATGTCCCTTCCCTTAGGTTGTTTCCATGTCTTTGTGGTTATTTCTGATCTCAAGCTGCATGGGCATCTGGTGTTGTTGGAATTGGAAAGACTGCACAGATGTTTCTTAGGTGACTGAGAGAGTAATGATTAATTTTTTAAAAAATCACCATGTCTATCCATGTGGGCTCAACACTCACTAATATATTCCTGCAATGTAAGATAGCACATAAATTACAGTTCATGTGAAACTGAAAGTGCCAATGAAACGACAGTATGTGATATAGCAACTTCTCTGAAGTTATGCTGTTGAATAAGACAGTGAGTGAAGTTGCGTTGATGTTCTCAGGTAGCTGGATACATGAACAAGATATAGCCTCAAGTAGCTGCAAAGATATTAGGAACAGGACAACAGAGAGGGCCTTCAGAGATGTAGTCTTGTTTTAAGCTTACTTTTTCTGAATAAAAAAGCAAAAAATGATAGTAGTGTGATATCTCCTGACCTGGTTATATTACAGTCTTGGAGGACAGAAAAAGCCATAGGGCCCCTCACTTTTCTAAAATCCCTGGACCGAAGACTAGTAGACTTGAATTACCTGGATTCAACATCAGATAGAGAGATGTCACTCCAGGTACCTTCTATGGTTTTGCCCAACTCTGAGAGCTTCCTCTGGATTTTTTGCTTCAGTAACTCCTTAAGCTCAAGCAAGCATTGCTGAAACTGAGAGAAGAACAGAGAATTCTTAGACCATACGGAAAAGATTGTTCGGTTATTTATTTTAAACATTTCCAATTTCAGTGAGGCATAAAACAATAGAAATACTAACAAGTGAAATATAAAACAATTTGAAAAATGTACAATATATCAATCTTTATATATAATACACTTAAAAGATAAAAATAAATCCAAACTGCATCAGCAAATCACTTCGACCAGCACACACACAAAAAAAGCTGAGTGTTGGCACCAGCTGATCTTCCTTTAGGAGGGTATACCGGGATCCGTATGAAAAAAATGCTTATATTATGTAGTCTTTTCTTTGATTATCAAATTTCTCATGTGAACTAATTTACATTTCATAATATATTCATAAGCTGAAGGGCAATTGCATTTGGACTTCAGGATGCAAATAACAAGAGAAAAAGATTTCTAGTTAGCAAAATTCATATGTATACTCAAAATATTAATCTATGGTACTGGTTGGAGAACCAGTTTGGTGTAGTGGTTAACGGTACCAGCCTAGAAACCGGGAAACTGGGAGTTCTAGTCCTGCCTGCTGGGTGACCTTGGGCCAATCACTTTCTCTCAGCCTCAGGAAGGAGGCAATGGCAAACCATTTCTGAAAAACCTTGCCAAGAAAACTGCAGGGACTTGTCCAGGCAGTCTCCGAGAATTGGATACGACTGAAAGGATTAAAAAAAAAACTTGGTTGAAGTTTTGTTTATTGTTTCTTATACAGTTCAGACTCCACAAAGAAAAGGCATATGCAGTAGAGGAGCTGGCTAGATACATGTCTTCTATTGGTATTTGGACATTCTACATTCGAACTCCATGCACTGTGGCTATTTCCAGACTATATATTTTTAAAATGTGAGAAATAATAGTGGCAATATTAAAGCATGCCTCAGAAATATGGGATATTTAAAGGGTCTGGCCAATCCAACAACATACTCTGGTTCTGTTCAGCAACAACAGGAAGCTCTCACCTTGGAGCGGTCTGGATCACAAAAATCCAGTAAGGTATCACAGACGTGATAGCCTAGAGATTTGAGATCCTCAGAGGTAAAATGAGAGTTACTTTTAGTGCCTGAGAAAGACAAATACACATGTGGCTCTTCAGTCTTTAGTACAGTAAATACCTTGGTATGCAATCTAGAGAAAAAAAATCTGAAAGTCTTTCCCTTATTCATCATATTAATAATGTAATTAAGTAATTAATTAAACAAAGTTAAGCATTCTTTGCACAGTCCTTTCTTTTGTCATCAGAGCCCATTATTATTCAATGAAGGACACCCAAAGCATCAATTATAATCTTTTCTTACTTTCCTCCTTTCTCTTTTGTTTAATGCTCCCGTGAAGAGAGAATTTACTCTTCAAGCTGTACTGTCTTTCTGATCACTTGCTGTCTACAGAACTATGTTCTTTTCCATGCAGTACTAGTCAGAATTAGCTAAGATCTTCCTCCCTCACTTTGCTTTCCTCCTTAAAATTACAGAAGAAGGTACAGTTTTAGATGACCTCACTTATGCTGTTACTGCTACCAAAGCCTATTGACCTTGATAGAATGCTAAAATACCACCTAGTTCAAGGACGTGTCATTATGATTTCATAGCCAGCAAGGTTGTTTCTTCCTTTTCCAGTACTGTTCACGCTACTTAATTTGCTCTAGATTGAAATACCCTTTCCAGATGGTCTCCTTTTCCCAAGGAGATACCATTATGTTTGTGCAACTTGACGCAGTCAGCCCAAGTAATGAAACAAGGCTGGGACCGCCATGAATTTAAATGCAGGTCTAAGGTGCAAATCCTCACATCCTGTAGACTGAGTGCACAGCTGCTAAACCAAATTGCCAGACCATTAAAAAGAAGAAAAAATATATAGTGTCAAGGAGGTTGGTTTGTTCCTGGATGTTATAGTGAAGTCACAAGGCAGCAGTATTATTATTATTATTATTATTATTATTATTATTATTATTATTATTATTATTGGTTGGTCGCACAGTCAGCCAAATAGTTAGACTGGATTTGGCATTTTCATCCACCTATCGAGTCCTTCCCAAGGACCTGGGATAGTCAGTTGTTGTTTGATGGTGTTAAAGGTATCATCGCAGGATGTAAGCTGTTCCAGGTAAAGTTGCCTGTTGCAATTGATTGATGGTGATTTTGTCAATGCCGATGGTGTTCAAGTGGTGTTCCAGATGTTTTGGGATTGCACCTAAGGCGCCTATAACTATTGGTACTATCTTTGCTTTCTTTTGCCATAGTTGTTCTACTTCTATTTGCAGGTATTTATATTTTGTGATTTTCTCCAGTTCTTTCTTTATTATTCTGCTGTCTCCAAGTACTGCAATGTCCACTATCCAGAGTTTTTTGTCTTTTTTATCAACAATTGTTAAGTCTGGGGTGTTGTGTGGCAGGTGCTTGTCTGTTTGAATTCTAAAGTCCCAGAGCTTTAGCTTCTTCATCTTCTATTACTTTGTCTGCTTTGTGGTCCCACCAGCTCTTGCTTGCAGACAAATGGTGCTTCTTGCAGATATTCCAATGCACCATTGTTGCTACTTTGTCATGCTGTTGTTTGTAGTCAGTCTGTGTAATCTTTTTGCAGCAGCTAACTAGGTGGTCTACTGTTTCTTCAGCTTCTTTGCAGAATAATAATAATAGTAATAATAGTAATGGTAATAGTAATTTGAAAGCTACATACTTATCAGGCCTGCATAGGCCTCTCCAAGACTACCATAAACTTTTTTTTAACACTTTGTTTGTGTTATCAAATTTCAAGGCTGCCCGACTCCTTAACAACTCTCAGCAGCTTACAAATAAAAGCAATACACATAAGAAGAAACCCAACCAACCAGAAGAACAGAACACAAACTACAAACCAAACATAACGGAAGGGGGCTCCACAATTGTCCCCAAGGGCTGGGAGACCATAAGCTAATATAATAATTTTTCACCCTCTTTTAAAGTTACAAATAAAAAAAAAAACTCTTCTCCCCATAGCCTAACTTTTATCTATACACAGTCCAGAAATGGTCATCTTTTCAGTCCTGGTTCAGCAAAAAGTCATTAGGAGTTACCAGAAATATCAAACAAATAATTTATCCCTAATCAAATAGTCCAACTATTTTTTGCTCTTCACAATCTTAACCTTTGAATCATTCCAATGGCAGCGCAGGATTTGATCTTTCATCCATCTTTGGCATTCAAGAGGAGCCTTCAAAGCTTTCATCAGCCTACTTTGTAAAACCCATAAAGAGGCATCATCCAGGATTTCTTGTCACAGCTGCTTCATGTCCAGATCCTTTTCTTGATTTGTCTTTTGCATTCCCATTTTGGTGATCTTAATGTTGTTGTCTTCCATGCCTTCATACTCTATAATGTCTATATCAGATAAAAGTTTTTAAAAATTTTTCTCATCATCTTCTAAAAATTCATCCATTGAAATCTGTATCCTTTCTGAGATTTTAGTTATTAATATATCAGTCCAGTTATCAAAAAACTATTTAAGATAAGAAAAGGTTATAGCCGCCGTAGACATTTTACTCTTTTCTGCCTGGTCCTTTAGTTCCCTCTAGTGTCCATTTGCAAACTTCATCAAGCCTCAGTTCCTAATATGGGTTTAGTTCTGTTTCAATAGTTTCCCACGAGTATATTATTTAATTATATATTTGCCTTTCAGATCTTACAGCAAAAATAACCAATATTCCAATTCTCTCTGATCTCCTAATCAATTTAAAGCGTTCTTAAATCAAAATCCTTCTTTTTTGCTTTTTGCCAATTGTATATTATTTTAAATTCTTAAGTCTCTGTTTAAATTTTTTTTAAATCAAAGAAGGTAAAACTCACAAGTGTCAAAATAAGCTCACCATTTTGAAGGTCTCTATCCATAAAGTGGTTAAATTGGACATTTCCAAATGTGATTAGAAAGTGAGTTCAGCTGGCTTAGTGTTCTTATTAAAGGTTCCGCCACTGCTAAGAGCAAAGATATCATCTCCCTTGGCTCCTGATGCTCAAACCTGCAGAAGATTGCTGTTTTATGGTCTCCTTGCGAGGAACTGCCATTCAGAGCACACATGGGCGAACTCTTGTTCTCTCCTTCTCCAGAGAGCTTCAAAGGACAGGTCTACTTGCTGGTCTTTAGTTCTACACAGTGTCGTTGTCTCTGCTCATTTGTGGAGACATCTTCAGTCAGCCATGACTCACAGCAGAAGCTGGGTCTAGTCTCATTCAAGGCTGAGGAAACCAATCCTTCACTCAAAGAAGCCAACACCACCACATGGAGCCAACCATAGGTCACCTCCTGGGTGTTTTTCACCATCTAGGAGAGACCTGGATCTACCAAGCAGGCAGCCAAGCTTGTAGACTAGAGAACCTTGTCTAATTCCTTGGGAGTCACAGAATCAAACTTGCTCTAGATAATCCTACAAGACTTTGCCTTGGGCACCTCAACTGGATCTATCCAGTTGGAATCCAACTGAGTCACTATCTGCCAGATAGCAAGAATATTCCTCACAGCAGCCCTGCAGATGGTCCTGTGATCTGTCCATCCCCAGCAGCAACTGGGTTGCCTTAAACAGCACTGCTGGGTGGCTACAGGCAAACGGAATAAGGGCAGAGAACTCCCAAATTCTCTCAAACTATCATGAACTTTAAAAAAAACACTTCTACAAGCTATGCTCTTTGGATAATGTTTGCTTGCTTGCTTGTTAGTTTATTTATTTATGGAATTTATTTGGCTGCCCAACTAGAACACTGAGTGACTTACCCTAAACCAACCAACCAAAAAAACCTCCAAAAAACAAAACCAACAATTTCAATTAAAATCAATACAAAACCCATAGTACGTAATCAGCAACTCACAATTATTGCCCTCCTCCGAACAGGAATTCCAGTCATCCTAGCCCCAGTGCCCAAGAAAAGAGCCAGGTTTTTAGTGCCTTCTAAAAGGTAGCAGGAACAGGACCAACTGTATGTCAGGGAGGGGGGATCATTCCAAAGGGCAGGCACTGCAACAGAAAAGGCATGCCTCCTAGGTCCAATTAGGTGGCATTGCTTTAAAAAAGGAACCCAGAGTATCCACCCTGTTACAGCATGTGGGATGGGCAGATATCACTGGGGAGAGGCAGTCCTACAAATAGACTGGTTCTGTGCCATGTAGGCTTTATAGATGATCACCAGCTCCTTAACTTGCACCCAGAAGCCTATGGGAAACCAGTGAAGCTTGTTAAGTGGTATTACAAGGACATACTGAGGTACTCCCATAACTACCTAGACCGCTGCATGCTAAGACAGCTGCTTTCATACACACAGAATCTCTTACAGAGGTGTTTTGTTGTTTTCTATTTTAGTCTGGCAGAATTACTACATATGCACTTATAAACTTCTCTGTTGATTTCAACATCTGTAGCTTCTTGTTTCATCTCTATCTGACAGAGATTAGAAAAATCTCATTTCACTTTTTGTTTTGGTGAGAAAAGGTGTAAGCTGTTCGTATCACAATAGTTGCAATTATGCACAAACATTGCTTTCTTGTTGAAATGTAGTTACTTTTTCTTATAAGATTGCATATCAAAGTTTGCTATTTGTGAGATGTAATGCCACCTTGACAAAAGTGATAAAAGTTATGGGCACTTATTGTGATATCATTAATATATAACACCCGACTTTTCCTGCATTCTTCTGAGAACATTTACATACTGAATAATGTTAAAAGTTGTGTTCTTAGTGACCATATGATTTCTGGCTACACAGTCTTGACAGTAAATACCTGTTTATCCCATAGTAAGGATAAAACTATATATAGTCTCTTATCTTGCTGTCTAGTGAATTTTCAGTTTATGTTTTCATTAGTCCTAATAAACAATACTAACTTACTATACATCTCATCCTGTAAGGTATTATGACATTGTTTGTTCATCAAGGTTTCTGAAAATACCATCCTAAGAATAAATGCAACTGTACTTTTTTCATATAGAAAGCTCCATATCCCATTATCTCAATCTGGATTATCTCTAACCTTCTTTAACATATACTGCCTTGAATAGAAAAGAGTTGCACACTCACCTAGTGTCGATCCACTGAAGGTAGATTCCATAGTGTAACTATTCAGTATTCCCATTCTCCACATCACAACCCGTCCAGTTCCTTCTTTACACTTCTGAACTTGAAATTTACAGCTGTTGAAACAAAACTGAACATCCAAATTGTTCAAGTTAGAATTATTACAGTATCAGAGATATTTCTTTTTTAATGCATTGTTGGATCAGGCCAAATAAATAACTAACACTCAATAGTCCATCAGATGCATTTTTAAAAAACACTCTAGAATGCAGTTGATTGAGAGCCAGTTTGGTCTAGTGGTTAAGGCGCCAGGCTAGAAACCAGCAGACTGTGAGTTCTAGGCCTGCCTTAGGCATGAAAACCAGCTGGGTGACTTTGGGACAGTCATTCTCTCTCACAGGATTTTTGTGGTGGAGAAAATAGGAGCCAGGAGTATTAGGTATATTCACCAACTTGAGTAATATATAAAAAAGGCAGGATAAAAATATAATAATAAAAATAGTATCTCTCTAAAATTACAAACTGTGTATCTTCTAGGGATTGTTGGCACACAGTGTTAAACCATCTTGTGATCTGCTTGGATTAGCTTGATGTCAAATCAAATACAATTCTAGTTAGAAAGTCTGGGCTAGCAAATCAGTGTTTCAGAATATTATTTGTTATGCTCTAACATTGCTTCTGATTGGCTATATGAAATTCGGGCATATAGATATAGGAACATTTTTTTTAAATAAACATCTTCAAACAATATTTATACATGGCCTCTAAATAATGTGGCATTCTGAGCTGGAGGACGTCATTCTCCAGCTTCTGGCAAAGTGCACACTTCCCTTCCCACCATCTTATGCTTGGATTCTGCCTGACCTTCATCTGCAATTGTTTTCCAGTCATCATTCAGGCCCATGTACATTTTCCAAGCAAAGTGTTTTCAATTAATTCCATCTTACATTAAAAAAAGGAGAGGAAAGGTCACTACAACTTGCAATATGTGATATTCAGCATTGCTTTCTCCTATACATTGCTTTTTGAAAAGAAATCTACATATACAAAGAGGAAAGGTAGAGCGACCAAATTATATTTCCTAGAGGAACACATAATGAACACATAACGGCTTCAAAAGCATTTCCTGTGTTGACAACAGTGAAACCCATGGCTTCTTTTTTGGTTAGAGATATAGTTTTAATTTTCAGATCTGCACTAATTTACCTGGTTTCTTAGAAATAAAAAGGTTATTTTTGTTTACTTCTATTTTTATGAGTTTATATTAATATTGTTTGTTGTCTGCTTATACTGACTAATTTACATTTGTAAAATGTAAGAAAAATCAATATCTGCAACCCCCCTACAATCCTCCAGGATTGAAAAAGAAGATAAATTGCACAAATAAGTTTCTGTTCCAAATTTCACCACCAAATTAAAAGAAAAGGCTTTTACATTCATTACAAATGGCACAATAACAAAAGTACAAGTCAGAACATGTAATTTAATTAAGCAAAGAAAAAATCTGGGTATTGTAATAAGCTTTTTTGGAAAGAAAAGGTATTTTCCTATCATGAGAAGTCTGAATAAAATGATATTTGTGAAATTTGGAGACTTTATGGTGAATTAATTAATGTACTGAATTATAGTTTGCATATAAAATACACCCAGGCCCTACCTTATCAGGAATATTCTTGCTCATCATAAGAGGAAAGATTCGCTCGTGAAGTAACTGATCTTGTGCATTTTTGTTGTTACAGCCGTACATGAAGATATTGTTCTTTCGGCTATGCCCATGGATATCACAATATAGCAGAACTTCACGTTCCTCTAGGACTCTTTCAGAGAAGGGATACAACACACAAGTGAAAAAACTGAGATCCAAGAAAACATCTGAATGTCTGATTTCATATAAATAAACATATAAACAACGATACTATATTGTTTTTTTCCTGCACTTATGTGGCATAATCAAACAATTAGGAATTTGAAAATTCCCAACTGACTGATACATCTTTAGCTAGTTTTAAGTAGTTATTTAGAATAAATGGCTGGCTGATTGTAGGTTCCCTAGTAAAACTGGTACAATAGCTGTAATCCAAGACACTTCTGGCAAGAAAACAAAAGCAAAAGAATAACTTTATAAACAAGAAATAAAAGAAAAAAACACTGAGAGATTCTCTGGCACTTTTGTCGAAACTGACCAAACACAAAATGTGGATAGCCCTTAAAAACATGGGTGTACCAGGCCATTTTACCTGCTTATTGAAAAATAAGTATGATATCCAGGAAGCAACAGTTAAAACAGAAGAATATAGAGCAGCTATATGGTTCTAAATTGGGAAAGGAGTGTTCAGAGGTTGTATACTCTTACCTTATTTAGCTATATGCAGGATATATCATGAGAAATGCTAAAATTGCTGGAATCAATATCTTGATGATACCACTTAATGGCACAAGTGAGGAAGACTTAAATAATATCTTACTGAAGGTGAAAGAAGATAATGCAAAAGCTGGTCTGCTGTTGAGATTATGTCAATAAGCAGTGCTATCCCAATGTGATATAGGTAGAGAAGAAGTTTTAGTAGTAACATACTTCATCTTTCTAGGCTCAGATATCCTAGGGATGGTATGTCAGAAGCTATGGAAAAAAATAAGATGTCTACTCTTGGGAGAAGTATGTTAAATTCAGTCAGGTTTCAGGCCTGGATATAGGACGGAAACAGCATTGGTTGCACTCATGGATGATCTCTGACAGGAGCGGGATGGGGGTAGTGCATCCAACCTCGCTCTTCTTGACCTCTCAGCAGCTTTCAATGCTATCGACCATGGTATCCTTTTGGGCTGACTTAGGGAGTTGGGAGTAAGCGGCACAGTTTTGTGCTGGTTCATTTCTTTCCTCCAAGGTCAGTCCCAATTGGTGTTGATTGGGAGCAAGAGGTCCAGCCCACAGCCCCTCTGTTGTGGGGTACTGCAGGGTTCGGTACTCTCTCCACTCCTTCTTAACATCTACATGAAACCACCAGGTGAGATCATCCGCCACCATGGGATGAGGTATCCTCAATATGCAGATGATACCCAATTATACATCTCCATCCTGGGTGATTTGAATGATGCTGTGACCACCCTTTCGCAGTGCCTGGAGGCTGTGGGGGTCTGGATGGGGAACAATAGGCTTCAGCTGAACCCTGGTAAGATGGAGTGGCTGTGGATTGGAGGTTCCTCTGTATCTGGGGGTTTACCATCTTTGGTTCTCAGTGGGGTTGCACTGCCCCAGACAGACCTGGTGCATAATCTGAGAGTCCTCCTGGACTCACAACTCCTGCTCGAGAAGCAGGTGGCAGTCATGGCCAGGAGGGCCTTTGCTCAACTGTGTTGCATGCCAGTTATGCCTTCCTGGATCAGGAGGCCCTCCAGTCTGTCATTCATGCCCTGGTCATCTCTCGTTTAGACTAATGCAATGCTCTGTACATGAGGCTACCCTTGAAGAGTATCCAGAAGCTACAGCTGGTTCAAATGCAGCCACACGGGCAATCTTGGGTGCCCCAAGGATGGCACATGTAACACCTTTGCTGTGGGAGCTGCATTGGGTTCCAGTTTGTTTCCGGGTCCAATTTAAGGTGTTATCACCTTTAAAGCCCTACATGGCATGGGTCCAGGTTACCTGAGGGACCATCTCACTCGTCACATCAACCTGTCCCACCCGGTCAGGCAGAGGTGACATGTTGTGGACCCCATTAGTGAGAGAATGTCGGCTGGCAGGGCCCAGGAGGAGAGCCTTCTGTGCTGTTGCTCCCACCCTACGGAATACTCTCCCCCCAGAGGTGAGGCAGGCCCCTACCCTCCCAAGTTTCCGGAGGGAATTGAAGACTTGGCTGTGCCAACTTGTGTGGGGCAAGAAGAGATACAACTGACCCTGGGGATGGCTGGCACCTTGAAGACACTCCTTGAGTTTATTAACACCTAATTAACATCAGCCTCTGGGAAGTATTATATAGGAAGTTTGTTATTGTAGTATATTTTAATTAATTAATTTTTATCTATTTTAATTAATGTTTATTCTATTTTTGCTGTAAACTGCCCAGAGTCACTCTGTAGTGAGATAGGCAGTGACAAATCTGAAATATAAATAAATATAAATAAAATAAATATAAACAAAATATTAATGTAGGGAGGCATCACACTGCTAACAAACTTGCCTATTCTCAAGGCTATGGTCTTCCCAGTTGTAATATATGGCCGTGAAAGCTGAACCATTAGAAAGGCTGAACAAAGAAAAATTGATGTCTTTGAATTGTGGTGTTAGAGAAAGTTATTGGGACAACCATGGAGTGCAAGAAGAACAAATAATTCAATATTAGATGTAGTAAAATCAGTCTGCTCACTGGAAGCACTAATAAGGAAGCTAAAGCTTAAACATTTTGGAAAGTATAATGAGAAGGCAAGAGGCACTGGAAATCTTGATGCTTGGAAAAAATCAAAGGCAAGCAAAAAAGGAGGCTGGCAGAAGACAAGGTAGCTAGTTACAATCATTTGATGATACAAGCATGAGATTGCAAAACTCAAAGAAGCATTTCCTGAGAAATCTTGGCAAAATGGTGTTCATCAGGTCACAGTGCTGGAAATGAAAAATAATTGAACAACAACAATGCAAGTAGAGCATAGGGATGCTTGCTGGATGCTGTCCCTGACTGGTAGGTTATGTCAGCATTTCCAGAGATGCATTGAGTGTGTGGTCTTTTCTGTATTTTCTATGTCTGAATTATACCCTCCTCTTTCTTGCAGAATGTACATTGGATAAGCCAGCAATTTCACCAGACAGCAGTGGCATGTTTGAGGATCCAGTGTCAACTTCCAAAATCATTACAGTGATCTCATCAAAGTTGCCTTGGAAAATTGTTCCAAATTGAAAAGCTACTGTGGGCAGTTTTCTGTGCACACACAGCACTTTCTCAAACCCATCCCATAAAATTTCAACGTACAGTATACATTCTTCCACTTATCCCATCAGTGATTTCTCTTTCTTTCTGAATCCCAGCAGCCTGCCTCCCACATGCAATCTAAATCTGGTGTTTCTATTATTGTAAATTATTTTTTTCAGAACTGTTTTTGTACAGACACACACACAGAGTTCTTAATATATGCTGCCTTTAGAAATGTAATCTCTGTCACTTACCTCTTGATCATGGCCCGAGTGTACCAAATGCAGGGGAAAGATTCCTTTAGCTCTGTCCTATAGTTTCTGTTCAGGTCTCTTCCTGCCAATGAACAGCGATAGTTTCCCACAACTACTCCATCTGGGTTCAGCATGGGCACAACCTTGAATATGAAGAGATCTCGGAGGAGCTGAGCATCAGGGGCATCACTCAGGATAAAATCTAAGAAACCTCTCATCACCCATGAGCTATTGGTTTCCCCAGGATGGACTCTAGCACTTAGTATAATAGCTTTTTTTGCGGCAGCAGCAGCACCAATGGCACTTTTGGACGGATTGGTAATAGTGAGGAGGTACACTGTGTTTCCAGCTAGACTGTTGCACAGAGGGCGGAGTTTGCAATACTGAGAATAGAGTGGATTACTTACCAAAGTCAAAAGATACCGTTGTAGATCGGAATAGGTGTAAGGATAGAATTGAGCAAAGTAACATGTGTCATAGCTGTGAGGAAAACACACTGTCCATGTGAGGCAATAGAGGGTTTGGCCATCTTCTGTGTTGTATTTATAATACTTGATATCACTACCCATCCTCCTCCAGCCAATACCCTGAGACTGAGCATCCTTCTGAGAATACATGAGAGGCTTCATCCCCATATTGTAGAGACTTTTGGCTTTCATCAAATTAACAATTGTGAAGCGATAAGTTACATCTTTTCTAGTATTTTGTACTCTGAAGTAGTACCACTGTGTGTACTTGCTGGTATAAAGATCCGTCCGCAAAGTGAGTTCATATTCATATTCGCCTCTGAAATGCAGCAAGAAGAACAAAGATGCATTAAAAGCCAGCAGCAGCCTCTTCCTCCAGGAAGAACTAGATAGTAGCATGTCCTACAGTCTTATTTAAAGATGAAGCAGAATGATTAGTTTTGTTATGGTCTTCCTCTCTGTGAATAGAGATTTAGCGCAAGTTCAGGGGTATACACTTTCCATCAACTTGTTAATGTGGCATATGGTTTGTTCTTTGTGTGACATATGTGGCCTTGACCAGGTTCTATTTTGGGGATATGGAAGTTTTAAGAGATGAAATTAGTGCCTTACGTCTTGCTGGTCTGTAGTATTTAGGTGACATGTTTCATCTGGAAATCAAAGTGGCTTAGGAAATCTTAGCAAAGATTATTCATCCTTATTTTCTCCCATTCAGCAAGGAAAGGGATGAGTTAAATTTATATCTAAGGTGGAAAAAAAGTAAGTAAGAAGAACATTCTTAGAATGGTGCTAACAAAGACAGCTAAATGGCTCTCTCCAAGGATCATGCGGTGTTAAAGGTTTCCCTAAAAATCTGATAGGAAAGCAGTGACTTTTTGGAGTGTCCAGGTGTGAAAATACCCCTTACGTTCCACTTATAAACAGTTACATGCAAAGTTTAAGAACCACTAGTCAAAGCTGTGAATTTAAATAAATCCTGAAGTGAACAGAAGCTGATGAAACCTCTATAGTACACCTTTCTGCAAATTTGAATACTTAATATTTATGTGCAATTGTTTAGAGATAATTTTAAAGAGTGAATATGGCAGGTGAAGAAAGTTGGTCAATATTTTATAGCAACTCCTTTGGTAGAAGGAACAACTTCAAAATGTTTTCCATATCCAGATAAGGGTCTTTCTTGTCTTGTTTTTGGATTTTCCTTCACTCCTCCTTGCAGATCTGTTCTAGCTCAGAAATAGTCTCAGGTCTCCTGGCATGCACTGCATGTTCAAGATTTTCCTATGGATTTTCAATAATATTCAGCTCTGAGCCATGGAAAGACCATTCCAAAACCTTTATCTGTCTTTCCTGTAAGCATGGCTAATTTGGAGATATGTTTCAAATTATTTCCTACTAAAATAACCAGCCTCTTTTCAGCCAATTTCATTGATTGTGGGACATTACCCATGAGTTACAGTATGTTGATACTGAGTTGAATTCATTATTCCTTTCATCCCTCAATATTTCCTGTAGTGTTGACTACCAAACAACTGCAAAGCATAGTAGCCATACTTAATGGTTGACAGGGTGTTTTTATTTCACATGCTTCACCCATTCTTCTCCAAATATACCTTGTGGTTGTGGCCAACAGTTCAATTTTTGTTTCATCAATCTACTTAGTTCCAAAATATTTCAAGGATTATCTGGGATGGCAGGTTGAAGTCCTCTACCACCACAAGCCTGGGAGACTCAACCACCAACTCTGACACAGAATGGAGCAGCTCAGGCAAGGAAACTGCTAGGTAGCAGGAAGGCCAGTACAACAGCAGAAATCCCATCTGCTCCCTAGAGCCCAACTTCACAATCAGGATTTCACATCCAGTAATCTCTGGAGCAGCATCTCTGACAGCTGCAAGAGTCTCTTGGATAGTAATAACCACTTCAATACCCCTGTCTTCGGGTTGTGGTCGATGCCACACCTGAAACTCATGGACATAATTCTGAGAAGATGATGCCTCTCCATGCCCCTCCAAGTCTCAATGCTATATGCTAGGTCATCCCTCTTATCTCTAATAAGATCCTGGATGAGGGAGGCCTTATTACAGGCCAACCTGGCATTTAGTAGTAGCAACTAGAACCCAGGACTGCTGAGGATCCAGTGCCCTGGTACTGGGGCTAAGCCCAAGAAAGAATCATACAAGGCACTGAATGCAGATTCTTTGAGAATGGCTCATCCCCTGGCTGCCATCATCTCTCTCTCTGCCCCTCTGTTCACTTAGGGATTCACTAAATATATAATTTGACCAGGGGGCCTAAACTTTTGTATGCAAATGTATCTGCAACTAAAAACAGTATGATTTCTTATGCCTTTCATAAATAAGTCAGAGGAAACTAGTATCTTGGGTAAATGTTGCTGAAAGAAACAAAACGCAAGCATGTAAAAGTATCGTTATGGTTATAGCTATCAGCTAACTGCAGTTTAAAAGAAGTGATTGCAAATAGCCCTGTATTATCAGGAGATATAAAAAGAAGATGACATCGTGTTGGTCTGTTAGAAAAGATCCAAAATTCACAGTCATAAAATAAAAAGCAAAGTTTTTAGTTCTCTAGAACTTTTAATCACTCTGAAAGTTAAGCAAACCAACACAGGGAGTGGGGAAGAAGAGTGAGAGATGAAACTTAGCTAAAGATATCTTAGATGCAGGCACTTCTCTTACAATCTGACATGGAGAATCAGATCTGCTACTGTACAGAAAGCCTCTACGCTGATTCCCTCTTTTAAAAAGTTACTTATTACTATTGCAGTATAACTATTCCAATGTTCTCTCATCCATGGAAATGAGATGAAACCCAATTATACCAGATCTGAAGCTCACTTACACAAATTAATTATTACAGCACATATCTCCATGCAACAATGCACACTTTTAATCAGATTGGCTACCAGCCTAATTCTAAAATGGAATGTTTTGTGGGATGCTAATCAGGAATTGAGAGAGAGTAATACTGGTAAGAATTATGGACTTTCAGATGGATGTACATGTCCTTTTCTTGCCCAGAAACCCATGAAAAGAGCTAGCAGAATCTTTGCTACATCTATGTACATTCACCTCCTTCGCACTTAGTCTAGACTGGAAACATTCGTTGTGCTAATGATGAAGATTTTTCTCTGGCCCTGTTCTTGTTGTTGTTTAGTCGTTAAGTCGTGTCCAACTCTCCGTGACCCCATGAACCATACTGCGCCAGGCCTTCCGGTCCTTCACTGCCTCCCTGAGTTTGCTCAGTTTCATGCTCATTGCTTCAGTGATGCTATCTAACCATCTCATCCTCTGCCGTCCTCTTCTCCTTTTGCCTTCAATCTTTCCCAGCATCAGGGTCTTTTCCAAAGAGTCCTCTCTTCACATTAGGTGACCAAAGTATCTGAGCTTGAGCTTCATTATCGATCCTTCCAATGAGCAATCAGGGTTGATTTCCTTTAAGATTGACTGGTTTGACCTCCTAGCAGTCCAGGGGACTCTCAAGAGTCTTCTCCAGCACCACAGTTCAAAGGCATCAATTCTTCGGCGCTCCGCCTTCTTTATGGTCCAGCTCTCACAGCCATACATTACTACTGGAAAAACCATAGCTTTGACTATGCGGATCTTTGTCGGCAAGGTGACGTCTCTGCTTTTTAATATGCTATCTAGGCTTGCCATAGCTTTCCTCCCAAGGAGCAAGCGTCTTTTAATTTCATGGCTGCAGTCTCCATCTGCGGTGATCTTGGAGCCCAAATAAATGAAGTCTGTTACTGCTTCCATTTCTACCCCTTCTATTTGCCAGGAATTGATGGGTCCAGATGCCATGATCTTAGTTTTTTTAATGTTGAGTTTCAAACCAGCTTTCGCACTCTCCTCTTTCACCCTCATCAAGAGGCTCTTTAGTTCTTCTTCACTTTCTGCCATTAGGGTGGTATCGTCTGCATATCTGAGGTTGTTGATGATTCTCCCTGCAATCTTAATTCCGGCTTGTGATTCTTCCAGCCTGGCATTTCTCATGATGTACTCTGCATATAGGTTAAATAAGCAGGGTGACAGTATACAGCCTTGTCGTACACCTTTCCCTATTTTGAACCAATCAGTTGTTCCGTGACTGGTTCTAACTGTTGCTTCTTGGCCTGCATACAGATTTCTCAGGAGACAGGTAAGGTGGTCTGGTACTCCCATCTCTTTAAGAATTTGCCACAGTTTGTTGTGATCCACACAATCAAAAGCTTTTGCATAGTCAATGAAGCAGAAGTAGATATTTTTCTGGAACTCTCGTGCTTTCTCCATGATCCAGCGAATGTTGGCGATTTGATCTCTAGTTCCTCTGCCTCTTCGAAACCCAGCTTGTACATCCGGTAGTTCTCGGTTCATGTATTGCTGAAGCCTAGCTTGTAGGATTTTGAGCATAACCTTGTTAGCATGTGAAATGAGTGCAATTGTGCGATAGTTTGAGCATTCTTTGGCATTGCCCTTCTTTGGAATTGGAACGTAAACTGACCTTTTCCAATCCCGTGGCCACTGTTGCGTTTTCCAAACTTGCTGGCATATTGAGTGCAGCACTTTAACACCATCGTCTTTTAGTATTTTAAATAACTCAGCTGGAATACTGTCATCTCCACTAGCTTTGTTGTTAGCAATGCTTCCTAAGGCCCACTTGACTTCACTCTCTAGGATGTCTGGCTCAAGGTCAGCGATCACACCAGCGTGGACATCAGGGACATTAAGATCTTTCTTGTATAGTTCTTCTGTGTATTCTTGCCACCTCTTCTTAATCTCTTCTGCTTCTGTTAGGTCCCTGCCTTTTTGTCCTTTATCATGCCCATCTTTGCACTAAACGTTCCTTTCATATCTCCAATTTTCTTGAAGAGATCTCTAGTCTTCCCCATTCTATTGTTTTCCTCAATTTCTTTGCATTGTTCATTTAAGAAGGCTTTCTTATCTCTCCTTGCTATTCTCTGGAAATCTGCATTCAGTTGCTTATATCTTTCCCTTTCACCCTTGCTTTTCGCATTCCTTCTTTCCACAGCTATTTGTAAAGCCTCATCAGACAGCCATTTTGCTTTCTTGCATTTCTTTTTCTTTGGGATGGTTTTAGTTGCTGCCTCCTGTACAATGTTACGGACCTCCGTCCATAGTTCTTCAGGCACTCTGTCTACCAAATCTAATCCTCTAAATCTATTCATCACCTTCACTGTGTACTCACAAGGAATATGATCTAAGTCATACCTGAGTGGTCTAGTGGTTTTCCCTACATTCTTCAATTTAAGCCTAAATTTTGCAGTAAGAAGCTCATGATCTGAGCCAAAGTCAGCTCCTGGTCTTGTTTTTGCTGTCTGTATAGAGCTTCTCCATCTTTGGCTGCAAAGTATGTAATCAATCTGGTTTCGGTATTGACCATCTGGTGATGTCCATGTGTAGAGTCGTCTCTTGTGTGGTTGGAAAAGAGTGTTTGCTATGACTAGCTTGTTCTCTTGACAGAACTCTATTAGCCTTTGCCCTGCTTCATTTTGTACTCCAAGGCCAAACTTGCCTGTTATTCCGATTACTCCTTGACTTCCTACTTTAGCATTCCAATCCCCTATGATGAAAAGGACATCTTTTTTTGGTGCTAGTTCTAGAAGATGTTGTAGGTCTTCATAGAAGCGGTCAACCTCAGCTTCTTCAGCATCAGTGGTTGGGGCATAGACTTGGATGACTGTGATATTGAATGGTTTGCCTTGGATACGCACTGAGATCATTCTGTCGTTTTTGAGGTTGTACCCCATTACTGCTTTTCCGACTCTCTTATTGACTATGATTGCAACTCCATTTCTTCTAAGGGTTTCTTGCCCACAGTAGTAGATATAATGGTCACCCGAATTAAATTCACCCATTCCCGTCCATTTCAGTTCGCTGATTCCCAAGATGTCGATGTTCAGTCTTGTCATCTCATGCTTGACCACATCCAGCTTGCCGTGGTTCATAGATCTTACATTCCAGGTACCTATACAATATTGTTCTTTGCAGCATCGGACCTTCTTTTCGCTTCCAGATACATCCACAGCTGAACGTCCTTTCGGCTTTGGCCCAGCCGCTTCACTCTTTCTGGAGCTACTTGGAATTGCCCTCCGCTCTTCCCCAGTAGCATATTGGACACCTTCCGACCTGAGGGGCTCATCTTCCGGCGTCATATCTTTTAGCCTTTTAACATTGTCCATGGGGTTTTCTTGGCAAGGATACTGGAGTGGGTTGCCATTTCCTTCTCCAGTGGACCACATTTTGTCAGAACTCTCTGTCATGACCTGTCCGTCTTGGGTGGCCCTGCACGGTATAGCTCATGGCTTCACTGAGTTACGCAAGCCCCTTCGCCACGACAAGGCAGTGATCCATGAAGGGGTCTGGCCCTGTAGTCTGTTACAATTCATTAGAAATGACTAACACTTTGCTTCAACCAGGGATACTTAACACTAGAAATCATATTTGTAAATATATTAGTATAATGACATAACATTATATGATATTACCAAGATGCTAACTTGGCAATAATAAGCAAATCAAGACAATATCAAGTGGAGCTTGTTGCAAGGATGGCTGAACTGGAGTCTTATTGAGGAAAAAAAAGGTCCGCGCATACATGGTGTAATGGGGAGAACTAAGGCTACTGCAACTAAAAACATAATTTTGATGTGCCATTTCAATTTACTCAAACACAATTTACTGAGGGGAAAATGCATCTCTAATACCTTCTGTTAATACTGCTGCCTATGAAATGTTGCTTCTGTTGCATCAACAAAGCATCCAAGAACAGTAAACTTCTCAATATACTACAGCTTTCATCCTTATACTCACTACATTAATTTTATTAGTAAGTACTCAGTATAAAAATGTAACATATCTTCAGATACACTTCAGTAAAAATGTTGGGAACTCAGCAAACTAGTTATGGATGCTGGGCATAAAATTACATGCTGAATATATAAACAATGCATATACTAAAGAACATTCTACAGGATTGGTATAACAAACTTGCAAAACAAGGAATCTTGTGAACCTTAAAGAGCAAGTTATGTCATGGAAAGTTGTTAGGGTGCTTTCAGACTAGGTAAGAAGCTCCGAGCATAATTAATCAAAACATATTATGCAGCTTGTTCACCTTTCCCCCTTTAACAGTTTTTTTTATAGAAAACATGGAAGGATTATAAATGGAAAATGAGTTCTGAGAAGTAAGGTTATTTCATAGTAAAAATTTGCTAGGAACTCATTTAGCTTTAGGAGGTGTAAGAATTGTTTTAAAGTGTCATGAAAGAGTTAATCAGGTCCCTCACATTTGTGCAGAGAACTGCATAAATTAAAATATCTGGAATAATTAGTTATATACCAATTTACATTAAAAGTGATGATGAAATAAAGCACATCTGAAATGTGAAGCATCTCTAACAGGCACCTGATTTGTAAAAATAATATTAATAATTTTAGCACTGAATATTAACACAAGAGCACACTAAATGCCTAACAACTAATTATCCTAGCCCTTCATTAAAAAAATGTTCCCCTTTTCTGGTCTCACACAGTTTCCTGCCCAACTCTTCTTACTCACACCCTGATTGCTTTCTGGAGATTCCCACTTTCAAAGCGTGATTCAAATAACAGTACAGTATCTTCTGGATCTTTTAAGCTGACTGCAGCTGACGTGACAGGTTCCCTTGCTCCTCCAACTCGTGAACCGGTAAAACAGGTACCTGTAGTTGCTGCAGAAGAAGAGGAATGGCTGTCAACAAAGAATAATAGATCTTGGTCTCAGCAACTAGATCTGTGTATCAGTTCTGCAGAATCCATTATTAAAATTACTGACAAACACTAATCTCCCATGGAAAAATAGCAATTAAAATTGACTGCAGGTGATTTCAGTTTGTACTTCAGTTCTGCTACTTTCTAAAAACTGGGCAAAATTAAAAATATACAGGAATACTATACAGAACTCCTCTAAGTTTCCTCGATTATGACTAAGAACTAAATTAGATAGCATATGCAAGGCAATGTGTGTAACAGTCCCCAAACAAATTATTCAAATTTAAAGCAACAATGAGAGGCTATGGTTGAACAGCAGAATAGTGAAGAGGTGCATCATTCTGCCTTCAACAAACATTTTTTATTGTCGTTTTCCACTTTATGCTTTTTTTTTACATTTGAAAGAAAAGGCTGATGGATGTTGGTACGTTTGGTAAAGAACCTGAGGTGGGGCGGGGAGTTAAATTCAAGCAATCCAAGTCCCACCCAATCCATTTTTTTTTCTTTCTCCCTCTTCCCTCAAATTACACTCATAACATTTTTTCTTCCCTCACTTCACATCATTTGATTGCTAACATAATGCAAGAAAATAGCAAACTTTGTGATTTATTACTTTAAACTGAGAAACTTAAATGTACTGCATACTCCCTGAGTTTGTAAAAAAAAACATTTTATTTTGGGATATTCATTTTGTTTACACAATGACTGGCACACAAGTACTCCAGTTCACTGTTAGGAATGCTAAGGATGATGGTAGGTTGGTAGGTATAGGTATATGTAAAGATACAGCTTTTCTTTCACTGTCTTTGAACTCTCACATCCCTAAATATAGCATCTACCTTTTCCTTTCCGATGGCAAATTCTGAAAACTTGGTTCTGCAAGTTAATACTCATTATGTACCATTCTTAGCATTTTTATATGTTTAATGAAGCATGAGAGGATAGGAGTGATATTCTAGAGAGCCTCCACAAGCCCCTGATGCTTAGAAATCACACGAAAGTAATTCAGTCTGTCTACAGACAGTTCTCCTAAAAATTCCCCAAATAATTTGTTGATACATACTCAGCAGTAAGATTCAGCTTTTACATTCTTACTACAATACAACAATGCATAGTTCATGGACTGAGAATGCTTATCTTAGAATCTACCAAGATGGAATGTAAATCAACTTACATTTATTCACAGAGTTTAATATCTAGGCCAAATCATATTTTGATAAAAGATAAACCATACTTCTAATTGATAATCCAGCATAATTTACTTTCCTTTCTAGCATCCCATAGTCTGTTATCTATACTACTTTCTTTCTCTTCTTGATTCTAATTCACAGCTAACTCTTGTCTCTCTGTTTTGCCTTTTTAATTTTGAATTCCCCATTTCCAAGTTTCTCTTCTGATTTTATCAACAGATTCACTCTATGCTATTGAATTCTATTTTGAATTTCCATCATCCTCCCTGCCAATTTCTCCATTCAGTCTTTTGTTAGAACTGATACATCCATTTAAAGCATCAGTATATCCTGTTTTAAAAAATAAAGGAAGATAACCTTTCTTAAGTATAGGAGAAAGCAATGCATATGGAACATAACTTTCAGCTGATACATTATTTGACTTGTAAGTATGTATTATGCTAGATGTTGTGAAGCTGAGAACCACTATGAAAAAAACTATGATAATTTTTAAAATGTTACGATATGTAAACCAAATAATAAGGCATAGATTATTTGTGCTCGCCATTTAATGTAGGATTTTATATGACTAATTTTCTACAGGTGAAGGAATTCATGTAGAACTGTATATGAACTTCTAGGAAATCATTAAAGATGAATTCAATAATTTATAAAAAGTTACAATTAATTATCATTACATTGAACTACGAAGCGGTTATTCTAATGTGCAGATCTAATGTTTGTAGACATACACATACACTAAACAGATATACATGGATGGTTTCAAAACTAAAATTATGATTTTTTTCCACTTTTGCAGAATGTATCCTGCACTGTTCTCATCCATTGACTTTAGCTAATAGGCATCTTTTTAGCACTGTAGTATCATCCCATGTATACCAATACCTGGTTCTATGAAATAGACAACAGTTCCAGAATTCTCTCCAACTACTTCTGGTGCAAATTCATTTCCAGTTGGCTGATAAAAAGGTTCAGGTTCAGGGGGAACCCATTCTAATAAACAAGCAAATAATGACGTACTTATTTTTACTGTGTTTTTGAATCCCTAATTTAAAAATTAAATACTTTCTCTTTACTCTGGTTTGCTCCCTCTTCCAATTTGAGTTTCTACTCAGTTCCATTCTAAAGACACTTTGCAGTATGACATGCAAGCACACAGAACAGATTTTTAACATTGATTTATTTGTTGGAAGAAACAGTGCATGAAATTATCACCTTAATCAAATCCTGTAATAATGAAAATAGGTGAGCCAAAAAGTGAAAAATAGGCAGGGCCACAATATATATAATATATATATATATTTAAATATAAATATTATATATATTTAAATATATATATCCGGCGTGAACCAAATTGTTTGTGAACAGAAGCGTTCGTGAACTGAGGTACCACTGTGTGTGTGTATGTATGTATGTATATATGTGTATGTAAGTATATGTGTATGTGTATCTATATCTATATCTAGATATATATATTTTATATATATTTATATATATATTTATAAATATATTATATATATATTTAAATAAAAAATTTTAAATTTCACATATTCATATGATTGAATAAAAAATATATTCTGTTTCCAGCAATGGCCACATGCCTTCAAGAAGTCCAGACGGAGGGCCAAACGGTCACAGCAGACAGGATGCTTATATATATAGATATAGATATAGATATAGATATAGATATAGATATAGATATAGATACACATATACTTACATACACATATATACATACATACATACACACACACAGTGGTACCTCAGTTCACGAACGCTTCTGTTCACAAACAATTTGGTTCACGAACAGCTCCGTTCACAAAATTTTGCCTCCGTTCGCGAACGCCGGATCGGGTTACAAACAGGATCCGCAGCCATTTTCCCTCCCGTGACACGTGGTCGCGGCTTCCTGTAGGGAGGGGGACTCTCCGTCTAAGCAGTAACCACCTCCCCACCCGCCTTCCTGTCCTCCACGCCAGAAGTCGCGTCGAGCAAGGTTAGCGTTCTCTCTCTTTGTACTGTACTTTGTGTCATATTTTTGCGGTTAAAAAAAAAAAACATATGGTTCAGAACGGATTAACCGTAATTACATTGAACCTTATGGGGAAATTTGATTCGGGACGCGATCAAAAATTGGTTGGCGACCAAATTCAGAGGGGTCAGAGCGGATTAACTGTATTTACATTGAACCTTATGGGAAAATTTGATTCGGTTCATGACCAATTCGGTTCGCGACCAGAATCGCGGAACGAATTAAGTTCGTGAACCGAGGTACCACTGTATATATTTTCCTCTTTCAGTGAAAATCAATTGTTCTGAGCCAACTACTTAAATACACTAAAACACTTATGTACCTATTCAACCATTTCATCATCAACTAGGTATTTTAAAAATCTAAAAAGGTGTAAAATACATTCCATCCTGGATATTTTTCATTTATCAACTTTTTGAAGCAGTTTGTTATTGAAATACAATACTGTAGTTTGCCACCAAATTTCAGTACTAAACAGGATAGACAGACTTTGACTGAAATTCAGTGCCAAATGAAGATGATGCTCTGGAAGTCACTCTAAAATTTCAAGGAAATCATAAATTACCAACTCTTGATGTAACCAAACTAAAGGTTTAATGTTATGTTTTAAATAAAAAATTGGGAATGTTCTCATCATAGAGCTATAAACTGGATTTTTTTTTTATTTTGAGTATGAAAGTATTCTGAAAAATGATTGAAAATACAAATAATACAATTTTAAATACCTATTTAAAAAGCTAATTAAGCATAAAGAAATAAGCCTTGCTGAAAGAAAATCAGCATGCTTTCCAAACTGTTAATCCTATCTCACCATCCTTCTTAAGTTCTTTGAAAATTTCATCAGGGACATGAATAAAAATGACTGTCAACACGGTATATTTGGATTTGACCCTGTTGATATTATATATTTGGATTTTTAAAAAGCCTTTGATAACATTTCTCAACAAAGGCTGTCGAGTAAACTTAGTAGTCATAGGACAAGTGGACCTGTTCTTTTATGCATTGCCATCTGGCCACAAACAGAAAACACTTCCTCACACAGCACATAATTAACTTGTGGAATTCATTACTACAAGACATAGTAATGGCCACTAGCAGGATAGACTTTAAAGTGGGATCAGATAAATTCACGGAAGATGGGTCTATTAATTACTAGTAGTCTTAAATACTCAATATTACCACCAGGTTGGGGGTAGCATGCCTCCAAGTGTTTGTTGTAGGGGAACAATGGTGGGACAGGGGCATGTCTCTGTCTCCTACTTTTGATCACCTGAAGCATCTGGTTGGCCACTGTGAGATGCTGGACTAAGATGGAACTTGGTTTGACCCAGCAGGGCTATTCCCATGTCCTTATGTTCTCTTAAATTTGCAGGGTTATTTCTGGAGTGATTTGCAGTCATATGCAGCAAAATTCTATCCTTGCAATAAATACATGAGATTCAAATTACCAATGTGATAGATACGATCCTCAATTACTTCACACTCTGTTGGCCAGAGTGGGGTCAATTTTGAATTTCTGTTTCTAGGAAGAGAAAAAAGATTCCGAGGTTCCCGTAAGTGCAAGGTACCAGGGCTTTCTAGTTGGTCAAGCATATGCTGTTTACTTTTCAGAAGTGTGGTTTCCATCACTAGTGAACCTGCCAAAGAAAAAAACATTTGCAGTATGCTACTACTTTCTTTACAGATACTTAGTGAAAGTTTTCTTTCATTTTCAATATGACTTGCACAACAGGTTAACAATTCAGTTTACTTACAGAGTAGGTTCTTGTCTGAATCATGTTCTTCTCTATCTCTTTTGTAGAAGTTGCCTGATGTCAATACGTGGCATGAGCTCTCCCAGCTTTCAAGAGGAAAACTAAGCTTGTGAGGAAAATTTTCCTCATCTAAGAAGAAAAATTTGTAATATTATTTAATGAGAACAGTTATTTATAATTAACCTGAACAAAAGTAAAAAAAAAAACTACTATAAGCCTTCAATGAATTACTATACGGGCATTAAAAAGTCAAGAAATATACATTGAGACATTGGCACAGTTGCTAATGTGTTATATTCAACTGCAGCTGTCTACAGATTCCACTTTGCCTTGTACCCCTCTACCATCATATGCCCTAAATCTATTCTGGAGGATTAGGGAATAGTGGGGAAAACCAGATGGAATCTCTACGCATAAACAGAAGTCTGACTGATGTAGGTTATAGTCCAATATCATCTACATGATGGCGAGTTGCCCACCCTTGAAATTGGTATGTACGTAGGGCCAGTTTCAACTGCTCTGTCTAATCTGATGTGCATTAACAATTTCAAGGGTGGGCAATTTTTTCAGCTGAAGGCTGTATTTGAAAAAACTATTTTGGCCTCCAAGTGTCACTGAGGGTTTGGTAATATGGTGCTGTCACAGGTAGTAAGGGTGAACATTTTTTACCTATTTTTTGTTTTTTGGTGGAGGAGGTTTGAGATTGAAAATAGAGTCTTATTCATCAATTTCAATCCTTATTTTAGAAAAAAATACAAGAACTTTTGATATCAAGTATCAACTATGTTCTATTAAATTTCACTGATACCATCCTAGGCATAGTCAAGGGGGAATGAAAAGCCTATAGTTCTCCTCCCTATATCCCTAAACATCATTGAAAGAGGATGACCTGTTTCAGAGTGGTTAGAAGTAAAAGGATAGTGTCTCATACATATGTGTGTGTGCCTCTAAGTCAGTCTTGACCCCTGGCAACTGCCTGGACAAGTCCAGGAAGTTTTCTTGGCGACATTTTCAGAAGTGTTTTGCTGGTGTCTTCTTCCTAGGGCTGAGAGAGAGTAACTCTCCCAAAGTCACTTCATGCCTAAGGCAGAACTAGAACTCTCCAAATTTCTAACCCAGTGCCTTTAACCAATATACTAGACTGTAGTAATATGTAGTATTGCATTAAAGTGTTATTGTTGTTTTTCCCAGTATTTCCTCATTTTACAAGCACAACAGTTTAAGTTGACTGAAAAACAGAATTTCTTTCATATTAGAACTTATCGCCTAAAGTGTTATCCACCTATCCGTGAGCTGGCAGAAAACTACATTAGCACAAAATTTGCTGTGCCCATTGCTGATCTCTGTCTTGCCTCTATACTGTCTCCAATTACTGTTTAGTCATCTCGTCTCTCTCCATGGTAATAGGTAGCAAAACCTAATAGATTTTATATACCTTGAAGCTGACCTTGGATGGTGTCAGAATAAAGGAGAAATTACTATTTTAACATTAGTGCAGCTAAGGACAATTTAAGCCTGTCTCACTTATGGACTGCAGACAATGGACAAGGGTGAGCTGATTTTTAGCTGATATGTTTCTTTTAGTGTTACACTATATTTCATTTGCTGTCAGTTCTCAGAAGTTGTGGAGGTTCCAGGGTATTAAAAAGGAGGTTCACAGAAACTGCAGCCTTGAGCCTCATGCTGTCCACCATTGCAGTAGGAATTGTAAGTATGAAAGTCCTTAATGCCATCTGGACTCCATACAGAATTACATGAATGAAGCAACTATTGCATGATAAGTAACAGTAAGCACTAAGGATTCCTTAATGTTCAAACAATAAAACCAAGCAGTGGAAAGCAATCCCTGACTAGTTCTTTGACAAAGGCAGTATCTCTTGCTCTAGAATGTTACAGATGTAAAAAAACCAGAAACATCAGATTGGGAACAGAGTTCTTACCTCTGAAGTAACCGTAGTACTGGAGATGCTGATATATGAACTTTTCATATGGCTCTTTAAACTGCTGTGGAAAGAATTAGATTTCTGGTCATTTCAAAAGCCAGCATGTATATTTGAAACTCATTTACCATTGTGTAGCAACACTGAGACCAAAGGGAAAATATCTGGATATGCAGTATTTCAAGTTTGATCTTGAAAGAGCTTTCTTCTAATCACACCCAAAATCCAGATTATGCCTCTTCATCACATTTCTCCTAAAAATCTAAAAGTTCACCACTCTCACCCAGAGACCCTAGTTTTTGTTTTACCACCCATCCGACAACTACTCTCAGAAATTAAAAGTGTGAGGCTTTAAATCTAGTCATTTAAAACATTTGAACTGAATTTTGTACTAACCTGACTCTCAGGTTCTGGGTCTGCTGAACACATGTTGAGTGCAATGATGTTAACTGATGTTACCTACAGAAAGCAGGAGAAAAAAATGATACATGAAGGTTAAGAACTTGTCTTGTGCTTAGAAGGAATATCAAATTATTCTGCAAATCTCCTGCTGTACTACAGATTATGTCAAGCAAAAGGTGATGCTGGAGTTGTGAAAATGACAGGAATAAGCGAAGCACGAAACAAAAAGGGTGAAGGGAAGAAGAATGGGCAGCCAGAAGGACGTTTCTTCTTAAAAAGGCTTTCAAAAGAATGTGACAGTCCCTGCTGCCAAGATCACGACAGTTTTGACCCAGAGCACGAAGAAGCGTTGCCTCGATGACCACAGCTTTGGACCTTCACAACCACACGCGCTCGTCCCGGGCGCCAAGGGTGCGCGCGCGCCCCGGCTCCCACGGCCCCGCCAGCGGGAGCCGCTCCTGCACGAGTCTTAACGTACAACAGTCGCCTCGGCTCAGGAGGGAGGAAGGAGGATCCCGTCGGCCCTCCAGATAAGCGCCACGAGGGCTTCCTCCATGCAGGGTAACCCTCGCCCGCCTCTCCCGGCCTCCGGCGCCTCCGACAGTGGCCCTCACGGCCTTTCTCTCTTGTTCCCCTCACTTCCTCTGGAAGCGAACCCGGTATCCTAGCGACCAGCCACGCCAAGCCGCCAGCGGGCGGGGCGGGGGCTGCTCATCGATCTGCCGAAGCCTGTGGTGGCTTTTACAAAAGGGAGGTGGTGGCCGCGTGTTCCCCGTCAGATGCCCGGCTGCGTTTTTTTCTGGGCGCGTTCCTGTTGCCGCCTCTCAAGAATAACCAGGAAGGGTGCGAAGTTTACTTTCAGCGGTGCTCGGTTGCAGCTGCGTGTCTGCATTAAACGTTATTGCTATCAGCCGGCACACTTTCAGGTTGATGTCGCTATTATGATGGGTTGGGTCTCAGTCAACCCCGTCGTTGTTTCCGTGTACCGTTTCAGACGAAATAGCGAGTTGAATGGATAAAAACTGGGCGGAGAGAGAAACGTCGGAATTAACATAGCGTGGGACCCTATAATCAGGTTTCAGCCCAGGCTTCTTAACTTTCTGCTGATCCACATGCAAAGAAAACTAAAATGAGCTGATAGAGCAGGTTATGTATTTTCAGAGATGGAAGTACTGGAAAAATTACGATTAAAAAATACGTGCTCAGAAGTTCCTTAACTCTTTCCCCCAAATTTTCTTTTTTAATTTCTTAACTTTTCTTTTTCCATGAAGTGTAAACAGTAATAAGACACTGTCATAAAGGCATTCCAAGCAATACATTCCTGAAATGTCTACTTATAAGAAAAGATTCTTCAAACCCTTGTTGCATCTGTTTTATAAAAAAGTAGATCCTTTAATACATAGATATTCACTATCTTCTAGGGAAAAAAATATGACTTTTTCTTGTAATAATTGATAATGCTATTTGGGCATCAGTTACAACAATAGTATCTATATTACATTTACTCATCCATTCAGCTAAGGATCAAGATTCAAAAGTTCAAATATATATTTAATCTGTTATAGGGTGGTCATCTTTGTAACAGTTTGATATACAATTAAGCAGTATAAAATCTTGCAGGACAAAACAATTATTTCTTGAGTGAATCAATTTCAGTCTGGAAACTTAATGAAACCTTTTCACATATAAAATTTAAAATCCTATATAATCAAAGTTAATAGGAACTACCACATGGGAATTTAATTGCATACTATTCTATCCTTGAATTTGGTTAACAGGAGCTAAGTATAAGATTACCATTATTAGGCTCATACAAAAATATTTTTCAAAATTAATGAACTACAGTTACAGCTAGCCGTCTTTGGGGAATTACCATACAAAGAAATCTTAGCATATAACAATATGCTATAGTGATTAAGGTGTTGGATTAGGATTGGGGTAACCCAGGTTCAAGTCTGTCCTTAGCTATGGAACCTTTGTTGCTGTTGTCCCTTTGCTGACACCTGGGGACTGCCTGGACAAGTCCCTGCTGTTTTCTTGGCAAGATTTTCAGGAGTGGTTTGCTATTGGCTCCTTCCTAGAGCTGAGAGAGTGGCCTAAAGGCACCCTGCTGGGTTCATGTCTAAAGTAGAACTCAGAATCTCCCAGTGAGCAGCTCAGTGCTGTTAACAACTGCACCAAACTAGCTCTCAATAAAAAGAGCTGGCCCAACTCACCCAGTCGGCTTATGCGCCAAAGGCAGGGCTAAAACTCAGGTTTTCCTGCTCCTAATCCAGCACTTTAACCACTAGACCAAACTGGCTTTTCATGGAAACTTATTGCATGATTCAGAACCAATCACTCTCTTAATCCAAGCTACCTCACAGAATTGTTGTTCCAGGGAAAAATTAAAGGGGAGAATGGTATATACAGTGCTTGAACTCCTAGAGGAAATGTAAGATACAAATTTAACAAGTAAAAAATAGTAAAATATAACTAGAGAAAAAGGAAAGAGAATAGTTTATTCTAAATTATAATGGTATGGTATTTAAATATTGACTTGTTTCGAGCATTGAAGGCATGAAGGTCCCAGCTGCCCAGCTAAAGCAAGCAGACACCTATATTGAGCAGCAGCGATATAGACAGATGCTGGAGGCAGACGATTACTTTACTGACAGCGGCAAAGGCATCAATTCATACTGCGCACGAGAAGGCAAGGGTTTGAGGAATAAACCACTCCTGTATTAAACCAAGAAAACCACATAGACAGAAAATATAAAATGATTAATGATACAGTGCCAGAAGATGGGCCCCTTAGGTTGGGTGGCACTCAACGTGCTACTGAGGAAGAGCTGAGAATTTTCTGCCTTTTAGGATCAACTATCAACAGCAAAGGAACAAGCATCAAGAAGTATGCCACAGACTAGCACTTGGTAGAGAAGCCATGGCCTTGGAAAAGATATTCAGATGCCATGATGTGTCTATACCTACAAAGATCAGAACAGAACAAACCACGGTATTCCCTGTGACATTCTATGGAAGTGAAAGTTGGACTGTGAAGAAGCAGGATAGAAAGAGTACTGACACTTTTGAACTTTGGTGTTGGAGAAGAGTCCCAAGAATACCATGGGCAGTCAAGAAAACAAACGAATGGCTCATCCAACAAATCAGCCCAGAGTTCTCACTCAAGGCACAAATGATCAGGCTCAAATTATCCTAGTTCGAACACATTATGCAAAGACCCAGCTCTCTGGAGAAGCCTCTAATGCTGGGAAAGGTGGAAGGAAAGAGAAGGACAACCAACAGGAAGGTGAATGGACTCAGTTACAGTGGTAATGAATCCACCACTGAAAGACCTAAAGGACCAGGTTAGGAACAGATTGTCATGGAGAAAAATCTATTTATGGGGTCACTAAGAGTCGACACTGACTTAATAGCACATAATCATAATACATATAAGCACTATACAGGCGGTCGACATTAAATCCTTTATACCTTTAAAATGAAATATAAAATGCTAATTATTATCTAAAAGTTCAGCAAGCTATTAAGATTTCAATGTATTGTCGAAGGCTTTCACGGCCGGCATACGATGGCTGGTGTGGGTCTTCCGGGCTGCGTGGCCATGTTCTTGAAGTTCTGTTTCCTAACGTTTCGCCAGCACCTGTGACTGGCATCTTCAGAGTGCAAGAGCAGAGACAGGAGCAGTTCTCTCTGTGCCCAGGGTGATGTGACCCTTTTGTGGGTATTTATAGAGATCTGAGGGGGAAGGGGGATTGGGGGGGGTGTGGGGGTTGGGTTACTGAGTGGCTGCTTGTTTTGGTGTCTGAATATGTGTGTATCTTCCTGGGGATTAGGCAGGGTTTTTTCTTCTATTGAATTGCTAACAAGGGGCTGCTGGGGGTGATTAGCAAGTTCATTGTGTGAACTGTTCACATGTCCTGGTGGTTGAGCTGAGTTCGTTGACCTTTTGCAGGCTGTATTTTTCAGGATTGGTAGCCAGGTTTTGTTGATTTTTAGACTCTCCTCTTTTTTATTGAAACTGCTGGTGTTTGTGAATCTCAATGGCTTCCCGGTATAGCCTGGTATAGTGGCTGTTGGTGTTGTCCAGTATCTCTGTGTTTTCAAATAGGATTTTGTGTCCAGTGTGCTTGAGAGCATGTTCAGCTACTGCAGATTTTTCTGGTTGCTGTAGTCTGCAGTGTCTTTCGTGTTCTTTTATCCTGGTATGGATGCTGCGTTTTGTGGTCCCGATGTATACTTGCCCGCAACTGCATGGTATGCGGTATACTCCTGCGGCGGTGAGGGGATCCCTTTTGTCTTTTGCTGACTTTAGCACTTCTTGTACTTTTCTGGTGGGTCTGAAGATTGTTTGGAAATTGTTTTTTTCCATCAGTTTTCCCATGCGGTCTGTGACCCCTTTGATATAGGGCAGAAATACTTTGTTGGTGGGTGGCTGTTTTTCTTCTTCAGTCGCATGTTGCTTTCTTGGTTTGATGGCTTTTTATTTAAATGCCCCCTTTTTATTTAAAGAGCTAGCCTATTAAGATTTCCTTTTTCTTAGTGGTGAGAAACAGTCAATTAAGGGATCAAATTATAATAAACTTTGGAAAATTCTTCTGTATTCAGTGATTTCACATTCATCCCATCATATAATTTTTAACGCACATACCATATACAGTATACATTTTATACATTTTTTTTCTGAACCACAACAAAACACAGAAGTAAAAAAAAATGGTTTTTGTTTTTTAATTTCAGGGATTAGGGAAGTCATATGTTGCCAGTTTCAGTAAAACACTTAGGTGTTCAGTTGTGCTATTTAGTTCAGATCTGCAGATCACTGAAAGATCCACCACTGATGAGATATATGTACTCCCTATCCTTATCTTTGGTATGTGTATCTGCAGAAAGGTAATTTTACAGAGAGTTTTCATACAAAGTAAGTATTTGCTATGTAATTGTATCATATCTATTGACAATGAGCTCAAGCTAGCATAAAACAGTTCTGAGGTATAAAAAAGGATTTTATTAATGTGTATGTACAAATTTACAAAGCCAGAAACTGGAGAAATACAAACGGCATTCAACCATAAAGTGTCTTTTCTTTCATTTTACAGAAAATCATTATCACTTGATTTAGATATTTAAAAAGCAAACAAGGGAGAATTAACTCAGACATTCATAGGTTGAATAAATATTCAGCCTGGCTTTAAACACAGAACCTTTGCTGGAATTCAGTGACATGGGCTTAAGAATTAAGTACTGAGAAATTAAATTTTCCCACTCCTCTAGCATACATCTATCAAGTAGCAGCCAGTGAGATACGGTGTAAGTGCAGAGTAACACGCAAATGGAGGCGTGCTACCCTATCTTTACGAGAGGGTGCTGCACTGCAACTATGCAGGCCACTCAGCTGTTGCTTAGCCAGCAATATTCAGAGTAGCAAGCCAGAAGCTTCTGCTACAAATAAGTCACTTGGCTCCTTCCTTCTGAATACCCACCAGTAAAAACATGGGAGCACATTCAAAGAGTGCTCAATATGGCAGTTACATACAATATATTTTCCATCTTGTTTTAGCCCCACCAGTGAAACTAGTAGGATGTTACAGCAGCAAAAACAGGAAGGGACGGTTATTTTTAATACAATTAATGAAAATGCCCAGGGGGAAGAAAGGAATAATTCTGTCAAACCCAAAGTGTTGGCAAAAATCAGGAATGAAACAAGGGATTCAAATCCTGAGATGCTATGTTTGATATGAGAAGACCATCCATCTTTCAAATGATGCAAGTGGCAAATTACACCTGGACACGTAACAGTATTTGAGAAAGCAAGAGTGGAAATGTGGAGTAGGAAATGGAACCAGCCAAAGTGCATCAATCAATTATTGGTATCAGCTCCACCAGGGAACTGGACAGAATGGTATGACAGCTGTCTGAAATGGGATTAGATGCTGCTTAATACGGAAGTGGTCAAGCCTAACCATCATTTCACAGGCCTACTTGCCAAAGTATCTCTCCAAAAGATTCCCAAGTCCAACAAAATTCTCTCTCTCAGGTAATTGAACTGAAATAAGTATCCTCAAAGTTACAACAGATCCAACAGTAAAAGGTTTTGAACTGTACATATATGGTTAAAAAAAGCTCATGTGTTTGAAGTGGCTTTCCGCCTTTTGAGTCGAGCTCTCCAGTCTTCAGGCAAAGCCTCAAAATTTGCATTTCTTTCTGCCATACCACTGTAAAAAGAATAGAAAGGAATGTTATTACACCAGTCTAAAAAAAGAAGAACTACACAGTATGATCTAAAAGCAGAAAGAATATTATAATCTTTTAGATGATCTCATACTACACAGTATAAGATCATCTAAAAGCAGAAGGAACATTTTTCTAAATGCGCGCCAATCTATGAAAAAACATATCCTAAGTAACGAACCTTTCTTGTATATAGTACATATTAATTTTTTTATTATACAGTATCTTCTATAACACAGTATGTTACAAAGCAATTTAAGCTCATAATCATCACCCATTTTTGTTGATAATACCACATGAATCAATACAGTTAACACTGCCCCAAAGTTAGGAAAAACTTATCTGAATAAAAATATTTTGGGGTGCATGCAATTGGTTGGTAGATGTACCACACAGGCGTCTTCATACCTGATTAACTGCTGCTGCTTCCATTCCTCTATTCGCTTCTGTGACATCACTTCCCGATCTTCGTCACTAGAGCTGGAATTTTCCTCTTCATCCAATTCCCGTTGAATGCTCTGCCACTTCTTTACTAGAGATGGCATCTTTGTCTTGTTTTTTTTCCTCTGTAACAAAATATTCAGACACATCAAAACTATTCTACATAGATATCCACCCAACTCCAATCTACTCTGGGAGGCTTGTATGATAAAAACAGAACAACAAATATAAACAGAGAAAAACATAGCAATAAACAGATGGCAGATCCAGTCAAAACAGCATACCACATACGCAAGAAGGGACTCCAACTACCCTCGCCCAAAGCCTGGAAAAAGTGCCAGGTTTTTAAGGCCCTACAGATGCCATCAGAATGGGAGCTGTCTAGATCTCAGGTTTATATGAAACTCTTTTTTCCCAAAGATGAGAACATTTAAGTCTACTAATTAAAATATTAAATTAATAGTTGATAACAAAAAATACTTTTTTTCTTATAGACAGAAAAGCTAGTTAATATGCTGCTAGTTTTTTCCTTTAATTTCATACTGGAGTAGATCATACTGGAGGGGAGTACTAAATGGAAGAAGACAATAGCTTTCTGATTTTTTCCTTTCTTTCCTTCAGGTCAGCCTTGACTTCTGGTGACTGCCTGAACAAGCCCTTGCAGTATTCTTGACCACGTTTGCCACTGCCTTAGGGCTGAGGAGAGAGTGACTGGTCCAGAATCACCTAGCAAACTTTCTGCCTAACGTAGGACTAGAACTATGGCCTTCTGGTTTCTAGACTGATGTTTTAACCACTACACCAAACTGGTTCTCCTTCTGTTTTACTATTTATTTATTTATTTATTTATTTATTTATTTATTTATTTATTTATTTATTTTCTAGCCTTTTTTTTTATATTGTCAACTTCCAAAGTCTCTTGGAGATTTACAATAAAATGTCAAACAGAAATGAAAAGCAACACTATTAAAAGTACAGTAACAATTAACTTTGAATAGACTTGCAGTTGTCAATTGTTATGATATATATTTCAATCCCTTTTTAACAGCCAGCAGAGAAATCAGTTTCCTTAGTTCAGCAAAAAACGTTCCAGAAGTTTGCAGTAGCTGCAGAAAACACTTAATACTGATTTCTGTTTCATAGGCCTGCACAATAGCCAACAAACAGTTTCAGATGATCCCAATGTGCTGTGTGTATCATATCATAAGTCATTTAGGACTTAAAATAGTTATATGCAAAACACTGTATTCCAATCACTAAGTATTCTGGAGTTTCTCAGAAAATTCCAGTTTTCTCTCAGAATATACCTGCAGGCAGCTGTTTTCAAGAAATGATTCTACTGTAACAGGAAGATTTACATCTTTTCTGAGATTATGACATCTCCCCTTTCCTGCCACTTTCAAATGAACTCCAGAGTATTCCAGACGATCCAGAAGAATACCATGGTGGATGGTATCAAAGCACTTATCGGTCAGAGAACTCCCTCTGTCATGTATAGGACAACCAATTCCACTCTATTCTGTGGCCTACTCTGAAGCCAGTTTGGAATGGAACAAGATAATCTGCTTCCTCCAGAATGGCCTGTAGTGGGAAGCTATCAATTGGCCTGGACGCTGGACACAGGCTTATGCCCAAAAGAGCCAATGACAGCCTCTTCAGAAAAGGCTGATGAATGCCACTTATAAACAGAGGCATCATGCCTTACTTCAGAGAGTCATCTTATGTTCATGACTAAAATATCTTTAATAACTTTCTGGCTAGAAGTCACAGTCATGTTGGGCAAGGGTCAAGAGAAAAAGTGGTGGAACATTCTAAATATTGGATAACATAGCCTATCAACAAACTTGGATATCAAAAACTGAAAACTGATCCAGTCAGAGTATACAAGGGATTACCCAACACCCAGCTAACTAATTCTACATTACAGATTCACACAAAAAAGGAAATGTGTTTTGTTTCAAACCCCAAACTTATTGTAGTTCAGAAATTCTGAACACTAGGCTAATATCTCTAAGATGATTGAGATTAGGCCTCCAAGAACTTAGCTGTCATGCCTAAAAGACTATTTTCCCAGGATACTTCTATAAACCCATATCCCAAAATAAACAACCCAGTTATCTATACGAAATGCTACCCAATAGACAAATAATAAGACCCGCTTAGTAAAATAATGCACATTTCTATTTACGTGCAACTCATCCCATTTTGGTACATTCAATGACAGAAAATTCAAACTTATGCACTAACCTTACTACCTCTTCTAAGCTTTTTTGATTTCTCCAGAGGTAATGACTTGGGAACATGTGGAGGTGGTGACAGAGGAGGAGGAGGAGGAGGTGGCGGCAGATGTTCTGCAGTAGCAGGTGGAGCTCCTTGTGAAGGAACTGGCTGTGTGGTGCTGGCAGGAAGTCCCCCCGAGGCACTACAGTCTGGATAGCCTATGAGCACTGGCTGTGGTACTCCAAGGTAACTTGATTGTAAACTCACCCCATGGGTCTGTGGGCCTGAATACACAATAGCATAAAGTATGAGAAATGTCCAAACATCTCCCCCACAGTCATCAAAACAAAGCAGAAGCTGAGGAATGAAACTCACTTCCACCTATTACTGACTGGCCATAAAGCACCGGACAGCTTCCAATAGTTGCTGCTCGCTGCACCAGTCCAGCATTCATTTCAGAAGCTTTTCTTTTTAAAGGTTTAGCTGAAAGAGTTGTGGATAAGCTGGTCTCAGAGTTGATCTGCAAGCAGAGAGAAGGAAGGAAGTTTGAGTTTTGTGAATCATACAAACCTTTAACAAGCAAATACAGTCATTCTTGTGCACAGTTTAATCCAATTCTGAAAAGCAGCTGATTATCTGCAACAACAGATACATCACCGTGTGTCACTTTCAAGTATTATAAACAGAAATGTTTGTATTATTACTGGATTACTGCCATGTGTTGTCTACAGGGCTATCCTTGAGGATGGGACAGAAGTAGCAGCTAGAACAAAATGCTGTAGCTAAATTGCTAATGGGAGCAATCTGTGTATTACCATAGTTCACCCATTTTGAAGGCATTGTAGTGGCTGACAGTTTGCTATTGTGCTACGTTCAAGATACTTATAATGACATACAAAGCATCATGAGCTACTACTTGGGTACTTTATGAAGCAGCTGTTCACTTTTGTACCTGCCCATCAATTAAGGTCTAATGGGAGCGCTACTTATACCAGAGATTTGTTACAGAGAGACCACTTTCTTATTTATGTTCTGTACCACTGTGTTTTAGCTGTTTTATTATTTTAAATGTGGAGGGGAATGGATTTTGTTACTCTTATTAAGACAAATTATTTTAACTTTTTTGTAAATTAATTTTAAACATAATCTACTTTAAGATTGTTTTTAACAATGGGTGGAGTATAAAATAAAAAATGCACTGAACCGATACAACATTTAAAATTGAGCTCATCTCCTTACACATAAATGATGCTCCTCCTAAGCCCTGAATAGAATGGACCTAAGGTCTTCCTTCAACTTTCATACCATATCAATTCTTAGGAAAAAAATAGCATTCTTTTTCAGGACAAGCTATATGCCAATTCAAAGTTCTTGAATAATGCAGCAACATTTATATAATTCATTTTGGCATATCTGGATAGCTGATGAAAATGATTTGCATTCACTTCCTGCTATAAAAGGCCTTGGGAAGACCATACATTACAGACCACAGAGAGGGCAAAACGGTTTCACAGTGGAGAACCTAGGCTGCAGCAAGACACCTATAATTCAAAGATCATACCCACAAAACCACTAACTCACCTGGCTATTGGCAACAGCTGGTCGAAGGAGAGGTTTCAGAACAGCATCTTCCTCTGTTCCTGGTGCTGGGGGCTCTTCATCTCCCTCATCTTCCATTTCTACTTCCTGTATTTCTCCATCTTCTCCAGGGGGAGGGGGAGGGGAGGGGGTGGTGGGGGTGATTCTGGTGGAGGTGGCGGGGGTGGGGGCATTTCTAAGGGTAAAGGGGGTTGCAGTACAGGGACAGAGGGCTGAAGAACAGTCCAAAATGGACTGAGAGGCACAAGAGAAGTAGCTCCAGCTTGACTAGAAAGAGATTCTTTACAAACAGTACCTAAAAGAAAAAGTCACATATAAAAGTTTTAACAAGTTTGCTTGTACATTTTATTGTTTTCTTCTAATGTTTTATGGAGCTTCTTTCTCCAGAGGCAGACCTACTTGTTTTTCTTTTATTATTTTTTAAAGAAGGAAAAGAAAAAATAGTTGATGCTGAGATAAAATATTTGTAAGTGGAGAAATAAGTTACCAAAGTTGTCCAGTTAGTGCTTAATATATTGTTGATGAAAAAAATAACCCTAAAGACAAAATACATTAACTTATTTTGACAATAAGGAAAAGGATTTTAAATATCATGTTTAATCTCTGAGCACCAAAGTCTCCACTATTTTGTTATTTAAGGATACCATTTAAAAAAACAGAAGAAAAATCATAGATAAATATTTAGTTTCTAACTTCTCCTTTGTTGTATTCTGATATACAATGTTTGTGAATGTTTAAAATGTTCGCGTATTTCTGATTTCAGTTCTTTGGTCAATTCTTTTCCCCCTTAAAAAACTTACTCTAAATGTTTAAATTTGCCTTGCTGTATAATATGTAATATAAGGAAGTCATTTTTGCTTAAATTTGGTCAAACTTCTGTTATGAATATATGCAATTAATTTTGCCATTACTGCATATTCTCCAAGTTTTTAAATTCCCAGGCTGATATCATCCATATCTTTTTTTGAGTGCTGTGCTAGATTTATCCTCATGGCTGTGAATATGTATCTTAGTAATTTTTTATTATAATGTCTGGGAATTATACCTAGTTAAAAAAATGTGATTTCAATCCAAATTTGATTTTTAAAATTCTCTGAATAGTGCTGTGTATTTCTTTCCAGTACTTTTGAATTTTTTTTACATGTCCACCACTTATGGTAAAATATTCCTTGTCTCAGCATTTCCAGCATTATTTGTCTATACTGGCAATTATTGATGGAGTTGTATACCACCTATAAAACATTTTATGCCAGTTTTCTTTTAAGTTATAATTTGGGGGAAATTTTATAGATTTGTTCCATAGTTCTTCCTATTGTTTCATTGTGACTGTTTTTTTAAAGTTTTGCATGCATTTTATAATACAATTTTTATTTATTCTGTCTCCATGTCATATCTAATTGATTTAACAGTTGATTTAAATGCCCTAATAGTCTTGTTTCTGTATAAGCATTTCAAATTTCATTTTTTTTAGAAGCCCTCCCTCATTTTTGAGGTCAGTTTTTATTCTTCCAAGAATTTGTAGGTACATCATCCATGGTACATTTTAGCCTTTGCCAAGTACTTCTTGCTGTCTTTACCTATTCATGGGATCTGAGTGGACCATATCTGCACATGTAATTGCACTTTTCTTACTATAGACTCCAGCATAAAAAAGCATTTAATGACGCTAGTGGTGAAATTGTTAGACTTACTATTTTGCTCATACGGCTCCATACTTTCAACAAGCTTTGTCTTATAAAATGTCCTTTTAAATATTTGTCCTCTTTCATGTCCTTGTACCATAAATATCTATGAAGTCCATTAGCTAGGCTGCTTCCTTCCAATATTGATGTTCTTGGAGATTTTATCCATTCTGTTAGCCATGACAAACAGCTCCCTCTATAATATTTAGTAGTTTGGAAGAGCAAGACCACCTCTATCTTCTGAGTCTTGTAAAATTTTGAATTTTACACTACAGGTAACTCACTTAACTACTGCAATTGGCAGTACTTAACTACTGCAACCAGCAACTGTCGCTAAGTGACATGGTCGTTAAGTGAAACATCATGTGACTGAGATGGATTTACATCAGTTCGTTTTATAGACTATATTCAACAGAGAGATTGGTCTGTATTCCTGTGGTTTCTCCATGTCATTCCCTTCTTTATAAATTTATGTATGCTACTTCCCATGTTTGTGGTATCACTTTTGTCTTCTTAATTTCACTCACTATGTTTGTCAATGGTTCCAGCAATTCCTCTTCAAGTTCTTCATAATATTGAGCTGTTGGCCAATCTGGACTTGGTGCTTTCCCAAGTTTGATTTGTTTTATTGCCTCTTTTGTTTCTTGGATAGTTATAGGTTTACTTAATATTTTTCTATGTTGGTCATTACATTTGTTAAGAACAGAGTTTTCAATTTGTTCATGGCTGCTTCATCAATGTTAGCTGTAGAATATGTCCCCTTGAAAAAACCTGCCAATTCTTCTATAATTCCTGATCGTGTCTGTAATAATTTAGTCCCTTTATTGCTGGTATTGTCTGTGTTTCTTTTTTTTATAATCTGATACAAATTTTCCTGGTTTATTCACATATTCAAAATTCTTTAATTTAGCAAATTATATCTTCCTTTGTAATTCTCCCATTTCCAATTAATTTACTTGTTGCAATTCTTTAATCAGTTGTCTTTTTGGATTTGGCATTATGCAGTTCTACATATTTGTTCTAATTCTCTTATTTTGGCATCTAGTTGTTCTGTCCTTCTTCTTTTATTTAGCCACTAATTTAATGAAAGGACTCCTCATGCACAATTTGCTTGTTTCAAATGGTACAGTCAGAGATTCCTAGTGTTCTATTTATTTTGAAGAAAATTTTCAATTCCTCTTTGCATTTCTGTAAAATCTTGTCATGGAATAGCAATCTATCATTCATCTTCCATTTGAAGGGTAGGTTTTCTCCCGAACACAGTATTATTGGAATTGGATTGTGATCTGTATATATAATTGGCAGAATCTGTACTTCTTTAATGGATGGTGTTAGAACCTTGGAAACCTAATACAGGAAGTCCTTGCTTAACAACCATTTATTTAACAATGGTTCAATGGCCTTCGAAAAAGTGCTTTATGACCTGTACTCACACTTACGACTGTCACCCCCCCATGGTCACGTGATTGTGATTTGCGACCTTTTTTACAACAGTTGTAAAGCAAGTAACGTGGTTGTTAATTGAATTTCGGCAAAAAAGTACATTGGGGAAGCTGGATTCGCTTAATGTTCATGTGATTCACTTAATAACCACAGTGATTTCTTTTACAACTGTCATAAAAATGGTCGTAAAATTGGGCCTGGTCACATGGTGACTCGCTTAACAAATGCTCCACTTAATGACCACTTTTCCAGTCCCTATTGTGGTCATTAAGCAAGCACTACCTGTACATATCTATTCTGGAGTTCAACTGATGTCTTGCTGAGTAGAAAGTATAATCTATCTCTATTGGATTTTGCAGACTCCTATTAATGTCAATTCATCCATATTTTGCAACATCTTTTCTGGAAGCTTTTCACCTTTCCTCCCTTGAGACGATTTGTCTAAATTCAAATCTAACACTCCACTCATGTCTCCAAGGACAATATTTAACCTTCTTCCACTTCTATTAACATTTGGAAAAAACTTTTGTAAAACTGTTCTTTATTTGGAGTATAGATGGAAGCACAGATGGAGATATCCATAGTTTCAAAATTAAATTCCTTCCTGCTTTGTCTTTAAATTGATCCAATACTTCCCAAGCTGGTAACTTGATATAAATTGCTATGCCATTTTTCTTGGCTTTTCCAGCAACTATATGTTCTTGTCCAGTTTGCTGTGCTTTAACTTATGAGCATGTCCTGTTTTTTTATGTGAAAGCAATCCTTCCAATATTAATAAGCATCCAAATAACCAGTCCCCAAACTCTAAAATTAAACTGGAAGAATTCCAGCAGAAAGAAATTTGGCTTCACAAGGAGATATGGCAAATCTATGATCTATGAACTACACACAATGATGAAAAGAAAACATTAGTTTATACACAAAGGAATACCACAGATAATGCACTCCCATTTCAGTTTAGCTCTCAGCTATACAGATGAATACTTAGACATACTTGTACTTAAGCAACTACTCTTCTGTGTTAAATATGCTTGGTCCCTTTCCAAAAAATGTTCTCCTAAATGAGTTTTCTTTTAGCAAAACTTCCAGGCCTGTACCTGCAGCATTATCAGTAGATTCCTCACCAGACTCTGTTTTCTCCTTCAATGCTTGTTTAGGAAGAGCTTCTGCTTTATTCTCTAGGATTTGTCCTTCCTCCTCCTCCTCCCCGTCTGGGAACTCCCACTGGGATTCGCCTGATTGCTCGTTAACATAGAAATAGCGCCTATGATCCCTAAATCACAAGAAAGAAAAAGAAGCTTTACTCTCTTCACCCCCACACTGACACAATAATGTGGTCCTATCCCGCGACAGCGGAGTGCTCTCACAGGAAGAACCTCTTATAAGAGGACTGCTGTTCACAAAGGCAACAAACAGCTTTGAGGAAGAATGTGCAAGATGAGCTTGCTCCAAACTGTTTGTGGTGCTGGCTCTGTGATCACAGCCCTGACCCCCCACTCTAAGAGTAGAGGGTTAGCGAAACAACTCGCTTGTGGCTGATATGCAATTAAAGGCTGTATGAGGAAATAGACTTTTTAGGTAGTCTCAGGATTCATTTCCTTCCAGAATAGCAAAAGAGAAACAGCCCAATTTATGAAAGATGGCTGCTCCCATGGACTGCTGCAGTCACATGTATGATACTCTTGGTGTCAGACATAGTGAATTGCTACTGAGAGGGAGAGGATCTGGGAGCTGAAAAACAAAAGAGCAAAGATTTCAAATAAACAAAAATAATCAAGAAAGCCAAAAATAAGAAGAAATAGTTTGGTCTGACCTGCTGGCAGGAGATAGTTATCTTGTTCTTCGTTGAGATCCTCAGGCAGTGAGCTTTCCATAAGGACACAGACGTTACTTGGGAGCGGAGTTCCTGAGATCCTGCAATGTGCACAGAGCTCTCGCATGCGCGACCCCCCAAGCCCGCCCTCCTTAGCGCATTTACACTCGAGAGTAAACACCAGCTCTGTCCAATCGCGGAATCAAATCCATTTCAACACACTTAACATAGACTTTATATTTCTCCAATTTTTGTGGCTGGCTCAAAATCTGTATGTGCCAGAGGCTCTTTGCCCGCTCAGCACCGCTAAGTGCAGCTGCTCTCAGTCTCCAGATAGATGACGGCACGTCGGTAGGTGGTGATGATCACAAATCATGTCTGAGATGTCAAAGGTGAAAGGTGAAAAGGGGAGAAGAGTGCGTACCTGTCCCAGTGGCAGGACCAGCCTTTAGGGGCGGCGTTTATTTCATACTGTTTTAGCTGTTCAGCTGCATCTTGTAATTTGCGTTTGAGGTAGTTTCCTTGGAGAGCACCTTCCCGCCAATCTGCAATACGAGTCTGTCAAAGACAGATAAAGAAACATATGGAATAATGAAAAATTTGCAGACAACTAGCCACATGCATGCCATATTCTGCTGAACTCTAGAATTCTGTACAGGGCTAAGTCATTAGAACAAGAAACAGCAGTAAAGATAAAGCTTGTAATTAATTTTATTACAAAGATTACATAACATCCAATATGCCCATAAACAGAACATTGGCTTAAATAAAGCCAGCAGCTGATGGGGGAAGAAGGGACAAGGGAAGAGAAACAGAGACTGCTATTCATGCCATGGGACTTGAACTTCCTAAATTCTTATCACACCACAGTCCTTTCAGGTGTTTGGCTTCCTATATTCCATCATTTCTCTTTAATAAAAGGTAAACCTTGGTTACCTCAGTCTGCAACAGTAGCATGTGGAAGTTAGAGATCGACTGTCTACTGATGCCCAAGAACTCCAGCTTGCTTATCAACATATTGGCCAGCTCTCCAATCTGAAACTGCCAAAAGTAAAGCAAGCAAGAGGTCAAGTTTTGGTTTGTTAGTCATAACATACAAGAGTATTGCAATGTTGACTCTGAAGTGTACAAAGATGTGTGATCTGACCAGTAAATCACAGCTGAAAAAATCTGTGACTAATGAGGACAGGAGCTGATCCAATCAATCCCAGCCAAATACAAAAAGTGTATTGTCCCACCTGACAAGGACAATCATATTGCCCATATACTTTTATGTTATCTTGGTGGGATAATTTAAGATCTTCTCTAATTATAAACTTGCATAAATCAGTTATGATTACATCCACTGCAGACTTTCTCACTTACTTTGCACAAAAAAGCTGTTATTTCATTATTCAGTGCTAACAATCGCAAAAAGCTGCAACGCTTAAATAAAAGGATAATAAGTATATGCTTCTCATTACTAATATATACTTCCTATTACTAATAATATGACCTCCCACTTCTTGTCAGAACAGGCATTGCCTTCACATGTCAAATGCCATTTGTTTCTAAATTCCTGTAACTTTTTTGGATGTGGCACAGAATATGTCTAGAAGTGTTACCAGAAGCACACTTAAGGAATAGCTAAAACCTAAAAGATTCAGAGATATTCTATGATAAAATAACCCAGACTTGATTAAGTACCAACAATGATTTAAGGGCAAATTCACATGCACACACAAGAAGACAGAGGGGTTAAAAGTTAGTTCACCCTTCATTCCTACATTACAAGTACTCAGATAGGCTTATTTATTTATTCTGTGCCTAAATTTGAGACAGTAAATGATCAATCATATCACACTTGTATCGTGTCAGTTCAGATCACTCTTGTTTAACATGCTATGAACATGAATGATCACTGTGCATCAGGAAAACAAGATTTGCACATAATTTACCAAATACACAATTCTGTCTTGACTAAAAAAAAAAAGCCTATTTTAATTCACACACCTTTAAGTCCTGCTCTTCATCTTCTGCCTTGAAAATCCCTTGTGCTTTCACTTTGTCTTGAAATTCTTCCATGTCTGGTTCATGGCCCAAGTTCTCATCAGCCAATTCTGGTTCTTCCTTCACACCTGAACAGAAAATAAGAGTAGTGGCTATATATTTTATTCTCTACTCTCATATTCTACAGTTACAGAATCACAAAATATAAGGGTCACAGAATCACAGTAAAATTACAAGTAAATTATTTCCTTGTAATTTAAACCTTCTCTTTCTTGTCCTATCTTCTGGAACAACTAAACAATTCTTCCTCACAAACCACCCTTTTGATACTTGAAAACAGCTACAGTATCTTGTTTCCATGAAGCCTTCTATTCTCCAGGCTAAATATACCCAACACTACCAACACTCCTAAGTTTTTCCTTCCAGGCCTCTTATCAACTTGGTTGCTGTCCTTTGGACGCATTCGAATTTGTCATTGTCCTTCCTACAATGTGACACATAAAACTGGACGCAATATTCTAGATGGTCTGTCCAATGCAGGATAGAAAGGACCAATTAATTCTCTTGATCTTGACACAACACTGTTGATATAGCTTAGAATTGCACTTGCTTTTTTCTTCAGATGCATCATACTGTTGGCTCATGTCCTGGTCCTTTTTGTATGTACTGCCTATCACAGTCTCTCCTGTTCTATATTTGTCTTTCACTGTTCCTACCTAAATGTAGTATCTTGTATTTGTCCATGGTGAAAACCATATTGTTGGTTTCTGCCTATTATTCCAGCCTATCAAGTTCTTGATAGCATTTTCCAAGGTGGCTGTTATTCCCTCAACTTTGTATTGTCTGCAAATTTGATAATCACATTTTAACCCTTCTTCTATGTTAATTATAAAAATGTTGAAGAGCACAGGGCCTAGAATGGAGCCCTGAGGTATGCCACTGGATTATTTCTCTCCAGCTTGATATACACTCATTGGATACTATTGTTTAACCATCTCTGTATCCATCTAAAACTAGCATAGTCCAGCCCACATTTTGTTATTTTCTCTACTAGAATCTCTTGGGAGACTTTGTCAAATGTTTTGCTGAAGTCAAGGCTATGTCCACTGCATTCCCCTGGTCAACTAACTTGTTGGAAAAAAGAAATTAGTACCTAAGCCTGCTCTTGCCAAACAATGCATGTTTTAATAAATGTTAACAAACTGAGTATTTAATAATCTATTCCAGAGTTTTGCCTCGTACCAATGTCAAGGTGACTATTTTGTAATTAACCAGGTCTTCTTTTTTCCCTTTTTTGAACATAGGTACAAAATTTGCCCTTCTCCAATCCTCTGGAACTATGTCTGCCCTCCATGATTCCTCAAAGATCACAAAAAAGGGCTCCAAGGTGACATATTCAAGTTCCTTCATGGTTGTAACTGTCTGACCCTGCTTAGGCCCATTTAAAAACAGATTTCCTTGGGGAAAAAAAGTAGGAGAAGGAGTTTAGAGTGTCTGCCATCTCCCTGTCACCTATTACTAACCTTCCATTTTCTCCTTCCTTTTACTACTGACATAGCCAGGATGTCTCAGAAGGGACCCTCCCTTGCAAGATTGATGTCACCCTTGAGAGACAGTCCAGACAGGAAGCACGCCCAGATGAACTAATTCTACTTTATTGTAAGGTTACATTAACATAATCTTGCAAATCTGAAAGGGCATTTCTCCCCCGTCACCTTTACAGTCCAAGAAACTAGGGAGGGTCCCTTCTGAGACATTTGCCACCCCCACATCCCTTCTGCAGACTAAGCTGCCTCTTACCCAACTGTTCTCCTGGTTGTGCCTCTTCCCTCCATCTCCCAAGGTCATTCCCACATACCATTACGCTTTCAGTATTCTTGTCTTCCTGCGCTACATCCTTCAACAGGAAGGAGTAAAGAAAGTACGTGTGTCCCCCAGCTTCTTCACTGTCCTGCCCAGCACTTCATAGTCCCTTACAGTGTCTTCAAAGTTATGTCATGTTGTGTGATTTGTTCCTATATGGATCAGTAGGAAGGGGTATTTTGTCAACAGATTTAAAGAATCTTGAGATTCTTTCCATGATATCCTGAATGTGTGCCCTCGGAAGGCAGCAAACTTGATAGGCTGTCTGGCTGACAAATTGCTGCTTTAGTCATTCTTAGTAGGGAGCCTCCGGTCACCACCACCTATCACTTCCTTCTCTTCTGAGTAGAGGTAGGACTTCTTCTGCTTGAAGAGCATGTAGAGTCTTCTTTCTCAGTTCCTAAAGCTTTTGGCAGCTGCTCTTCATCCAGGGTTTCACAAACAACATCAACAATGAGGCCCTGGAATCTATTCTGAAGCCCCAGAGTATAACAACTCTTCCTGAGAGCTTGGGCCTTCATGTCACATCTCTCTGCCTGCTAGACACTCTTCTATCTTCTGAAAGGATTCTTCTGCTGTTATCCTTCCACAAGCATTCCTTATGTCCAATTTAAGAATTCCCCATCTTCCCTTAAACCATCTTCCTTTTATAATAAATTGGCACAGATAGACAGGAAGACATAAGAAACTCAGGTTTAACTAAAGAATTGAGAAGAGCATTTAGCAAAATAATCTTACCAGTTTCTCCAGGTTCAGGACTATCTTGGCCTGTCTTGCTAGACCCTCGGCTTGTAGATTCTGGGCTAGCAACTCCAAACAGCTTCCATTTCCCTTGCTTGGGTAGCAACCGCCGTGCTAGATCTGACTGACTTCCATCAGAAAGTGGACTGGAGCCTGAAACACTCCCATCACCTTCTTCCAAAGCTCGTAATTCTGCCTGTAAAAATGAAACATTATTTCAGTATTGGAGAAACATATTCATCTGTTTCTCCCCTTGCTCCTAAGTATCTGCCTTCAACAATGACATTATATATCTAGGACACTCTATTACAGTGGTACCTCGGGTCACGAACGCTTCTGTTCACGACCAATTCGGGTCACGAACAGCACCGTTTGCAAAATTTTGCTTCCGTTCACAAACTCCGCATCGGGTGACGAACAGGATCCGCGGCCATTTTTCCTGCTGACACACGTGGTCGTGGCTTCCTGTAGGGAGGGGGACTCTCCCTCCAAACAATAACCACCTCCCCACCCGCCTTCCTGTCCTCCATGCCTCAAGCAAGGTTAGCGTTCTCTCTCTTCATAGTGTACTGTACTGTACTTTGTGTCATATTTTTGTGGTTTAAAAAAATATATATATGGTTCAGAACGGATTAACTGTATTTACATTGAACCTTATGGGAATATTTGATCTGGGTTGCGACCAAAATCGGCTGGCGACCAAATTCGTAGGGGTCAGAACGGATTAACCATATTTACATTGAACCTTATGAGAAAATTTGATTCGGGTCGCGACCAATTCGGGTCACGACCAGACTCACAGAACGAATTAAGTTCATGACCCGAGGTACCACTGTATATAGTAACTTTCCTCACTGCTTTCAAGACCTTTCAAGTTTCACCCTTTGCTCTAAAACGTATGTTACTTTCTGTACCAACTGCTGTCCAATTCTCCATATCCACTACTCATCTGTAATTCCATAAGTACTACCCTTGCCTTACAGCTAATGAATTTGAATACTGTAAAAAAATCTTTTCTAAAAATTATTTCAACCAGGGATCTGATTTTCTATAGAAACACATAAAATGTGTCAAGCTGAATTCTAAAACAACTAACCACTACGGATAGTAACTCCGTAATAATGTAGTATACAGGATCTCAGTAGAATGAAAAAAACACACACTATTACACATATATGGCCTCAACAAAAATACGCATCATCTCTGATTTTGGAGGCTCGGGAGCAGGCCTCCCGTGTAACCTGCTCTTCAGGTCCCTACAATATAAACCAACATTTCTTTGGAAGCTATGCTGCCCTTAATGAAAAACCTAAGTGGTTAGCACTTACAGGTTAATTATCAAGTTGATAATTGATAAAAGAACAAAAACCACTTATAAGAAAAAATGTGTATTACTTTTTTTGCACAAAAAAGGCTCTTTTTATAAAGTGGTATATAACAAATTCTAAAGATACAATAAAAGGAAAAATACATATATGTAATAGTATATAAATAATAAATAATTCTGAATAGCAGAAAATATGAAATTACTTAGACAATAGAACATAAAAAAAAACACACAAATTAACCACAACTGAACACACCAAAATTCTCTTTCTTCTCACTCATGCCCTGCTATTTTAAAAGCCTTATTTTTAATTTATTTAATATATTGCATCTGTTTCATACATCAGATTTTTTTTCTTTTAAATAGGGTCAGCTATACAGCTTTGTCTCCTGTTGCTTGGTATAAGAGGATTAATTTGGGTTAAACACTAAGAAGGGTTTTTTTTCTTAACAGTAAGTTAATAACACAACCAACGACCAAAAGCAGAGGTAGCCTCTCCCTTGGTGGAAGTCTTTAAGTATTGTCTGCAAACACAGATTTTACAGCACTGGATTTTCTACATCAACCAGGGATTTGGCGAGATAGCCACAAGCTCCCTCTAACTCATGACTCTATATTTTACTTTATTTATTTCTTTATTTACAGGGTTTATAGGCTGCTTCAATCTGCTAACTCTAAGTGGTATACAATTCCTCAATTGATAATACATACAATCACTTAAAAATAGCAACTAAAAACATTCCTCTGGAATCAAGGATTGCATATAAAACATTAACAGCAACAAAGGAACCCAATCTCATGAGCAAAAACAATTATAACAGACCAGCTTCTCTGGCTTGATGGAATAATTAGGTTTTCACTCTTTCCTAAAAGCCAGGGGGGAATGGCCTGATCAGACAGGGTGGGTAGGTGGGTTAGTGTTGTACAAGGCTTAACAGTGTGAAAAACTGGTAGGAATACTATACATTAAGAATGAAGTATGTTTGGAGGGCGGAGCTGGCGTCGCGGCGATATGGCGGGCGATCCTGGGCTCCCAGGATCGCAGCCGATATCTCCCCCCCCGGACGGTCCGGATGGACCTAAGCCGTCCCGTAGAGATGGCGATCGCAAAGGGCGCGTCCCGTGGATCTCAGGGACGCCGCAAGTCCCAGATTGATCCCGGGAGAAGCTCTTGAAGCCGGCGGAGGAGAGGCAGCCAAAAATGGCTGCGAAAGCCGGGACAGCTCCAAAGGAAGAAGAAAGAGAGGGGTGTCAACCGGGTGAGATGGACCTTTACTATTCAACTATTCTTAGAGAACACCTTAAGTAACTTAAAGAGATTTTTAAAAGTGAAGAAAAGTGGATCAAGCGGCGAGATTGAGCCTTATAAAAAAAAAAAAGGGGGGGAAATCTTTTTTTTTTAACTTTCCCTTTTTAGTGGAATTGGCAAGATGTTTTTTCTTTTAAAAAAATATATTTTTAACTGGACTGGCTTTTTCTTTTCAATACTCAATAATTCTTTATCTTAAGCCTCTTTTTTGACTAAGATTTCTTTATTGTTATAAGAAATTTATATTTTTTGATTTTGAAATGGGGAAAGTGGAGTTAAGAGAAAGTAAATGAAAGAAAGTTGCACTGCCATCTAGAGGCTCGACATAGTGCCTTTTTTCTTCCATTGTGACGCATGCTCAAGGACCCTGGGCTTTCTAAAAAGATAGTGGGATGTGCATGTTTATACAGGTGCCATCCGAATAACTATAAACAAGAAAGTGGAGTTGAAAGCGACATTGAAAATATCAAGATGGAAAGTTTGAGTTAGTCACAAGAGCCTTGATTAGTGGCAGTAGCTCTTCTTTCTGCTAGAAGCTCTGCTTTGCTCTCTATTCCCCCCCCAGTTGGATTTTTAAAGAGACCTAGCCTTTCCCCTCCTCTTCTTTTTTTTTCTTTTGCTTTTTTTACTCTTTCTCTTGGCAAGAACAAAGATAAAGAATCCTTTGACTCAATGAAGGTTTATACAAGATAATAGACTATACGAGAAACACAATGCAGAAAAAGATTTTTAAACTATCGAGGATGACTATAAAAAACTGGAAGAAGAGCTGCAGAAATTCCTGCAAAAAAAAGAAAAAAAAGATATTAAAGCTAAAATGGACTTAATTAAACATAAAACGGGATCAATGGAAAAGGAAGAAATAGCACAAGAAATCAGAAACATTAAACAGAATTATTTTGAGGCTTATAAATTGAGAATTAAAAGGGTTAATCAACTGATAAATGAAGAGGGACAGACTTGTTCTTGGTACTGAGGGCGAGAAAAAGATTATACAAGATTATAATGGAAAATCGTACTAAGAGAATGTATAAAAAGAAGAAGTAAAACAATATTGAAAGAAACTACTCCAGATGCCTAAAGAAAAAATGAGGGGAATACAGCAATGATGGAACTGACAGAAGCTCCAAAAAGCAGAATGTTTGAAAGGACATTTATTATTGCTTTCTCTTATCCAATAATATAGAAAAAGGAATAAACAGCTAGATGTTTTGGGATACTGAATGAAAAGGGTGAACTTAAAATTATGCAAGCGCTGGAATAAAGTATAAAACTGAGATATATAGTTAAAAATTGTATTTGATTATAAATGTTTTAAGAGATTAGACTAAAATTTATACATGGTTGGATATAGTAATATATAGATCTTAAACTAGAGACATTTTTGTTGAAACATGTAGTGAAGAATTAAGTATGTTTTGATAGTGGTTAGAACTGTAACTTTTAAGAATTGGAAGAATGAAAAAGTACCTATGCAGGAGGAAGTTATTGAAAATTATGGAATGTGCAGAGATGAGTTAAATTGAGATTTGAAATTAGAGTAAGAAGATAAGTAATTTTATATGACACGGGATTTGTTTTATTAATGATTGGATGAGAAAATATAGTAATGTAATGGATTAGGAAATTTTACAATAGAAATTTGATATCAATTATTATATATATACACATATAATCGATAGATGAAAATGTACTACTAATCCTATTGAAAGTTAAAATTTCTTGTAATAAATGATTCTATAGACTAGCTATGAATGATTAATAATTGTTAATTGATAAGTACACAAGTATATTTTGAATAGATGATATGAGAATTTAAGATTATGAAAGGGGCACCAACGAGTTGGTAACTGGTTGACACATGGTATAAAATGGAAGATTTTTTTAATGCTTTTCTATGTTCTTGTTTGTTTATGTATGTTTTGTGTTTGTTGTAAAAAATAAAAAATTTTATTAAAAAAAAAAAGAATGAAGTATGTTTGAAAAAGGCTTTAACAGATGTTACAGAACAGTCCACCATCATGTCACTGTCATCCCCATGCATTTACTGTAGAACACATAATGTCACTGTGGTTTAAATAGATTCTTGACATTTTTTATTGACAAAGGCCTGTATCTTAAAAATAGGTCTGATAACAGTTTTCTCCTAGCAGCCAAATCCAACACACATTTCTTTTAGATGCCAAAGAACACAAGAGCAAGTTATCCAAAAAGGGATTTACCTTATGAGAATAATGGAAGGAATATGTTATATACACTATAGCTCTTCCTCCGCTTCAGACTCTGCAAGTACCCCCTTTTCTTCTTCTCTAGCTAACAACCTTGAAGAAATAATTCCTACTTAATATATAACCCACCTTCTTCCTCTCCAATACCATTTCCAGTTCCAGAGTATCCTGCTCTTCTTCTTCCTCTGCACTCTCTCCTGATTGCACCACACTACAAAGGTCTTCCTGAGAAGGGTCTTCCCCAATATCACGAATGCCTTCCAGTTGCTGATCAGAAATGGTTGTTGTTTGTTCTGCTGTTACATCTTCTTCCATCAATGGCTCCACCTCCTCTTTACATATAACTTTCCGCCTCCAGCGCTCCTCTTCCTCCTTTACTACCTCAGGAAGTAAAGGAGCCAGTAGAGATGCAGCCACTCCCTTTTTCTCTTCTTCACTGCTTGATAGTGCCTGGATGCCTTCATTCACCTCCTGTGAAGTTAATGAGATTTTGCATCAAAATGTTAGCTTCTTCAGCTATGCCAAACAAAACATTCAAATCATGTTCTACTTGAATATTTAATAGTAATAAGCCAATCAAGTATTTCAGACAAAGATCACACGCTGCACTTGCAATATTTTGCTCTGGCGCTCTGCTCTCTGGCATCATGACATTCTGATAGTCTTTTTATGTATATAGTCTTTTTATATAGTTTGATTTTTTTTAGCTAATTTAATGTGGATACTTATTTTTTTTTACTGTTTTTGAATTTTAAATTTTGAATTGTGAGCTGCCCAGGGTGACTCTGGGCGTGCGTGCGTGCATGCATGTGTGTGTGTGTGTGTGTGTATGTATGTATATATGTATATATATATATGTGTGTGTGTGTGTGTGTGTGTATGCATGTATGTATGCATGTAAATAAATAAATAAATAAATAGTGTCATGCTCTCTTTAGCATAATCATTCAAAGTTTGGAAATGTAGAGTCAGTTGTTGACAAGGCACAAAACCCAGAGATATCAGCTCAGAATTTCCAGTGACCAGGAAATGGGATTTTGCAGAGTCCCAAAGTCCTATTTCCTAGGCCTGCTGAGACTTTTTAGATAAGAATATGGGGGAGATTAGACTAGAAACTTTAAAATGCAAAGCACTGCTCTTAATTATGAAATCCTTTCTGTTTCTATATACCAGCATTTCTCAAAATCTGGGTTGTGATCCTTATGGAGGTTGTCTGAAAATGGATAGAGGATTGTCAGAGAGTACCTTTCCAAACAAGCTTACCAATTTGATAAAAAAGTACCATACATAGAACGCAAAGCAATCTAAGAGTCCCAGCTCCACTGACTGTTCCTTTAAAATGTTTCAATATATCAAGTTAGTTTTTTAAACATTTATTTCCAAACAGAAATAATCATGCCTGGAGGACATGAGGCATCTATGCAAAGTTCTGACCATCTGATCTGGTGCTTACTCTGCAGAGGAAATATAGTGAAGGAGGGAAGGGCTGTGAGGAAGGAGAGAGGAGGAACTGAAGAGTGGGGGTGGGGGAGATATTTACCAGCAGCAAGCTGGAAGGGAAAGAGCAGATGGACTGTGACCATTACCTCAGTAGGTCTACACTGGAGAGTGCCAAAAACAAGTTGCAGCCTACCATTCTTTTGCAAGCTGCAGCACTTAAAGAACAGTTTAAGAGAAATTGATTTAAGGTGAGGAAACACACTTTTCTTTTTTTCTCCCTTGACTTTAGAGAATGAGAATGGCTGCTTCAAAATGAAACCCAGATTTCAGAAATGAGGCAAAAGTAAGCAACTCAGGCTTCCTGTTAAAAAGGAGAGGTTTGGGGAGGATTTCTAAACTATTTTTTTATGAAGTTGTAAGGTTCTATCAGTGTTTCATGGAAAGATATACACATGCATACTATTATTAAAAGTGGTATCTTTATTTATTGCTTAACTCTTACCCCAATGAAATCATCTGTTGGGGGTTACACAAATTCTGGTTATCATTTTAGGGGGTCATGGTATTATGGAGTTTGAGAACCCCTGCTGTATAACATTTAACTATAAACTCTTAACAACCTAATTTATACAAGTAGATTTTCTACAACAGTAAGTACTCCAAAGTGTGAACTATCTGAAAAAAGAAATCAGATATATATATAATCTTGGGTGAAAAAAACGATAAAACAGAGCAGGCATTGTTCATGGAAATGTTTCACTCAAGTCGATACTGACCTTCCTCAGCTCACGTTTTGAAAGAACTGTCCTACGTCCAGTACTGCCAGCAGCAGGAACAGCAACTGTACTATTAGTACTACCTCCACCTTTCCCTTGAGAACTGACATCTGCAGCCACCTGGTAGTTTTCATCAGCCTCTGTTACAGAACTAACAGAAGAGCAGTTTTAGAAAAGGTAAGTTCAAAAAGAACCAATTCAGCCTCTGAAGTATATTTTTACCTGTGTTGGTAATGCTGGAGACCCTGGACTTGTGTTGCAAGATACTGAGGTAGTTCCCAAGTAACTTCATTTGTTTGAGTGTTCCAGTAATAATAGCAGCCTGTGTTTTCATCCCAAACTTCCTGCCAGTCTCCCATCTCGACTCCCACTATGGGAAAAACAAAAACCAAACCCTCAACCATTAATGAGCAGCCTTCCCCTTTCTTATTTACCAGAAAATAAATACAAACTATGCTATTGAGTATCTTCACATTTCTCCATATACATTAAACAGGGATTGCATTTGCTCCCTATCCCCCCTGCCCCCCAAGTAAATCTCAAATTCTTAACCAAGACAACATTCATAAACTGCTTTTAATAATCTTTGGATCCTATAAGCCTGGCCTGACAATCTAGTAAAACTCTTTGTATTCTGTCTCCCATCAAAAACCAAGTAATCTTAGCTAAACAGACACAGGAATTCAATCAATCTTTATATACCAGCACATTTCATCTGAATACTCTTTGACTTGGATGAAGAGGTGGGATTACTAATAATCCAGAAGACAGAAACAAAATCCAAAACATAAATTAGAAAGTAGGCTGGAAATAAAAAGATGCAACTGAATGAAGAAAAGTGCAAAGTATGGTGGGATATCTGGCTTGGCAATAGTGGATGTGAAAATGAACTTGGAACTATAAATGATCACAAGCTGAATACGAATCAGCAGGGTAACAGCTGCTAAAAAGCCAGATGTAATTTTAGGCTGCATCAATAGAATTATAGTTACCAACTCATGGAAAGTAAATCATTCAGATCCCACCTCAAGTAAAAGGTCCAGATCTGAGCACTTACACTTTTAAAGGATCCAGACAAACTGATGAAAGTGTACAGAGAACAGCAATGTTTATCAGGGGCTTGGTAACTAACTCTTAGAAGACAAGATAGAGATCTGATTTCCTGATTCCTCAGAAAAAATGACTGAGTAGACAGGAGCATGATAGCTCTCTTCAAGTAATACATACATAAAGCCCAAGACCTCCTCTTTATAGTCCAAGAGTGCAGGACACAGAATAATATTCTTAAATCACAGGAAACTGCAATGAGCACGAAGTTAGCTCTAATGGCCTAAGTGGCCCATTCCAATGCTATCATCTTGCTATAAGGAGCTCACCTCCTGCCAATGAGCACTGAGTGTCATATTGCCACGCAGCTACCTGGTCCGTTCCATTTGCAGTTACCAAAACCTGACTGGTGACAGACTCCTTGGGTTCTGGCCGTGGAGGAGTTGGTGGTGGAGCTGTAGTTGGCACAGTGGCCTCAGGAGGTTGGGAAGGAGCTGTAATTGCATCTATCTCCTTGAAAAAGTAGAAGACAGAAGAGGACATACTTAAGAACATGTGCTTATTTAATGTTAGTCTAGAAGAGAAAATGCTCAATCATTACATGAAATGTTTGAACATTAGATCAGCTCTTAAAAACATTGTCCACAGAAGATTTCACTCTTTTCTTGTCTGTCTTAAAAGTGGTAAAGTACTACTGTGAATTTTCTTGACGTTTTATACTATTTCAAAGGACTAAGTCAATTAATGAATCAAAATAACATTCCTACTAACCGCTAGAAAATTAGCCAGAGTACTGTCGATGTCTGTTGAATTATTTCCATTTGCATCTGCAGACTGTGCTGCTTTCTCGGTCATCTCACTATCTTCTTCATCGCTGTCTGCATATGCACCAAGCAAACATAAACCACCTAAAATAAAAGTCAACATTATCATCCCTGATATTCCATGATAGCAGCACATAATAATTATTACAACTGAAAATTCAGGTGTTTGAATGTTTTACAAACTCTTATACTAAGCCAGACAAAGTATTATATACAATTCTCCAGCATTTTCATAATTCATTTCCCCTTATAAAAAGGAAAAAAAAACAGGGAAATTATAGCTTCTGTCTGCAAAAGAATGGCCCATACCCTCACTCAGCTGTAATTTGCTTAACCTTGGTTAATTTAATTAGCAGAATGTATGCACACCTAAACTAAAACCATGGTTTCCAATGATAACAGTGGAGCTTATCCAACATGCTAACCTAAAACTATACAAATTACATTATGACTTTAGAGTGCCAGTGCAGTGTAGTTATTAATATTCACCAAGAACTGGGGAGACCACCCTCAGCCATGGAAATTCACTGGGTAAATTTGTGACAGCCATTCAAAAGGCTATTGTTCTGAGGGCAAAATGAAAGGAGATCCCCATGTAAAAGCCACTTTGACTCCTGAAGAAAAGGTGAGATATACAGTAAATCTAATACATAAATAAAATAATAGTATGTAGAGAGTTATGCCACTCATGGCTTCACTGTGGTTGCCCTTATGTCAAAACAGTGAAAATGCAATCTTTTCACCTAAGTCACATGAAATCTGTTATAGCAGCAAACAAGAATTTGGGATATGGTTGGGCAATGCCAAGAACCACATCAGGAAATCGAAATTTTACAGATTCTGGCACTAATGTTGCTGATATAAATTTTAGCTCCTTGCAAAGAAAAAAAAAGTATGTTGATGCCAGCAAAGAGCCTTTCAAATAATGGATGGATTTCAAATAATGTTGCTATCACCAAAATAATGCAGTTATATTTGTGATTTTAAAAAATGCACGAAATAAATTTTGGGAGCTCTCTTTCAGTGTTATACATAATTTTTTATTCCTAATTGACATACCGTAGGTGTGGGTTTTATCTTTGCTTTTCTTTTGTGCTTAATTTTTGTTTTCACCTTGATTCAGATTTAGGTATTATGCTTTTCTTTGTTTCTTTGTATACTATCCAGAGTCCTTTGGGATTGGGGCAAGTTATAAACATTGTAAAATAAAACACATATTTGACAAACTGTACTGTGTGCATTAAAATTATCCTGGCTTCCAAAAATCTGATGGAAGACATACATCTTTTAAAAATTGCTTTTTCAAACATGTATAATGGAAAAAAATTATTTTTTATTTCAAAGGTAAATATTCTTCATTTTAATCAATTCACAAAAATAACTCCAGTATTTAATCTGAAAAAATCCTGACTCCAACTTGCTTTATACAAACCACAGTTAAAAAAACACTTTACTGGTAGTCCTTGGATTATGATGGCACCCTGGACTGCTGGGATTGCTGTCGCTAAGTGATGCGGTGGTAAAGCGTGATGTCACATGACCGCACTGTTTAGCAATGGCAATCCCAGCAGCCTCGATTCCTATTATAACCCCAGGACCACAAGGGCTGTTAAGGGGAAAGAGGTGGGAGTCCCAGGCAAGGAGGTTATGGAGGTGCATAGGTGCCGTGGGGGTGTGGGGGATGCTGCAGGCACTAAGAAGCGTGGGCACAGGCAGCCCAGTGAGGGCCACAGGCAGGTGCTGGGGAGTGCAGGTGGACCAGCAAGGGCTGCAGATGGGTGCTGGGGAGCATTGGCGGGCCAAGGAGCTACATAGCGGGCTCCACAGGAGAAAAAGCAGCGGAAGTGACTTGCAACCTTCCCGGCCAGCTTCCCCATTGATTTTGTTTGTGGGAAGCCAGCAGGGAAGGCCGCAAATGGCAATCAGGTGACTGCAGCTCGTTGCGACATTGTAATCATCAGCTGGTCATCATGATCATGTGACCACAGGGACACTGTGATGGTCCCAACTTCGCTGATCTGTCGTAACTCCCCCCTCGTTCAGTGCCATCGTAATTTTGAATGGTTGCTGAACAAGTGGCTGTAAGTTGAGGACTACCTGTATGATTCTAATGCAAAAATGTAAGACGAAAAGTATAAATAAGTAACATTTAGAAATTTGTTGTATGCAAACGGCATGATCCTTGTAACTACAGTTTCAGGCACTATTATAAATGAAACTGGGAAATATTGTACCTGTTGGTTTGACCGCTACAGGACCAACAGGCATGTTAGCCTGAGGTGGGTTTGAGGCTGTTTTTGGGACCTCTTCGGTTACTTCAAATTCATCTGAAAAAAGTAAATATAAGCAACAAACACTTCAGAAGAATACACTCACTATAAAAGTTAATAAAAACATGTACTGGTGGTGGCAGGAGGGAAACAGACAGTACATTCTGCCTAGATCACTCAAGAAAAGTAAAAATTAAAGCCTTAAGAAGCAAAGGAATGTCTTTTTCCTTTTGCACCACCCCAACACGTTATTATTAGCAAGCTATTACAATGTGAACTTACAATGTATTAGAATTCATTATTAAGAGAAAATATTTTTCTTTAACATTATATTACTTATAAGGAAGGTGACCATATTTTCTTGGAAAAAATAAAGGACAAACCTAAAAAAGGGGCAAAGCTGAAAGAGGTTCACAAGGATAAAAAAAACCAATTGTTTATAACTTTGCTTTACAAAGGAAAATTCAAGAGCAAAAGCAAGAAAAACTTAACAAAAATTCATATTCTAATAAAAATATGTAAAATCAAATAGTATATGTAAATTTATTTAAATAACACAATTCACTTTCCATTATTTTCCACATAAATGTGAAAGACTGTGCATTAAGTAGTACCATTTGTATGGTAAAAGTTAAATGACCAAAATAAAGGACAAAAGTGGGTTTTTGAAAAATAAATAAATCTAAAGAACAGCTTTCTGAAATAAAGGACTCTCCTTTATAACAAAGGATATATGGTCACTATACCAATACTCTTGAATCAAAATAAGCACGAAGAGAAAATCACTGGATCTAATAGAATACTTCACATAGGAGATATACCTATAATTTAGCTTCTACTGGAAGTTACTTCTGCCATTTCTTATTGTTTCTAATTTACAATGACAGCACATTACTTTTGGAGCAATTACATTTACATTACATTTAAACATTTTCTGATAATTTTTAAGTAACTTAGCAGAAGATCAGCTTACAGTGCAATATATAACAAGTACTATTTCATTTCATCAGACACCTTTCCTCTACAGCACTTATACTTCAGTATTTTTTGCTGGGAAAACAGTATTCTTCCATAGTGAGGTACACCCACTGGTATTTTGAGTGCAATATAGCATGTCATTGTGTGAGAGTACTGCAGAGAGCTCCTAGATAATGACTACAATTTTGTCAAGCCCCATAATCTCTCACAAATTGCTAATAAGACATTCACTCCAGAGGAGACTAGATAAGAGTGATTTATTTCAGTGACCTAAGGAATGGGAGAGCAATCTTTTGTTGTTTTTCCTTCCTTAAAAAAAGCTGCCAGATTGGTGTAGTGGTTAAGATGCCAGATTAGAAATCGGGAAACTATGAGTTCTAGACCTGCCTTACGCATGAAGCCACCTGGTGATTTTGGGCCAGTCCCTCTCTCTCAGACCTAGGAAGGCAATGCAAACCACTTCTGAAAATGTTGCCAAGAAAAGTCCAGGGACTAATCCAGGCAGTCACCAGGAGTCAAGACTGACTTGAAAATGTGTGTGTGTGAGTGCGCGCGCGCACACACACACAACTGCTCCAGAGCACTGAAAATCTCTAGAACTGCATGACAGGTACTGGGGACTGCAGAGATAAGGAGGAACCATTAACAAATTATTCCATTGCTTTCCTTCAAGCAACCTTCAAACGTATCTTAGTTCTCTCCATTAAAAGAAATAAATGTTTCACTTTGTGAAGAGTCCATTTCAAATCCAACCCATAGTCTTCAATTATTGTGCTACTACAAAAATCACAGGAGTAATTTATCTAGTTTTGTTTTTTTTTAATTTCAAAACAGCAACTAGTTTCACCGCTCCACTATTTCAGAGCCAGCTTCTCTCAGCTGCAAAAGCCGAAATATGAAAAATGCACCTGCCTGGTAATAATGTATTTTTAACTCTGGATTCAGATCAGATCTGTGGTGCATGAATATATATGGACTTTTCACACTCAGTATCAAGTCACACGATTCCCTCAAGGATGCTAGTCAATTGCTTGCATTTTGACTAAAGGTAAAAATCTGACTCTTTAACCATTACTTTTGGATACTGAAACTCATGGTTTTAATTATTGACTTTGTTATCCTTTTTTTTTTTTAATGCTCAGAGCCCTGTTTCACTGGAACTGCCTGTCAATCAATCAACCTACTTACATAGTGTTTCATATGATTTTAGCACAATATCTTGAGGTGGGTTTTTTTTTTCCACCTTTCATTGTAAGATGCTTTAGGAATTCCCTCAGAACCCAAAGTGCTAAGTATGAAAAGCAAGCTGCAATCCCCATCCCCAGGGTCTAAACGATTTCACAAAACATATTTGCGAAAAGATACTGCCATCAACTGTCCCCATCATTATTCGCACAGAGGTAATTCTGGACCAATATCACTGCAAGACCATCCACCATCTCCAGGCGCGCATTATTTCCACATCATTCCCCCCGGGGAATGGATGGGCGAGAACGTCCCTGACTTGCTCGAAAGTTTGACAGCCTTACTGGAAGACGTGGAAGAAGTCACCTTCTCCTCAAAGGACGTTTCCCATCGGCAAAGCGAGCCCCCTCGCCGGCCGCCGGGGAAGGTTGAGCGAGCTGACGGGAAACGCGCTTGGGCGGCCAGAAGCGCCTCGCAAAATAATAGCGACGGGGGCGCCCATTGTTGTCGTCTGGAGATCAAGCATTAGTGCGCGGCACAAGGCAGGACGCAGCCCTACGCTCAGAGCAGCCCTAGCTAAGGGACCAGGGAGGAAGAACTAGAGCAGGCGGGGAAAAGCTCAACTCGCAAGCGCTTCCATTAGGGGCGGCCGGCCGGGGAAGCGCTCCCCCCCCACTCCAAGCCCGTAGGCCGCACCGCGCGGCGGCCGCCCGGGACTCCGCCGACGCCCTCACCCGCTTCTGACGCCGAGTCCCCGTCCCCCGGCGCCGCTTCTTCCCGGCCCCCGCGAGGCCCCGGCGGCGAGAGCTGCAGGATCGGACGCCGCCCCACCGGCGCCGCCCGCGACTTCTTCCCCATCGGAGGCGGTGGAGGCGCGCTGCTCTCGACGGAGCGGAGGCCCAGGAGGGGCGAAACGAGCGGAGCCTGGGCCTGCCAGCGGAGGCGGGGCAGCGGTGGGGCGCAAGGAGAGTCGGGATGATGAGGCGGAGCCTGCGCTGCCCGCCGGGCGCCAGAGAGGGCCGGGCGCGGCTTGAGGCCTGGCGCGGCGGGAGGCCCGGGCGCTGCCCCCTCCCTCTGAGGCTTTCCGCCCGCCCTGGCGGTGCACGCGTGGTGCGCCCCATTGAGCGTTTCCAGCCTCCTCTGCCAAGTTGAGTGAAAATCTCCACGTAAACAAAAGGGGCACTGTAACGCAGGACTGCGCAGCGTGATTAATTACACCAGTCCCGGATTGTTCGTGTTCCCCGTGTTGTCCTCAGAGTAAGCCGCCTCAATAGGGGAAAATAGTTGTGTGCGATTGGCCCAAAGCCTCCCACTAAACTTCATAGCTTCGAAGTGGGTGCGTTTAAATCCTGCTCCTCATGAAACACTTAATTGGTTGTCTGATGCTTTTTCACCATCTAGAGAGCTGCTTTTTGCAAATTATGCGATTTCCTGAGTTAAACAGTCATTACAGCAACAATTGTATAACTTACACGTTGGATTGACCAATATTTTACTAAAATTGGGTAGTTATCACTAATAACTTATTTGCAGAGAAAAGATCACATGGTAAGAATAACATTGCATTGCTGTTTTTTTTTTGCTAGCAGTAAATACTCAAAACTGTCAGCAATGGAAGACTGTCCTTATATGAAACAGTTTGGAGACAGGATATTTCTTCACACTTGAAATTTAGACTAAAAAAATTAAGCAACACAAAGTACTGTGACTTGGAAATAATCTTTTTCAATCACAAGTCAAATTACCACTAAACCAGAAAAAACTCTCATGCTTGTTATTGATCTCCCGTGTCACTTAGCACATCCATCAACCAGTTATTTGTGAACTCCCCAGTATGGTACTAGCATCCTAGCAGATTTGGCTTTTAGAGTATTATTATTATTGTTTTCCTCTACCTAAGAACAGCTGACTTTAAGTCAAAATACTGATCTGTTGCCATGTGCTTTTTGAATATAACAGATGGGCATACAACTTCAGAAAGCAGGCAGGGACAGAATAAAAACAGGACAGTACTAGGATAAAAATAAATTGTCATATTAAAAAAAAGTTTGTGGCAATTCAAAGGGAGATTGCATCCAAGGTTTTCATAGGCCAAATGCAACTCTGGGTCTTGGGTCCTGCACCTCAGATTATATAATACTGAATATAGCACCTTTCTTGTGAGGTGAAAATTGGATTTCAATACAACACCAAATTTCTCATGTTAGTCTTTCATAAAAGAGACTGAAACTGAAATTAATATATGGGATATGGATACAAAAGTCATTGATAGTAACTTGGCACTGGTGAGGAATAATAGCAATATCTATAGTGGACCAATATTTTAACTAAGCTCCATGGATTATGGCTGAATCCATTTGCAGGCTGCTTTAAGCATCTGCTCAGAATGCTGAACAAATACTCAAGGTAAGTATCAAGGTATTCCAAGGACAATATCAAAATACGCAAATACTGCTTTGTTCTAGGGAACTTTACTATAAAATAACAATTTTATTATCTTCTGATTGAACCCATTTTTCTAAAATGTTGGTACATCTGATGTTAGGGTACTGGATTTTTCTAGTATTTCAGCTCCAGTATTGTGCATGAGAAATTTTAATGTGTGGAAAACTATTAACTTCAGCAATTCTTTTGCCTGAAAGATGTCAAATGGGAATGAAAACATAGTTCCAAAGAGATCAGCTAAATGGTTATTTTCTATTCTTGTTTTTTTCTTTCATGAGAATATTAGTTCATACTTTGTTTCTTCAAAGCAAACACATTTTCTTCTTTAACAATACAAAATTTCAATTTTTATTTTGTTGTTAAAATTTAATCTGGAAATTTAAAACAAAACTTCATTTTATTAAAGATAATTCAAAAATTGTCACAATAAATAAGACCATTGTTGGTGCCCGTACATGGTACATAACAAAGGAGATCATACAAAATAATTCAGTAGAAAGACTTGTAGGAACATGCAATATACAAACAATTTTTCATTACTGGTAATTACTGGCATCTAGGTCAGCACAGACTGAAGCTTAATTTAACTCAGTATCCCCATACTAAAAAAAAGTTCATCATCCCCTGACAGGGAATGTTTTAAGTATTATGAAAAAATAGAATTTATAATAATAGCACCACCAGCAGTGCATAGGGCTCCCTATGATCCTAGTCAGTCCATGCAAAGCAAATGCTTTACATATATTTCATGCAGAATAGTTTAAAGCAGCGTTTCCCAACCTTGGCAATTTCCAGGCGTGTGGACTTCAAATCCCAGAATTCACAGCCAACTTGGCCTTTGATGTGAATTCCAGGAATTGAAGTCCACACACCTGAAAGTTGCCAAGGTTGAGAAACACTGGTTTAAAGCACAGTTTTTGTAACTTTGTCTCAAGGACCTCCAGGCACAAGGTGATTTGGAGAGGTCACACTTGGATCAAGATTGTTCGCTAGTTTCGACAATACAGAAGATGATCCCGAGTTGCCTTATCAACTTGGTTTTGGTAGACTTCTAATTTGTCACATACTTTCTGATAAAGCTGAAAGAGAAAAACAGCACAATCCTTTTAGGAACATCGGAAAGATGAAGAATGAAAAAAATAGGGTTGCCCTTTATGTATTACACTTCTATTCCTTTTTCTCAAACACTACTATCTCCTGAAATGACTTATAACAATGAAAACCTATTATAATACAAAATATTAAGTGAAAAGCATGGAATCTTTCTTTGATTCTCAGCAATTTTACAATGCAGTTAAAACTCAAAACTTTTCTCACCACAAGAAGCCCAAAGGAGCTGCAGATAGGCGTGGGAACTGGCTAATTGTAAAGATATAAGCTTTATAAAATTCTTTGGTCATGAGGCAAGAGGAAGAACTGTGTAAGCTAACTAGTTTTTATGAAGCATACTGTTTCTCCCAAAGTAAAACAGTAATTTGGAGGATAATCCTACCTTTCCTAGGATAATTTCTACCTACATTTGGTAGGATATCTGGGTAAGTGTGTGAGCTGCAATGGTAATAACTGAAACCCAGCATGGGCATAGTTGTAATATATATGTGAAAATGTTTTACTACAGCTGACTCCTACCTATCTGCAATAATTCCACTTATATATTGATCAAATCCAATAATAATTACTGTGTTCAGACAATTTTGACTTTGTTTTTTAAATATGCACAGATCTTTTCCACATGAATTTAGCCTCTTTGGCATAAGGAACCAGGATTAAAGGATGAAAATTTAAAATATTATTCTCCATTTTACCTAAACTGAAAGAATGTAGCAGCTTCAGAATAAGCTCGGATATTAAACCAATTTAAAAGCATCAGCTCCCTGCTCACTTTAGAGTGCTCCTCTACAATCCATTCACATAAAGCCTGTGTATATTCAGATTACATTACATGATATGTAATTTGAATGTATGTTGTTGTTGTTGTTTAGTCGTTAAGTCGTGTCCGACTCTTCGTGACCCCATGAACCATATTGCGCCAGGCCTTCCTGTCCTTCACTGCCTCCCTGAGTTTGCTCAGTTTCATGCTCATTGCTTCAGTGATGCTATCTAACCATCTCATCCTCTGCCGTCCTCTTCTCCTTTTGCCTTCAATCTTTCCCAGCATCAGGGTCTTCTCCAAAGAGATCTCTCTTCGCATTAGGTGACCAAAATATCTGAGCTTGAGCTTCATTATCGATCCTTCCAATGAGCAATCAGGGTTGATTTCCTTTAAGATTGACTGGTTTGACCTCCTAGCAGTCCAGGGGACTCTCAAGAGTCTTCTCCAGCACCACAGTTCAAAGGCATCAATTCTTCGGCGCTCGGCCTTTTTATGGTCCAGCTCTCACAGCCATACATTACTACTGGAAAAACCATAGCTTTGACTATGCGGATCTTTGTCGGCAAGGTGACGTCTCTGCTTTTTAATATGCTATCTAGGCTTGCCATAGCTTTCCTCCCAAGGAGCAAGCGTCTTTTAATTTCATGGCTGCAGTCTCCATCTGCGGTGATCTTGGAGCCCAAATAAATGAAGTCTGTTACTGCTTCCATTTCTACCCCTTCTATTTGCCAGGAATTGATGGGTCCAGATGCCATGATCTTAGTTTTTTTAATGTTGAGTTTCAAGCCAGCTTTTGCACTCTCCTCTTTCACCCTCATCAAGAGGCTCTTTAGTTCTTCTTCACTTTCTGCCATTAGGGTGGTATCGTCCGCATATCTGAGGTTGTTGATGATTCTCCCTGCAATCTTAATTCCGGCTTGTGATTCTTCCAGCCTGGTATTTCTCATGATGTACTCTGCATATAGGTTAAATAAGCAGGGTGACAGTATACAGCCTTGTCGTACACCTTTCCCTATTTTGAACCAATCGGTTGTTCCAAGACTGGTTCTGACTGTTGCTTCTTGGCCCGCATACAGATTTCTCAGGAGACAGGTAAGGTGGTCTGGTACTCCCATCTCTTTAAGAATTTGCCACAGTTTGTTGTGATCCACACAATCAAAGGCTTTTGCATAGTCAATGAAGCAGAAGTAGATATTTTTCTGGAACTCTCGTGCTTTCTCCATGATCCAGCGAATGTTGGCGATTTGATCTCTAGTTCCTCTGCCTCTTCGAAACCCAGCTTGTACATCTGGTAGTTCTCGGTTCATGTATTGCTGAAGCCTAGCTTGTAGGATTTTGAGCATAACCTTGCTACCATGTGAAATGAGTGCAATTGGGCGATAGTTTGAGCATTCTTTGGCGTTGCCCTTCTTTGGAATTGGAACGTAAACTGACCTTTTCCAATCCCGTGGCTACTGTTGTGTTTTCCAAACTTGCTGGCATATTGAGTGCAGCACCTTAACACCATCGTCTTTTAGTATTTTAAATAACTCAGCTGGAATACTGTCATCTCCACTAGCTTTGTTGTTAGCAATGCTTCCTAAGGCCCACTTGACTTCACTCTCTAGGATGTCTGGCTCAAGGTCAGCGATCACACCAGCGTGGACATCAGGGACATTAAGATCTTTCTTGTATAGTTCTTCTGTGTATTCTTGCCACCTCTTCTTAATCTCTTCTGCTTCTGTTAGGTCCCTGCCTTTTTTGTCCTTTATCATGCCCATCTTTGCACTAAACGTTCCTTTCATATCTCCAATTTTCTTGTAGAGATCTCTAGTCTTCCCCATTCTATTGTTTTCCTCAATTTCTTTGCATTGTTCATTTAAGAAGGCCTTCTTATCTCTCCTTGCTATTCTCTGGAAATCTGCATTCAGTTGCTTATATCTTTCCCTTTCACCCTTGCTTTTCGCATTCCTTCTTTCCACAGCTATTTGTAAATTTGAATGTATATCCTTTCATTTATCAATTCAGTTTTAAAAGCAAATTCAGTTTGAAATAAAAGCCTTTTTGATTTAATAGGCAAATTCTACTTCTTGTAGCTTTACTTACCATTCTGTTATGATGATTGGCTGTGTTTTCTCCTAGTGCCTGAAGAAGCTGGTCAACTGCAGAATATGGAAGCCAAACAATTGGAGTTGTAGCTGATAATGGGAACTATAAAGGAAGTGAAAACTTTATTACTATGGTTGGTCGTGCAGTCAGCCAGATGTTTAGACTGGATTTGGCATTTTTATCCACCTATCAAGTCCTTCCCAAGGACCTGGGATAGGCAGATGTTGTTGTTTCATAGTGTTAAAGGTATCATCGCAGCATGTAAGCTGTTCCAAGTAAAGCTGCCTTTTGCAATTGACTGGTGGTGATTTTGTCAATTCTGATGGTCTTCAAGTGATGCTTCAGATGTTTTGGGATTGCACCTAAGGCACCTATTACTATTAGTACTATCTTTCCTTTCTTTTGCCATAGTCGTTCTACTTGCCACAGCTGTTCTGTTTGCCAAAGTCATTCAACTTCTATTTGCCATAGTTGTTGTTGTTATTATTATTATTTACATTTATATGCCGCCCAACTCCCAACGACTCTGGAATTTTGAATGCTCTTCAACTTTAACTAAAAAAGAAAAAAACTCACAACATTTACCAACCATCAAATTAGCAAGGCTGAGCAAAATTTCAAAGGGACTGAATTCTGTACTGAAACAGAAAAATAAAATATTCCCCGCCGAATTCTATATTAAACAAAAGGAAAATTATAGTGCACATTTCCATTATTAATAAAACAGAATGATTTACAAACCCACAATACAATAAAAGCAGATGGATGTATTAGGACAAATCTACTCATCCAGGGAATATGAGTGCACTTAGCTCACCACGGCTCGTGGTTAGCCCCAAGCACATCCTTCCTGTGGCTCACCAATGGTAATGCAAGGACTTTAAAGGGTTTGTTTCATTGTTCTCATGTCATCCATCACTAAGAAGAGAAACAAACCTAAAACAAGCCATGGATTATTTTAGATTATCTCTCTCTAATGTATGTGGATTTTTGCCAGATGTCATGAAAAACATGAAATAATCTCTATAAGCAAACTACTATTAACTGTTAGCTGCAAAGATTCACACAGAGAAGAGCACATGTACAATTGAATATACTCACAATTCATAAACTATGTCAATATGTTATTTCAGTGTGCTCTGTGTACTCTTTCTCCTCCCTAATCAAGAAAATCACAAACTTGCCTGGATTATACTTCAATTTATCCATATTCCAGCTAACAGGCAGATATTAATTTTAAAAAGCTCTACTGCAATCAGATACAAGATAATATGCTTTCACTATAAAATGTTTAATTACATTTAATTATTTTATTCCATTTTATGTTACAGGATGTATGAAAAGAAATATCCCATGTACCTCAATTCCAAAGTAATCATGTCCTTTCCCAAGTAAGGCGTCCATATACTCCAACACCAAATCCACAGCTTCTTCTAGGAGATCATAATTCAAATAGAGTCGGAGAAGTTCAGCAGCATCTACCTTCTATAGAGAAACAAGTGGAAGTCAACAGACACCAACTACCATTGGTAGCTTTAAATCATAGCAATACTCTCCTCCTTACATAGGGGCCCCCAAAATGTTCCAAGTGTGAAACAGATAAATCCAGGTAGTTCACACCAAAATGTGTGTTCTGGTAGAGGTACTGATGGGATGGAGTAGGAAAAAAGCCAGTGACACTAGCAGCAGTGGCCTGCCCCATACCATGCTGATCTTCCCAGTGCCTTTCCTATTTGGCTGCTGCCACAAAAGTTCATGGCTTCAAGTGTGGCACACCCAACCTGCTCACCCACCCCAACCACCTATCTTCCTCTCATTTTCTTGTTCTGAGATTTGCATATTTCTTCCTATTTTCACTAACTTAAAAATCTGCATATTAATTATTTTATTTAACCAATGTTGGAATGTTAAAAAAAGCTCAACTTACTTATTGAGATGGAATTGGCTTTCTTCATTTGGATGAATCACCTACACTACAACCTATATGAGGAATCTGTCCCTATTATTTCTATCACATCTTTTAGCAGCTATTGATACAAAATAACGATATCCTTCTGGGCCACTGATCAACATGAAGTTAAGAAGCTCTATATTGTTAAGGCTCTCGTCCTGTCTGGTGGTGTTGGGCTTACTCTTAGCTACTGAAGTTCCTCAGATGGATTTTATTTCCAATGTTATTTAATATGTGGAGGATGGTTAGGAAAGGTAATCCAAGAATTGAGAGCTGGAGTGCCTGCCATCAATATGCTGATGACATTTCTCTTTTTAAATGTTGTACTGTTGCTGAACAGACGGTTGAAATCCTGAAATATTTAATTCCAGTACAAACCAAAAGTAAATCCAGAGAATATCAAAAAATACTAATCTCTGTAGACAAA